>NC_140219.1:21138568-22386068 GCF_951802725.1 Rutilus rutilus | reverse complement strand
GCCATGCTAGACCCGCAGTGGAAAGAAGGCTTCTTTGTTCTGCAGAAGTCCAACCTGTTCATATGCCCTGGGAATGATGGAGCCGCTGAGGATATTATAAACCTGAAACGCCTACAGGAACTCAGTGAGTCTGTTAGCTAAATCACTGATACGATATTTCAGAGAAAATATTGCTGCTAAATTTATCCTTGAGGATTAATAAAGGAGCTGTGTACTTATCCGTCTTGTCTTGTGTTCAAGGCATTGCATCAGAAACGGAGAACCATGAGAAGAAGGACATTCTGGTTCTTGTTGAGAAAGGAAGGTGGGTCTTTGAGTTCTATAAATGCTCATTTTAAGCCAAATTAAACCCATTTGCTTTCTTAAAGTGCCCGTATTATGCTTTTTCGGATATTACCTTTCATGTAGTGTGCAATAAAGGTCTGCAGAGTTTGAGTTATTGTCTCCCAAAAGAAAGAACCAATTCTGAAATGAGTCGCCAGTCTTACTTCTTGCAAGAACATATGTAGGTTTTTAATAAATTTGCACAATGCCATCCTATGGTCTTCATTGGCTGTCCATGAACAACGTCTATTTTGACCCTCTAATACTGTAGCCGTAGCTGAGGCCTGGAAGAGTTAATGTTGTCGACATGTCGAGAAGACGCTGTTTTCTGCACTGGGAAAGCAAATCCATTTTGCATGGATGAGGACTCAGGCTCGAATTGATACGATTGATAAATATCGTTACTGTTCGTATCACTGTGAATCAAGTGCTGAGGAAGCTTCCGCAGATGAAATTTAGATACAGTAATGGCCGTTTTGTTTCCGACACTGTAAGCTGTAGACCAGTCACAACAGACTGGGCCATCTGACCAATCAGAAAGAGTTGGCTCTCGGAAAGGAGGGGTTTAGAGAGACCGAATCCTTTATCAAACCGTTTCAGACACTGCGAGAAAAGAGGTGATGCTGCAATGTACATCAAAGTGTTTTTTTACCTTAAATGCATTTAAACCTATTGTAGGAGACCTCCAAAACAAAATTAGGAACCTTTTTAAGTTGCATAAAATGGGCACTGTAATACATGTCCCTAATTGCAAATGATTGCATGTTATTACAAAGAAGAAAAAGTCCCACTAAAAAAAGAATGACTGTGCCTGCAGGACTCTGCATCTGCAGGGCATGGGCAGGACCGATTTCTCCCTGTGGTACGCAGACATCCAGAAGTCTGCGGGAGGGAAAGGGAACAACCTTAAAGACCAGCAGCTCAGCAGAAATGACATCCCCATCATTGTAGACAGTTGCATTGCATTCATAACCCAGTATGGTGAGAAGATGATGTCTTTCTGATTCATGTGTTTTATATTATATTTCCTGTTATAACATTAACATTAGAATCCAACTGATGTATAACTCTCTTACACAGGTCTGGGCCATGAGGGTATATACAGGAAAAATGGTGCAAAGTCTAGAATCAAGCTTTTGATGGAAGAATTTCGTAGGGATGCCCGTAATGTGAAGCTACGCATTGGAGATAACTTCATAGAGGACGTGACGGATGTGCTGAAAAGGTTCTTTCGGGAGATTGATGATCCCATATTCATGGCTGATCTTCACCCCTTCTGGAGGGAAGCTGCCAGTTAGTACAGTAAACTGCATATAAACCTTTAAACAAAGAAGATTGATAAATATTACGGGTTATTATCAGCATAATGTCTATGACGTGGATCTGTGGCATGCTTACTATTGCAAACGATCATTTTGATGGAACATGACCCGTGTTCAAAAGTTGTGATGGCAAAGCTGAGTTTTCAGCATCATTACTCCAGTCTTCAGTGTCACATGATCCTTCAGAAATCAATCTAATATGATGATTTCATGCTTGGGAAACATTTATTATTAAAAAACATTATTATTATCTGTTGACCCCAACATTTTTAATGAATTGGTAACTCTGTTACCAAAGATGTTCTTCCACCTGAAAAAGACAAATAAAAAAAAGTAGTGGAATTCATCTAAATGGTTTAACGATATTACAAGGTTTGCATTGTATGTTTTGTTAAATGTAAGTATAAAACAAAAAATGGATTTCACAGCCATAGACATAAAGTTGAAAACAACCCAGAATATTCAAATAACTGACAACACAGATACAGTATTTTGGATAGTTTGTGCTGTCTCAGTGATTTCTCATACTGTATTCAGAGATACCTCTAAAGGCACAGCGTTTGGACCGATACAAAGAGCTGATTCGAGGTTTACCACGGGTCAACAGGACTACTTTAGCAGCACTCGTCAGTCATCTCTACAGGTGAGCCTTTATTCTGATTCAGGTCTGTTTTTGTAATTATAACAGCTCTTCTTCTCTCTTAGGGTACAGAAGTGTCTGGTTTTGTAACTATAGCAGCTCTTACACGCTGTCTCTTCCTCTTTTTAGGGTACAGAAGTGTGCTGATCTGAATCAGATGTGCACTAAGAACTTGTCCCTGCTGTTTGCACCCAGTCTGTTTCAGACTGATGGAAAAGGAGAACATGAGGTCAAAATCATAGAAGACCTCATTGATAACTATCTGTATATATTTGATGTAAGTGGATAACTTTATGGCATGATATTATAAGATATAATATGACATTTTACTGTGTTAAAGTGCTGTGGTGCAGTTATACGGTAATATCAGATGACAATACAGTAGCTAAGTACTTTTGATATATCATATACAATGTAACTGAATGAATTGCACGGTATTCAAAATTAATTCAAAGAATACCATAATAATACGGTGGTACAAAAAAACCCACAAAAAAATATGGTAGTGCCATTGTACATTTGGTACTTTTTGTGGAATTTAGTTTAATTTGAATATGAATAATTTTTGTTAATAATTGTTTTGTCATTTTTTTTTTAAATGTGTTTTTGTGTGTGTGTGTGTGTGTGTGTGTGTGTGTGTGTGTGTTTGATCAGATTGATGAAGAGCATCAAACTCAGATTGAACTGGAAATCAGTTTGATAACCACTTGGAGAGACACGCAGGTAGAGCAATTTATATGTTATATTTCGTAATATATTTTTTCTCTATCTTCCTATCTCTCTTTAATATATTATTAATTATTACTATTATTATATTTTCTTTATTTTTCTTGTAGCTCTCACAGGCAGGGGACTTGATTATTGAAGTTTATCTAGAAGACAAAATACCAGATTGCTGCATCACTCTGAAAGTAAGGAATCATGTTTGAAAAAATTATATACATATATATATATACATATATGAAGACGACTTCTTTCTGAAAATATAATGTGATATGTTGTGACACATTTTAAAAAAATCAAACTTTAATGTAAAATATTTGAACCAAATTTTTTTTTTATGTACAAATATTTTTATTAGTATTAGTACACTAGCATATAGATGGACTCGAAGCTAACATATATAAAATAATATTGTAGTTAAATATTTATTTAATCTTTAGAGAAGTCTGCTTCATGTCTGTATGTGACTGATTTTTGACTGAGAGTTGCTGTTGCACAGCATTACCACATGGTGGCAGATTGAAACCATTATTGCAAACCCTTATGTGTCTCTTCTCCACAGGTGTCCCCCACTATGTGTGCTGAGGAGCTGACCAATCAGGTGCTGTATATGAGAAATATTCCTCCTGGGGAAAAGGACGTGTGGATGACCTTTGAGGCCATTGAGGAAGGAGAGCTGGGTAAAAACAAAATACACCCCAATTTGTTTAAGCACAATTTTACTTTGTTCACTACTAAAATTAGGATGAAACAGCAGAGCAATCAATGTTTTTTGAGGCTGGGTGAAAACAGTAGATAAATGCAGGATGTCATTTCTGCAGAGCGACCTCTTCACCCCAAAGAGAAGGTTCTGGAACAAGCTCTACAGTGGTGTAAAATGGCCGATCCCAGTTCGGCATATCTGGTGGTGAAGAAGGTGCCTAGAGGAGAAGCTATAGACATTTTCACAGGTGAAAGCATATTCATTTCATCAGATGAACTGACTTCTTTCAGAGAATATAATGAAATGTTGTGATGAATGTATTTCAAAATTAAAACCTAAGTTTAAAATATTTGAACCAATTTTCCGGGGCTGCATTGTGACAAATACATTTTTTATATGTACATATATTCAATATAATCTCTCCACTAATTTGAGGTCATATAATGTATAAAAATTAGTACTTTTCAAAAGTTTGGGGTAGATAAGATTATTATTTATTTTTTTTAATGTTTTTGAAAGAAGTGTCTTATGTTCACCAAGGCTGCATTTATGTGATCAAAAATACAGTAAAAACAGTAACATTTTAAAATATTACAATTTACATTTACTGTTTTCTGTATATAAATACAGTGTGTATATATATATATAGATAGATAGATAGATAGATAGATAGATAGATAGATAGATAGATAGATAGATAGATTCAGCTTTGCATCACAAGAACAAATTAGATTTTATATATATATATATATATATATATATATATATATATATATATATATATATATATGTACCGTTGTTGGTTTTTGACCCTGTAACTAGTGTATAACATGTGTTGTGGGTTGCAGCCTATAAGAGTGAGATTGTGAAGTCTGGAGTACTGAAGTGTCGGGAAGAGCCGCCCAAACTCTTGCAAGGAAACAAATTCCAGGAGCGATCATTCCAAATTAAAGACCACAGACTACTCCTGCTGAAGGACAAAAAGGTAAGTGTACAGTTCATCATCAGCTCCTACATAAAAGCACATTACAGAAGACGGTGACCTGAACATTTCAGCATCTTTCCCACATCACAGAGCAACAAGCCTGAGAAAGAGTGGCAACTGAAAACCTTGAAGATTTACATGGGGATCAGAAAGAAGTTAAAGCCACCAACAAAGTAACATGCATGCTTCACAATTATGCTTTTAGATTAAATTAACTTTCTTTCCATCAGTGAAATAATGAGTGCATTCGTTTGCAGGTGGGGATTAACAGTAATGTTGGATAAACAGCAATTGTAAGTATTATTTAAACGTGTTGTACTCAACATGGAGTGTGTATGTGTGTGTGTGCGTCAAATTGTGTCAACCAATTTCCTGAAATAAATTTGCTTTGGTTCAAATCCCTAAAAATCTGGGTCGTGGCTTAATGACCATGTGAAAATGTGGGTCCCATAGCCGAACCAGTTGAGAACCACTGCTATAGGCTTTATAGAAAGTGTCTATTCATAGCTACACTTAACCATAATCGCTCTCGTTGACCTCACAGGTTCCTTAGCTGTTCCTGTGAAACTGAGTTATGGGACTGGATGACTAATTTACTAAAAGCACAGGTACAGCACATTTTAAACCGAACATATCTGAACGTTCATTAACATTTCAAAGTCGTAATTTGACAATAACGTCCTCCCTCAGAACGATGATCTGCGCCCACCCGTGATGAGACGGCACTCTTCCTCTGACATTTCCAAGCAGAAGTTTGGCACCATGCCGCTAGTGCCCATCAGAGGAGAGGAGAGCAACACCAACTCCACCATGCTCTCCGCCAACCAGACTCTGGTAGAACACAACAGCGTCCTCTAGTGGTTCGGTGCATGTCACGCTTGCTTGTTTTTGCTTTGAGATTTAGCTTCTTTTTTTTGTTTGTCTTTGTGTGTTTTTGCAGAGAAAGCTTCACACGAGAAGGGCACTCTCAATGTTCTTTGTAAGTATTTCTTTTTATCTGCAGATGAATCCAATGCAGTTCATGTAATTCAGTTTTCACACCTCTGCACGCAAGTTTGTTGCCATTTGTTCAATAGAGTTAGTCACAATTACTCTGATTACAGTGGCTGGTCAAAAATGGAAAAGTAGGAGGTTTGAAAAGTATCAAATGACCATTGCGTTTAACAAGCGCTCAAAAGTTTAGGAGTGCGCTCTACAAAAGAGCCTATACTTAATTTAAGGATCCTTCCCCCTCATTCCTGTTGGGGAAACCAGGGTTTCCTGGTATGACAGGATGCGTTTGTGGGAAGAATGCTTCTACTGCATTGTTCTGCAACTGTAGCCTTGAGGGAGGGCAGGGAGTTTTGGGAAAGTGCTGCAGCCTCTGGTGTGTCCCAGCCCAAAAGCTTTCGCAAGCATATTGTCCGCGGGCTTCATGCTTTTGTCCTCAATGTATTCGGCAATTATCTTGATGCTGTTGCTCTGATACTGAGACAAAAGTTTAAACTCAAAAAAGGAAGTCATTTGTTTTGAACATTGTTGAGGGATGATCCCTTTCTGTGCATGTCCCGCTAATCACAAATACTTGTGTTCGCATAATGGTAGATCGTCTAACCTGATATCTGGCAGATTAGGTATTTTCATGAGATGGTAGTCACTAGTGTGTTCAAACCTGTATGTTTAAGATGTATCTTCTGAGTTTCAGAGAATGATTTGCTTTGGAACAAGGATATCAGCTCATTAGCTTACTTGTATTTAATAAAGAGATCGCTTTAAAGGTTTTGAGCTATACATTCAGAGCTGTTGTGAAATAGCAGATAATAAATATTTATTTATTATTTATTCATTTACAAAAGTTATAGCATATATTAAAAATAATAATTAAAGTAATAATAATATGTTATATTAAAATGTTCATATAATAGTATATTCACTATATTGGGAAATTTAAAGTAATTAAAGATGTAATGCCATATAATAAAAACAATAGTAATATGATGGAAACAACAACAACAATATAGTAAAACAATGACAACTAATAACAATAATAATACTTATTATTATTATTATTATTATTGTAGTAGTAGTAGTAGTAGTAGTAGTAGTAGTAGTAGCAGTAGTAGTAGTCACTATATTATGAAAATGTAATAATATAAAAGAGCTTAAATAGTATAATAAAATTAATTAATGAAATAAAAAATGAAAATGTAATATCATACAGCAAAACAAACAACTACAATACAATTAATAAACACAAAGTTATTTATAAAATTATTAAAATGAAGTAGTAGTAGTGGTAGTGGTATAATATTATGAGGTCCATATAATTATAAACAATATAATATAATGGCTCATTTAATATATTGAAAAATGTAATGTCATACTATAATAATAATATATTTATAGTTTATTTTATTATGTGATATTATCAGGTTAATTCAATAGTATATTCACTATATTATGAAAATTTAATAATATAAAAAGCTTAAAAATAAATAAAACAAATAATATAATAAAATAAAGGAATAATAAAATAAAAAAGTTTAATATCATACAACAACTACAAAAAACTACAATAAAAATAATAAACACCAAGTTATTTATTACAATTATTAAAATTATATTATAATAATAATTACAATTACAGATGCATGTTTTTTTTTAAAAGACGTTAATATGATTATTATCATTATTCATTGAATATTGTGCTCTTATGTTGCTGTTGTTTTAAATTAAATTCAACTTATTTGCATGGTGGTTTTTCACAACTTTTATAACTATTGCATGTGATGGATGACCACTTATGTGTTATTGGTTTAATAACTCAGCTCAGTGCTGTTGTGTGAAATGCCTAGCCATTGTTTTCTTTTCCACTCTCAGCCCATGAAGATGCAGCAGGACTCGTTCGAGGAGCGCATTGAAAGCCCCGAGCCTTTGTATGAGGAGGTGGGCGACTTCGGTCTGCAGGTGCTCAAATCTTTGGAAACGAGTTTCCTGTCCAGTGCTCACGCAGAGACGCAGGAGGTTCCCGCACGGCCCGTCAGCCTGGGACAGAGGAAGACCGCCTCCCTGGATCGCATGGTTGGGTCAAACCCAGTGCACTCTCTGTCCTCCTCTGGTCAATCTCTAGACACCCTGAGCCAGGACGACTCTCTGCCCGTCCCAGGTAGGCACAGGTCACACAGATCATGTAGCCCGCAACAGGAATTGCTGTTACAGGAACTCTCCACTATGTTCTGCAAGAAAGCGGACTCTGAAGAGCAGCACAGTACTAAGAACCTTAGAGACTAGACAAATCCCAAGAGCAGTTTGCTTTGGAACTTGAAATTGCTGTTATGAAATCGCCATGCGTATCTGTTTGAAACCGGCTAGTATTAAAATGATCTGTTTATTAACATAAAACATTACTATAAAGTATTGTGCCAAAGCAGTCACTGGATTTAAGATACAAATCTGTGAATCTGTGCTATAATTGTTTTGTATAAATTGGTTAAATCTGTGTTGGCATGTGCATTTGTTGACTTGTTACACTAAAACTGACCTCTCAATATTTTAATGAATTTCACTTTTTATTATTATTATATTTTATTGTTATATATTTTATTATTATTTGTACCTAAAGATAAAATTACATTTAAGTTTCACTTAGTAACTTTTTATTGGCTCAGTAACATTGCATTTTCTCTATAACTGTAAGAAATGAATCGTCATGCATGTAAAGCAAAGCGTCTGTGGTCTGTAATACATAATCAATGGAAAGCATTTACAGAGATATCCCTGGACTGCAGACTGATTAAATGACTACTGTATGTGTGCATTTCAGTTCTTCTGGGACTTTGACCAGATCTTTTTATATGTATACTGTTTATTATATTTATTAATTTATTTATATAGACTATTTGATATTTCTCAGTGTTTGGAAACACAGTGAAGGAACATTATTATCAGAAGGAAGGCAGTTTCTTCAGTTTGGACTGGAACAGCAGAGGGCAGTATAGATACAGCACATGATGTCCTGACAATCTATAGCATTTTCAGTGCATAGATTTTCATTTCTCTTTACAGGCATTTATTAAAGGCATGTACATTATATAAAGTCTCATAACAAAATAAATCTGTTCTTACCCTGAATTTTTCTTTGTATTTCAATAAAAAAATATGTTTGTGTTCTTCCATTGTATGAATTAGTTTTTGGCACTCATTTTCCAATAGAAATGGAGCACTACTGTACTGAATTCCTTACTGCTGTATAGAATTGCTTATATGATATAGTGCGAAAATGGATTTTGTATAGTATAGTATAGTATGGTTTACTCCATAAGGATACTTTGATACTTACTTTTATAGTTTATAGCATTAAAATTTGTTTCCATGCATTGATAAATTTTGTTCAAATGTACTTCTGTGTTTTAACATTTTGAATTTAAAGCTGCAGTCCATAACTTTTTTGGGTTAAAAGTACATAACCAGCCAGTGTTCAACACTATCTGCTTGCCATAGCTCGATTCAAAACAGTAAGCTTGTAATAATAATTTTAATTTCAGTTGTACTAGTGCATTTCCGCGGGAAATTCGAGCAAGTCTTTGCGTCATTACGTCACATCTGTACACATAAAGAAGGTGTCCCGGCTAGTACGCTATATTGTGTGTGAGGATGTTGGAGGTGGAGATTTATAGCCTTTTCTCACAGCACTTGATATAATTAAACTTATCAATTTGATGGCGGATCCAGAAAGGTTCTCCAGTGACAACTAGAGATTCACCCGTTGTAAAATGCAAAAGACTTCGGACTTCGGAGTGGCTACAGGAAAAAAGAGACTGCAACCGGCCCATGCGAAAACAAGGATAAATATCGGAAGGGCATTAAATGTAGTCACACAATGCTGATGTTCTTAACATTAACAATTTGAGAACAAAGTATAATTTGCACGGTTTGATGTGATATGATAAGCGATCAATAGATTTAATCAGCACGATGTACTGCAATGCCTTTTTCCCTTAGTTGGTCAGAACAAAAGTGGATGTTACTTGTTCAGACGACATTTTCTGGTGAAAGCTCTTATGTTGGTCATACTCCCAAATAGTAGAATCTGTGATTCCGAATGACAGTTTCCACAAAGTCTTTTAAAGTGTCAATGACGTCATACACATGTACGACCAGAGATACTGATTTACGGCAATCCTTCAGTCACTATGGTGCTTTCACGCTCTGCACTTTCTTTTCACTCGAGGCATCGACAACACAGCTGACACAGGTAAACACACGTGCTAGAAGAGTTTTTGGTTTGTTTGTTTCTGGTCCCGCTTCGGATGCCACGATGCCATCATGCGGTATCTCTGGTCGTAATCAGTCCTTCACTGACCAATCAGCGTTCATTAGCAGAATGCTAGCGTGTTATGGGCAACAACAACTCAACCTGTAAGAAATCAAAAGGACTTAAGTACTCGTTCATTCAACTTTCGACCTATAACCCATGTTGAACTTGCAAAGCCTACAATCAAATCTGAGATTTCTCAACGGCAATCGGGTGAAAGAGACAAATTTAGCCGTCTAGCCCTATAGACTCCCATTCATTTTGCACTCATGGCGATCGCCCCCAGTGGAACTCTGGTGGAACTACAACCAAAATTCGGTACAATAGGACTTAATAGGGAGTGGGCAGGCTCTCCGTAGACGGGCTGTGGCACAACCCACGAAAAGTTAATAATTCCGCGAATAACTGCAATTGTAGATTTCGAACAGAGATGGCGACAAAGAGGAAAAACTACGGACTACAGCTTTAATTAGTCTAAATGTAAATGTTTTTAGCCACTGAGATCTTCGCTGGTTTATATTGAGTCCTTGTTTTTAAAATTAAATGCAGAGACATCAATATCAAGATAATTATTGGTCACATTAATTAGTATCCTAATGTATTCAAGGTAAACCTACTGTATAAATGGGTTTGAGGTATTGACTTGAGTCTTCAGGTGTGGTAAAGGAAGCAGTTTGAGTAAAAACTGATTCTTTTTGTTTATGAGAGCAAGCATGTAAGCCTGGCTGAGGATCAGTCAATCAAAAGTGTCTTCTGGGGAGATTTGACTTTAAGAGTAATCTTATTATCCACGCTTTTAACTGGATACCTCTGAAGTAACCTTGTCATGGAAGGGATGCCTCTCATTTCCTCTCAGATAATCTCTCTCTTTATGTCCAAATCAGTCAAATATCATTTTAATTTGGAGCATTCAATTGTTCCCTCCCAGGATAAATGAGGAAAATAATAATTTTTGGATATGAAATTATCATTATGATATCTGATGCAATGGATTTTATGTTTTTGGGAAATGGGAGACTCATAAAAAAAAGGTTTGTGAGGACCAAAAGTTGAAGCTGGGGTTGTATTAAGTTGTGAGACACTGAAGCCTTTTATGAGAATACTAACAATTAAATGTCACCAATTTCATGGAAAATACGATCTTTGTGATTCTTTGAATGTGGCTCTACAAATCAAACACTTGACCCAGATTTGGCAATATGAGGAACTTTTCATGATTTATTATTATTGGTATTATTATTATAGTTATTTTGAAACATTAGGAATACATATCCCATGTTTTTGTTATGAGAACTGTTAGATATGTTTAATAAACTATTTAAAGCTGCAGTCCGTAACTTTTTGGGTTTAAAAATTATCCAAAATAAATTTGAGCAAATACATAACCAGCCAGTGTTCAAAACTATCTGCTTGCCTTAGCTCGATTTAAAACAGTAAGCTTGTAATAATGTTTTTAATTCCAGTGGTACTGGTGGATTTCCGCGGGAAATTCGAGCAAATCTTTGCGTCATTACGTCACATCTGTACACATAAAGAAGGTGTCCCGGCTAGTACGCTATATTGCGTGTGAGGATGTTGGAGGTGGAGATTTATAGCCTTTTCTCACAGCACTTGATATAATTAAACTTATCTATTTGATGGCGGATCCAGAAAGGTTCTCCAGTGACAACTGGAGATTCACCCGTTGTAAAATGCAAAAGACTTCGGACTTCGGAGTGGCTACAGGAAAAAAGAGACTGCAACCGGCCCATGCGAAAACAAGGATAAATATCGGAAGGGCATTAAATGTAGTCACACAATGCTGATGTTCTTAACATTAACAATTTGAGAACAAAGTATAATTTGCACGGTTTGATGTGATATGATAAGCGATCAATAGATTTAATCAGCACGATGTACTGCAATGCCTTTTTCCCTTAGTTGGTCAGAACAAAAGTGGATGTTACTTACTTGTTCAGACGACATTTTCTGGTGAAAGCTCTTATGTTGGTCATACTTCCAAATAGTAGAATCTGTGATTCCGAATGACAGCATCCACACCACCAGCGCGGCGACTGACAGCCGCACATTCTCCTCAAAACATTGGATTTTGTTGGAGGCACAACCCACGTAAAGTTGATAATTCCGCGAATAACTGCAATTGCAGATTTCAAACAGAGATGGCGACAAAGAGGAAAAACTGCGGACTGCAGCTTTAAGTTCCTACAGAACCAAAATTTGGTCCCAAACTAACTGTTACCAATTTTATTTTTATTTTTTTTTCAAAATCAATATTTTATTCTATAATTTATTTAATTAAAAAATATATATTATTTTAAAATAAAATGTATTTCTTTATAAAAAATGTAATTAAAATTGTATTTTAATTGTATAAGTCTGTACACATATTTCTTTAATTGTATAAATGTCTAATTTGATGTTCATTTACTGCTATTATAAAATTCACAAATCAGGGTTCTCAACTATATTTAAACATGTCCCAAAGCCTTGTGAGGTCGGTGATCAACATTAGGTTACATCTAAAGGCTAAGCACCTCTTTCACATGTTGAAGAAAAGAAAAACTTCATATATTGACATAAAATAAAAAAAAAACTATTGTTTCAAGCCATTTATTCATTGGAAAAATTATATATTTCGTTTAGAATTTTTTTTTTTTCTCTAATTTGGTATTGGTTTTCTAATGCTCATTCCCCCTACAGTTGGCAGAACACACAGATATGTACCAGGTTTTTTTTTTTTTTTTTTTTTTTTTTTTTGTGAGCATTCAGCAAGCTCCGAGTGGGAGCTCTTGTTTGAGTTGCTTTGTAAGTTTGGGGTCTTTTCTAGGGAAGAAGGGACAGCAAAGACAAGCCCCAACAAGAGCTTAGGGGATTAAGTTCATTCTCACTGCCAATTCGTCACCTTCCTTGTGCCCTCTGCTAGTGGTCTCAATGTGCTGCAGTGTTTTGTGGTGGCTGATTCACTTCAGTGAACAATCATAAGAAACATCAGCTCCTCCAAAAGCAGGAGGAAAAATATCCTCGGGGTTTTAGTCCCCCATCGAATACAAGGGGACAAAAAAAAAGCGCTAAATCATGAAGTTGAACGCAAGCTGCTCGGGCCGCAAGCCGAACAATGTTGGAGTATAGAAGATCCTTAGTGAGCCTTTGTATCAATGTGTCAGTTCTGTACTACTTTCTGTACCAAAAAAAAGCTGATTATGAGGATTTGTTGTCAAGATTGTCAATCTAATGCTCATGTGACCCAATATGCATGGTCTCAGGACCGAAATCTCTCCTTGGTGCAACGTTATTAACTCCATGAATCAATTGAGGAAAATGCAACGACGTCAAATCATTCGAATGCTTCGCTAGTCTTAAACATTCAAGCGTTTCTTTCTTTTCTGGGCAGTTGAATCACCTTGAAAGCTAATGTTGAGATGATGGACAGTTGTCGAGTGATGACATGGCTCGGTCTTCTTGCGCTGGGCACCCTCTTGTGAGCAAACACTTATTGTTGAGTCTGTCTGTGTATGAGTACCCCGCTCTGAAAGGATTCATTGAGTCCATGGATGAGTAACCTCGGGCTGCTCGCTCTTCAAAAGGATCCTCTAGTGTGTCTTTGAAAGCAGACTCCTCCAGTGTGAATCTGAAGGGGGACTCTACACCCATTTAACAGTGGTTTTGGAGTAAGCCTCACACTCGGGGTGTCTGACCCAATGGAGAGAGATAGAAGCTACAAAAAGGTGAAAAAACCGCAGGCTTACCGCAGACCAGGATTTCGTTTCAGTCTCGAGGAGGCGCTGCCTGTTTTCGAGCCCCACGACAATTGGGTGTAATTGGGACTTTTGTCTGAGTAGCATTTCTTCAAAGACAAGGGAGCCTCTCGGATAACCGCCATTATAGTTGTCCTTTGGCCTGGCAATTAGGATTTGAATTAGATGGTCACAAACCAAACCCTTAACACTCGTTTAATATGACCCTGGAGTACAGTCGGTCTGATTTTGGGGCGACACACAAACAATGAGTATGAGAGCACGAGTGAAAATGCTTCCATTCTGCATTTTGCTCATGTAATGTGAAATGTTTCATTACAAATGATATCATCGGCATAACAGTTTGAGTAAAAAAGTTGGGTATAGTGCTTTATTTTACAGATCCGTTCCCCATGTACATACTATAGTAATTACAATAACTGGGTAATAACTAGGTACTAACCCTGAACATACCCCTAAACCTTACCTTAACTCTTGTAGTTACCTTATATTAAACAGTACTTTCGAAGGTAAGAACACGTAAGTGGATGTACTGTAAAATAAAGTGCAACCAAAAGTTAAATTACATGAATTCCAGAATGTCATAGTATTAGGTGTGCTTTATGACGGCAGCACTCAACTGAGTGAATGAACAATATGTGTAAAACCAGATGATCATGTTTCCAAACCCTTCAACTTTCTCTCTTTTTGCCCAAATTTTAATTTGCCCAGATTTTCAATGTGGTCTCATATTTTTGGGATCTCACTCTATAATGTAGCTTCAATGGGCGCCACAGACAGCTAAGTAGACAAGGCTTTGGAATATATGGTTATGTTATTTAGAGATGCTACTTGAAGAAAAACAAGCTTTAGCCTGGTAAAGAAAAATGTCATGAACAATTAGAAATTAGATTTTGTGCAAAAGCAAAAGATTTCAGTTACTGATACCATTTAAGAAATACAGTATAGTGACAGTCAGACATAATGAATTCTGCGGGCAAGAAAGTATTACAGAGATAAAGTGAGTAGTAACTCGGTTGGCGCCTCCATGAGATGACTTGCACGTAAAATAAAATATTTGATTAGGCTAAACATTTCACCATTTTTTTCTTTGCAAAACCACACTGCAGGTTAAGATGAAGTAAATATAAAGGGGCGGCCACACTAAACTTTACATTCGAATGTTGGAGCCCGGAAACACAAGCTGTTCCAAAGTTCAAGTTTGGTGAAATCTGACCTGCGAATTTGTATCAGAAGATGGATACATCACAACGTGACCTTTAAGCTGAATTAAAAGAACACAAACTTTAAAGCTGCAGGTTTTCAGTCTTGCAGGAAAGACTTTCATTTATTTTATTTTTTTATTATGTTGAATTTATGGTTTTTAAAAAGCGTGAAGCAACTGAAGCAATTCCGTGTGCTTAAAGTGTAGTTTGACTGCCCCTTAACAATCAAGCAAGTACATTTGTTCACTATCTCTATGTGACCTTGAAAAGCATCAGTGCACCTGCACATTTTTCCCGATCACGGCGTGCGTTCGCACTAATGAGAGTACGATTTGTCTTTAGTTAGCCAGAACGTCCCCCACAAAACAATTGCATCCTGTTAGTTGCCCCAGTTATTTAAAACAACTTGAGCCTGTTTAGATGTGCCTGAATTATGCAAATCTGCATGGGGACAGCATTGTTGCACACATATATCCCTGGAGGGATGAGCCTGTAAACACCATGGCGGCATTCTTCCCTCAGCCCCGAATTTCCCCCTCAGCGCCCAGTCGATAAATAAAGGCAACGTTAAAGGGGTCTAATCCCGGGGATGACCCCGCTTTGTCACGTCACCTCTCCAGAGCTGAAGGGGGACGGGTGGGGAGAAAAATGGGGGAAAACGCTCCACATTAAATCCACAACAGTGCACGTCTAAGCTGTCACCTCTGTAAATGACCTCAGGCCTCGAATGGGGAAGACAGCAGAAAAGGACACACTTTATAACTCGGGCTCAATTCAGCCCTGAAGGCCCCACCTCTTATTTTGGCTGCACAAAGTGTTGTTGCCGGCTTCTCCGTACATTAATCTTCAACCCCCCGCTCTCCCCCCCCATCTCCACTTGGACGGCTCCCTCTATTGTAGCCCGGCTCATTGTAATGTGAGCCTGACTTCATCTCTATGCACCGGCAGGCAGGACTGTCTTTTCCTCTGTCCTGCGCCCCCCCCCTCGCCTCGTACCCCTGCCTTAATTGCCTCGGACCACCAGTATGTTGCGGCTGCAGATGTCTCTCTCCTTAATTTGCGTAGGGAGCACAATCAGCCCCATCTGCTGCAGTTTTTCCTTTCCACCGGCGGCCCCCCTCCCCGAAGAAATCACCTCTGCTCTCGCTTAAGTCTCCGCGGTAAGCCCCCCTACCCCAGAGCCAAAAAAGCCACAACTCCTACTCCTCCTAAAGAAAACCTTGTCAGTGGGGCTGGGATTGAAAGCCTATCAAAAAGCTATAGAAGAGTGCTTTGCTTCGGAAGGGCACAATCGAGGGGTTGGTGTGAAATGAGGGCCCCCTACCAGTTTACTTTTTTCCAGCGCTACTCCCTGTCAGGCTTCTGAAAGAGGCTCGGGCTACAGAATCGGGGACAGATGGGAGGACTTTAGGGAGGAATAATCAGAACGCGCCGCGGCCGATAAAGGTACTGCGTAGCGCCGTTGTTTATACAAAACAAAATAAAGTACACAAGCATAAATCCTCTCAATGGGCTGTGTGACACTCGGCCAAAGGCAGGCGGGCGGACGGACTCCCCCCGGACTTGCGCCATGTCTGGCTCTTTCCATGTTGTTGAGGGGCAAATGCAGATGGTGCGTAACAAGGTGGGCTTTTCAGGGTGTTTTTTAAAAATCCTTTCAAAGATAATATTTAAAAGTTCTACGAGAGAATATAATTCGTGCAATAATAGACAGACAGAGCAATTACTCTTCGAGTGACAGATGAACAGGACAGGCATTTTGACTGACATCTCCAGTCAAATGCCCATAGATTGCATTGGAATGGACACTGAGAGTTGGGAATGATTGATGGTGCATTGGAAGACAAGGGAACTCCCTGTTTTTGTGAATTTTCATAATTCTGAGAGACGACTTTTGTTCTATCAAACAAAGCTCTTTCTAGTTTTTTTTACCCTTTGTCTTTCGACTAAAATGAGGGTGTGAGATGAGTGAAGCCACTGTCACCCGTGCAGACCCTTATTATGGAGGGTTCAGTGAGCATTTGTGTCAGTTCATGTGTGCAAATGATTCTCTTTTCTTCCTTTTATTTCAACTCTAATTCTAAATATATTGAGGACGTTTGCACAAATTTGGCCAAATGACCGCTTTCAATCATGTCTGAGATCTCAGGTGGTTCTGCATGTGGATGTGGATTTTTTGTGCAGCTGGACGGTGTAAAACGATGTAAAACGACTACATTTTACACACAAAGCAATTCATGAAATCATACAAATGTAATGTCATACTAATAAAATGTATAACACTCCAAATTTTGCAAACTTCATGTAAAACAAGTAGTGTCGATGGGTGCCGGAGCATTGCTATGTGGTTGCTAAAATGTTGTGAGGGGTATAAAGTGTTTGCTATGAGTTTGCTAGAACATTCTGGGTTGTTGGTTGGTTCCTAGCCCAAGTCAAAACAGAAACGGTGCTGCTGTACTTCCTTGTGCCCCAGGTTTCCAGTCACACGCACAGGAACAGGAGTTTGGTCCTTCATTATGGTTCATTCTAAATCAGTGAAAATGTGTCCTCAATTAGACAGCCTTTTATAATGCCTTTTTGTAAACTTAATCTCTACCACCATTGAGGGTTTTCATGAGTATAAACGTTGTGCCATTCATTAAATAATTTTTTCGCAACTTTGGCAAATTGTCTTTGGAATGATTTCAAATGTTTACATGTCCTAATATCTCATTAGCTATTTTTAGCTGCATGCCAGTGCATATATCCGGTCACATGACTCTTTTCTACACATGTTTGTGATTTTCACCACCCTGGCACTTACGCCAGATGGCACAGCTTAATCCCCTGACATCAGTTAGATAATGTAATTGACAAATAAAGGCTTCACCACTATATACTAGCCCTATGCTCAACCCCCACAGGTAGCATCATAATCCCTTTAAATGGTGATATGATAGAAGAAGTGAAATGATAGAAGCTGCCTAAGGCTAGACTAATGACATTTGTGCTTCTTCCTCAACTTGCTAAGAGCTGAATGCAGTTTTGATGAAATATAAACCCTGAAACGAATGCAATTCATATAAATCCGAGCCTAGCTAATAAAATAGCTTCTCTATAAGCTTCTATGTAAGTATTGCACGGTCACATTAATTTACAGTGACCCCCAAAATTATTTAGAGACTTAAGACACTTAAGGCACTTTTATGTTTTTTTTTATTTTGTTATACACTACCTTTCAAAAGTTAGGGGTCGGTAAGATTGTTAAATTAGTTTTTTAAGTAATCTGGTATGCTCACCAAGGCTGAATGTATTTGAGTATTATACTGATTATATTTAACATTTTGTTATTTATTCCTGTGATGACAAAGCTGAATTTTCAGCATCATTACTCCAGTCTTCAGTGTCACAGGATCCTTCAGAAATCATTCTAAGATATGATAATGTTATATATTACACAGTGATCATACTATCCTTATATAGTGATATGGAAACACATTTATGTTTAATATTGAGGAATGTGCATTGTGCAATAAAGAAGTACTTTAAATAAACTTTAAATTAAATTTATATCAGTAAGTCTCAAGTGATATGTCAGTAAATATGATCATGGATTTGCACTATACTTAGTATAAAATAAATGTATTTTAAATACATTTTGGTATAGATTTTGTTTTACTAAGGTGGAAATAAATAAATACTAAAACTGAACAAATCTAAAACTAAAATCCAAATAAATAAACCTAAATAGTAATATAAAAAAAAAACCTAATAAAAATGACAAAATCACAACAAAATTACTGAAGATTAACCTAATAAACACTTAAAATATAAAAAAGCTATTTCAAAATATGATTAAAAATTCTAATAGTATATAAATAACACTAACATAAGACTGCTTTGTACGTTCAATAAAAATAGCCTAAGACCAGTTTATTAAAGGTGATCGATTGAGTCATTGTTTTGCAGATGCCACTCAGAGGCCGTTTACATGACACCGTTTTCAACTAAAAACTGAAAAAAATGTATGTGTTTGGTTTTACACGATAATGGTGTTTTGGGGGCCTGAAAACACCAACTTTTAAAAATGTTTTAAAGTGCAAAATTTTGAGAGCGATACCATTATCGTCTCGATGTAAACTACAAAAAAACAAATTTGTGAAAACGGTGACGTCATGCGCACGCGTGTTACATGTTCAGTCTAAAGGCCCGTAGTGTTACTTTACAAAGTAACATCGCCAATCGCCAACATCATGGTCTAAGGATCATGATATGCAGTTTTTATACAGGTGTTGTTATCAGGGGAATACAGTGCTAATTGTGCCATTTTCCTTGTCGGACCCACTGTGACAGACCTATGTCTGGCGAGGGACAGTGGGGACATAGGTGCGAGTGGCGCTGACACTCATAATGAAGGCTGTAGGCCTCGGCCCAGTCTCAGGACATGAACCCCCCACAGAGCCCGCTTTGCTGTGAAGCACCGCCTTTTGTTTGCCATTTATTTACCTTGCTTACCCAAGCCATAGTGGTGAGAACAATGAGGTCTAGATCAACAGCTCCTTGAATGGCTGCGGCTTCTTTATCCTTTTGCCTCTGAACACTTGTTACCTCCGAAAGCCAGTGATTAAGATCCCAACGGGCTATCTTCAGTTCAAAAGCACAAAGGAACTCCACTTATCCAATAAAGAGTCCCACATTCTGCATCCGTAGCTTGTTGCCATTAGATATGGTGGTACGAACGCCACGTGAGACTTTAAACACTTAAGACACAATTATTATCTTCATCTTTGGGTTCTTAAAGCTGCATTTAGCAAATATTGTGAAATATTTGTAAAATGTGAAATATTTGTATTTGAAAAATTTTAAATGACTGTTTTCTATCATAATATATTTTAAAATGCAATTTATTCCTGTGACGCAAAGCTGAATTTTCAGAATTTTACTCCAGTCTTCAGTTTTAGGAATATTAAGCATGGTCTTGAATGCACATGCATGCAATATATAGCATTCAATGGATACTCATTCAGTATCCAGTTTATAATTTTAATATCTTTCCATATGGAAAGATATTAAAATTATAAACTGGATACTGAATGAGGCTGAACTTAGCCTTTGTGTTTTACAATTACCATTGATCTTCACAAATTTTATTAATGCAGCATAAGGTTTTTTCTTTTTTTCTCTGTGATGTTTAGTTTCTGAATATTGGAGGTTGGTTTGGCTGCATGGGGTAGAAGGGAGGTTTGGGAACCGGTGGTCCCAACCAGCTGCATGGCAAAACGCCGCCCATTCCCTGCTCAACAACAAAAGATGAAAGCGTGTCCTGCTGGGTGGCAAAGACACCAGGTGACTAGAGCAACCTGAAGGGTGAAGCCCAATGTTCCCTAATGCAGAAAAAAGCAGGATCCCATTCTTCGGCCACCATTTAAGCATTTTGCAAAGGGGAGTTGTTTCCCCAGCTTTTTAAACATGACCACATAATCCTTTCCCTCTCTAAACACACAATAGAGTGGTAAGAAGGTGGCACCGCTGAAGCCTTCCATAATAAAACCAAGCGTTATATGGACCAATGCACACAGGTCAGGTTTCACAGGGAAAACCAGGATTGTCTGCACTACTAAGAAACATTCAGTTTGTATTTTAAGTCATCATTGCACAAAACAAGTGCTAGTTATCTGAAGTAAGTTTGTGAAGTTTGAGAGCATACTGTGCAGCCGGTCACTACAACCAAGCAGAGGAATGATCCGTTAAAATCGTAAAGGAAAATATGGGCTTCATTTTTGGCCAGATATATGGGCGAACTCTGCAAACATTGACAAACCTGATAAAACAAAGGAAAACACTCTTTAATTTGTTGTTTCAAAAAACCTTTCCTATGGACAGTCTGAGACTTAGTCGAGTTTCCATGGCTTTTTTGACCAAGCAAAACACAGAGAGTTAGTGGCTGGTTGCATAAATGGCTTGGACTATAGTTGTAAAATTTCATCAATTTAGTTTTTCTTTAAGAATGGCCCTAACTTTTTAAAGTCAGTTACATGAAAAGGGAGATTGGTCTAATTTGAATCGGAAAACGAAGACTCACTGTCAAACTAGTTCTTTGTTTTGAATTGTCTTAAATTTTTTATATTATTATAGTATAATATGTATCTTACATTGTTTTGTTTGGCGTTCCAGTGTTCTATATCAATGCTAGCAGCACTGATTCTTTAAAACTTAATCCAAAAGCAAAGGAAACAATGAAGCTTTTTTACATAACCAATATTAGGTGTTTCCATGGTATCAGAATTGTTTGCATTTTGTGTTTACACAGTGGTCAAAATAATAGGTTCAGAAGTTCACGCGATAAATCCGACTTGCAAAGGGAGTCCACAATTGTTACTGGGAGTAAAGGGGAATCATAAATGTGACACTATCCTTTTCTCCATACTATATTTCTTTCATGTCCGCATATTGTCTATTGGCCTGTATAATAAAGGGTATTAAAAATGAAAAGTACTAGCTGAAAAAGTCAATGATACTGAGGTAAATAAAAAACATTTTTTGAATAATGACTAAAATGATAAATTACAAAAAATATATAAGCAACAAACAAACACTGGCTTCTTAATTAAAAATAATCCAAATTAAATTAAAAATGTAATTTAATTTATAATATTCTGTGTGGAATATATTAGATTAGAAGTAGAGAACTATGAAATTCAGCCCTTAGGGAAATAAGAAAATAATTTAATGAGCAAATAGACTGGTCAGATTTCTTTTGCCTATTAAATTATAATGCAGTGTTTTATTGGTGTCAGCATAATGTGCACATCATCATCATCATCTTCATCAACATCATTGTTGTTGTTTTAAATATTTAAGTTAATTAAGCTTAGATTATTGGCTATAATTGATTCAATAGCTGATGTGTTAGAGATGGAATTTCCGTTTGTTAGGAAAGAGTGTGTGTTGATTGTGTTAGGGGTATTTTCTTAAAATGCAGGGTTGAAATATCTACATTTACTGGTCAGATATATTATTTATGTCTAAATTAACCTTTGTTCAGATCATGAAATAGGTAATAGCAGCATGTGTCCTCTTTTTACAGTGTCTGAACTACAAGCTGCTTTAGGGTGTATCTCAGTCTTTGAATTGAGATGCACTTTCAACAGAAAATGTGCACTGATCATTGCACAGACAGCTGTCAACTTACAGTAATGTGTTGTCAAAAGTGGAGTCACACATGAAGATGATTGTGCTTTACTGCAAACCTTCATCTTGTCAGTCCGTCATAGACAGGCAGTAGAACTGATGACTCCAGACCATTACCCTGTGAATGAGAGGTGGCAGGTCTAGTTAGGTTGGAAAGGGTATTCGGCAGAATGTTAATCATTCTCGTGACAGAGTACTGGCAAGAACCCATCAAAAGCCTCAGTGTCAGGACCTCAGGACGAATGATGGATGCTCGCCCCTCTCTGAGCTTCCAGAGGAGTGGTCAGCAGCCTCCTCTGGCTTTACAATAATGAGGACAGGAAGCCCAGTTTGAAAAAGAAGTGCTACGTCAAGAGTGGAGTGGGTTCCTCAGCCTTGAATAAGAAAAAGAGAGGTCACGATTGATCAGCAGCTTTATTGATCATTGCTCCCACTGTTCTCCCAATCTGGAGGTGTAAGTGGGGCAGCTGAGGCGTTGCACGAACGTCACACCCCAGGTACTGTGACCACTTTGCATTATTCCTCTGACAGGAGGATTAAGAGCGCTCTTTAGCATGCACTGGAAATGCTGCTATATGGCTGGACAAACATTCAAAACAAATACAGGGCTGGACAAAGTAACATCTTACGAAATATTAATGTAACTGGGGAGCCTATAGAAGGTATTTTGTGTCTTAATGTTAATACAATTCCTTAAAAATATTTAGAGATACATTTATATATTCTCCACTACATTTGCTATAAGGTACAGCTTTCTCTATTCTATCAGGTTAAAGACTCAAACACATGCCAATACTTCTCATTGACAGTGACAAATGGTCTGTATATTTGTCTGAGATCAATATCCAGTTTGTCCTAATGGACATGACAAACTGCAGCATGATTTATCTGCCATTGTGGACCTGTGCATTGTGTGTCTATTATTTCCTCTTGTATTACATTATTATTTAAAGGGGACATATCATGCCAAATGCACCTTTTTAGCCCTTAAATGCATTTTGTTGTATATTTGGACTGTTTAGAAGTACAGAAAATATGAAATTATTCTCTTCAGGTGCTTCGTTGATATCTTTATATTCTGTTTTGGTCATATTTTTCAACCTGTTCCGATTTTTCTGTTATCTATGACGTTTTTTGAACTATTACGTCACAGTATTTGCAGCGGAACTGCCAAATAAGGACATTGACTTCCGGCCCACCACTTCGAGCAATCCGCCATTTTTATTTCTCGCTGCAATTTTGTAGTCCAAGCTAAAGGATGCAGAAGTTACGAGAGGGTAAGTTAAAATGTTCGGTTGTTGGATGTAGTAACCCACACGCTTCATTACACCGTCTAATGTAGATACACTGCCGCGCTTGTGACAAGGGCGCATGTTTAACTGAAAGAACGAGCAGAGACCCGGTCGCGCGCGCGCTCTCTCTCTCTCTTCAGAGCCAGGCGAAACTGTAAACAAGACTTCACCGTCTCCAAACTAGACGCTGTCTTGCTCTCTCTCCCTCGCACATATTAATCAAAATAAATCGACACGGTGGTAAAAGGTCGGAAGACCAAAGTTTCATGTGTAAATACAGTACACACCAGTGCGATGCATCCATATGAAGACGTTGTTCTACAGGTTCGTCGTCTTCATTTTCATCTCGCTCCTGCTCCGACTCTGGCTCGAACATGTAAGGCTGGCTGGACAAGTCTTCCGTTGTTGACATTTTGTTAATAACGTGTGAATAAAAAGTTTCTGTGCCGCTAGATAATCGTATCTCTGCTATCAAACTACAAAAATGGCCGAACGGGGTGGAGTTGAACCTCTGCAACCTGGAGAGGGGGCGGGGTATGAAGTGTCTCAATTGTATTTAAAGAGACCGCACCAAAACGAGTTGCTCTCAGACGCACATCAGAAAAGGGGTAGAAAAGGGGCCTGTGGAGCTATAATAATGAACAATTCAGACCCAAGCATTGCAGTTCCGCTTGACTACAAATGTATGATTTATATGTAAAAAGGAACAATTTAAAAGCATGATATGTCTCCTTTAATAGGTTGATAGGCAAATTAGGAAATAATTATATTTATAGCCTACCTTTTTTTGCTAACAATGTAAAACTCTGACTCTTTGTCTTCTTTTTGTGACATTTTAAAATACAATTTTTTTTGCACAGTTTGTAAGTATAAAAGTATAATTTGTAGCTAGACTAGCAAATACAAATACAAATTCAAGTCAGTAGTTTGAAGATGCAAAATGAAACAAATGTAATGCCAATTTTAAAGTCGCCATGAAACCAAAATGTACGTTTTTTTTGGCTTTTAGTATGAATTTGTTAACCTTACTGTTATAGTGTGCTCCAAAACAATGACAAAATTCACATTTAGAAGATATAAGTGTTCAATGATTTTGATGACATCACTCTGCACTTTAGCTTCTCATCAGATTTTCTGTCCTATCAAATGCTCTCTGAAGAGTCCCGCTCCCGCCCCCTACAGAGAACGTATCGGACACTTTTGAATTCTGCACAGAATGCTGTATTTTAAAGCGATATGTAGGAGATTAGGAGGAGAAACGGTATATATATTAGGAGGAAACTGCGGCTTTACCGAGCTCAACAGCTCTGACCGAGCTGAGATATAAATGATCGGGCATGCATCTGAGAAGCGTCTCTCTGTAGGCAAGGGCGTGGTTAGCTGGTACCCTCTGACATCACAGGGTACCACAACTTCCAACAGGAAAATTCAACTGCAGTAGCCACCGTTCAACCTGAAGAGGGCAGCACTCAGATGTTTTTACACCATATATTGTAGAATTAAAACACTTTAAACCCAAATGTCAAAATTACTTGAATCAATGAACAGCATTAATAAAGCCCCAGTCTTACAGATCATTAACTAAAAAAAGTTGTCCCTTTAATGTTACAGATTTCTCTCTGGTGACATATGGTGGACTTCTCCAATCGGTAACACTTTAGAATACTGTTCCTTCATTAATGAATAATTACACAGGAACAAACGAGTAACGCATTATTAACATTGTAGTAACTACTATTAACTAACAAGAAACTCTGATTAACAAATTAGTAAGTCATAGCGTTCAGATGAATGTAGTAGTTCATTATTAGCTAATCAATAACTACTATTTTTTTCATACCTCCCAGAGAACTACTATCTACAGGTTCATAATTAACATGAATAATGCATAATTTATAATAAAAGGTAATGGTAACCCACTAGTAATGACTCAAGTATTACTACATCATTCTAAAGGAACTAGTAATTATTTGGATCAGTATTCTGAAGTGAAAAACATGATAACTACCTAATATTGACTGAAGTCATTGTAAGCTTTTGAGATTTTTGTAAGATTTTGAATAGTAATTCCTTCCAATGGATTTGGTAACACTTTAGTCATTACTAGTGTGTTCCCATGATCTTCACTTTAGAATACTGATCCAAATTATTAGTAGTTCCTTTAGAAGGATGTAGTAACACTTGATTAATTACTAATGAGTTACCATTACCTTATTATATATTATGCATTATTAATATTAATTATGAACCTGTATAGTAGTTCTTAGTAGTCTTCAGTGAGGTATGAAAAATAGTAGTTACTGATTAGCTAATAGTGAACCACCACATTCGACTGAACGCTATGACTTACTAATTCGTTAATCAGAGTTTCTTGTTAGTTAATAGTAGTTACTACAATGTTAATAGTGCATTACTCATTTGTTCCTGTGTAGTTATTCATTAATGAAGGAACAGTATTCTAAAGTGTTACCCTCCAATCATTTAGTCCACTGAAACTCCACCCCTTTCCTGAAGTCAACTGCAAGATCATATTCAGATGATCTTCCTCCGTTAAGTCAATTTACATTTCACTGTCATGTCAATCACAGTGCTGATTGCCTACTACACAGTGCTAAAACAAATACTAACCCCTAAACCTACCCTACACCCTAACCTTAACCAGTGAAGGGTGGGATTTTCTCTGATCTGATCAAATCAACAAACAGGCAAACAGGTCTTATTGCATCCACTAACTCAAAATGTTAACAGCAGAATTGACAGCATTACATTTACTGTTGGCATTTTATTCTATTTTATTAGGCCTCCAAATCTTAGCGAGAAGATAGTGAGTAAAACAGCTCAATGGCTATGTCCGAAATCACCTATACCCTTAATAAATAGGGCACTATTTTAGTGGACAACCATTTCTAGTGGTGTCCAGAAATATAGTGGACATTATTGAGTGCACTGATTCAATCCCACAATGCACCGCAATAACGAGTGTACAACCGCTGTACGCTCAATGGCTCGAGAATACCCATAATGCACTGTGAGTCACGCGCTGAATGAGTTCCCGCGTCTCGCCAGGGGCAGCTGAATCAAATCATCCATCATACAGGTATAAATTCCTTTTTAATATTTTATTAAATTGTTTAATTAAGGTTTATATGCTAGTTTCCATGGCGGAGTTCAAGATAAATCTTTTCATTACTACTGGATCTGCCAGTTTGCTGTTTCAAATAGTTATTATTAAACAGCAAGCACAAACTAAGGAAAATCGGCAGCCCTTCCGGTGTCCGAATACAGCATATATTTAACGACGCATATGCAAAAGACCTGAACCGGAAGCGATGCAGCCTGTTTTACAGAATACAGAAGTATGTTACAGGTAACTCTGCCCATTCCAATGGAATAAACATCATCAAACTTTTGCTAAGGCGAGTGGGAGATTACAATCGGATATTATGACAAATCATTCAGGTTTCACAAAGGCACAAATCATAAAAAGTTTGGTGAAGCATCATCATGGCTGTCATGAGGTATGTGAAACCGAGGTATTTGTTAGTTTTGTGCTCGTTGCAGCCATAGACTGTAAAAAAAAGATGGACGACGTCCCTTCGCTCTCTTCCATTGGTGAGAACTGAAGCCGCCAGTGTCCCGATATGGCGCTGACATCTTGGGACTTGAGTCTGCGCAGTAGCGATCTTGGGACCAGACCTGTGCAGTAGTGAGCAGGAAGTAAAGCCGTGAAATCAACGCCCCGCCCTCACTCTGGCAGAATGCACTCTCCTTGCAATTTTTTTAAGTGGCCTATGTCTGCTCCGTTCCTCCGTTCTGCTCCAATTTTTATGTCTGTTGATTGCAGTACGACAAGAGGCTTGTTAAAATAAAGTAAATACAATCTCCTCAGTCCTCCGAAGATCCCGAAAAAAGTCTGTTGGTGCTTCACTAGCTATGTTTCCATCCACACGTTTTTATCCGAATTAAGTGATATCGAATGAAAAATGCCTTATGGAAACAGTAAAATTCGATTGAATTTCATGAATATCGACTCAAATGAAATACGTTCGGTCTCATCGGATTTTATCTTGATCGATATATGGCTTATGCGATAAACGCTGATGGAAACTTTATTGCAAATAAATCCATTTTGTCTAGCAAAACTTTGTTCGCAAATGTTTGCTTGAATGTTATGCGATTCAGTGCGAAAATGAATGGAAACACCTTAAAAATGTCTCAAATCAATTCAATATACCAATTTGATCGCAAAAAAGCATGTGACGTCATTACGCACAGGTTTTTTATTCGCTTTAAAGCCGTTGGATGGAAACACACTTTCACCAGCTTTATTTGCATGAGTTTTTTTTTACCGAACTTCAGATAATTCGATTGACAAGTGGATGGAAACTTAGCTAGTGACTACTAGAGACACTAGAGACTACTACAGAGAACCTGTCAGTCACAGCTGTCAATCATGACGTTACACCACCGTTTTTATAGCATCGCGTAACTAACTAAAAACAAACTTATTTTAAAAACAGACACTAGAAATTACATTAGTGTAAGTCACCGGGGGGCGATCAAGATGTTTTGGCTTCACTTTTCAGGGCTTGTGCGGCACGCTTGGTTGCAGCCAGTTTACAGGCGCGAGAGTGCGCGCAAAAGGAAAGCTATCCAATCATGGCAATCGATATTGACCGGAGACAGCCTATGACGTCACTACTAGTGCGACCCGGAAGTATAAAAGGGGCTCCTAGAGAAAATGTCATCCTCTTTTCGTCTTGAGGGACTGTTTTGTTTGTAAGCTTTAACCTGAAAACTTCAAAAGGTGTGAAAAATGCTTCAGGAAGAGTGTGGATCCGTGTCTAAGATATTGACACCTGATGACACACGCAACTTGTGCGTTTACTGTTTGGGCTCAGAGCAAGCACTATCAGTACTTGAGGGAACTGCTTGTGCCAACTGTGAGTTTTTTCCCTCGAGTTCCTTCCGCTCTCGTCTGGCCCTCTTTTCGAGGGAAGAGGGACAGACATCTGTGCCAGGTGATTCAGGTACCGCTCGCGCTGAGGCAGAGCAGAGACTAGAATCGTGGGGTTTCAGAGGGATCTTGCCGAGGAGTTTGAGAGAGTTGTTTATCTCTCAAGCCCCTCGGACGCTCGCGAGTTTGAGCTGCTGGATGAGGATGTGTTGTCACTAACATCCTCTGATCTGACAGTGAGTGCTCTGCTGGCAGCCCAAGAAAGCAGGAGATGGCTGATGAGGATGAAGAGGATTTACAACCCGAACTCTCACAGCCACCCTGCCCTGCGTATGATGAGTTGTGAGTGCTATGGAACATGCTCGTAGGAGTGTGTGAGGGAAGAGACCGCTCATGGCAGACTTTACGAACGGTTTCTTCCAGCCATAACGCTCAACTCCTGTGAGCCTTCCATTCCTGCCAGATCTATATGTGATCGAAAAGGCATGGAAGAACCCATGTTCAGCGTGCATCCATCACCATCAGCATGCAAACTACGCTGATGTTGATGGGATGCACGAACATGGGTATGTGTGTTCAAACAAACAAACAGCTGCCACGATCAGACAAACTCGATGACGGCGTGGTGGCCAGGGATAGGCATCTGTGGTTGAACTTGGATGACATTGGGGAGAAAGAAAGCTTTTCTTCTCGATGCATCAGTGTCGCCTTCTGAACTTTTCGGCACCTCCGTCGAGACGGGAAAGTTCAGAGAGGCGAAGGCACGCTTGGCTGCATTAAATCTTGCATAACACTGCGGTCCGAATCTGCACACTTCCTACACCCCAGGCGCTTCTTGCATCAGCCCTGAGGCTGGACCTGTGATGAGTGATTCCTTCAATTTGAAACCCTTCTGTAGGTCTGGCGTCGGGTTTGGTAGTAAGTGTGCTCTTTCGAGCTCTGTATGGTGATAGGTCTCCATTTTATGTCGTTTAGGCCATCGTTCTACGGGCAGCAGGTTGAGCTCTGTAGGCCTCCTCCCTTTCCGAGAGTTTTTTTAGTAAGGTTGAAACGTAGACCTCGGTTCCCTGTTAGAAAGTATTAAGGGGTGTGTTAGGTAGGGTTTTTATAGAAGTAGAAATAGGGCCCTGAAGTTCCCATATATAGGAAGGCTATGCATACCCTTCCCATAGGCCTCCTCTGATTTAGAGTCATCAGGCTTATGTAGTGGGTTGTGCCAATCTGTGGTAGTGAACAGGTTGGCCATATTGTACAAAAAAATTATAGTGAGGCCACCGTTCATCCGAGCATCAAACGGACATTTCTGTGTGAGATGGCTTCCTCCCTATCGGGATTTTTTCTACTGAGGCCACCGCTCTGTCAAGCTCCAGATAAAACTACAAAATCAAGCGTTGGCCCTCGTCAGGCCACCTTGTTAGCCACCTTATACTAGAGCAGTAGTTCTCCTCTCACTTTTGAGAGTCATTTTGAGATTATAGCTCTGAACTTCAGATATATAATATTTGTGTGTCGGCCCTCTTGGGGCCGCTTCAAAATCTGGCTTAGGCTTAGTATCTAGGATTTTTGGTTGCAGTCTGCTAAGCATTCTCACCTCGAGCCTCTCAGTATCTGAGTGTAGGTTCCTTAGACCATCAGGAGATTTTTCCTGTAAATCTAGTTTTCCTAGTACTAGCCTCCTAGTACTATCAGGTTGAGCATAGTGTTCCAGAATCTATCAAAGGATCGCTCTGTTTGAATACTTAACTCCCTAAGTCTGGTCGGAAGGTCGAAGGATTCTCACGAGGCATCCCTGTTAGATCAGCCCTAGAGCTGGAGGCGCTCCCCTTATTAGGGTCCCTTTAGAGTGCCCAGCCTCCACAGGGCTTTGAAGCACTGTGAAGATCCAGGATAGAGTAGAGTTACTACCCTCGTTTGCAAGAGTTATAAAGCGCTATGCTGAGTTCTACTCTCCAGGATGCCCATCTCTATGATCCGGTTTGTGATTGAACTACTGCCATTATTTGCAGTTTTTGTGAGAGACTCTGTTTAGGAAACAGACAGGTTGTTGGCAAGACTAGGTCAGTAAATTTGACCAGGTCAGCCTCCCTGGTGGCATGCTGGGTTGACTTTATGTTTCGCTCAGAAAGAGACTGGACGGGACTCCTTTCTGACCCCCTGGCCATATTCCCGTAAAGGAACCCTTTCCATGGAAGCTGTTGGTTCAAAGCCTTTGAGCGGCCTTGGTAGGCCTTCGGTTGTTCGGAGGCCACTTTGAGGCTTATAGATTGGGCAGTGACCGTAGGGAATAATGTCACTGACTGACTCCCCGAAGGGGGAGTGTGTTCTTGGCATTTCAGGTTGAAACGGACAGTTCTGACGTTTTTGTCACGAGCAATAATTGGCATACACTCCCCTCAGCATGGTTCCCTTTCGAAAGGGAACGTCTAGGTTACGACTGTAACCTCTGTTCCCTGAGAACAGGGAATGAGACACTGCGTTGTTAGCAATGCCTCGGTATGCCTGCTGAAGCCCTTCAGACGAAAGTGGATGACATGTTCTCTAGGCGCCCCTTTTATGCTTCCGGGTCGCACTAGTAGTGACGTCATAGGCTGTCCCCGGTCAATATCGATTGCCGTGATTGGATAGCTTTTCAGACACCGGTTCACGTGGAGGGCGTTCCCCAATAGCGTCATCGACGCAGTGCGAGTTCCCTGTTCTCAGGGAACAGAGGTTACAGTCGTAACCTAGACGGTTTGTTTGCTACCTTTTTAGAGGCATACAACAAATTGTGACCTTTATTTTTTAAGAGTGTAGATGTGCCTTTATGCTCATGCATGTTCATCACGTGAGGCTCATGGCTTGTGTTTTTGTAACATTTTTAATGTCAGTATGGGCCCTGACTATTCAGCTTACTTGTCCTTTTTTTGGAATCACAGAAATCTCTGATACCTATCCGCTAACTAATCTGAATAATCCTTAATACGCATTTCTAAATGTGATTTGCATACATTAAACTTATCTTTCATGTGACACTTCCATTATTTTGTTCACACCTTGTAAATGGCATCCGGGTGGCTGTCTTAAAAGTAGTTAGATGCCGTACTTAAAAGTAGTCTTTAAATGTAATCCATTTTGGATAAAAATATTTTCTTGATCTACACAAGGAAAAACCAACACAATACAAAGCACATTTTAATATGTTTGAAGAGCAGAGGGATCTAGAACCTTCAACTCAAAGGTCCGGTGTGACGAATCCCCTGAACTGCAACAAAGAAAACTCGGCTTGGCCATGATATGTGGTCTCAATTCATTTTCCACTTTTTTAACGGTGGAAAACAGAGATGCCTTTCCAATTTTACCATGTACCATTTGCCCCCTGTTTCATGTGGCCTTTTGCCCTGATCTCTCCCTCCCCTCCTTAGTCCTGCCAGCATCACAGAACTTGCAATTATTGCCGATTTCTAACTTCCCCTGGAACTAATGTGATAAAATCTAAGAAAAAGACAAGGTAGACAAAGAGAAAGATGTAGCCCTGGGCAGGACGGCTAGCAAAGGTCTAAGCCAAGGCAACAAGTGCCTTTGGGACCTAATGGGATTTTCAGGGGCTTGCATTGATCTCCTGCATGCCCATTCACAGAGTCTTTTGGCAGCCGGACGGCACACTTCAGCCCCCCAGCTCTCTCTGGTGCACACCGAGAGCCCCCCCGTGCAAAAGCAGATCAGCCGCGCTCTGAGGTCACAGCTACAGGTGATACTAATGGACAGAGGATCCGTCATTAGTCTAAGAGCGCTGAACCTCTGCATATGGCACAACTCACTGCTGGAAGGACAGATTAGACTGTACCTAGAAGGAAGCATTATATCATATTTTATGAATATTTTGTAGCTTTCCAGTATAAGATCTCTTATGTTTAAGCACATGTGGTGCCTAATGCTCTTGCAACAAAAAACTGCTGTTAATATATAACAGAGGTGGTATCAGATAATAATGCCACGATACTTTGATACTGCTGCCCAAAATGGACACTTTTTGACACTTAAGTTGCATGAATGTCATTGTATTAGATACAAAAGATTAAGTGGCTGAAAATCCACAAAAAAAATCCACAAAAGACAAATGCTGAAGAGCTTTTCTCAAAAATGAAAATCTTAAAAAACTGCTTTAAATTTACTGATCTCAAGTGATGTTTTAGTCGATATATGGCATCTGTTCTCTTAAGAGTAACTAACCACAGGTGTACTTCATCACATTAAATATATGAACATAATCCATTAATGTTTGACAGACAAAAAGTGTAATGGTGGTTCATTTTTAACAGGATATCTAATATTTTACCTTATCTATTATATGTTATACCTAAAAGCAATTTGTTTGTGAACTTTTTTTTTACTGTCAGAAAAGTGTTTGTGCTGAATTTCTTAAATTAAACGTCACTTAGTTTAACATTTTGTTATTATGCAAAAATATTCGGTTTAGTTTTGGGAACAATTTTCGCTATTAACTAGTTGCTTATTAGCATGCATATTATAGGATATTGGCTGTTTATTAGTACTTATAAAGCACATATCAATGCCTTATTCTGCATGACCACATTCTATATCCCTTAATCCTACCTAATACCCAAACTTAACAACTACCTTACTAACTACACTGTAAAAAAATTCTAACCTCTCCAAGTCAAAATTTTCTAGTGACTGGTCACATCTAGATTTTTTAATTGGCCCAAGTGCAATTCTTGTTGCAATAGTCTGTTAACATTGGCTCAATGAGAAATAATACGTCAGACTAATTGAAAAATTTTGATGTAACCAGTCACTAGAAAATTTTGACTTGGGGATGTTTTTTTTTTTTTTTACAGTGTATTAATTAGCAATAATTAGGAGTTTACTGAGGCAGAGGTCGTAGTTAATAGTGAGAATTGGACCCTAAACTAAAATGTGACCAAATATGCATATATATTTTTAGGTGTAGCGTAAGTGTTCAAATACTTTTTATGTTATCATGGTACTGAATATACCATGGTATTTACATAGTACTTCAACGAATATTGGCTATTAGCATGTCCCATAAACCATTGTAGTACAACAGTCCTTTTTGGTACTTTTTATGTTAGTTTAATGCAAAGTGTTCTGGCTCCATTGTGGTCCTCATTCTCCAAACAAAACCCTAAAACAGAATTGATTTGATGATTTGTCACTAGATCGCGTTTACACAAAAAATAGCATTTTTTTTATCATGGTTCATTTATATGAATTCACAATTAAGTAGTAAAAGTGACTCATGAAGAAATTATAATGTAATGAAAACACACTTTGAATTAATTTTTGTTTATTGGTCAATTTGCACAGAGCTATTACCTCACGCCAATGTTCGTCATTGCTCTAAATGTTACCATAACAAGAGCGCGAACACTTGTTCATTCATCAGTCTTGCCACGTCTGTTGTTACAGCATGTACTGTATATAGACAAGTGGGTTCATTCTTTGCAGCGAGGGCTTCCTTTGTGTCACTGACGGCCACAGAGAGAGCTCCAGGGCTTGATCTGAGGGTGGGCAAATCTGACAGCCCACACTTTGAGTCGAGGGGGAAGGGAGCCAGTAGCTCTGTCAGGCAATCTTCAAGTGGCAAAGCTTTTCAAAGCTTTGTTATCCACTTTGGGATGCCCCCTCTGACCTCACTGTGGACATGCTTAGCCCTTCAAGGAAATGGAGAGGGATCTAGGGCGTTCTGTATTGTCGTCCGAGGGAAGCAGGGTTCAGACTCGCATGACCGCCATTCCCCAAGGAGCGGTCGGGGTGAAGACCCGGCACAAAGGTGAACCAGGGGAGTTGTCATCGGACACATGAGAGAAGCAGAGCAGCAGAAAGATTTAATGTCCACAAGGCGACCTCCTTGTTTTGCGAGGCTGTAATACACAGCGCCTATTCTCTCTTTGTTTTACTTTTCCTTGTACAACCATGCCGTCCCTCTGCATCCTTCTCTCTAAAAGCAACGAAAAGAGTTTCATTCAACTGAATCTGTATTTTCAAGCTTGTAGGTCAAGGAAAATAGAGATTCAAGTGAAATGTGTTGTATAGCTTTTTCACAATACACAGCAGTTCAAAGAAGCTTATGTCTGTAATGCCTTTAAGATTCAGCTCTTGTTTCTGATCTAAAAATCTAAAACTTTAGCTCAGGTTCTCTATAGTTCAAGGAACAGGTTCTGGTTTCCTGAAACTGGGAAGGAGTATCTTATTTGTTTCAAATGATGTGTAAAGCCCATTCAAAACCATTAGTTAGAGATGTTCAATCTAAAATTCTTTGTAGGCAGATGCTCATGTGATTAGAAATTGTGAAAATGATTTCAATACTGAAAATCTGATGGAAAAACAAAAACCTATATTAGTCTCAATTTTACCCCAGAAAGTACTTCCAATAAAATGCTGAGTGGCTCTGTTGTGAATTCTCTCTGTTCTTTGCGGTTAGAGGAAAGATCATGGTAGAAGCAGGTGTTACACACTTCTCTATTATGTGCCAAATCTGCAGCCACCGATTCCTGACTTCAGCCGCACCACGCAGTAACAAATGTGCAACAGTTGGCTATTTCCAAATCTTAAAAAGCCAAACCAAATCCAACTTTGTGGTTCATTGAAAAGAAAGGTGAAGAGTAAAAGTTGTGCTCCGTCTCCTTTGATTTAACCCTTGCTTTGAGATATTGCCCAGTCTGGGTTCATCCCTGGCACGCCAATAGCTACACACAAAATGCAATTAAAAGAAGCTGCCTTCTCATTCTCTGCTCCAGACACTTTCACTCAGAGCTTAATCCATCCCCCAGCTTTAAGACCCTTATGTGATCTGGGACACACGGTTCCCATTCACACCGCTTCATCCTGCTCTTTTGTGTTCTTAATCGTTCCTCAGTATTAAGAAGCCTTGGCAGCCCAATCCCCTTACTAACACACAGCCTTGGCGCTTTGTTAGGTCCAGGCACATCACCCCCCATCCTCTGAGCTGCGTGCTGCCCCTCTCCTGCCTGAGAGGCCCTCCTTCACGTCGCCCGGCTTATCCCATGTTGCTTCACGTGCCAGTTGTGTACCCGCAGACACGGAGAAAGGGCCCTTAACAGACAAATGGTGAAATCTTCTCCATCACTGTGGTCTCATGCACTCACAGATATGCAAAAATGTTGCACCTGAGTGCCATAACATTTTGTTACATTACTTAATCAAATATTTAATATTAATTAACTACATGTACTTACGGTTAGGGTTTGCTTTAGGGTTAGTTACTTGTAATTATGCATCATTTATTACTATAGTAGTAACGTGTAATACGTCACCTTAAAATAAAGTGTTACTGCCATAACTGTTTATATCTGTTCTGTTCTTTGCATCTGCAATCCTTAAATGAAACTTTATGTAACAACTAAAGAATTGTTGTAAATATTGTAAATATAATTTTATTTCAGAATTGAAATCAATTGTGCACGCTGAATGTTGTAACTGCTGCAGACATATTGTTCATTTTGTGCACTTGTTGTCAGAATTATATATATATATATTAAAAAGTAATTTGTTCCTGTGATGGCAAAGCTGAATTTTCAGAACCATTACTCCAGTTTTCAGTGTCACATGATACTTCAGAAATCATTCTAATATATCTAATATGTCATATTTTTGTGGAAACCTTGATACGTTTTGTTTTCAAAATTTGATGAATAGAAAGTTCAAAAGAACAACATTTATTTGAAATAGCATTTTTTTGTAACATTATAAGTGCCTTTACTGTCACTTTAGATTTGAAAAGAATTTATTTATTTATCTTACTGAGATAGTAAGTATTTGAAAGTATACATAATTCAGTCAAACAGAACAAATGATATTTGGTTTATAACCAAATCATTAATTTAGGAATTAAAAAAACTGCTTGCTTCGCTCGACTTTCTATTTGGATGACTATAAAACCTTCAACAAACCCTTTTTGATATCTGTGCATTTTGTAAGGAACTTGTAAATGACACTTGCTTCAAAATATTTGGATTAAAAAATATAGTGATAAATTGGTTCGGCACATAACACATTCAGATATCAGTGAAACATTGTTTTCTTCCTTTATCGTGAAAGACTATCTGAATGCATTTTACCGTGCAACACAATAGATATGATTTTTAGGGTCTGACTTAATTTCAAAGCACCATTAACTCCAATGAGCAAGAAAAACAGTATAGAAGATTGTAAAGCCATTAAAAGAATATTTTCCCCTCTCTTTGTTTTTATTTCCCTCTGTCTCTCTCCAAGTGCTCCTCCACACAACTCTCAGCCACACAAACAAATGCAAATCAGTCTGAAAACTTTACATAATGTAACTCGGACCCCTATTTTAGAACTGGCTTGAATGGCTCTTAAAGGGGGCCTAATTAATCTAAGTATAGAGGCAATGGGCCCTCTTGGAATTTTTTTCCTTCTTTCTCTGTGCAGAAAGAAAGAATGGGATCAGGCCTCCCCTTTCTGTCCAGAGAGGAGTCCGCCTCATTCAGCCATTTATGTTAACATTACTGAATGTTATACCCCGTGGGTGAGCAGAATCAATCACTCCAACTCTGTCCTCATTCCTTTTTAACTGTTGTAAAATGTGCAGTGGTGCAAAGGCGTCAAAAGATATATAGCAATATTCGCAGTTGTTTTTGGCCTGCACGTTTTAAGCAACTAAGAAAGCCTGGTGCTAGAGTTGTCAGGTGCTGGGGTGACCGGAGAGAACAATGGGAGAAGAGAAGCAGAAGGCTCGAGATGAATGCTTTTGGTAAATCAGTAATAGAGCTAAAGGGCATAGCCTGTGGGGAATTTGCTGGCTTATAAAAGAGCTTTAAGAGGCCTTCATTCATATGGACCCAAAGAGATTTGAATTGCCCCCTTCACAATCACTTGAAAGGCAGAGCTCAGGGTGTTCCGAAACAAAGTGGAAATCACGCTGCCTTTCAATGGCTCTAATAAGCTTTTAACTATTTTACATTATGGCGTTACCCTCTTCATCTCCTCTCCACGAGGCATTGTTTTGCCATGTAGCAGGCCAACTTAAATGTGTGATTTATACTTTTCTTCACGGTGTATTTAAACAAAAAAAAATTGCAGAAGCCAGACGCACAGCTCAAATGAATGGGCTTGATTCAGCTTTATTTTATAAGGTAGAAAATGGGCTTCATTATTTAACCGACTGCTGGGCCATTGCTGGGAAAAAAATAATACAAGAGACTCCAGTTTTCTAGACATCACGAATTGTTTTCGTGACATTTTACTCCATGAGCTACAAGAGCTGTGATATCTGCAGGCCTTTCCGATCAAAAACAAGTCTTGCATAACTGCCGCTTAATATTTTTATATAGCCTAAAAATGCTCATTTGGTTACCAAAAAGCCTCTCTGGCGATATCAAGCGGTTTTCTAAAGGCCATGAGTCACAGACAGCATCTCTGTTGCCATGGTTGTTTTTATTGCCCTGGAAATTGCTCCTCTCCACAGTCTGCAGGGGTCATGGGTTCAGCTGTAGCCTGGCTGCACCTTCAACTTCTGCGCACCAAGGCAGGGGATGATGGGAGGAGATGCGAGGGAGCCGGAGACGCACAGCCAGAGTCCTCGCCCTCTGGATGACACTCTGAATTTTGGGGATCCCTTGGCTGTGTGGACATTAAGAATTTCATGGTAATTGTTGAAGACAAGGAGGAGGGCTTGACCTCCACTGGCCTGATTGAGTTCTCATAAAAAGCCCATAGCCTGGCCCCATTGATGCCCTCAGACAGTAAAAAAAAAAAAACCCATTGGTCTTCTGAGAGGAGTCGTGAAGTTGAGCAGATTAGAGTGAACCGAAAACCCTTTTACAGTTTTATATCAACTCCTGCCTATATTTAAAGATTTTTTTGTATATTTGTGAATGTTTATGCACATCTATATTTGTCTCCTGTAAAGTACTTTGTAAACCTTAAAAGCACTTTTGCCGTAGGCAATAAATAGTTTTACTTGCCAAAATAATGTGATGATTGTAGATTTGCACACAATCATTAGACACCACTTTTATTTGATTAGCTTATCAAGTCTGGGTTTGGGTTAGGGTTTTATTAATTTGCTGCTTTGAAAAGACCCTTCTTGGATCGTATCAAACAGTCATCAATATTCAACATCTCCTGGGACTGCTTGTATTACCTCTATTAAGATCTCACCATTCTAATGTGAACATTTCAGACATGTGGTTTACATGTATTTTACCAGTTAATTTCAAAACCACGATTAAAATGTATAACACCATGAGTATTGGGTTCTTGGGATCTACTTTCCATAGACATCATGATTTTTATACAGTACAATCTGTATATTCTATCCCTATACCCTACCCCTAAACCTTTCCATCACAGAAAACTTTATGCATTTGTACATTTTCAAAAAAAACATCACTTATTTATAAGCTCTTTTCCTAGTAAATGAATATTTAGTAAGGATTAAGTAAGGATAATGGATAAATAATAGCATAAGCACAAGTCAAGTTCTTATAAAAGGCTATACCCTTGAATTTGAATAGTTTCCAACTGGTATTTTACTTACCAGTGTTAAATACATGCTTGCTAAATGGCATTAGTCACAACCGACAAGTGATATGATCAAAATTGCCTGTTGCCACCAAACTGATTAATTGGATAGTTATCTGTAATTCCAGGTCACCAGAGAGCAGAGTGAGACATCAGTCTTACCGTGGCATAGCGTTGGTGCAGGTGCAGGGTCACGGAGAGATGGAAGACGGGGGAAGAGGTTATCTTGTGTAGCACTGAGAGGGGAAAAATCACATCTGTTTATCCAAAGCTGTGGCTTGGATTGAATTTCTCAGATTTTTATCTGGAGTCTCAGAGGAGCTGCCTCACCAGTGGGAGTGGGGTGAAAAAGCCATCTATTTAGCAGAGAATCATAGTTTGCGTTCGAGCAGCTGCATGGCTTCCCTTTTGATTGACACTTTCCTGTCGCCGTGGGCTGGGGGGCATGGGTCGTTCCTCCTTGCCCTTGAGGAAGATAGAGGGGGCAGGTGAGGCGCAGGTGACAGTGCGTGGCGATACTGGCGAGAGCTGCTCCTCCTCTACCGGTGGTTCTGCTCTCATAGGCACTCCAGTCTAATCAGACAGCACTTAACTCAGTCTACAGCACTCGTAACCTGCTGCCCTCCACTTTAAAGCCACTTTGAGATGCATCCGTTTCAAGCACAGTGCTAGTGTATTGGCAAGAGGACATATTATGATAAGATCATGTGACTGATAGCTAAATGAGACCACTATTGTTGTGAAGTTAATCATTTCAACTTAATGGAAATGCAAAATTGAGCAAATTCATGGGATTAAACACTACCTTTCCAGATCTAACCAAAATAAATACTTTTTTTTTTTAAAGAATTGTATATTTTATTAAGCAAGGATACATTAAATTGATCAAAAGTGACAGTAAAGACATTTATAATGTTACAAAATGCTGTTCTTTTGAACATTATATTCATTGGTTTCCACAAAAATATTAAGCAGCACAATTGTTTTTTAATATTGATAATAAATAAAACTGTTTCTTTAAAGGCAAATCAGTGTATTAGAATGATTTCTGAAAGATCATGTGACACTGAGGACTGGAGTAATGATGCTGATAATTCAGCTTTACTATCAGGAATAAATGTAATTTTTTAAGTCTATTAAAACAGAAAACTGTTATTTAAATTGTAATATTATTTAAGAATATTTCTGGTTTTACTGTATTTTAATCAAATAATTGCAGCCTTGGTGAACATAAGATATGTTAAACATTTATAAAGGTTAAAGTTGGGTGCCAAAGTTTATTTTTTATTTTTTTCCCCCTTTAATGCTACACTGAAAAAAAGTTGCTGCCTTAAATTTAAGTACATTCAACTCGGATGTTTAAGTCATTCCAACTTAAATGACATTAAACTGAATTTTACAAAAAAAGTTTAAAATGTCTTGACTTATTTGATATGAGTTAAAGCAATATAAAAACATATGTTGTCATAACTAATTCCAATAACAAATCATTTTTTACAGTGTGAAAATGATCAGAATGTTTTAGTATTTCGATATTTTTTTTAAAGAAATGTTATATTGTTAAATGAAGAAATATTTTAGATTCTACACTATTTCACCTATCAAACAAACATTTGTAATCATGTGAACTCTGTTGTACAGATGATCAGATTTTCTTGCTTTCACTGAAGCTCAAGCGCTCTTCGGATCATCTCAACTTTTGCACCCGAACACATATTATCACATGAAATTGAGAATTGTTGTATGGTCACACACGAAAAAGCCTTCACAAAGGTACAAACGAGGATGTATGCATGCATGTGTGTTTAGAGGCGGAGGCTGAGTGTAGGTGTGTGTTGGTGGCTTTCCATTACAAATGAAGACAAGATATCTTTACATACTGCAGCCAGCCACTTGGAACCGGCAGCCCTCGGGCAAGGGCCCTCTGTGTCTTTGTCTGCCTCTCGTTCTAAAGTGGACTCCTCAAGCCTTAAATCAGAGGGATGGCCTCTTCCTCAGGTTATGGGTGACATATGCCTAATCTACCATAGAGGAACATCTGCACTCGCTGCCTCAGTACAGGTGTAGGTGCTTCTCAAATGACTGAACCAATGAGGCGACAACTCTGTGGCAATGCATTATGGTGTCGCTAAAGCACTGGATACACAAAATAGAATCACTTTGCATTAGTGAGTGGCCACTTAAGACACTTAAGAACTGTTTTTAAAGTTCAGGTGTATTTTTTATTATTAAAACTGAACAATGAAGTGGTTTGGATTAGTGTTTGTTTGTGATAGTTAAAGTAAAATGAAATGTATTCCTGTGATGTCAAAGCTGAGTTTTCAGCATCATTACTCATCCTTCAGAAATTATTAATATGCTTATTTGATGCTCAAAGAAACATTTCTTATTAATATTATCAATTTTGAAACCAGTTGTGCTGTTTAATATTTTTGTGTAAACCCCGCAAAAAAAAAGAATTATTTGGGATTCTTTAAATGTATAGAAAGTTCAAAAGAACAGCACTTATTTGAAAACTTGTTTGAAATACTATTATTTTTAACCCTTAAACTTTAGTGACCCGGTGTCACGTGTCACTAAACCACCCGTGACAGAAGATCGGACCAGCCCATATGGACAACAGGGCTATTTTTGTCGCCATTGCTCAAGAGAGCACAGATTTTTTCGCCTTCATGGGGAACTTTGTTCGTTGAGCCGTCATTAGCCCCCTCTACAATGAAACCCTCAAGCTGCTTTTCTGGATCTGGGCCAATTTCCACCAGGCCATCGACCTCCCAAACACCGATGGACTGAACTGGAGGGAAACTATCAGCAGGTGTTTGGTGAACGTTGCGTCCCGATCCAGAGAACAACCACCATCACCAGCAGCTGCCGAGATCACCATTCCAGAGTCTCGTCCCGCCGAGACCACCCTTCCAGAGTCTCGTCCCGTCGAGACCACCCTTAAAGAGTTTCTTCACGTCATGCCTGTCGAGTCCTCTGCAAAGATGGCCAACCGCCTCACTGCCTGAACCCTCGACAAGGATGGCCGCCGCCTCACTGCCTGAGCCCTCGGCAAGGATGGCCGCCACCTCACTGCCTGTGCCCTCAGCCAGGATGACCGCCACCACGTCAGAGCCTGTTCCTGTCCCTAGACCTGTTCCTGCCCCAAGAACTTTTCATGTTCCTAGACCTGTTCCTGCCCCAAGAACTGTTCCCAGATCTGAGTCGGTCCTCAAGCCTGTATCTTTTCCTGAGCCTGTATCTGTTCCCGAGCCTGAATCTGTTCCCGAGCCTGAATCTGTTCCCGAGCCTGAGTCTGTTCCCTAGCCTGAGTCTGTTCCCGAGCCTGAATCTGTTCCCGAGCCTGAATCTGTTCCCGAGCCTGAGTCTGTTCCCGAGCCTGAGTCTGTTCCGAGCCTGAGTCTGTTCCCGAGCCTGAATCTGTTCCCGAGCCTGAATATGTTCCTGAGCCTGAGTCTGTTCCCGAGCCTGAGTCTGTTCCAGAACCTGAGCCTGAGCCTGTTTCTGAACTCTAACTCCACCTCGGCCCGTCGCTCCATTAGCTCTACCTTGGCTCCCACCTCCCTCATCTCCACCATGGTCCATCAGTCCACCAGCTCCACCAGAGCCGTCGGCATCGCCATGTCTCTCGGGATCCTCAGCATCGCCTTGGCTCGTCGGCTCTCTGGCTTCATCCGGGTATCCTCTGCCACCTGCTCCGCCTCCGTCAGTCGGCCCCTGGAGTCGCCTGCCCTTCCTCCACCATGGCTCCTCCCTCCGTCTGCTCCGCCCTGGCCGCCTGCACAGCCTTCTCCGCCCTGGCCGCCTGCTCCACCCTGGCCTTCTGCACCATCTGCTCCGACCTGGTCCCTCCTGCCTTCTGTCTGCCCTTCACCTGCTCTTCGTCCTCCTCCTGAGCCCCCTCCCTCCCTCCACAGTTGGTCTATCTACGGCGCGAGGACACACCTACCGGCAGGGGGGAGTACTGTCACGTGTCAGTGTATGTTTGGACTTTCGGTTTGTGTTTTGATTTGTTCCTGTTTTCCTTCGTTCTTTTCCAGCCACTCCTTCGTTTCCATGGTTACTGTCATTTAGTTCGGTTGTATCACCTGTTTAGTCATCATCGTCATCTGTATTACCTGTGTTCTGTTTATCAGTGTAATCTGTGTTTGTATTTACAGTTTTTCTCAGTCGCTTTGGTGCATTTCTCACATCACTATTTACATTTGCACAACAGTTAGTTCAACCTCCACAACATTTAGTCATTTGTGCACATCATAGTAGCAGTTTCTCATTCCTTCCAACAAATTGCAAATGGTTTTGGACATGCAACAATTGCTTTCATACAACTCTCTGCTGTTTTATAACATTATCATTTGCTTATGTCATGTCAGTCAAAATTAACTATACTTGTGAATGCTGAATAGTCATTCCATATAAAACTAATAGTCCTCATTTCATTGCTTGAGTCATCACATACAAAAATGTTGAACTAGTTGTCAAAATCTGTCAAGCAAATTTTACATATCTTTTTTTTTTTTTTTTTTTGAAAATGTCTCCTAAATTGAACAATTTCTCTCAGGTGAATCTCAGCTTTCACTGATGAGGAACGTCTGGATGTGCATGAATGATTACAGTACTATGTATGTTGTATGTTCAGTTCCAATATGTACTGCAATATTGTTTACAGTTGTGCACAGCTCTACCCAAAGGGAGTTTATGTTTGTTGTAAATAAGGGTGCATTTTTTCTTTTGCACAATGCTGTGAACAAATTAGAATTGCAAAGAGCATGTGCAGTAAAAATGTGAAACATACATATTCAGTGTCTTGTACTCAGTTACCTCACTAAATACAGTAATGTGTAACTTTACTGTATTTTTCAAATGGCTGTGCAAATAGTATGTAGTGCTGTCTTGAGCATTTTCAGGTAGTGTCACCAAGATCTGACTTTTTTGCATTGGAAAACATTTACAGAGTAAACTGTCATAATGAAAACGTGACAAAGCCATTTGACTATCTTGTTCATAAACAATGGTTTCAGGACTTTTCATCTTGATGACACTGACACTTTCATTGACATGAATACTTGCTTTTGAGGAATGAGCTATCCATTTTGAGCAAGTGACACGCTTTTGCAGGTTATCAACTAGGTTTTGCAGTTTGTACTAATTGTTTTGAGATCTGCATTAACTGTTGTGCAAATGTAAATAGTGATGTGAGAAATGCAGCAAAGCGACTGAGAAAAACTGTAAGTTCCGTCTGTTCTGTCAGTCTTCATCCGATCTTCGTTACATTTTAGTGAGTGTTGCAACCTGTTCTGCTGTCTTGTGATTTATTACATTAAACCTTCGTTTGTGGAAATTATCTTCGTCTCCGTCTGCCTTCCTGCAACCACCCGTGACACCCGGGACGTCATTCTCTATTAAAGTTAGACATCAACCTTCCTATTATTCATCAATCAATTCATTATAAACAATATAACAAGGAAAAATAATAAAATGATAAAATAATGCCTGTTTTCCCTTTTTATATTTAAAAATGTAATCTTTGATGACTGAATAAGTGCAATTCACCTTTATTCCACAAGGTGGTAATGTCTGATACACAATGATGAAGTGTCGTTTTACTCATAGTTACCACAGGCAATAAAACAAAAGAATAGGAAGTATCATCAGCAAAACTTGAAATGGCTCAGTGATTTACTGCAGAGCAAGTACTGAACGCAATCAAATATCAGTGTCACTGTCACTTGATGGTGGATCTGGTGAAGAAGCTGTCAGCAATTAAAACATTGATTTTGAAGAATTAAAAAAATTATAGTTTTGAGAATAACTTTGAGATTGCGAATATGAGCCAGATGCTGAATGTACTGGGGAATGAGTTTTGATGAGGACAGTGATGATGGTATAAATCATCTGCTCAAACTGAACCCTTACAAGCTCCAAAAGATAACAAATTCTGCTTTCTTTTATTCTTAACTGTTTCTCTAATATCAGGAGAGTTTTGTATTATCGCGACAGGTGGAGATCCATTCGTGTTAAATATAAATCCAGATCGCTAAAGACCTGAATATGTAATAATGATTGGCGAAACATTCATGCATTTAAGGGTCAAAATACTATTTGAAATACTGTCACTTTTGATTAATTTAATGCATCCCTGTTAAATAAATGTATTTATTTCCACAAAAAAAAAGTATTTCTGACCCCAAACTTTTGAACACTAGTGTATCTGAAATTATAAGATATTTTAAAGATATTCAAAAGTATTATTTCATAATTGTATTTTACTATATCTCCTCCCATCATTTAGAAACAATTATTTCGGCCATCTTCTTTTAAAATATCTATTTTCATGTAATCTAATATTTTAATCTAACATAAGTCCATCTTGATATACATATATAGATATATAGATTTTTGCCTTAAAAACTGACTGTAGTTTATAGAGGGGGACATAGTAATGCCTCAAATTTTCTTGCAACATGAATTTGCACTTCTTCTCAGTGTTTGTCAATGTGTGTTTCTTCTGCATTTGCAAATCAAAGCTGCTCGCATTAGCATCCCAAATAAAAGCTATAGTGTTGATTTGAGGAAAGGTTTGTATGCTTTAGGCTAAATTCACCATTATGATACATCCATGAGAAAGCACCTCTTGCTCCTAGCAAGAAATAAAACACTAATGGACTCATTTCCACCTTCATAAAGTCCAGGGGAAAGCACAAAGAGAGGATGCTCAAGGTGTATGGGAGGAAAACAGGATGAGTCAAGCAGCCTGTGGCAGAATACAGTTAGTTGGATTGAATCCTCTGTCAGCACACTGAAGAAGGGCCAAGAGGTCCTTTGACTTTTGACATTCCTGGCACTCGCTGGTTCCTCTCCACGGACAAGTGAATACAAAACAAAGGTTGAACTGTCGTAAAACTGACTGTAGGAGGATTCAGAGGGAGGGTCTTGAGAAGTGGGGCTTTAGTTCTAACAGACAAAGAATATAAAGTGGGTTTACAAATTGAGAACAATGTTCAGGAATTTACAGTGTGATCAATACTAGCCCATTGTGGCCACAAAAAGAAGAGACCGAAAGTGTGTAGCCAAAGTGCTTTAACTGGAATTTGGACACATTAAATCTACCTGTTGATAAGAGATTGACTCAAAATCACTTACAACTCTAAAACATTACGCACTATAAAATCAGAGCAATTTCAAGGAGAATTCCAGATTCTTAAATGCTTTTAGGAATAGATGGCTAGCAAAGGACGTTTGTGACACCTGTCTCCCCAATCAGACTTAAAATAATCCTCTATTTTCCCAACAAACCATTAGCTTCCCTAATGATCCTGTGCTGCTGTTCTCAGTGACTCTTTTAGGTCCATCAGAGCTCAAGGTGTGAAGGTTTCTGTTTAGGTGCTAAAGGGAAGGATTGCACTGATCTAAAGGTGAGTTTTGCAGAGGGCAGGACCATCCAATTTTCAGCACTCATCTGTTAATCTCTGTTTAGGATAAGGCCCCAAACAGAATTAGTCACAGATCTCCAGGGTTCAGGAGAGCAACCTACAACCCAAAACAAGCAATGAGGGCTGGCTGAGGTTTCTGCTACCCCTAAAGCTCAGGCTTATCGGACAAGACTCATAAGACTAGTGTGAATCAAAATCATTCAAAGTAATTAAATATCACAAATAAAAAATCTTTTATGAAATTAAACATTTGATCAAACTTTGATAATTGTCTAAATATTTAAACAACTGAGAAGATAGTATTCAGACTACATTTTATAAAATTCACATGTAGATATTGCAGAAGCTTATGAGAGTCAAACTGGACTGCAGGGATTCATCTCAATATCACAGTTCATCTATTTCCAAAATCATGAAAAAAATCAGTCAAGAATAGAATATTATTGGAAATATTCAAATCGGTAATATCAGAATGCATAGTTTATGCATAAAAAAGTCAGCACGTTTTTCAATTGGATTGGCGTATTTCGCTCAGTTCCCTGATCATACCGATTCGAGCTAATTTATACTAATTTATATGTATTATGCACGTTATTGTCTCTGACAGACAGCAGGCTTCCAGCAAGCAATAGCCATAATTTCTCCATCTATAGGTTAATATAGACCCGATATAGTCTTACTATGAGTAACCCACTTCTGGCTAAAATAACCTTGAATTTCAACAAAGTCAACAGTGATTACAATGTGTTTGGTTTTATTTCTTTGACATGTTATCTAATTGATGACTAGTCTATTCTTGGGCTATGGTTAGACGTCTATTAAATTTCCACTGACAACCCAAATTTTGCCTGGTTTTAGCCTAGATGTCAGTGATGGCAATTAGACGTCTTTTAAACGCAAAATTGCTTGCTGGGTTGAAGCCGCTCAGGCCGCCATTTTCTATACCCTTACACTAACCTATAGTTTTTAATGAAAGCAAATATGTCTGAAATGTACATATAATTCATGGAAATACTGAATAATAACCCCATTAATTACAACAAATATTACATAAAAAAAAATATATATATATATATATTTTTTTTACTTCAAAATAAAAGCTATAACTTATATACTCGACAAATCTAAAAAATGATGTGTCCACAAATCCCTCATTAACAAATAGACACAAAAAACTTTGATGTTCAACATAATACAATGTCATAGATCATTTTTTTTCCAGAGACACTAAATTAGATCAATTAACTGTCGGCTGACTAATTCTCACAAATCTTGATATTCAGATGAAACGACAAAATTAAAAATAGTGTAGCCATTCATCAAAAGTACTGAGATGAGATTTCTTTGTCATCTACACTGTAAAAAAAAAAAAAAAAGTTGAGAAAACTTCAAAGTTTACCAGCTGCAGGACATTTTTGAGTTTTCTCAACTTACGTGTTTGAGTTATCTCAACTTTTCTCAACTTTTTTCATGTTAAATAGTTTAATAAACTTTAAAAACTGAATTTGTCATACAAAACGTAAGTTGGATTTTTTACAGTGTATGGTCAGGAGAAAGAACGAAATGACCTACCATATAACCCATATTTATTGCTTCTATTTCTTTTCATATATTTCAAAAAATTATTTTATAATCAACGCATGTTCCAATGATAAAACAGTCTTGGTTCACTCTGAAGTTCACTTCCATATTAGTTTATGTATAAATTATGCTTCTAGTCCACATTTGCATTGGTCATACTTTTCCTGATTTAAATATCTCCTCCCATCTTGACATTTAATGGATAATATTTTTTTATTAAATATCAAATTTTAAATGATCAAATTTTTCCATCATGCTTTATGAAATGTTCATGATCTTTTCAGCCTTGGTTCCCTAGACTGTCTCTATAATCTTCTTCCCCTGTTTTCCACCTTCTGTTTGTCATTAACTGGCAGTTATAGTTTAATTGGTCCTTACATATGACTCTCTGGGGTCTCTGGTTAAGTTTTCACTGAAGAGCCTCGTCCATCTTCTGCCCATTCTTTCTCCTTCTGCTCTCAGTGATGCTTCTTCATCTTTACAGGCAAGATAGATGCTGCACGCTGCTCTCCAAAACATCACAGCATGTTTATAGATAATTATATTAGATTTAATCCTAACCATAACTAAAATAAGGGGGTGTTTATAAAGCAACAAACAAAATAATGATAAACATGGAATGAATGCAAAAAAACTAAATCTGTGCAATTCATTTCTTCTTTTTTCACTTCTCTTGTAAATTGAAAATACCAGAAACATGAAAACTTCTCAATAAAGAACAAAGTCTGAAAGATAAAAGAGAATCATAAAAAAAAAAAAAATCACTGCAACCCGGCTAACAGGGAACTTTCTCAGAACATTTGCTAACGTACTGGCAAGGTTCTCAGGAGCAAACATTCTTAAACATTAATAGAATGTTTGTGGTCTTTAATAATGTTTTTACATTTTAGCACAAAAACATCATAATATGGAACGCCGCACATGACATGCGGACATATATATATATATATATATATATATATATATATATCTCCTGGTCACGAATTAAGAATTGGTTCTCTCGTTTTAGCTCAATTTTGACCATGAATTAAGTAATCGTTCCCACTATTTATTAATTCATTCCCTCCTGTCAATAAATTTTGGCCATGTTGAACTAATTCCTTCCCTCATTTCGATTTAACTAAAACATATAAAATGTTTGCAAATGATAAAATGGAATGTTCCATTAACTTTCACATAGTAAAACAAAACAAAACAAAACAAAACAAAACAAAACAAAACAAAACAAAACAAAACAAAACAAATAAAATAAAATAAAATAAAATCAAATAAAATCAAATCAAATCAAATCAAATCCAATCAAATCCAATCAATCAATCAATCAATCAATCAATCAATCAATAAAACAAACACTGGGCGTTTTGAACATTCAGAGAATGTTCAGAAATAACGTTTTTACTGTTTTACACTCCATATGTTATGGAATCTGTGTCTGGGACAGTTTTGATTTTTTTCATTACGTTCCCAATACCTACATTCTTTCAATCACTTTTCACTGAAGTGATGCAAGTGATATTTTTGACAGAAGTGAGGTCAAGTATATGTACCTCCCAAGGCATAATGTCTACCTCTGAAGGGGTGCGATATGTAGCTGTGTGCAAATGGCTGTACAAACATGAAGGCTGTTTTGATGTTTTTGTGCTCGTTGACATGGGAGGCCATCTCCTTGGGAGGTGAGGGGTCTCCTGCCCCTGTGTGACCTGTGACCCGAGTGAGCCCTTCTGCACTGATACAGGCTTTCAGCCCTAAGGGAAGGGGGAGAGAGGGGAATAGCTCTCATCTGTAAGACTCAGTTGCAGGCTTTTCTTTTATCCTTGATATATTCTTTTAGTTTAGATAATGGGAAATATTCGTACAAAGAATAAATATAAACCATCAATCAGTTTAACCAAGAAATTTAAATCCATGATAACCCATTTTAGACTATATCTTCTGTTTATGGTTTCTGCATTGAATGTTGAAATTCTGAATTCCTGAACTTGCTAATAATATGCACATATGTAGTTGTGGACTAAATTTATTATGTTGAATAGCCATTGTTAAAAAAAGTTGCTGCCTTAAATTTTGAAGTATATTCAACTTGGACGTTTAAGTAATTTCAACTTAAATTAGGCTACATTAAACTGACTTAAAAAATTGAGGTGAATCTTGATTAACATAAAAAAGTTGCTGAACTTATTCTGATTGAAAGCAATGTAAAAACATGTTGTCATAACTTATTGATCATATAATTTTTTACAGCGCATGTTAAACAATATAATAAAGAGCAGATTGCAGGTGCATTTCAGGGCAGTTCGAAGCCTATTGCTTATGCCTCTGTGATTGAGAACAAAGAGATAGTCATAATGTCAATGAAGACATTTTTGTGTGTGTGTGTGTGTGTGAGTGTGTGTGGGGTGCTGTACTTTGAAGTCCATTGCAGATTTTTACTTTGTGAATGTACTTTGTGTTTTACTTTGTGAACGACTCATCATGAGTGTTTGATGTGCAGTGAAGGTCTGTAAAATGAACTTCTTGAGAGGGTGATAAACATCATGCCTGTGCCCCCTTTTCTCGTTTCAGCTGGCATGCGCCCTTCCCTAAGGCTTTCAGCACGCGCTATTATACTTTTCTATCCCCGACACGTGCAGATACAAGAGCCTTGACTGGACCTCATGCGGAACTCCCAAATAGAGGATTTAACCTGAACCCCTTCAGAAATCAACTGATCCACATGCACAACGTGCACAGAATAAAAACGTTCATGAAGCCATGTGCATTCGCCAAAAAAGTTAGTGTAGACTACATACGGTCCATTTAAAACCAAACAATATTCGATTGTTTATATTTCATTTATTTGTTAAATTGTTGATTTAATCAACAATTAAAAAAAAACAAAAAACAATTTGTTTAATTGTTAAATTTGTGGCAAAATGTGTAATGGATTATAGAATGTTCATACATCTTTTGAATAGGCTATCTGAACGCGCAGATTAGCCTGTAAATGAATTTGAGTTTTATTAATTTAAATGCATTGTAAAAAGGTTTGAAAAATAATGTAAAAATGCTAGATACAAGCCTGTTAATTTGTTTTTATTTTGTATCTTATATAGTACTGTAAAAACGATACTGTAAAGATAGGCTACTATGCAAAATGATTTTAGAAGAATAGTAATTTAGGGAGAAAATGTAGGCTACATTTAATAGTTTTACGGTAAAAAGTTGAGACATGTTTTTATTACCTTACAATAGGGGCATTTATTTCGATTTTATTATAAAAGTCAGATTCTTTTTGGTTAGTGTTTATAGAGTTGTTATTGCATTATTATAGGCTATTATTTTGGCTACAAGTTTGGTGAATTGCATCCACCTGTCTTATTAATTCATTTACAGTAACAAACATAACTCAGATAAGTTGGTATATTTACATTAGGATATAGGCTGCAGATATTGTAAAATAGGCCTACACAGTGACCAAAATGCCACCTCGTGCATTTTTTAACAATAAAGATTTGCATTTTTTTTTATCTTTGAGATCCTAATGGCTAAAACTCACGTGGACGTTTCTATACAACCGCGTGCAATCGTGTATAAAATGTGCATTGGTTGACAGATTAGATGACGCGTAGACGATCTCGATCTATATCCATGCACCTGCTGCATAACCGTTATTTTATGCGCTGTGACCCAGTGTGACGCTTCAATGGCTGCACTCATTACAATGATGCCCATTATGTTGCCAGACATTGCTATGAGTTGTTTATGGTCTATATTAGCGTCACATTATGAAGCAAACAAACAAGCACAGATATTTTGTAGAAAACGTTATATTTATTCGTACAAAAACATGTTTGCACCAGATTTAAATTTTGAGGTAAATACATAATAGAATAAATCTCTTTATATACAATAAAAATACAATAACATACGAAAGCAACAGGTTGAATAAATAAAACAAAAAGAAAGTGATGGGAAAGCAGTCAAGAGAGCTATAGTTAACTGTACGGATCAGTCAGACAGAGGAGGTTTCTTCAGGTCAAAATACATAATGCATAAGGCCAGATCTTTGTCTTGTCCTTTCAGCCTATTGTCACAGCGTTGAAACTGAATTTTCACGCTCGTTTTTCTGCTTTATCGCTCTACAAATTGTAATATTGACTTTTCACCTTGGACTGCAAAGGCCAATCTGTCTTGGTTTAAATTATAATTTTCTCTAACAGGGGTTAAGGTCATGCTCCAAGGAATGCAAAAAAAGTGCAAAGATATCGGGAAAAGCATCAATATCAGTATCAAAACGTACAAAAAAAAATACAAAAATAAAAACATTCTCATTTGTGAACTGTCATTAAGGCAAACAGTGAATACCTAATGTTGTCTCTGTGCTCTGGTTCTAATAGACAAGTAACAGCAACATCCTTTGATATTACACTACATACTTCTGCAGACTCTATACAGACATGAGAATGCTTAGGTCACATTAATAGATGCTTGGTACGAATTTGGTGTAGCTGTAAACTACATCGGTTTGCAAATATCCATAATCGTCCATGGCTGCGGGGCTGCTCGGGTCTGAATTGCAGTAAGATGGGGATGAAGACGAAGAGGATGCGCTGGATGGCCAGGAGCAAGAGTCCCGGCCGGGGCTGGGCGCATCTACCATGCAGCTTAGTCCGGGGAGCAGCAACGGAGGGTCTCTTGACTTGCTCTGCCGCTGGTCAGCGATTCGGATGGTCTCCGAAAGTGCCCAGATGTAGTTGTGAGCGAAGCGCAGAGTCTCGATTTTGGTCAGCTTCGTGTCGTCGGGAAAGGCAGGCAGCACGCTTCTCAACGAATCCAAGGCGTCGTTGAGGTTGTGCATTCTGTTCCTCTCGCGGTCGTTGGCCTTCATCCGGCGGTTCTTCTTCACCACGTGCACGGTGCCGTCGCTCCTCGCGCGCCCCCTGCGCCGCTTTTTCTGCTGCAGCTCGGTTGGAGACGCAGGTGGCTTGCCGCAGGAGGACGCGGGGGACGCGGGGTGGAGGCTGCTGCCCGAGTCTTCATCATCGGTGTGCGTAAAGGAGTAGTCACAGCTTGAGGTGTCCATGTCGGAGTAGACAGTTTCCATTGTTGATAACCTGGAGATATAAAAAAAATAATAATAAAAAAAAGAGTTAGGAATGCACCAGTCGTGGAAAGTAATTCCAAATTCTCTGCGTGCAGCATCTAGGGTGTTTTATGCTGCAAATACGCACCTTATGTGGGCTGAAAGATGAAACTGGGTGTTTGAGGTCTTGCAGAGTCCTGCAGATAGTTTGTGTTGAAGTTAAAGGCACGCGTCTGTCTTGCTCTTACCCCTCAATCAGCTCGTGTGAGCTTGTGAGCTTGGCACACGACTGGCCTCACCTACCTTATATACCCTGGTGAGACAATGGACGTACCCCCCTCGCTTTGCCATTTTTGTGAAGGATGAATGAATGGTTTGCATCAGGTCTGCCCCGTGCCGCACGACCATCTCATTAGCATAATTTATGCCCGTTGTTTGTTCGCCCTCTGAAGCGTGCCTGTAATCACCGCTGGCCAATCAGAGAGCCGGAGAGCTGCCAAGCCACGCGAGCAGAGCTGTTGCTATCTGTCCAGCATGAACCAAGCCCACTTTAACTTAAATCTCTGTAGGAAATTGAAAAGAAGAGACAACACGAAGTGGCCTGAGGCTAGAAGACAAGTTTTGTATTTTGTACGCATAGCTCTTTAAAATTTTATTTGACACAATTGTTTTGATTTGATGCCAAATTATAAATGTGATTTTTTTTTTTTTTACGTTTCAGCTCATTTTCATTCTACACATTACCTACATAATACAAGATAAAACGTGCTAGTATTAGTAGTTACCTATATTTTAATACTTCTATATACAAACCATTTTATATAGGCCTATTGCAAAAAAAGTAGGCCTACTTTTTTTTTTATGTAGCTTATATTATACTGAATGTTACAACGTGATGACTAAAGTTCATCAGAATTTGCCTCTTGCCAGCTGTGATAGACAAACAAAGCATAAGTGTAACACACGTGGCAATACAAAAATTTTAACTAAATAACATACAACATAAAAGGGCCTACTGCAATGTGCATAACTGCACTGTAAAAAATATATGATCGAAAGGTTATGACAACATATTTTATAAGTTATAGCTACAAGATTCAACCAATTTTAAAAGTCAGTTTAATGTAATTTAAGTTGAAATTAAACATCCAAGTTGATTGTAGGCTACTTCAAAATTTTAGGCAGCAATTTTTTTTTACAGTGTGAAAAAAAAAAGTAAAATTCAAATGTGTTGGTAAGCGGATGATTTGGTGAATGAATGATACCATATTCGTTCGTTTTACAAAAAAAAAAAAATATATCATAACATTTTACCGTAATGTCTTGTATTGCTTTAATTAATAATAAAAAAAAAAATATATATATATATATATATATATATATATATATATATATATATATATATATATATATATATATAATATAATTTTTTTTTTTTTTTTTTTTTTTTTTACCATTATAGGCATATGCATATGTGATGTAGGTAAATATTTTATTTTACTTTATTTTTTAATTATTTTTTTTACACTGTATTTTACATTAAAATAACGTTTTAGTGTAGAATGTTTTAGTGTAGCCTATGGACTTTATTCCACCCTGCCTGCTGCACGAATCTTGAGTTATAACTCTCGAGGTGAAAGATGCAGTTCAATCAAACTCCTCCGCTGTGCCTAGAGCCTTAAGTTTTATTTAAAGACATCTTTATGAGACAGCCGTACAATTGTTCATTAATTATTCAATTTATTCAATTGCAAGCAACTCGCCCCTCTTTAAAAAAAAAAAAAAAATGAACGGGCACTATTTAGAAATAGTTTGGGGAGAGACCTGCGGCGCCTTTCTCCGTGCGGTATTATGGCGATTGGGGCACAGTCATTTATAAATAATTACACAATGTTTAGAGTCTTCAGGCATGTATGATATATCAAAGCGATTATAAGGTGAATTGTTCCATTGTGCGCCTCTCCTCTCTCTTCTTTTCAGCTCTATACGGCTTGTCCCCCGTCCAAATTCTGCGCCTCTGAGCTTTTGTCACTCATTTTTCTCGGCCTGCGACACTCCAATAGCATTATTCTTATTCAAATAGTCCCAGCGTGAACAAAAACACCCCGCTTCTGAGGCACGTTTGTGCTTTCGCTGGCATGAAGTGAAGCACAAGTGGAGATGCATTATTTTAGATACATAAACTAATATGGACTCATGATGAAGATGTAGTGAACTTCTGAGTGACCAAAGACTCTGTTTTTTTTCTTCATTGGAACGTGCAAATAGTACTAGTAGGTATATATTATATGCTATATATAGCCTATATTGTTCTGTCAAATCGATTAATCGCGATTAATCGCATCTAACATAAAAGTTTGTGTTTATATGTGCGTGTGTGTCTGTGTGTAGGCCTATATATACATACACAATAAAAATAAACATAAAATAGGGCCTATGCAATTTATAGCCTATACAATTAAAATGTGTTTGTAAGAGGAAGGATGGAAATAAATGAATGATAGCTATATTCGTTCGTTTTACTAAAAACAAAATAATCGTAACATTTTACAATGATGTTTAAAGTAGCCTACTGCTTTAATGCATAACTTAAATAAATAAAATGTTATTTTAAAAAGGTAGGTAGGTCAATTACAATCTTTCACTGATATTTAACATTAAAATAACGTTTTAAAGTTTGTGTTTATGTAATATATGTGCGTTTATTGTACGTGCATACACACACTGAGCCTAAATTTGTTTAATGCAATTAATCGTGATTAATCGATTTGACGGTAGCCTATATAGCATAGGCTATATAAATATATAGCATATAAACAGACATGTTCTTTCTTTTCTTTTTACGCCTTTACTCCGAATGCACGCGTTTAAAAGCCCCTCTGGTCACTCTGTGGAGGTCCAGACAGGGGTGATGGGGAGATCGATTTTACTATTACAACACCAACCTGTCAGTAATAACTTCAAAGAGAGAAAACAGCTTGAATGACTATTTTGCTTCCAGTCAGAGCATTAGTGATCTGGTCTGGACCTTGTACTTATTGCTCTTATAAAGTCATAAAAAAGTTATTGTTTTACAATGTTACTTAACATTACTTATTTCCACCAAAGTGATGGATGTGTCAGGCCCCCCCTAGAATGGGGCGGTGTGGAGGAAGAAGGGTTTTGCCCACAGCTGAGAGATGTTGCCAAGGAGATTTTGACAGGATTAGGCACAAGTGCACGAGACCTGATTGCATTTCAATAGCAGAAACACGTGAGAAAATGAAACAACTGAATTACTTAAAGAGGGTCTGATCCGAACCCCAAAACAATCATGCACACTGCACATTTTAAAAAGAAAGCGATGCAGCGCGCGTGGTTGAGGGTCTGCTGCGAGTAAACTTAAATATGCGGCCTGAATGGAACTGATATTCCAATGCACAATGGCTTAATGCAACATTAAAAAGGGTAAAAGAAAGAGAGCAGTATTAAAACGCGAAAGATTTGCATGACAGGTGTGTGAAGCACATGAAGAAGTGAAAGGTGCATTGGTCTTGTTCGACCTGTCTCGGATTGGCATGTGACGTGTGAGGCACAGAACTCGCTTTAGTCCCCGCTAGAATAGTCTTTTAATTTATTTTATATCTATTTATGCAATTCGAATTAAAATTCAATTTTGCATTTGGCCCAGCATTAATCCCCGGGTATTAACGCGATTACTGCTCGCAAAAGATCTTTGAGTCAGAAAGTCTGATAGAAGTTTTCACATGGTAATCCCCGGAATAATCCTTTCCCCTGGCGCTGCGGCAGGATCGGGGCCAGAGGACCTTTTCTTCCTTCCTTAGGATTCAAGCAGGGCAGAATAGGGCCATTACTTTTGAATGATAATTAATTCCTTACTCCAGTGCTTCAATTGTACGGGGATGCCACACCCCAAATAAGAAAATCAGCCCCTCATGCCTCGTGCAGACTGGAAATAGATTCTGGGGTTGCACAATGGTTAAAGACATGCAGCATGCTTTGTCACTCCCTGTAATATTCTTGAAGGTTTAATAAAGCCAAAAAATCGAACCTTAATCCAACTCAATATTTTAATTAACTGCACTACCTTAAAAAACATATTTAGTAAAATATAATTTATTTAGCTAATGTTGGAAAATATTGCACATCTAATTGCTTTCTTTCTTTCTTTCTTTCTTTCTTTCTTTCTTTCTTTCTTTCTTTCTTTCTTTCTTTCTTTCTTTCTTTCTTTCTTTCTTTCTTTCTTTCTTTCTTTCTATACTGAATTTTGTGCTAACAGCCCAGTTATTGGAAATATTTACCATATTTTTTTTCCAGAACATTAAATGCATTAATTTAATGTTTTGTTATATTTACAATTTTTTTTATATTTTTATTCATTTTTAAAAATGCATACATTTATCTTTTATAAAACCATTACAATAATAACATAATAATAATTCTTATTGTTATTATTATTATTTAGACATTTTACAGATATTGCATGTGTCTGAAACGCATAACTGAAAGCTGCATTTCATAAACATTACATTCCTACATTTAAATGGTTCCAAACTTATTTGCTAGATATACCTGGAATATATCTTTTTTGTGCATATTTACAAGATTTCAAAACAGGTGCTATTATCAAAATGCAATGCAATCTCATTACAAGCTATGTGAATGTAAATTTTCGGCTCTCTTTGTGAGTCAGACACATAATGTACCAGTTCGTGAACCTAGTACTATCAATCAGACGTCCAATTCTAAATACAAACCCTACGGTGGGGCATTCACTTGTCTTCGTGTGTTTGTGCAAGTGCATAATTTACCTCTAGTTTACCCAGCATCAGTGCTAACAATGAGAGCTGTGTCTCTAAAGACTTTATATTTGAAAGTAACCAGGGCAACTCTTTGGTAAAATGAGAAGAAGCTTTGCACAAGCCACATCACCGTAAAAGGGAGGAAGTCCACAGCGATTCCCTGACTAATGATAAGTTCATACACCTGACCTCGCCGCCAGACTGGTCCATGCATTCGACTTTTCACTTAGTAGTCCTGCTGGACTGCAAGTCAACACATCCATTTGTTAAAGAAAAACGTGCCATGGCTGTCCATTTCTATTTCTAGATGTCGATCCCCCCCCCCCCCGGTGATGGCATCACTTGTAGGTGTTCAAATCAGCCATATGGTTTTGAGTGCAATAACTTGAATCTCCAGCCAACAAAGGAGTAATTGAGAAGGGAAAGAAGTCTGAGCTTGACTCGACAAAGCTGCAAAAACTCCTTCTTTCACTCTAATGAAGCTGTTGTCTGGAGATTCTGTGTGGGGTTGGGAGGGTGGTGGTGGACGTGATTTGTCATACAATCTGAATCTTTAGGAGGGCCGGAGAAAGACCTCCTCTCCATATGTCTGCTTATTTTGCATCTGAAAGCTACCTTTGGCGAGAGCAGGGGGAGAGGGGGAAGGAAAGGAGTGAGCTGAAGCTCAGGAACAGGGGTTTTCTTTCCATCAGCTCTGAGAGCACTCGGATCAACACTGGAGAAGGGCTTTGCTTTCAAAAAAACAAAAGCGACGCAAGAGAAATATATCTGAACACAGCGTGTTGGTCGAAACACATGTTGCTCAATGAAAGGGGAATAAACGACAAGTGCAGGTTTGCTTACATGTGTTCAAATTGTTTCAAAAATCTATAACACTTCCTATGGATAAATCAATCACAGAAATGAGAATTAAGAAATAAATTAAAATAAATTAAAGAAGTGTATTTTTGAAGTTATGCATTATGTATTGGCTTTACATTCAAACAGAGATTACTGTGTTGCAGAAAGTATTATGTTATAGCAATACATTGAAATAAACGCAAAAATATACTTTCCTATGCAGACCTGTCTATGATTAGTTCCACAGAGCTCGGCCAAAATGCCTTTATATCTGTAAAATATGGTCAAATACTGTCTTAATATATCTGTCTTATCTGTCAAATACTGCCTTAAAGGGATAGTTCACCCAAAAATTCTCACCCTTGAGTTGTTCTAAACCTGCATGAAGTTCTTTCTTCTGCTGAACATAAAAGAAGATGTTTTAAAGAATGTTGGTAACCAGACAGTTCCTGGTCCCCATTAACTTCTGTATAGAAACCCCCAGCAAAAAAGTCAATGGGGACCAAAAACCTTACCAACATTCTTCAAAATATCTTCTTTTATGTTGAGCAGAAGAAAGAACTTCATGCAGGTTGAGAACAACTCGAGGTTGATCCTTTTAAGGCATTTTGAATTGGATTTGCACTCAGTGTTCTCATTAAGTCAAAGACAGCACCAATTTGATAAAAAGCTAAATTCCACCGAAATAGAAAGGGTTTGATTTAAATGAAGGCACTGCATCCACAACATGAAGGCCATGAACTTGTGACTGTGTGAGGACATCTGCAAGCATTCTCTCTCTCTCTCATTTATAATATCAAGGTTAATGCGTTGAGTGCCAGCTCTCTGCAAGAATGTGGTGCGGACAAAATGAAGAAGTCCCCAAGGACCGTCTTCGATTTGGACTATGCATGATGCAAACCCCATCCACCATGCTCAGATATTTGTGGACATCTGCCCATGCTCATCAGCATGCATGGCTTTAGTCCGCGGGTATCTGACCTGCCTCAGCAACAATAGTGAGACAGTCTGATCTATAGCACTCCACTGCATTTGCTTTTATTTGCTTGTGAAAGAGACGCTTTTAAAACTTGCTATTAAGGCTACAGAAAAAGCAACAAACTGGAAGTATACTTTCAGGATTTCCACATATCTATCTATCTATCCATCTATTTTAGTTTTGTTCCTTGGCAAACCTATACACCAGCAAAGCCACACGTTGGCATTTTTTATTTAATGGGCTTAATTTAATTTAATTCTTTGGATTCAACAGCTTGCTTGCTCTGATAAAAAGCGATTTACAGTTTTTCTCAATCGCTTTGGCACATCTTTCGAAACAGTCTTAACATTCTCTAAAGTGTAAGTGCAAATAGTTACAAACAACCAATGTAAAGAGGGACTGACATTTTTATTTACACAGAACATTTATTTTTGTAGAAATTCACAGGTGCTTGTTCATTTTTACACACTCTTATGTCTTCTCCTAACACCACATATTAATACATATCTACATATTCTTCCATGACAAGCTGTGAATTTGCAGCTTATATTTGAACAAAAATAAACTGATGTTGCTGTTTAGGAGTGTGAAGTTCCTCCATGTTCCTGCAGTGATCCTGCTGGACAAACTCCATATAACCTCCAAACCTGATTGGTTGATTGGTAAGATTGTGATTCCTAATTCATTACAAAGGCAGGCCAGTTGCCAATTTAGCAGATATTACAAACATTATGTCATAGGTATTTATGGAATAAACATGCATGTCTGACAGATTTTGATAATTGAATGTATCACGTTTCATGTGAAGGCTCACACTATGAAAGAATGTTTAGAATTTGTGAAGAGTTTGACAATTTCACTGAGAATCAACTCACCAGTTTTGATCAACAAGCCATGTGCATTCAGTTATTGTGCAAATTAGATTGCGACTCTTTTGCACACATGTGCCAAAACACATGCAATTTGCTTAAATCAATAAGAAATTCAAATCTGATGTGATCAATAATTTAACCGTTCAAACTTATTGTTTTGAGAAAAATAATCATTCGACAATTGAGCCAAAGCGATTGAGAAACACTGTAAATGTCCTATCAATGGCCACACGTTGCATAAGTTTGGAATTATAGTGACCTCTTGTGTTCATGTTTTGTCTTGCATTCTGTGTGTCAGAGAACGAGATTCTCGAGACAAAGTAGCCCTTTTAAAATTGATTGAGTACAAATTTTGGAAACAACAAAATGACTGATTGCTGATGAAATTTAGATAGGCTACCATTATGTTAAAATACTATTAGAATGAATATCACTTTGTTCAATGCTATCTGGACAGCAAATATAACCATACAGTTTTGAAAAATATGTTTTTGCAATAGGGCTACAAAAAGAGTAGCCTGCTGATGCCTTTTTTTTTGTTTTTGTTTTTTGGTAAAATAGTGAAAATATGCTGTGAGATCAATTAAGTATGTAAAAAAAAAAAAAAACATAACATTACCTTAGCATTACCATAATCTAGTTCAAAACACATCAAACGTCTAACGCACCTAAAAAGGTGTATCCTACAATTAAAAGTAGCTAGCCTACTATAAAAAAGTTCACATCATTTGTTGAATTGATTTTAAAATATATGTAAACATTATTGTATTTATTAGCCAGTTTTAATTACGTAAAAACGTTTCATTCGTGGAATGTAATGTTAATTAAAATGTCTGGAATTATAGAATGAAATATTAATTAAAGCACAAACAGGAGGTAAAATAATTTGGACCCTTTATACAGCGTGACAGAAATGCATTTAAATAAACCTAGGCTATTTTAATGATGTTTATTGCTAGTAAAGTATAAAACCTCATAGGCTACTACATCAGACAGTTTTTATAATGCATTTTTAAAACTTTTTGACTAAATAGTAAATAAATTAACCAGAGGTTAAACAATTTATGAAGCAGAACCTTCTTTTTTTCTTTTCTTTTCTAATTTATTTATTTATTTTATATAAAAGCCTTCATGTGACTCTTAATTTGAAGTCATGGTCACCCGGAAACGCTTTTGTGGCTCGGTTCTTTTTGTGGGTCGACGCTGTGACACGCAGAGATCAATACTCGCGGCTTTTTAAATTTAAAACTAAGACATTTGTGAGAAAAACAACAGTTAAGAGATGTTTTATCACGTAAGTCCGTAATTGTTTTATTTTTGAGTGTATAACGAACCCCAGCATTAAGAATTTAATAATGTCGGCTCGGGGTTTGTCTCGGCTAACGTTACTTGCACACTCGCTGGGTTTTGAAAGTGTTGATATCGTCATTTTTAAATTAATATTGTGTTGATATATTTACTTGCCGTATTTGATTAAAAGTCGAAATCAGTCAATTATGTTTTTGTTAATCTAGTGTGTTATATAAACCGATTCTAGATGTATATTAATTACCTTAATGTAGCTTATTGTTGTTTTCTTAATAACCATCACAATAGATCTCTTTGGAGCATGAGATTCTCCTCCATCCAAGATACTTTGGACCTAACCTTTTGAACACAGTCAAGCAGAAACTGTTCACTGAGGTGGAGGGAACATGTACAGGAAAGTAAGTCCAACAGAAGGGTTTGAGATCTGACTTTCTTCAAGTAATGAATATTTTGAAATATGAGTCTCTGATGTCTCTCTTTTGTTTCACAGGTATGGCTTTGTTATCGCAGTAACCACAATCGATAATATTGGAGCAGGTGTAATACAGCCTGGCAGAGGTTTTGTGCTTTATCCCGTCAAATACAAAGCCATCGTATTCCGTCCCTTCAAGGGAGAAGTTGTGGATGCTGTTGTCACTCAGGTTAACAAAGTACGAGACCATTTTTATCGTCTTCTAGTGCTGGACACTCATTCTGGATGTTCATGTATCCTACTCTAGTCTGACTCAATGTGGAGACAGATCTCATTTAAGAGCTCTTGAATAAATAACTTGCATGCACAGTAATCATACTGTGTTAATAAAACTCATTGTCTAACTCATAGTATTTTTTTCTTTCTTTCTCCAGGTCGGACTCTTTACAGAAATTGGCCCCATGTCTTGCTTCATTTCTCGTCATGTAGGTTTTCCATGGAGAGTAATATATATATATATATATATATGATTGTGTTGATAATCAGTGTCTTTCGTACTTGTCTTATATCTGTGATATTTCTGTGTCCAGTCTATTCCCTCTGAGATGGAGTTTGACCCAAACTCAAATCCTCCATGCTATAAGACAGTCGATGAAGTAAGAGTCAATAAATCAGCATTAAGAAATGTTTGTCGAAAGGATATATCTTTTTTTATTTTTATCCTCATGTACAAATATAGAACATTTCAGTTTGTTTTCTTTAACAGGACATTGTGATCCAACAAGATGATGAAATTCGACTGAAGATTGTGGGAACTCGAGTGGATAAGAATGATATTGTAAATCCCTGGCATTTTCTCTTGAATATGCTGAATAATATTCTATTTGGATACAAATATTTTCTTCTGCTTTTGATCATTAAATAATTTTTGTTCCTTTTTTATTAGTTTGCCATTGGATCTCTTATGGATGACTACCTGGGTATGTATTTCCTATGATAAACGTATTCTGTCACAGCTCTTTGTTTACTGTCAGAGGCTTGCAGTTAGCTGTGCTATAACTTTTATCATTATCATTATTTAATTCTTCTTTATTTCTAAGTTATGTTGTGCTGTCCAACCACTGTCTAAAAGTTTCACTTTTATACTTCTAGGTCTTGTGAGCTGATTCTTCTGTCAAGAATATGGGAAATATGAAACTTGATGGTGTGAGGATGCTACGTAGTTTGTATATACTGTAATTATTTCCCCATTCATCTGATGCTTTTTTTTTATGGCTTCCTTTTATCATCATGTTGGTATATCTATAGTTTTCCTATGGCAGCAGTTTGTTTGTGAAACATCAAGTCGGATGGGAACAAAATGTTGCAGTGGCTCTACATGATGGAAAGACTTTCAACTGTTTCATTTATAGTGAGGCAGCAGAGAAAAGAGTGAGTGTGTGTGTATGTATATACATGTATGTATGTTGAAAGATCCTGTAAGCAGTTCACAAGCACGTTTTGGAAGGAATCATTCATCACATTGCTTTTAGAAGTTATTCAGTCTCATTATTATATACGGTCATTTTTAGAATTATTTTTGTAAATGCCAGTCAGCCTTTTGTTGAATATATTTCTCTTTTGTAATACAGCACTCATAAAATTTTGAACATGTCTCCATCTTGTCTTTTGTTGTTGTTTATTCTGATATTCTTTCATATTAAGCAAAGATATGTACTTTACTTGTGCAGATTTTTGTTAACATTTTGATTCCACCCCACTCTGATGACAATATATCATGGCAACAATATTGACATGAAAATATTTACAATTGAAACCTCCTATCATGCCAGTCACACAAAATCTCACAGCTCACAGCAAGTGTTTGACCTTTTAATATATTTTTTTCCATAAATTCTCAACATGTTTAGTGATAAACAAAATTGCAACATTCCCCCCAAAATAATGACCTTGATTATATTTAATGTTGCACTACATTAAAATTAAATCTCACAACAGGGTCCAGTCCATTCGCAGAAACTGGTTCATCTTCAACATAAATATCAGAGCAAGTGGATTTAAGTCCTTTAAATATTTTACAGAGATCAATAAGCTGTTGAGCATTCAAGCCTAGACAGACATTTTTAATTTTATTTACGTTTTGATTTGAAAGGAAATCTGTAGATTGGGTTTAAAAAATAAAACATTTAAATATAATTTCCCCTTTTTATGGCAAAGAAGAAGCCACTGCATTTGAAATACAAAGAACACAAATTGAAAGGGAATACAGGAAAGAGGTAAATAAAAGAAACCTCAAACTGCAATAAAGATAAGATCATAGTTCTTAATTCTAATTAATTCATAGTTCTATTATTTATGAGTTTAAGAGATTTTGCAGTGTGAGAAATACATCAAATCTAGGCAAAGTGTTGAGAACAAATTCTTGTTCTTGTGAATGAAGAATTTGCAATGAAAAACAAAGAAAATAAGTTAAAAACATGGCTGCTGTTGTGGTGGTTACAAAAGTATATAAGCATTTAAATAAGTAAATAGTAGTAAATATGTTATATGTAAGATATATGGATGACAAGAGAATTTATTTCTTAAATGTGTTTATTCCGTTGATTAATGTTCCCTGCTCAATCGTTCTATGATTTGATTGCTTTCACCTTTGGGGAGTGTTCGCCTGCTTGGGGAGGGGGTGGGGCACGCGCGCGCTGCTCAAACAATACAGACTCTGATAAGTGAAGCAGCAGCAGCTCCGTGTCCTGTATTAATTTATACACATATCTCCCCTCATCAGGCGGTGAGGGTACTACATTTTGGAGGCACCGCTGGGATAGATGTTCGATGGAGTGACTCCCTGACCGGTAGAGCCCATTTTGCAACATCGTCCCCTTCTTAGTGACCCAGATGAGCAGCAGTGTGAGATATTCCGGATGAGTGGTGGTAAAGACTGATTGAGCAGTGTGTGCACTTGGAGTTGTCACAAGGTCAAGTCAGTAAGGTAAACACCCTCAAAAGCCTGTCTACACCGCAGCAAAAAGGAAAAAAATGGATGAGTTTAAACATCTTCAAGAGGAAATTTGTGAGAAATTATGCACACTATCACGGGAAAAACTGACAAAACTCAGTGTCTTTCTTCACCTAACACGAGAAGATGAGACAAATGTGACTCGTTTATTCCTGTTGAGCCTCCTTAGTAACCATTTACTAAGAGCTGAGCTAGAGGAGTTAGAAGATGGCGGTATGGCTGAACTGTTAACAATTAATGACAAACTGATCCAGCTCACGGGAATCACAAGTAATGCTCCTGAAGAAGATACAGAGAGGGAGGAAATTAAACTTGGAGATGTTAACACAGCCCAGAGAACAATACAAGAAAGTGGAGAGAGGACAGCTGAATTGTTTTCTACCATGTATATTAGCCCCGCAGCATCACAAAATATAGCAGACAGACAGACATATGCAGCCCAGAACCCATCTTATTCTTCACCCACATATCAGAGACAAGTGAACGCGACATGGCAGAAAGACTTCAAAATTTCTGGTCTAATAGGAGATCTAGGGCAGAAGGACCGTCTCTCATTCTCCAGTCTGGCACGTCAGATAGAAGGTGGACTTAAAAAGGGCTATGCAGAACAGGAAATAGTAGATTCTGTCATCAGGGCTATCACACCAGGGTTTCAGCTGCGGAGTTATCTTGAGGGGAAGGCAGGGCTGACACTCCCGACGCTAAGGCGGATACTTCGTTCTCATTATCAGGAGAAAAATGCGACTGAATTATATAAGCAGCTCACCAAAGAAGCTCAGCACGCTAGAGAAACCCCACAAAGCTTCCTAATTCGAGCTCTTGATCTGAGACAGAAAATTCTGTTTGCTTCTCAGGAGGATGACTCCGGATTGAAATATGATCCCGCCCTAGTTCAGAATATGTTCTTGCACACCGTCTTGACTGGATTACAAAACGACCGCATCCAAAGCCACCTTCAACCATACCTTTCAGATCCCGCTGTCCCAGACGAAGTGTTGCTGGAGAAACTCAATGTAGCTTGTTCCAATGAATCTGAAAGACAAAATAAGCGAAAATATGAAAAAAATGGTACTGTTCATGCTGTACAGTTGAATGAGCCTCCCCCTGAACAAAAGCTTCAGTCCAAACAGTCGAAGTTTGATTTAATGTCACAACTAAAAAGCCTGAGTGATGATATCATACAGATTAAAGAGTCCATCCAGCAGCCCTTACCTGTCCCTCAGCAGTGTTTTGCAGTTTATGACAAAGACCCAGCATCAGCAGTGTCCCAACAGACATCAGGATGGACCCAAGTCCAAGAGCATCAGGCCTGGAAACCCGAGACGGCTACATACCAACGGCAGGGAAGCCCATACATGTCTCCACACCAGTTCTCACAAAGCCAACAACAGGTGAGGGAACAGAAAATACCTCCTCTACCTGCAAACCCAGTTCAGTTGTCCACTGTTCCATCAGAACATTCTCTCCAGCCACGTCAGCATTATTCAATCTTAGAAACTCACCATGGACAGCCATATGTGTACACTTCTCCTCAGCAGCCCCCCATGTCCATCAATTATGCAACTCAGCCGTCAAACTTTGCAGCACCGCAGTATTATCCACAGCAGTATATGGAGCCACCACAACAGCACCCCCATCAGTTCCGCCAGTCCCATCCCTCACGAGCCAGACAATGTTTCCATTGCCAGCAGCGCAACGCAGAAGAACCTTGCACCCATTGTTACCACTGTGGCAGCAGCGAGCACTTCTCAGCTGGCTGTAAGAGTAAAGGCGCCAGACCTCAGCGTGGAGCTCCGTTAAACAGGAGCGGGTTACCCCCAAGGGACAGGGTGTGACCCGAGCAGCAGAGAAGTCCCAAAAACATGAAAAATGTAGCATTGGCCATCAGAGACAGTTTGAGTCCCAGTCGCTTGATAGTACGCTTGATAGTATTTTAACTGCCCCTTGTCAAGTTAACCAGCATTCTGCCATCACGTCCTTAGTTGGAAAACAGTGCCTTGTCACCTGTTATCTACAGGGAAAAAAGATTGAAGCATTATGGGATACAGGCTCCCAAGTATGCATTATAGATGAGGAGTGGAAAGCCAAATATGCACCTGAAGTGACACTGAGAAATATTTCCGAGGCGACCGAAGCACCAGACAGTCTGCGCCTGGTGGCAGCAAATGGAGCGAACATGCCATACAGTGGATGGGTGGAGTTGACTTTCAAGCTGGCATCCCCTGTAACCAATGAGAAAGAGTTAAACATTCCTGTGCTTGTTTTGAGGGACCAAGAATTGCCCAGACCTATCGTCGGGTATAACGTGATAGAACAAATAATGAGACGAAGCGAAAGTGGATCCCTTGATGTGACTAATGCGTGTTTGTACAGAACTGTCAGAAGTGCTTTCCCTAGCATAAAGAAGAAAAGTGTACATACCTTCATCAATTTGGTGACTGCAGAGGGACTCAGCGAGTACGTAGTAAGAACCAGGAAGGAACCTGTGAACATAGAGAAGCACACCATTATGCAAATTCAGTGTCTGGTAAAAATGCCTCACGTGAAACAAGATACGGTGCTACTGTTTGAGCCACACGTTAACCCAATGTACCCAGATGGCCTTGAACTCTTTGATACTCTCTTCCTCCTGGAAAAAGGGGCTCGCCCAATAATTACTATCAATGTGCAGAATGGAACAGATCACGACATCAAGCTCGGTGGTAGAACAGAGCTAGGAATTCTGCAGCCAGTTAAGTCTGTTTTACCAATATCGAATGCACAGTGTGAAGCCACCGCATCTGTTACACAGGTCCTACCAGAGATCACTGAGGCATCTCCCAATACAGATCGATGGGACCCTCCAGTGGATGTGAGCCATTTAACTCCGCCCCAACAACAACAAGTCAAGAGGATGTTACGTGAAGAGTGTCATGCCTTTTCGAAGTCAGACGACGATATCGGCTGTGTCCCAGGTTTGCATCTGAGTATCTTATTAAATGATTACACCCCTGTTGCCCGCACATACACATCAGTCCCTAAACCGTTATATCAAGAGATGAAGGACTACTTACATGACCTGATTGCTCAAGGGTGGGTGGCCAAGTCTCATTCCCCTTACTCGTCCCCAATTGTCTGCGTCCGTAAGAAGGATGGCAGCCTCAGGCTATGTATTGATTACAGGGACCTAAACAGCAAAACAATCCCTGATCGCCAGCCAATACCCAGGGTGCAGGATATCCTAGACGGGCTGGGCGGTAATGCGTGGTTCTCACTGCTAGATCAAGGGAAGGCCTACCACCAAGGTTTCATGTCCCCAGAGAGCCAGTACCTGACTGCATTCGCAACACCGTGGGGCCTATACGAATGGATTCGTATTCCTTTCGGCCTTATGAATGCGCCTGCAGCGTTCCAACGGTTTATGGAAGAGAGCCTGGAAGGGTTAAGAGACAAAATTTGCATACCGTACTTAGACGACATCCTAGTCTTCACTGAGTCGTTCGATGAACAAGTGGAAGCGGTGAAGAAAGTACTGCAGAGGTTACAGTCCCGTGGAGTCAAGTTAAAGCCAAGAAAATGTGAGCTCTTTAAGAAAGAGGTGCGATATCTGGGGAGAATTGTGTCAGCTGAAGGCAGTCGTATTGATCCCGCAGACACCGTTGCTGTAACGACACTGAAGGAACAGACACCAAGCACGGTGGGGGAACTACGCAAGATTCTGGGCCTGCTCAGCTATTATCGGCAATACATTAAAGACTTTTCCCGAATTGCCAGTCCCCTCTATGACCTGCTAAAAAGTAACACGGAAGGTGCTGGGCCACAGAGAAAGGGGAGACACAAAGTAAGAAATAACAAACGAAATCATGTGGTGCCGTCAAGTAAATTAATTGACTGGACAGAAAAACATCAGGAGATACTAGAAAAGTTGATTAACTGCTTGACTCAACCTCCGATCCTGGGATTCCCCGACTTCTCTCAACCGTTCATCCTTCATACGGATGCGTCCAACCAAGGGTTGGGAGCTGTTTTATACCAGCAGCAGAACGGCAAGCTGAGAGTAATCGCCTATGGTTCTCGGACTTTGACGGCAGCTGAGAAAAATTACCATCTGCACAGTGGGAAGCTGGAATTCTTAGCTCTGAAATGGGCCATCACTGAAAAGTTCAGAGACTACCTGTACTATGCACCAACCTTTACAGTTTTCAGTGACAATAATCCATTAACCTATGTCCTGACCTCTGCGAAGTTGAACGCCACCGGGTGTAGGTGGGTGTCAGAGCTTGCAGATTTTCACTTCACCATCCGCTACCGCCCGGGTAAAGAAAACATAGACGCTGACTCACTCTCCAGGATGCCAGCGGATCTAGAAACGACGATGAGAGAATGTACTGAGCAGTTTTCACCTGACGGTGTGGGAGCCGTGATCCAAGCTGTGGAGTCCCAAGGGAATCCAGATGTGACTTTTGTAGTAGCCTGTCAGAGTGTACTGGCAAGTGTGGAGAAAAATGAGGGACACCTCAAACCCCTGTCAAAAGAGGAAATCAGACAAGCACAAACGGATGACAAGGACATTAGAGTAATAAGTGAACACTTACAAGCAGGATCTAGACCTTCTCAGCAGTGGCGTTCGGTCAACTCGCCAGCCAAAGTTCTTCTGAGAGAGTGGGAAAAGCTGAAGCTAGATGAACACGGCATCCTGTTCCGCCAGACGTCACAAAGAAAACAGCTGGTGTTACCAACACAATTCAAAAGAACTGTTCTGAGAGAGATGCATGATGAGATGGGTCATCAAGGACTTGATCGCACCACAAGCCTCATTAGGGATCGTTTTTTCTGGCCCTACATGCAGAAAGACATTGAAAATTATGTTCTGAGAACCTGCTGCTGTATCAAACAAAAAAAACCCTGTCGTGAGACAAGAGCGCCTCTTAAAAATATCAAAACGACCCACCCGTTTGAATTGGTGTCCATTGACTTTCTCCATCTGGACAAATGCAAAGGGGGCTATGAGTACATTTTGGTAATCGTCGACCACTTCACTCGATTTGCCCAGGCATATGCCACCACCTCAAAATCTGCAAAAACAGTAGCTGACCGGTTATTCAATGATTTCGCCCTGAAGTTTGGGTTTCCATCTAGAATTCACCACGATCAAGGGGGAGAATTTGAAAACCAGCTACTCACCCAACTCAAAAAGTACAGCGGCGTTGCCGGCTCAAGGACCACCCCCTACCACCCCCAGGGGAATGGGCAGGTGGAACGATTTAACCGGACATTATTGCAGATGCTGAAAACCCTGACTGAAAGACAAAAAGCTAATTGGAAAGATGCATTGAACAAATTGATCTTTGCCTATAATTGTACCAGATGTGATGTGACTGGCTTCTCACCTTTTCAATTGCTGTTCGGACGCTCACCAAAGTTGCCCATCGATGCTCTCTTCGGACTCAACTCCGACAATGACTCCCAAAGTTACAGTGAGTACGTGGAACGATGGAAAAAAGGAATGCAGGAAGCTTGTGAGATTGCGAGAGAACAGGCAAACAAGTGTGCAGAAAGAAACAAAAGGAATTATGACCAACGAGTGAGGTGTACTGACCTGTTCCCAGGAAGCAGGGTCCTCGTAAAAAACCTGACTCCAAGAGGTGGGACCGGGAAACTGAGAAATTTCTGGGAGGATGAGGTTCATGTTGTTACACGCCAGGTGGCAGATGGTGCTCCAGTCTACGAAGTAAAACCTGAACAGAGTAAAGGCAGATCACGAGTTTTACATCGCAATCTTCTCCTTCCATGTGACCATCTACCTCTTGAAATCACACCAGCTCAAAGTACTAAACTAAAACAAGGACAGCAACCAAGAAACAGCAGAACTCAGCCCGTCCGGGGAAGAGAATGTGAGTCAGAGTACGATAATGAAAGTGAAGAGGATGACTACTACTTTCAAGTGGAGCCCTTCCAGATAAGACCACAGGAAAGCAGTGATTGCCTAGAAAAAAGAAATGCGTTATCACCACAGTCAGTACCTTCTGAGCCTCGATCTAACTCTCCAGTGGTGGAACCAAGGCCACAGTCACCTCCAGCTGAGTCAGAGATGGATCTCCCAGAGTCTGTACCTGAAATAAGAAAAGAACCTAATGAAAATGAACCAACTGCTGACCTAATGCAACAAGACTTACCTGATAGGGAAGCAGCTGCAGCGCCTGGGTCCAGAGACAGGACCTCCGAGGGAGAAAACGGGTACCAGTTCACCAGGAGAAGACGAAGACCGCCTAAAAGGTTTACCTATGACAATCTTGGGTCCCCATCATGCTACAATGTGCAGATAGTGGGCAACAACCACTACCCACACTTTGCATCTAGTGGGATGACAGCTGTGACACCCTGGTCATCAACACCCCTTTGTTACCCCCAGCCTTCATATGTGTGCTATTAACTTTGAATTGCACTACCACATGAAACCCCCACGTCACTAGTTACAGTATGGTCTGTGTTGAAGGTGAAGTACCGCTATACACCACACTACCCAGAGACTGTTTATTGCCCATAGTGTGAAACTATTGAAAAAAAAGAGCAAACAGAAAAACAATGGACTGTTACCAAATATTAAGAAAATGGACTGTTGTGCGGTCTTGAAACTGTGGACACTTTGAGTCACTTTGAGACTTTCTTGTTGACTCTTTTTGAATCTTTTTTTTCTTGCATTTAAGGACTTTTCTGCCATTTTTGCCGGGGCAAATTAATGGACTGTTTTTTCCTCCCTAAAAGAGACTCCGTGGTTTTAAAAGAACTTTCTTTTTTGACACTAAACCATGGGACTTTTACGAACAAGTGCCTCTGGACTATTAAGTAATATGGACTCTTGTATGGTCAAATGATTGCTTGTGAAAAAAAAAATGTTGTGCAAGAAAATGTTGGTAACAGTGTTCTGAAATCTGATGTTACATAAAACAACTGCTGGGTGGAGTTAAATATTGTAAATTGAGCATTGCTGTAGCCTAACTGATTACTTAATGATGTCGGGACGACATCTTATTTTGAGGGGGAGAATGTGGTGGTTACAAAAGTATATAAGCATTTAAATAAGTAAATAGTAGTAAATATGTTATATGTAAGATATATGGATGACAAGAGAATTTATTTCTTAAATGTGTTTATTCCGTTGATTAATGTTCCCTGCTCAATCGTTCTATGATTTGATTGCTTTCACCTTTGGGGAGTGTTCGCCTGCTTGGGGAGGGGGTGGGGCACGCGCGCGCTGCTCAAACAATACAGACTCTGATAAGTGAAGCAGCAGCAGCTCCGTGTCCTGTATTAATTTATACACATATCTCCCCTCATCAGGCGGTGAGGGTACTACACTGTCAAAAATAAAAAAATCGTTCAGCGAAAAGTTTAAATCACATTTATAAAGGTAAAACACGTCGTCCAACTCTCACTTTCACGCCTTTATGACGTATTATTGCTGCGCCAGGACGAGCCTATACGTCAGCACCGCGCAGCTCGTTCCTCCTTTCTCTCATCCTGAAGATGGCGGCAGGGGTGAGTAAGATGGGAGAAAACTCTTACATGCCTTATTACAGCACATCTCTCTCCACAATCATACCCCAATCACTCTAATCCTTATATCTTTGTACGTTGTTTTCATACCGTGTTATTTAGTAGTCTCTTATGAAGCTGTTGCGATGATTATTTAAGTTGTAAATACTCCCCACACCCCTTTATAAGGTGGTTAGTGTGATGACGGGCAGAAGTACAGCGCTGCGTTCTTTGTGCCACGTTTCCCTTGCCTTCCCCATATTGCCCCTCATTCTCCGCTTTAATCTGTTTGTAAAAAGCAGAATGTCATGTTTGTAGTTTTACTTACATTTCGTAAAGGTTAAAAACATAAATTACCAGTGTGAGCTGATAGAAAGCGTAACGTTAGTCAGTTATGCATTCATTGTGTAGTTAAGACAAAGTAAAACGTTTTCCGGTTTAACTATTTAACGTTACACGTCCGATTCTGAAATTTAGTGGTAGTGTCAAACACTTTCAGACTCTTTAAAATCTCAATCAAAAAGGTTTTAATGATTAACAATATGTTTTACAAATAAATGGCACTGCAACACCATCCAGTTAGTTAGTTCTGCCACTAGTAACCCCCTATTTGACTATGCAAACATTGTTTACAATCTGTTAAGTCATTTTATTGCAGGGAATTCACTGTCAGCTGCGTCAGCTTGTGGAAAGTGCTGTGTAATGAGGGGGGCAGCTTGTGTTTGCATTTTCTGTTATAGATGATGGAGGCTGAACAAGCTACATTAGTTGCTACATTAAATCTGATCTCAAACCTTGTTCCTGCAGACTCTCTACACATACCCAGAGAACTGGAGGGCCTTTAAGGCTCAGATCGCTGCCCAGTACAGTGGGGCTCGTCTGAAGATTTCAAACGCCCCCCCTGCCTTCACCTTTGGGCAGACGAACCGATCCCCTGCTTTCCTTAGCAATTTTCCCTTGGGCAAGGTCAGTGTTCTTTCTTTTTTTCTTTTTTTTTTTGCTTATGTTCTTGATGTTGAATTAATTCATTGATGTGGTTCCGATCCATTTTAGGTTCCTGCTTACCAGGGTGATGATGGCTTCTGTCTGTTTGAGAGCAATGCCATTGCTCACTACTGTAAGTAAGCTTTATAGTGCCTATTTACGCTTGGCCACTTTATTTTATTGGATAAGCTATCATAGTATCCAGTTTGATACAAAATTTCCGTTTACATTTGCCCAAATGCATTTTATTTATCATCTGATTTCAAGAGCATGGCTTCAATGGGAGAGAGCGGCATGATAATTTTGTGTTCACCACATTTATTGAAGATGACCGAGTTAAGCTTCAGGATGCTGAATATTAAGTTTCATTCGTGGCCATTTTGCGGCTTGCTGAAGAGAGATAGAGGCCATATCTGTGGAGATGCGTGCTGCTGTGGTATCTGGCAGCCAGGAGCTGACATAACATGCTCTCACACACCTTTATTTTTTGACCATTTTGGGAGAAGTGTATTTTATGTGACTTCATCAATCAAATGCACTTACAATTGTCCCGGTGCTTCTGGAATGCTTCTCTAACCACATCCTAAAGGGGATTGAGCGATCGGATTGTAATCCAATTTAAAAGCATTTCAGGGGGTATTTAAACCTGAGGCCTCATTTGTTTTTAACATAAGTTCTGTGGATTTTTTTCTTACTTCAAATGTTTTTATAAAGGTAGAAACTGATGTGAAAATGTTCTTACGCGCACGTCAACTGAAGAGCATGCATACAAACTTTTAGCCGTCGTAATTCAATTAATTCGTAATTTTTGAAAATGTAAGGATAAATAGACAATCATAATATGCTTTAATATAATTGTATCTGCAAATTAGCGTCATTTTAACTGCTATATCACTGAAATTAATGATATCCTGAAAAAAATGATATGCCTTGTACAGAAACCAGCCCATGCCTATCCCACATCAATTTTTTTGGAGAGTGTGCTTGGATTTCCTTGCTGAGTGCCTGAACTCATCAATTTTCTTCTTTTTTTTTATGTGTGTGTGTGTGCATACAGACTTTTCAAAAGTGGTCATAGCGACATTTTGGAAATTGTATTTTTAAATTTAGGATTATCATATGCACGTCTTTATAAATGAGACCCCAGGTCTTCATGCATGAAGTGGCCAATTGTAAGTGAGCCCATTATGGTGTTTTATTGTACGTCATTAATGCTTGATGTGTGTCCCGACAGTGAGCAGTGATGCCCTTCGTGGCAGCTCTCCCCAGGCCAGTGCCCAGGTGCTGCAGTGGGTCAGTTTTGCTGATTCTGAGATCATCCCTCCAGCTAGTGCCTGGGTGTTCCCCACCTTGGGTATCATGCAGTTCAACAAACAGGTGAGCTTTGTATATCCGTTGATGTAATGCATTTATCGTTCAGGAAGTGCATTGAATGTTTTGTAAGACTGTCCTTCGTCTTGTATATAGGCCACAGAACAGGCTAAGGAAGAGGTGAAACGAGTCCTTGCCGTCCTGAATCAGCACTTAAACACTCGCACTTTCCTGGTTGGGGAGAGAGTCAGTCTGGCTGACATCACTGTTGTCTGCTCTCTGCTCTGGCTCTACAAACAGGTGAGTCTACAGGATGTCATGAAAATCTCAGCTGTAATCAGGTCTTTTTTTATTAGGGGTGCACAATAAATTGGGTCCATATTGGTTCATGTGTTATCAGTGACTAAGTGTCAATATTGGAAATTTAATTAACAGGAATTTCTACCTCTTTAGGATTGATTGTTGATGATTTAAGATTTAATTCTTAAAGATAGTCTATTTATTATTATTATTATTATTATTATTATTATTTCTATTATTGTATTGTTTAGTGTTTTATTTTAAATGGACAATTGGTTATTGGTCTCTTTTAGTGGTCTATACACGTCACGATATGATAGTATCTCGATACTAAACATACAATACTATTATAATACTTTTAGCAAAACATGGTAAAAAGTTAACAAATTTTTTACGGGGTGTGCTTGAATAGGCTTGGACTTGGTCCTTGTCCCCAATGCACGGGGCAATTTTGCTTTGAAAATTCATGATTCTGAAGCTGAAAATGCAGAATTAAGTTAGATACGTGCTTGCACGCTGTCACTGACTATGTTTAGGCTACATTAGGGATGTCCCGATCCGATCCACGGCATCGGTATCGTGCCGATACTGGCCCAAAACGCTAGATCGGATATCGGAGGGGAGAAAAAGAATTATCCGATACCTATGATCGATACCTATTAGGGGTGGAACGGTACATGTATTCGTACTGAACGTAAGTTCGGTGCATGGATTTACACGGAGAATACACGGCATAAAAATAAATAAAACTCGCGTGCACATTAATTAATGTGATACTGTTAGATACGCGCATAGACATATGCGGGAACGCGCGTCTGTATCGCTTCAAACGCTCGCTTTATCATTATACGCACGCAGCGCGTCCTATTCGCGAATGGATTCAAACTGTTCAAGCATCGAACTAGACGTGATAGACGCGAATTTGACGCTCTATCCGCGTTTGGTGTGAACGCAGCAAAATGAACAGGCTGCGATGTCAAGATTGCATGGCTTGAATGTGTGTGTGTGTCAGAGAGAGAGAGGCACGGGCGCGATCGAACAGTGGAAACATAAAAACATACTCCGTCATTTTCATACAGGACATCATTAAAACTGCAAAAAGTGTTTACACATTCTACATTGAATAAAAAAGAAAATCAAATGTGTTTTTAAAAGTAGTACTATTTTATACAGAAATAAATTATTTATAATTCAGATGAGAATAAAGTTAAAGTTAATAAAAATTTTAAGGAAACAAATATATTGATCTGAAATATAGCAAATTAATTTTAAACTCATTCAGGTACAATTACCAAACACATCTCAAGGTCTTTTGAATAAAGGGTGGCAGTCTTTCATTATCATCTGTTGTTGTGGACTATATACTGGAGAAGTATTTGTTCTCCATTTGAGTGAGATGTTTTTATGTGGCTAATTGAGCAAAGTGCTTCCATATATTTTATTATTAGTAGTATTAGTTCAAGAATAAAATAAAAATATCGGATTGATATCGGTATCGGCAAATAGCCAAAGCTGCGGTATCGGTATCGGAAGTGAAAAAGTGGTATCGGGACATCCCTAGGCTACATGTGCACAAATAATGTGATTTTTTTAATGATCAGTGAGAGGCCCTGTAAAAAAGGGGTGTAACGATACACTCGTGTCATGATTTGATGCAAATTGGGATACTGAACTCACGATACGATACATATCGTGATATTTTAAGCCCTATCTTTTTATACCCACAAAATATTCCCCCATTGCATTATTCTTCATTATATTCAACATCTTAATTGTTTAATGAATTGTCACAATCTCCGTAAACATTAATTTTTTCCCCCTCACGCAGTACTCGTACTTTCAATGCAGGCATTTGTTGGATCTCTTACACAGATAAGCCGCTCAGGCACAGACTCCCAGTGCTCACTGTCTCGTCCACCTCTCCCACTATTAATGCACTATACATACAAGAAGAAACCATCTAAAAGCTTTGAATAATCTTGCTACTAAAACTAAATGTGATATGGTAATTTAAATGATGTTTGCACTTTCACTTTGAGTAGTGCCGTTCCAGAAGCGCGCATGCGCTTAAGATGATTATGCAGTCAATCACAGTTCTAATCGCAAGAAAGCATGTCGAAATGACTATTCCTAAACTGTAAATGGTTAGTTCATCCAAAAATTATTTCTGCATACCAGATTGAGATGTTGTTTTTTCGCACGTCACGCAAGCGCTTGAACATCTGTGTTTACTACTGTATGTGGGTCGTTGTAAATGTTTGTCATATAAAGCCATCGTGTTTCTTCAGAAGACTTAGATTTGGATTAGACCACTCGATTGATTTTCACGATGCCTTTATGAATTTTTTTGGGATCTTAGTCCTAGAGGAATGGACTTTAAATGGAGGGACAGAAATCTCAAGTTTCGTTATCTTCATTTGTGTTTGGAAGTTGAACGATAATCTTATAGGTTTGAAAGGACATGAGGGTGAGTATATGTCCGATTTACTTTTTTGGGTGAATTTTACTTCAAATACAGTAAGCTGAGCCTTGGATAAAGCTAACTCTATTGCGAATCGTATCGTTTACATAAACAATACATATCGTCGCATTTTTATATTGTGATCTATCGTTACACTCCTAAGTCTTAATTGCAGCATGTAAAAAGATGTTTACCAATCCAGTTTCAATGCGATTGACGTTATTCTGATTATACATTTATAAGTATTGTTATACCACACACAGATGTGTATGCATTATGCATGTTACTAGTCATTGTTTTAATCTACTCAAATTCAAAATAAATTATGTACATTTCAAACATTTTTATGGATTTGATGAAAATCGCAATGCCGGGTTTGCCTACGCTGCTGTCGCGTTCTTTGTGACGTCTGGATGAAGATACGGAGCGCAGAGTTGTTGACAGTTTAGCGATGTGGAGAAGAGCAAACTTCAGAATAATGTCACAGAGTTTATTCATGAAGTTGTGTGAATAAAACAACACGGCATCTGTAGACGAACCGAGCACATGCACGCTATGGTCAGAGCGGTAATAATGAGATTAATGTGTAAACATGCCTGTTTATTGCAATTAAAATCGACGTATGCGCCACATAGTTTAATGTTAATATGGTTACTTCGATTACGAACTTAATCGCATTAGTTTGAGTGAAATACTGGTTACGTGAGCTTAAGTTTAATCACAATATTGCCAAAATCCCATTATAATCGCATTGAGGGTGCATGTAAATGCATTCATTTACTTTTTTTTTTTTTTTTTTTTGCCATTATCAGGACCTGCACATTCCCCATTGCATTATTATACATTATATTGAACATATGTAGTAGTTAGTTCTGACATTGAAACTTAAGTACTGTCACAAACTCTAAACTTTTTTTTTTTCGCACAGTACAATCCTGCTTTCGTTGCAGGCATTCGTTGGATCTGTTACACAGACAAGCCGTGCGTGGACAGACTCTCCTGGTGCTCACTATGTCCTGTCTCTCCCTCTATTAATTCACTTACATAAGAATAAACTATGTAAAACGATTTGAATCATCATACTACTAAAACTAGAAATGAGATATGATTTAAAGGTTTGTGCTCTCAATTTGAGTGCCACTCAAGTGCGTATGCACTTCAGATCAATGCAGTAAATACCGTTCTAATCCCAAACGGTGTCAAAATGACTATTCCCAAACTTTAAAGGGTTTCCTCCAAATATCACAATTGTTTTTAACTCGTGTCCGCACATCACGCACGTACATTTACTACAGTATGTTCGTTGTAAATCTGTTCTTCAGATAAAGTGATCATATGTCTTCAAAAAACTTGGATTGAACCACACGATTTATTTATTTTATGATGCCTTTGACCTTTTTTGGATCTTTTCAGTTTTATGGGAATAGACTTTAAATGGAGGGGCAGAAATCTCCCAGGTTTAAAAAAAATAAAATAATTAGTTTGGAAGATAAACAGATCTTAGAGGTTAGAATGACATAGAATGAGGTTGAGTACATTAGTTTTAATTTTGATGTGTATAACGCATATCGTTTACATTACTGATATATCTATTATTATTATTATTATTATTATTATATCCTGATATACGCCCCATACTCATTTGTTCCTCACCCATCTGATGACTGAACCATCCTAATGAAAATGTACAGTAAATGTACTTGATAAAACTACAATCTGTTAATCAGAACATGCTTACATTAGATATCTTGTATTAGTGATTGGGTAATCAGTTGCATAAGTCAAATCACCTTTATTTATATAGTGTTTTATACAATACAGATTGTTTCAAAGCAGCTTTACAGTGATTATTATTTTTTATTTTTTTATATATTTTGGTTTTAAATTGGCATTTGAATGTTTTGTGCAATTTCTTTCACCTTTCTAGGTTCTTGAGCCTGCTTTCCGTCAGCCCTACCCCAATGTCACTCGCTGGTTTGTGACCTGTGTCAACCAACCTCAGTTTAAGACCGTTTTGGGGGAGGTTAAGCTCTGTGAGAAAATGGCTCAATTTGATGGTAAGTTTCTCAAACCATCTTGCTGTGTAGTTTTTGCTTTTCTGCTTGAACTTGAATTTAAGTGCAGGACATCGGATTTCATGGTTATCAGCATATTGTACTCAAGCACAATCAAAGATGTTTCTTAAATCTATGGTGTATAGGCCATACTACCATTATGTCTTTGTAGAGCAGACTTGAGCAAAATAGTGACAAACCATATAATTGTATATTTAAATGTTCATGCTAAAAGCAACACATAAAAAAAAATATATATATATATATACACTCTCTCTCTCACACACACAATGTGTATATATACATGTATATACACACAGTGTATGTATGTGTATATATACATACACATATGTATATATATATATATATATATATATATATATATATATATATATATATCACACACACACATACATTTTTACTAGAAGCATTGTAGCCGATATATATAGTGTCTGTGTATTAAACCGCAAAAATGCTATTTAAATATTAACTGCGTGTTCTGCTCATCTCTGTGAGAATGAATGGCGCAGACGCGCGGTTTCATTTACCTCACACACACACACTCTGAAGCACGAGTGATGCTCGCGCTGTTTACAGTCTCTGCTGCCTCACGATATTATGACATGATGAAATTCGTCTCTAGAGCCACTCTGAGAGTCACTTCATGAGCATTTTACCGTTTCATTTGAGAAACTATCATTATGATTATACACGCACAGAAACTCAAAGGTCTTCACGGCAACCCGTCAAAATAAAAGTTCGGTTTAACTTGAAGAAATTGACAGAAATAATTATATTAGGCTTCTGTACAGTAGATTTAGCTACGTCTCCATGTATTAAAAATACTACTACTATTACTACTACTAATAATGTGTGCATAGAAGGTTGCTTATTTTTCACTTGATTTTTATAAGCAATATTTACGTTCCTTCAATGCTTATATGTATTATTTACTTATGATTACAGTCATAAATAATAGTCATTGAAATTAATTTAATATTTTTTTCAAATAGTTAAATAAATAGAAAAATAGTTCCAACAGATTTTACTGTGGTACTGAAATTGGTACTACTAGAATTTTGGTATTGTGACATCCCTAATATATGTGTGTATATGTGTATGTTTATATATCATATATATTTAGTGGTAGTGAGATGAAACTTCATGAAGCTTTCCAGCCAGATGTGTTAGTGTTTTCATTTCTCAAGGCTTCAAATGCATGTAGGGACACCTGCTGGTCATTGGAAATATGGCGCAGGAAAAGAGTTGTCATGAGTGTGACAACTTGAAAATGTGTTACATGGTTTGTGATGCATTATGATGTACACACAAGCACATTTATGTATAAATAAATAGATCTTTGAAGTATTTGTTTCATAGTTCTGTAACTGGGCAGTGCTTTTGTTGAACATGCGGAAATGGAGTTCTTTAGACTGGATAAAAGAAGGAAATGACCATGGAAATCCACCATTTTTTTTGTAGGGTTTTTCTCACATTTTGGCAATGAGGCTGTGATTTAGAAGCAGTACAACCCTAGGCAAAATTAATCTGAAGCACTACAATTTGTAATGCATTCTGAACTGACACACAAGTGTTTGTGGGTGTTTTGTTTATCATTTTATTTTAATTTAATTAATCTTCAGAGTCCTCTCCTTTGTAAAAACCTGAAGTGCAGCAGTTTTTGGCTTTCCAATTTTTTTTTCCCGATATTGAGTGCTAATATGTGCTTTTATTTATTGTAATTTTTCTAGCTAAAAAGTTTGCTGAGATGCAGCCGAAAAAGGAGACTCCTATCAAGAAGGAGAAAGGTGGCAAGGAAGGAGGCAAGCAGCCGCAGCAACAACCGCAGCAGGAGAAAAAAGAGAAGAAAAAGGAGGAAAAGAAAGCCGCCCCTGCTGAGGAGGAGATGGACGAATGTGAGGCTGCACTGGCTTCTGAGCCGAAAACAAAAGACCCATTTGCTCACCTTCCAAAAACGTACTTGATACACCTTCACTTTAGAGATAGATACTGCTTGAAAGTCTGTTCGCTCTCTCATCAGTCTGCCTTTGTCCTCTTGCACTAGCTCTTTTGTCATGGATGAGTTCAAGAGGAAATACTCCAACGAGGACACCCTGACTGTGGCATTGCCTTACTTCTGGGATCACTTTGATCGCGAGGGCTTCTCAATCTGGTACGCTGAGTACCGCTTCCCTGAAGAGCTGACCATGGCCTTCATGAGCTGTAATCTTATCACAGGTACAGTCAGGTCACTTTGCCTTGTCTCGTTAAACTGCCTGGAATGCTATAACTTTGTTTTTGGTTTGTTCCTTCCAATTCAGCATGTACTACTTGCGCAATTGCATAGTTAACATTTTTTTTTTACATGTGCTCTCTTGCTCGTCTCCTTAGGAATGTTCCAACGACTTGACAAACTACGCAAGAATGCATTTGCCAGTGTCATCCTCTTCGGTGCAAACAACGACAGTTGCATCTCTGGTATCTGGGTCTTCAGAGGCCAGGACCTTGCATTTACTGTGAGTGATTTACATGTACTCAGAACCCTGTTTAGTGTATGTATGTTTATAGTTTGATTCCAGGATAAACACCGTATCAAAAATGCAGGGCTGCCTCCGTCAACTAAAGGTTAGTCAACAAGAAGAGGCTTAGTTAACCAAAATTTTATTAGGTGGTTGGTCGAGGAAAAAAGTCCACAGGAAGTGGCAAAGTAACGCAGTCCATAAGGGACAGATCTTTAACGGTGGGTCCATCCATTTCCAGTCAGGAAATGGAAAGCAGGGCTCTACATTAAGCCTTTTCATGTGCTTGTCCTTCGGTCGTTCACTTGTCCAAGTAAAAAACTTGCTTGTAAGAGAAATAAATAAATAAATTGTGCTGTTAAATTTATTCTGAAGCAATACTCAGTGTTCAATCAGCTTTGATGTATTTAAATCTGCATATTGTCTCATCTGTACCTTTTAAAGGGCACCCCCCCCCCCCCCCAATATTATTAACTGTATGCTTAATGTTTCATTTTAAATTCCTAAATTTGATCAATAAATTCAATTAGAGTAATAAGACTAGGTAGGGCTGATCAATTGAAATCATTTACACTAAAAAATGACAACTGCATTAATGTTATGAGATTGTTTTAAATATTTTTTTAATATACAAATAAAACTTTGGAAAGAATGATACTTTTAAACATAACACTAAACCACCAGTAGGTGGCGGCAGGCGACCGTCTTAATGAGCGAGTCATTGAGACAGTCATTCAAATGATTCGTTCAAACGACTGATTCAAGAATGAGGCAGTAGTTTATGAATGGGTAATTGAATCTTTGACTCAACAGATTCGTTCAAAATTCTGAATCATTCAGTAATGAAACACGGTTGCTGTGAGATGCACTATGGTTCTGCTGTGATCTTTTGTTTGGAACTATTTTCGCTGCTGAAACGGAACAAAATCAGTCAATGTTGCGTCATATGCAAGTGACTTAATTTGACCTGTTTATTGAACTGTTGTATGAAGGGAAACAGCACTTGTTGTGTGAGGTTGCTTAACTGTATCATATGTTAAAATATAAACTCCACATGCTTACAGCAGGGAGCAAACAAAAGGGTCTCGAGAGACTGTTAAATTACCTCATGTCTCAAAGCACATAACATTACAATAATAATGAATATAAACAACTTGGAAGAGCTCTGACCTGTACCACCTGACTGTTTCAGATTAATTTTGGCATTGGTGTTGCCAATGAAAGGCATAAATTCAAGTCACACACTGCTATACAGATTTCCATCTCTTCCAAATTACAGTAGTTACGGCGTGAACGCAGCATAAGCTCATTGTTTTGGTTCAGGAGGAACTGTAAAATGCGTGGCTGACGTCTAACTCGTAGCATGAAACGCACTGATGACGTGTGATGTGAGCAGGGTATGGTATGGAAATGCGTACATTAAGGCAGGTTGGACAATGCAATCATTGGGTAAACATTTTATGGTCCTACACCTTCCATGATGTATACATATACATTTAGCCCACTTAACTTGGTGACTTTCAACCAGCAAAAAAAATATTTCTGGAGCAAATCACCTGTAAGTTCAGAGAAATTTGTGAATCATAATTTTTATTTTTGTTTTCTAGGTTAAGCAACACCAAACTAGTCTTTCCCCATGTCATGTGCAGTACATTTAATGTGTTAGTTTTATGAACATTGCAATCCACATTGATTAGATCAGGTTTTTAAAAACTGCCAGCCAGATTAGGCACAATTGAAGGCACATTGTGAAAGTTTAACTCGGCGCCTTGCGTCATGTTTGCAGAAAGCATTGAATAAAAGGAACATTAGCTTCTTTGAGTTTTGGCCAATTGTGACTAATAATAACCAAACAATCTTTCCATCCCAGCACAGCTGTAGTGATCAATCTTAAAGCAGCAATGTTGCTGGAGTAAACAACCTGAATGTCAGAAGTCTTGAACATTTCACGTGTATTGAAAGTTGGTCAATGAAAACCAGCACATCAAAGAAGCATATCTTCTCTGATGTGGAAAACACTTCCTCTGTTTTGTTGGTGCTGATTCCAGTCAAATTCTATGGTTGGTATAAATTCATGGTAGAACCGGGCTATTCAATTGGCGGCCCGCGGGCCACATACGGCCCACCATGAGCGCTCCGACTAACCTGAGAAACGTTTTCAGTCCGAATATTTCAGCAGTTATTACGCGTGTCCCGTATTTGTCGACTGAACCTGCGATACCAATCATTTGTGAATGGTGCGAAACTTTTGTTCGATCTTTGGTTAAATTATTTCTAGGGGTGTCCATGGTTAACCGATTAACCGTTAAAAATTGCGTAACCGAGTGAAACATTTTGCTCGGTTAAGTGGCGTCAACGGCGTGCATTGAACTTAGTTGTAATACATTTTTGCACCACCAGAGACCGCTAGAGCGCTCCCAGACATTTGTAATGTCCACAAGAAGTAGTCATGACCAGTTTTCTAATATGAAGCGGGCAAAGAAAGCGCGCGTCCGAGAGTGAAGCCTGTGTGCGAGCCAAAAACAAACATAGTATCCGCGCCACAGCTTTACCCCAGCAGTTTCACCCCGCGCATGCGCAGTTTCATCACAACAGTTTTACCCGCAGAGTCCGTTTACCGTTACATTAACCCATACAATTTGTATTATGCATTTCCTAAACATGTACTTGCTAATCAAACACTTTATATGAACAAACTACTAATCTATAAAACACAATCGGTCTTCCGACCTTTTACTATTGTGTTGATATGCGCGAGGGAGAGAGAGCAATACAGCGCTCGTGTTGTTTGAAGGCGGTGAGAGTGCGCGCGCGCGGCCAGGGCTCTCTCTCTCTGTTTGTTCTTATGCGCCCTGTCCACTGATCTAAATAATTAGTTGTTACGACGACTTATTTGTTCACTCGCTTTAATAAATCGTGGACACATACTAATTCCCTCCCTTATTTTGATTTAACGAATTGCAACGTGGCCAAAAACAGTTTGATACTATTAATTAGTGAATGCTAAAGACCAATTTTTGTGAATTGGTGAATATTCAGGTGAATTATTTCGTGGCCACGAATTAATAATAATTATTAAACTGTTTTTCTTACCTGTGAAGATAGCTCTTCAGTGAAGTCCGACTATTCTCGTACAGTTTTTTTATTCCTAGATCGCCTCTTATTTTAAAAACGAACGAATGAATGCTCTGCTAGTTAACTGGAGATGTTTTGTTTATTTGTATTGGTACATTCGTGCCGCGAGATGTTTCAAAAGTGGTGGGGACATGTCCCACCCGCAAATTACGCCTATCTCGGGGTTGCGGCGCGCACACTATGGTTAACCGAGTATTAACCGCTAAGGGCCTCGGTTAACGGTTAATGAAAAACTTGAAAACGTGCAGCCCTAATTATTTCCTTTCCATTAATTGGCCAAATGCACTTGCATAATGGTCTGAAACGATACACAACACATACAGAACAAATAGCGCTGTTTTCAGTTTAGTTTCAGTTCAACTCGCAGTTTAGTTTACTTTGAACTGTGCAGCACCGCCCAGTGGGTAACGAAACGCAAGCTTAAAGGAGTTGCGTTTACTCCCGGTTCTGGACCCTATTATTAAACAGCATTGCGACATCCAGTGAGAAGTGGTTCAATTTGACACCTCTGTTACAAACCACAAATAACTCGATGATTTAACTAGTTTTAAATCAGATGAAACAGCCTCAACATTCCCAGCAGGACTGATGAGGTAAACAGCAGAAACATTGTGCCATGAACGAAGTTAGAAGACTTTAAATCCCCTAATCACCACCTTTACAAACATTTACCATGAATGTACTGTAGTAATTTACTATCGTTTGGGCAGAAATGTGGAATATTTATACTGAATACTATCTTATAGTAATTTATATTGCAGTAGATTAATTAGGTGGGTAGAGGAATATACAATTCATTTTGTGTATAGTTTTTTACCTGGGTTTAGGCATTTTGTTATACAGTGGTAGTGAGTGAGTAGCCATGCATGGTTTTACCTGTGGTTATCAAGTCTCACTGGCAGAATATTTTAATTTAAGCCTATAATAATTATAAATAAGATAATTATTGCCAATAGCTATGATCTTGTATAATTCATATTTTTATACATAGCTGTAAATAAGTTATTCATTAAAGACTCATGAATCTGCTGTTGGGTACCACATTTCCAAATACAATACTTTTTTAGGTTTACTTAAACATAACAGTATCAATAAATAATAATGTTTCAATAAATAAGCTAAACCCACCGGCTCTACTCAACATTTCGGTTTAATAATCCGGCCCTCGATTGAAGCTAATTGAATAGCCCTGTGGTAGAAGCTACATGTTTGAGCTGTTTTAACTGAAAGCAACTTGCACTGACATATCTTCAAATATGCACGTGTCATTTTGTCTCAAGATGCACACCAGTAATGTTTCTTTAAGGCACGTTTATAAAAGTTACTTGAATGCCCTAATTGAACTAAGGCCAAATTCTGGCTTAATCTAAGCCCTGTCTGTGAAACCAGGCCTCGATGAGGTAATAGAATGTAGAATGTTTAATTTGTGCTTATTGGTGAAAGTGCAATAATTCTGATGAAATGTAAAAATACATTTCTTAAATAACAATCATTGTGAGAAATTTCTTAAATGATGATAATTATTGCGATGTGTTTAGTGAAATGTTTTCATTGACTAAAACTATGCTAAAACCACTGGCTCTGCACCCCTATACCTTAAACGCATTACTCCAGACCTATGCCATCCAGAAGCTTGCATTCTGCAAGTGAACGGTGCCTTATGGTGCCATCTCAAAGAGGCACAAAATCACTTTCATGGACCTTCACCTGGATTGTTCCCTGTAGGGGTGGGAATCTCTTGGCACCTCACGATTCGATTTGATTACGGTTCAGAGGCTAACGATTATCGATGCATCTTTCTTTCTTTTTTTTTTTTTTTTTGAGACTACTTTGTACTTTTAAAGCAAAGTATTTATGATGACCCATAAAGAATTTACTTCCAATACTTCCTATATTCATTTTATTAATAAAACAAATGGAAGTGATTTGGCAAGTCAACTGTAAGGTTACATTTGCCAGCATATGTCCCAACATTGCAAAGAACCAACAGGAAAATTAATGTGTGCCTGTACTAGCAGCATACTTGTAGTAAATGAATACAAACTTCAGCATATTCTGAATCTCTAGCATTTAATAATAGACTTCTAACAAACATCCTCTTGTTATTTCCAATGAGCAATATAATCCTTAAGACCAAAAAAACAAAAAAACATTTTGCTGTAGCAAAATCAGAAACAGTTTTTGTTAAAAAATATAGAATTATGTACCTGCAGCTTTCATACAAACATAATGCTTGTGGCCTTACGCATATTCTGAATAATTAGTAACATACAAAGCCGCTCTTATACACAACTAAATAATAAAGAGTTATGACTTGAAATGTTTGCTGTATACCACAAGAAAACAGCTTATACAAAAAAAGTGAATGACCATCTGCAGAGAGCAGTCAAAATGTAACTTTTTGTGACTGGCATTGCACTGATACTGTGACTGTGGAGGGCAGTGAAACGTACGTATAACAGATCGGTTAACAGCATATTGAGGTGAAACCTAAACAATACAGAAAGCAGCTCTCATACAAAAAATACTAAATAGGTCACAATGAAATAGCCAATTTTCCATACGTTAGCTTTTAACGAAGAGGGTGCCGTTCGAATTTGGCGCTCAGCCATCATGTGTCTCTGTTATGTGCACACCACAGACTGTCCGCGCACTGCACGTCCACTAGTTCCGCCTTTTGCATTCCGTCAATATAACAGAATTATTTATTTTTTAGAAAATCGATTTTTGACATTTGTGAATCGATTAAGAATCGTCCGCATCGCGATGCATCTAAGAATCTATTTTTTTTTTTTTTTTCACCCCTAGTTCCCTGCTGGTGGAATGACCTGCCTAACTCAATCAGTGCTGCTTAGTCTTTGGCCAGTTTTAAGAAATGGCTGAAGACTCATCTCTTTTGGCACACATGACCCAATAATACTAACACTTAGTATTCTATATCTATATTTAAAAAAAAAAAGTAACTGCACTAGACTAACTGGGACTAGTCAGCACTTGCATGTTGTTGCCTTATTGTTGGTTTGAAGTTTTTCCTTTGAGTTTTCCACATACAGGCCAAAAGGCATAAACACTTTTTTTGTGTTAAGTGGAAAACGGCGTTGTGTAAACAGCCCCTAAACAAAAACAGGACAAAGTTGATAACATAACTAGAAAGAACATTTGACAGAGGACTAAGACTAAAAATGGCTCACCAAATTAACATCAAGGGTTTACATGCGAGACAGAATAAACCAGGCTTAATTGATTTGCTGTTTTTGTCATTATTAGATGTGCTTTATTCAGTGTTTGTGCAGTTAAGTAGATACAAATGGTAGTATTATAAAAGGCTGTATATATTATGGTTAGTTGACAAGTATTGATACAAGTTGACTGTACAAATCTGTTTTGTTTGTAGTTCTCAGCAAATGGCAAAAATAAATGGTGAGCTGTTCACAATCTGCCCCAAGGTTTCAGTTGACTCATATAATCAGTGCGGAGTTAAATCACTTCAATGACATTCGTTATTATTATTATTAAAATGTGAATGTTGAGCATTTATTATTTTTGTTTGTACTTAAAAAAATGTGATTCAATGTTTTTTCTCATCTCCCCTCAGCTGAGTGATGATTGGCAGATTGACTACGAGTCATACACTTGGCGCAAGTTGGATGTGGACAGCGAAGAGTGCAAGACCATGGTTAAGGAATACTTTGCATGGGAGGGTGAATTCAAACATGTAGGCAAAGCTTTCAACCAGGGCAAGATTTTCAAGTGAGAACATCTTGCGCCCTGTATTTATCAACATCAGTATCAATGGACATGACATTTGTTTGAGAACCCCATGTACAAGGCTTTGAGCTGTGGTGGAAGGAAGACTTAAGTTGAGAAATAAAACTTTTTTTCACAATCCCACTTTATTTTCTTTTGTCTTTTCTGTTTTGACTGTTACTCCTGAGTGTTTGTCTCTTTAAAAAAAAAAATAGAAAAGAAGAAAAAACTCTTTTGAACAAGCTTGAAAGTATAAAACTTGCTTTTAATTAGATGTTCCCTGAAAGTCTTTTTTCACAGTGCCTGATGTTCTCTTGGGATCTGAAATTGAGAAAGCATACATATTATGATGCTCTCTTCGAATCTGGAAATCATTGAAACTCTGGAAACAAAATGGCGTCTCAGCCATTTAATTAAGAGAATGTTTGCCAATTTTAACTTTGCCATTTGGAAAAATTTATCAGACTAAAATCCACCAGAGGGAGCCTCATGTCACGGATCCCATTAACCCCCCGAAACTGCAAATCCTGTGGAAGTTTGGGGATATTTTTTTTCAACCTTGGTATTTCACTTTTTTCCCTGTTCATTTTTCTTTTCTTTAGGTTGTCATGTAGCAAGTTTTAACTCATCCCACATCCTGCACCCTTCATGTAAACTACTTTGCACTTTTAATTTCATTTCAAAGTCATGCGAGTAATTTATTTAAATTTAAGTTTTAATCAGCCTGAGGATTTTTGTTTTGTTTTGGGCATTCATAGGAGATGCCCTTTTGCAATATTGTCATGGTTCTGATTCTCAGGAAACGTACATAAAGGTACGTGTATAAATAAATGCCCTGCAAATTCCTTCCGATAAAAGTATCTGCTAAAGTTCAAAAGCATTCTAATCCAGTACACTTCAGGGTCATATTGGCCTGGTGTCAGACGGGGCTTAGATTAAGCAAGGATTAGACCTTAGTTTAATTGGGACATTTAAGTAACTTATAAATGTGCCTTAGGGAAAAAAAACCATTACTGGTGTGTATCTTGTACTGCATTGTCTGTGATGCCAGGGGATAAAAGTCTGGATCTTTACCACAGGTATTTATTTACGAGCATTTATTGCCATAGGCCAGGCCTAACGCAGTGAGATTGTCTGTCTTGTTCCCGGATGAGAAATAACCCATTTGCTGATTTCCAAGCACACACTTCTGTTGGCATAGGAGTATGCTAGGTTGTCATATTTGTTGACACACCTGAGGTAAGACTCTGTAAACTTCAGGGAAAAAAAAAAAGCCACACCTTACCCATGGGCTTAACTGGTAACTTATCCTTTTATTTTGTTTTCAACGCTTCAATAATTTAATGTGCTTGAATCAGGTTGCTAATCCTCTATTTTATATTTGGAAAAAGAAAGGTATACAACCGTGATCCGTGTGGGAGAGGTAAATAACATTGCCTGAATTTTGCTGTGAGTATATTAAACACACACATGGGGGAGCGACTTATTTAAAACTGTGAATAATTGATTGCTGTTAAGTAAATAATTCAGCAAGTGTACTTACAAAAGATGTGATGGATTTAGTGCTAAAAAGTTACACTGTTAAAATGTCCTCATGATCAGTAGCGTTGCTCAATGGTGAGCACAGGGTGTGGCCTCGGCTCAAGCGTGTCAATGCTTCTCTACAGCTGAATGTGCTGTCCTCACTTAACCTTATAACTGAGTGTCAGCAGGACAATGTCACACAGTGATAGCTGATTCACTTGAATGCCTTTGAAGAGTATACAGACATTGATTGTATTCATTGATGTTCTCAGATAAAAGCTGTCTTGTGGGTCTTGTTTTGCATGAAGACTGCCTTGATTACAAGGCCCTGCCCATAATGATACGTAGAGTAAAAACAGTAATATGAAAAAATTGAATTACACCAATACTTTACATGTTAACATTAGTTAAGTTGAACTAACAAGGAAAAAGTGTTTAATAAACGGTAATGTTCATTTCAACATTTACTAATGCACTAAAACCCCATGTTTATCAACCTTTGTAAAGTAAAAAGTTTTTTTTAAACTTTTTTTATTAAATTAAAAAAATTGTATCTGTGATTATTTAATGGACCTGAGCTATAGCATGAACTAACAATGAACAATTGTATTTTCATTAACATTAACAAAGATTAATGAATTCAATACACATGTATTGTTTGCTAATTTTAGTTAATGCGTTGACTTATGTTAACTAGTAGGACTTTAAGTGTTATCCTGTTTTCTATTTTAATATATTTAAAATGCAATTTATTCATGTGCTGGCAAAGCTGAGTTTTCAGCATTTGTGTCACATGATCCTTCATATAAATATAAATAAAAAAAATCTGGCTTTTCAATGCTTAAGAGTCAAGCGAGTGAAAATACGATCCGTGTTAGCAAACACAGTGTGGAACTGGAATGTTTGCCAGAAAACCTTTGTATTGGTTCAGAGGATTGGGAGTTGAAAGGGTCAAACTAAACCAGATTCAAGAACAATACGTACTGTAATGCCAACACTATACTAGTGCTGCCAGCTCCCCCTGAAGTTCCCCAGAGCTTCCTCGCTCTCTTGCTGTTATTCCCACCCCGGCTCTTCCCTTAGCTCCCATCACTCGACTCCTTCCGCATTGATTTTATGAGATTACAAGAAGTACTTGTGACAGAATGTTATAGTGAGGTCTGTATTGTACATTGAGTTGAGAAGAAAAAAGCCTGGTATGCCTTTGTTAGGAATCTGTTCCTCACATCTGGAAAGAGTGAGGGGTAGCAGCGGTTAGGAAAGCAGTCCGCTTCGAAAAACATTCAACCAGTATATAGAGAAGTTTAGATAAATATATTCTCTAGATCGCAATGGTAACTCTAAAAACACTGACACAAAGCAGCGTCATGTAAGTGTTACCTTGTATGCGAGTAGTGCCATGGCAACAATGAGTCAGTAATGAAACCTCAATTTAAGATGAGGAACATAAGAACAGAAACCAGGCTGTGAAAGCATATCTTTGAACGTGGTTTGCGCTACATTGTGCTGATATGTGAATTTTCCACTGGAGTCAGTCGCCATGCTCCCGTGCCAGGAAAAAATAACCATGCAAGTTTGCTCACCAGAACTCACAAAAGTCTTCACCAACTTGTACTCTTGCACTTTAATTTTATGCTAAATTACGTCAGAATCAAATAAAATGTGTATGTGGTGATGAAGTTATGCATTTTAACCCTGATACATTATGTCGTTTCTCAGGGAAACTGTGTGGACAGGTATGTATCTGAGTTTTAATGATGGCCTGCGTATTTTTTCCCCTTTCCAGAGTGCAAGAGAGAATTTTTGGCATTCCAGTGAAGGGGTCAGAGTGCCAAAGGGAAGAATGTGGATGGTGCTGTCAATCACTGGGAACCACCACCACAATGGTTCTGATGATTTGAACTTATAACATCCATTTCTTTGCTTTCAGAAGTTTTAGAGATCAACCAACGCCTCTCAATGTGTTTGGACGAGAAAGTAACTGGATGATTTTCGTTTTCATGCAAAGCATTGCAGAAATCAGAAGGGAGAGCAAAAACAGGCAGCCCCTGCTGTTTTGGACATGAGACCCCATACATAACTCTGCTGGCTCAGATTACCATTGGGGGAGGTGGAGCATAGACGTTGGTTTCATCCAGAGCTCTACTACAATGCTCAGAAATGTCACGCAGAAGAACTATTCTTTTATCGTTTATGTATGATGTGGAAAGCTGGAGCGGCAACTGTTATTTTCCTAGTGGACAAATGTGTATGCATTACATTCAAGTGCTCAGTTACTGTACAGACAATTTAATACATTTATTTCATATAGTACAATATAAGGATTACACTATAAATATAAACATATTTAATCTCCTTTGTAGGCCATGTCATAATCCATTGCAGTTCAGTGAAGTAACAAAATAAAATAAGAAATAAACAACAAAATATTTCATTATTTTCTTCACTTTTAAAAAATTAAATGAAGACTTCAGATGCAAAAAGTAAGTGCCATCTGAAATTTCATTTTTATCAAGCTTGTATGTTCAGTTATTTCACTTGAATGGCAATGAAAATTACCTATTAATTGTCATTAAAGTTAAATTACTGAACCTAAATATATGAGCTTGATAAAAATGCTAATTTTAGAAGAAAATTTCAGATGGCACTTAGAGGCTTTTGCATCTGAAGTCTTCAAATATAGATTAGTCCAAAAGTATGGGCCCACTAATGGATTTTTTTTTCTATTACAAAAAAGCATTTTCATTGTAAAAACTGATATGATCAATAAGTTGACAACATATGTTTTACATTGCTTTAACTCTTCAAAATAAATTAAGCAATTAAAAAACTCAATGTAATTTAAATTGTTAAATGTTAAATGTAATTTAAATTGAAATGACTTAAACATCCAAGTTGATTGTACTTAAAAAATTTAAGGCAGCATCTTTTTATTTACAGTGTTGTTATTCAAGTAAGAACATCTGACAGTCTGTGCAAATGAACTCACAATCAACGTCACAAATTAGATTTTTCGATTAGTGACTTAGAAATAGTGCAGAATCTTTTTATTTTTATTTTTTAATTAACATCATGACATTAATTTATTTGTTAAAAACCCTGAATTGGATCAAAGGTCAGCAACATAGGCATTGATATTAAATACACAAAACACATTTGTGTAATTTAACATTAAATAACTGCAGGTTTACGTAAATTTACGTAAAGTTTGCATTTAACTGTTTTTTTTGTCTTTTTTTTTTTTTATATACTGAATCTGAATCAAGTGAGATGTGTAAATGCATGCTCACATTTAGTCTAGAGCTACAGTAAGCATGAGTAAAATGGTTTGTCCAGAATATCCATAAAATCATAAATTATTAAAATCATATTCCTGCCTAAAGGTGTTAATTTATTATATTGCTGCCTAAACTGATGTTAAATGATTGTATTGTTGCAGTAGAGTCTAAACCCTCATTACTGCCAGTGCTGATGTCTGCAACACAGTTTCATCTGCAGTCAGTCATCAGGCATTTCATAGGTGAAATAACACTGACCTCAGTTCTGAAACTGACACCTCTGATGTGTGTATCATTTGTGTACAATATGTTGTGTACATTTTATGATTAACTTGGTTAAACATGTTTGTGTTTCACTGTTTTAAAGCAGCAATGACCATTAAACCACAGAAATTCTTGTGTGCCATCAAGAAGGAACATTATGGTGTGTTGTAAGGTAACCTAAGGTTAAACCATTAAGTTAGGAATTGATAATGCAGCATGTTTGTAGTTTATTTAAAAATAAAATAAAATAATTCTTCAGAATAATAGTACGTTGCAATTTTGTACTATGCAGTCAAATAAATCTTAGATAATCCTTGATCATATTTAATTCAGTGATCGTTTATTATCAATTAATTCATGTTGAATGTATTTGCCTATTTCTGTTATTATTATTTTTCGAAGTAAGTTTTACAACCTATAATTAACTGAATAAAAACAGAAGGTGTCACGTTTGATCTGTGTTTTTTTCGCTTGAGTAGGACTTCCCCCCCAGTTTCACAGAAAGTCTTAAGATAGTACCAGCCTAAGATGCATGTTAGAGCTATTTTAACTGAAAGCAACTTGCAAACTTATCTTAAAATATGTCAGTGCTATTGTTTTGTCTCAAGATGCACACCAATAATGTTTTTTTCTAAGACACATTTATAAAAGCTACTTAAATGTCCTAATTGAACTAAGGCCTAATCCAGGCTTAAAGGGATACTCCACTTTTTTCGGAAATATGCTCATTTTACATCTCCCCCAGAGTTAAACAGTTGAGTTTTACCGTTTTAGAATCCATTCAGCCGAACTCCGGGTCTGACGGTACCACTTTTAGCATAGCTTAGCACAGATCATTGATTCTGATGAGTCCAGTAGCATTTCTTTCAAAATGACCAAAGAGTTTCAATATTTTTCCTATTTAAAACTTGACTCTTCTGTAGTTAAACCGTGTACTAAGATCGACGGAAAATGAAAAGTTGCGATTTTCTAAGCCTATATGACTAGGAACTACTCTCATTCCGGCGTAATAATCAAGGAACTGTGCGGCTGTACCATGAGTGCAGCAGGCGTAATGATATGACGCAGCGCCTGAAAATAGGTCTAATAGGTTAGACAAACTTAGTCCCGGTCACGTTGGAAGAAGTTACCGAGCTGGGGACTATTTTCAGGCGCTGCGTCATATCATTACGCCTGCTGCACCCATGGTACAGCCGCACAGTTCCTTGATTATATACGCTGGAATGAGAGTAGTTCCTAGCCATATAGGCTTAGAAAATCGCAACTTTTCATTTTCCGTCGATCTTAGTACACGGTTTAACTACAGAAGAGTCAAGTTTTAAATAGGAAAAATATTGAAACTCTTTGGTCATTTTGAAAGAAATGCTACTGGACTAATCAGAATCAATGATCTGTGCTAAGCTATGCTAAAAGTGGTACCGTCAGACCCGGAGTTCGGCTGAATGGATTCTAAAACGGTAAAACTCAACTGTTTAACTCTGGGGGAGATGTAAAATGAGCTTATTTCCGAAAAAAGTGGAGTATCCCTTTAAACTAAACCCAGGCTATTGTTTTTAGTTTTGTACTGTTCCCAGTTAGGTTTCCTGTGTTAATTCATGGCTGTGTCTGAAATCACCCCCTATACCCTTAAATAGGGTACTATTTGAGGGGACAGCCATTTGTAGTGGTGACCGAAACCATAGTGGACGTTATCCAGTGCACTAATTCAATCCAACAATACACCACAATAATGAGTGCAGAGTGTAGATCCAGCCTTTTTATTTTTGTTTTGTTGCATCCGCTGTGTGACACAAGATCTGAAATGTATCTAGCAGCAGTTTGGCCCCAGGGGGATCTCTCCCTCGAGGTGTACATGCAGAGGTTTTTAGGTCTCTTTCGTGCATTATGACAACATCAGCCTCTGCATGTTTTTTCAGGTAGGACTGAATCAAAGGACCAAGGTGTACCTTCCCGGTGAAGGCCCTCAAGGTATGTTCCTAGAATTTGTCGAGTGGGTGTTACATCAGTGCGGATCCCCCTACACCATTGGAGAGACTGAGGAGGATCAAGACTCGCTACATTAGCGTCCTCAGCACAAGCCGCACCATCAACCACGCCCCCAACGGACCACAAGACTGAGCCCACCGCAGACTCAGGCCGTCTCTGAACTCTTTACCTGCCCGGTTACTGTCAAGGAGGCAGTTTCTAAACTATCTGCCCGTCCAGTATTGCTCAAGGAGGCTGTTTCTGAACTTTCTCCCTGTCTTGTCATGGCCAAGGATGCCATTTTGTAACCCTCTGCCTATGCTAGCCAGTTCTTTGGCCCTGTCTCCGCTGGCTCCTCTTTTGCTGGCTCCACCTAGCATCTTGAATCCGCCTTGGGCTTCCAGTTTGCAGCTCCGCCCTGGTGTGTTGACCGCTTGGCTTCACCTCGAACCACGAGTCCGTCACTCAACCTCGGCCCATCGACTAGTAGGCTCCACCTTGGCTCCTCCCTCCCTCGGCTCCACCTAGGACAACCATTCTTATGACTTCACCGGGCGCATCATCCCTCCGGCTCCACCATTGGTCAGTCCTCATCCCTCCAACCCTTCAGCTCTGTCTGGCTCTTCCTTCCCTCTAGCTTCGCCTCAGTCCTCTCTCGCACCGGCTCCACCCAAGCGTGCCGCACAAGTGCTGAAAAGTGAAGCCAAAGCATCTCGATCACTCCCCGGTGGCTGGTCTAAGTATAGGTTATAAACCCCGCCTCCCCATGAAGTCTACTGGACGCGATGGAAACTAAACAATCAAATTACACTTCAAAAAAAAAAAAAAATCAAATATGTTTTCTGTCATTTTAGTTCGTTTTTATCACGCTGATTTAAGTTTATGTAGAAAGTGTTTCCCTTTGGCACATGGACTCTCCCAGTCACCCCTGTCATTCAGCGAGAAATGGACTATTCCGAACTTTCCACCAGAGTTCGCGAAGTGACAGAGAAGAGAGTAGACGGATGATAAAGGGAAAAGGAGATTGACTGAATATTGTATATAGTTTGTAGAGTGAAATATAGTGTATTAGCCCAAATCGGAGGAGTTTTTATCGATTGTGCTTGTGCGTGCATCACACATCTAAGCACCTTCAATAAAACAGCGATTTGGAATATAAGTGAATACTCACAAGGTTTTTCAGTTTAAGTGTTCGTTTTTTTCTTTTAAATAAGTTTGGTCTTAGTTATTTGATGCTATAAAAATGGGAATGTGACGTCATGATTGACAGCTGTGATTGACAGCTTCTCTAAACAAAGTAGTCACCAAGGCATCAACATACTTTTTGGGGGATTTTCGGGAGGAGATTGGAGCTTCAGCTTTAATTTATACATGTCCATAACTGTTTATTTCACACAGTAAATTTTGTATTAACAGTTTCTGCGGGAGTGAAGGCGGAACCTTGATATCGCGGCTTTACTTCTTGCTCGCTACTGCGCGGAATCAGGTCCCACGTTACTACTGCGCAGAAGCAGGTCCCAAATCTGCGCAAGATGTCAGCACCATATTAGGACTTTGGCGGCTTCACTTTTCACCAATGGAAGAAAGTGAAGGGGCGTTGTCCATCTTTTTTTTTTAAATCTATGGCTCCACCTCAGTCCTCCAGACCCTGGCTTCACCTAGGCTGCTCTTCACCGCGGCTCCGCCTTGGCTTCCAGATCCTCCGGTGTCGCCCGATCTCTTCGGCTCCACCTGGGTCTTCACCTTCACCAGCTCCGCCTCCGATGTCAGTCGGCCTCTCCACCAAGGCTCTACCATGGCTCTTCCCTCCATCAGCTCCACTGTGGGCCTATAGCCTGTTAGCATAGTTTGAAGTCACTCCCTGGCTCCTCTCGCCGCCGTCTCCTCCTTGGCTCCTCCTCGTCCGTAGTGGTCACTTCTGCCAGCTCCGCGTCCTCCTCCTAAGTCCCAGTTCATTTGTTGCCATGGTTTTTGATTTGCCCTCATGTGTTTCACCTATGTCTAGATAATTATCTTGTTTAGTCCCTAGTGTTTCTCTGTGTATTTATAGCCCTGTGTTTTTCTTTTTCTTTCTTTTTTTTTTCTTTTTCTTTTGTGTCAGATCTTGTCATTTTTATAGTGGTTGTTCTGTTTACAGTATGTTTGTCTCCTGAGATACCCGGAGAAGTGTTTTAGTTTGTTTTGATTAAAGATACTGCTTGCTATACAACCTTTTATTTTTGTTTTGCTGCATCCACTGGGTGACTGAAGGCATTTACTGTAGTGTGTGTAAATATTAAATGTGTGTGTAATAGTAAACCATTTTACTATATAAAACTAAATTCTCTAAACTGTAGGTTTATTTCTTAATCCAAACATCAAGGCTTTTGTTACAAAACATTATTTTAATGTACACATTATTCTGTGGGTAAAAGATTGTTTGACATGCCTGTATTAACAAGGTTTGAAACTCGCCCATATGAAGACTGTGTTGTCGTAACACTTCACAACTATGAGAGGAATGTAATGATCATAGGTCGCCTATTGCATGTCAATAATAGCACTGATTATTCTAAACAAATAAAAGCATATCTGACTGTATGCTGCTGCAGGATTTAATGTCTCACTGTGAAAAAAAAATGCATGTTGTTAAAATGACAATGTACTAATACAGCCTTATTCTAGATTTATATTGCATCTCATAATATTGTTGTTTAGTTCAAATATTAGAAATAAATTGAACTCTAGATATGTGATGAAATTCTAATTGGAGCAGCTCTGAAGCACTTATGCATTACTTTAACATGTAGTATTTTGGTCAGTGTGGCATGATTAGAGGTGTGAATGTTTTTAGCAAGGTGAAACAAACTACACGTAAATCGAAACCATGAGCATTACAAAGTCATCGAGGCACGTTTGGCAGAAATAAAAATAGTTTACAACTAATTTGCCTGTGCTCACATCTCATTATGCCATCGCTGACTGCACAGCAACGCAACATGTTACTACTTTTCAAACATTTTGACATTCCATATTTACATACACAGAGGAGGTCGCCATGGAAACATGTCTGCAATAACCTTCCTCCTGCTTATTATGTTACCATGGCAGCCATCCCAGAATACTCCTTTTCAGTTTGTCCCTCCCTCGTGTTTATGACTCACAACCTGCAGGGGAAACCACAATTCAGCCTGTATCTCATGATGTTCCTCCCCTACGTTTTTACTAAAACATAAGAACTGGATCTCAAAGAGGGGAACTCCATTAAAACACACACAAAAAATGTGGCTATGGAGACCACAGTGATCAAAACCATTTAAAGGGGGGATGGGGCAAGATTTTCTACTTAAGAGACTTTCTAGTATTGCGTCAAAGCATATGCAAATCAGTAAATAAAACACGTAAACAAAGAAATAAACAGTAAACTGGGGAAATTATCTCCCATTTGGCCTTGATCATATTAACTATTGTGGCAAAAATCTATGCACTTATTCAAAAACTCCATCCTCCATGCGCATGGGGAAAACTAACTGACATATTAATAATATTTGCTGTCCTAAGAAGTAACCTACATACACAGGTAGCCAACGCCCTTGCTGTGAAACAAACCTTCCCACAAAGAACAGGATGAACCTATTGAAAAAACCGAAAACCTTGCTTTGTGTTGTACTGTACTCTAGATACAGTAACATATATGTCTGTTATGCCTCAGCGGTGTTAAAAAACACCTGGCACTAATGTGTGTGGATTCAGTTTACGTTATCTAAATATGTATGCACAGCTGTCTGTTGGGAGGGATACATTTTTTGAAGTAGCGCATGCAGATTATTTTAGGAGTACAATTATATTTTCTGACATTTTTTATCTTCTGATAATGTGTATTTCATACCTTGCCCATGCATGTATGAAAAGGAAATTAACAGAAGATAAAAATATGCTTTTAATATAAAAATATAATTTTAACAACATAAACAATGTAGCTTAAGTTAAGGTTAACATAGAACAAACATTTTTTTTTTTTTTTTTTACTTTTAATTTTTTTTTTAAATTCTGATAATGTATTTCCCATGCATGTATGCAAAGTACATTAACAGAAGCTAAAAATATATTTATTCTAAAAATAGAATTTTACTAGTAAAGGTTAACATAGTAGGCTAGCCTATATACAAATAATAAAAAAAAGAAGATTTTTTTATTTTATTTTTTAAATATTTTAAAACATATTTTTAAATATTTGTTACTAAAATATATATTTTTAAATATCTGCAATTAATAAAAAATAGTGCAGATATTATTAAAGAAATTTTATTTAAAAAAATATAATGATATATTAATATGTAATTAAATACAAAATCTACATGATATAACATATAAACATAACATACATTTTTTTTCTTTTATTTTACCTATTAAAGTTCATTATAACTGCCAAAAAATAAATAAATTTGTGTTTGTGACTAATTTGTGTTTGGGGAACAAAAACTACCCGTCTGTCACCTGATCAGTTGTGAAAAAATGTCATATCCTTTAACAATACATCTTGTATTGTTTGGCTGGATGTGACTATGGTTTTTGCCCATTGTGTGGCTGTGGTGAGCATCAATGAAAGCTTTCAAGCTTTATATTAGAGACTATGCGTACTCCCTGCAGTAAAACTAGCTGTTCTCTGATTTACAAGTAAAAACACAACCAAAAGTGCACATTTGAGATCACTTTGTCCTGTGCTGTTATCTTTAAACTTCAAATAAAGTGGCTCCTCTGATCCTCTAAAGTTGATCCCATGGACACACCCGAAAAAATTCATCCTCTCTGCCCCTCCTTGTTCTTTTCCCTTCCTTCGCTTCTTGGTATAGCACTGCGTGCATTGTAGTCATACGGGATGACTCACCCTGACACACCAACCCTGACTGCTGTTATTCACACTAGTTCATACAAGCAGACACACCTATGAGCCACTCACCAGGAAACACCCGTTCCCACATATCCTAGTATTGAACTATTACTATATTTTGTATGACTACTCCAGCATCGTTGGATAACTCACTTTATCCAAATGAAAAGCATGAGATCCTCTTGTTTAGATTACAGTGACTAATCTCACAAATATGCATTTGCCTCAAACTACAGAGCTTTGTTGCATTTGCTGTGGCCATTTCGTGTCTTTTTTTCCCCCTCACATGGTTTTGGAACTCTGCAGAAAAGCATGACTGTTTTGTTCCTTGACATTCTTCGCCTGTTTGTTATCCAAAAGTTTTTATTGCACTGGGGAGACAAAACTCCTACACCACGAAAGCAACAAGAGAACACTGGAACACATGCACACTGTTCCATTTGTTTCAAACGTTTTGTCTGTTCTTCTGGGTACAGTATTTCTAAGATGTCTGATAATGTCGTACGGTTTTCAAGTACTGGCTTCTGCAATACATTTCTTGTACATTTCATGTGTTTTTACTCAAAGCAACTTGCCACTCCCTTTGCTTCTTTACAAGGCAGACAGTATAACCTCTTTCTCGTTTGGAGAATCCATCCTTTGCTTACCATTACACAGCCCTGAATATGGGTGTGACACGTGGATTTGTTCACTATGCGCCTCAGGGTTTCTCTCTGCCTGTCTGTCTTTCCGTCTGTTTGCCTCAAAACCAACCAACCACCCTTCCTCCCACCCCAGAACCACACATGCACACCTACACTGTTTACCTGCATTGCTGACGTGATCTAAGGCAGCTGAAACAGCCCTTTAAATGAAGCAACCACAGATGTCTTACTCAATCAAATGTGAATTAGACCTTGTGAAACCTATTTTGTGAGATTAGGACAGGCTAAAACGAAGCAAAACTAGTGAGGGAGAATTTAGGGGTTTAGAGGAACATGTGAGATGCTTCAAGGAAAGGCTGCTTTTTGACAAGGATGAATTATTGATTTGGTCGCTGCAGGGTAAATCGTGCAGCAAACGAACCCCTTGCAGTGAACATAAAACAGGAAGAACTGAAAAAGTGTCAACGGTATGGTATAGGTGGCAAGTCCGATTAAATCCGTCTTCCAGGTATCGAATCAGCCATGCAAATCATGTGAAGTTCAATTGTTGCCTCAGGTTAGGTATACATTTCACTTTACTTTAATCCTGGGGTTACTTTTTATCTAAAAACTTTACATACTGTATAGTTGTGTGTGTGTGTTAAATATTAAGTTGATTCATTACAGAAGGGTAGTTGTGTTGGATTTAATATATATATATATATATATATATATATGAAGAGTTCAGATGCAAAAGCCTCTAAGTGCCATCTGAAATTGTCTTCTAGAATGATCATTTTTATCAAGCTTGTATATTTAAGTTAAGTAATTTCACCTAAATGACAATTAATAGGTAATTTGCATTGCCATTTAAGTGAAATTATTGAACTTAAATATACGAGCTTGATAAAAATGATAATTCTAGAAGAAAAGATGGCACTTAGAGGCTTTTGCATCTGAACTCTTCATATATATATATATATATATATATATATATATATATATATATACAGTGAGGAAAATAAGTATTTGAACACCCTGCTATTTTGCAAGTTCTCCCACTTGGAAATCATGGAGGGGTCTGAAATTGTCATCGTAGGTGCATGTCCACTGTGAGAGACATAATCAAAAAAAAAAAAAAAAAATCCAGAAATCACAATATATGATTTTTTAACTATTTATTTGTATGATACAGCTGCAAATAAGTATTTGAACACCTGTCTATCAGCTAGAATTCTGACCCTCAAAGACCTGTTAGTCTGCCTTTAAAATGTCCACCTCCACTCCATTTATTATCCTAAATTAGATGCACCTGTTTGAGGTCGTTAGCTGCATAAAGACACCTGTCCACCCCATACAATCAGTAAGAATCCAACTAGTAACATGGCCAAGACCAAAGAGCTGTCCAAAGACACTAGAGACAAAATTGTACACCTCCACAAGGCTGGAAAGGGCTACGGGGAAATTGCCAAGCAGCTTGGTGAAAAAAGGTCCACTGTTGGAGCAATCATTAGAAAATGGAAGAAGCTAAACATGACTGTCAATCTCCCTCGGACTGGGGCTCCATGCAAGATCTCACCTCGTGGGGTCTCAATGATCCTAAGAAAGGTGAGAAATCAGCCCAGAACTACACGGGAGGAGCTGGTCAATGACCTGAAAAGAGCTGGGACCACCGTTTCCAAGGTTACTGTTGGTAATACACTAAGACGTCATGGTTTGAAATCATGCATGGCACGGAAGGTTCCCCTGCTTAAACCAGCACATGTCAAGGCCCGTCTTAAGTTTGCCAATGACCATTTGGATGATCCAGAGGAGTCATGGGAGAAAGTCATGTGGTCAGATGAGACCAAAATATAACTTTTTGGTCATAATTCCACTAAACGTGTTTGGAGGAAGAAGAATGATGAGTACCATCCCAAGAACACCATCCCTACTGTGAAGCATGGGGGTGGTAGCGTCATGCGTTGGGGGTGTTTTTCTGCACATGGGACAGGGCGACTGCACTGTATTAAGGAGAGGATGACCGGGGCCATGTATTGCGAGATTTTGGGGAACAACCTCCTTCCCTCAGTTAGAGCATTGAAGATGGGTCGAGGCTGGGTCTTCCAACATGACAATGACCCGAAGCACACAGCCAGGATAACCAAGGAGTGGCTCTGTAAGAAGCATATCAAGGTTCTGGCGTGGCCTAGCCCGTCTCCAGACCTAAACCCAATAGAGAATCTTTGGAGGGAGCTCAAACTCTGTGTTTCTCAGCGACAGCCCAGAAACCTGACTGATCTAGAGAAGATCTGTGTGGAGGAGTGGGCCAAAATCCCTCCTGCAGTGTGTGCAAACCTGGTGAAAAACTACAGGAAACGTTTGACCTCTGTAATTGCAAACAAAGGCTACTGTACCAAATATTAACATTGATTTTCTCAGGTGTTCAAATACTTATTTGCAGCTGTATCATACAAATAAATAGTTAAAAAATCATACATTGTGATTTCTGGATTTTTTTTTTTAGATTATGTCTCTCACAGTGGACATGCACCTACGATGACAATTTCAGACCCCTCCATGATTTCTAAGTGGGAGAACTTGCAAAATAGCAGGGTGTTCAAATACCTATTTTCCTCACTGTATATATTATTTACATGATTGATTAAGACATTTTTGAGGCGGACATGCAAAGGCCATCACCTATCTTCAGTTTGCTGTATTGCGTAATGCAAACATCTTGAGTTAGATATAGATGCAGAGAATCCATCTTCAAAGGTTTGTGCTCTGAATTGCATACTTGCCTCAGTGAACTATCACAAATTAGTCTAATTACATTTAATTGAAAACTGGATTTAAAATGGTCACAGCCTTTATAATTTGAGTTAATTAGATTCATTTATTTTTATTTTTTTATATTTCGTTTATTGCATTTGTCATTGCGAGCATCTGTAATTTGCCTCTATTCTTACTTTGTTCATTCATTGATTCATTGATTCATACACTATGAAGTTATTTATTTATTTATACTTTTATTTATTTATTTATTTATTTTTCGTTCTGTCATTTTTAGTCCTTCATAAAATAACAGTCACAGAAAAATACAATTTGCATGTTTTTTAGAACGTTATATAAACATGAGTCAGAACATTCAAGAAAGCTAGAATGATATCTCAGGAATTTGTGCAGAGCTTGTTCTATTTAATGCAGCAAGAGTTTGAATGTATTGTTATGCTATGTTTGTTATCAGTCCTTCATATATTTTGCCATTCAAGCCGTTTGTTGGCTGTCTGATCAGTTGTTGAACTGAACTGTTGTCTTTGTAGCTTGTTTAAAATTAATAAACAAAAATCTCTGTACTTTGTTATACCTCATTTTAGACATGCACAAATCATTTTGTCAACATATACATGAAAGGTAATCGATTTTAATTCATAAAATGTAGCTTTTAACCATATAAAAATGTAAAATACTCAAACATGGAGCACTAAAACAAGACTTTGTTATTTTTACTTGTTATTCTTATTCAAAGATTCAATTGTTTAACTGCAGTGATGTTTCATCAATCCAGTTGTCACAAAATGAGAATGAAACTCCTCAGAGATTTACACTGTTGGATTTCTATTATGAAAATGCTATGGAAATTATGTTGGACTTGAGTGTACAGACACAGTGAACACATATCAAAGGCAATAAGCCCTCCTTCAGATGGCAACACATCTTTGATCTTTGTCATTAAAAACAAATGAAAACTAACAAAAGTAGAAAAAAAAAACCTATATACGTAAACTAATTCCAAATTATTTATCAGAAAAAAGTATGCATTATGCATCCACAGGACATTGTGGGGACACATTGCACTCACTATAGTATATGAACAGAACATAAGAAGACTAAGTTGTCACATCACAAGATACTCAGTAGCATTTGATTTAATCAAATCTCACAAATGTGGGCTTTGCTTGTATTTTTCTTTGAACATCTATAAAAACTCTATTCTACTATGCAAAGTAAAATTCCAATATTATTTTCGCTGTATCTGGATGAATAAAATCAGACTATAGCATCAACAGTCAAATAATGAAAACTAATTAAAGAAATTAACAGATATATAATTTGTTGTAATGTGATATTTTTCCTATTCATTTTTTAGGAAGAGACATGCACAAAATAATAATAATAATAATAATTTTACAAATGTACACTAGTGTTTGCTTAGTTTGAGTCATAGACTGTAAAAAAATAGGTTTGTGCCCTTCCTAAAAGATTGGGATCATGTGCCACCAAACCATGAGACATTTTATATGACGCAACAGTATAGGGCAACGGCAACGGGGCTAGTTGTCACAGTTTCTACTCCAGTTTACTCCAGGCTAATTTTTGAAAGTCAATTTCTGTACAGGCACATGCCTTAAAAATCTTGACTAAAAAGAAATTGTATTGAACATCGTAGGCCTATATGTTAACTAGGCCTACAATGTTTAAAACATTAAACGAATTGCCTCAATAAAAATGTGCCAACTTGCACCACCCTGATAATTAAAATGACTCTTGTCCTAAGAATTAAATCTGATTCCAATCCACATTCACGCGCTTTATCGCTGCGTTAAACCTGCATGTCACTCAAACAGTAGGTGGGCCGGACTAAAATTATGAGGGTCCACTCCCCTACTACACCATTACCCCCGCCCTCTTCTCCAGTGAAGAACTCCACAGACCTAGCCCAAACTCTGCCATTCTCCATAGCCCGGAGTTACAAGCAGACTGAGGAAAAGAAATAGCACTGAAGTGAGAGGAAGAGAGAGAAGTAACTAACAAAAACAAGAAAATAATAAAGCGAGGCTTCAAGCCTTGAGAAAGAAAGAGAGTACACGAATACGTCAAAGTTTAGTTTGGAAAGCGTGGTGGAAAACTTTTCTGGGCTGTGGCAGAAAGCTGTGGACCGCGGAGGATGCCAGAGCAAAGGTGTTGAAGGTTCCAGGTATGTTTGTGTATCTCCTGAGGTTAATGAGTTATGCAGTTCTGGTGTGCGACGCTCACGTTGCATTTAAAGTAGTTTTCCAGAGACTGTGTGAACTTCTAATATTCTTAATTATGCCGGAAAACGCTATCTATTTGCTTATTTGGTTCTTAGAAAGTCTGTTATATGTCTCAAAATCGTTTGTGTCATAAAACGTATCATCTGTATTGTTGAAGATGAAGAGGGTGGGTGTGTATCTGCTCAATTGTCATCTGTTGCGCACGTTATTTTTTCTCCTAACATGACTAAAGTTTGTTCAGAATTCTGCGTTTATTTAGTTAAACTTGACCTGCTAAATCGTTCAGAAGAAAAAAGGATTTATAACTAAGGCAAATATTCTGGGTTTTTGCATGTCATGCAAAAGATACACCCAAAGAGTGCAACGTGGATAAGAAGGTTGTTGTCTCTGACTTTGCCCACGCTGTAAAACAAAATAATAAAAGTTAAAAAGAAAGCTATATGCTCTATTATCATTTCCCTCCTCCCACAGAAATGCATTTTTATACAGTAACACAGTCGTTTCACACTTCCATAGCATTTTTATCTTTCCCCTTGAAACGAGTATTATCCTGCCATACCAAATCTGGTCATAGCTCAAGATTTTTGGTCAACGTCAGCACATATTCTGCACTGTGGATGCATCGTTTTCTCATATTTTTGTGCTTACTTTTTTTTTTTTAGATGGAGTTTTAATTTGTTTTAAAGATTCTTAATATCCTTAAAAAATAAAATGTGAATGTTTTAAATTTAGTTTGGGAATTCTGTCCTGTTTTGCCTTGATTTTCTTAACCTGGAGCCCTGGCCAGGGTGTGGGCAGTGAGTAAGAGGGGGAGGAGGGGGTAATGGAATGTAGTGGTTTGGAAAGACTTACTAATTGAAACCAGGTTTGAAGCACAGAGGGGGAAAGTAAGGCTTGCTATGCAGGAGAAAGAATAAGGTGTTTTATTCACGCCCGACTGCGCCATGACTTGAAGTTATGGAGCTGTTTTTCAGTAGGATCACTGAAGGTTTCTTGTAACAAAATTAACTAATAGAGGAATAGATAAAAGAGAGTGAGACTGACATAAAGGGGAGTGTTGCAAACCAGTGCTGAGAGTTTGGAGATATCCATGGAGTGTTGACATCCAAAAAGCTGTCTTTCAGTTTATCTGATTTAAGATATCTTTTTAAAATGTCCACAAGCAGATTTTTTCACATTTGGAGCCCATCCCCCTTCTCCTGCCACACCCAAACTTTCTTCTGTTTTGTCAGAACAGATGACTCCATAGCAGACTAAAGCGTCAACCAGTAGTACTGTACTATAATAAAGCTGTAATAAAGCAACTTTATTGAAATTGTTATAATTTTAGTACATTTTTTCATAAACTAGAAAAATTTGGCTGTGCAAGGGTATGTCTTTGGAGTCCAATGTTAAGTTTTCTATGTGTGTCGCTGCCTCAATTTCAGCAATCTCTTTCAACCTTGGTTGTATTTGAAGGTTACAAAGTGTTTGGTTTAAAACAGAACAGTGAGCTTCTTGCTTATCTTGAATGATATAGGATTTGAATGTTGAGTAGAAACAATGTTTGGTGGCCTGTGTCTTTATCTGATGCGTGATTGTCCTGGAGGTTTACAGTGGAGGCACAACTTTCTCCTCCTCTGTGTTGATAGGTCAGATTAGGGTGTGCTTCATAGGACCTTCTATTCCAGTGTGAAAACGGAAAGAGTCTGGACTTGTGCACACTTCCTTTGTCGTTTCCTTAAAGGCTTGTCGAGGACTTGCGATGGGAACGCCAAGGGAGGAGTGGCAGGCTTCGTAACGGAATGTTTCATTCTCTTATTTGTTTGTTTTCTCACATCTTGAATCTTCATTTTTTCATACAGAATGAAAGAAGTCAACTCCGTGAATATGTGATTATCCATCACAGATAAGTTGTCAGCCCACTTGCTTTCGTAGATAATACCTTACAGGATGTAGGGATCATTTGAAGAGTTTTGAAGTATGAAGTCTGAGCTGAAGACTTTGTTGCATTATCTTGGTACACGTCTTCCTGTTCAGACAGACCCTGGAGTTATCATCATTCCATGGTTGAGAAATACTGGCTTGAAGCTAAAACAAAGTTGGACAATACATTATGGCTTTGCCAATATGGATCTGAGTCAGAGTCAGGCATTCATATTTCACAATTTAGTACAGAGAACAGAGTAACACATAGTCTTGTGCACATATGCCTTAATGGCAGATTCTCAAGATTTACATGAAGTTGTTTTTAGCCCATATGTAGTTTTTTAGTATCAAGAGATTTGTCTTCACACATGTACGGGCGTTTCCAATTGATCCCGTTTACTGCCTTATGATGTTTTTTTTTATATATATATTTTAATAGTATTATCTTCTGTTTAACATATAATTTTTTATTATTGTTGTCATTTTGGTCATTTTGGGAATTTCCTTTTTGTATGCGCGTCTACAACACATGATAGACTGTACTTCCATTGTACTTCTGCAATCCAGTTGGATTACTAGATTACATTTGCTGTTGTGCTTGAAATAGAAGATACGGTCTGCATTTGATTAAGGTTTAGGATCACATGACAGTAGGATGGTTAGTCTGTTTATAGTTTATAAGCTTCAATTTCCAAGGCTGGCCATTTTGGTCTGACATTAATGCTTCAATTATGTGTGAGTCCTCTTGTTTTCAGAAACAGATACTTTTAAAAATGGTGTGCTTCATACACTTAAACTGTAATTTACTTGGGTAACAAGTAAATGCACTTACTTGCATGACATGTAGCAATTATTCCCTGGTAGCCACACCTGTCATTGCTGATTGACATAATGGGTTAAATATTGATTTTAGTTTGTTCAATTAAAATGCACAAAGTACAAATTAGTGCAATTAGTGATAGTGTTTACTGGTAACTACTAGTACCTATATAGTTAAAGGCCACTGTTTATTTTGTTCAGGTGATATTCTATCATGATTTGATTACAATATGCTTCAAGTATGTAAAATGACCAAATAATATTCCATATCAATGAATAACAGCAAAGATATACACTGCAGTGACACTACATACACGGCTGCTTGTGACGATATTGTTTCAAAGTAGCACGCTTATTTGGAAAAAAAATATTTTATATGGCAAATAACATTGAGGCCATATTTTAATAGTTCTAATGCATTAAAAAGTATTCTTTAAGGTGATCTGATGATCTGCATTTATTGACGTAGACTTAACATTTGACTACAGCTCGGACTACATCACACCATTTCAGTAATGTAGGTATGCACATCTACTTGTTTACAACAGCACAAGGAGACGCAGCAGAGGTTAGATCATTCTAGGTGCAGTTTACATGAGTTTGTTTCTAGTTGAATTGTAGATAAGAGTTAAGATCTGACTAATTTAGATGTTTCAAACCACATACCTTTTCACTTCTACAAAACACCGGGCAGTGCTGTTTCAGACCTAACTATAAAACCATCTGATGGTAGCTGGTAAGCGAACCACCTTCCCATCAGTCATCACTACGTATTTGATTGCTGACTCATATCCTTTGACTCCGTTTGAAAAGCCTTGTTAGCAGGATAAACAAACATGTCAGGATAGACAAAAAACGTGACTCAATGTGAATACTGACAGCCTTTAGCTAATATACATGTATCTGAATTATGTAAATGTTTCTCTAATATTTAATTAATCAAGATTTATTTAATGTAATTCACTTTTTTTAATGGTTTCATCTTTTTGATTCCTGTTTGTTCCTCTAAATAGTTGATATTTCCACAACAATATTGAAAGCGTATGTCTTTGCACGAGAGTTTGGTCACTTTGTGGGTTTGAATTGAGCCCATGTGGAAGTAAAAGTTGAATTTTTAACCAAATTGTAGTTATCCCTTTTTATGTATGAGCTCTTGCTTTGTCAAAATTGCCTGCCTCTTGCAAGGAAAATGAATGATGAGCATTTAATGGAGAAATATGACTTGTACTTGTTACAATAAAAAGTATCCTGTAATTTGCTTTGGAAAAACGTGTCCGCTAAAGAGCCAAGTAACCAAGCATCTCCTGTAAGCAAAGCCAAAGCCCACAATTTATGTTATTACATTGTGTAACGGCTGACTGTATGTGTGTGCGTCGGTTATTATACATTGCAACACTTTAATGGAAAAAGTGTGGCATTAAACCCTAGCAGTGGCTTTTCTATAATTAGTGGTTTGGTTGTTTCCCAACAATTCTGTCACTTATCTGCCCCTCTGCATTGCTGAACCTTTACAAATGTGAGCTATTGCACAACTATAAATCCACATTTACATTGGACCACTAAGACCTCTTAAACCATGCAGACAATCATTTTATGACTTCTTTTGCTGTGCATTAATCAGTGTCATGAGGGGCTACTGTTAGTCTTTATACATTTGGAAATCGGCTGGCTTCTTTCCTTTAATGAAATAAGAAAAAGATCAGGTTTCCATGCTTTATTGGGTGTTAGTAAGTGGAAACTTTGAAAGAGTACCCTGTTTTTGTACCCAGCTCAGACCCACTGGGTGAGTTAAGTGGTTGGGTAGAGAGTAGGACATTGCTTTGGTGTTAGTCACTGCAGGAGAGGCTGGGCTCTCTTCCAGTTGGCCTGACGGCTCTATCAAGGAATGCGTGTGACTGGAGGCCTGGGTGGGGCTCTCAGCTCTCTGTGCGCTATGTGCGGGCTTGAGAGATGGTGTGCGTTTAGGTTCTCTCTTATTGTGCGAAGGGCGTGTCCCCAGCTTTGGATTTGCAACGTTTGCCGCCTGTGTTGTGCTATAAAGTCTGCTCTTTTTAGATTTGCACAGTTGTTGCCAAACGACCTCTGCCAGATGGAAGCATTGCGGTGTCGTCTGACACATCTTAGACCTGTGATTATGGTCGCGTTTTGTACTAGTACCAGTCTTTCTCATGCACGACAATAGAAACTTTATGTAAGGATATTTATTCCGTGAAATTGAGTGGTTGCAAAACTTTTTAAAGCTAGATGGCATTCTTTTAAATTCAGTACGTGCAAAACTTTGTTAGTAAAAATTATTAGTGAGCTTGTTTGAAACCTGTGGTTTTGTTCGGCAAGCTCCACCTTTACAGAGGTGACAGCAAACTTGATACAACTAAGTGCAGGGTTAGTAGATGTCACCCGTTTGAGTGTACACAGCTGCTCTGCCAAATGTTGTTCTTTGCAAACAGTGTGACAGCCCCGTCCAGACTGGCCTTTATCACAGCGAGCCTATTACTATTTCAGTCACAGCTCAGAAATAACCGTCCGTTAATGAAACGACAGGGTAGTGATAGGTTCTAGCAATGGTTTCCAAATAATAGACAAATAAGTTAGAGCTGGCAAAGGGAAAACGCAATGCGTTTTCGTTCCTACTGATTCGACCCCTTCAGAATAGCAGCTCATTTTCAGGACGTATTGTGCAAACTCCTCATCAAGTGATTGCTTTTGTAAATGTTTAGAGCAAAGTTTTGTCCATTCTTTTTTCAGTGGGACAGAGAAGTACTTTGATTATAAGTTAGGGTAAATATACCATTTTCTTGGGGCAGCTTTAAATGAACACTTTTGCTGTTAACAGTTGTTTTCTAGCAGAGTCAATAACAGTGGAATTGTTCCGAGGAGAATTGATATCAGGGCAGGTCCACGCAAGCGTGTACCTGTCTGTGCTGAATCCAGCATTTGTTTGCAGTGTTAGTGTTACATGAAGTCTTTTCATGCTTTTCTGCTGTAGACGAAAGCAACCACATCTGTGATCCGACTTCAGTCATAAGGCTTAAAAAAAGATATTAGCATCACTGAAACCACATTTAATTGATCTCTCTTATAGTGTTCACAGAAACGGACATGCATCTTGTCTTGCTTTAAAGGTCTGAAAGACATGTTTATGTAACAAAAAAAAATTCCCAACATTTCTCTAGCCTAGACTAAAAGGCTTAAAACAGATATCTCTTTGTCCTCATCCTCCTCCATGCAGAAATTATCAAAAGGGAATGCTAAATTGGACTGGAAGTCACGGGACAGCTTTAAAGGCCATGCAGCATGAAGGACAATTCAACACTTTAAAGATTTAAATATTGTATATAACAGCTTATGTCTCTTGCATACACAAACTCAGTAGTTTGTGTCCTTGATAATGCCTCTCTGAGTTGAGGGAGTATTTTATTTGTTGTTTTATAAGAAGTCATTTGATTCAGCCTTGATTATAGCCTTGCATGATATCAAGCAATTGGTTAACTAGAGAGTTGCATTATTTAAACAAATACTGAGTGGAGCAAATATTGAACTACTTGACAGAGGAGGAGTTTCCCACATGAATTGGCCATCTAAACCTTTTCATTAAATTAAATGAAAAACTACTGATCCCCCTACCTCTTTTTTATTTTTTCATGTAAGATAAGAGTGGATAATGATGTTTGATAATTTGGTTTCTGTGAAATTAAATGAGCGAAATGACTGCGTAGTTTAGTCTCCAGTGTCTTAGGCCATACCATGTGACTAGTGAAGCTTTTAGGCGATCAAATGAGGATTTGCACATGATGTTTGCTTTCCTGTGAGAAATTTACATGGACTTTAATTTTGCTTGTGGCAAGTGAGTTTCATGGCATTGGCATGGTTACTATGAATGGCTTGCTACATCTCACTTGGTTTTAGTTTACAGTCATCTTGAATTACTTCGTGACATCAACGATGCAAACAAAGGCCTAGGTGACAGTGTGAGAATTTAATTTACTGATATATACTTTTTTAATTTTAGACAACTGAAATTGTCATTTAATTAAACACAGTAAAATCTGAGAATGACGTGCAATTTCGCTCTTTCTGTCAATGCTCATGATTCCCAGTGTTTAGAGCACAGGGTGGATTTGCAGTCATGTGAGGATGAGTTTATTTTGAGGGAGTGATGTTGGTAATTGTATTTAACAATAGCTACTAATCAAACTTGGAATTTAAACACAAAGCTAATTGTGTGTTTCTGCCTAGGAAAAAACTATTAAGACAATTGTTAAACAGAAACATCCAGAGGAAATATTTAAGCTTGTGCAGACACTTAAGCTCCCGTCTTGCAAAGGAAAACTTGTGTGCTCATATTGTAACTGTTTCAGTCACTGTCGCCCTCTTAGGGCAAAGCAAAGTATAAAACCAACTAGGGTGGGGCTGCATTTTTTTAAGGAAAAGGGAAATGAAGTCTGCCTGATTCACTAGCTTAAGGTCTCGAAACCATGCAAACTAAACTATTTGTATTAAGAGCTTTTCACTTTAAAAGATAACAGGGTGATGGTTGTTTTATTCCTTTTCCACTTAATGTACATTTTGTAATTGACCGTTTTTGATTTTTCGGACAGTTTGATGCATGGAAATATTTGGAAAATACATTGCTTTCTTTCAGAATATAACGGAAGACGAGAGAGAGTTTGAGCTTTAGCTTTGGCAATTCAGTAGGTTCCCTTATCCTCCTGGAGTTAAATTACATTTTTGCAAGGTTTTATTTGATCAATTTGTTTGGAATGTTAATGCTAAATAGAATGATTACAGTGCACTTAAACCTGTCAAACCTGATATGATTTTATAGTAGGTGCATTCTAAATGATTTGTTGTTAATAACTAAATCCATTTAACTTTTTAGATCTTAATATTATTTTAGATTTAAGATTTGCACTCATTTTATTGTTTATCATAAATTCCACCTTGAGGGTTGCACAACCCTACCTACTGTGAGAATATGACACTCCTTATGCACGTTTGTCTTCTCTCAATGTAGGCAGACCAGCCGTTAAGAGGTGCTCTTTCCTATTGCCACAGTCTAGTTTGTCAAGACACTGGTTTTCCTCAATGCTGCAAAAGATGCTTGCTTGAAAAAAACATATTTGATTATATCTTAATGAATAGAAGAAAATATCCATGTTCATTTGTTCAGATGTCTTTGGTGTGAATGCTCCTAGTGCAGTCAGACCATCTCAGGAGGTACTCTGAGTGTAAAGTGGGGTTGGCTTATAACGTGTATAAAACATCAGCTACTGTATAAGACCAACTAGAAGCTTCTGCAAATTAGTTGCTTTGACAGCGGACTGAATGAAAGCATCAGCGGTAACGCCTACTTGCCTTTTAGCAATAACTACTTGGTGTATGTTATGTCACCTAATTAGGATTCATGGGCCAAGCTGTTTCTTTTCAAATCTACTAAGTCAATTTTTAAAACTGTTAAATCCAGGGGTCTCCTTTTTGCTTGTTTTGTTTCAGTGTCTTACACACTATAGTATAGTAAGTTGCTCTTTGTTGCTAGACCTTAAAGCTTGGGTCCTTTAGGTCCTCATTACAACTCAACAGTTAACAAAGATGTGTTCTATTTCATTGCTGAAGTCTTATGGTTGCACAAACACCTGCGGTATTATGAAGTATCTGCTTACATGGATCATTTCAGATCATATGATTTTGGGTTGCCAAACTTTAAGCAGATACTCTCCAAATAATGCTCTAGTAGTGTCATGGTTTATACTCTTGTGAAAGCTAAAGGTTGCCTCACAATCACATATGGTCGTTTGAGATGTGCCTGCTGGGGCACAAATAATGTATTATACACTGGTTTAGTGGCATGTTATGTGCCACTGTTGCCTCTAATTGTTCCACATTTTAGACATGGATGTGCAGATGTGCCTTTTTTCCCATTCACAGAGAAAATGCATTACGAGGAATCTGTCAGAGCTGTGAGAACAATTGCTGCACAAATAGCACTTTAGATCATATAGTTTTAAAAAAGGGTGAAGGAAGTGGAACCTGTATAAATCGGTGGTACAAGATTGAGTGCAGGGTGTGGCATCATGTTAAAGGGATAGGTAACCACACAGTTGATGGTAGCCATTGGCTTCCATAGTAGGAAAAAAATAAACTATGGAAGTGGATGGCTACCGTCAAACTATCTGGTTACCAACGTTCTTTAAAACATCTTCTTTTGTGTTCAGCAGAAGAAAGAAACTCATGCAGGTTTCAACAACTTGAGGGTGATGACAACATTTTCCTTTTTGGGTGAACTATCCCTTTAAGAGGCAGAACGTATAACTAGCTGGGAGTGAAATAATAAGCTTTTGCAGTGCTTGCTAGGGAGTTCTTGGGTACACAGCACTGTAGGTTTTCCCCTTCTCCTTTCATAAATACTGGCTTTAGCCAACAATAATAAGGATTTTTTCCTGGATTTTGGTTTCACAGCTTCCATGTCTCATGCTTTACATTTCTCCCACTGTGGACTTTGTTTTACTGAAATTGCATGCACACTGTAAAAAATATGATCATAAGGAATGGCAACATGTGTTTTTACATTGCTTTTACTCATAAAAAAGTTGAAATTGCTTAACTTATTTTGATAAGTTATACAAGATTCAACTCAAAAATTTTCTTTTTAAGTCAGACTCAAGTCAATTTGATGTAATTGAAGTTGAAATAAACATCCAAGTTGATTGTATACTAAATTTAAGGCAGTTAAGGCAAAACATTTTTGTATTTTTTTTACAGTGCAGAGAGTTCTGATATCTATTAAGTGCAAATATTGTGCATTATGCTGTTGCATGTGTGATGTGATGACAATTAAAAAAAAAATGTTTTTTAAGAATTTGTACTTTAACAACCTGTGACAGTCACATAATAAAATCTAATATACAAGCCTTGTAATCTTTCATTGCATGGCACAGTGTTTTTTTTTTTCTCTTCAGTGTTGTTTATAATGTTAAGGCTGTCTATCCCCTTAATATTTGTCCGCCTCTCTGATAGTCCTTTAGCATAGGTAGAATATTTTGTGTACAATTCACATGGGGCGCAAATGTTTTGTGGTCTGTGCTGTGGTATCGAGGGAAGCCAGATTGACTCTCTCAAATTATCTTTTCTGTACTGTCCTGCCCTGTCTTGCCTGGAGAACAATGGTCAACATGGACTCAAAACCAGGCCTCTTTCTCCCCATATTTAGTGGGAGGCAAGTGTTATTTATAATTTAAGGGGGAGGGAATGTTCTCATTCTAGAAAGTAAACAGAATTTCTCCGGTCCATTATGATGAATCTTTTTAGAGTCCCTATTCCCAGAAGAGAGACTGTACATTTTTAAAGCATATTTCTTATAAAGGTGAATTATCAACTTTTAGAATTACATTCTTATTTAAGAATATAAACCATTAAACATGATCTAAGAGTATATACTTTTCTTACTTATAGATGAACTTAAATCTAATATAGACACAGACTACGCAGAATAAAACGCAGAATAAGCAGCAACTTTAACTATGATTTGTTTATTTAATTCTTGAATAACCATAAACCTTTGCAGTTCCTTGACCATTGCTGAAAGAGTAAATATATTTAAATTTATATAATTAACTTTATCTATCATTGCTCAGTTTCATGAATAGTTGAGAGTTTCACACTCGCCTTCAATATTTTTCAGCATTGTATTCACACATTTTATTTTGAGTGTACATTCCTTCAGTAATCCACTAAGGTCAGGGTCAGGCTTTTTTCAGAAGTGGGTATACTTACTATTTTCAAGGGAGCATTCAGGTTACTTGAATAACTCTCATACATGATCCCACCAAATTCATGATCGCATGAGACAAATCTTCTTTCTGTTTTAGTCTACAGATTTGACTTTAGTTGTGCTTGGCTTTTGCTACATTAATTCGTTTTTTTTTTTCCTTTTGATTTAAGCAACTTTTTATTTTTAATTATATAATTATATAATTATTTTTTCCTTTTGATTTAAGCATTAGCCATTTAAGCTAATGGCTATGCACTTTTCTTTTTTTTCTTTTTTTTTCAGCATGTGCCCAGTTTCTTATTGTTTCCTCAGATTCTAGAGATTTAAAAATGCTGGATCTAATTAGATATTTTGTAGCTGTTATGTTATTTTATATTTATATTATGTTACTGCTATTACATAGAGTTATTCTGAGATCATACAAGAAAATAAATTCAGTGCCACTGACTGTATCAAGTATATAATTTATAATTAAAATAACTTTATTTGAAAATGTTTAGTGAAATATGCAAGTAGGTGTTTTCATATCCAAAAGGTCCTGTGTAATTGTAGTGTGGATGATTGTGAGGGGGTGAATATCTCTAAAACAAATAACTTATTGTTTTGAAAGCTGGAATGCCAGGCCCACATGTCAGCTAAATAACTTCATGTTAAGCAATGCTCATCAAGTAAAAACCACCCTGCTCTGCAAGCTACTGTTTGATATTCATTTTAAGGATATCAAATGGTTTTAAATATGTTTAAGCTGTATACTAAACTGAGCCTAATACATTTAGTGACTGTAGCGTTTGGCTTATTTGCAATACATAAGAAGTTATTGCTCTTGTTGTGAAGTGTTTTATGCTGTTCAGTGCTTTTTGTCAAAATGCTGAAGAAATACAAGGGATACAGATAGTCTGTTCAAACTAGAAATATGTTCTAAGTTCCCATAGAGAAATCATGCTTGTTTAATCAACTTTTTGTTGGAGATTGTATTGCCATCTAGTGGTCACAGATTGATCCTCATTTACAGTTGTTGTTTTTGTGTGTGTATTAAGGAAAGAACAAGTGCTGACACGGTCCACACTAGGGGGCAGGCGAAGGAGTAACACATTTAGAGGTATACTGAATGAATAGATGCATGTTATAGCTATGTGATGTTAATAGCTGTATGTAATTTACAGCATAGCAATTGATGAAAAAGTTTTGTATAACATTTTTAGATGATTGCTTGTGATCATTTATCTCTCAATCAAAACTTTAGCCTATTAACTCAATCAAAACTACACATTAGGCAACATATACCTAGTATATTTTGTATTGTATTATAACAGTTCTACTCTGTTTTATTGTGTAATGTTTTCTCATTTTATTTATTTATTGATAATTTTTTTTAAAGATGGCTGACGAGCAGGAAACAAGGGAAGTGCTTTACCCACAGTGGATGGGCCCTGATAAGCATGGGCTCACCATAGAACAAAAAGGTCAAGGAGAGATTTTTGTCACAGAGGTGAAAGAAGAGTCCCCTTCTGCTCATACTGGAAATGTATATGAAGGTATGTAGTTAAAATAACCCTGCATGCTCTGATGTATTGTGCAAACATTTAGAAAATCTTATTTTCTAATATTTCTAGAATGTTTGATACTTAGAGCAACATTTGAGCAGCATTCCCTTTTTTGGTGTTGAGCTATTGTCTGTGAGCTAACGCTCTTGTAGTTCTTCCAAATACAATTTACATATTGTTTAGTTTGAACTTTCCATGTACTGCCCTTTGTAACAGGTGACCAAATTGTGGGGGCCACCATTTACTTTGACAACATGAGCTCAGAAGAAACAGCTGAGCTACTGAAGACTCTAAACCGACATAAGGTTGGACTAAAATTACAAAACAAGACTGGAGACAAGTCACCTTGCCGCTCTCCAATGGGAACATTGTCGTGGGAAGGACGTGGAGGGTTAGGAGGCTCTAGTTCAGACATTCTCCTGGTAATGTGACCTCAGTTGTTGGTCCATGTGCTATGTGGTACCAGCACCATGACCATGTGAACCATACATTTTATTCATTTTAAATGTTGTTATTCAGCATTGGTACACATTGTATTAGAAAAAACATTGTTACAGTCAGTGTCAACTGATTTTAGTTTCATCAGTATTTCATTATTTTAACCAATTTAACTTTTTTTGTATATTTGTTTCTTACATTTAAATTTCACACAGACATGGAATATCATACTAATATTGTAATTGCTTTACTTTAGAGTGGAGATGACGAAGACTACAAAAGAATCTTCACTAAGAAGATTAAACCTAGACTGAAGTCTGAGGATCTTGCTGAGGGTGTTGATGTGCGTACAGAGCGTCACAGCAGCACAAGCAGTGATGGTTGCACCGTTACTACAATCACTCGGAGAATAACTACCTACACTGTGGACATGCCAGGGGGGACTAGTCAGCAGATTGATTCCTCAAGCCCTGAGTACAAAATTCAGGTTTTGCAACATGAGCAGTCGGAGGGGGATTCTTCTCAAATCAGATTACCACATAGTAGCCTTGTTAGCTGTGCACACGGAGGTATAAAAATGGGGGACATATCTCTTGGCGGGCCCCATATCACTGGCTCCTCTGTGAAGCACTGTAGCACAGGCTCTATCACACCAACAGGTGAATTAGATGGTAGTGGGAGAGAGATTGGATTTAATGTGTCAGACACTGGATTGTCAGGGGGAAAAGGACAGAGGATGATAGAACGTTTTGGAAGGACTGAAACTTCTACAGGCAGTAGTAATCTCTCTGGCAAAGTAACCATGGGGTTAGACAAAGAAGTGGGAAATGTTTCTTCTCCAATGGAAGCTGGTTTTAAAGCATCAAGTGTGATAAAAGAAACTGGGTTTACTACAGTTAAGGGCCCTGTTCTGAACACTCGTGTTTCAGGTTTTTCCATTAGTGGAGATTCAGGGGGCAGTTTTGGCAGGGAATCAGTTGTTCACACAGAGGAAACTGGTGGTGAACTCAGGATATCCCATGGGAAAGAACCACAATTTGGAACTAAACCGTTTACTGTAGAAAGTCCTAATGTAGAAGTGATTTATAACAATCAAAATCTTAAAGATGTTAGTCAAAGAGGTTTTAGCATAACTGGCAATCAGGATCTGTCAGCTTCATCATTTAGAGTGAAAGGCACTAATTTGGAGGGCTCCAATTTGGGCACTGATGTAAAACTGTCCTCATCTGGACTTAAAGATCCAAAGTTTCAGGTACCTGATACAGTAGTAAGTCTCCCCGAAGCTAATGTTAAAATTACACAACCAGATATGGACATCAGGGGTCCAGAAAAACACACTGAAGGATATGAGGGTAAAGTCAAAGAAGCCAAATTTAATGTGCCATCAATCTCTGGTCAGGGAACTTATATGCCACATGTGGACTTAAACCTGAAAGGACAAAAAGTGAAAGGAGATGTTAATGTGTCCGTTCCAAAGGTTGAAGGGAACATTATGACACCAAAATTTGATATTAAAGAATCAGATCGTGAGAGTGCTAAGGGTGACCTTACGGTTTCAAAGGTAAAAATGCCCTCATTTGGAATGAAAAGTTCAGAAGTGAAGGGTGCAAATGTTGAGCTAAATCTTGCAAAAGCAGAAATGGAGATTAAAGGAAAAGATGTAGATATCAGTACTCCAGAGCTTAACATTGAGGGATCTGATAGAAAAGTTAAAGACAGCAATGTCAAGATAACATCAATTTCCGGTCCAAAGGTTTCTGTACCTGATGTGAACTTAAATGTGAAAGGGCCAACACAGAACGTCTCCACTCTAAAAGTGAAAGGAGATATTAAAGCACCAAACGTTGAAATTGGCCCTGACATTGAGGATTTTGAGGGTGGTTTTAAGCTACCAAAAATCAAGATGCCCTCCTTTGGAATCAAAGGTCCAAAAGTGGAGGCACCTGATGTTGACATAAATCTTCCCAAAGCAGACATGGAAATTAAAGCTCCAGATGTGGATATCAAGGGTCCAGAGCTTGACATTGAGGGACCTGATGGAAAAATCAAGGGCTCCAAATTCAAGATGCCATCGATCTCCGGTCCGAAGATTTCCATGCCAGATGTGGACTTTAACCTGAAAGGCCCGAAACTTAAGGGTGATGCTGACGTGCCTGTTCCAAAAGTGGAAGGAGATATTAAAGCTCCTAAAGTCAATATTGAAGGCGCAGACCTTGAGGGTCCTGATGGTGGGTTTAAGATGCCAAAGATGAAAATGCCATCATTCGGAATCAAAGGTCAAAAAGTGGATGGTCCAGATGTAGATGTGGAAATCCCTAAAGCCAATATTGAGTTTAAGGCACCAGATGTGGATATTAAAGCTCCAGAGCTTGACATTAAAGGACCTGAGGGAAAAATCAAGGGCTCCAAATTCAAGATGCCATCAATCTCCGGTCCAAATATTTCCATGACAGATGTGGACGTCAACCTGAAAGGCCCAAAAGTGAAAGAGGTTGAGGTGTCCGTTCCAAAAGTTAAAGGAGACATTAAAGCTCCCGATGTAGGTATCACGGGCCCAGAGCTTGACATTGAGGGACCTGAGGGAAAAATAAAGGGACCCAAATTCAAAATGCCATCTATGTCTGGCCCAAAGATTTCTATGCCAGATGTTGACTTCAACCTGAAAGGCCCAAAACTCAAAGGTGATGTTGATGTTTCCATTCCTAAAGTGGAAGGAGATATTAAAGGACCAAAAGTTGAAATTGAAGGCCCAGACCTTGAGGGTTCTGAGGGCGGTTTTAAGATGCCAAAGATCAAAATGCCATCATTTGGAGTTAAAGGTCCTAAAGTGGAGGGCCCAGATGTTGACATCAACCTCCCAAAAGCAGATGTTAATGTTAAAGGACCTGAAATTGACATCAAAACTCCTGATCTTAACATTGAGGGACCTGAGGGAAAAATCAAGGGCCCCAAATTCAAAATGCCATCTATGTCTGGCCCAAAGATTTCTATGCCAGATGTTGACTTCAACCTGAAAGGCCCAAAACTCAAAGGTGATGTTGATGTGTCCATTCCTAAAGTGGAAGGAGATTTTAAAGGACCAAAAGTTGAAATTGAAGGCACAGACCTTGAGGGTCCTGAGGGCGGTTTTAAGATGCCAAAGATCAAAATGCCATCATTTGGGCTTAAAGGTCCTAAAGTGGAGGGCCCAGATGTTGACATCAATCTCCCAAAAGCAGATGTTAATGTTAAAGGACCTGAAATTGACATCAAAACTCCTGATCTTGACATTGAGGGACCCGAGGGGAAAATCAAAGGTCCCAAGTTCAAAATGCCTTCCATGTCTGGTCCAAAAATCTCTATGCCAGATGTTGATTTCAACCTGAAAGGTCCAAAACTGAAAGGTGATGTTGATGTATCAGTTCCAAAAGTTAAAGGTGACATCAAAGCACCAGAAGTAGATATCAAGGGCCCAGAGCTTGACATTGAGGGTCCTGAGGGAAAAATCAAGGGCCCCAAATTCAAAATACCATCTATGTCTGGACCAAAGATTTCTATGCCAGATGTTGACTTCAACCTGAAAGGCCCAAAACTCAAAGGTGATGTTGATGTGTCCATTCCAAAAGTGGAAGGAGATATTAAAGCACCAAAAGTTGAAATTGAAGGCCCAGACCTTGAGGGTCCCGAGGGTGGTTTTAAGATGCCAAAGTTCAAAATGCCATCATTTGGAGTTAAAGGTCCTAAAATGGAGGGCCCAGATGTTGACATCAATCTCCCAAAAGCAGATGTTAATGTTAAAGGACCTGAAATTGACATCAAAACTCCTGATCTTGACATTGAGGGACCTGAGGGAAAAATCAAGGGCCCCAAATTCAAAATGCCATCTATGTCTGGCCCAAAGATTTCTATGCCAGATGTTGACTTCAACCTGAAAGGCCCAAAACTCAAAGGTGATGTTGATGTGTCCGTTCCTAAAGTGGAAGGAGATATTAAAGGACCAAAAGTTGAAATTGAAGGCCCAGACCTTGAGGGTCCCGAGGGCGGTTTTAAGATGCCAAAGATCAAAATGCCATCATTTGGGCTTAAAGGTCCTAAAGTGGAGGGCCCAGATGTTGACATCAATCTCCCAAAAGCAAATGTTGATGTTAAAGGACCTGAAATTGACATCAAAACTCCTGATCTTGACATTGAGGGACCTGAGGGAAAAATCAAGGGCCCCAAATTCAAAATGCCATCTATGTCTGGCCCAAAGATTTCTATGCCAGATGTTGACTTCAACCTGAAAGGTCCAAAACTGAAAGGTGATGTTGATGTATCAGTTCCAAAAGTTAAAGGTGACATCAAAGCACCAGAAGTAGATATCAAGGGCCCAGAAATTGACATTGAGGGTCCTGAGGGAAAAATCAAGGGCCCCAAATTCAAAATGCCATCTATGTCTGGCCCAAAGATTTCTATGCCAGATGTTGACTTCAACCTGAAAGGCCCAAAACTCAAAGGTGATGTTGATGTGTCCATTCCAAAAGTGGAAGGAGATATTAAAGCACCAAAAGTTGAAATTGAAGGCCCAGACCTTGAGGGACATCAGGGTGGTTTTAAGATGCCAAAGTTCAAAATGCCATCATTTGGAGTTAAAGGTCCTAAAGTGGAGGGCCCAGATGTTGACATCAATCTCCCAAAAGCAGATGTTAATGTTAAAGGACCTGAAATTGACATCAAAACTCCTGATCTTGACATTGATGGACCTGAGGGAAAAATCAAGGGCCCCAAATTCAAAATGCCATCTATGTCTGGACCAAAGATTTCTATGCCAGATGTTGACTTCAACCTGAAAGGCCCAAAACTCAAAGGTGATGTTGATGTTTCCATTCCAAAAGTGGAAGGAGATATTAAAGCACCAAAAGTTGAAATTGAAGGCCCAGACCTTGAGGGTCCCGAGGGCGGCTTTAAGATGCCAAAGATCAAAATGCCATCATTTGGGCTTAAAGGTCCTAAAGTGGAGGGCCCAGATGTTGACATCAATCTCCCAAAAGCAAATGTTGATGTTAAAGGACCTGAAATTGACATCAAAACTCCTGATCTTGACATTGAGGGACCTGAGGGAAAAATCAAGGGCCCCAAATTCAAAATGCCATCCATGTCTGGCCCAAAGATTTCTATGCCAGATGTTGACTTCAACCTGAAAGGTCCAAAACTGAAAGGTGATGTTGATGTATCAGTTCCAAAAGTTAAAGGTGACATCAAAGCACCAGAAGTAGATATCAAGGGCCCAGAGCTTGACATTGAGGGTCCTGAGGGAAAAATCAAGGGCCCCAAATTCAAAATGCCATCTATGTCTGGCCCAAAGATTTCTATGCCAGATGTTGACTTCAACCTGAAAGGCCCAAAACTCAAAGGTGATGTTGATGTGTCCATTCCAAAAGTGGAAGGAGATATTAAAGCACCAAAAGTTGAAATTGAAGGCCCAGACCTTGAGGGACATCAGGGTGGTTTTAAGATGCCAAAGTTCAAAATGCCATCATTTGGAGTTAAAGGTCCTAAAGTGGAGGGCCCAGATGTTGACATCAATCTCCCAAAAGCAGATGTTAATGTTAAAGGACCTGAAATTGACATCAAAACTCCTGATCTTGACATTGATGGACCTGAGGGAAAAATCAAGGGCCCCAAATTCAAAATGCCGTCTATGTCTGGACCAAAGATTTCCATGCCAGATGTTGACTTCAACCTGAAAGGCCCAAAACTCAAAGGTGATGTTGATGTTTCCATTCCAAAAGTGGAAGGAGATATTAAAGCACCAAAAGTTGAAATTGAAGGCCCAGACCTTGAGGGTCCCGAGGGTGGTTTTAAGATGCCAAAGTTCAAAATGCCATCATTTGGAGTTAAAGGTCCTAAAGTGGAGGGCCCAGATGTTGACATCAATCTCCCAAAAGCAGATGTTAATGTTAAAGGACCTGAAATTGACATCAAAACTCCTGATCTTGACATTGATGGACCTGATGGAAAAATCAAGGGCCCCAAATTCAAAATGCCGTCTATGTCTGGACCAAAGATTTCTATGCCAGATGTTGACTTCAACCTGAAAGGCCCAAAACTCAAAGGTGATGTTGATGTTTCCATTCCAAAAGTGGAAGGAGATATTAAAGCACCAAAAGTTGAAATTGAAGGCCCAGACCTTGAGGGTCCCGAGGGTGGTTTTAAGATGCCAAAGTTCAAAATGCCATCATTTGGAGTTAAAGGTCCTAAAGTGGAGGGCCCAGATGTTGACATCAATCTCCCAAAAGCAGATGTTGATGTTAAAGGACCTAAAATTGACATCAAAACTCCTGATCTTGACATTGAGGGACCTGAAGGGAAAATCAAAGGTCCCAAGTTCAAAATGCCTTCCATATCTGGTCCAAAGATCTCTATGCCAGATGTTGATTTCAACCTGAAAGGTCCAAAACTGAAAGGTGATGTTGATGTATCCGTTCCAAAAGTCAAAGGTGACATCAAAGCACCAGAAGTAGATATCAAGGGCCCAGAGCTTGACATTGAGGGTCCTGAGGGAAAAATCAAGGGCCCCAAATTCAAAATGCCATCTATGTCTGGTCCAAAGATTTCTATGCCAGATGTTGACTTCAACCTGAAAAGCCCAAAACTCAAAGGTGATGTTGATGTGTCCATTCCAAAAGTGGAAGGAGATATTAAAGCACCAAAAGTTGAAATTGAAGGCCCAGACCTTGAGGGTCCCGAGGGTGGTTTTAAGATGCCAAAGTTCAAAATGCCATCATTTGGAGTTAAAGGTCCTAAAATGGAGGGCCCTGATGTTGACCTCAATCTCCCAAAAGCAAATGTTGATGTTAAAGGACCTGAAATTGACATCAAAACTCCTGATCTTGACATTGAGGGACCCGAGGGGAAAATCAAAGGTCCCAAGTTCAAAATGCCTTCCATGTCTGGTCCAAAAATCTCTATGCCAGATGTTGATTTCAACCTGAAAGGTCCAAAACTGAAAGGTGATGTTGATGTATCAGTTCCAAAAGTTAAAGGTGACATCAAAGCACCAGAAGTAGATATCAAGGGCTCAGAGCTTGACATTGAGGGTCCTGAGGGAAAAATCAAGGGCCCCAAATTCAAAATGCCATCTATGTCTGGACCAAAGATTTCTATGCCAGATGTTGACTTCAACCTGAAAGGCCCAAAACTCAAAGGTGATGTTGATGTGTCCATTCCAAAAGTGGAAGGAGATATTAAAGCACCAAAAGTTGAAATTGAAGGCCCAGACCTTGAGGGACATCAGGGTGGTTTTAAGATGCCAAAGTTCAAAATGCCATCATTTGGAGTTAAAGGTCCTAAAGTGGAGGGCCCAGATGTTGACATCAATCTCCCAAAAGCAGATGTTGATGTTAAAGGACCTGAAATTGACATCAAAACTCCTGATCTTGACATTGAGGGACCCGAAGGGAAAATCAAAGGTCCCAAGTTCAAAATGCCTTCCATATCTGGTCCAAAGATCTCTATGCCAGATGTTGATTTCAACCTGAAAGGTCCAAAACTGAAAGGTGATGTTGATGTATCAGTTCCAAAAGTTAAAGGTGACATCAAAGCACCAGAAGTAGATATCAAGGGCCCAGAGCTTGACATTGAGGGTCCTGAGGGAAAAATCAAGGGCCCCAAATTCAAGATGCCATCTATGTCTGGCCCAAAGATTTCTATGCCAGATGTTGACTTCAACCTGAAAGGTCCAAAACTGAAAGGTGATGCTGATGTGTCCATTCCAAAAGTGGAAGGAGATATTAAAGCACCAAAAGTTGAAATTGAAGGCCCAGACCTTGAGGGTCCCGAGGGTGGTTTTAAGATGCCAAAGTTCAAAATGCCATCATTTGGAGTTAAAGGTCCTAAAATGGAGGGCCCAGATGTTGACATCAATCTCCCAAAAGCAGATGTTAATGTTAAAGGACCTGAAATTGACATCAAAACTCCTGATCTTCACATTGAGGGACCTGAGGGAAAAATCAAGGGCCCCAAATTCAAAATGCCGTCTATGTCTGGACCAAAGATTTCTATGCCAGATGTTGACTTCAACCTGAAAGGCCCAAAACTCAAAGGTGATGTTGATGTTTCCATTCCAAAAGTGGAAGGAGATATTAAAGCACCAAAAGTTGAAATTGAAGGCCCAGACCTTGAGGGTCCCGAGGGTGGTTTTAAGATGCCAAAGTTCAAAATGCCATCATTTGGAGTTAAAGGTCCTAAAGTGGAGGGCCCAGATGTTGACATCAATCTCCCAAAAGCAGATGTTAATGTTAAAGTACCTGAAATTGACATCAAAACTCCTGATCTTAACATTGAGGGACCTGAGGGAAAAATCAAGGGCCCCAAATTCAAAATGCCATCTATGTCTGGACCAAAGATTTCTATGCCAGATGTTGACTTCAACCTGAAAGGCCCAAAACTCAAAGGTGATGTTGATGTGTCCATTCCTAAAGTGGAAGGAGATATTAAAGGACCAAAAGTTGAAATTGAAGGCCCAGACCTTGAGGGTCCCGAGGGTGGTTTTAAGATGCCAAAGTTCAAAATGCCATCATTTGGAGTTAAAGGTCCTAAAGTGGAGGGCCCAGATGTTGACATCAATCTCCCAAAAGCAAATGTTGATGTTAAAGGACCTGAAATTGACATCAAAACTCCTGATCTTGACATTGAGGGACCCGAGGGGAAAATCAAAGGTCCCAAGTTCAAAATGCCTTCCATATCTGGTCCAAAAATCTCTATGCCAGATGTTGATTTCAACCTGAAAGGTCCAAAACTGAAAGGTGATGTTGATGTATCAGTTCCAAAAGTTAAAGGTGACATCAAAGCACCAGAAGTAGATATCAAGGGCCCAGAGCTTGACATTGAGGGGCCTGAAGGAAAAATCAAGGGGCCCAAATTCAAAATGCCATCTATGTCTGGCCCAAAGATTTCTATGCCAGATGTTGACTTCAACCTGAAAGGCCCAAAACTCAAAGGTGATGTTGATGTGTCCATTCCTAAAGTGGAAGGAGATATTAAAGGACCAAAAGTTGAAATTGAAGGCCCAGACCTTGAGGGTCCCGAGGGTGGTTTTAAGATGCCAAAGTTCAAAATGCCATCATTTGGAGTTAAAGGTCCTAAAGTGGAGGGCCCAGATGTTGACATCAATCTCCCAAAAGCAAATGTTGATGTTAAAGGACCTGAAATTGACATCAAAACTCCTGATCTTGACATTGAGGGACCTGAGGGGAAAATCAAAGGTCCCAAGTTCAAAATGCCTTCCATATCTGGTCCAAAAATCTCTATGCCAGATGTTGATTTCAACCTGAAAGGTCCAAAACTGAAAGGTGATGTTGATGTATCAGTTCCAAAAGTTAAAGGTGACATCAAAGCACCAGAAGTAGATATCAAGGGCCCAGAGCTTGACTTTGAAGGACCTGAGGGAAAAATCAAGGGCCCCAAATTCAAAATGCCATCTATGTCTGGCCCGAAGATTTCTATGCCAGATGTTGACTTCAACCTGAAAGGCCCAAAACTCAAAGGTGATGTTGATGTGTCCATTCCAAAAGTGGAAGGAGATATTAAAGCACCAAAAGTTGAAATTGAAGGCCCAGACCTTGAGGGTCCAGAGGGTGGTTTTAAGATGCCAAAGTTCAAAATGCCATCATTTGGGTTTAAAGGTCCTAAAGTGGAGGGCCCAGATGTTGACATCAATCTCCCAAAAGCAGATGTTAATGTTAAAGGACCTGGAATTGACATCAAAACTCCTGATCTTAACATTGAGGGACCTGAGGGAAAAATCAAGGGCCCCAAATTCAAAATGCCATCTATGTCTGGCCCAAAGATTTCTATGCCAGATGTTGACTTCAACCTGAAAGGCCCAAAACTCAAAGGTGATGTTGACGTGTCCATTCCAAAAGTGGAAGGAGATATTAAAGCACCAAAAGTTGAAATTGAAGGCCCAGACCTTGAGGGTCCCGAGGGTGGTTTTAAGATGCCAAAGTTCAAAATGCCATCATTTGGAGTTAAAGGTCCTAAAGTTGAGGGCCCAGATGTTGACATCAATCTCCCAAAAGCAAATGTTGATGTTAAAGGACCTGAAATTGACATCAAAACTCCTGATCTTGACATTGAGGGACCCGAGGGGAAAATCAAAGGTCCCAAGTTCAAAATGCCTTCCATATCTGGTCCAAAAATCTCTATGCCAGATGTTGATTTCAACCTGAAAGGTCCAAAACTGAAAGGTGATGTTGATGTATCAGTTCCAAAAGTTAAAGGTGACATCAAAGCACCAGAAGTAGATCTCAAGGGCCCAGAGCTTGACATTGAGGGTCCTGAGGGAAAAATCAAGGGCCCCAAATTCAAAATGCCATCTATGTCTGGCCCAAAGATTTCTATGCCAGATGTTGACTTCAACCTGAAAGGCCCAAAACTCAAAGGTGATGTTGATGTGTCCATTCCTAAAGTGGAAGGAGATATTAAAGGACCAAAAGTTGAAATTGAAGGCCCAGACCTTGAGGGTCCCGAGGGTGGTTTTAAGATGCCAAAGTTCAAAATGCCATCATTTGGAGTTAAAGGTCCTAAAGTGGATGGCCCAGATGTTGACATCAATCTCCCAAAAGCAAATGTTGATGTTAAAGGACCTGAAATTGACATCAAAACTCCTGATCTTGACATTGAGGGACCTGAGGGAAAAATCAAGGGCCCCAAATTCAAGATGCCATCTATCTCCGGTCCAAAGATCTCCATGCCAGATGTTGACTTCAACCTGAAAGGGCCAAAAGTGAAAGGTGATGTTGATGTATCAGTTCCAAAAGTTAAAGGAGACATTAAAGCACCAGAAGTAGATATCAAGGGCCCAGAGCTTGACTTTGAAGGACCTGAGGGAAAAATCAAGGGTCCCAAATTCAAGATGCCATCGATCTCGGGTCCAAACATTTCTATGCCAGATTTTGACTTCAACCTGAAAGGGCCAAAACTGAAAGGTGATGTTGATGTAGCTGTTCCAAAATTGGAAGGAGATATTAAAGGACCAAAAGTTGAAATTGAAGGCCCAGACCTTGAGGGTCCCGAGGGTGGTTTTAAGATGCCAAAGTTCAAAATGCCATCATTTGGAGTTAAAGGTCCTAAAGTGGATGGCCCAGATGTTGACATCAATCTCCCAAAAGCAAATGTTGATGTTAAAGGACCTGAAATTGACATCAAAACTCCTGATCTTGACATTGAGGGACCTGAGGGAAAAATCAAGGGCCCCAAATTCAAGATGCCATCTATCTCCGGTCCAAAGATCTCCATGCCAGATGTTGACTTCAACCTGAAAGGGCCAAAACTGAAAGGTGATGTTGATGTATCAGTTCCAAAAGTTAAAGGAGACATTAAAGCACCAGAAGTAGATATCAAGGGCCCAGAGCTTGACTTTGAAGGACCTGAGGGAAAAATCAAGGGTCCCAAATTCAAGATGCCATCGATCTCGGGTCCAAACATTTCTATGCCAGATTTTGACTTCAACCTGAAAGGGCCAAAACTGAAAGGTGATGTTGATGTAGCTGTTCCAAAATTGGAAGGAGATATTAAAGGACCAAAAGTTGAAATTGAAGGCCCAGACCTTGAGGGTCCCGAGGGTGGTTTTAAGATGCCAAAGTTCAAAATGCCATCATTTGGAGTTAAAGGTCCTAAAGTGGATGGCCCAGATGTTGACATCAATCTCCCAAAAGCAAATGTTGATGTTAAAGGACCTGAAATTGACATCAAAACTCCTGATCTTGACATTGAGGCACCTGAGGGAAAAATCAAGGGCCCCAAATTCAAGATGCCATCTATCTCCGGTCCAAAGATCTCCATGCCAGATGTTGACTTCAACCTGAAAGGGCCAAAACTGAAAGGTGATGTTGATGTATCAGTTCCAAAAGTTAAAGGAGACATTAAAGCACCAGAAGTAAATATCAAGGGCCCAGAGCTTGACTTTGAAGGACCTGAGGGAAAAATCAAGGGTCCCAAATTCAAGATGCCATCGATCTCGGGTCCAAACATTTCTATGCCAGATTTTGACTTCAACCTGAAAGGGCCAAAACTGAAAGGTGATGTTGATGTAGCTGTTCCAAAATTGGAAGGAGATATTAAAGGACCAAAAGTTGAAATTGAAGGCCCAGACCTTGAGGGTCCTGAGGGTGGTTTTAAGATGCCAAAGATCAAAATGCCATCATTTGGGCTTAAAGGTCCTAAAGTGGAGGGCCCAGATGTTGACATCAATCTCCCAAAAGCAAATGTTGATGTTGAAGGACCTGATTTTGACATCAAATCTCCTGATCTTGACATTGAGGGACCTGAGGGTAAAATCAAGGGCCCCAAATTCAAGATGCCATCAATCTCCGGTCCAAACATTTCTATGCCAGATGTTGACTTCAACCTGAAAGGCCCAAAAGTCAAAGGTGATGTTAATGTATCTGTTCCAAAAGTTAAAGGAGACATTAAAGCTCCAGAAGTAGATATCAAGGGCCCAGAGCTTGACATTGAAGGACCTGAAGGAAAAATCAAGGGCCCAAAACTGAAGATGCCATCAGTATCTGGTCCTGGAGGTCCTAATGTTGAGGTCAATATTCCGGAAGCAAATGTGAAAAAGCCAAAGTTCAAGATGCCAAAATTTAAAATGCCAAAATTTGGTTTTAAATCACCCAAAGGAGATATTGATGTTAATTTGCCTAGTAGTGATGTCAGTATTAAATCACCAGACATTGACATCAAAACCCCTGATCTAGACATTGAGGGACCTGAAGGAAAAATCAAAGGTCCCAAGTTCAAAATGCCTTCTATGTCTGGTCCAAAGATCTCAACGCCAGATGTAGACTTCAACTTGAAAAGTCCAAAAGTCAAGGGTGATATGGATATCTCCGGACCCAAGATTGCAGGTGACATAAAGGCTCCAAAAGTGGACATTGAAGGTCCTGATTTTGATATAGAGGGCCCAGAGGGTGGCTTGAAGATGCCTAAATTCAAAATGCCATCATTTGGATTCAAAGGACCTAAAGTGGAGGGCCCAGATGTTGACCTCAATCTCCCAAAAGCAAATGTTGATGTTGAAGGACCTGATCTTGACATCGAGGGACCTGAAGGGAAAATAAAAGGTCCCAAGTTCAAAATGCCATCTATGTCTGGTCCAAAGATCTCTATGCCAGATGTTGACTTCAACCTGAAAGGTCCAAAACTGAAAGGTGATGTTGACGTGTCCATTCCAAAAGTGGAAGGAGATATTAAAGCACCAAAAGTTGAAATTGAAGGCCCAGACCTTGAGGGTCCTGAGGGTGGTTTTAAGATGCCAAAGATCAAAATGCCATCATTTGGACTTAAAGGTCCTAAAGTGGAGGGCCCAGATGTTGACTTCAAGACTCCTGATCTTGACATTGAGGGACCTGAAGGGAAAATAAAAGGTCCCAAGTTCAAAATGCCTTCTATGTCTGGTCCAAATATCTCTATGCCAGATTTAGACTTTAACTTGAAAAGTCCAAAAGCCAAGGGTGATATGGATATCTCTGGACCCAAGATTGCAGGTGACATAAAGGCTCCAAAAGTGGACATTGAAGGTCCTGATTTTGATATAGAGGGCCCAGAAGGTGGCTTGAAGATGCCTAAATTCAAAATGCCATCATTTGGATTCAAAGGACCTAAAGTGGAGGGCCCAGATGTTGACCTCAATCTCCCAAAAGCAAATGTTGATGTTGAAGGACCTGATTTTGACATTGAGGGACCTGAAGGGAAAATAAAAGGTCCCAAGTTCAAAATGCCTTCTATGTCTGGTCCAAAGATCTCTATGCCAGATGTAGACTTCAACTTGAAAAGTCCAAAAGTCAAGGGTGATATGGATATCTCTGGACCCAAGATTGCAGGTGACATAAAGGCTCCAAAAGTGGACATTGAAGGTCCTGATTTTGATATAGAGGGCCCAGAAGGTGGCTTGAAGATGCCTAAATTCAAAATGCCATCATTTGGATTCAAAGGACCTAAAGTGGAGGGCCCAGATGTTGACCTCAATCTACCAAAAGCAAATGTTGATGTTGAAGGACCTGATCTTGACATTGAGGGACCTGAAGGGAAAATAAAAGGTCCCAAGTTCAAAATGCCTTCTATGTCTGGTCCAAAGATCTCTATGCCAGATGTAGACTTCAACTTGAAAAGTCCAAAAGTCAAGGGCGATATGGATATCTCTGGACCCAAGATTGCAGGAGACATAAAGGCTCCAAAAGTGGACATTGAAGGTCCTGATTTTGAGATAGAGGGCCCAGAAGGTGGCTTGAAGATGCCTAAATTCAAAATGCCATCATTTGGATTCAAAGGACCTAAAGTGGAGGGCCCAGATGTTGACCTCAATCTCCCAAAAGCAAATGTTGAAGTTAAAGGACCTGAAATTGACATCAAATCTCCTGATCTTGACATTGAGGGACCCGAAGGGAAAATCAAAGGTCCCAAGTTCAAAATGCCTTCCATATCTGGTCCAAAGATTTCTATGCCAGATGTTGATTTCAACCTGAAAGGTCCAAAACTGAAAGGTGATGTTGATGTATCAGTTCCAAAAGTTAAAGGTGACATTAAAGCACCAGAAGTAGATCTCAAGGGCCCAGAGCTTGACATAGAGGGTCCTGAGGGAAAAATCAAGGGCCCCAAATTCAAAATGCCATCTATGTCTGGTCCAAAGATTTCTATGCCAGATGTTGACTTCAACCTGAAAGGCCCAAAACTCAAAGGTGATGTTGATTTGTCCATTCCAAAAGTGGAAGGAGATATTAAAGCACCAAAAGTTGAAATTGAAGGCCCAGACCTTGAGGGTCCCGAGGGTGGTTTTAAGATGCCAAAGTTCAAAATGCCATCATTTGGAGTTAAAGGTCCTAAAGTGGAGGGCCCAGATGTTGACCTCAATCTCCCAAAAGCAAATGTTGATGTTGAAGGACCTGATTTTGACATTGAGGGACCTGAAGGGAAAATAAAAGGTCCCAAGTTCAAAATGCCTTCTATGTCTGGTCCAAAGATCTCCATGCCAGATGTAGACTTCAACTTGAAAAGTCCAAAAGTCAAGGGTGATATGGATATCTCTGGACCCAAGATTGCAGGTGACATAAAGGCTCCTAAAGTGGACATTGAAGGTCCTGATTTTGATATAGAGGGCCCAGAAGGTGGCTTGAAGATGCCTAAATTCAAAATGCCATCATTTGGATTCAAAGGACCTAAAGTGGAGGGCCCAGATGTTGACCTCAATCTACCAAAAGCAAATGTTGATGTTGAAGGACCTGATCTTGACATTGAGGGACCTGAAGGGAAAATAAAAGGTCCCAAGTTCAAAATGCCTTCTATGTCTGGTCCAAAGATCTCTATGCCAGATGTAGACTTCAACTTGAAAAGTCCAAAAGTCAAGGGCGATATGGATATCTCTGGACCCAAGATTGCAGGAGACATAAAGGCTCCAAAAGTGGACATTGAAGGTCCTGATTTTGATATAGAGGGCCCAGAAGGTGGCTTGAAGATGCCTAAATTCAAAATGCCATCATTTGGATTCAAAGGACCTAAAGTGGAGGGCCCAGATGTTGACCTCAATCTCCCAAAAGCAAATGTTGAAGTTAAAGGACCTGAAATTGACATCAAATCTCCTGATCTTGACATTGAGGGACCCGAAGGGAAAATCAAAGGTCCCAAGTTCAAAATGCCTTCCATATCTGGTCCAAAGATTTCTATGCCAGATGTTGATTTCAACCTGAAAGGTCCAAAACTGAAAGGTGATGTTGATGTATCAGTTCCAAAAGTTAAAGGTGACATTAAAGCACCAGAAGTAGATCTCAAGGGCCCAGAGCTTGACATAGAGGGTCCTGAGGGAAAAATCAAGGGCCCCAAATTCAAAATGCCATCTATGTCTGGTCCAAAGATTTCTATGCCAGATGTTGACTTCAACCTGAAAGGCCCAAAACTCAAAGGTGATGTTGATGTGTCCATTCCAAAAGTGGAAGGAGATATTAAAGCACCAAAAGTTGAAATTGAAGGCCCAGACCTTGAGGGTCCCGAGGGTGGTTTTAAGATGCCAAAGTTCAAAATGCCATCATTTGGAGTTAAAGGTCCTAAAATGGAGGGCCCAGATGTTGACATCAGTCTCCCAAAAGCAGATGTTAATGTTAAAGGACCTGAAATTGACATCAAAACTCCTGATCTTAGCATTGAGGGACCTGAGGGAAAAATCAAGGGCCCCAAATTCAAAATGCCATCTATGTCTGGCCCAAAGATTTCTATGCCAGATGTTGACTTCAACCTGAAAGGTCCAAAAATAAAAGGAGATGTTGATGTGTCTGTTCCTAAAATGGAAGGAGATATTAAAGGACCAAAAGTTGAAATTGGAGGCCCAGACCTTGAGGGTCCTGAGGGTGGGTTTAAGATGCCGAACATCAAAATGCCATCATTTGGACTTAAAGGTCCTAAAGTGGAGGGCACAGATGTTGACATTAATCTATCAAAAGCAGATGTTGATATTAAAGGACCTAAAATGGACATTAGAACTTCTGATCTTGACATTGAGGGACCTGAGGGCAAAATCAAAGGTCCCAAGTTTAAAATGCCTTCCACATCTGGTCCAAAGATCTCTATGCCAGATGTTAACTTAAATTTAAAAGGCCCCAAATTCAAGGGTGATGTGGATGTCTCTGGACCAAAGATAACAGGTGACACAAATGCTCCAAAATGGGACATTGAAGGTCCTGATATTGATATAGAGGGCCCAGAGGGTGGCATAAAGATGCCAAAAATCAAAATGCCTTCATTTGGAATGAAAGGCCCTAAAGTGGAGGGTCCAGATGTTGACATCAATCTCCCAAAAGCTGATTTTGATATCAAAGGACCTGAAATTGATGTTAATGCTCCTGATCTTGACATTGAGGGACCTGAGGGGGGTTTAAAACATGTGAAGTTCCCAAAATTCAAAGGGCCCAACTTTGGAATAAAGTCTTCAGGTGGCAGTCTTTCAGTACCTGAAAAAGATATTAAGGCGAGCGGTGATGTCAACATTAGTGGACCAGATGCTAACATCAAGGTTCCAAAAACCAAGAAATCTAAATTTTCACTTGGAGTTAAGAGCCCAAAATTGGATGCAGATATTCCTGATGCTAGTGGTAGTTTAGAAGGACCTGATATGAACATAGATGTAAAAGGAAAAAAGGGTAAATTCAAATTGACCAAAGGGAAAGGGAAGTCTAAAACTGTTGATGGTGATATGAAGACTGAAATTGTCAAGTTGGAGACAAATGAACCTGATTTACAGTTGAAGTCAACCAAAGTAAAGAAACCTTTTTTTGGAAAGTTACATTTTCCTGATGTGGAATTTGACATTAAATCTCCAAAAGTTAAAGGTAGTTCATCTGCGTCTGGAACTATAAAATCATCTGATGTTGATTTGCCATCTGCAAGCCTTAAATCTGATATTCAGACACCAGATGCTAGTTTGGACAGTCCGGATTTCAAAACAAAAGGGGGGGGAATAAAAATGCCAAAAATCAGCATCACTGGCTCTAAATTAAAAACTCCTGAACTGGATGTTAGAGGTGGAACATTGGAGACCTTGCATTCCCCAGATGTCAGTGTAGCAGGATCAGGCATTAATGGAAAAGCCAATGTTAAAATTGATATGGAAGGAAAAACACAGGGGGCAGTGCAGTCTGTAAATGTCCATGGTGTGGCTTTAGATGCTGATTTAAATCTCACTGAACGAAAAGGAGTAGAAGGTAGCATTGAAATACCAGGCTTTAATGTGAGGGGACAAAAGGGAGTTGCTGCAAGTGGGTTAGGCATGAAGCCAGATGCATCATTATCTGGGGTTGAGTACCCAGAAGGTAATGTAACCTTTCCTAAAATCAAAGTACCAAAGTTTGGTGTTGCATTGCCTAAAGTAGAAGGAAGAGAGATGGGTGTAGATGTAGGTTCAGGTGAATTGGCTGCTGGTGTTAAAGTTAGTTCCCAAAGTCTAGAAATGCAGAGCACTGATATGAAAAGCAGTGGTGGAAAAATGAAAGTCAAAATGCCAAAATTTTTCAAATCTAAATCTAAAGGTGGCAGTGCAGCTGATCTTTATGTTGAGGGAGAAGATGCTGATCTTACCACTAAAGGTGGTGCAAATGTGTCTAAGGAGTTAAGTCTTAGTTCTGGGGAATTGATAAGTGGCAAGTTGGCAGTAGAGGGAAGCTCTGGATTTAAGGTTTCGCCAAAGAGTAAATCTGCCTCCCTTGATTTCTTCAAAAAATCACGACATCACTCATCCTCTGTAAGTGATGAGGGAGGTTTAGCTTCCCCTGTTTCTACTGAAGGGCACTTACAGGCTGAGGGTGGCAACATTTCAATAGATGGTGGAGAAACAATGATTAAAGGCAAAAAAGGAAAGTTGAAGTTTGCAACAATTGGAGGTTTTAGCTCAAAAAGTAAAGGTTCATATGAAGTGACAGATGAAAGTGAGGTTAGGATTGAGGGTGCTGGTGGAGTTGCTCAGCCTTTAAAGAAGTCCAGAATGTCGTCGTCATCTAGCAGTGATAGTGGTTCAAAAGGTAGTTTTCGGTTACCACAACTCGAAATAGCCGTTTCGCCAAAGAAATAGTTTTTACACTAGTATATATACACAGTACATTCACAAAAAATGTTTTGTCAGTCTTGATGACTACATGTAAATCTGTCTTTCATTTAAACAATAGTGCACTGTTTCTTCAATTTACACAAATGTTCTTTACAGGCATTGATATTTTTTGAATCACAATTTAACTGTAAATAAGAGAAATCTGTTATGTAATTTTAATTCTTTTGTTTTGTAGATAGGAATTTCATGTCCAATCCAACAATGTGTGTAGTTGATATAAAATGTTCTGCATCTAGCTTTGAGTTGTCATCTGATAACTTGTTATATTTTTGTACCTTTGAAAGTTTTGGGACTCTTGTCCTTTCTAAAATTGTCTGGATACATTTACACACAAGAGGCATGATTTTACTTTTGAAAGGATTTTATGACTTCAACTTCATTTATATATTTAGTGATGTATCATATGTACTCATCACAGATGAATAACTAATTACAACAGTGATAAACCTGATATAATTTGTAAGCACAATGAAGTTTAAGGGCTGTACAAACTGTAAATAAATTGATTCAAAATAGATACATTTGATAACATAACATTGTCTCCCAAATAATATAACACTTCAGATATTATGGAATTTACACAGAGATTATAATCTTCTAAAGTATTTATATCTAAGACTGTCTTTTCCATTGATTGATTGAATCTCTTTTAAATGCACACCAGGTAGCAGTTGACAAAAGCTGCGACTTGATTTGATTTTTTAATGGTTTCTAAGGCATTTTTTTTCTTAGTTATATCTTCCACATTTCTTTACATCCAGTTGGCTCTCTCTCTTCCTCTCACTAAATGTATGAAATGTCGTGCTGCCATGTGGGGATATAACTGCAGGAAATCTAATGCCAATGGTTAAACATTCATATTTTGAAAAGGCATAACATGTGCATTGCCCTTGTAAATAATGGGACATTTAGGCTTCAAGTTTAACTCTTTTTCTTGTATGAGTTGCAAAATTTAAATAAAGTGATCAACTATCAATACATGCTTGTGGTGAGAATGTTACTCTTTTCATTTAAATCCTATATATTATGATGTAAAAACTGTAAAACCACACATATAACTGTTATGTTGGAACATTAACTTCAGAATTAAGATCACTGAATGCCTACAAATAAGACTGCATTTGTTCAACCCTGTTAAATCTAACCATTGTGCTTTTAGCTTTCTATGAATACTTTGATAAGAGCCAACACCAAGAAAACAGGATATGGCCTTTCCTGTCCTGCATGGTTTTTCAAATCATCACTAAGGAAGGAAATGATCAGGAAATTCCTTTAAGGGAGGAAAGTGTGGTTTGGTTTGTTTTGTATGGAAATATTCGTTAGCAGAACTGGGATGAGCAACTGCATGCATTCTTTAGTTAGCTTGAAATCTATGACAAGGAACACAGAGAGGAATACAGGCAAAACATCCATTTCTTTCTTATTTCTTTTGAAAGGTAAGACATATGATTTTCTTTTACTATGCAATGCTACTGACATTACACAAGAAATTGTGTGGATTATATGATTATAAAATATGCTGTTTTATGCACTGGGTTGATTTTCAAATTCCCATTTTTTTAGTGACACGGACTCGTGTCAAATTTTACGAGAGACAATATCTTAGAGAATTTATTAGAATTAAACTGGTTTCCTATTTGTGTGCTTGGCATCATGTTATCACTTCATTCCAAGACATGCCTTTTTATAAATCAAAGTCTAGAGAAGACGACAATTTTGACTATGATAATAATACATTACAAAAATAGTACAAAGTAAAAAAATATATAGTGCAAAATGACCAGTGGGTTAAGGGCCAGTGTGTTAAGAGTTGTTCAGCATCAAATGCCCCTCTTTGTAATTGCATATAGAATTATGAGGTATGCAGGTAGAAAGAATCATCTATCTCTCTTTATCTGGTAAGAAGATGTTTGTGGATAATACAACGAGCAGCAGTGTAGGCTGAAGTCTCTTGTATCAAAGAGGATGCAAACAGATGGTGTCCATGACTCCTACAGGAATAAGAGGTATGGACTTATTTCAGTTCATACTGGTGTGTTTTACAGCGACCCATAAAGCAAATGTACATTTTATGGTTGTATTCTCAAACAAAATAAGCAGCAATATATGTATTTCTTAGTCAATCCCCTTGGCACTTTAAGGACAGAGATCATTTAAATAAAATAAAATAAAATAAAAAAGGGCTACTGTAGTGCTGTTGTTTCATGGTCATATTAAGGAACTGCCTTTTATGACATTAACATAAAAGTATATGTAATGTTTTACTCAAACAGCCATTTTCTCAAAAAAAAATATATTTTTTTATAGTTTAAAATTATTCACCCAGACTACCCGTCATTACAGTGTAGCTTCAAATGAGATTAGTTTGCGCAACCAAAGGAAATTCATCCATCCTACATGCCCTCCACCCCCTGCTGTTCACTGCTTACATAATGCATCAAGGTACAGAAATTGGTAATTAAACAGTCTCACACAGCTGGGGTGAGAACATCTGGATGACAGAATTCTCACCAAAAATGTTTAGATTCAGAACAACTAGCGATGGCTTAATTTGACAGTTTTGCTGTAGTACTATGTGCATTTCACAGATCAGAAGATTCTTTCAAAACCTGATCTCATGTTCTAATTACAATTATACATGTTTTCAGTGCACTTTGTCATTGTTTCAAAACATAAGATTATTGTAATATGTAATGAGAATCACCAAAACACAACCGTATATGATTTTTCAATTTAGTGTGTTTAACAATTAGTTAATTCAGTAGCAAACAATGCAAGATCATGTTTCAAATCACCCTTGTCACTGAAATAATTACAGTAATAGAGGCTATCAACTGTAGAACAAAGCTCTGAAACAATAAGATCGATCGTCATCAAAATTAAAAACAAAAAGGTAACACTTTACAATAAGGTTCCATTTGTAAACGTTAGTTAACTACATTAGATAACATGTAACATTACCTAATGTTCATTTCAACATTTATTAACACATCATTCAAATTAAAGTTATATAATGGATCTGAGCTAACATGAACTAACAATGACCAGTTGTACTTTTATTAACTAGCGTTACACAAAGATTGTAACAAATGCATTACTCATTAGTTGATGTTAGTTAATGCATTAACTAATCCCAGACTGCGACATAGAGTCGGCCCAGATCCGACCCACATCTGGTACACGTGGATTCCACACATACCAGATGTGGGCCGAATCTGAGCCGACACTATGTTACTGTCTGGGATGTTAACTAAAGGGACCTTAATGTAATGTGTTACCAACAAAACCATATAGTAATGAAATCTGATGCTGACCAGAAAAAAAGAGAAGAAATCTTGGTACTTCTTTGATGATTTGATGCATATCACCTTATAACAACATCTATCACTCTCTATTTCTTTTCTTTTTTTAAATGTTTTGATTTGCAAATTTGTCTGAGGCTCAAATCACCTCCATCACACTAAGGAATGAAGCAAAGGGAACCTCCTCACCATAATGGATACCATAAAGGACAATGGTATCCATATTTTGAGCATAACAAAAGAACTGTGAACTGAAGGCACTGCACATGAATAAATCATTGACTGTATCTGCAGTATAAGACCAGCAAATCTTTGGATACAAATAGAGGCAATGAGCAATATGACACACACTGCAGTGCATTTAGATCCACCTTTTTCATAGGACAGGATAAACAACCTCAGCTGTAGAAAATGAATTAATGTTATCACATCCCTGTGTGCAGACATCAGGAAATATTAGCACTGTGATAAAAAATTATGTATTTCCAAGGAAGACACATGTAGGATTTTATTTTTGTCTTTTTTTTCAGGTTGTGTGTTGTATTAAAAAAAAAAAAAAAAGTTCAGAATCAGAAATAATCAGTTGGTACCATCGCCAAACCCTAAGCAAAATAGTTTTAGGCATATTAAAAACTAATACACTGTTCATACATTTTTGTTATTTTGTTCAAAGTGCAAAGACACTGCTGAAATATGTATATATAGGTTTCTTAACATACAGCATTCTTATTGCGATTCAACAGCATAGTACACATTCAAATACTGTAGACATTTTCTGAACATTTATTAGAGATGAAACACTGACTGGTGCTGCAATGAAGAAGTCAAAACAGTGATACTCTTTGGTGTTTATCTGTCACTATGGCTTGAGACAGACAGTGAGAGAATAATTTTTCTGCATGGTTTCCTCCTTCGTTGAGAGGCTGAGACTGTCTCCCTCGGGATCCCATCAGATTGGGGTGGGTGGGGGGCTGTGTGAGAAGACATGTCTATGTGCATGCGTGAGCGAGAGAGAGCTGGAGCGAGGGAAAGAGCATGTTTGCACACATAAAGGAAAGGGGCAGAGTGTGAGTGCGAGTGCAGATGATGCTGCTCGTGGAAAGAGATGGTGCTGGTTTTGGCGTTCCTTCCTGTGCTACAAGATTTCCCCCACTAAGGTTTGACCTCTGCGTCCTGTCTGTTTGGCACCTCACCTTCTCGGGTAAGAGCTGTTCATTTTTTTGCTGCTGGAATCAGATCAGGTTGCTGTAAGCGTTCCTCATTTTTTTGTGTTTTGTGTGTGTCGTATGTGCAGAGAGACACAGAACGACAAAGGGAAGGGAGGAGGGTGGAACAGGCAGAGGATATCATGTGTGTGCTATAAGTAAGGACAAGGAGAAGACAGAGTTGGAGAAGAGGGGAAACAAGACACAAGGCAGAAGCTGCAGACATCGTCTCTTTTTTGGCCAGAACCGGCAACAAAGACAAAAGAGGTAAAGCTTCAGAAGCCGAGACTCAGCCGTTCTGCCTCGTTATTCCTCGGATTCCATGTGCCACTGCGATTGAGGGCGAATAGGATGTCTGTGTCTGGAAAAAAAGAGTTTGACGTGAAGCAGATCCTCAGGCTCCGCTGGCGCTGGTTCAGCCACAGCACTCAAACCTCAGCTGGGAATGGGGGGTATATCCAACAGGAAGGTTTCGACCACCGGGGAACACCGGTCCGGCTGAAGAGTCACTCTCGGGACAGAGGAGGACTTCGCAAGAGCAACAGCCCTGTGCACAGCATTCTGGCTCCGAACCCTGGACCCACGCCTGTTTATGTCAGGCCGGGGAATCAATCATGGCACCAGCAAAACATCATCCAGCACCTCCAAGCTAGCGAGGAGCTTCCCAAGAGCAACTCACCTTGCAGTGCCAGGAAAGAGGAGGCGAAGAGCAGCCATGAGGATGTGAAGAGCAATCCGGAGGATCCCTCTGAAGGGGAAGCCACAGACAGGTAAAAAAAAAAGAAAGAATCTCAGTGCAGAAATAGAACCGTGTGTGAAAATGTGTGAAGAGGTGCCTGCTGTTGTCAGCTAACACATTCAAGCGGCTATGTTTTGCCTGTAGGCATAAAATACATGCGGTTTTTAGATGAAAATCCTATTTTTGCCCTTCATGCAGTAATGAAAACAGACAGTACGGTGCTGAGAGATGAGCGAGGTGTTATTTTGGCACGGAGTGGATTTACGGTAAGCCCCAGGGAGCGTCAGGATTGAGTACAAGTACAGTATTTAACTGTCACTTTATTTGAGCTCATTACGCCAGTGAAATTCTCTCAGAACTGACAGTTTGTTTTATTTTCATTCGCTGTGTTGCCAGTGCTTAGGGCCGCCGCTTACACGTTGGTTTGGTCTTCGGAGAATATAATTTTTCAATCAACTCCACCATTGCAGCTGCCACCACAGCTCACCTGGGAATAGTTCATTCACATGGCATGCGGGTTGTAGAAACACAGCTCTGAAATATCCATGGATAAATTATTCATCAAGCAGACATCTCACAAAACACAGAGGAAAACATAGAGGCGTCTGGATTTAGCTGGCTGTATAACACATTCTGTAAGCCGTGAGGTGGTTCGCTCTTCATTTTAGCAGCCTGCATTTTCATAACCTGAAGCTGGAATATTTCACGGCTTGTTAATGCATGCATCCTCTGCCTTATAAATGTTACAGAGAGTATACCATTACATCAGAGACCATTGGCGCAAGGGCTATAAATTTGGGAAGGGCAACCGGATGAATTATCTTTAGTGGGGATGATATTTACACATCAGTGCAGTTCAGAGAAAGAGAACATTTAATTTGCTTGCGCCGATCGATCGAAATTTATGAGATTATAAAGGCCTACTACCTACTTCCACAGATATGTGACAATTCACATATTAAGTGCTGGATGTTTCGAAGAGAAAGGTCTTGTTTTTTTCCACCGAGTAGCTCTGTCTAGTATAATGTCATTGTAATGTAATGCAGGAAGTAAACATTTTCTCAGATAAGGAAGTGGAGAGACTGACCCACAATAAAAGATGATGTCATGAGAGATAAAAACCAAAACACACTCTTTTCTAAAGAAATGTTTCAACATACAGTACATAACATTCTACACCTGATCAACAGTTGTAGTCTTTTATGATTATACAGTCCTATTTTATATATAAGTACATAAGACTATAACTGTTCATCAAGTGTTTGTGACAATATTTACATTAAATTTAAATCTTGGTTAAGAATAATATGCTTGTACTTGTTCATTATGGTGTGTCAAGTGACTCAAATATGTAATAATGGTAATAGAATCAATTTAGGCAAAATACAATAAATAAAATGGGTAAATCTGGCAAGATTATTCCTTATTGAGACATATTCACGTCAGTCTTATCTGCATTGCTTATCTACGCAAGACATGAACTCTCAAACATCAAGTTTTGACTCTTTAAAAGCTTATGTTAATTACTTTGCTTGTCTGAAAGCTTTCTTTGTGTTAGTCCGCTGCACTGATTGATATGGTCTTGCGAACTAAAGTACCATGACTTCATTCTTCATCTAGAAAAGACCTATTTTCAGACTGAAATGACATTACCTGCGACATTAAAACAAATTGAAAACTATTAACCCCTGAAAGTTACCTGCTATGTTTTCTTGAGCACCACAGTGAGGCTATCATGCACTGTGTTATGAATATTTAATCAGAGAATTAGATAAAACAAAAGAGATTTGATCTCTTAAGACTTCCCCATCATGTGCTTTAAATAATACCTCAGAGCCTCTAGGTATACAATGATACATCTGCTGTAACATATGTTTGTTATTCTGTGTTTTTCTCCCCCGTCCTTTTATCACTTTTCATTTAGTATGCGTAAATAAAGCATAAATTTGCCTTACAGGCACAACGTGATGGAAATGAGGCATTTAATGTGCCTCTAGACTCGGGATTTTGTTGTGCATCTCTGTGTGTGAGTTAATAGTGAGATCAGACCAAGTTCCCAATTGCACGTTTTTACCCAAAAGGCAAGATAATGACTATTCATTATTTATGCATTTTATTTCCCTGTAAGACATTCATCAGTAGGGGAGAGTCAACTGAACAGGAGGTGGTAAAGCATTGATGGAGTGCAATCATAAATCAGAACAAGAGAATATGTATGTAAAATTATTAGCACTCATTATTTGTTATTTGGTCTCATAGGTTGTTATTAAAATCATTTAAACACAGAAATGTTCCATACGTATCTTTAACATGGCGTAACGGTTAGGTTTCTGGCTTAGGTTTCCATTCCCACTTCCGTTTGCTGTCCTCTCTACATTTGCACTGCTAAAATAAAATGAAAAGGCTAAGAAAGAGTTATTGACATGCAATGTCTCAAAACAAATGCACAATTATGTTAACTTTTAAATTCATTCAAATTGAATACGTTTCTAGAAGATGTGCCAAACATGTCATGCCTAATAATGTAAGCTATATAAAATGTAAGCTATATTCATCTGATGCAACACTCATAGATTTCATTACCAGTAAAACGTCAAACCGGTGAAACATCAAAATCTTGTGAGGCAGCCAAGGCAGTAATGAATAAAATATTTTAGGAAAGAAATTAATCTGGATTCAGCCTGGAAGCCATATCACTATGGGAATTGATGAAAACTGCTGAATACTATGTTTAGAATGTTTCTGTCGATCTTCTGTAATATCGAGGCTGCTGACCTGCTCAACATAAATAATTCAGAAGGGTTAATGAAATATCTATCTGTTTTAGTATTATTTGTTCAAACAGAAAGCGAGATGAAGAGGCGTATGAAATATAGTGAAATTACAGAGGTCATGGTGATTTTGTAATGATGAACTGAACCAGTAAAATAATGTTAGTGGAGAGCAGACTGGTATCCCAAGCAGAACTAAATATTTGATGTTTTTCATTAAACTTAACATCAAATTCAATATCTTACTAAATCTAACATGTAGAATCTCTAGTTACAAACATAGATGGTCTTTTAAGCTATGTGTACTATAGACACTCATTTAGAATAAATTCATGTTTCTGATCATTTAAAAAAACTGAGAGAAATGTTTGGTGTCCTACATATCCCTGCAGGCGTAAAGGGCTTAGAGCCCTCTCAGTGATCTGTGTTACCATTTCTTCAAGAGTCTAACAAGCCGACAGCATGCTGCCTTGCAAAGGGTCATGGGTGTTTTGCTACAACACTGCTATTCGCACATTAATAGTTCATATCAAGCATTCTCATGAAATCACAGTGGAGAATTGTCTTTGGATCAAATTTTTTTTTTTTTTTTTTACTGTACTAATACAAATTTTCTGTATCAAGCAGATGACCATATATATCATGACAGACATGATAACATGTTTGATAAAATGCTAATGACCATTCAGTAGTTTGAATGCATTGTCTTGAATTGCACTGCAATACTTTCATGAAATTTAGTGAAAGGTTGCAAGTTTAAAATGAGTATTGCCTTAGCTCACTGGAAGTAATTTATTTTATTTTATGTAAATCCTTTGTAGTTTCCTTGTCTGCACACAGAACTATGGAAGCTTGTTTCCGCCACGTAAAAAAATTAAAAAATAAAGGTAATTGCAACTCACAATTTTTTGCGAGTTTGCAATTGCGAGTTTATATCTCACAATTCTGTGGAAACATACGGAGCTCCAAAAGAACATGGTAAAGAAAAAAAATTGTATATGACAATGCCTTTGCGATCTCTTGCAAATGTTTTCCGTTCCCCCAATAAACTTTGTGTTTGCTCACAAAATGTTTGCGTTCCCCCGAGAAACTTTGCATTCCCTGGTAAGAATACAAAGGTTTCGCGAGCGAATGCAAAGGTTTTGTGAGCGTATCCAAAGTTGCTCAGGTGAACAACAAATATTTTGTGAGCGAACGCAAAGTTTCTCAGGGGAACGCAAAACATTTGCAAAATAATTTTTCCTCCCATTTCTTTTTTAGGCTTAGAGGCTCTGTAGAAACAGGTTTCCATACACAACATAACATAAATATTGTACAAAAGTATTTAGTTTTTTAGATGAATATATGATTTAAACATTGAGACTAAAAACATCTAGTCCTAATCTGTCCATTAAATAGTGCACACAGTAATAATGCTTTGGTAGGCTATATGTCTATCATAAACACAAATAATCACATGACAATCATGTTCACCTAAATTACATACAATTTTAACACTTTTAGGCTCTTAAATGCTGAAATTGTAATAATAATAATAATAAAGTCAAGTCAAGTCACCTTTATTTATAAAGCGCTTTATACAATACAGATTGTTTAAATGGACCTTTACAGTGATAACAGGTAAATGATGCATTTCGGCTGTTGTTCAGCTGATGTCAGTTCAGTGTTGATTCTGTTCCGTTGTGAAGATAATCAGTTGTTACAGTAAATTAGTTCATTTCATCTATAAAGCAGTTTTGCAAAAAAAATAATGCCATCATCCAGCTCAGTTCAGTTCTCATATAACAGCATCAGTAGGCTACAGTCAGATCAATAATATTGTTGAATATTAAGTGTCCCCACTAAGCAAGCCAGAGCCGACAGTGGCAAGATATTCGGCACATTGCTAGTTGAACAGTCCTTGTAAAAAAAAGAGAAAAAACGAAGGAGAAAAGACCATCCCTTTCTTTTGATGAAATGCTGTCTATAAGAGGAATTTTAGCCCTGACCCTTTAATAAGGAAACAGCAGAGACTTGAGTCAGCAGCTGTTACGTTGAATGATATCTCAATTTCCTCTCAATTGCCTTGGAAAATAATGACACCATCTTGTCCTAGGATGAGTAGAGCTTCATTTCAGGGAGAGATTTATAGTATGTTCATAAAGCATTGACAGGTCAAGAGACATTGTCCAGGTAGAGGAATAGAAATGTAGTGTAGGAGGGGTGGGGGCATGAATGTGTTGTACATGAAATGTTTGCACAGCAATGCTAGTTTGTTTAAAGTATATATAAAAAATGTATAAGCTTAAATAGATGGAGCAAATAATTATTTCTAACAAACATTGTATTAAAATTGGCTTTTCAAAAGCTTGTTTTATAATCTTTATAAATTAAGACTTTGGCTTGAAGCTTGATTTTGTGGGGACTTTATTGATTAATCAGTGAATTAAGCTTTTATGTTTTCAAAAGAAAGCATCACACAACAGCCTTAGAAATATCTAAACTTCACAAGGGCTTATTTACAATTTTTAATAAAGGGCAGCAGGAAATTTTTTTTTTGTTCTTTTCAAAGGGTAGATTGAGACAGCAGCAGACTGTTATTCCAATTGTGTGCAAAGCTCAATAGCCTTTATAATTAGTTTCATAATTCACATTTACATTAAATATCTAAACAAAACACCATCTGTTTTACAGTTCATCTAATATATAGGCGTCACTATAATATACAATGTAAATATTTGTGTAGTATGTTTAAAACACACTATATGTGTAAAAGTGCCACATACTAACACTCACGTCCTCATTTCTGCAGAATGTATTTTGTCTTTCGAAATGCAGCTATTAGCATAATTATTGATAATTCAGGACTTGTTGTCATTTTAAGTCAATACATTAAAGCCAGGCAATAAATTATCCTAACACTGCTGAGTGTTCCACATTCAATCGAATTATCATTCAGCTTTTCAACATATCTATTAGCCTCAGCATAATTTGTAGATGTTCATAATTTGCATTCGCTGAGAATAGGATATTAGAAAAAAAAATGCATACTTAGCAAACATCTGGCTTAATTTTTCTTTACTGAATATGATGGGGGGAAAGATTATTTAAAAACATACTGAATTCATGCATAGTGTATATTTTACCTAGCCCATTTAACTGTACTTCTTTAAATAATGTACAGAGTGCAGGGAAGCCCCTCTGTCAGAGGACTCCTAATGGCATAAGATGTTTCTGTGTGCTGATCCTCAGTGGAATTCTACCATTTTCTGCACAGTTTTTATAACCCTTGAGGTAAGCACTATTTATCTTGCAGTTGGTTAGCAATTGTGATGAGACACTGCACACTGAAGGGGCAATATAGTCTGAAGATAAAGAAGAAGAAGAAAAAACAAGTGCAATACTTATGATAATAAGAAGAGGTCTGACCTGGAGGTTCTATATCACTTTGAAAAAAAACATGCTTTCATCTTCACACCTGTTCGGCTTCTGAAGGGCTGTGCGTGGTTACGTTTACAAATATGCTCAGTGTCTTTATCTTTGTTTTAAAGTGCAGCTCTTGAAAGACAGAAAAGAACAACCCTGAAAAAAAAAAAATTACAAACACGTCCGGGGGTATTGTGTTTTTATGAATAACTCTTTTCATCTCTTTAAAAGGGCAATAAATAAAACAATGAATCAAAGTAAAATGTCTTTAATGCACTCCACCATGTTTTAACTGTTATAGCACTGAATATTAAGACATAATGATACACTAGGTAATTGTTCCTCCGCCATTTCTGCAAGAGGTATGTTTATATGCAATACGATCTAATTAAAGGCCTTGAAGATCTGTGACCTGTATTGCTACTCGTAATGTTGTTGTTGTTGTCTCATTAATAATGCATTCATGGAAGTTGTTCACAGAATGTGGATTATTAAAAACCAATTCCTGGCAGTTAACCTTGATTTTTAAATGCAGTGCATCATCATTTGACACTGTGTTGACACTAAATAGGTGCGGGATTAATATTAATTACCATTAACAATAAAAACGGCTTCTCTTGGCATTACACCCTTATTCAAATGTAAAGCTGTATAGTCTAATGAAAAATACATCATTTCTCACTTCAGCATGCAGGCCTTAACTTTAGGAAAGGAACCAACCACACTTTTGATCTATTCAGTCAGGATTGAAAGTATGCTGAAAGGACTTGACTTTTTGACAAGTGGAATTCATATGTTGGTAGGCATTTTGAGGCAATACATTTTTTTGATTGCTACAGAAGCAGCAATTGTATGTGTTCACAGTCACAAAGGGCCACAACTGTTCTATTGGCCTACATGACTTTCCTTGTTAAAGGTGCATTGCGCAACATTTCATGTTAAAAATACCCGTTTTTCTAACCCATACATGCTTAAACAATTGCCTGATGGGCTGAATGAGCCATTCTATGATCACTGCGATTGCCTCTAGTACAGTAAAATAAATAAGAGGGATTCGGGTCGGAATCGACTGGGCGTGACGTCATGCGCGTTCACGCTCACCTGGCTATGTCTGGCAGGTTTGTGTATTCGCCGCCATTATCCGCATCAGCGAAGACAACTCAAGCAACTTTTGCAAAAGTAGAAGATGGATTCAAAGAGACCGGCTTCTAGTTCATCCCAAACCCCAACGCAAACTCCACGTAACCGCGTGCACAACTCTGGTTGCAGTTTCGCGTGTCGCCAGAAGGGGGCATAGTTCCGCAAAAACTCAGAGACTTGCGCAATGCACCTTTAAAGAGGTTTGGATGGTTTATAACAACATATATGGATAGGGTCGTAAGCCCCTTATGATATTTCTGTTATTATTTTAGGTGCCTAACTTATAGGGGAAATAACGGGAACACAGACAGCAACACAGTGCCGGCCCAGATCCGGCCCACATCTGGTACGTGTGGAATCCACGTGTACCAGATGTGTGGGCCGGATCTGGGCCGGCATTATGTTGCTGTCTGGGAAGCTGGTCATTATAGCAAAAATTAACCCTGTCAGGTATCACTTTCAAGGGGACATTTTACAATAAGTATCCCGCTTATTACAAGGCTACTTAAAAAATAGATAGCCTGAAATATCAGCTATGGAAATTTCTATTTAATTCATGACATTTGGTAAAATTATTTTCATATCTCAGATTTAGTGGTGTAATGGTACCATTGACTTCGGACGATTGACGATGGAACCTGAAGTGCTAACTCATTTCCGGGTTGTGGTCTACAAAAATACATCATCCCTGCTCCACTGCAGTGTCTGCCCACTTTCCAGCGGTGTTGGTTCCGAAAGTATTTTTTCCATTCATTTCTACCATAGGGATTTCAAAATAAGCCATGAACCAAGCCAACCTGCTACAAACTTTGATTTGAAGATCTTAAAAAAAATACGAAGACAAGACTGTAATTAACAGCTTTAGTGAGGGAAAAAACTACAATCCCATGGAAGCATTGTGAACAGCTTAATCGAACAATGGAGAAATATAAACCTATATCGTTAGCCTCATAGCATAATTGCCTAAGTCATTTTTTGGCCAAATTGTGATATCTGCCTAACTTTACTGTCCTACCACTGCTGCAAAACTTGTCTTGTTTTCCAAAAACATTGAAATATGACTTAGGAAATTATGCTATGAGGCTAACGATATGCATTTAAAAATGTTGATTATACAGTATTTATTTTATATATTGATTTAATTGCAAGATTAAACATTTTGAGAGTATAGGGAGACCAACTTCCCTATCAACACCAACTTCTTTTTCAACACGTCATTTGCAGTGCTTCATGGGAGTGGGGCGGGGCTAAAGAGCTATTTTGAGTTTTTGCTTGTTTTGACTTTCTGATTGATAGAATTTTCTGTTTGTTTCTGTTTAATTTTCTCAAATTTTTTTTTTTTTAAATTCACCACAAATTCTGCTGTTAAACTCAATTATTTTAAAACTAAGTTGAAATAATGTGCTGGCGGCTTCAACAGAAGCAAATACTATCAATTACCAACCTCGTAGCTCACAGTAAGGCTGTCTTTAAAGGTTTATAAGTTATCGTTAAAAAATAAATTTCCCTATGGAGAAAATGAATGGAGTTCTGACTTCTGGAACCCGACTGTCTGTTGCACTCTATACGCTCCTTCTGTTTGACTCCGTCTGCGAAACAAGACTCGCTATCTGTCAAAATAGAAATACTTTTTTGAGAGGGCGTGAATTTCTAACATTTATAGGTAAGTATACAACCGTAGGATGTTGTATACTATGGTCGGAAAACCTGTCTCAAAAACATTAAACAACAAGTATGGCAAATTGTGTAGGTTTATGAGTTCGAAGTGCTTAATCTGAACTCGTGCACTTTTACAGCAGTAGCTCAGCTCTGTGTCATCTGAGTTCGCAAAAGCTTGTAAGGTGGAAAATCCCTTACAATTGTATTGTTTAAGGCAATATTTGACTCATACTCTGTTCATTTATGCCCATTCTGACAAATGATTTGGACAAAACTCTTTCTTAATGCTGATGGCTGAATATTTATATCTTAAACGGTCATGTTCTTTGAATGCTGGAATTGAGCAATTGAGCTAAAAGAAAATAGTTCCTGCAGCCAAATCCTGGGGATTACATGAAAACAGATCCATCTTAAAAATGAGGTTGAGCCCCCATGTACTCACTACACCAGACTTAAAGGACAGTGGGTGAAAATGCTGGAGGAATGAAACCCCAGTTAAGCTGTCTGGGTGATAAAGATGATTTCTACGCACGACTTTGAGCGAGCAAAGATAGCTGTAATCCTCTTTTAGAAGTGAAGTTCATTCATCTTTCTTAGTTTATTGTTATGGAATTGTCTGTTAGACACACACGGCATATTATCAGTATTCTATGAACTGAAGAATTATAGATATGCCAGGTGCTTTAAAAGATATGCAAGGCAAAAAATGAAACACCTTGCAAACATTGGCCTGGTATTTTTTTAATAGACTTTTTGAACATAGGCCTACTCAGTATTTATTTTGTCTCAGTATCCGACGGTACTGTTTGTACTTGTAGTATTTTAACCCTTAAATGCATAAATATTTCGCCAATCAATATTACATATTTGGGTCTAGCAACCCGGATCTATATCTAACATGGATGGATCTCTACCTGTCGCGATAATATAAAACTCTCCTGATATTAAACTAACAATTACAGAAGATTAAATTAAATACATTTTGTTACCTTTTGGAGCTTGGAAGGGTTTGAGCAGATGTTTTATATCATCACTGTCCTCGTCAGAACTCATTTCCCAGTTAGTTTAGCATCTGGTTCATATTCCCTATCTCAAACATATTCTTAAAACTATCATTTATTACAGCTTCTTTATCAGATCCACCATCAAGTGACAGCAACACTAATATTTGATTGCGCTCAGTACTTGCTCTGCAGTAAATCACTGAGCCATTTCAAGTTTTGCTGATGATACTTCCTATTCTTTTGTTTTTTTGCCTGCGGTAACTATGAGTGAAACGACACTTCATCATTGTTTATCAGATATTGCCACATTGTGGAATAAAGGTGAATTGCACTTATTCAGTCATCAAAGATTAAATTACTGTTGTACAGAAAAATATACTTACCGGTACACTGTTACACATCTGGGGTTGTTCGAGACCCTATACAATTTTTACAAAAAAAATAATGGGAAAACAGGCGTTCTTTTATAATGTTCTTTTTCTTGTTATATTGATTCTAATGAATAGATTGAGGAATACTAAGAAATTTGAAGTCTAACTATGAGGAGGAGGGTAGTGAATGACGCCCCAGGTCACTAAAGACCCGAGGTATGCATCTATGCATCTAAGGGTTGAACATGGAGAGAAGATTCAGAAGCTGAATTTGTCAATTTCATTGTTTACATTAACAATGAAACATCTTGTTCAATGACATTTTGGAAAAGAGAGGCAAATTGCAATATGGATGAAAACTCCACAGACACACAGAACTGGTTCAGTTATTCTTTTTTAAGCAGGAAAGCTCTGTTGTGCAGCTTCAACATAATGTTTGCTCTGTGCATCACTGAATAACAAAGCATGCTTCAGAAACCAGGAAAGAGACACTGACACGCTGCTCTATGAGGAATAAGATCCTGCCACTTAAAATCGCTTAGGGCTGCTTCAGTATGTTTGCAACCACTAGCAGCTATTTCTTGAAAGGTCAACCGAATACATGCGCAGAACACACGTGGGCAGAGATGCTGACACATATTTCATTATAAGATCCTTGAAAAATCCTTCAAAACTACCTCCTAGCAAAATTCTCATTTGATTGACAACGACGCTGAGCTGCACCACTAAAATTGTGAAAGCATGATTATAAATATTTTTTTGAGAGTTTGTTGAGAGTATTGATCAAAACACTTATCAGATATGCAGAGCTAGTGCACTTTAACAAATCACAGTTTTTAAAGAATAAAATATTCAAGGCAGATGATACTACTGATGATAATGATCTGTTTTTGAAAGAAGGGGATGATGTAAAATCACTTTGTGGTGCTCCACTCTGTGTTAGGCTCTTGAAATAGCGTTTGAAGAGCCTGTTGGCAGGCACTTGTCAAGAAACGCTCAGGTAACTGTAACAACTTCCCACTTGTTATTGATCTGGTTGAATGGAGTGATACAGTTCAAGTTCAATAACTGCTCAGATGCTGTACTGATATGGAGATATGATGGGTTATGTAATACACCACAATAGATTCCTATAAATGCCCTCTGAATACATAGTATGCAATATTTCATATAGCAGTTAAACTACTGAGCTGTTCATTCTTCCTGTTTATAGTGCATAATGATTGAAATTTTACAGCAAGTAGTACTCGAAGACCAGTGTATTATTAACACCAAAAAAACATTACAAGATAAACATATAAAAACAAGCAAGGATAAATCTTTTCAAAAGCAATTACTATGTAAGATTAATACATAATATAATATGTATGAAACTCCGATATTATTTAAGGGTTACAAAAATGTGGTTTTGTTTGCTATACATCATTTTTCAGATGCATTTTTGCTCTTAAAGACCCTTTATATAAAAAGCCAATTTCACAAGCAGAAAGAAAACATTTTCAGTAAATTTACAACCTTTCAGAAAGTGATACAGAAGCAATTTGGTTCTCCGATATTGGTAGACATAAAAGTCCTCTCAGCATTCCTTTGAGCAAAAGTAATGCATCTAGGTTTTTACAGCCCCTCTTATGTTGGCTTATTTCTTATTCAGTACACCCAGCTCTGTGCCAAAATGTCGTTATAATGTCATGGAGATAAATTACCCATCTATTTAGCATAAAAAACAACCCTATAATGACCAGAAGGAGTCTGGGACTGGTAGCCTTTGCTGTCTACACAATATAAACACGCTTTTGTTAAAGTTTTAATGTCGTGCAGCTGCAAACGTGTCCCTTTTAATTCATAAAAACATGTTGGCATAATGCAAAGAATGTGATGTACATTTAATGTCTTCTTTAACACTTGATTGTCTTATGCAACATCAGCAGCTACTGGCTTTAAAACCAATAACCGAAGCACCACACATATTTCATCTGAACACTTAAACTGTTTATCCTGTGGTCTGTTCAACTAAGGTACCATTATCTCAAACCATAATAAAAGGGAAGCATGCAAACGTACAATATTTTAAGCAAACCCACTTTTTGGATGCTCTACAATAGCCTAAAGTATATGTGAAATAATATTTGATATGATCCGTCAGCCAGACAGCATGAGTTTGGCTTTGCATGTTGCATTAGATCAGAGCAACCCCAGGACAATTTTGAATGTTTAGAAGTCAACCCCCCTCCGCTTGTAAATATCAGTGTGATCACCTACCCCTGACAGCTGACCAGAGAGATAAAGATAATGTATTCCGTATGAGAGTCACCTTGCTCATCAAGCCAACTCATGTCAAGCCAGCTCCATCTTTTTAAATGGGCCAACTGACTACTCATCACAGGTATTCTGCTATAAAGTGAGAATAGAAGTGTGTATCTGAAATTAATGTGATTTATACGGCAGTATGTTTAAAGACTAGCTCATATGATGGAGCATGTCTGCCTTCAAAGTCGAGGACACAAGGGTGAAATTCTGCTTCATGCTTTACGCCTCTAAGGACAGAGTCACAGTTCACAAAACCACTGATCCAGTGAGCGCAGCTTTCACTGGGATTTACTTTGTAATTAAAACTTTTACGAGATCATAACGTTTTATCAGGTGCTTAATATTCATTCCCAACTTTATGGTTTTGCAACTCTTGTTAAAGATGAAATGGACAACAGGACGTGCAGTTATTAAAAATATCACAATGAATACTTTGTTTTTGTTATGCAAATCTCGGTTGACTGCAGTTAATATAACCAGTCATACAAAGCAATCCATAATTGCAGAGTTTTTGAAAATGCCTTTTTTTTTTATGGCATTTAATTACAGAAAAGCCAGCCAAATGCATACTGTGCGTCCCTACGGCAGCTAGACTTTTTTGAACAGTGTTGTGGACTGGTTAAATGTCAGCCACGGATTTGTTCCGTGAAGGACAGCAAAATAAAGGCTTTAGATTGTTTGCTGTGAGTCAGAGGGATTATTCAGATGCAGCACAATGGCTTGTAATCTACCGGTCTGCAGAGAGAGCAGCTCAGAATTTACATTATCAAGGCTCTATGAAGAGACCAGATCCCCGCAAAGTCCCGTGCATCCAAAATAATAAATAAAAACAGTGAAGTTTGTGCAAATGGTAATCTGCCCCTTTGGAAAACTCTGGCTTTCAATCCACTTATTTACGGAGTTTAGCTCTAATGGTTTCAATTTTAGCTCTGACAAGTGTGAAGGAAGATATACATAGAATCACTAATGTCCAATTGGAAGAAAAAAGAGTATTGTTATGACTTCCGCACAGTGTATAATTCACACATACAAAAACTGCATCAACCAACATGATAACAGTCATTGGCGGAGCTTGTTTTTGTGGGTGCAAATTTTTTTTATAAAGCCATCAAATAGTCTAATATTATGAAGGTAAAATTGGCCATTGCTATCATTCTTTGAAAAAGCTATAAATGTGTTTCTTTTATTATGACATTAACAGCATGTGTGCTGCAGAGAAAATTGATGGAAAATGGCACAAAATTACTCATGACATACTTATTAAGTTTGCTCAAGCTAACTGCTTTTCCAAGTAATATTACAAATTTATATTCAAAGACCTTGTATGTTAGGTATGTCATGGGTTAACTGAAGCTCTGTCGTAAGAATCAAATAACCCCTAAATCTGCATGTCCAAATAATACTTTGCCATACATATTGCAGGAATATGTCCACCCATATGTTAAAGGAACAGTTGCCCCCAAAACGAAAATTCTGTCATTATTTTTTAATCACCCTCGTGTCATTCCAACCCTGTTAGATTTTTTACTTTTCTGTGGAACACAAGAAAGAAAAGTTTAAGGGGTCAAAAACAAACATTCATGTTGTATTGACCAAAGAAAGGAAGTCATACAGGTTTGTAATGATATGATGTAAGTAAATGATGACAGAAATGTCATTTTTCTCTTTGATCTAAATAGCTATTAAACAGCTATTAGAGTTGGAAGAGTGTTCTATAAACACTGAAATGCACATGTCCGTGACTCATGCTTTACCGCAATCCAAACACATTTTCTCCAACATGACCTGTCAGTCAGTGTAACTCTGTCGAACCTCAGAACTGACGGTTCAATTGAGGGGAAAATAAAAGATGAAGTCACAGGTGGACACAGCAGCTTGTGCAGGTGTTAGTTACGTTTTTCCTGTCACCCGCGTAGATCAAATAGCCATATCAAACTGACAGAAGCGCACATCGCTCGGTCTCAGCTCAACTCCGATCTTCCTCTTTCCCACAGGTTGGCTTTGAACAGTCTCTCTAGGATGAGCTCCAACTGCTCAGATGAGTTTTTCCAGGCCACAAATCATGCGGAACAGACCTTTCGAAAGATGGAGACCTATCTTCAGCACAAGCAGCTGTGTGATGTACTTTTGATAGCTGGAGATCATAAGATCCCTGCACACAGGTGAGTCTCCACCGAATCAAGGCGTTTCAAATGTCCTACTTTCACTGCAAAACAGACAGATGAACCGGACATAAGGGAACGCTGCTTAAAATTCAGTGCAATACTTCTCTAGAAATCAACTGAAAAGAGATTGAATTTACATTCATCTTTCTTGGACAAAATCAAACTATTAGTTAGTACAGCTACTTAAAACAACTAAATGCTATCAGTAAAGCTTTCGTTTAACTCTTAGTTAACTTTAGAGGAATAGTTCACCTAAACAGACTCCAAAAACATGACTTTATTCTTCACAACACAAAAGGAGAAACATTAAAGAGCTTTTTTTTTTTTTTTTTTATGCAATAAATGTGAACTGGAGCTTTCAAGTTTCAAGAAGGCTGCACAAGCACCATAAAATTGTTCATTATGATTCATGTAGTATATATAGTCTTCTGAAGTCATATGTCTGAAGTCTTCGTGTAAGGAAATATAATAAAATAGAATTCACACAGAAAGGATTCTGTCATCATTTACTCACCCTAATGTGGTTCCAAACCCAAAAGTCTTCCATTCTTCTTCAGAACATAAATGAAGCCTCATTGGTCCTTGTGCATCAAACAAGTAGCCTACTACTGAGTTTTTGTACTTTTTAATGTGTTAGAGTTTTGGTGGAAGATACATTTACATTTATTCATTTAGCTGACGCTTTTATCCAAAGCGACTTACATTTGGTATATATGTCCAACGCTATCTCACGACCAATTCGTACGAATTCGTACGAATGATAAAAAGTTGGCTAATTCGTACTAATTCGTACGACCTCACTCGTACGAATTTGTACGATTTGTCTAAACCCACGTGATGGGTAGGTTTAGGGGCGGGGTCAGGGGTAGGTCATTCGTATGAATTCATACGAATTGGCCAATTCGTAAAATATGTACGATTTTGCAAAAAACTTACTAATTCGTACGAGTCAGGTCGTATGAATTCGTACGAATAAGCCACCTCGTGGAATTTGTACGTTTTCCCGTGAGATCGGGCTCATATGTCAGAGGTCGCATGCCTCTGGAGCAACTAGGGGTTAAGTGTCTTGCTCAGGGACACATTGGTGTCTCACAGTGGATTCGAACCCGGGTCTCTCACACCAAAGGTATGTGTCTTATCCATTGCGCCACACCACATTAGTACATTAATGTTACATTTAAATTTTTTGGGATCCTTTAATACGTGAGTCTACTACAGTCTATTAATACTAGTAGTTGCAAAGTTACTTATAGTTACTAGAATGTCTAAAGTGGACCACTTTTTTTTATCTGTATCTTACACAAATATACAGCATGGCTTCAGAAAATTTGAAATATATCACACAAAGACATTTTATGGTGCTTCTGCATTCTTTTTGAAGCTTGAAAGATGGAGGCCAATTCACTGTAATTTCATGGAAAATTGCAATGAGTACCTTGATCAAAATTCTGAAAAAGTCATGGGTTTGCAACAACATAAATTAAGGTAAAATGATAACACAATTTTCATTTTGTGTTCAATGTTCCTTTAAGGAACGATATGCAAATAGTAGCGTCAAGAAGTGCCAAAACTGTGCTGCATGCTCCATCTCAAACTACAGAGCGTGTTGAACTTTCTTCAAGGGCTCTAAAACAGTGTTTATTTAAAGAAATCTCTCGGCCGCTGCTGAGTGTTTTGATGCTATTCTGTTGGAAAAATCTCTGTAGCCAAAGCTCTACTGCATGTCCCAGTTTGACACTAAGCTCAATCAACATCATCCCGGAGCCGCATGAAACAACCTGGTGAAAATAGCTGCTCACACAGCACTGAGATAAATATTTTTGTACGGGAGGAATTTTCTACGAAGACGACTCTGGAGAGGTTGTTTGAGTTCATCGTGAAGTATGCGGTTGCATGTTTAAACATTTTGCACAATTATTTGCAGACTTGTCCTGAGTGCAGTTTCAGACTACTTTGCTGCAATGTTCACAAATGATGTGAGGGAGGCAAAACAAGAGGAAATTAAAATGGAGGGTGTTGATCCTGAGGCGCTGAAAGCACTGGTTCATTTTGCTTATACTGGTGAGTATCTACATTCCACTTGCGGACTTACTAGTAACAGAAGTGTGGCATCCACAAACAGATACATTTTTTTCGTTGATGCCAGTAGGCAAAACACTATTTTACAAACACAAACTAACTGTTTAACATATTGCACCAGTTAAACATAGCATTTTATTCCTAGAATAATTCTGAAAAGTTTCCTGCATATTTGAGTATTTTCTCTAAATTTGCAGGAGTCCTGGAGCTAAAAGAGGAGACAATTGAAAGTCTTTTAGCTGCTGCTTGCCTCCTCCAGCTCTCACAAGTTATTCAGGTCTGCTGCAACTTTCTGATGAAACAACTGCACCCATCCAACTGCCTGGGGATCCGTTCGTTTGCTGATGCACAGGGATGCATGGATCTTTTGAATGTCGCTCACAACTACACTATGGTAGGACCTGGCATACAAAGTAGCTTGTCTAGGATAAATGATAAATTAGCTATAAATAGCGCTAACATTTGTCCTGACTGCTAGTTGCTGACCTTTTACAGTAATTTTCATAGTCGTAATTGTAGAATTACAGTTAAATAACGCCTGTATGTTTTCACAGTGAATGGGAGTTGAATGATTATGATGGTTGTAGAATCTCAATGATTATCTGAGTCTGCATTACAGTAAGCTCATGCATATTTACAGATTAACTAGTATAATGTCTAGAGTACAAGCTGGCGATGTTCCCAGCATGCACTCTGGCATGAATAAATTATGCAGTTTCATTGTTTTACTATTTGCCGGTTTATATTACTGTTGCTTTTGACTTATTTTGTAATGTACAGATGCATTTAAATTTAGGCTTGTTGATTGTCAGAATAATAGATTTTTTAGTATGTATATTATTGGCCACTATTACATTGGCTGGAGGAAAATGTAATATAATTAAATTAAATGTCCCAATTATCTTAAATTATATTTCAATATTTATTCATCTTTCAAATTCAAATTTCTGTTATCATAGAAAATGACACTGCTATCACAGTACAATTCTAGACATAGTATTTTCATGTAAGAAACAACTGCTAAAGTAAGATGTCTTACTCAAAAGGAGAAATGTATCCTAGAATATCCAAGCAGCTCTTTTCCATACAAAGAAAGTTAAATGGTTATCAGAACTGTCAATCCCCAAAACATTTTTTGCTCTGCTTGACCACTCCAGTTTTCATTGTATGGAAGATAGCAGCATGAACATTCTTCTCAACGTCTCCTTTTGTGTTCCATCAACCAAACTAAATTCATAAAGGTTTGAAGCAACATTAAGGTGGCAGAATTTTCATTTTGAGGTAAACTTTAAAATAAAATCTTGTCAACTTTTTTCCTGCATATTGAAAAACAGGAAATAGCCTACCACAAGTTTTAAAACCTAGTCACTGGCATAGAGAATTCCAAGCATAAAATTACTTGATGTGACATTTTGTATCTCAGCATGCGGTCAGTCTAAAGGGGTGTGCAGAGCTCTTTGATGTGTGAGAAATATAGCAAAAGCAGCTTTGGTTAAATAATGCCAATACATTAAGTATTCTCAGGAGCCCAAGGATCCACAGAGCACATTTGCTTGATGGACATTTCTCTGCCCAAGTGCGGAAACAACTTAGGAAGATAGCCGTTATCTCCTGAAGGACATCTGCACAGGCTGTTTACAAAGGGCTTTCCAGAGTAGAGAGGTTAATCTAATCGGAGAACACAAGCAGAAAATTTCCTGTTCCATCGCTTCGGTAATGAACACAGCGTTAACAGAGCTTCCTGGTTTGCTTGCTGTGGTGTTTAGATTAAACATTTATTTTTTAGCTTGTTTATTCTCGTTTCTGTCTCATCCTGACATTACAACTTTTTTGTGTGTGTGTGTGTGTGTGTGTGTGTGAAGCTGCAGTCTTACATGGGTTAATGTCTCAGTTCAAGACATCTATGGCCTGTAGCATGCTGTCAATGTATTTTCTTTTGAATGTAAAAGGGAGATTCATTTGCAGTCACAAGAGGAAAAGCATGTGCAGAATAAAGCAACTGAGACAACGCTTAGATAAATGACTGACAACACAAACACTGCTCTTTCCCCTCATAAATACATTAGATTTGGCGCAACCCATTAAATTCTCACATCCTCCCTTACAATTTAATCCATTTAGATCTTACGGAGCCTTGTGCCTCTCACACTAATATTGCTGCAGGACCTGTTACTTGCTGTTCAGTTTAATGCCCTTGCCTGAAATATATGCCCTGAGAGGCCTTTAAATAAATGTTTGCAGTGAAACAGAATTAATGTATTCAATTAATTGCCAGGGTGCTTGTGATGGTAATTGCGAATAATGAATCTATATCAATGTCACCAGAAGAAGTAGGGTTTAAATCTATATTGAGGAGGGGCTGAAAATCAATGCATGGTACTCATTTAATTATGTGTGTCTGAGCTAAGCTCCGAGAGCCCAGGCACGGCTTTAGCAGGGATGATGCTGTTTAGATCTGATTAATGATCAATAGGATGTTTACTACCCTTATTTGCAACATAATCAATGGGGATTACTTCTGATGCACAAAGGAGACTCTGGAAGTGCCATAAGTAATGAACAAGCTTGTTAGAGAGATTTCCGGCATCCTCTTCACTTGCTACAAGTTGATCCTTGCAAAATGCTTTTATCAGAGAGCAACTCGGATGTCCTTGTGGACGCATTGGAGCAGATCATTATATCGCTGATATGACATATTTTTAAACATTTAGTATATTCTCAAAAATGCATCATTCAAAACAAAGATGTTATATTTTGTGTCAGTGCCATCCACTTGTTAAGTCGTGACATATCGAATACTCTTCCAGGTCCAAACCTCTACTCCCTTTCAAGTGAAAATACTATCTTAACAGTAGTATGTGAGCGCTAATCATTCATATCACTATTTTAAACGAAGCTTTAAAAAAATTATAATCATGCTATGCACTACACTCTCCAGGCTCACAAACTCCAATATTTTTACGACTCCTGGAAAAAATGTATCACTGAGATTACAGTAAAGGGATTACACTTTATTTCGATAATCCATTTTTGAACATTCTACTAATTTTGCAACTATGTACATGTCAGCCAACTCTCAGTAATTTACAACTACTTGTCAACTAACTCTCATTAGAGACTACTAGGTTATAGTTTTAGGGTTAGTAGAAAAAGTTGTCGTGTAGTTGTAAAGTTACTTGTAGTCAGTAGAATGTCTATTGGGGAACCATCAAAATAAAGTGTTAGCAGATATTAAAGGGGACCTATTATGCCCCTTTTTAAAAAGATGTAATATAAGTCCCAAGTGTCCCCAGAATGTGTCTATGAAGTTTTAGCTCAAAATACCCCACAGATAATTTATTATACCATGTTGTAAATATATTTCATTTTTGAGTGGAATGAAAAACATGCTGTTTTCGTGCATGTATCTTTAAATGCAAATGAGCTGCTGCTCCCCACCCCGCTGTCCAGAAGAAGGCGGAGCCTGTACGAGAAAACTGCGCCTCGGATACTCTGCCAAAAACAAAAAACATCTGTTTGGTTTTGATTATCATTTCTATCGTGGTCACGCTCATGTGACATTGCACTTCTTCTTCATAATGACAGTTTTTTATTTGCATGCATTTTAAAGCCATATCATTTTAAACTTCTGATGGTTTTCTGAGCGCACACATCCGAAGCATGCGCACAGAAATCTCGATGTCAGACGGCGCATCACGTTAGTATTAAACCAAGTTCTCTTTCACGTCTTATTGCGCTTAAACTTTAAATACAGACAAGGTTATGTCAAAAACACACAAAGTTCACATAAACACAGTCGGTTATGTCTGTGAACATAAACACCAGGGAAAGAAATTGCATGTGTATATTAGATCTGTGTATTAAAGTGAAAGCAGCGTAATATATAGTACCCACTGCTATATGCTGTTAATATGAATCAAACAACAAAAGAAAAATAGAAAATCACTCACTGCTCTTGATTGAATAACTTTAGTAGCTTTAATAAGAATACATTTCTTACTTGAGTGGGTGGATTTTTACTATTATAGGGTGGTTGTACACATACTGCCGACACACATTTATTTTCAAACACCATGTGAAATTTTATTTTGCACAATAGGTCCCCTTTAAGCAGACAGTCTACTAAAACTCCATTGACTGCTATTGATAGTAGAATGACTATTGAGAAAAAAAAAGGTTCACCCGGTATGGCGATAAAGATTAGGATCATGAGTTTTTGGTAGTACTACAGCACATTAGTGTATATAAGTTTGCGTTTGGAATCTGAAGAAGTGTTTATTGTACAAGTGGTTACTTGTAACGTCAGACTTAACTGGATTGCTGCATTAGACACAGCGAGAAAACATTTAAATATTTAAAATCATAAAATATAACTGATATTTTAAATAGGCCAAAATAAATCTATTTTGGATTTGTACGTGTAGTTCAGGACTTGCAATTAATGTCTCATTGCATTTATCAGTGTCTCACAGATTTATAATATAAGCAAATACAATTGCTTAATATTTCAGGAACACTTTCTAGAGGTCATTCAGAATCAGGAGTTCCTCCTGCTACCCACAATGGAAATTGCCAAGCTTTTGGCCAGTGATGAAATCAATGTTCCAGATGAAGAAACGATTTTTCAAGCACTGATGATGTGGGTTCGCTATGATGTGCAGCCCCGGCAGCAGGATCTAGGAGTGTTACTGGCGTATATTCGACTCCCCCTTTTACCGCCACAGGTTTGCCAATAACATGCATATGAGACTATTGGTCGTTTCATACAATTTGAATGTAATACCTAAAACCCTAATCTAATATTTAAATGTTATTCGTCAACATTCCACTCATTTTTCTGTTGGATGTTAATGCACTGTTTTCTTGATTTAGCTTCTTGCTGATCTGGAAAACAATAAGATGTTTTCAGAAGACCTGGAATGCCAGAAGCTCCTGATGGAAGCCATGAAGTACCATCTTTTACCAGAGCGCCGTCCCATGCTACAGAGCCCAAGAACCAAACCACGGAAATCCACTGTTGGATCGCTCTACGCTGTTGGAGGGATGGACGCCTCTAAAGGTGGACCATTATTTAGCTCTTTCCTGACTTTTCTTATAGCAGTATCTCTCATTGCCATAAAATAGATATTTTTTTGTACACAGGATGTTCAGCAGAATTCAAGTCATTATCTATTTGATTTTGTCTCTGAGAGACTTTTTGTCGCTGACAGCTATTAGCAGTGCAGCATGCAAATCTACAACTAACAATAAACTAAGAGTCTGTCTACATTTAGGGTCTACAACAATAGAGAAGTATGACCTTCGCACAAACAAATGGATCCAGGTTGGCATCATGAATGGGCGAAGACTTCAGTTCGGTGTGGCAGTGATCGACAACAAACTCTATGTGGTAGGAGGAAGGGATGGGCTCAAGACCTCTAACATGGTGGAGTGCTACAATCCAATCACTAAAGTGTGGTCCACCATGCCTCCAATGTCAACCCACAGACACGGATTAGGTGCGTTCTTTGAATGCTTCAGATATTTGTGTAATCTTATTACACAGCATGTTCATATATTAACAAGTTACATAGTAATATTCACTATCTGCTTCTGTTATTGACACAGTATGAAATATTCTGAAAAATCTTTTATTTTTTATTTTTTTAATGGAATATTTTGCAGAACCTTCAGACAAACAAAAAACAAAACAAAAAAAAAACTGTTTTTGTTGAGTATCATTTGATACATCAGACTTTTATGACTCATATATTATGATAAATGAGAATATGGAACTCACATTTGAGGAGGCAAAACAACAACAACAACAACAACAACATCAAAACAGGCCCAAACGGAGCAAAATGTGCAGAAAACTTCTTTCATAAAATGAATCTAAATATCATTTGTCTCTCTATATCTCCCAATAATGTCTCAGTAATATGATATTTAAATGTTTAGTTTTATGATCAAAGCTTTGTAGTTTTTAGTGTAGGGAAACAACATTTAAATATAACTTCTGTAAAGAGAACAGAAACGACCTCACATTTATAACGCCATTCTGTATGCTGTGATTTATAAGGCTTTGCTCATGATTATTAATGAAGCTAGTTCACCCGGTAGGCCTAACTTATTAACTGAAAGGAATACATTGCTAATCAGCTGTTAAAGAAGAAGAAATACTATTATTATGAGGGTAAAGTTCATACATTAATATTTAGGAATTTATTAAGCCAATTTGCTTTAATTTCCATGTAAGGGATAGGTGCATTAGGGAGTAATTTGTAGAGGAGATAAGTAACACAACTTGAACCTGTTATATTGAACAACGTTTTCTGTTGGACAAAAATAAACACCTCCTCTCAAGTCTAGTTTAGTGATTGGGTGATTTTGAAACACAGCTCCATGAAGCTTTGAAGCTTTATTTCAAATGGTTCAGAGGGTGTATCGAACTAGAAAAGGCACGTGAGTTCAGCAACTTAATGATTTGTAGATTACATTTAATAGATTACACTTCCATGAAAATATTTGCAATTAGTTTGCAAAAGGTGGCATTAAAGCCTACATGTTTTGGCTGTTATTGTTGCATTTACAATATCTTGACCAGCAGGTGTCGCCACCATTAGGTCCTCTTTAACATGTTTAGAACAGATGAAAAAAATTAAAAAATTAAAATTAAAATTGCAGTAATACTGCTGGCTTTCTTGCCATTGAATCTTACTTGTGAACGTTGATAATTTAAGCACCAAATACACTAACCTAAATTGACAATTGAAATTGATTAGAAAATTAAGTGTATGTGTTATACACTAAAAGCAAGCCTTATTGCTGCTCAACTATTTCAATAAGATGGGACATAATTGAAATTGTGACTTTAACACCCATGCATCAGGAAATAACTATAAAAATAACCGGGTGGTCACACATCAAAACAACCGTGTAAATTAATAAAGGCAATCTGGGCTGTCCATAAAAATGTTATATGAAAAATATGGCAGGTAATTTAAACTCGTAGATGAGAAAATGTATTGTACAATAATCCCATAAAACTGACACTCAAAGGTTGCTCATTGAGGTCTATAAAGTGCACTGCAATATCAGAAACAAAATGTCGGTCAAGAGACGATTTATATGTCAAGCCCCCAAAAGCGACAGCCAGAGATTTATAATAGAAACATGAGGGACCTTTTCTGTAAAGGGGGCAGCGAGATGCACCATGAATACTTAATGCTTACCACAGCGTCTCAGGGCTCTCATCCTCAGAGTCAGACCGGAAGAATGTCTTTAGCTACTGATGAAGTGCTCCTATGGAAATTAAATCCATAGTATTGCCATTTGAATTTTGCCATTTGCCAGTTTCACTACAATACAAAGATAAGACAGACAATTAATATTGGATTGTGCATTTGTCGAATGTATGCCGTGCACCACCAAAAGCTGAGCCCAGAGTCTTTCTCTTTACTTGTTTTATTCATTTATTTCTTCAAAAAGGAATTGCTGTGCTGGAGGGGCCCATGTATGCAGTGGGAGGCCATGACGGATGGAGCTATTTGAACACAGTAGAAAGGTGGGACCCCCAGGCGAGGCAGTGGAATTATGTGGCCAGTATGTCCACCCCGCGCAGCACTGTCGGAGTCACTGCTCTCAATGGAAAGTAAGGAATTCATTTGTTCTTATTTTCTTTTGTAGGATTGTTGTGCTACCATATACACTTTTAAAAATCGCTGTTCCTTACAGAATAACTGAAAAATCTAAATTCAGACAGGGGATACTACACTATATTACTACTGTAGTAATATTGTAATATGTAAAACATTTTAATTTGGAATTTAATTCACAAAAAAAAAAAAAAATTCTATCAGCAGCAGTATACAGTATGTGCTGTGGCTGATCGCTTTCCTCCATGGATTCTCCTCATGATGAGGTCTGAATTAGGTTCGGTATCCAATACACTGCGTAACCTTGTACAGCCAGACGGGAGTTAATAGGCTCTGAGACCAAAGCATCTCTAGTGTCTTTTACATTAAAGTCAATTGAGTGGCAGGCGAGCTGCTGTTAGCTTTATCCAAAAAAAAAACACAGAGGCTGGTTTTGAATCTAGCAGAACATTGACTGATGACTGTGACCAGGTCAAAAACAAACCCTTCAAGCCTACCTCTAGAGCCCACTGTCCTACTTTTCAAAGTAATTAATTGATCAGTCTTTTCAACAGAACAACTTTTTGAATCTCTGTAGGACAGGGATTGTCAGCCTCGTCTGACCCAGGGATCTCTCGCCAAGACTCTCTGCAAACCCAAGGTCTCCCTGATATAAAACTGCTCGAAATTATTAGTAACATTGTAAAAGTCCTTAGTAAGGTCTCTAAGGTCATCCAACCAGTGACTGCTAAATGTTCCCCAGGTTTGGCTAAAATTTAGAGATCATACTTTTGTCATTGCTCTACCAAAACTTTGGAAAAGCCTACTTATTTAAAAAAAAAAAAGTAAAGTAAAAATGCATTTTACTAATGCATTGTGATGTGTGTCTAAAACTGCAGGACTTTTTTTTTTTTTTTTTTTTTTTTTGTATGAATGTGGTTGGTTTAACTGCAGTGCAGCCTTGTGATAGGCTCACTTGATGTCTATGACATATGCAGGAAGAGCAAGTTTTGACATTTAGATAAAAGATTACTTCAATTTCTGTTTCAGGGGGCAAATAAAATCGCTCAATAAAAAAGTTCATTTCTGACTGTGGTGATGCAGGAGGGCAGTGGTCTGTAATTAATTGTAAACTCACATTCAGGGCTTCAGTTCACTCAACAGCCACCTTGGCAATGGCCCCTGGCAGCTATTTTCTATCTATGTAATAAGTACAGGCCATGTCTACTTTAAAGTCACCATGAATCAAAACTGACATTTCTTCAGCCACAAACAGCAGCAATAGCAAATCACAACGATCCAATGATCACATCAATTCCCGATGGACAAAATCACGTCCCACCCTACATTCTTTTTTTTCTTTTTTGAGAAGCCGTTTGACATGGATATACGTCACAATAGGGAAGAAAAGACCACAACTTCAGTTTCATGCTGACTTTAATGAGAAAACATTTTCTTTTTGTATCTACAAAACTCCAGTTTTAATAACATATGTTTCGATAACATATGCCAAACAACCAATACAATGTGGACAATTTTTATTGCAAGTATTTTAAGGTTGGTCTAGTAAAGTCATTTTCCTACTTGCAATAAAATTAAAGTCATTGAGCATCCAGTTTCACTCTGAAATACTTCACTGTACTAAAATAAAATAAGCTGCAAATGTTTTGTTTTTTTTATCTTTCTATATTTACAGGTTGTTTGCTGTCGGTGGACGTGATGGAAGCTCCTGTCTGCGATCAATGGAATGTTTTGATCCCCACACCAACAAATGGAGCATGTGTGCACCGATGTCAAAGAGGAGGGGAGGAGTGGGTGTGGCCACATATAACAGTTTCTTGTATGCAGTCGGAGGACATGATGCACCAGCTTCAAGCCATTGTTCTCGTCTGTCTGATTGTGTGGAGAGGTAAGCTACAATGACACAACATCTGGGAAGAAAGAAATCCAACACATAATTATCTTCATAATAATGACAACAACACCCCACAAAAGCAGGTTGTGAGTCTCGGCAGATAGTTACGGGTGCCAAGTACTATCATTTGCACATTTATTTGCAAATCTGGACACACCTTACTTCATTGTGAAATCACTGTTACCTTGTTATTGAGGAATGTGGTTGGAAGCCACAGTAGTTCAGTAATCTGGTGATAAACGCCTCCTGCTGGTGATGATTCGAACTACAGCCTCTACCAATGTGGAGTAAACCTTGTTAACATTATCAAATGTTAAATAAAATGGTGAAACAGTTGAAGAAAAAAGGCTCAGTGTCTAAAAGCAAATCATTTTGGAGCCAATGTATAAGTAAATAACTGAAATAAGTAGCTAAACCAAAATACAAATTACATTAAAAGACATTAATTAATGAACAAAGGCCATCAGAAACTTAAACGCATTACTCTACGTGTTGAAAGCACAATAGATTTCATTGTTGGAGATGATAATCATAGTCCTTGTGCTTTCAAAGGCTTCCACTGTCTAGATTACAGACTTAATGCTGTTTACATGCTCTGTGTAATTATCTCTCTCTTTTTTTTTTTTTTCAGTGGCTTATATTGAAAGTGCTTGCATTGTTTTTCTATTGTGTTGTATTTCGTCTCATATGTTCTGTACTGCATTCACAGGTATGACCCCAAAACAGACACATGGACCACAGTGTCCTCCCTGAGCGTCCCCCGGGATGCAGTGGGGGTGTGTTTGCTGGGAGACAGGTTATATGCGGTCGGAGGCTATGATGGTCAGACCTACTTAAACAGTGTTGAGTCCTATGATGCACAGAACAATGAATGGACTGAGGTGGGTGGATTGAGTCCATGTTTAAATCAGGCTTTACTGTTTGTTTTACTCACAATTTTCTACCTGATACATTTTTTAGAGCTTATCATAACTACAAAAATATATTAATTGTAAAAATACCCAAGGAGTTAAGATTTTATTGATTTATATGACTTTTCCAGTTCTTGAAATCCCACTTAAAATAATAATAATAATAAATAAATAAATAAATAGTGACCTGATTACACACTTTTTATTTTTCTTTAATTTTTTTTTCTCCTTTGGTGCTTGTTTACTTATTTATACAGATCCACAGAAAGTGATGTTGTCCAGACAGTACATTTCTGGTTGATTTTTCTAACCTTATTCATAGTTCCCTATCAGTCAGTCACATTCGACGTCACATCAGAACTGATGCAGTGGGTTCTCGACTGAGAGCCCAATTACATTTGAGTGGTAACAAAACAAGCCAATGCACATGCATTGCAACTCACTCATTCAAACTTTCGCTTCGGAGCCGAGCGGTTGAGACACACATTTCTTTTTGTGTGAGCTGACAAGAACGGGAAGCAGTTCTGAGTTGGAGAGACGCCGCATTCAACTGTGGTCGCATCTAAAAAATTACCTGCACAGCTAAATGCAGCGATTTCACCCCTGGGTGCTTCAACTATTAAAAGAGCAGCACCGCCCAGCCCAGGTTCCTTTCTTCCTGAAGGTGCATGAGGAGCTCACAAAGTCATGGAAGGCACCTTTTACTGCCAGAAGCCGCTTCGCTGCTTCCTCCGCTCTCACTTTATACCCGCAAAGTGCTGCCACCTTCCATTCAAGCCCTGTAAGTTCTCGGCCACACTTGCCGCCAAGGCTTACTGAACCTGGCTGAGGTGAAGGAGGCTGACAAAGTACAAACGCTTTCTCGACTCCTCCTTCTCCCAGGTCAGCCTTTTTGACGACACTGATGATGACTTTGCCCAGCAGTTCTCAGCAGTACAGAAGCAGATGGAGGCGGTCAAACACATCCTGCCCCAGCGTGATGCTGCTGCCCCCAGACAACCAGGGGCTGCCCCTCCGCCTGCTCTGCCTACATTTGCTCCGGTGCAGCCACAGCAGCAGCCATGTCTCAGGCCGCAACATCTAGATGCCCACAGGAAGGCTATGCAGCTCATCTCAGCCATCGCTAAACCCTCTAAATGGTCAGTGAAACACCATCCCTAAGACGGGTGACCCAGATTTCGAGGGAGTTGTTCTTTAAGAGACAGTGGGTGCACTGCTCCTTCCCCCGGGGGAGGGCCGGGTGGAGAATCTTCAGTTTTTTCGCCACAAGTCAGGAGTTTGTGTGGTTTGAGGACGCAATGCCTCCTAATGCAATTAGCCTTGACTATGCGATTCAGTTCGCTGGCATTCGCCACCTCAGTGGAAGTCAAGGATGCTCCTGTCCTGCATGCGGAGATTGCGGTCCTGCTGGTGAAGGACGCAATAGAGCCAGTCCCAGCGTAACAAAGTAAAAGTACTGTATTTTCATTAGAAATGTACTTGAGTTAAAGTGCCCACAGTTGTACTACTCTTAAAAGTACAAATTTTCCCCCAAAATTAATTCATGTACTGTAAATATAACAGAGTAAATGTACTTTGTTACTACCCACCTCTGCCTGATGGTGTGACGTCTCCAAGATGGCGCCTGTGTGTTTGGCTTGCCGTCTTTTGCTCTCGTGTTTCTTCTCTGGTTGTCTGCTGTGTCTTTAATCTACTGTACGCTTTTAGTATACGACTGTCAAGCTCTCCTAGACATCGACTTCACTCATTCACAAACTCTCACACCTTGGACGTGGACTGACCCTTCTACAAATCGTACGAATTGCCCAGAACGATCATCCCGCACGGTATCCGCAGGTGGCCGCTCAACATCTCGCGGAGAAAGTGAAGGAGGAAACGAGGAATCTGCGGAGGATACAACGCGAAACTGAGGAAACTGAGTCTCGCTCGGTGCAGCTCTGCTGCCTGGCGCCCGCTGGCTGCGGTTTACCGGTGGCTCCATCCTGTTTTTCCCCTACACCTGCGTCCTGTCGCTCGGGTTGATCTCCACAGAGCTGGCCTCCAGAAAATCTGCACTCATTGAGAAGAGCGTCTTCATCTCCTGTCACTATTCCTCTGCCTAAGATGGCATTAATAAACGCCCGCTCTGTGGTGAATAAGACCTTTTTATTAAATGACTTCTACTCATCTCATAACCTGGATTTTATGTTCATCACAGAATCCTGGATAAAGGTTGGTGATTTTAAAGGATAACTGTCGCCAAAATGCAACCTAGGGTCTTTTTGTTAATCTACCCGAGGCAAACTTCCGTTTAAAACCATAATTAGAATGGAAACGCCACTTTAAAGTTTGACCGTATTTTCAGTCAAATTGCGTTTTGAATGGGAGTGCTTGGGCCACTACTATGATAGCATCAAAAATCTTTATTTTTAAAACACTAAGAAGGCTCGACACAACATGAAACTTTGCTCAAAGTATCACCAGGGGCTCTACACATGAACTCGAGCATTGAGAACATTGTTTGTGTACACAGAGTTTACAAAAACATTTTGACTGTCAAAATACCAGCGGACACAGCTACTGTGAGTTGTTCTAAATCTTTCTTTTTAGTAAACTCTACACAGACAATGTTCTCGATGCTCGAGTTCATGTGTAGAGCCCCTGGTGATACTTCGAGCAAAGTTTCATGTTGTGTCGAACTTTCTTATTGTTTTAAAAATAGCGATTTTTGATGCTATCATAGTAGTGCCCCAAGAACTCCCATTCAAAAGGCAATTGACCGAAAACGAAAATACGGTCAAACTTAAAAGTGGCATTTCCATTCGAATTATGCTTTTAAACGAAAGTTTGCCTCAGGTAGATTAACAAAAAGACCCTAGGTTGCATTTTGGCGACAGTTATCCTTTAACACCCTTCTCAGAACTGGTTCCAGCTGACTGTAAATTTTTTTAACTCTCCTCGTCCGAATGGACGAGGGGGTGGGATAATAACAATTTAAAATAATTCTCTCTCCTCACGCTGCCAGCTTGTCCCTGTAACGGCCTTCCCCAGTTTTGAAGCTCAGCTTCTCCACCTAGACTGGAATAGTCCTGTCTGTCTAGGGGTGATATACCGCCCTCCACATTCTCCTAAGGATTTTATACGGCAATTTACTGAACTTATTGTCAATATTGCCACAAATTATGATTGCATTCTACTGGTGGGCGATTTTAATATTCATGTTTGCTGTTTGTCAAATTCCTTGTCGCAGGAGTTTCTTAATCTAATAGATGCTTTTAATCTATCGCAGTGTATCAAAAACTCTACTCATATTCAGGGCCTCACGTTGGATCTTGTACTCTCCTATGGGCTCGATGTCACTGATATTGTGTACTCAGATTTTCTGCTCTCCGATCATAAGCCTATTTTATTCTCACTGTCTCTTCCGGAGCTCTCTCAACTCACTATTGCACCTGTAACATTGTTGCGGTTCTACTCTCCACAGTTTAGCACAAACTTCGATCTGTGCTTTGCTGAACTATGCTCACACTTGCACTTGGATCAACCATTATATGACCTGGATGCGGATCAACATCTTAGCCTTTTAAGTTCTGCCTGGCTTAAGGTAGCAGATGTGACTGCTCCCCTTAAAGGAGATCTCCGGTCAATTTTAACATTGAGCTCATTTTTTTGTACATTTGGAGTGCTGTCAATACAGAGAACAACGACAAAAATCGGTGTTGCCTACACCGAGTTATTCTATTTTTAAAATTTGCACCCTATTGACTTCAATGGGGCAAGTAGTAAGCCTGCTTTTTAGCCTCTTAACATCCTTTAAGTGTCATTACAAGTGCACAGAAAATGTGAGTGATTCCTTCCGAGTGAACACGAGTGGATCTGACTGCAGTAGATGTTAGAGATATTAATAAAAATGAAGTTAATTCAGCCAGCGCTCATACCTTTGTTTACATCCTGTTTTCGGTGGAAGTCCACAGTAGTCGATTGTCGAGTTCACGCGCGTGATCATAGGTACTAAACCTATGCGCGTGAACTCGACAATCGATTACTATGGTCTTCCACCGAAAAAAGGATGTAAACAAAGGTATGAGCGCTGGCTGAATTAACTTCATTTTTATTAATATCTCTAACATCTACTGCAGTCAGATCCACTCGTGTTCACTCGGAAGGAATCACTCACATTTTCCGTGCACTTGTAATGACACTTAAAGGATGTTAAGAGGCTAAAAAGCAGGCTTACTACTTGCCCCATTGAAGTCAATAGGGTGCAAATTTTAAAAATAGAATAACTCGGTGTAGGCAACACCGATTTTTGTCGTTGTTCTCTGTATTGACAGCACTCCAAATGTACAAAAAAATGAGCTCAATGTTAAAATTGACCGGAGTTCTCCTTTAAGCCTCACAAGTGCAAACCAAAATCTGAACTGTGGCAAAACTCTTACACTCGTCACCAAAGACAAATTTGTAGAAAGGTTGAATGCAAATGGAAGCAGGACAGGCTACTTGTCTCATTCCAAATGTTCAAAGACTCTCTAACATCATACCAGAATGCTGCTAAGTCTGCGAAAGCTGCTTATTTTTCTAACTTAATTGAATCCAATCACTCTAACCCAAAGGTTCTGTTTTCAGTCATTCAATCTGTTGTAAATCCATCTGTTAACACATTGTCTGTTGCCTCAGATGCTCTATGTGAAGACTTAAGACTTAGTGTCTGCCCAGTAACTAGTAACTGTCCCTCCAATCTTGACACCTGCTTCTGGTTTTTGGGAGGTCTTTGATCCTATCAACCTCCAGACACTGAAGGATGTGACTGTCAAGCTCAAACCTTCATTTTGTCCTAATGATATCATTCACCCGAGATTTTTAAAATGAATCATTGATTCGGTTGGGCCAGGTATGGTATCTCTTATCAACAAGTGTCTCAAAACGGGCTCTGTTCCTGACAGTCTTAAAGTGGCTATCGTCACTCCACTGCTCAAGAAGCCTTCACTAAATCCTTCTGTTTAAAAAAAAAAAAATTGGCCTATCTCTGTCTCACCTTTCATTTCTAAGCTATTGGAGAAAATTGTGCTGGATCAACTCCAACACTTTTTGTCAAATAATTGTATCTATGAGGTTTTTCAATCTGGTTTTAGGACTGCTCACAGCACTGAGTCCACCCTCCTGAGAGTGTTTATCTCTCCACTGATTCCAGAGATACTGTAGGTCTTGTTATCTTAGATCTTTCGGCAGCTTTTGATACCATTGACCACCCTACTCTTTTATCTAGACTAGAGTCTTGGGTGGGTCTAAAAGCTTCTGTTCTGACGTGGTTTCAGTCATACCTGTCTGACAGAAAGTTTTTGGTAAAGATGGGTAATTTCTCCTGACTGGTGACTGAATGACTGAATCATTACCTTCACCTCTGATCTGTGGTCTTCCACAGGGCTCTATTTTGGCTCCTTCTCTTTTTTTCTCTCTACATTCTACCTCTGGGCGCTATTCTAAGGAAACATGGTGTATCATTTAATTTTTTTATGCGGACAACACCCAAATTTATATTCCAATCAAGAGAAACATCCCTGTCGCGATAAATTCTCTTCTGCTATGCTTAGAGGAGGTTAAAGCATGGCTAGCCCAAGATTTCCTCTTTCTAAATGAAGACAAGACTGAGGTCATTGTTTTCGGCCCAAATGAAAATTCTCAGTGTATAAGCCCTGATTTAGAGAGTCTATCAGCTTTTAAATCCCCAGGAGTGCGGAACTTAGGTGTTCTGGTTGACCAGCCTTTAAAATTTGACAAACAAATTTAATCCGTAATCAGTTCCAGTTTCTACCAACTTCGTCTACTGTCCAAAATCAAAGACTTTCTCACTCCGAAAACTCTGGAAATGGCTGTTCATGCATTTATAACGTCTCAGCTAGATTACTGCAATTCCTTATATAGCGGTATATCAAGTTCTCAAATTGCTCGTCTTCAGTTAGTCCAAAATGCTGCGGCCAGACTTATTCATAAATGTTGCAAATATGACCACATCTCTCCGTTTCTTAAATCTCTACACTGGCTGCCAGAGAATAGATTTAAAAATTCTACTTTTTGTTTTTAAATCTCTACATAACTTAGCTCCTGCCTATCTCTCTGAACTTGTTCATCCTTACACAGCATAGAGGGGAGTGTGCATTTGCGGTGGCAGGGCCACGACTCTGGAACACCCTGCCTCTAGAGATTAGAACGGCCCCTACCCTGTCTGTCTTTAAGTCTCTATTAAAAACCTACCTGTTTTCTTTAGCATATTGATCTCTATTCTTAGGTTGGTTTTACTATTTTATATTTGAGTCTGATACTGTTTTGCCACTCCTGTCTTTCCATTCTATATTTGAGTCTGATACTGCTTTGCCACTTCTGTTTTACTATTTTATATTTGAGTCTGATACTGTTTTGCTACTCCGGTTTTTAGGTTGCTCTTAGGTTTGCTGCTTTTATTTGTGTTTTATGTGTTGTTATGCAGGTATTATTTTCTTATTATTTATCTGGTTGTTCTGTAAAGTACTTTGGTCAACTTAGTGGCTGTTGTAAATGTGCTATATAAATAAAGTGAACTTGAACTTGAACTTAACATTTGCAAGATTCTACAATCTCTGTGTGGAGCTGGATTCCTCCCAAGTACAAATGCAAAGGGAGTTTCCTCCAAGCATCCTTCGGCAGTCAGACACTGCGGAGGCGTCCAACGCTAAGCCTAGTACTCGTGTGCATGCCTGGTCGGTCAGCCCCTGTACTGGGCTAGATGCCCCGTTTGTTGTGATTGTATGTGGGGCCCATATGGGTATGAAATGGGCTGAAAAATGGGCTCCATATAGGTTTGTCCACGGGTTCCATTATGGCCCCATGTTAATTGCCCAGATGGATTTCATGCAGGATTGCACCTGCCACTAGGTGGGACCCTAGTGGTCAACATGCACAAGACCCATCTTGGTCCCAGCTTTATATGAGTATTCTTCCACGGTACAGTTTCCCTGTCAGTAAACCAGTGTCTTTCCCTGAGCAGATTCCACTCTGCCCCGTCTCTGCATTGGTAATGGTTCCATCCCTTTCTAGAAAGGACCTACCGCAGGGATCTTCCATATGTAGCACTGCCCAGAGGGTCAGTCCATATGTGTATTTCCACATGTTACCCCCCTATGGGCAGGGTATGGTCTCCGTAGTGTCCCTTTCCATCTGGATTCGGCACTCGTCCTAGGTGTTATTCAACCAGTCATGGTTGTATAGATTAAACAGAAAGGAACAGCAGCTATCGACCTTTCCCTTGGGAAGTGTGTCCTTCCGTCAGACCAAGTACAGATGCAACTTACACGCAAACTTGATTGAGTGAGTTGCACGCTGCCTTATATACCTCTATGTAGGGGTGTGGCTTGCCATGCAAAACTCATTGCCAATGTACATTGGCTTGTTTTGTTACCACTCAAAGGTGACTGGGCTCTCAGGTGAGATCCCACTGCATCAGTTAGTTCTGACATAACGTCTCCATTCCCTCCTTCGGAGAACGGGGGTTACATTAGTAACCAATATGTTTTAAGTCACGTGACTGGTGCGGAGACCTAGCAGGAAAAACATCCATAGAACTTCAGCACAGGCCTGTTAATTTTCCATCTCAAAAAAAAAAAAAAAAAAAAATTGTGAACAAAATCTGAGAAAAACAGCAGGACATTCTAAACCGCTTACACTGTAAAAAATTTGTAACACTCCCAAATCAAAAATTTCAATTGACCGATAACATCTACATTTTTCAATTGGCCCAAGTGAAATTCTGTAAATTCTAAAATTAAATGTACAGATTTTCACTTGGGCCAATTGAAAAATGTAGATGTTATCGGTCAATTGAAATTTTTGATTTGGGAGTGTTACAAATTTTTTACAGTGTAAATTGAAAAACACTTAGGCCTGGTTTCACAGACAGGGCTTAGATTTGAGCTAGGAGTAGGCCTTAGTTAAATTTGGACATTTAAGTTACTTATATTTTACTAGTTAAACTAAAACTGCCAGTAGATAGTGTAAAGTCTTAATTAGTGAGTCACTGAATCATTTGATTATTTCAAAAGGACTGATTCATTCAAGAATGAAGCAAGTGATTGGTCACTTTATGAAAGAGTAATTTAATCATTACCTCAACTTAAATTTTATTAAACAATATCACATTTGCAATTCTGCTAATATACAGGAAAACCAGCACTAATGATGTTGTTATTCATTCACTGATTGTAAAACTATCTGCGTTTTCAGCAAAAAAAGAAAGAAAAAAAATCTAGTTTTATGTTTCTAGTGTTTTTTTTTTTATTTTATTTTATTTATATTTTTTTTTTACAGTGTACTCACTTACAATGGAAGTAAATGGGGCCAATTAATAAAGGATTCACAGAAAGCAGAAATCTAAAGCATATCATTTTATGACTTGTATATTAATTTAGCTGTAAAGTTGCTCTCTTATTTGTATGATCAGTTTAGTGTTTTAGATGTTACATTGTCACTGCAGTAAAAGTTAACTGGTTATAACAACACAGAAAAAGTTAGTGATTTTATTCCACAGTAAAATCATGTTAAAGGGATAGTTCACCCAAAAATGAAAATGATCACATGATTTACTCACCCTCAAGTCATCCTAGGTCTATATGACATTCTTCTCTCAGACGAATACAATCGGAGTTATATTTAAAAATGCCGCTCTCATAATGGCAGTGAATGGCTGTTTCTGTTTTGAAGTCCATAAAAGTGCATCTATCCATCATAAAAGTGCTCCACACGGCTACGGGGGGTTAATAAAGGCCTTCTGAAGCAAAGCGATGCATTTGTGTAAGAAAATAATTCATATTTAACACGTTACAAAGTCAAATTCTAGCTTCCGGCCAAACAGCCAAACACAATCTACTTGCACCTAAAGCGCAACTTACCTCTTTATTATGATAATAATAATATTTTATTATGGAAATATTATGACGTCAGAAGTAGCGTAGAGTGTCAAGGCATTGTGTAAATATCAGCAGTACGTCACATTACTCGCATAAGTTGCGCTTAGACTTAAGTCGAATCCGTATGTTTGTTTGGCTGGAAGCTAGTTATTTTTAATTGACTTTTCTTACACAAACACATCGCTTCGCTTCAGAAGGCCTTTATTAACCCCCCGTAGCCGTGTGGAGTTCTTTTATGATGGATAGATGCACTTTTATGGACTTCAAAACAGAAACAGCCATTATACCATTATAAAGCTTGGAAGAGCCAGGGCATTTTTTTTATGTAACTCCGATTGTATGCGTCTGAAAGAAGAATGTCATATACACCTATGACGCGAGGGTGAGTAAATCATGGGATCATTTAAATTTTTGGGTGAAATATCCCTTTAACATGCATATTGTTTTTGTCTTGTGGCTATAATTTTGAAACCGAGTATTTTAGCTTTTATGCATTGGCCCCATTGTATTGTGCTGCAAGTTCACTGAACCTCACTGCAAGCCAGATTTTTGCTTTTTTTTTAAAGGAGGAGCAATTCAAAATTAATATGTATGTTATTATGCCACAAGGACTGTCAGTTAAACTTAACTTGTATTGAACTGAAATACTCCTGAATAAATCTTAGCTGCCCATAGTTTTACCAACCATGTCGTGTGCTCAAAATAATAATAAATCTTGAACCTAGAAATGTTCTAGAACATTGGATTATGTCAAAACAGTCAGCTTTGTGAATATTCTTTCAATGTGTGCATGATGTGCGTCTGTGAACAGGAAGTGCAAGCATTTCCTGCCATTCATCTGTTTTTCACTGTGTCATAAGCCACTCTTTCCTTAGCCAGTCTGCATTAGAAACACTCTATTCAAGTCTAGTTTGCCTCCTGTCTGAGCTTCCCATGGCTCCCTCTTGCTCTCTCTTTCCAGCTTCATAATATTACCTGAAATGGGCTGTAAGTAGACAGAGTGTGACTGAGAGCACTGCGGAGGAGGGAATTTGCTGCGGTCAGACACTGGTCATTAACCTCTGTCTCTTGTTATTCCAGGAGGTTCTTCTAAACATCGGGAGAGCTGGGGCCTGTGTGGTGGTCGTGAAACTGCCTTGAAGGCACAGAGTCCCTGGACTTTGACCTCAAAAAGGCGTGCAATGTCAACTCTTGGAATGCTCTTTTCACGTAGTACAGAAAGTTCATCAAAGCTATCGTCAATACTGGATTCAACTAACTAACAACCGTGTGCAGTTCACTCTATTTTTGCTCAGATATTTCAGCACTATTAGAGACTGGGGAAAAAAAATGCTTATAAGATTTTACTTAACTGTAATAAAATTATATAAGAAAATTTCACATTTTATATTGAGAAAAAAGAAAGAATACTTTTGAAAATGTATCCAGGCTGATTTTTTTTTTTTTTTTTTTTAGATAGAACTTTTCATTTTAGTATTTACATCTTGTTAATTTCATCCAACATTTTTGACATTCTTCTATCTTTTAACTATATCAAAATCAAATGTATTTCAAAGACAGCAGCATACTTGTTTACTTGTGCAATTTTGTGGAAAATGTATTTTGATCTTAGAAACACAATTTTAAAAACCACTGTGAATACTTCCAGTTGTATACTTGCAACAAATCATCCTGGTTTACCCAAAATGTTTGTAGACACTCACTCATGCAATTCTCATCCGAAGACACATTTTGTCTGAGACTAGGTTCAGCACGAAGTTACTATAGAAGCAAAAAAACTAAACAAATAAACAAAAAACACCAAAGTAATTAGTACGTGTTGGTAAGTCATGATTTTAACGGTAATAAGGTTTACAGTAGAAAATATACTATTATATCATATTGATATTTCACCTTTATGTAAAGGTTTTGTAATTTGTATTGTATATAGTCCCTGGTCCAGTGTAAATTATTATCATAACATATTGGCATGCTACTTCAATATGTTTGAATTCCATTTTTAAATATTTTAAAGACCTCATGAAATCACTTGCCAAACAGTTTTGTGTTGAAATGTTCCCTATTTTAACTGGACATATTCATATTAAATCGGCTTAAGTTTTGTCACTGCCATGAAAATGTAAAATTTGTATATCTGCCAAAAGATCATTTTGTCTGCGTTTACAAGTACAAGTATAACTTCAAAGCTTACAGACATGGACTAAATGCCACAAAGCTCTTGGTTTCATGGAGTCTTTAACCATGACGTCATTAAAACTGTTATATAAATTCTTGCTTTGTGATGTACTGACATTCATTTGTTGTTTGACTGCCATAATGTTTTATTGAAGAGCCTCATTACCTGACTTAACTGGAATGTAACATGCTGATCAAGAATAAGTTTACTAGTGTGACGCATTAGTAATACAGAAAATGCTTTCGTTGACTTTTTCATTGTTTTATATGGCATGCTGAAGAAACGTAGAAATAAAAAAGTTATTCTCTTTCCTGAGTATTTCCATGGCGTATACAATCTGAATAGGCACTGCATGTCCTGCATATGCTGTTTCAAGCCCCCTTTTTTATTTTTTGTAATACTCCAGTGGCCTCCAGTGGTTGTCTCTTGTACAGCATTTGATGCATATTGCCTGAGCTGTAGTGTCTGTTAGATGTCTTGTATCTAAGACATCTAACAGACACTACTGTCTTGAAACTAATAATGAATTCTATCTGAAAATGAAAATGCGACCACTGAAACAAGTCACTAAGTATCACTACCACAAAGATTAACCATGTCATCTGCAACAAAATGAACATGTTACCAACAGTCTGGCTACTTTCTTTATGCTAAACATTATGGATTTGAAGTCAAAATCTAACAATAACAGCAAGATGTTCAATACATCAGTTCAGTACTACAATGGTCAATACATCTAGTACATGGGTAGAATCATTATTCTACATGAAGGACATAACTGAATCAATATGAAATTAAAAGAGGCAATAGCATTTCAATCAAACAGGCCCAGAGACTTAGGAGGTTCACCTAAGTGGTCCAAGGCTAGAAAGAAAAAACCTGAATTGGTGCAGTGTAACCTTTAAAAAAATTAATGTGTTATTTGTTGATAGTCTGAAATGTCACGAGATGAAAGTGATGCGAAAGGACAGAGCAATGTCCAAAGCCAGATTGTATCTGATAAAATGGATAGATTGCAATCATATTCTTTGTTCTCCAACAGAGCAAGAGCAAAACAAAGACTGAACATTTCAAAGGGAATACAAATTTATTATTAATGCAACGCAATTGCTGCAGCACATCAGAAGACGGGTGGAGAGGGGTTGCAAAAGGCTAAAACGGCTGCAGGTGTTGTTTCAGTCCCACCAGATGTTGGAAATGGCAATATCTGAAAAGCCTTCTGAAATTACCTGACCTCCGGTTCATGGAAAGCTGTGTCTGTTTCATCCAAGCAGGAACTGAGAAATCAATGCCAAGACCTCTGAATGAAGGTAAGAAAGTACAGACCCATATATATTCCACTCACAACATTTCAAGTTTCATCTGTTGTATTAGTATTAGCAACTTTCTAATTTGGAGAATATTTACTTTACTTTCTCTGTAATCACAAAACTTAATAATAATCTGTCACAAATTAATTTCATCTTGCAAAAAAATACTGCAAGTGTGATTTTGTTGGACATTACATAAAAGTAATCTACGCTCCTGTCGATATCACTGGGACCATCAAATTACTTTGCATACTTATTGCAGAGCTCAAATAAAAATTCAATATAAACACGACAGTCTGGACTAGATCCAGTAAAAGTTGCAGCAGACCTTGCAATGACTTACAGTGAGACAGACTCAACCTGGCTCTAAAGAACATGGTTTTACATTTTAATGTGTATGCATAATTGTGTGTTTACAGCAGATGGTGCTGTTGCACTTCTAGTCCCATTGCTTAAAAAAAAGCCATCTCTGTCTCTGCTATGAACAATAAATGCCAACTTGCATAAACTAGGTCAAGGGCAGGTAATTGAGATAATAATGCTGCATAATATTAGATGAAATATGAAGAAATTATATATATATACACTCACCTAAAGGATTATTAGGAACACCATACTAATACTGTGTTTGACCCCCTTTCGCCTTCAGAACTGCCTTAATTCTACGTGGCATTGATTCAACAAGGTGCTGAAAGCATTCTTTAGAAATGTTGGCCCATATTGATAGGATAGCATCTTGCAGTTGATGGAGATTTGTGGGATGCACATCCAGGGCACGAAGCTCCCGTTCCACCACATCCCAAAGATGCTCTATTGGGTTGAGATCTGGTGACTGTGGGGGCCATTTTAGTACAGTGAACTCATTGTCATGTTCAAGAAACCAATTTGAAATGATTCGAGCTTTGTGACATGGTGCATTATCCTGCTGGAAGTAGCCATCAGAGGATGGGTACATGGTGGTCATAAAGGGATGGACATGGTCAGAAACAATGCTCAGGTAGGCTGTGGCATTTAAACGATGCCCAATTGGGACTAAGGGGCCTAAAGTGTGCCAAGAAAACATCCCCCACACCATTACACCACCACCACCAGCCTGCACAGTGGTAACAAGGCATGATGGATCCATGTTCTCATTCTGTTTACGCCAAATTCTGACTCTACCATCTGAATGTCTCAACAGAAATCGAGACTCATCAGACCAGGCAACATTTTTACAGTCTTCAACTATCCAATTTTGGTGAGCTCGTGCAAATTGTAGCCTCTTTTTCCTATTTGTAGTGGAGATGAGTGGTACCCGGTGGGGTCTTCTGCTGTTGTAGCCCATCCGCCTCAAGGTTGTGCGTGTTGTGGCTTCACAAATGCTTTGCTGCATACCTCGGTTGTAACGAGTGGTTATTTCAGTCAAAGTTGCTCTTCTATCAGCTTGAATCAGTCGGCCCATTCTCCTCTGACCTCTAGCATCAACAAGGCATTTTCGCCCACAGAACTACCGCATACTGGATGTTTTTCCCTTTTCACACCATTATTTGTAAACCCTAGAAATGGTTGTGCGTGAAAATCCCAGTAACTGAGCAGATTGTGAAATACTCAGACCGGCCCGTCTGGCACCAACAACCATGCCACACTCAAAATTGCTTAAATCACCTTTCTTTCCCATTCTGACATTCAGTTTGGAGTTCAGGAGATTGTCTTGACCAGGACCACACTCCTAAATGCATTGAAGCAACTGCCATGTGATTGGTTGATTAGATAATTGCATTAATGAGAAATTGAACAGGTGTTCCTAATAATCCTTTAGGTGAGTGTATATATATATATACATTTTCCACACCCTTCTACTCACTATATGACAAACGATGCTTTGTGATTTGAAAAAAAAAAACAACAACAAAAAACAAAACAAAAAAAACACAAAGAGAGAGTCAGAGCATGGAGTTACTAAGAGTTACTTTTTGACATCCATAATCCATAAATGTTCACATTTTTCAAAAGTTCCATTGTTGGCTAATGTAAAGGCACTTTCACACCAAAGGTGAAATGAATAAGCCTCAAGTTAAAGGAAATGTAGTATACGTTACGTATGTATAACTCTCTGTAAATAAGGGTTTCACTTAGAAGTCTATTACTTTCGAGTTCTAGAAACGGAACTGCCATGGGTCTGCGGAATTTGCATAGCGTAACTCCGCCCGACCGCGTGGGTATAAAAGGAGGACGCCGTCAATCTCGTATCATGTTTTCCACTGAGGAGCCAAGACTGAACTCCAGACTGTTCCAGCGGTACAGCGGTTGTGGCAGAGGGACGTTCCCTTTCGTTCAGTCACAACGAGTTACGTCAGTGAATGACAAAATGGGGGTCCCAATTCAATCACGCCACAGCGGCTGTCTTCCACTGCCCTGCGCAAGACTGAGCTTCCTGTCGTGAGACTAGCACGGATGAAGGGCTAGGCTTAAAGCAGGAATACCAAGGTACACTGGGTGGCATTTCCCAGATGGAATATGTAACACAGCGCCTACCCGAGGGGAGGACTTAGAATACACATATGACCTGAGAGCGGGAAGCATATGGAAAACATATGGAGGTGTATGGAGGGAACTTGCTGAGGGAAAACATGTGCTCGGAGGAGGCTTACCGTGGAAATACACATGTGGGGGTCGCCCAACAGGGGAACCATGCACATGGTGCACCTAGCCAATCACGAGGGCTGATAAACCGGGCATGCACTCAGGTGATGGCATCAACAATGCAGGAGGAACTCAGGGTCTAAGGAGAACTCATCTGAGCGCACGTATCCAGTCCATGGAGTGGAATGGCGCAGCAAGCGATGACACTGAGCAGGTCCTGCTTACCGGCTAGTGGAAGCGAGTACATGAGAGGACACTGGCTCTAGAGATGATATAATCTCGCAAAAGTGTTGGGTGTCGTCCAGCCTGCAGCTCTACAGATATCTGTTAGTGAGGCGCCATGCGCTAATGCGCAGGAGGAAGCCACAATGCATGGTCGACCTTGCGATTGGTAAGCCAAGACAAGAGCGAGAGTGCCCGGAGAGTGAGGTCAGTGACAGGGGTGGAGGGTCATAGTATCATCCTCTAGGGCGCCAAATCTCACTGATGACGCCCGCGGGTTGCAGCGCGCAAGAGGGGGGTGTGGCCAGAGGATGCATCGTCGGGGCTTTGTTCCACACCGTCACCCTCAGGTCACCCTGGCCACCAGCTAAAGTATCACCTCTCGCAGAGGGGATAGATTGGGGTCTGGCAGAGGGGACTCTACCTCTACGGAGGTCATTGAGTCTCGACCGAAGCGCCGCGATGGTCATGTTCCCGCAATGAGAACATGAGTCATCCAAACGCTATCTAAGCGTGATCTAAGCCCAAACACGCTAGACAGCGATTGTTCCCATCAGAAGATGAAACAGACCGACCGCACCCAGAAGTGCATGGATGAGACTTCTTAAAAAGACGTGCCACGTGCAAGCTCCTTTGTGAATGAGAGGAAAATACTCTGCAGAGTGTTGAAGCGCCCAGGGAAAAAACACACACTGATGGCAGATCACTGCACAGATCAGCAGCAGGCAATGTGATCTCGCTGGAACACGGCGTCACACCAACACACTGGAGAGTCGCTCGTCTCGTATAACCACGAAGAACTCAGAACAGGCTTGCAGAGAGTGAAGAGATACTCTTGGCTCCGAAGTAAAAACATGATGCGAGATTGCTGGCATCCTCCTTTTATACCCATGCGGTCAGGCGGAGTTACGCTATGCAAATTCCGCAGACCCATGGCATTTCCATTGCCATTTGCTCGTTTTCTAGACCTTGAAGGTGATAGGCTTCTAAGCGAAAACCCCCATTTCATCATTCACTGATGTAACTCGTAGTGACTGAGTGAAAGGGAATGCAAATTCACACCTGTACAGTAAAGGGCGCAGCTCAAACAAATCTTTCAGCTGTGCTCCCGTTCTGGATCGCAAAAAAGACTATAGGACACAGGAGAAGAAAGCTCAAAACTCTAACTTCAGCAATAAAAACAAAAAAAAATTAAACACAAATGTGATGTTTATATTTGCTATTAGTATGGATCATCGAAGGTCAGCAGCAAAGACATTGATTAATACATTGAGATTAAATGCATAAAGTATATTTGTGTCATTTAAATTTGAATAGTGCAGATTTGCGTAATATTTTGTATTTCAGCTTTTATTCATTTTGAGGAATAGCCTACTGAATCTGTTTTTGTGCAAGTGAGATGAATAAGTGCATGCTCACTTTTAGTCTAGAACTACAATAAACATCATGTTCACACAACGCCTCTGCACTTACGATTTTTCTCATCATGTCGACAGGAGAGGTGTCAGTCAATAAATGGGAAAACAAAGAAACTTGCGTTACTTCTTTGAAAAAATAACTCAATTTAAGTTTTTGTTGTAAATTTAAAAGTAATGTGTTACTCTACTACTTGAAAGAGTAATCTGATTACGTAACTCACATTACTTTTAATGCGTTACCCCCCAAAACTGTGTGTGTTTATATCATAGACTGTAAAAAAATATGGACGTAGTGTCCGTGACGTCACCCGTAGGTTTCTGATCAGCTTTTCTGAAGCCTAAAGTGGGCGGAGCCGGCCGTCGCCATCTTGGCTTTGCGTCACTCCCGGATAACAGAAAATGGGCAAAGAGGCGGGACATGGGTGGAGCTGAGGTGCCTGGTTGCTGAAACCATGCCTGCCTAGCTCGATGTGATCGAGTTTGCTCAGGCTAAGGAGCTAATGCTAGATGCTACTGGCACTGCAGTACCAAGTGTGCGACCGCACAGGGCTTCGCGCTAAAGTGACAGCTGACTTGATGATGTAAAGCTAATAGTTAAAGTTCATGTTTTTGCCCTTCGAAATACTATAATAGTTATAAGACATAGCTAAAAGTGAGACTGTGTGTCGTGATGCTGTATTATTACTAGTTAAAAATGTATTATGCAGTAACTTACAATATTGCTCTGAGCGTGTGTGTGTGTGACAGTGAATCATGCTCATACATGTCAGTCAGCACGGCATCGCACGTCAAGTTCGTAGAGAGCTTTATTCAGTCCATTTTAAATTCTGATTTTGGCCGCCTCTCAAATTGGGTTTAACCATTTTACCTAAGAAGTTCAAGCAAATGCGCTAGAAATCCACGCTCATTCAAGGATGTGCATTTATTGCATGCACGGAGAAAGCACTGACACTTGCATGATTTCATCTGACGGTACTTTTTATTTAACACTAAAAAGTTAATTAAGCATGTATAGTCTATCTCTTCCGTGAGAGCACGGTACCGCAGAATGATATCTGAAAACTCCAAAAAGCAATGAAATTGTCAGACATCCATTAGTAAATTTTCACAGAGGAAAACAACTGAAAAACAGCGATGGCTGTTCTCTCGAAACTCGACGATGACGGAATCCAAAGGCATGGGCGAAGGTTTAATGCGTGTATTAAATTGTATGAAATAATCCTGAAAAAAGCTCAAACATGGCAGAGATGGCAAGTTCAGCAGCTGGAATTAGCTGAGGTGACGTGACACTAACAGACAACAGACAGCAGAGGCAATCCACCTGTCACTCAATGCAGAACTTTAAGGCTTCATATAATTAAAAGATGAGTTATAAAAAAAAAAACTAAAAAAAACACAATAACCTATAAAAAATTATATCTTTATAGACCAAAACCAATTTTTGTACCAGGCTGTAAAAAAAAAAAAATTCTGCTGTAAAGTTGCCCATTTAACATGGGGGATATATGGAATTGACTGTCTTTTGGAGCCTATCTGTAACGGCCAGTCGATGAATTGCAGTTTAAGTCACTTCTGTATCTGCTTCACGAGCGAGACTGGAAGGTTGCCGCTTGGTTTATATATATATACAATAACTTGAAAACTGGCCTGTTTCTCACACAAATCTATAGTATGGCTTCGAAGGACTTTTGTTTTTTTACTTTTAGTGACTGATATGGAAATGGAAGCTTTAGCGTAAGTCCTGCCGGGAAGACTCAATTGTTGCGTCACTTATTACCTTCTCATCTATCCAATCATGTTCTAATACTAGAAGTATAAAGGACCTGTACTTACACTTGTCTGAGTTCGCAGATGCTGAACGCTTCCACTCACCACCATCCACCCCACCACCACCAAGATGGTTTTTCCCTCCATCTTCTCTATCACCGCAGGATGGTCCCTTCCCCTCCAACCTCCCCACCACCACCAGGATGGTCCCTTCCAATACCTCACGGGGGGGTCGGCTGCGCCCCTGCCTTCATCTTCAGGCAGGAAATGCTGAATCCGTACCCTCGGATCGCGAGTTACGGACGGGGCCTATGCCAAATACTTTATTGCATATATTGCTTGCTGGATCACTAATAAATGCATGCTTGTTACAATATCTATTTTCCCGAGTCTTTCTGGTAGAACTTAGAATATATTCATAGTGCTGTTGAGGAGATGGATAATCTAGGACTATGCATCGGACCAGCAAATGCATTTATGTTGGGTATGCAGAGATTAAATGTCAAAAGAAATATTTCTATAAAACATTTTTTTCTTTTTCTTTTCTTTTCTTTTCTTTTGAATATTACATTTTGCCCCTACAACAAATATTACAACTCTGACAACAAATATAACTTGGGGGTTATTTATATGTTAGAAGCTCAAGACAAACAGAAAATACAAATAAAGCAACACTACAGTGGATATGATTTTATATACAGTGTTGACCTATATATACGTACATACATTAAAAAAAAAATTGTAATTGCTGTCAAAAATGTCAGAAGTGATATGGCAAGGCAGGGAGGAGGAAGAGAAAGACAAACTGTTGTACCAAAGCCACCTCATTTGAAAATGTCTTAATTGCTATTCATACGTTCTCTGAGGTATTTTCTGCAGTGCCAGAAAATGACACACAGCATGAGAGGCAAGTGCGATGTTTGTCAGATGTTTCTAGCCTGAAATGGGAAGTAGAGACTTTGTCTCAGAGGCTGGAATGATGCACTGATTGTCATTCAATTTAACAAGATGTGACGGGAGGAATGTGCAGATCAACAAGCTTTAGAGAAGAAGAAATGAACCCATCCATCGCTTGCTTGTACAGGCTTTGTGCCGTCTTTGAAATTATGCATGGTAGGCCTGTCCACTGACTTCAGATGATATAGAGCCTGTCTTTTCATTGTCAAAATTTAAATTTTCGTTCTTCCCCCTCAAAGGCAGTCTTCTGATGTCAGGTAGACTGCTGCCAACTCGCCTGAGAGCCCAGATTCAACGTTTGTGGATTTTTCACCGGAATGAATGCAATTAGACTGCTTTGTGGGTGTAAACTGTCCCTAAGCATAAACTACGACACAGTGCAATCTATCATTTTAATGGGCTTCAACTTCCAAGAGAGATATTCTGTAATTCAGCGACTACATATACTGAGTCACTATTACAAACACAAGAGGACTGAACCTCCACAAACATGAATGTCAATTTCCCAGACAAGCTTGTGAGTGAACTTTTAACAGAGGTATGAATGACAAGCATATCCAAATTACTTGTAGGAAACCTTGTGTATAAATCGCAATGGACTTTGTTTTGCAACGCATTTCTAATCATCTGTAACATCTGAACCATGCAGGGAAGAACGGACAGAACTAAGAACACACAGAACTAATCACACTTCAGTGATGAGTGCAAAAAATCATTAACAAAATCATGTCTTCATCTGAACTAAAATACTGATTGTCTTTTAATATCCTCACAGGAGAAAAACGGAGGAGTGAAGATCCCTTACAAAAAAGAAGTTTATTCAAGTGTTCTATTAGTATACCTCTTATAAACCAAACATAAGAAAGTATACTTTCAGTCTACATTTTATATACTTCTCAAAATATACTTTATGTTCTTCTCAGAAATATACTTAAAATTACACTTAAGTGTACTTGACTTATACTGAGAGAAAAGTCCTTTGGCCAGTACTTGTACTCAATCTTTTGATCGAGATATACTTAAAAGTATAAATAAGTATTCAAAGTATACTTGGCTTGTAGTTGTGTTAACTCTTTTGATCGAGTAGCCTATTAAATATACTTTTTTTTTTTGTGAAAATATTTATTAGAATATTGATATAAAACAGATATGTTTCTAATTCTGCGTATCTGAATTTTTGTGTAGGCTAGTCCACTGGTAGTGTGTAGGAATTTACTCTAATTCTACTTTTCCCCACCATTGACTGAATTTTCCAGCTATCCATGTACACATTGATATTAGTATACTTACTACATAAAGTTATATACTTGAACATTACTAAAGTATACTTCATAACTTGAAGTATACTTCTTTTTCATAAGGGATGTGAAACGAATAAGACAACAAAAGTCTATCAAACATAAGCCCAAGTTTAACACTTCTAACAACTTTAGGAACGTTAGTAAATAATAGGCTGCAATTACATCAGAAATGCTCCCAAGGCTGTGTCATGATTATTAATTAAACACCCTTCAAAATTCATCTAAGTCTGCTGTCTGACTCCAGTTTTAGGAACAGTGACAAGCTGAGCGCAAATATGATGTGCCTCACATTTCAGATCAAACAAAAATATAAATAGCTTGAAAAAGAGACAAGAAAACAAATTACAACCATAAGGTCGAAGTACAAGATAATAATAAACCCACAACAAAATTTAATCAAGTTTTACATTAAAGCTTCCCCTTAAAGCTTTTTCATGCTATTGGTTTCAAGGTTCAAGGTTAAAAAAAGGATGCAATATCTCCATGAAAGCATCAAAACGGTTTTAAAAGGGTTTCACACAACTGATGGGCTATACAACAAAAGTTCTGAAGTCATGTATGATAACATTTACAGTATTCAATTGTTTTTCACTGGTAATCTTCCTCTCCAGTAAGTCAGTTATTTTAAACTAATAATAATTTAGCTCGGTTTTGTGAACTTTCTCATGAATCAGACATCATCAGGAACTCTCATAAATACACCAAGGAGAGCTATGCCAATGGGTGGACGTCAGTATTTTCAGTGAAAAACAACTTTAATGCAGTCTGTTCTTCACACAATGTTTTTGCATGGCTTTAGAAGACTTTAAATATAGCCCATGAATCATACAGTATGTATTACTTTTATGATGATTTTAGAGCTTTTGCATCCTTTTGAAGCTCGAAAATCTCCATTCGTTGTAATTGCAAGACAAATATGACATTCTCTGATAATTCCTCCTTTCGTGTTACAGAACAGAAAGAAAGTAGTCAAACAGATTTGGAACAACATAACAGTGAGTAAATAATGAAAGAATTCTCATTTTTGGCTGAACTTTTCAAAGAGCAGTCCTCTATAACATTTTTGTTAAGGACACTGAAGGTTAAACAAAGCTAGAAATAAATATGAATTAAATATCAAATATAATATTGAACCAGCTGATAGATCATCACGTAAACCCCCCTGAGCAGTTCTTTTGCTCTGCACAGCTGCAAAAAGTAGAGAGAGCTTAATCACCACCAGTTTGGGTGAAAAGTAGGGATTCTACCGAGACCTCATTGTTAGCTGCTTTTGTTGGTGAAGATGAACTACCCATGACAATTAAAGTTCCAGGCCATTACTTTGCTGAATAAACGGTTACCCCGCAAAGCTTAGCTGTTCTAAAAAGACCTCATGCTGGGTTAGTCTAGTTCCTAGTCAATTCCCAGAGATATTATGTTATTCTGAAGTTATGCACTAAGTGTGGAAATACCTCAAACAACAGGCCGTCATGTTAAACAAGGCACCAAAAAATCATTATCACTCTTATCTAACATAATTTATTAATAAATCATCAGAAAAAAAAAGCACAGGACCTCACCACTTTATACTCCCCTTGGTATTGTGGTGCAATCTGCTCTGCTAGAATCGCATCCAACCTCATAAGCACTGTACACCTGCAGGTTCAGATGCAAAAGCAGGTCACTTGCAGTTATTCACATCAGCCAACAATGTCCAAAAATATTCAGAGGATAATCACAGAAAACCAGGGCAGAGGTGGCAGTGTTTAACCTCTGGGTCATAGTCTATAGCTGCCAGCCAAGGGGCACAAGTACTGCAGCACACCGAGTTAATTTAATCACTTTTGGAACGTTTGTAGGTGGTTTCATGGTGGGGAACTGCTTCACAGCACTGTGTAAGCCCAAAGCTCATTCGCACCGCCAGAAGGCCTGCCCATGGCAGCACATACTGCACCTGCCTGATCCAGGTTCAGAGTCTGGATTTCAGCCTATCGCTGGTAACAACTTCAAAAAGATTAATTTGATCTTACAGAGGTGCTATTGCATAAGGGTGCTTTGCATAAGTTGACATACTGTAGTATAGCCTTCAGCTTGAAAATTTGAGAAGGCAGATTCTCTTTAAAATCAGCCTCGGTGCATCTTTCCCAACCTGCCTTTTTGAATGTGTTTAACAAGTGTTATTTCATTTGGAGAACCAAGGCATTGTGTGGATATTCAAAGCTGGTAATGCAAAGTTCAGGGATTTTTTTTGAGGCAGTAAAGTCCATGCATCCAATTCACTATAAATGTTATCCACGTTGTAAAATATGTAATTGAGTAAAGAAGTTACCTGCTTTCACATCCACCTTTACTAGAATTTTGCGAAACATAACATATCCGTCTTCTGCCAGGCATTATAATTAGCATTTAAATTAAATGTACAAAAAAATGGTATATAAAAAGTTTAATATAAACTTACTACACAGCCAATTTCAATTATTTATATAGCACTTTACACAATACAAGATTGTTTCAAAGCAGCTTTACAGTGATAACAGGAAAATGGTTTATGGATGCAAGCAGAGTTCATTATGGCTGTACAGCAGCTCTAAAAGAAAAAATTGTTCAGCTGAAGTTAGTGTTGATTCAGTTCCGTTGTAAAGATCATCATCAAATTATGTGCTTGATGATATCATCTTAATAGATAATAATATACTTAAAATTTACTTCAGTGTGCTATAAACATAAATATTGGTGAAAAAATATCTACAGTACATACTGAATTTGATTAGTGTACACTCTGTAGTATGTAGTACACTTCTGCAAGCTGTTAATTTAGATTTGTCACCAAAACAGAAGCAATGTTACTATACTAGGACATTTCTGAAAAGTACATGTAAAAAGAAAAGAAAGAAGAAATGATCAGTAATTCATGGCAACTGATTATTCTTAAAATTTAAGCCAGCTAGTTTTTAAGTTGAAATAGGTGGAAAAGCTTTTATGAATATGTATGCTTTGTCAGAGGATTATATTACAATAATCTGATGGGACAATTAGAGGTTTATTTTGAAATTGCAACAACTATTGGGGTCTCATCAACCGGTAACACAATGACAGCAGTCAAATGCAGTCTCACGAGATTTATAGAAACATATTTTGTACTGTGTGTTGAGGAAAATATCTTATGAAAACACACAACAAGTCTTTTATTTTGTATGTCCAGGCTCTGTATTCACAAAGCAGACTGTTTTCTTGACTGCGTATTCTAACAGCACACATGTACGTCCTTGAAAGTAAACTCCCCACCATAGTTCACACATGACCTTCATACAACATCTCACTGCTTGAGTCTCTGTCGACCTTAACCCATTCATCGCCCTTGGCAAAACACAAACATGTACACACATTAATCTTTCGCTTCACATAAAATAGAATTTTCTCGTAGCCCTTTGACTTGGACTGAGACAAACTCTTTGGATGTACAGAATGTCTGCAGAACCTTCAACAAGGGCAACAAATCACTCTTAGATTAAATTCATTCATTCAGCCAGGCTCCTGGAAAAAGTGAATGTGGACAGTGTGAAAGAGTTCTGGTGTTGAAAGCTGATTATTACGGACAAAAACTGACCTTCTTTGTTATTACAGTCCTAGGGTTTGATTTCAGAGAGCCCCACACAGCAGTTCATGTCTAGACAGTCAATCATAAGCCCTTTTAATGAAATTAGTCACTTGTCTTTTATCACAAAATCCCAATTATGTGGACGCAGGAGTGAATTTTAAATAATTTCTGTTTTGAGTGGATGGTGCAATTCTTGTCCCTGGGTGCTTCAATAACCTCTAACATGAAAACCAGACAATTTATTAAGGGAGTCATGAATTGAGAATTCAAATTTTCCTTGATCTTTTGACATATAACAGGTCACATAAAAATAAATAAGTTTCAGAACTCTAAACTTCCTCATTAGTCCGAAAACAAACTTTGTCTTTGTATTGCCATCCTTGTGATCCTAACATTAATAAACCGTGGATGAACTTTATTTTTTAAAGAGGTTCCAGTCAGATCGCGTCAGTAAGACACTGTTCGTTTGTTTGCTTTATTTCACTGCGGATTCGTTTTTAAACAAGAGACAGTTTGACGCAGGCTTTTCAGACAGACTGAAAATAAAAGCTGATGCAGTATAGAAAATAGATTACTTCTAAATTAGAATGTTTTTTTTTTTTTTAAGAAAAAATCTTGATAACATTATAAGTGGACCTCAGAGAACATAAAATAAAATAAAAAATGTAGTTCATGACCCTTTTAAGAAATATATATATTTTTTCCCTTTCTTTAATGGAAACTAGTTAAATACACTAGGCCTATTTAAAAAATAAATAAAATAATAATAATTCTTGGGATTTATCCTTTCTCCTCAAATTCACTTTTCATATTGTTTGTCTTTTGTAAAATCCTTTGAACTAACAAAAAGGGGGTCAGAGGGTCCAGTTGCAACTAACTCTCTAAGCTAATACATCTTTTAGAGGTAATTTGTTCATTATTATCCTTTCTTATTTTAAGAAGTGTGTTAAAACCAGGCTCATGCTTAGTAATCAGCATCTACAATGGATTTGTGGTGTTAGTTGGTTTGTCTCATTCTAAAATAATCCAGTCATGTTGTATAATTTTAAGGGCATTTTAAGAAAAATAAAAAATAAAAATCACACTTCAAAAGAACAACTTCAAGTTGACACCCTCAATTAAGCTAACTGTCAAACCCTCTCTGAACAATGGCTTACTTTAGCCTTTATTTCCAACATGTTAATTTTCTTGCCGATGTATAATCAAGTCATAGTTAATAATACTGAAGTGCCTGAGCTTGATATCGATCCACTACAAGAGGCATGTTCATTGTAGTAAATTTACAGAGCTCCTAAGGTACTACGCAACAGGAATGGCCCTTAAGTTGTTCCGAATTCCATTAAATTTAGGACAAATTAAAGAGATTTGTACTTATCAGTATAATAGAAACGTTTTTTTTCTCAATGGCCCCTATACTTGGTGGACTGCATGGTATATAATCAACTGAAAAACTATGCTAGGAATAAAAGAGAACACATTAGAAGATGCAATTAAACTCAGCGAGAGTTAATAGGTATGATGCCGTGAAGAGGGACAAATTGAAAGGCATGATGTGTCTGCCAATGAGGGATTTCATGCAAATGCCTTTGAGCTTTTCAGTCACAGGGAGTTGAGCAAGAGCAACCAGCACCCCCTGTGACAGAAAAGCCACTTTCATTGTGTTTCAAGCTTTAGCATTTTCCTGAAACATGCCCTTCACAGTGTTTAAAAAAAAAAAAAAAAACACCTGGCTCATGCATTGCCACTTGGAGGATGGGCTACATAAAAGCTAAATCTCCAGTGTGGCATGTTAAGCTCCGGTAATCTGCCGCAGTGCACACAAGAAACACCACTGCATAACTAAGCATCACTGTGACACGGCACCTGGTCAGAATTGCAGATGGCTGTGTTCTGGTACACTCTAAAAAATAAAGGTTCTTTATCGCCATCAACAGTTCCATGAACCTTTGCATTCTACAAAAAGGTTCTTTAGATTTGAAATGTTCTTCACACTAATAAAAAAAAAAAAAAAAAAAAAAATAAGAACTGTTCACTGAAAGGTTCTTTGGGGAACCAAAAATAGTTTGTCTATGGCGTCACTGCTTTTTGGAACCTTTACTTTTTGGAGTGTAGGTGCAATGCAGAAATCCACTAGGGCGATGTCGTTCTTCTGTTCCGGTTAGAAATCATCCCTGTTGACAGAGCCAACTCATGTCATTAATATCATATTCAAAGGCATCACAGCAATGTGAGTCACGTCAATGCCAAGAATGTCCTCCAGAAGCATGCATAAATTACTTTCAATGGCTTGCGCTGGGTTGGTCGGCAAGTGATCCATCTGCGCTCGTAACAGCTGAGGCTCAGTGCAACGAAGAATCGGAGGGCAAGGCTTTCTTCCAGCATGCTCCCATAAGCTTAATAATATGCCATGTGGAGAATGATGTAACATAAAGACACAGCGAGATGTGCTGCTGCTCAGAAGGACGGACTCAAAGGAGCTGATTACTGTGGATCATCTTGAATGCAACAAGCATCCAAATCTCCAGCGAGACACTAAATAGTGTTTGACGATGGTCACAGAAACAAGAGAGGGTTTAAAAACACTCACAACTGTACTGAGTGTGATCATTACAGCAGCTCCACAAGGCAAACCAATGGCAATGAAAGTTTTGTTGTTGTTGTTGTTGTTTTAACTCGAGTTGTCAAGACTGTCATGTCTCATAAGTGCTTTTCAACTGTTTAATATTGAATATAAGCCTCTTTTAATCACATCTTTAAAAGTAATGCTCCTCTTAATACGATTATATCCATATAAACAGCTATATATAGGAATACTTTTTAATTGTGCTAATTGGGAGTAGGTTGTCATCTTAATTTATCACATTTCAAGAAAGAACATTTCTCTTTTGACTCTATGTAATGAGAGCCTTTCTTTGTGTGAGTGAGCTGGCCATGTGATTGGATATTCGCTTTCCACAAGATGGCAACATTGACTCATCTTGCTGCTTTTTATAGTGTGCTAGTCTCTTCGGCAGCCGAAGCCTGAACCTTGTGAGTTTATGTTGTTATTCCACCTGCTGTGAGACCAGGAAGAAAAGGCCTTTGGTTGTTCTTTCCATGTGTCCTTTTCACTTCAGTCTGCCAATATTTGTCAAGTTATTCTGATTCCATTACAGTAACAAACATTGCTTTAGTAGGATGTTGTGAGATGTAGCCTATGTTTATTGCAGAATGTGACCACTCGAATCTCTAGAGTATCTAGGTAACTGAAATAAAATCAGTTTTAAACTTCTTCCCCGCATTCTTCTCCAATCAATATTGAGGCAAGAATAAAATTTGCTTTGAAAAAGTCGAGGACGGAATTAAACATGAATATTGCATGGTTGAACTGTGTGGGCTTCCCATAAATCATAAAACAGTTCTATGTTGAAAAAGACTTTTTTAAACACTTGTAGTTTCAGATCAAAATCACCTCGCAGGATTAAAAGCTGCTGGTAAGGATCAAGTCTGGCTAAAGTTAATATTTATTAATTTCACAATTTGCTTCTAATTCTGCTTTAGTAGTTCTCGAAAGTGCAGAGTTAATAATTAATAAAAATTTAGCTGGTACCTCTACTTAAAAAAAATATTGATCAACGAAAACTCCTTGAAGTCGGCCTGAGGCGAACTTTAACAGCATCTGGATCTACCAGTGGTAGATACATTTAACATAGATGAACGTATAAATTATTCAAACAAAAATGAATTAAAGAAATACATTTATACAATCCTTGAAGCTATGAAAGATCTGAAGACTTTAATAGACAGCGCTGCAATCTGGCATAAAACTTTTCACATTTACAATTCATTTTCTTCTGTGTGGGCCTCTGAGTGAGTTCACGTAGTGTAACAGCGCAGCGCTTCTGGGTTGTACGTCAGAACATATGCTCACTATTGGCCAGCATCACGCACATGACCAGCGTCGGCCAATAGTGAGCCTATGTTCTGACGTACAACCCACAAGTGCTGCGCTGTTACACTACGTGAACTACGTGAGGCCCACACAGAAGAAAATGAATAGTTGAATAAAGTAATTATTTTTGTGTGTTTTTTTGCGCACTAAAAAGTATTCTCGTCACTTGATAAACTTAATGTCTTTACTAACTTTTTCTGGGATGGCAGATATCGATTACCTAGCAGCCTATGAAGGAGTGAGCCAGCTCTCAGATTTCATCAAAAATATCTTAGTTTGTGTACCGAAGATGATCAAAAGTCTTGCGGGGTCGGAACAACATGAGGGTGAGTAATTACTGACAGAATTTTCATTTTTGGGTGGACTAACCATTTAATGTTTCAAACGTCAGGCTCCTCCCACACAATCTGTTAAATATAGTTAAAGCTAAGACTCCTCCCACAGATCTAGTGTATGTCGTACTAATCTTTTTGGTGCAATTTCAGAGAAAGTGCATCATATTTTCATACACAGAGCTCATATTATCAAGCTTAACAAAGGTTATTCGGGGGTATTATTCCCTCTGTGTGACAAAAGATGTGCTACCTTGTGCCATGGACACCACATAGGAGGTCTTATAGATAAAAAGGCACAGCAGTGAATAAAGACTAGAGCTCTAGGGCTTTGAGGAATAATGCTGTACTATCACGGCATTAAAATGTATTCATGTATATCATGACTTCATATAGCTGCATCTATATTTTATGTTATGAGTAAACCCAAGGTTTCTAAAAAATAACGGTAGGGATTTACACCAAAATCTTGTATTTTGTCACTTTTCAATAAGCAGTGTGAGGCTAAATAATTAACATTCTACATAAATGATCTACTGCTTTATCAAACGATGATGATTTGTGCATCGAGTCGCAGAAAACGCTGCCAAGATCCTTATCACACGGCATTACATTTCATTATCTTTGGCCTCTCTGGACAAAAGTCAAAGAGAGGACACCGAGACATTGCATTTTTTATTCGATCTCGTAACCTCCAGATGTTCACCTCTTAAACATTTCCACAGATACAGGTAGAGCTTAATGACCCAAAAATCGCCTGGAGATCAGGTAATGAAGAGCAAGCCCCGTTTGGTTTTAATTGGGACTTTGAATTGCGATTGCAAGGTAATGTGCTCCATGCATCAAGAGTTTAAAGAACAAAAATCTTCCTACAGATATTTTGTTTGTATGAAGAGCAGACCTTCATGAACTGCGCTTCATATAATTGTGAAGGGAGATGGTCTGTGTCAAAAAGGTGAGTTAGCCGAGACCACACACAGGCTGCAAAATGTCATCCAGACTCCGTAATTATTCAGGGCTCTAAAATTAGACATCAAGATTCTTGTGACAAGGACTGAGGACTAAAGGCCCATTGGGAGAGAGTATGAAACACAGTGCCCTTTGAATCAAGCTTGTTATTCCTTTGATTATTGACTGCTTTTTTGACAACACTGTCAGCAGGAGATGAACAGTTTGATCAGACGTCTTTTGAACCTTTTTCCTACACAGATTATCTGTATGATTGCTCCGACGAGACCTTGGTCCATCCGTTATATTTCAAAATGGTGCAAAATCACTCGGGTCCAGGGTAAATTAGTGTACAATAATTACAAGAAACTGGAACACCATTTAAGATAATAATTTTTCCCTAGCATCCAATGACCTTGTGGGCCATCAGGCTTGCTATCAGTTTGCCAGTCCTCCAAAGACATAACGATTGTTCCCCTTCAGCATAAGCGCATAATGCTGGATAGAGTTGGTTTCGTTTGCTAGTTAAGGGAGTTTGCCTGACAGGCAGCTGGTGACAACCTCAAGCCCAGATGCTGCTGCCCCACCTCTGTTCAGCTGTCCACAGTGGAGTCGGCTTTGAACAGCCTATTACCTCCACACAGCACCAGGGAAAGCAATCAGCACCACTGGAGCACTTCTCTTGGACCAGATGGTGAGAAAGATGAATCACACCATTATATTAGAGCCCAATAATTCTTCAGATGAAACTAATTAAGCTGGTTCTCTTACCTCTCTTCAATCACCAAACATGGCTCCTCCCTCAATAAGTTTTAAAATTCGAATGCTCCCATCTGATAAAGCTTTTGACCTTAGCACCTTGTAACACTGGATTGCTAATGAAAATGCTTCTTTAGATTAACTGGGTTTACAGAACTTCTTCAACAGGGTTCGTATATGTCAGAATCTTTAATATGGACTTTAAATGTAACTATTTCCCCAACAGAATTTTCTGGCAATCTATGTTTTCACTGTTATAGGGTAGGGGGCGCTATTACACATCTTCTGAAAGAGTACAGAATATCCGGATCAAGAAGCAGAAACAAGCGATCGAAGCATGGTTATGCACATGTAAGCTTAAACCAATGCGATCATCAAACATTCAACAGCTTATAAACCGAAACAGCCTAAGGTTACTGGTGTTGATGGACTTAATCTACTCAGTATATGTTTTGATTATCGTTCTGAATCCGAACCGGACATAGTCTTTGCAGTGGTTCTGTTCTTTCTTTTGATATATGTTATGTTCAGATATTCATACAAGAAAATATTCTAAGGGCCATGAAAGTTTTGTGAAAATCATCAAAATGTTGGTGCTGGTTCGCAACCTTTTTTTTTTTTTTTTTTTTTTAAAGGAATAGTTAATCCCAAAATAATCTCTCATCGTGTACTCAACCTCATATTGACAGTCATAGTAATTATTTTTGTAATTCATGCAACCCAGGCTTATTGGTAATACATTCCAGTGGCGACAGTTCTGCTAAATTAAATTATGTTGTTTTTTGCATGTTTCGCGACACTTTCAAAGTGAAATATTCAGTGTGTGGCACTAAAAGTGTATCCAGTTTTGTATATTTTTTTTTTTATTACATTTTTCATCATACATATCGTAGTAGTTCAGAAATGAAATGACAATGACTGTGGGTGGCACTACAAGGTTAATGCTCTATCGCATTTGAACTAAGTTTTGCATTGGACACCAAATCCTAGACCTAACAATAGTGTAACAAAAGCAAACATGAGATAAAACTGCAAAGTATTTGAGCTCTTTTATCATGACTCGTGTTTCACAAAGTGCACTGCTGTACCTGGTGGGCTACTGAGCAAGTTTACTAAGGGTGCAACTCGAAGTGCCATTCACTCTGCTGTGCGTAATAGCACCACATTAATAAAAAATACACAACATATTGACCCGTGTTCTATTTTGTATCATGCGCTGTGCATATTTGTGATGACGTAAGATGAACGCAAATGCACCAGGGTTCAATAGAATGAAGTTGAGTTTGAAACCGGATTAATCCTGCGGGGGAACAATCGCGCTCGGACTCAGGCTGCAGCAAACGTGCCCAGTGTGAACTGTCTGTTTCTGCATATATATTCATCTATATTCGTCATTAAAAAAGGGAAACCGACGCTGCAGACTGCAGATACACAAACCGTAAATAAAGCAGCGCATGCTTACAGTTTGAATATCAATCCTGCTGATCATTTTCTTTATTCCACTTCGCTCCTGTTAATATAAAAATATTTGCCAAGGAACACTCAGGTAAGATGACGTAAAATTTGAACAGCCTTTTATCTGTACAATTGTGACTTTTTTGCTCGCTGTTTTGCTGTTATTCTCGTGCACTGACTGCTGAACAGCCAGTCAGAGTTCTCTCTCTCACCGACGGCCCGATTAGGCTATAGGCCTACATGCTGAATCGGCCCAAAAATACTGACGGCGTCCGACTAGAGCCAACGGTGCACACCTAAAACACTAAATCAGCTGACGCTCAAAAACGGCCGGCTTGGTGTGTCCCGGGCTTTAGACTATAATTCGTCTTTTGACAGATGGATTTGGTTAAATCAGGGTAAGATTTAGTGTGAAAGCTGATATCAAAGTGATCAAAATTTGATCAAAACACTTCAAAGCCATTTTCAAACTTCCAGTTTTAGCATATTTACTGAATTTTGACTTTGTAGGGCAGTATACTTCAAGTCTAAGATCTCAGCACAGTTCATGCTCAGTGAGTAAAGCAACACACACCATACAGCTGTCATGCAGCTGTCAAGTTCACACAAAAACTACAATCTTCAGCACAATGGCAACCACACACACACACAAAATCCAACGTAACAGAAACTATCCTAAACCTCCTCTGAAAACACATAAAACAACACTTATTTTTATTTACATTTACTCTAATGCAGTCATACAAATTTAAATGGATTGAACGCAATTAAATTTCGCAAGTCTCATTTTAATTCAGATCAAGTGAACTAATCAAGCAGCAATTTTGAGTACAGACAACATTAAGATGCTGTTATAGTGCTAGTCACTTAACTGGCTCTGGTCATCATTTACAGTACTTTCATTATATGGAAACGATCTGTTTGTACTGTTTCAATATATATCTCCTTTTGTGTTCAACAGAAGAAAGAAAATCATACAATTTGGAACAACATAAGGGTGAGTAAATGATGAAAGCATATTTATTTTTAGGGGAACTAAAGCTTTTATAAAAAACAATACTTGAAATATTACAAAGAAAGTCTCTTGAACCTGGACTGCATTACAATCTGTCATATCCTAATTAGAGCCAAGAGAAAATGGCTTCTTCACACTCTCAGTTAGGTAGTAGCTGTTCGCAGAGCACCCACGCTTGTAACATTCACAGCTATTGCCAACATAGGACCGGGTAAAGATAAAAACTGCTCAGTTAATTGAATCCAACACAGAACTGTAGGCAGTTTCCAAAATACTAAACACAACGATATTTGTTTATGTAAGCACATAGTGAAGTAACATAAAGTTCATCCCACAACCCCCATTTTGGCAGCACTGAATCAGACGTACGACAAAACGATGGCGGCGTCTTGTTTTCCAAAAAAAAGTCCTTTAATATGTCACAATAAAATGTCATATGTTCTGTGTTGTGTGAAATTCATTACCACATAGCAATGACGCACATCTTTGGCTGGATGTCATACACATGCCTTGACCTTTTTCCATCCCGGATGTTATAATGGGCAGTAAACAAAGGATGGCCAAGCATACCTAAGCCACTTCCAACTTGTGCCTTCTTCTCCTGGCACAAAATTCCCTAGCAAAGCACAGCAATGAGATGACACTTTCATAAGTAAAGTATTAACACCCTCAAAAATGGATGCAAATATAGCCACAAGTACTAATATTAGAACATTCATTCTTAAAACGGTACAATGGTAAATTCATTTGCATGGCACTGTAAAAGTGAAATAGCCCTGTTCCTTCTATTTTGACCACAATTTGGATGCAATTTCTTTATTTTAAGTCCTTATCACCAATTCAATCTTTTTAATCTTCCCTTGTATAAAGAGAGGTAAAACACATCGGGATGGTTTGACTGTACTGCCGCTGGGTATAAAATCAACTCTGGCAAAAGGACAACAGTAATCACATTCACCTAATCTCCCATGACAGATTCAGGACATGCTTTTCATTATAGCAAAAGTGGATAACTGAGCAATAAGCACTGTTTCAGAGTTTACTCAAATCCTGCTCAAACTAACAAAGAGATTCTCGTTCCTGAGCGGTTGGTATATTTGCTCAGATTTAAGGCATGAAAAGGTATGCAGAATTTTGACTACATTCTGAAACATCTTTCTTCTTTTATCGTAGATTAAGTTTCTCTGCAGCTATACTGTTATTCTAATTATTCCCTTTTTCCGGTCACTAGTTTACTAAACTACTGATGATATAAAACGGTCACAGATCTGTTAGAGGAACATAAAGTCACCATAATATCAAAATTAACAATTCTTTTTTGCACATCATTTTTTATTTTAATTAATGTGCCCAATCAATCATTAAGTTGAGTGGAAATTCAATTAAATATAATGTACAGATGTACAATAATTAACATTAATATACATTTATAATCTTTGATTTCTTAAGACGTCAATGTTTATTTCAGCAATATGGCATTCTGAATAATTCCCCTTTAATTTTCGGAATAAATTTTAAAAGCTTTTTTTTTCTCTCTATATTGTCATCCAACATGATAAACATGCAAAATTCATAATCACACGCCCTACAACTTTATGACAGGCACTGGTTTGTAAAGTTATGTTTATGATCAGTGCAGAGTATTATGTTCATTCCTCAGTAGCGTGCAGCATAGCCATATTTAAAAGTCATACTTGTGTTGAATAGATTTACAATAAATACTGTATGTCACAAGCAGCAAGGGGAGTGTTGGAATGATTCATATAAATTGTGGCAAGTGGTGGCACAGCTGAAGAACTGGCATCATCATAGGCTAATGTCTGAAAGCATATTTTACAGTGGCCTGTCATTCTCTTATAGCCTTTAAAACAAGTCAGATCCATGTTTGTGACAGCTGAAGACTGCTGGCCAAATGAAAATTCTGCCTATTCACACTATGTAGTCACAATGATCTGGGCACAAAAAAGTGATAAGGCAATGCTATCAAAATACATTTTCAGGACAGTAAAGAAAAAAACGATTGCAACAATTTACATAATCAATTTAAATAATCGCCCTTAAAACGTTTAACAGCATAACATATCTTGCGCTTCTGTCATTCTCACTTACGTCAAGGTCTAAGCTTAAAGGGATAGTTTATCCAAAATGGAAAATTATGTCATAATTTACTCGCCCTCATGTTGTTCCAAACCTGTATGAGTTTTTCTTCTACTGAACACAACGGGAAATATCTTGATATGGGTTCATTGACTTCCACAGTATGGAGTCTTAAAAAAAGAAATACTATGGAAGTCAATGGGTTCAACTGTCTTGTTACCGACATTCTTCAAAATATGTTCTTTTGTGTTCAGCTGAAAAAAGAAATTCATATTGGTCTGGAACAACACGAGGGTGAGTAAATGATGACAGAATTTTCTATTTTTGGGTAAATTATACCTTTAACCAAAAGTTTCAGCACAAAAACTATGCAGGCTGCGTTTGAAGTTATTTGTTTATGCATAATAGTGGATTTAGTAGAATTAAGACAAAAGGAGACGCTGTCAATTCTAATGACTTCCTCTGATGGTGCTAGATGAAGATAAGGATGTTTTCATTTTGAAAGCAAAACATGGATTTCTTATTAACTGATACTACAATCTCATTCAGCAATGACAATTGGTTTGACATTAGAGTGTTTTCAGCATGACTTAAAAAAAAGCGAAAGTCTTGCCTATGGCTGATTTACAATTTGAAATTCAGTGTCAAGTCCAATTTACCCTCATGTTTATAGCCTCCCTAATATGTTTTTTTTTTTTTTTATAATGGCAGCATGATTATAACAACTTCATAATAAACAAGCATATTAAAACTTGTTGCAGGATGGAGATAAACACTGAGGTATGTGAGGTATAAACTATGTGAGCTTCCTTTGTTGCATGCTCAAGTCAGGAATACTGCAGAATATAATTACATGGCTGTAACTAATAATTACGGTAGTCACAATGTATCTAATCTATAAATTCTATAACAGCCTTAAGAAAAGAAAATCAAACCCGTGTCTTGGAATGTGGTTCTGATTAGGTCAGGGAATTAATTTCAGATGTACACAGTGCCACACGGTCCAACCTCTGGGGAAAGGAGTGCTAATGACACTAGCTGATGTGATTATTTTTCTTGCAGCAGAGTGTACCTCTAATCATTAAGCCCACTACAAACCATCTCAAATTAATCTCTTGGACAGGTGGCTAAACTTATGATCCGGTCCGGTTGCACTCTCTCAAGGGAAATTCTAGTAACAAAAGTACTTCCCACGAGCACACAAAGTTTCAGCCATGATTTATTGTACATTTCGCAAGAATATGTAACTATGCTTGATACTTAAGCACTGTCACATAGCACATGAGAAAGAGTGCGGTATTACCCGCTCATGCAGAATCAGAATTTTGCTTTTAAGGGCAATTCACTCCAGATCGACAGACACCAACAAATGGCAAAATACACTTTGTCCAGTTTTGTCGAATTTGTGCGTTACCCCTGCTGCGTCTGTTGGCATTTGTCGGCACTCCTTTTCGCCAGTTGAACTATATTCAGTTGCTGTTTGTCTGGTCATGTAATGTCTGAGAAGTGACATACTATAATCTAGCGATTGTCTCCGTTTGTTGGATCAGTGTGTTAACCGTCACAGTCTGTTTGCTCTCGTTAAACATGTTGAATTGGCATTTGTCGGATCGTGTAATGTCTGAGAAGTGGCATATTGTAATCTGGTGATTATCGATATGTCTGTCAGTGCAGTGTGAATTGGCTATTATACAACAATTGGTGCTTTCGCACCGGAGGAACCTTTTCATAGTTGCTAGAACTATTGGCGGAAGTACTATCTGCATGTTTGCACCACAGGAACTAGGAACGATTTTAGTTCTAGGAACTGCTTTTGGAGGAACTAATTTAGCTCCTACTTCAGAGTAGTGTCTAAACCAGCACTATAGGAACTGTGACGTTAGTGTATGCTGATTGGCCAGATGCACGCGAAACACCAGCACCCGCCATTTAAAAAAAAAGTGCTGTGTAAACACACAGATTATAGCTGTAACGAAGCACCAGACTCAGTAGGATCCATTTGCAGCTTTATTAAGAATAGTCATACAGGCAGGGTCAACAACAGCAGACAGATCAATGGAGGAATCACAGAGAACATCCGTATAACAGGCTTAATATTCAGGAGACGGATCCCTCCGGTGGTGCGGAGGAGGCGGTACGGGAGCCTCCTCTGTAACAGAGCCCTCCCCCTGCGAGCGGCTCCTAACGCGAGGAGGCAAACGACGCCGGGGCCTTCCACGAGGTCGAGGGGCCGGTTTTTCCGGGTGCATCCGGTGAAACTCCTCAGTGAGTGTGGGGTCCAGGATATCCCCTGAATTGACCCAGGATTGCTCCTCCGGACCGAACCCCTCCCAGTCAACTAGATACTGGAGAATATTACCCCGACGTCTAGAGTCAAGCAACTTGTGCACACAATACGCCTCCTCGCCGTCAACCAGAATAGGTGGGGGAGTAGGCTCCCTCCTCCGGCTCTCCCCTCAGACCACCGGCAGGTTTTAGCAGGGAAACATGAAAAGTAGGAGAAATACGATAATTAGCGGGCAGGTCTAATCGAAATGATACAGGAGATAATTGTTTAACAATTTGGAACGGACCAACATATCTGGGACTAAGTTTGCGACATGGAAGTCGGAGTCGTAGATCTCTGGTGGAAAGCCATACCCATTGGCTCAGTAAGTGAGTGTGTGCTTGATCCCAGACCTCCTCGCTCTTGTGTAGCCATTCGGTGACGAGTGGAAGTTCTGTGGGTTCGCCGGACCAGGGGAAGAGAGGAGGTTGGAAACCAAGTATACATTTAAAGGGAGTTATGCCAGTGGCGGGTTTGACCAGTGAATTTTGGGCGTATTCGGCCCAGAACAAATATCTGCTCCAATCAGCTTGATGTTGTTGGCAGTAAGCTCGGAGGAAGCGGATGACGTCTTGATTAAGGCGTTCAGTTTGACCGTTTGACTGAGGATGGTAACCTGAGGTAAGGCTGATGTTGACATTTAGATCCTTGAAGAATGCTGTCCACACTCTGGAGCTGACCTGATGGATGTGCTCCTCCATGGAGTTTGAGTAGATCAGGATGTTGTCGATGTATACGATCACCCATTTATCCAGCATATCCCGGAAGATGTCATTCATGAAGGACTGGAACACGGAAGGACTGTTAGCCAGGCCGAAGGGCATAACCAGGTATTCATAGTGCCCACCAGTGGTTGAGAACGCTGTTTTCCACTCGTCACCTTCGCGGATGCGGATCAGGTTGTAAGCGTTACGTAAATCTAGTTTGGTGTAATATTTGGCTTGACGGAGTTGTTCTAAGGCAGCTGGAACAAGTGGTAGAGGGTATCTGAACTTGACCGTGTTTTCATTCAACCCCCGGTAATCAATGCATGGTCGAAGCCCTCCGTCTTTCTTTTTCACGAAGAAGAAACCCGCGGCTGCTGGAGAAGTGGAAGGTCTGATGAAACCTTTAGCTAGCTCTTCTTCTATGTAGTTCTTCATGGCTTCGGATTCAGGTTGGGATAAAGGAAATATTCTTCCCTTTGGGGGCGTGGTACCGGGAGTTAAATCGATGGCACAATCAGTCGAGCGATGTTCAGGAAGTTGTGAGGCTTTTTTCTTGCTGAAAGCTTCAGAGAGAGATCGGCATACTCGGATGGTAAGTTTTCTAGTTCTGGCTCTGGTGCTCAGGAAACTGGGACTGGACAGGATATACGCGTGACTTTGGATAGACATTGACTGTGACAAGTGTGATCCCATTGAATAATCTGACCGTCTCTCCAAGAGATGTGTGGATTGTGCGTCTGTAACCAAGGAAACCCGAGAATGATGGAATGATGTGGAGCATGGATGGCGTAGAATTTGATGGATTCGGAATGTAGGGATCCAATGTGCATCTTGACTTCTTCTGTTATGAGATGAATTTTGCCCTCACCAAGGGGTCGCCCGTCTAGCACCTCCACTGTCAGGGAGGTATGACAGGGATTCAGTTATAGTTTACACTGTACAGCAAATTTGTGAGATATGAAGTTCCCCGCTGCTCCTGAGTCTATTAAAGCAGTGGTTGAAATAGCATTACCCTGGACTAGCAGACGCACAGGTAGAGTGAGACTGGATACAGTTGTGTGGGTTTTAACATTTGAACTCACCGGTGGAGACTTGGATGAAGGATGAACTGGGCAGGAAGACTTCATGTGTCCAGACTGACCACAATACAAGCATAGGTGATTCTGCATTCGTCGTTCACGTTCTTCTGCCGTGAGGTGAGTGAAACCAACTTGCATCGGTTCATGATTGGATGTTGATTCTTGGAAGGAGCGATGTGATGTTCGGGTAGAACGTCGTGAACAGATTAGATTGTCAACTTGTATGGCCAGATCGATGTATTGATTCAAGTCTTTGCCTTCATCCCGACTGGCTAGCTCAGATTGCAGTTCAACAGTTAATCCCTTTCTGAAAATGGTTTTTAGTGTATCTTCTACCCAGTTGGTTTGTGCAGCGAGCGTGCGGAAGCTTAATGCATACTCTGCTGTTGTTCTTCTTCCCTGGGAAAGATGGAGCAGTTGTTCGCTAGCACTTCCTCTCTCAGTAGGATGCTCAAAAACGTTGCGAAACTGTTGAAGGAAAGCCCTGAAGGATGTGAAAGATGACCCATCTGGTCCCCAGACAGCAGTGGCCCACTCTAATGCTCTTCCTGTGAGTAAAGAACATACAAATGCAATTCGGCTGGAATCATTGGAGTAAAGTGATGGTTGTTGATCGATGAAGAGTGTGCATTGAAGCAGGAAACCTTTGCATTTTGTTGAGGTGCCGTTGAATTTTTCAGGAAAGGCTAGTCGAGGGTTAACTGGAGTACTCACGGGGGGTGGAGAAACTTCTTGAGGTTGCACAAAGGGAGCATTAGCCGCTAACGCACGGAGACCTTGTAGATCCTTGACAAGCTCCTCAGTAAGCGTCATCAGATGGTTAAGCTGGTGGTGATGCAATGTTAGTTGTGAAGCTTGAGCTGACAATTCTGTGGACAGTTGCATAACCGCTGCTGGATCGGGTTTTGGCGAAGTCTTCTGTAACGAAGCAGCAGACTCAGTAGGATCCATTTGCAGCTTTATTAAGAATAGTCATACAGGCAGGGTCAACAACAGCAGACAGATCAATGGAGGAATCACAGAGAACATCCGTATAACAGGCAGAGGTCAGGGCAGGCAGCAATAATCAGAGTCAAATAAACAATCCAAGTCAGGCCAGGCAGAGAAACAATCAGGAAATGGTGAAACAGTCCAAGATCAGTAATACAAGAAGCGAACACAGGGAATAATGCTCAGTAGTGACAGCCAGGGCAAATCAAGACTTCACAGAGATGTGGTGTGTGGAAGTGGCTTATATGTGTGTGTGTAAATGAGGTGCAGGTGTGTTGCACAATCAGTCCCAGGTGAGAGGCATTATGGGAAATGGAGTTCAAAACGAGATGGTTAATATTCAGGAGACGGATCCCTCCGGTGGTGCGGAGGAGGTGGTACGGGAACCTCCTCTGTAACAATAGCCTATATATTTACTCCAGAAACTAACATGGAAAACAGTGATAGATGGGCCTCTTAAAGGGATAGTTCACTTTAAAATGAAAATTCTGTCATCATTTACTGACCCTCAAGTTGTTTCAAACCTGTATGAATTTCTTTCTTCTGCTGAACACATAGGAAGATATTTTGAAGAATGTCAGTAACCAAACAGTTAACTGGAACCATTGGCTTCCATAGTATATATTTTTTCCTACTATGGAAGTCAGTGGTTCCAGTTAACTGTTTGGTTACTGACATTCTTCAAAATATCTTCCTTTGTGTTCAGCAGAATAAATAAATTCATACAGGTTTGAAACAACTTGAGGGAGAGTAAAGGATGACAGAATTTTCATTTTAAAGTGAACTATCCCTTTAACCTTTACACTAAGGAGAAAATCCAATGCAACTTTGAGGGGACCAAGAGAAACATGATTATGTGAACACTAGACATCAACCACACGGCATACGCTAATAACTTTTCATTACTGTCTACTTTCTATGTATAACAGTTCTATTTAATAACGTATTAGACAGGACTTTTAGAAAGATCGTAAACTAATGAACACAGATAATGCAAGCACTGTGTGGCTCTGGCTGGCATTATCAGCGCCGCCAAAACAAAGGTCCGCCGCACAGTCAAAATAAAAGTCACAACAACAAGCGCGGCTTACGTGACAACTGTTGCATCTACAGGCACGTGAGCAACACAGAGTAGTGGTGTTCCTGAATGAATCAGTGTTTTAAACAAATTGATTTAATTAATGTTTAATTGACTCGCTCATAAACATTTGTTTCATTGCTGAATAAAGCTAGCCTGGCTAACGTCAGACCTAGTCTCATTGAGACGTGGTCTGGGAACCACATGTTCATTTTCTCGTATTTGAGGCGTGGTTTACGGATGCCCAGAGCCGTTTATTGGGTGCTACGAATGTCTATCAAATGCGCCTGTACATAGCTCATAGCCAATCGTTTCAATTATACCAGATGACGTATGTAGAGCGACAGAAATTCGACGAGGATTTATGTGTACACGATGGCATTCAGCGATTATTGCCGTTTGTGCAAGACAAACATGAGTCGTCGTCATCGTCTTGCTGCTCCCTCCCCGTTCTGTGATTGGTCCCCTTGCTGAGGCGAAAATCTGGTCCATGGAATCCAGGCTGCCTAGCAGCGTGAATAAAATCGCGCTGCGCTCAAGGCAGCATAGGGAAACCCAGGCTAGAATAAAACAGTGTTTCTGAACAAATCGGTTGAGTTAATGATTCAATGACTTGTCTTTTCTGCACACAGTTTATGTGCAGTGCATTCAGTTGTAGTTGCATGCTTTCATTTCAGTTTATTCATCACAAAAAAGTATCAAATATATTTAGAAGACTTGAAGTTGAATGGGAGGTCTCAAATTTAAAATGCGCTTTCCTGGATCAGACCTGCTTCTGCATGCAAACTTTTTAGACATCTAGTTCTGTTAATCTTTCTGTTGGTGCCACCAATAGTCTATCTAAAGTACTGTTACATCACAAATTACAAAGCAGGATGAAGGTTTAGTCATCTTCAAATTTCTTCAAAACATCTTTGTAAACCGCTGAAGTCATCTCCTATTCTGAAGTGTCTAATAATCTCTTGGCAGAAAGCACAGTATGAGGGTGTTACAATTCCAGTATTGCTAAATGAAATGACAGCAGGAGACAGTGAAAGCTTGCAGTATTAAGGTCATTTGATCAAATGGAATAGAGGAGATATCTGTCGAATAGGTTGCAGCAAATAACATTCTGTAAACTATTTTATTTTATTATTATATTTTTTTACACAAACCGAACCCCTGCTTTGTTATGAAGTGCGAAGATCAACATGAAGGCAAACAAGTTTATAAATTCAATCAAGATATTTTTATACATGCAATACACTGTGTTTAAAGCACAACAGCAACACAACTTTTGCACTGTGAAAAGTCCTATTTATTTATTTATTTATTTATCCACAGTAATGGCCCAACCCGTTTGACTGCTCTCTCTCCCCCCCAAGACTAAATGAGCTTCAAAAATTCATAGAATATTGATCAGCTGGCAAAGTCAAACACGATATCTAAGATCACAAAGACTTGGGGCGAGATGCACTATCAGCTAGAAATAGTTGTGTCACACCAAGTACATAAGAGAGCTTCAAATGAGACATGGATGAGGCCAAGTCACTGGTGTTCGCTATCAGGCCTGATTTGGAAGGTCATCTGTGGGTTGGTTAAATGACGGAGAAAACAACAACTCCCTGACTTGTGTCAACTCTTCTGGGGCCTCAATTATAAAATGTTGCGTAGAAACCGTACTACATTTGATATTATGATCAATTTTCAAATGTGCGTACATGTGATTTAGAGAATGAACATTCAGCTGCGCACAATTTTAAGGTCATTTGCGATTTATAACTTTCACTTCTGGAAGAGAGGCGTACGCAAGTTTTTTTTGTGCGTACGCCTCTCTTCCAGAAGTGAAAGTTATAAATCTCAAATGATCTTGAAATTGTGCGCAGCTGAATGGTTTCCGATCTCCGCTTTGTAAATGTCGCCTAATGTGATTAACATTATAAAAAGCACCAGTCAGCGTCCAAATCCTTTACTTGAGAACCTCGATCAGCAAGAAGTGCTTGATTCCAAATATCTGTAGTACTCCGACTTTCTGCCACAAGGAAAAGTGCGTACATCTGCTCAGACCCTGATGTGACACTAAGCACTTTTCCACGTCAAAGACCGTTTTAATAAATATGAACGTTGACGTGGATTTTTGCGTATGCACACTCTAAGATCAAATCCGTGCGTACGCGCGTACGCTTTATAAATGAGGCCCCAGATGTGCATTTAAAATAATTACTTTTTCTAGCTAAGAGGCCGAGACAATTAAACAGACTAATTCAATGTACCATTGGGAGGTTTAGAGCTGCTTTCTGTAGATAGACAAATTCACCTAAACCATTTGCATGGCTCTGCTTTACAACTCTGTTAGGTGAATTGCTTATTTTCGCCATGTCATGACACATTTGTTACCTTCTCCAAACTGCAGAACTCACAATCTGCTTGATTTGTTCTTCAACATCATGCTCTGTCTTTAACCGCAGAACTATAATTTTGTACAGATTTCTTCAGTAGCTCCTCAGTAAAAAACAAACAAAAAAAACCCGGTGTATTATTTTGCAGTGGCAGAATAAATGGATCTTGCAGAATGGATCAAAAATGATTTGTGTCACTTTCAAGCAGTGAAAATACACAATCGGCTGTAAATTACACCACTCCATATGTTATCAGCAACTGTGCAAAATGCAAGTTTTGGATGCATGCAAAACACACAATCAATGCAAAAGTAATTCATGAATCAGTTAGGCACTTCCAAGAGGGTGTAATTTCCATTTCAATATGTGATTGCAAAGACTGTTGAGTGAATTGGATGGTTATTTTGTCTGTTCCGTGTTACACTTTCGTCTCCAGACCAATTGTTGGGGAATAAAGATTTCTACCAGAAAGACTCGGGAGAATCGTCGCTTCAGTATCTGCGAACTCAAACATGTGTAAGTACCGAGCTTTATACAGTGAGCATAAGAATATGATTGGATAGAAGTGAAGGCAATAGGTGACGTAGTAATTGAGTCTTCCCGGCAGAACTTATGCTAAAGCTTTCATTTCAGAATCCCTGTCTCGAGCCAAAAAATGCTGCAGTGCAAGTAATTTAGTGTTGCCATAATAACGATATGCCCGATAATACATTAATTGCTTTATATTAAAAGCTTTTAGAAAAGCAGTTTGACGTACATTTATGCAACTAAGTATTATATATTGTTATTTTGCTATTATTGTCCAAATCAAATGGTAATTTTTAAACAACAACAGCAATAATAATAAAAGTAAGTTGTCATTACAAAATCATTTAATAATGTTTTTCCATGTTTAAGAAGAAAAAAACTTTTGGTGTTTTTGTAAATTGTAAAACATTTTCAGATTAATTCATGAGCTTGTTTATTCTGCAGACAATATATATGTGCAGTGCATTCAGTTACTCAGTTCTATTCAGTACACTAATAAAACGCATGGACATGTAACTGGAAAAATTGAGGAATGAAAAGCAAAACGACACATTTGATTTTTAATGCATTTTTTAAATATCATGCAATGCATATGGATGAAGCCAGCACGCAAAAGATGGGCAAAACTGTGCTCTCAAACCACTGTTCTCTGGGGAATGTGAGCCTGCTGTCTTTCAAGCCACACATGCACAGAGGCAAAGAGAATATTTGCATGCATGGTACAACTCAGGGCTCTTGAAATGTTTAAAAGTTCCCTTGATGTGCATGATACAACTATTGTCCCATCGGAAAATAACCAAAGGTGTACCTTTGTCGTACTGCTGTCAGAGCACAATGAAGGAAAGGGCTGTTTGATTTGGCTGTAGTGCTTATGCAAAGGAACAGGTTTCTCTGAAGAGGCTTTTATCTGATTCCCTATAGCAGACGGAGATGAGAGACTTGACTCATTTGAGGACTGCTTCCAATGCATAAGAAAGAAAAGAGGAGGGGCAATTGACACAGCAATGCCAGCCCAATTAATTTTTACTCCTAAGATGTTCACCATGAGTTGAGCAACTGTGTCACTGCTTCACAAAAAGAAAGTCTGCAAACTTACCACTGATGCTCTGTGATGCAACTCCAGATTTTAAAAAGAAGAAGGTCAGAAGGTCTTCGCTTTACCAACTCTTCCCTCCATGCAAACTTTAAAATGCATTATCTTCAAAAGCAAAGGTGCTTGGGCATCTACAAGTGAACTCCAGACATCGTGTCTTCAAGCAATTATTTTTTATGTGTTTTCTGATATGCTTAGGCATTCAAAGACAGTCGATGATTTGATATTAAAGAGCATGTAATTTAGCAGCTGAGGGACTTTTGAGCGTGAATGAGGCCTGGCGACAATACCATGGCAAAGGCTGTGCTGTCTCTTCCATTTAATTTTCCAATCCACTTCCTCCACGTAGTTAGGAGAAGTGAGTTTTGTTCTGGTTTGATACACCGTCTAATGAGAGGTACTAAGAGCTTGTTGAAATTGTTCTTTGGTAATGCATTCTGAAGTCTCAGAATGATGAATATTTCTGCTATCTTCTCGCACTGTGCTTAATATATTCCAGAGCTCCTGACTTCTGCTCTCTTTCAACTTTTTAAATCAGCACAGTCTAACTAGTATGAGAGATTTTACCATAAAATCCTTTTGAAGGCACGGGAGTGATAATGTTTTTAGCTGGATATTTGAGCCTTGCATTGGTTAGTTGCTGCAGTGTTGCAAGCAGAAATTCCATTTCTGGGGTGTAAAATATTTTGAATGTGACATATTGATGAGAATGGAATAATATGATAATCATTATTTCAAGTAGGCTATTCCATCCACAATATGATGAAGGTTTTTAAGAAGAAAGTCTCTCTCGTTGTACTTATTTACTGAAGATTACAGCAATGCAGTTATTTCCATTACAATTATTAAAGAATAAACTTGACTTTGCACCAGTACAATAAGTAAGAAGTTCACAAAGAATAAATAAAGCTGTTATTAAAATGAATCTTTAATACATCTGTCAACATGAAGTGGTGGTTATAATTTTGTATTTGATGAAAAGAAAATAGTTTTATGAACCTCTGGTGCCTTTATTCAGGGGGTGATTTTGATTAAAACAGATTTCAGCTTTTATCTTGTGTTGTAAGAAGGTCATAATCTTTTTGAAAAGTTTTGAAGAACAGTGTTACTACTTTTGAAAAGACTTTTACATATAGGTTTTTTATTTTTATTTTACCCTTGACTCAGACCAATTTTAAACTTGATCCACAAAAATCTATCATAAAAATATTAGATGCAGCAGATCATATAATAAAGCTATAAAACAGCTGAATAAAAATAAAACACTTTAATATTTACATTTTGTTTACACAAATTTTCATCATTCATCACCGACTAACATTTTACTTGTAACGGTCACCAGCTGGAGTGCCCTTGAGAGCCACCAGAGGGCACTCCACACCAGACTATTATCACTCCCTCACAAACTACATTTCCCATAACTCACTGCCCGGACTGATCATCACTGATTGCATTCACCTGTGTCTCATCACCCTGTTAGTCTCAGCCTATTTATACCATGTTCACTCATTCACTCACGGCAAAGTTTTGTATGTAGTGTTGGGCAGATCAAGGCTTCGTGAAGCAATGAAACAGTTGAACCAAATGGGCCATATTGTTTCGAGGCTTCGAATCAATGCGACACCCGTCTCAACGGTGACACCTAGTGGTGACACTTGCAGGTGTTGATCTGAAACAACCTTGAGGAGCCATTAAAAAATTGTGTTGTTTTTTTATTATTGTATTTTTCTAATATGAAAAGCTTGAAACCTATAGGCTCCTCACTGTGCATAATGTTATTTTGGTCCTGCAAAATGAATATTAATAAAAGAAATCAAGCCACAATGTCTCACTTTTTTAGAGATTTTTATTCAAAAATATGAATTTCTCTGCTGTGGAAGGACTTAGCCTACTATGTCACTATATCACCAAAAATCCGCTATCTCAAAATCAAACTCCTCTCACAAAAACCCACGAGATCAATATGCGTTGATTTCACTTTTATACAGATGTGCGATTGTGTGGTCTGTTCCCGACCGTATCAATCAAACGCTGATTCGGCGGACCACATCTGATGAAACACTTAGTGAAACACTTCGAGGCTTCGTTTGGCCATAGTCACGTGACATGGGTGTTTTGAATCACGCTTCGGATCAGTGTTTCAAAGCATCTGCGCTTCGGGATCTCGCAAAGCTTCGGAACGACTGTTTCGCGTCAGCCATCCCTATTTGTATGTTGTTGCACTGCATACAGAGTGTTTTCCCTGGTTTCATGTCTCTTGGTTTTTGGATTTCTTGCCTGTTCCGTGGATTACTCTTTTGCCTCTGACCCCTGCCTGTTTTGTTTGTTTGTTTGTTTGGACGGCCTACTTGTGTTTTGACCTATTCCCTGTATATTGGATTACGTGTCTGGATTGCCCCTTAATTAAAGCTGCATTTGGATCTCAACCTTTGTGTCTTGGAGCAGTTCGTAATATTACTCCTAATTAAGTTTTTTTCTTTTTTCATTTTTTTTTTTTTCACATTTTTTGGTGACCAAGGTATGGAAGCTTGTTTCTGCCACAAAATAAACAAATTTAAATGATAATTGCGACTTTTTATCTCACAATTGCGAGTTTACATCTCGCAATTCTGACTTTATTTCTCAGAATTGCGAGATACAAAGTCAGAATTGCGTGAAATAAAGTCGCAATTGCGTGTTATAAAGTCAGAATTGCGAGATATAAAGTCAGAATTGTGAGATATAAACTCGCAATTGCGTGATATAAAGTCAGAATTGCGAGATATAAAGTCAGAATTGCGTGAAATATAAAGTCGCAATTGCGTCTTATAAAGTCAGAATTCAGACTTTTTTTCTCGCAATTGCGACTTTATATCACGCAATAGAGATGCGCGGTTGGCGGTTACAGCCGCGGACTCCGCGGATAAACCGCGGATCGGGCGGATGACGTGACGAAAAATTATATTTTAATTAAATTCGGGTGGGTAGCGGGCGGTTGAACCAATCGAATGAAAAATATATGTATACACCAATCAGCGGATGGCGGGTGGGTGCGGTTTTGAAAATTGGTCAAAAACGTTGGTGCGGATGGATGGCGGACGGATGATGAGTTTTGTGATGCGGTTGCGGATGAAATAATAGCCCATCCGCGCATCTCTATCACGCAATTCTGACTTTATAACACGCAATTGCGACTTTATATCTCGCAATTCTGACATATTTTCTCAGAATTGTGAGATATAAACTCACAATTGTGAGATATAAAGTCCAATTCTAAGGGGGAAAAAAGACGGACTTTTTTTGTTTTTTGTTTTTTTACCTCAGAATAGTTTATCTCACAATTCTGACTTTATAACACGCAATTGCGACTTTATATCATGCAATTCTGACTTTATATCTCCCAATTGTGTATTATAAAGTCTGAATTGCGTGATATAAAGTCAGAATTGTGAGATAAACTAATATTAAAAAAAAAAAAGTCCGTCTTTTTGACATGAGAATGTGAAAAAGTGTTTTATTTTTTATAAGTCCACAGACACAAATGTATCCATAGTTGAAGCACCTACATGTGAACACAATCTGCACAATGTCTACCAAAAATGCCAACCAGATATATAATTTATAAAGAAGGTAATGTTCACTCAGTCCTATCAGCAAGATACAGTTAGCCCCTTTATCTGCATCCCCACCACCCCAGGCTATGTGCATTTGTTTCACTGAGCCCTGTCTAAGCTTTGAATTCTGGAATTGTGTTTTCACCTTGATGTCTGATTGGATCTTTACAAATGCATGTATATGCAAATGCAGCAATATCAGGCTTTGCTCCAGGCTGAATAAATAGACAGTGGTTGCATCCTAAGAAAAGGGTGCCAACTATGTTCTCGTGTGAGAGCAGCGCTTGGTGAAAGTGAAATTTCTTTACTTCTCCAGCTGACATGTTAGACCGTCTGGCGTCTACATTGTGTATTTTCTCGGAAGGGAAAATCGATAATGTGTGTCAATTCCATCAAACATATATCCACAAGAGCCTACATCTTATTCACTGTGTTTCAGCAGGTGCAGTGTTGAGGTTAGCAAGACATATTTCCTAAACATCATCTTGAAAATGGTTCCATGTATCACGTAGTGGCTCTAGTCTAATCTAGTTTAGAAGCACAGTGAAGGCAGTGTGATGTTAAATGTAATCTGGGAATGAAAACAAAGGTTAAGGTGAACACTACAGAGATTGTAATCTTGCTTGTTTTGTGAATATTTCTGATTTGGGGGAAAAGTATAAACAAACTGCTATGGTGAATTTCACAGTACTGTGTAAAGCTCATCTCCACTTTTAAGAGCCCTTATCAGAAATTCTTGTTAACTGAAGTCTTATTTTACTGACGACAAGCAGAACTCGTCTGTAGTCAGTGAAGCAGCATGTTAAGTGATCAAAGCTGTGTGGTTGAAGCATTTCATTTTAGTGCACACAGAGACACTGTAGGAAACAATAAGCCAAAGTACAATTCACTACATGATCTTGGTATTAATGCAAATACATATAATGAGACTGATTATTGAAACACTCATTTGGTGACTTTTCACTAAGAATGAAGGTGGGCTGCTGATAGCATTTTTTTTTTTTTTTTTTTTTTTTTTTTTGCACACTATCAGCATTGTTTTAGCACCGAATTCATTAAAGGAATTATGCAAATCACGTAACTCCACAAACAATGCCAAAAATGTTGTGCCTGCAATCAAGCATTTTTTCCACAAATAGAGCTTAAATAATAAAAAATTAATGGTTGATGTGACAGTACATGGTGTTGGTGGGGCTTGAGATTAAAATAATAAACTTCCAGAGTAAGATCATGCTAAAATGTATTTAAAAGTAAAATGTTTTCATATATTTAAAAATGTTAACTTACAATAATCAAAGACAAATTCTCTTTTTGCTCTCCTCTTCCCTATAGATTGTCAGCAACTCAGTCCAAACATGCCTACTTCCTCAGTAGTCGACAAGCAGTACTCACTATACTCAAGTCAATAAGTAGTATGTCTAAATGCAGAGTATTAAGACAGTAGGCAAAAAGTACCCGGATTTACTATTTCCGGCAAGATTTTGAAGTGCAAATCTGATCTCATCTATCTCATTATGTGATGTATTTCTGGTCTCAAAATGTAGTTTTTTTTATTTCTTACAATTTATAATTTTTTGAATTTCTGTCATGATGGTTCTTTTTCATAAGATTGAATGTGGTAATAAAGAGTTGGTAATGCTTTAAACTTTATCCGTATGATGGGGAAAATCACTTTGATAAAGCAAAGATACCTACATATAATAACAACATACAGTTACGTGACAAAAGAATGAAACGACTCGAACCCAAAGACTCGAGAGGTGAACTAATCAATTCTGTATCCGGTACCAACTGCATAGCTCAGCTTATGAAGATGTCACAGGACGAACGAACGACTCAGATTGGGAGGTTAGGTAAACTAAAAGACTTCAAAGCCTACATACCACAATTAAACCCATCATCTGAGAAGAAAAGAGATGACGCTGCAAGATGGAGGTGTTGAGAAGTTGTGTGTCCCTAAGCGTCAAGGTGCCAAGCATGTGCCACACCCCACTTAGCTTGTTAATTTTCCTATTAAGTTTTAGCTCCATCCACCTAATCTCAAGCCAATTAGAACACTATCAGGCCTTATAAATGGCACCTGTGCCCACAGCACCTTCATTCTGTGCTGCGTTCCAGTCCTCTGTTAGACACGCACTTGCGAACTTCCCTAAGCACTTCCCCTTGGGGGAATCCCTGCCGCCATTTTGAAGTGCGTTCCACTTCGTGAAGTGGACGAGGGAAGTTTATATGGACAGACCCTCGTTCCCTCGATTTTGACCGAGGGAGCGAGTCTGCTTCAAATGTACACTTCAGGCACCTATATGTCCCACAATGCAGTACGATTGTGACGTCACTACATAGCTCGTCTAATCACCACCACACAGACAACTCTATGATATATTAATTATAATTTTTTATTTTATTTAAAACAACCCAAACACACCTATAAACATTTGGATGCTGCATTAAACAAATTATTAAAGGGGAAAAAAATATAAGTAATACATCAACTCCACAGCTGATTCCAAGTGATCAAGGGCTTAGGACGTTCCAGTTCAGACCATTGCAGTTTCCGCCAGTAGTGGGCACTTGCAATGACGTACATCCGAGTGAACGAGACGGAGGGAAGTTAGCAAGTGAAGGGCATGACAATTTTGGACTGGAATGCAGCCCTGGTGCACATGGATGCACTGTGCAGAGGACTGAGTTCTTTCTCCTTTGTTTTTCCCTGCGTGTGTGTATTTGACCATGTAAGTGCTTTTGTTTGACACTTAACTATTATTCTGTATTAAGTTTATCCTAAATGTGTTTATTTTGCTGTATTTCCTGCTTAGGCATGTTCTTTAGTTATTTACATATGTATTTGAGATTATATTATGAGCAGATGGCTTCATGTATTGTTTAAATTCCTTTATTGTGGATTCCATGTTATATTGTGAACTAAAACATTGTATTTCTGTTCTTGTAGAAACCACACGCTCACACACATACACCCCTACATACACACCCATATACAATACCTGATTTGGAAGGAAAATAAGAGACCTTAACATCAGAGAGACTAGACTGGACCTGTTTTTACTGACAGCCCCATTGGCTTCAAGCTAGCTACCTAAGCATCCTCCTACTCCTTTTCAGGAGGGGAAGTTATTTTTATTAAAGATTATGAGGGCACATTAATTAAACAAAGATGTGCACAGATAAATCAATCACGATAAATACGGCAATATTCCATAAAAAACTAAGAATTATCAATTTTGATTGCATTAATTGTTAATTTTGATTTTCAATTTTGACTTGAAGCTAAAACAGCCAAAAAGCTGTGGAACGAGCCAAATACTGAAGGAGTTAGTAGATTAAAACAATTATAATAATTTGGTGCATAAGCTAAAAAAAAAAACCCACACATCAAAGTTCAACAAGGAGAGGAGATCGCACAAATAATAGTAGAAGATTTCTTACAAAAGGCCTTTAAATACGTTTTAATTTATTTTTATTTTTTTAAGAAATCTTCTATTAAGTGTGCAAGCTCTTCACCTTGTTGGACTTAAGCAAAATAAATGTTTTAAATGTAGTGGATTGCAGGTGGTTTGTAAATAAGGGACATTTTGCGCTGAAATAACGCACACAAAAATGGCACAACTTTTTAGTGAATCAGGCCCTTTAATCGGCACAGGAAACAGAACATCATAATCTGCAATCTGAGTTGGCCTTTACATCAGAGCTCGCTCAGTGAATACAGGGAAAGCTGATCTGTTAGATCTTCAAGCATTTGTCACAGACGTCTCTTGCGTTGAAAGCAGCAATGATTATTCCGTAACACGTGCTATTAATCTACCTTGATGTGATAATTTGTTTCCGCTCTGTTTGGGGTTTTTAAGTGAACTTTGTCTCAGCAGGGTGACTTTGCAGCTTACGACGACCAAGCGAACAAGAGGCAGCTGCTTTCCATTCATTCTCTGTCAAAACAATAGCGCTGTTAACAAAGCAGAGGGGGCTTCATGCATAGTGTGACGGCATTGCTTTTGACAAGTTGAGGAACATTATTTGATTGATGAACAAAGTCATATCCCACTTGTAATTAATACTAGTATGTGTAAAGTCCTTTTGAGAGCAGGCGCCAATATTGTATTAATTCAGGGTTTCAGAAGAGGATGGGAATCCCAGCAGACAGAGGGGGCAGGATCTCATTTATCAAAGCACAGTCTAAATATCCATGACATTATTAATGGATTCTTTGTTAAAATGAGACAAAATGATTAAAGAGGTAGAGGAGGAATTATATCTGTTTGTACTTCACTATTTCAACCCATGTCTGGAGTCATGCTCAACACATCCTCATGCCCCTTACTTTCTACATCATTTTCTAGCCATTATAGAACTATTTTGCCCCTATGTCCAATGGCAAAGAATGGAGATATAATGGCCTAAATTGTATTCCTGATGATACAGTTGACCTGATTCAATTTACGAGACTCAATCTGACTCTCTCTCTCACTCACACACACACACACACACACACACACGCGTGTGCGGTACAATGTTACAAACTAGTTCAACAACTTAACTTTTCCAATTACTGCTCTCCCACACAAGTAGCAGAAATAAGATGAACTGATTTTTCATCCTCAAGGACACTTCTATTTTCGATACAGATGTTTGTAGCTCGACCATGTGCCAGAACTCTCACAATTACACATTTTATCTGTATATAAGACATTCATCATGAAAGAACTTGACTACATACACACACATATACATACATACAAAGTAAATGCAGCCTTGGTGAGCAAAATAAACTTAGTCAGTTTCATCCAAACCTTAAACATAGCACATATACTCCCTCATTTTATGCGTATGTTTTTTTGTTCTTGTCAAGCCATACCTTAACATGGACCAAAAATCACATCTTATCCACCTTTTGTTGATAGGCCCAGGTCTTTTCAGCATGAAGTCAGTCCTATGGTACTGTATAATTTTGATGGCTTTGCACAAGCCAGGTTGGTGCTATGAATCATTGATTATACATCATTTTAGTATGCCGCACTGCAGACGCCACATTGGGTTCAAATAGAGGAAAGGCAACGAAGTCCCTGATCAATATGAGTAAACCTGGGAGAAAGCTGTCAGGTTGAGGCGAAGGACTTCCGTCTGCTCCTCTGGGCTAAGGAGTAACCTTTTTCAAAAGCAAGGTAATGAAGAAGCTCATCATTTTTAATGAGGAATTAGTGATCCATTGAAAAAAAAAGACTATCAAAGGAGCAGCAAGGAGACAGAACGACTGTCTGACTGATGCATGCTCAACACCGAAGTCAAGACATGCTTCCATTTGGGAAAGTGAAAAAAAGTGTCAATTGATGCATTAAAAGTTTATGTTAAATAGTGGGGTCTCTTTTTATTTCAATACTACAGTTGGTTTTGCATTAAATGCAAAACCAACTGTAGTATTGAAATAAAAGAGAAAATTTGGTTAAAATTTTTTGAACAAGACTGGAAGGAAAAGGCAATTTTGTATTGAATTAATCAAATTGCCACCAACTATGAAACCTCAGAAGCTGCTGCAGCTAAAACAGATGAGGATCTATTAAAACATTTTCCACTGTCATACTTAAAAGAAAATCTAAACCGATCTGAGGAAATAGGTATGTTATTTAATTTGACTGAATGCATCCCGTCTCACATTGTATATTTCATTAGAAAATGACAAATTTCTGCAATTGACAGAAACAGATTCATGGTTAATTAAAAATATAATTACATGCACTTAAGCCATTTAGAGTAAGATGAATGGGACATCATTAGGCACACTTTGAAATCCAGATGTTCTTTAAATCAGTTTATACTGGCTACACAATACAATAGATCGAGAGGTTTGTGTGGTTAAGGTACATCCATTCCCAAAATGTGCAATCAACTTTACCAGAAAAAAATGACCATATCCTGCTTTGGAAACACATACATTTATGTGTCTCTTCATATCTGCCTTGCACTACTCTATTGCTAATACAAAGGTAGACAGCAAATCCACTTATTTGAGGAAAAGTGATAAAGAAAATGCTATGCCTTTCAAATTTTGCCTGTATTTGCTGACACATATGGCAGCAGTTACTTTGGACTTGTTTTTATTTGTCAAGGCAGCAGAGCATCCGATGTCTGTCCTCCGACATGTGTCTCTGCTGGATGCTAATAATTATGGGTGCGTTTTTTCCCCTCCTCAATTAGCACCTGCTGTTTAATTTATAAGGATGATTTAACAACCGCACAAAAGTATGAGTCCAACCACAAACTGAACCGCTTGCCATGGTGAAAAACAAGGACACGCAGTTGTTGGAGACAAACAGCAACTTTACCCACTTGCCGTAGGCGGTCTGGCCAAGTTCAAAACGTAGAGGTCATTTATCTTCACCCATTAGGTTACAGTTAAAATGGCAAGCCTAAGTGCCTCCGTGCTGGAACATGGAATTCCACCGGGAAAAGTGAGCTGCAATCTATGCAAATGCCCCGCAGAGGTTAATAAAAATATGATTACCTTTCTGTTTTCTTAAAAGATAACACGTACCGCACAAGCATGCTACTAAAGATCCATTATCAATTAATTTGCATGCTGCAGTAGTCTTGCTAGTGTTCTATTTCTGTAGTATACCCTTCTCAACACTTTAGCTGCTGCTCTGAGCTCATTGACACCTGTGCTATTATTATCTGTCAAACACATAGGGAGTCTGACTCGCACTCCTTTAATTCCTTCATAAAAGCCAAACTGAATTAGTTCAATTTTGCTACATTTATGTTTAGCCCTAATGACAGGTCCCCGTTTTCACTGTTTCACTTTTATTGGCTGCCACATCAATAGAGCAGATCTGTGTTCTTGTATTGATGTGGCCTGTGCACCTTCAATACACAGGCTGTTGACTACACTGTTAAAGAGGCCATGCTTATTAGCACACCTTTTCATGGACATATTAAAGGCACATTCTGGGTTCAGTACAAGCCTAATTGAAAGCATTTGTGGCATAATGTTGATTATCCCAAAAATGTATTTCCACTTGTCCCTTCAATTCTTTAAAAAGCAAACATCTGGGGCCAGTTGCATAATAATAGTCTTACAAAAAAAAAAAATTCTTCAAGACTGTTCATAACTTTTTTAAGTCAGTTACATAAAAATGTAGATTGGTCTAATTTGATACCAAAAAGTAAAACTAATTAACCCTTGACTCTCAGCCTCAGACGTCACACCCACAGACAGTACTTAAGGAGTTTTCGAAGTCATCATCTGATGGTTGAATTGATTTCCAGGAGACTTGCATGTCGCGTTCTATAATGGTCCACCTGGAAACAAAGCCACTGTAATGCCAAACACCCTCACGGAAGAAGAAAGCTGTTGTGTTTACAACTGACTTATTTGTGAAGTTCGTGGCATTGACTCTTTAATATATGTCCAAGAGTTTTACACGCCAGTCTGTTATTGTAGGGACATTGTTACATTTCCGTGCCCCTAAATATGACGCTGAACAAAACAAACTGTGATTGGTTGCTTTACATGTCAGCCAGATGGCCATGAACTCTGAAGGTCTGGCTACACGAGCCTACCCCTTGAACAACTTAGTTGGTCATAGCAGTATTTAAACTGCAGTAAGCGATTTCCGAGAAACACTGTTGATATTTGAAATCAACCCAAACGAACACACCCCTCCCTTCATTGCTCAACCCCTAAAATGCATGAACACGCAATGCAATAGTGGATGTCTCTTTATCATGGCTCAAGCGGAGATGAAGAATGAACGACAAGGAAGAACAAAAATGAACATACAGTTCACAAGAGTATATACAACCAAGAGTTCATTGTTAGTTGCCACTTGCCAGCAGCAAACCAGCACCAAACAAACAATGACACTCAAAATTGTCCTGCTACCATAGCTACCATTACAACAACATAGGGTTGCCAACCGTTCCGTATAATACGGAATCGTCCCGTATTTGACACATAAAAGTCTTGTTCCGTATTGAACTGATACGGAACGCACTTTGTTCCGTATTTTTGAGAATCAATTCAGTGCAAATCCATGACAGACACATAGCTTCTAATATAGCCTATGTCAGACTATGAACGAAGACATTTGTAGGCTATGATAAGAAAAAAAAACCTGACGGTGCGGTAGATACTAATTTCTCCCCGTTTGTCTATGATCAGCGTATCGTTTTTAACATCTTGGAACATCAGCAGAGAATGCCCTTTTAATTGGTCGTTTCAGTCATTGTGAGTCACGTATCGTAGCAACGATGATGACAAGTGACAACAGCGGGAAATGTAAAAATGAGTTGTGTTGTGTTTATTTTTCTTAAAATGCAGTCTAAGCCGATGAGTTTTTAATGTTTTTTGTTGTATTTGTTTAAGTTAAAAATAAAACGTATTATAAACTAAACAAATGATCATGATAGCCTTTATATTTCACATCTGTGGTTCAGTCTTGTATATTGATTAGGCCTACTTTGCTATTCTATAAATATATAGGCCTAATAAGTTGTATTATAATATGCTATAATGTATGAAATATATTTATCTATATGTATCAATGCACATACTCTCTTTCTACAGTCTTTCTTCAAATCTCCCTCTTGCTCACTCTCTCTCCTCCGCCATCATGAGTGTATACACCATATATATATATTTACATAGATGCCTCATTAGCGGCTGTTTCTTTTGGCCACTATACGCAAGTCGTCCACCATATTGGAACGGTCAAAGCCGGTCCGTGAACATTTGAGAACAAGTTGACTGAGCATTTACAACTGCGTATGAATAAACTATATCTGCAATAGACTTCAGCAGATGATTTTTCTAAGCGAACACTACAACAACACAACATTAAAAAGTACCATAGTAAAAACCTGTAATGTTGAGTTAATACTTATAAAAACACAAACCAACACATTCTCACCTGTGAAAGGTGCCATTTCTTTGGGAATTTAAATCTCGACGGTTTCACAACCAGAAGCTGCGCAATGTTGTTGCATCATTTATTCTTATTGTGAGTTATGACATGCTGAACGTTCCAAGATGGCGGACGCACCAACATGTCTGGAGCGGTCGAATGTGGCTTCTACGTATACATATCTATGGTATATGCCCCCTACTGCTGATTGGCTACAAGTTTGTTGTGCTGCTCGGTCTATTCCACTTTCAACAGTGTTTCTCAGAAATCGCTTACTGCACCATTAAAACACAGTTTATTAAAAAACTGTTAATGCAACTGGGGTCAGTGAGGGACTTACAAGCAAATGGGACCAGTCCGTAAATGTTAAAATAGGCACTGTTTTAATAATATGGCCATGAACTATTGAAACAGTACTAACATTATTATCATTATAATTTTTCTCTATAAAGTTATATCCAATTTAACTTGCCATGACAATGCAACATCAAAAACCCTAAAACTGTGAAAATGATAAACTAAAAAGCTTTACAGCTCAAATAATATGAAGTTTTTATGAAGCATGAAGCAGCAAATATGAAGCAGCCGCTTACCTCTCTCTAGCATCAGCTGTTTCAGCATCCCTCCACCTCCCCAAACTCCACCTTCATCTTAGATAGGCCTACCTTGCCCTTCGTAATCATATCCTACATTTAGCCACTGTGGGGGGTATATCAGAGCTTGAGTTGAAGCTGCTTCATCGAGCACCTCATCAGTTTTATAAAATTATACACTTCACATTTCTACTTTTAAAATTGGCCCCATTTATATTGTGAAAGTGTCTGTAAGCTTCTCTTTCTTTTTTTTTCTTTTTTTTTTTTGAGAAAATAAAATACTAGTTACATTTTTAATAACCATAATTTGTAACTGTATTGATTCCAGAATTTCCTTTAAGCAAAGGTCAGAGACAGACAAATGTTTTTTCTAAGTCTATGTTTAAACAACTTAATTGTTTTTGTGAATAATGATTGTACTTAAATATATCTGTGCCTACAATAAGCATATAAATCATATTAGGATTTTTTTTACTTGTGTTGTTATGATATTACATTATATTAATGAGTGCAAGGCATTTGACAGTGGTTATTTCGGATAAGACACATCACTAATGTCTCTTTCAGGAATGTGTCTCATCTCATCTGTAGACAAAGGTGTATGAACATTTACTGTCTGTTACTATCACTTTTACACTTCTTAAATTTCCAGGTGAACTTCAGCTTATAAAGTTGAGCTTGATTGACAGGCGATGTAACCAATCATAATCCGCCATCCGCCATTTTGTCCGACAAAGCAGTCAGGAGAGATAACAGATTAACATGGGAGGATTTGAACTTGAAAAACGGTGTGTACTGACGCCTTTCCGCGGTTTAAAACAACATTCCTTCTTATGTTCATTCATGTTTATTTGATGCTATAACGTTAAATGAACTAGAAGGAAGAGATGATCGGTTCACGAGCAGCCTTTAACTGATGCTCTACAGTGATCTGTCAGACACATTTAAGAGCCACAAAACGGTATGTATCGTTTACATTTCTTTTAAAAAATGACCAAATTTGAAAGGTGAGACTTTGTTTAATATGTTCGGTTAATATCAAAAGTAACCGAAAAGTAACCTGGTCTGTCCTGTCTGTCAGCGTGTTGTCAGTCTCCTCTCTGCTCCGCGATGTATTTTTCACTGCGTGAGAACATGGTGTGGCGTGAGAGCAGCATAGCTTGTCGGACATAGAGCCAGTAACTAAGGGGGGCGGGTCTTTGCGAAGTGTCAATTAGGTTGCTTATTTGTGTAACCAGCTTATGTCTGAAAGGAGGAAATAAAGAGAGGAAAATCTTTTTTTTGACAGTAGAATGTGAATTTTTATTAACAACATGATGTAATGTTCACTCACAAACACAACAAAATGATGAATTATCAGGTGCATCATGTATCTTTTTTTTTTTCTTTTTTTTTTTTGGAGTGGAAACCAATGGCAGAACTGGCTCACTTGCTTCCCTAGGCAAGACATGACCAATTAAAAATAAATGAACTGCACTGCTTAGTAGTTCATTAAACACATACGATATGTTAGTGGCACAGTGTTTGATTAGCAAGTAAGGTGACAAATTCTGGTCTAACATAGAATTTCTTTTAATAAACAAAGAATAAACGTATATAATAAAACAATATAATGAAATATATTTATAAATGATGAATTAAGTATTATATAATACAAAAGAAAAACCTAACTGCACTTACATGACAGGCAGTGATCAGCATGTCTTTTTATTATACAGAAAATAACAGCTTTTTGAGGGAAAAGTTGAGAGAAACGAGCAAGGGAAGATGATGGCAAAAAATTTCAGTTTTTTTAAAGCAATGATCTGCGGAAAATGAGACTTGATTAGACTGATCTAATTTAGACATGTGAATGGTTGATTTCTGCCACAGTGTTTCGACAAACATGCATTTAAATGCATTTAAAATCCATTTGGCAAAAATTCTGATGGCGGACATGTTCCCTCAGTTTCAATGGACATGATACTTCTGCAATAGGGTATAAGGATTAGACTGATCAACAAAGTATAACTTTTTATTTTTGGCAATATAATGACACTTGTAAGTGGTAAGTGTGATGATCATTATTATTATTCGGAGAGATATGTATTCCAGAAAGCTAGAGCCACCATTATAACTTGGTCTTGGGCATGTTAACTTCTGTCTTGCAACCATAGCAACATAGGCTATATAATTGCTTGATCTGATTCCTCACCTAAGATTTCTTTGGCATTGCAATTAAATCATATAAAGAAAATGCAAATAAGTCAATAAAAAAACCCCTCACAAAACCAAGTCTGATCCTTGACTCTTATTTTATTGTCACATCAGATCAACACATGCTGTACAGTAATTTTCTCCTGAGACAAGTTCGCCAATGCTATGGTGGTTTTCGTCAGAAAAAATAGCCTAAGAACTATACTATAGTTTCCTACTTTTCACTGGGCTGGAGGTGGAGATTTAAGTTAAAGCCTTGTCCCTAGTGCATGTAAACCGTTGATCAAGCACAAGCAAGCAGGGATGAGCCAGTTCCGATTGATGAATAGACTATTGATTGGACAGAAAAGTCCCTAAGGTTGTTTCTTAAGTTTAGCTAGGCAAGTCTTACAAACACATCCACAACCCTGAATAAATGAAAAGAGACTCTCTTACACTGGGGGCTTTTTGGTATTCACATTAGGCCTTTAGAACTTGTTTTCAGCATTTAAATGCCCAGAAAACATTTAGGAAATCAAACTTCAACCAAATCTCACAATATTTCCCTCATTCAACCTTCCATCAGATATTCAAATAAGTTTTGCGAGGTCCTAGTCGACAAATGAATTTCTCATGTGGAGCGTCATTCATAATGTATTATTACCATCAACATTGCATTATTGTTACTTCGATAATCATTTTTTAAAATGCAGTTTGTCAAGTAATAACCTATGTCAAGTAATACACTTCGCAGATTAAACATTTATTACAATCCAAGTTACTGTGCAACTTCAGGAGCATGGCAAAGAAAACAAGTCTATTTGTGCTGTTTATTACAGTGAACATAATGCAAAATTCAACAGGCTGCATTTCTGAGTGGTTTCAATCACTGCAGGTTATGCCTTTCACACTATCCCACCATTCTATTTGAATGATATTGATAAAAAGTCTCCAATATACCCCTGTATACGCACCGCATCATATGCTGAGTGGCGACTTTCACAAGCAATGTTGTGCCAGCAGTATTTTCTCAATCTCAGATCATTTCTGATCTTTCCGGACAAAGATAAGAGAGTGGCCATCACTAGGTGGCAATGTAGTGACACAGGAAAATGAACAGTGTGTTTCCTGCAGCCCAAATGCATGTCTAGAGAGCAGCAATCCACCATACCGTCTACAGCATATCCACTAATTTTCTTAATTCAATCGGAGGCATTTCAAAATCGTTTGTTAGACCACTTGACAGGTTTCTCAAAATGATGAAAGATGCATTCATTCGCATATATAAATAGCATGCATTACTTACAGAAATGGATGTGCAATGTGTAATTTTTGTCTAACAACTCTAATATATCTAGTTGACTGCTGTGTTGAATCCCTAACTATTTAATAACTACATGAAAAAAAAAAAAGGTAAAAAAAGCAACGTCTTTCACTCGGGACTTCAGGGAAAATATCTAAATTGCTCATTCCTGCCTGTATCCTTTAAGAAATCGCCATGGACAGCTAGTCAAAGACATGCATGACTATCTCACACATAAAGCTTTTCCAATATCTCACAAAGCTCTTCTGCTGTCTATGGCATCGGGAACAATGACAGACCCTGGTAAATGAGCTGAACTGGCAAGGCCTGTCAGACCTTGCAGTGATTTCTCGGAGAGAGCTATTTCACATTAGCATTAAAGTGGTTCTTAGCAAAAAGGTACAAGCAGCCTGAAAAATAGCTACTTGAAAAATACATTAGGTGCTGTAAAAAGTTTATTGACTCAATGTTTGGAACATAAAGAAGGTAAAAGACATGTGCATTTGATTTAACAAAAGTTTTAGGTCTGATTCAGTTGAGTATCTGACGTCCAAAATTCTAAAGGGAATGGAGACAACGGTACGAAATTGCTATGTTAAAAAAAAATGCATACACAGCAATGTCACTGTGCCACACACACTTGCGGCATTAGAACTAAAGCCCCTTTGTGATCTGTGTATGGATGTCAATGTTGACAGGTGCTACAGACAGAAAATCCTTTCCCTAAGGGAATATGCAAGCTAGGCACTATCATAAAGTGATCTGGCATAAAGGAAAATAAAGGGTCTGAGAAGGTTATCTGGAAAACTTCCTCAGCCCTTCAATTCGCTCACATAGATTACTGTACTATTTCACAGATGGCACCTCTGTGATGTCTGAGGAGTAAAGCATCCTCTCCCTATGCTTTGGTTGGAGGCTGGTGGTGCCTTTTAACATATCAGTGCTACTTTACTTCCTCGCACACCACGGGATGACACATTCTCCAGAATAAAAACAAGTAAAGCACATCAAAGTGCTTTAATAATGCAAATCCCACAGGACACTTTGTCCTGTACAAAAGGAGCTCACAAAATATGAGATGGCAGTAGAAGTTACTTCACATTATCAGTGAACTATGATGCTGGTGGACCTCAAAAACTTGAGATCCCTTCCATGAAAGGGTAACAAGTTCTAATCAACATTCTGTAATTAAATTCATACAACACTCACACACACACGTATGCATGCACACACAGAGAGAGAGAGAATTCTAAAAATAATTAATTTTATTCAGCTATGATGCATTAAACTGATCAAAAGTGACAGTAAATACATTTATAATATTACAAAAGATTTCTATTTTAAATGAATGCTTTTCTTTTGAACTTTCTAATCATCAAACAATTCTGAAAATAATGTAGAATGGTTCCCACAAAAATACTGACAAGCATAACGGTTTTGATATTAATAAGATAAATCATTTATAATAAATATCAAGCGTAGCATTAGTTCTGGCCAGCCCGATCTCACGGGAAAACGTACAAATTCTACGAGGTGGCTTATTCGTACGAATTCATACGACCTGACTCGTACGAATTAGTAAGATTTTTGCAAAATCGTACATATTTTACGAATTGGCCAATTCGTATGAATACATACGAATGACCTACCCCTGACCCCACCCCTAAACCTACCCATCACGTGGGTTTAGACAAATCGTACAAATTCGTACGAGTGAGGTCGTACGAATTAGTACGAATTAGCCAACTTTTTATCATTCGTACGAATTGGTCGTGAGATAGCGTTGGTTCTGGCAGGTCACGTTAGTCAAGCTCGCATCAGCTGACTCTCAGCTGATCTACGGCTACCTATGGAATATGACGCCTATCACAGCAAGCATATATAAGCTCCTTCAGTATTATCAGCAGCTATCGCGTTCTCAGGAGCTAATTACCCTCCTCCATCCAGCTCATCCTCTCGTTCAGGATTTGGCATTCTGATTCCCCTTTGAATCAGACTAAATTCTCAAATTATGTTGTACATGAAATATTGACATTAATGATATCTGCAATACATTTATGTTATACCTCCAATCCAAACTGTATGCTAATTGTCAATCGTCTTTGATGATAGTGGTCCTGACAGAAACTGGAATATTCCATAGTTTTGATTCCCTAGTGAAAAAAACGATACTAAAATGTATCGCTTGAGACTGATATAATTATAATTAGTAATTATAAATAGTTCCACTTTAGCACAATCAAATATACTTAAGTATCTTTAGTTGGACCTCAGCACTATTTCTGGATAACCAAAGTGCATTAAGTACAAAATTAGTTGTTCCAATTTAGCAGATTTTAAGTATACTAATTTACTGTACCAGAAGCACAATTGCAGGCTATTTATATAAGTACATAAATATAACATTTAATAGTATATTTATTTTCCCTAGGGTTTCATGGTGACAAATTAACAACAAGCCACTAAATTTGTTCAATAACATCACTGGTTTATATGTGAATAAAAGCTCAAATTCAATCTTTTCATCGTATAAAGCGATTGAGTCCCTTTAGAAAATTTGGACTAAACTACTCAATCCATATGGATTATTTTTACGATCTCTTTATGAACTTCTTCATCTCTTCAGTTGCGTAGCTGTCTATGGAGGGACAGAAATCTCTCAGATTCATCAAAAAGATCTTCATTTGTGTTCCGAAGTTAAACTAAAGTGTTACGGTTTGAAAGGACATTTTTGGGTAAACTATCCCTTTCAGGAATCAGGTGTAGAAGGAAGAGAAAAAAATAAGTCAGCAGGGCATCAGTGGCAGAAGCCTTTCCTTAAAAATGAGAAAGAGAGAGATACTGATGCAAAGACTGAGCTTGTACTTGAATGATTGAGGTTATGCAGGTGACCTCATAAACTAAAATCCATGGCAGCTTCCCAAGGTGAATGCTGAATTATGCTGTCATTAAAGGACAGGCCCTGGCAGCCAAGGTTAGTATGTAAAACATAATCATCTTCTTCCCTCTACCAGTCCTTCATTAGTTGTTCTTATCAAGCAGAATTTATCACACCTTCAACTAGCTCTGCTATCACAAAGCTAGATAAAATTGGATTCCAGCAATGCCACTGAAATTGGATCTGCAGCTACCAGTCATATTAGGCCCAGTCATGTTTGGTTAAAAAATGATGTCTGATGAGAGAATTATTCTGTCTAGGAGTATCAACAACTCAGTGCGCAAAACTTGATTTCCGATCAACTCCCGACACTTAGCTTTAACCGTGGGGGACGCTCCCGTCAAATCATGAATATTTGGCCACCCGATGCTCATCACCCAATGAATTACACTGCTGGAGTGAATACGACCCTCTCTGTGTCAAATATGGAAAAATGTTGAGAGCTTACGGAGTTGATTTCATGTTACAAGCAATGCAAGAGGGAATGTGGCTCTCAGTCCCAGCCACTAAACGCTCTTGTCCTTCATTGATCTTCCCTGCTGACTGCACTGGCGGCACACTGCTGCTTTTCTCTGTTCCAAAGGCTTGCAAATGTGCTAATGGTATTGCCAACCCTAAATCTGCAGTGACTGGGAATGTGCCATCATGTTAAGCAATAATTCTTGCTGAGGCTTTTCGGAGGTCACACAGTATGTGAGAAAATATTAAACACAAGACTCCTGCAACACTCTTTATTTTATACGCCAATTAGGATGTATACAATACTTGCATAACAGTACACTACTGTATCTTCTTACTGTAGATAATGAACAATTGAATGCAATCTCTGTAGATGCCAAACCTTGGTGATAGAAAAACTATTTGCAAATTGTTGCTTTGTACAACACAGCCTTGTAAAAAAGTAAGGGGTTAAGACAGCTTTGTCTTTTAATATGAATTCTTTGCTTACAACAGCTGTTCGCACTGTTTATATGTCACTGAACATGTGAATGTAATTCAGCCTGGCAGATACAGCATTGCCCTTTGAAGACAAATTTGGCCTAACAATAAGTTTGATTGGAAGTAGCATTCCACAATAGGAGCATTAACAGAAAACTTTTCTTTTTCTTTAAACTTTAAGATTCACTTTTATGCAGGTTAATCCATGTTTTAAACTATAAATACTGACCTTAACAATCAAATTTAGTAACAGAGCATTCTCAAATAGACATTTGAGATCCATTGACTTCCATAATAGTCCTGGTTTTCCAATATATACATGGTCGAATATATTGGTCTGCACATATTGAATGTTGAATTTTATGCATAGATAGGCTAACTGTTGCACTGAACATCAGCAAATTAGGAGTAGCCTAACTTATGTTAAAAAAAAACAACAAATTATTTCCATAAAAGTCACAGGCATCTGGGTTTGTGTGTTGCAAAGTAACAATAAACTCTAATAATATCTCTTTTATACAACAGTCCAAATAACATGTATGCAAATTAGGAAAAGCAAAAGAGTGTTACAAATGGCGCTTTTCCACTGCATGGTACGGCTCGGTTCGGTACAGTTCGACTCGGCGCGGAACGGTTCGGCTCGCTTCGCTTTTCCACTGCGTGGTACGACTCGACTCAGTACGGCACGGTTCGGCTCGCTTTAGCTCGGTTGCTTTTCCACTGCAGCAGCAGTTAGTACCGCTTCAAAGTGGGTGGGACTGATCGTTATAGTTGCCGTCTCTACTACCATGACATCATCATATTAAATGTGAATTTTTCATTCCGTGTTTCCCCATCCAGTCCTCGGCAACCAACGAGAGGAACGTCTGCACCTCGTCCACTGACCACGATTCAGCCATTTCTTTTTTTTTTTTTTAAGTTTATACTCTTTTTTTGAAGCAAATACTTTTAAAACAGCTGCTACAGCGTTGGCTGTTGTCTACTGGCTATTTAAATCTAGCGGGTTTAAGTGTCTCGTGTCGTAAATACAATGACGCTGGTAGAGATGATTCTGTCTGACCAATCAGTGATCTGCAGTGTTTTCACGTCACATTTTAGTATCGGTACGGTACGCTTGGAACCTCAACAGAGGTGGTACCATTTAAAGCGAGCCGAAGCGAGCCGTACCGTACCGTACCATGCAGTGGAAATGCGCCATAAGTGAGCCGTACCGAACCGAGTCGTACCATACCATGCAGTGTACACATTACAGATTCAGGATCTGCCATTCACAAGATGTGCCAAAGATGCCATTACTAATCCAAAAACATTACATTATAGGCAATGGCTTGGATCTTTTCTGAGAAGTTCTTGGCCTAACAAGGTGGCAGCACAATTGAGTGATATTGTAGCTGATAGTGACTTAAATTTAAACAAAAATAGCACCAAACAAATCCACAGCAGAAGCACTGCAAAACAGTATTGGTGTTTCCTAAATGATTCATTGTTTTTGAATAAATCAGTTGGGTAAATAATTAATTGACTCATTTATAAAGACATTCACTTGTTTTGTTTCTGAATGAATCTGTGTGAATGATTCAAACTACTCGTCATAAAGACTTTCATTCCAGAAGTAATTTTTTGAGTGAATGATTCAATTATTCAACTCACTCACCATGTATAAAGGTATCAGCTTTGTTAAACAAATCAGTGGAGTGAATGATTCAATGACTCACTCATCGCTTATGAATTTATCAGCTTTTTTGAAATAATTGGTTGAATGAATGCTTAAAGGTGATGATACCAGGGCAACTTTTTTGAGCAATGTTGTCGAGTGATGTTGCTTGGGCACTTTCCCATTGAGAATGGGCAACAAATCTGGATACTTTAGATCGGTCGTGGGCCCTGTGTCTCACCTGGTTGCCTGTTGACAGCAACATTGCTCAGCAACATTGCTCAAAAAGTTGCCCTGTGTATAATCACCTTTATTGTAAAGACACTTGTCAAGACAATCACTTGTCGCCACCTACTGGCATGACAATGTAACCTACAGAAAGAGTCAATGAAAAATCCTCACTGGAGCAAACACATACAAGCAGAGTGATAGAAACAAATGTCCCAGTGCTGTTAGACTGTGATTATGAGAACTCTTGGAATGCAGCTGGACCAGTCCGATTCAAGGATCAGAAGTGTTGTATACAGTGTTTTTATCCAGTGTATAGTATATATACATCAAGACTTCATTGATTACAAATGTGAATTCCCAGCATTTAACAAACTCTGCAGAAAATAACTGATGACATTATTTTATTAATGATTTAGTGCTGAACTTTGCATTGTGCTGACACCTGGGATGTAATGGCTAAGCTGTGAATTAAGTCCCAAATCCCTTTGATTCCTCAAAGCTGCCTACACATCACCATAACTGATTTTTGCAGGGAGAGCCACCGCTCAAGCCATACTTTCTGAGAGTCCGGCTACTTGTTATAATCCTGTATAATGGAAAGTGGAATGTCACCTTGTCTTGAAGGTACCAGATAGCCTTCTGTAAAAATGTCATTTAGCTCAAGTGCAGATCACATTTAATTAGAAGAGGGGATTTAAATTGCCATGCATCAAACACTGTGGATGACCGAAAGGGGGGAAAAATAGGCTTTGGGCCAGACTCCATGAGCTCTTCACAACCCATCAAAATCCCCTGTGCCATGGAGGTCAATAAGCCAACACCAAGCAGTCTTAATTAATGATGACCAAAGCATACGAGAGAGCAGAATGGTAATGCTCAGTCCAAGGGACACGGAGAAAAGGATGAAAAGCCATTCAATAAGAAAACAAAAGAGCTTGTGTATCATGAAATCATCAGATGTGTCAAAAAAGTGCATGATAGTTCAACTCAAATTTACCACACCCTCTATATACCATAAAGTCTCGCTGTAGCTCTGCAGGTTTCCCATGTCAATACATTCTTCACACCCTTCACTGCCTTACTTGAAAGACTTCTATTTATCAATTCAGAGTTCAAGGGGGGTGGGGGTGTTTTCAAGGTATCTGTCAAGAAGTAGCAGCTAATTTCTTGATGCTTGTTAACCTGTCTGTAAGAGTGCCTATTTTGATCACTTTAATACCACCTTCTGTTGTAGAGTAATTCGGCTTTCATTAAGTTTCACAGTACAGTCAATAACAACTACAGAGGTGTCAAAGTCAGTTAGCCCACATCTACTTACTGTATGATGGAGTAAAAATATGCACAGAAATATCGCTTTCACAATAGACTAACTGTTGAAACAAAATATGATAGATTGCAGTATGTTTGAATATTTTATCTCTGTTACAAAGAAAGATTTGTCTAATTGTGAACACAAGCACACACGTACGCACGCACACACACACACACACACACACAAACAGCCAAAATCCTTAGAGTTGAATTATAAGAGCTGGATTAAAAAGGACATCTAAATCCGTACAGAAAGACTTTTCAAACATATGCAGACATACTGGCAAACATCTAAAACAGTGCAGCAGCTTTACCAATCAGACACAATTATTCATTATATTTAATGAAATATCCAACAGACCCCCTCAAAACCGTAAAAAGCAAAGGTCCAAGCAGGTCCAAGCAAGCTCCTAGAAGTCTGCTTTCCACTGATCAGTATCAACTTTTATTCCCCTGCTGACACTAACCAGTGAACTTCAGAGACATTCCAGTTGGAGAAAGGTGGCCACATGCAACGGCACGGGCCATAGAAAAGACACAGGCCAATAAAACAGACTTCTCTCCATTAATTCATAGACAAACCTTTCTATGAATGAACATGCACACCCCCAGAACATTGTGTGTATTATTACTGTTTTGTATAGTGTCTTTTTGTATTGTATACTGTTTTATGCTTGCCTTATGATAGAACTATTAAATAATATAACCTTATTGATTTCATGCTTCATGTCAAAATCATCCTCGTTTAGTTTCCTTCCCATTGGTGTATATCACATCCTCATGATATGCATTGTATTCTTGTTATATTAATCAGAGTATAAAGGGACACAAAACTGCCAGCCCACTCTGCTTATGCAAATGAGACAACTTCCAAACAAAGAAACTTTTGTCGCTTGAAATTACATCCTCTTCATTAGTCAAGCCAAACTCGTGAGGTGTGACCGCCACAGAAGTTTAAAGGACACTGTCTCAGTGACCCTTCCCTCTCTCCTCTTTTTCTTCTGGTAGCTATTTGTGTGGAAAAGACTGGAGACATCCGGTCCAACCGCGATGCAGAGGGACCTCTGCCCTGGTGCACAGCCAGAGGGGCATCAAAGTGTCAACCAGCCCTGTTGTAACTTCCCTGACCATAACCGAGTCAGACTAACATCACTGAAGTTCATCGTCCTTCACTCAACCCGGATGATTGCAACTTCACCACCATCAAACTATTGAACCATCCAGACTTTTATCTTAGACTACTTCTGGACGCTCGTTCAATGACTAAGGCATTGCAAGTATATTGTGCATTTAAATAACTAAACAGAGGTTAGTATAAGCTTGCATAACCCTTTGTTACCAAGGTGCTGATTAGGGCTGTCACAATATCAGATTTTTCTCACTACGGTTATAGTGGACAAAATAATTCACATTAACGATATATAGCGATATCTATAAAAAATGTAATCTGTCAAATTCAACTTTTATTTTTTGTTTTGCTTTCTTCTTTTTGGGCAATGAATCACACCTTGGCTGTGTCCGGAATCGCATACCCTCTTGAGCATGTACTTATTTTGAATAAGTAATTACTTCACAACCACTAAAAAAGTACATTCTATATAGTATGAATGCGTGTAGTATGAATGTTATCTGGACATACTACATTCGCCATGTTGCCGTTATCATGTGACCTATAGCATCAGTTCCGTCGCTTCACTGCCATTCACAAATCCTCTCCAGTGGCCTCGTGGGATAGTAAAATGTCGAATGCACAATTCAGATTCTCACCAGAAGAAGTAGGTCATCTAAGTACTTTTTGCCTACTGATTTATAAGCACTATGAATTCGGACATACTTCTTTTGTCACATACTGTTTTTCACTTAAATGTATAGCGGAGGATTTTCCTGAATTTTAGAAAAGAACCGCCCTCTCCACTTTTTGAAAAAATGCACATGCGCAACACTCTACCAGCTCCCGAGAGGGAACGCCTATTAAACGTGTGCACGAGAGAGCATGCACGAGCTAATCATAGCTTACATTAACTTTTACTAGCAGTGATTTTAAATGGATTTCTCCAAATAGCATGCCAAACTTTACCTGTCAAGTAGAAACTTCGCGACTGAGGCATCAGTGGGAAGCCCAACCTGTGTTTTGAGCGCACGCCATCGTGTGAATCGTGTGCACGAGCACGTACGCCGGCCTTACGTAAACATATCACCAGAATGATTGACACTTAGGAGGACCAATAGTCTTGATGATCCACCCGGAAAAAGAAAATCCTCCGCTATACCTTTAATATATAGTAGGAAAGTATGTGATTTCGGATGCAGCCCATTGTATACAACAATTGCGAATCTGGCTTTCTCTGGCTTCTTTGACTGCCTAAGAAATAGCCAGGAGAGAGAGAGACAGAGAGCGAGCGAGAGAGAGAGAGAATACTGTCAAGTTCAACAGTATTATACATAAGCTTTAACAACACAACTAGTACCTTAACCTGTTCACTTGCATCCCCACTTGGAACCCAAATCCAAGAATGGCATAGCCAAATTAAAATACATAGTTCATGAAGCCTTTGAACTTCAAACATTGTAGATTAATTTAAAAGAAAACATTCGGCAGCTTGTTGACATATCTTCAGAATTAATAATGGTGCGTTCAAGTCATCTCGTATAGATCGTATTTATGAGTTGAACGCACTTGAACACCACCACAATGTCGTAAATACCAGTGGGGAGCTCGGGATTTTCTCTAAGCTCCGATCTTTACGAGTTGGGGGCGTGTCAGTGATTAACATGGCGGAATACACAATATGTAAAGGTATTTAGCTGTGATATTGTCAGGCTTTTCTATTTACAGCGCAGTTAGCTAATCGCCAACACAGAATATGATAGTATTATAATATAACAATGCAACATGTAACGATGAGTTGGCAGTGGCTTCATAAATTAATTAAAAACATAAAAATACAAAGTACACCTGATGCACATTTCTTTGTTCTTCATTTTCTAGAACAAGAGTTTAAGAACCTTATTGTATTTTTGTGTAATTAATTAAGAGAAAGTACTCCGCCATCTTGCTCCGACGAAAGTGACTTGAACGCACATGCCGTTATAAGCACGACTTCCCACCTCGTACGTACAAACTTCCCAGGAGGACTTGAACGCACCATTAATTCAATGATACAAGTCAGAGATTTATGGAACATTTTTAAACCATGCTAACTTCCTTCTGTGAACTGATGTGACTTCTTATCACAAAGTGAGGCAGAAATTGTATTATTTTATAGTATTCTATACAGTGATAAAGCCTATGTCAATTAGCAGTGCATTATACATGATCTAATAATCAAATAATCAAGATAGCTTTAAGAACACAGATAAACTATTTACTGTCACAATGGTGTGTTAATTCTTTTCATGTTTGATCAGTCAAAACATCTCTATCTGCATTTTATTCAGCTAAAGCAATAACTGAATGTCTTTGTCCATATTAGGGATTCCCTGGAATGTCAAAAGTTGAATACTTCTACAGGTCTCACTTGTGGATTTTCTGCGTGACGGCGCCCTCCAGTGACGAGTATGAATGAAAGAAATTACATGTGAGAGTTTAGCATTCCATAATACTCACATCGTCCTTTTCTGGGTAAACATACAACAAAAAATATTCATCTCTAAAAATATTTGAAGTAAACATACGATAATTCACACATTTTTATCCGAATGAGCACACTTGTGGACTAAAAGCCTCAAGGGATGTACATTTAACACAGAAAGGCATCAGCAGAGCAGGTAAATGAAACATTTCCTGTTTCAGTACTAGCAAAATAATTGCAACTTTCTCTTTATGATGGCAAAATCCACAGGATGATGGACAAGGAGGTGGGTGAAAAGGTAGGTGGTTTTGCAACCTTTTGTGCTTACTGTTGATTGGCAAGTCTTGCAAAATTGTGTGTCTAACAAGTAATTTTCTCTAAATCCAAAAAAACTCCCATACTGGCGAGCTTTACTTTATTGGAGTGTCGGTAGAGAATCTCAATACCGCTGATGGCTCTGTTCTTAACTGACTCTTAAAGGGATAGTTCACCCAAAAATGAAAATTAGCTCATGATTTTCTCACCCACAAGCCATCCTATATGACATTCTTCTTTCAGACGAATACAATCGGAGTTATATAAAAAAATGTCCTGGCTCTTCTAAGCTTTATAATGGCAGTGAATGGACACCATTTTTTTGCATACAAGTGCATCTGTCCATCATAAAAGTGTCCCAAACGGCTCCGCGGGGTTAATAAAGGCCTTCTGAAGTGAACCGTTGCATTATTGTAAGAAAAATGTCCATATTTAAAACTTTATCGACTAAAATAACTAGCTTCTAGCAGACGGCCGTTCACAAGTCGACTTACGGCAAAAGAGTAACACTTGGCGATGTATGACGTAGGATGTAGGAGTAGCGTAAGCTTTGACGCCTCTCATGGTTCAAACAAACAGGGCTGGTCAACCACATTCGTCATTACGTTGTGCATCAAGTTAGAGGGTTAGTCTTTCGCCGTAAATCGATGCGTATATGGCCGTCTGCCGGAAGCTAGTTATTTTAGTCGATAAAGTTTTAAATATGGATATTTTTCTTACAAGAATCACTTTTTCATATTTTTTCATATCCATGCTAACAGTGTGTAAAACAGCAATGACATACAATAGACCACTGCTGCTGCATGCAGTAAACACTGCTGCCTATATGCTTCAGTGATTCACTCCTGCACTGTTGACATGACACTATTTAAAAACATTTCTAACATGAAGCTAGTTTAAACTTGTAAAGATTGCTCTGTTTAGGAATTAATACCAGACCATACAATATGTACAGAGATGTGAAATAAAACATCAATCTCTTATCTTAGATGTTGATTCCAGATGCGTTCTGAAAGCGCGCTGCATACTGCTACCAGCAAAACCCCGATTTTTGTTTGAATGTTGAGCCGCAGCTCATTGGACACTGATGCAACAGCAACCAATCAGCTGTGCCATGTAGATGCTTCACTGTTACAGGCTGCACCATCTCCTGTCAGTGTTGCCGCGGTCATTCCCCTGTGTGCTCCGGCACTGGTGAGGGTCCCATTTCCTGAAAGAGCAACACAGGTGCATTTGCGTCATTTTCAAGATGCCGTTCCACCCGTGTGTTTCTGGATGCAGTCGTGCCCTGTCCCCTTCTGACGGTCACAATAGTTGCATCACGTGTTTGGGCTTACTGCATGCTGAAGCAGCTTTTGTGGATGGTTCATGTTCCCACTGGGAAAAGAGCAAACTTGCCCCCATGCAGAGGATTTCTTTTCTCGGTACGGAGCTGGACTCGGACCAAAGGACGGCACGCCTCACAGAGGAACGTGTCCGGTCAGTGCTGAACTGCTTGAATACTGTCAAGAGCAGAACAGTGGTCCCACTGAAAACTTTTCAGAGGCTCCTGGGGCATATGGCAGCCGCAGCTGCAGTAACGCCGCTCGGCTTGCTCCATATGAGACCACTTCAGCACTAGCTTCACGGCCAAGTCCTGAGGTGGGCATGGCAAAGCGGCATGCTCTGTGTGACAGTCACCCTGGCCTGCCACCAAACCCTTAGCCCGTCGTCAGACCTTTCGTTTCTCCGGTCCGGAGTGCCCCAGAACAAGTGTCTGTGGTCTCCAGAGATGCCTCCAACTGCTGGGGGCTGGGGGGCCACGTACAACGGACATGCGGTAGCAGGGATCTGGACGGGCCCCCAACTGCATTGACACATCAACTGCCTCGAGTTGCTCGCAGTACACCTAGCTTTGAGACGCCTCAAAACGCCGCTGCTTGGCAAGCATGTACTGGTCCTTATGGACAACACTGCAACCGTACATCAACCGTTAAGGTGGTCTACGCTCCCGTTGCATGTCGCAACTCGCCCGCTACCTCCTCCTATGGAGTTAAAAACATCTAAGGTCGCTTCGTGCCACTTAAATTCCCGGCCTGCTCAATCGTGCCGCCAACGAGCTCTCACGACAGCCTGTGGCCCAGGGAGAGTGGAGACTCCATCCCCAGGCGGACCACTTCGGGGCCGCACAGATCGATCTGTTTGCCTCTCCGGACTTGTCCCATTGCCAGTTGTTTTACTTCCTGACCGAGGGGACCCTCGGCATGGATGTGCTAGCACCCAGCTGGCCCCAGGGCCTCCACAAGTATGCGAGGAAGTAGGCTGAAAGAGGAGCAGGTCTTGCTAGTTGCCCGTTATTGGCCCAACCGGACCTGGTTCCCCGAACTGATGCTCCTCTCGACAGCCCCTCCCTAGCCCATTCCTCTGAGGGAGGACCTTCTCTCTCAAGGACGGGGCACTGTATGGCACCCGCTTCCAGACCTCTGGAAACTCCATGTCTGGTCCCTGGACAGGACACTGAGGTTCTAGGTGATCTACCACAAGCTGTCATAGACACCATCACTTTGGCGAGAGCATCCTCTACGAGGCATACTTACGCCCTGAAGTGGAACCTGTTCGTTGAGTGGTGTTCTTCTTACCGAGAAGCCCCCTGAAGATGTTTGATCGGTTCTGTGCTTTCCTTTCTGCATGAGGCGTTGGAGCGGGGGCTGTCTCCCTCCACCCTCAGAGTTCCACCCTACTTCCTTGCCTCTATTTCTGCACATCACGATGCAGTTGATCCTTGGGGAAGCACCACCTGATCGTCAGGTTCCTGAGGGGCGCGAGGAGACTGAATCCACCTCGCCCTCCCTCTATACCCTCTTGGGACTTGTCTCTGGTGCTGACAGCACTGCATAGACCTCCCTTTGAGCCATTGCAGGCAGCAGAGTTAAAAGTCCTGTCTATACAAATAGTTCTCCTGCTTGCTTTGGCCTCTATCAAGAGGGTAGGGGACCTGCACGCATTTTCGGTCGACGAATCATGCCTGGAATTCGGGCCGGCCAACTCTCATGTAATCCTGAGACCCCGGCCTGGATATGTGCCCAAGGTTCCTACCACTCCCTTTCAGGACCAGGTGGTGAACCTGCAAGCACTGGCCCAGGAGGAGGCAGACCCAGCCCTGGCTTTTCACTGCCCCGTCCTCGTTTTTCCTGGGCACTGGCACAGGGTGCCTCGCTGACAGATATTTGTAGAGCTGCGGGCTGGGCGACACCAAACACGTTCGCTAGATTCTATAGCCTACGTGTCGAGCCGGTAGCTTCCCGTGTGCTCTGTCACTTTAATTCAGCGCGTGCAGCACAGCAAAAATAGACTCTGTGCGGAAACGATCGCTGCACTGCTGTATACGCACCGCACCTGGAACGCATTGCCGGACCGCATCCACGTGCAGTGTGAAAGCTCTAACCTATTAACTAGGGGTGACCCCGAATAGTTGAAGATTCGATGCTTCGGTTGGAGGTGGGTGGGACAAGTTTCATGCCATGTTAGATCACATCCTGAGAGTCTACGCTTTCAGAAAATATATAGTTTATATAGTTGAATCAGTTTTCTCTTCATGGTACAGACCAAAATGTATTATGTGTACACTTTCTCCACCTAAATCCATAAAATCCCATTAATTTCAATGGGACATTTACTTAAGTGTTCTACTAGGTACAGTGGGAATGAGTTTAATTTTGTTTGTTTTTTTGTTTAAAAAGCTGTTTGTTGTTACCAATGTACAGTAGCATGAAAAAGACTTGCTTGAACACAATAAGTGTGTTTTTGAAACTCATTTTTATAATACATTATGTAGGGAAAACCACTGTTATGAATGTGACATTTTCACATTACGGATGTTAAGTGTCTAAACTAATGACTTTTGATATAAAACTTAAATAGTAATAGCAAATAATTACAAAACTCTAAATTATCCATGATCCACAGGAATACTCCAGACAGTCTTTTAAAATATACAACTTATATACATAAACACGCAATACAGCCAAATTGCTCCACGTCATTTATTTTTGTGGAAAGCCAGTGCAGGCCTGAGCGGCGGTCATATTTTGTACCGCCATGCGGTACATCTAGTTTCATCTATACTACTAGGTACTTATACTATACTGACTGGGTTAAATAGAATTGCATTACTAAAAAGAGACTAAAATACAATTTTCATTGACTAAAACTAGACTAAAATGTCATCAGTTTTCGTCTACTAAAACTTGACGAAAATAGTCATGGATAATTCTGACTAAAATAAGACTAAAATGCTCAGACTTTTAGTCGACTGAAACTTGACTAGACTAAAAAGAGTATGAACGTGACTAAATCTAATAAAAACTAAAACTACAGCTTGACACAAAGACTAGACTAAAACTCAAATTAAAACAGGCCGCCAAAAACAACACTACTGCCTGGAAACGCCCATTCCATATGTGTAACCTCCACATGATACCTTCCTACAGGCAGGATATGGCTTCCGCAGCGTCTCCCTTTCCACCGAAAAGGCACGCTTTCCAAGTGTTATCCAAGTCTGTCTGAGTGGGTCATGCGGAACAGCAGTGGACTTCCCTGGCCTAATCCCTGTCCCATCTCCGCCTCAATAATGCGGGTGGTCAGAAGGCTTCCGCTAGGCACTGGAAGGTGGCAGCACTAGGTGGCGTGTTAATTGGGATCCCAATCAGTACGGTAGGTCCGACTACATCGAACATGACCGAACTGAAAGGGAACGTCTCAGTTACGTACAGGTATGTAACCCTCGTTACCTGAAGAAGGGAACGGAGACGTAGTCCCGTCGCCACTAGTGCTGGATCACCGCTGACCCCAGGCTCCGCTTGGCTCCTCAGCGAAAAAAACAAGTGGTGCGTGCATCCGCTTCCGTGTTTATACCCACGCTGCGGGACGGAGCGCGAGATGCAAATCACGCACGCCAATGTGCATTGACAAATTTTTTTCAATACTCGAAGATGACAGGCTCTCCAAGCGTGATCCCAATCAGTAGGGTACGTCCGACTACGTCTCTGTTCCCTCCTTCAGGGGACAAGGGTTACATACATAACCGAGACGTTACTGCTTGCAAAACAAAGTCCCTTTAATGATGCGATCACAGCTACATGCTCTAAGTAGCACTGTACCCAGTAAGAAGGCTTTTTTTTCTGTGGCCATGAAAATAACCTTTCTGAGAGTTGATAGATGATTAATACTAAGTGTTTGCTGGACAAATATTAATTGGCTGAATATTAATTCTGCTACATCAAGTTAATTTTATTAACTGATCCAAATATTTATATTGAATTATAACGAGTTATATTTAATTGTTAATATTTCCCTTTAGCTAATTTGCTACAACTGTAAACTTTTAGAATTAATGAAAATGAATTACTGATTTATCTCAACAAATTATTCAAGAGAGTTTTACACAATATATTCAAGCATCTCATCTTAGTATATTTTCTACAAGTTGAAACATGATTAAATAAGGTCATCTTTAAAACTCTTACTAAGTGCTGCCTTTCTATTTTATCTATTCGTTTAGATGCAATGGGTTTTTTACTCACACACCACACAGCTTTTTTCATTAGCTTTATTTGTCAATGCTGTGTCAATTATTGCAGCTCTCTCCTGCAGGTCTATGTCGGTGGCTGGAGTTCTGCCAGTTTAACCACATTGATTTTCAGCCCGGATTTTAACAGGGGGGGGGGGGGGGGGGAAATGGAGTATAATAAAAATAATTTTTGCAGGTTAGTGACAAGCTGAATGGATGTGTTCGGTTCTGAACAACAGCATGTTTTTTGCTTTCGTTAACAGAAAGTTGTTGTTCTGATAAGATAAAATGAGGATAAGAGGCATGTCATCTAATCACAAACCTATACTTTATTTATTTATCAATTTTATTACATAAAATATATATTTCCATCTCTAAAATCTGATTCAATAGACCATCTTTGAAGTCACAGTAAAACAGAATGTTGCTTGGCAACATTCACCAGCCAACAGTTAGGTTAATTAGCTATTTTACTTAAGGAAACAATGGGTAATGTCAATTATTGTTGTGATTAAATGTTATTATTTATTGAACAGTGGTCTTTAAACAGTGGTTTTATCATTATTTTTCTTTAAGGGCATGTAGTTACCCCCAAAATTAAAAATAAAGTTCAGTCACCATTTACTCACCATTCACATTTTAAAGCACAATACAATAAGAACATTGAGACCTCATCGATTTTTATTGCACAGACACACACACAAAAAAAACCTTTAATAACAACACAATTGAAGGAAAATTTCACCCTAAAAAATAAATTAATAAAAAATTGTGTTCAATTACTTAATGTGCAATCATAACTTTCTTTCGTGGAACACAAAATTAGTAGTTTAAAAGGATAGTGATGCTTATCTTTTCAGTGATCACATGATCACACACAATAGCCAGGGGCCACAAAAAAAAAAAAAAACAACAACACATAAACCATTCATAAAAGTAGTCCATAGGATTGGCATGCTAAATTCCAAGTCTTCTGAAACCACAATAAATATAAATGTGATTCATTATTCACTGAAAAATTTCATTTTTTTTTTTTTTTTTTTTTTACACTTGCACATGAGAACCAATCACTGAGACCAAAACCTTCATGCAACATGTTATAGGCTCATACGTATAAGAATATATGTACAGTAAATGGGAATTTGAGAGTTGCAGCAGAGGGGAAAACATTGGTTTGGAAAGAAATGAGGGTGAGTAAACAGTGACAGAATTTTCATTTTTGGGTGAACTAATCCTTTAATGCCTTTGCGATGTGTAGACTTCCTCTCTGAGGGCCTTATTTTGATACGAGTATAAGCTCATTCATTCTGGAGCATTAAAAGACACTGCTAATAGATAACTAAAGTAAAAACTATACTGATTTAAAAAGCAATCTGCACCAGAACAGTCACTTATAAAACATGTAAGACATACAGTAAATGTAAGTCTCTTGCCCCTCTCTGTAAATTGAGGCAACATTGTTCCTACAAACTGCTTCAGCAGCCAATTTCCTTCAAAATGATGAGTCACTCAGCAATCAGTGTGGAGAGCTCCAACAAATGAGTACGAGTTATACTGTTGGCTGTCAGGAGCTTTAGTGATAGTGAGTTTTGTCATCTTATTCATTCAGTGGCCTCAAGGCAAGAAAGCATTGACTTATATTTTCTATAGCTATATATTGTATTGATAAGACATTAAAGCTGGTCATAATGTTCATGTCAATCATTTATAAGCATCAGGAAATTACTTACCTGGTTGAAATGAATGGTAGTCATAAATTAGCTTCATCTTTCAAGCTTTGAGATTAAAATTCAGATCAGATCATAAAGGTTATATCTTTATTCTGTCATTTTTAATGATATGATCTTTCTTCAGGACTGGTGGAAGTGTTACATAGACAGATCGGTATCAATCAATATATGTTTTCAGTGAATTATGCTGTGTATTAAAGAGATAAGAGTTAAAATAATAAGAGGAAAAACAAATATACCAATCTTTTAAAAAAATGTTAAATGTAGTTGCAAAACTTCTGAAGATTTGATTTGGTCTTTTAGGTGTTTTAAAATGACCTTATACCAAGTAGCATTCTGTAATAAACAGATAAAGGGACTGTTTATGGGCATTCATTTACACGACATCGGCATTTGGGGGCCTGAAAACACACATTTTTGAAAACGGTGATGTCTTTCTCATGCATATTACATGTTCAGTGTATGGGTACGTTTACAAAATAACGATTTACTGAAAAAAAAATATATTTTTTTTTCTTAGAATTTTTCACATATGTACACTGTAAAAAAAATCCCGTTGTTTTTACGGAAAAAAAACTGGCAGCTGTGGTTACCAGAACAATACTGTAAAAATCACATCAAACCGTAAACATACTTATGGAGTAACATGTAAATTTAACATTTTAAACATGTAAATTCAACATTCTGTTGAAGTATTAATATCTGTTTTGTACCATAGTATTACACTGACAAACCAACAATCACAGCAGTAATGAGAGTCACATGATTAATCAAAGCTAATCACAAGTAGTTCTTCAACAAGAAAGTTAATATTAATTTATAGAAGGTGCACAGTGTCATTCACACAAACATTAAACACACATGAAATTTTAAAAATACAATAAACATTAATTTAACAACATTAAATGTAACATAAAACCCTAATGTACATAACTGATTATAAAAAACTAAAAACTATGACGAAACAAAAATACATCAAATGTGAAGTGTCACGCAGGGAATTGTGGGAATGTCAACTTACGTTTTTTCACTGTAAATTATACAATGACTTGTTTGTTTTTACTTCCAAAAAAATTAAATCTACCGTTAGATCTATCACAGTTATTTACCGTATATAGTAAGGAAACTTTCTGTTAACCAATTAACAGTTTTTCACTGCATTATTACAGTCTTTTACTGTTAAAAACACGATCATTTTTTACAGTGTAGCCAATGCAGCCCAAACGATCCCCGTTCACACGGATCCGTGAAAATGATTAAAAATGCTGTATTATTCAGTAGTTGGCGATGTCGCTTTGTAAAGAAACACAACACAGCTATAGACTGAACAGGTAATATGCAAGCACATGACGTCACATTTTTCACAAATTTGCGTTTTTGTGTAATATTAACGGTAATAAAGGTATCGTTTAACGGTATATAACACAATATACAATAACAGTATCGTTTTTTAAAACGTGCACTTTGAAACTAATTTTCTAAAGTTTACGTTTTCAGGCCCCCAAATTGCAGCTGTCGTGTAAGTGAACAGCCAAAATGCATAAAAAAGGTATCAGTTTTAGTTAAAACCGATGTTGTGTAAAACCTCCTATAGGTGCGTATTGTTTCTTTACAAAGTGACATCGCCACCTACTGGCCAGGCATGCATAATACAGCATTTTTAGTCTTTTTCGCAGATCCATGTGAACGGGGATCTATTGATAACGTTGTAATCTGTACGCAAAAAACGCGAAGAGAAAACTTTTACTTTTTTTAGGACACCATTGACGTGTAAACGTAGCACCTAAGGGTGCTCTTGAAGACTTGGACAAGCACAAATAAATTACAGCACAGCACAGCACAGCACAGCACATTTTGTATGTTTCTCCTATCTGATCTCAGTTCAGTTCACGCTGCTCTCTCCTAATGAGCTGAATCAGGTGTGTTAAATAAAGAACATACAAAATGTGCAGTGCTGTGGGTGCCCATGCTGGTGGAGGATTGAAAAGCAATGCAATAGGGTATGGTCAGGGTAAAAGTTGCCATGGTAACTAACAACTCAAGACACCTTTCAGAACAGAAAGACAGGGCCAGAAACATGTCTGGTTTTGAAAATTGATTACCATGGTTGAATAATCTTACAGCCTTGCAAAGAATGTTCAAGACTAAGTTGACTTTCTTTTTCTAATGTTCCCAGGCCTTGGCTTCTTTAATAAATGACCTGTTTTTCAATAGATGAATACACACAGCGATGTGAGGTTTAATTGCTTGAGAAGTCAGCCAGATATAAATGAAATGTCAATATCTTTAATAGTTTGTGCAATGTGCATCATTGTCAATGTATGCCATTGTACGCTGCAGAAATTGTCAGTGTATAGATGTTCAGAAAAAGAGAAAAGAAGCACAGGCTATGTGTTTTGAACTTGACCTGTTCATTGGACCCATTCTGAATTCCACATCATGTTTGCCCACATTTTGCCTTGAGGAATAAGGAGTGTGAAGATTTTCTGCTATGAATATACGAATCCACGGCTGCTGAACGATGCAATAAAGTTTCACAGGGTTGAACTGAACGTCTCATAATATCTGCGTTTAATTCCATAATATCAAGATTTTCCACATCATAATGCCAAACAGAGTTAGGCAATATTTTAACTGTGAAAAGGGCTCTTTCAAGTCTATTAGATATGCAGGTTTTCAAAGCACAAGCATTTTACCAAGGACATTTTTTTATATCACACCATTCTGTCAGCTCCTCAGCATGAAAGAATGCACCTGTAATTGCGATTGCATGACTTTAACGTACCCAAAGGGGTTCTCTCTCTCTCACACACACACACACACAGGCACCCTTGTTTTCTGTTTTAGTTATTCTTGCATGTTCATTAACTGTTTCGATTTTTAGAACAATATGTGCTGCTTTGTGAAGATGATGTTGAAACAACAACAAAAAAACAGCAATTTTTTTTCATGTTCAGATTTGTTTAAAGGATTTTTAAAACTTATTATGCCTACTTTAGAATGTAAACAGCTTGTTTAAGATTATAATGGGAAATGAAAATGTGTTTCTATTATCACCCTCGTCAAATTATGCATAAACAAATTTTAATTTATGAAGACCCAAACTGTATATAATTTATTTCTCTCCTTTGTATATAGATATATTATTTATTTCTCTCCTTTGTGGTTAATTGCACATCTCATCTTCTCGGCCCTTTCAGAGATGTTTGTCTGATGCCTTGATGTCTCATTTGTTGTTTAAAAGTTGTGGAATTTAAAAAAATGCATTTGTTTATTTAGAAATGGAATATTAAGATGCATGTCAGCCATAACATTTTGTCATTATTATTAGACAGAGTATAGTTTTAAAGCCTTACTGGTTGCCTGATTTTCATTTAATCTGCTACAGTGATGCTTCATTGCATACCCTTTATGATCTCATTTTGTTTTATAGTACATGAATTGTTCCTCTCCAGTAATATTTTCATTTATTGTGACTATCAAGAAATAAAACTAATACACAACGCTGTGCTACATTTTTACTCCAAGCAAAATAGATTAGGCATGCCAGAAGTCACTTTCAAACTATTAAAGCTGAACCTGCTAGATTTCAATTGTCGTTATGCGAATCCAAAGACTTTTTTTTATATGCACTCAGAAACATATATAAAAATACAGGCTAAAACGAGACTGTCTCACAAACAAAAACCTATTGTGCTGCTCTGCAGAGTCCCATTGCACACTGAGTGAGGAGTATAATCTAAGTGCAGTCCTGAGAAAAGAGAAATTGATCACTCTTTTGTGTCTCTACTTTCTCTTCCTGTATGGAGTCCTACACTTTTCCCCAACATGTTTCTCTCACTTCCTCAAGTGCACCCAAAATAACAGCACATTCTTAGCCATGGGTTCATGAAGGTCTGAAAGTTCATAATCTTGTCTTTCATGGACAACAAAGAGAAGCACTAAAGCTTTAATGTTAATGATTTTCTTCTTCTTCTTCATTTTGTAACAATCACAGGAAATGCTAAATCACACAGTAAATCCTAGCAAAATTATATACGAATATTGATTTGTGCACTATAGTTCATGTCCTGAGATTATAAGGAGGGAAATGTATGCAGACATATAAAAAGAAAACAAAAAATTGAATACACTCACAGTGGAGAATCTTAGGCCAAAGCAAGTCATGCAATATCTGCAAGGCCTATATCTGCCAATACCATTGGAATCACTTTTAGAACTTTTTTTTTTTTTTTCAGACGATAAATGATAAAAGAGTGACAACCAATCAGAATCCATCCTGATTTAAAGAGCTCATGCACTTAAAGCAGCAAACGACAATACTGCAGCGTGAACTTATAATAGTTATCATTATAGTTATATTTATAGTTATCGTTCTTGATGTGAACGGTCCTTAAACCATTTAACCTTATGAAATTGCTGAAATAAATGTTAAAACTTAAAGCATAACTTAAGTTAAAACTTTATTGCTAAACAATATTTTTTCTTTCTTGTATGCTTATGTCAAAGTGCATTTAAAAGCAGCTCTCAGCTGCATGCCTAATGATGCCCTGATGAGGTAATTCATCCTAGGCATCTGTAACTGAGAGAGGGTCCACTTTTGAAATATTGCGCTGGATTTAGCAGACACCAAATACCATACAGCCTACCATTCTTGTTGCTGAACAGCTCTGAATTCAATATTGTTGTTTAATTGTAAGCATGCCAACAAATTATAATACGCAACTTTTTGGCACCTTCATGACACTTTCCCATCATAGATCTGTCTGTCGGACAGCCATTGTCAAACTCTCAGGGTTTCTAGATGTATACTGTCTAAATGAAGACAAAATAATAATAATAATAATAATAGATTCTGGCTGGTGTCATAGCCTCAGACAATATTTGCTTGAGAGCTGATTTAATGCAATAGAAAACTTTGAGGAAGTGCTTTCTCCATGGGCCATTATGTGATATTTGTGATCCAACAGTGTGATCACAAATTGTATGATCAACAGTATTAAATGTGTGCTTGACTTTGAAAAACTATTCATTTCAATACTGGTGTGGCTGTTTTCCCCATTTAAATGACCACAGCTGGTTATTTAGTATCTTTCCTAGTACATGTACATAGTGAACATTCTTTGAATTGTCTCCCTAATCAATTGAATAAATTGGGTGATTTTCAACCTGTTTATATATATCGTTCAAGGGTAACTCGTTTTTAATACATATTTTATAGCCTCGGGTAAAAATCAGTGTCTTTGATCCCCTGCAAGCCTTTGCATAAAGGATCATAAGGAATTGTGCCATTAGGGTGATGGGAACTGATGCTTTTATCAAATACATCAAAGTTCAGCTAGTGCCTATTAATCATATATATTTGTTTCACTGGACACACAAAATAAGGGTAGGCTATATCTAAAAGGACAGTTTTCTTATAATGAATCAGAATCATTCTTAAAAGGATAGTTCACCCTAAAATGAAAATTAAGTTATAATTTACTCACCCTGATGTTGTTCTTTGTAGTATGTCATTCTTTTTTTCTTTCTTTTTTTTTTTTTTGGACCACAAGAGTATTTAAAAAAAAATGTCCCACTCATCCATATAATACAGTGACTAGCTCCCAGCATCAAGCTTTTTTAAAAAGACACAAAAGGATCACAGAACAAACCCATGCAACATATATTCCAAGTGTCCTGGGGGTATACGATCGGGTTTGGTGATTTTTTTTATTTTTTATGTATTAGGCTATTATTTAAAGTTAGACTCTATTAGCGCCGCAGTTCACTCTGACCTGCCCAGAAAAAGCACACAAATTGTGAGAAATCAACATTAATAAAAACGCGACATTAATAAAAATAGTCATCACTGAATAAATGATTTCTTTTCTTTGTCTTTTGTTGTGTGATTAACATTAATGACATAGACAGCAGCAGGAATATTAGGCTGCTGTCACTTTAAGGCCAAATGCACAGATCCAATATACTGTTACACATGCAAGTCATTTCCCAACTTTTTATGTTCACTTAAGACATAATCGATGGGGTTTAAGTGAATACTCACCAAGCCGGGCATTTTTACATATTTCTGTGTGTATTTAAAAATTTAGGCACAAACTCGCAGCTCAAAGTTCACTTTTCTTGTCTGTTTTGCACTCTCTGAGTCTCGGAGCACGCACACAGACAACCCCTTGGGGAACAGCTTCACCTTCGCGGTTTAATGCAGTTTTAATAACTCTTTTTATTATCGAGCACGTCCTGCAGTTTAGCAACAGTACTTTATTTTACGACAATCACTGATCTAGCTGACTTGGACGTTAAGTTTTGGCTTTAAAAAAAGTATTATTAGTACATAATAAGTAATCCTTGAATCCTTCATTCAACCAATTCGTTCTAAATGCTAATTTATTTAACTTAGCAAACCAAATGTTTTTATGAATGTATAGCCTAATTGAATCATTTACTCATCTGATTCGTTCAAATACACTGATTCTTTGAAGAATAAAACACTGTGTTGCTCAGAGATGCAGCGGTTCTGCTGTTTGTTCTGTTTTCTTTGATGGAGCAAAAACAGAATGTGTCTATGAAAGTTACTTGTTTATCGTAACTCTTTTATTGAACTGTTGTATTGTCACATTTGCGATCGTGCTGATGTTCAGAAAAATAGCACTATTGCTTGTGTGATAACTCATATACTGTATCATAGGCTTGTATTATAAAAATAAAAAACAGGAACTCATTAAATCGATTTTTTTTTTAACTCATTTTGATGACATTTCTGACCAGTGAGACGGGAGAGAGCGCTCAAAACTCTTCAGATCACATTACTTAGGGGAAAAATAACAGAATTTATAATTATCTGTAAATAAATGAGGTGTGAACATGAGTCCCAAAAGAGAACTGTCTTTGGGTGTATGCACAGAGAAAAACGTACTAGTTGTCTATCGCGTTTTATCGTGCTTGAACAGTTTAAAATAGTTTGAATGCTTAAACTGCATGGCAAAAATTAAATCAGGCTTTCTAGATTCTAAATAAGCAGATTTTTGATGCAAAGTGGCTAAATCTCTGCTTGCTGCCATAGTCAGTGTTACCGGTGTTGCAGGGTGTTCAGCCGATTACATCACAGTGTCGTCCACCGCAACACTGCATCCTATTGGCAATAATTTGGATTTAAACCCAATGCTAATAGGGGACCTGCAAACATTAATGAGGAGTTTTGTAAACTTTTCCTGATGAAGGTGGCAGCATCCGGAGGTAACACTTACACCCCTTCAAGCGCACCACAAGAATGAGGCTAGTGTGCTTGTTCGTTTTGTTAAGAAAATATCTCTGTTTTAAGTTTGTCATTGTACTGTTTTGTTGTTGTGTTTTTCATTAAGAATAATAATGAGCCCACCATTCAAGCAATTGCCGCTCCCGAATTGCAGCTAATTCGAAATTGAAGGTAAAATGCGTACAGCCGCACAGGCATTCATAAGCGATTTAAAAGTGAGGTGGAAAAGAGGGGAAAACTCCAACGTATTGAAACCGGTTAATCGGCATGGGGCCAGGGTGGGCCGAGTTTCTGATTGGGTGAGCGCCCCTGTGTTTTTCTGCAGACCACTGTTAAAATCGTCACATTCTCATCTGTATAGAACTTAAGTGTAACATTTAATTAAAACTGTAAGAATAAAATGTATCAGGTACAGCTTACCTTCGGTCTCGACCAGTCTCTCTCTCTCTCTCTCTCTCTCCCGCTCTTATTTCATTTAGTAAATTTTTTTAATGCTCAAATAACAATTGCATAGAGAACATTGCCAAGGGATTACATATAAATACATAAAATAAAATGTACTTTATACTTTATTGTATAGAATTAAGTAGTAATTCTAATCGAAAGCAGCACTGTTACTGTTTTTCATGTTTAATACTGTCAAACTGCTGCTTTAAAGTAATCAATTGTGTAGTGCTATATAAATAGGTATAAACATGACGTGACTTGACTAGCGCGCTGAATTGCAGAGCTGTGCAATTGCTAATACAATATCCACTATGCTAATATCCACATTGCTAATACACTTGTATGTTCTTTTGGTTAAATGAATAAAATGAAAAATAAAACACTTGAAAGCCAAAAAAAAAAAGAGAAAAAAAAGCGAAATAAATAAATAAGGTCCACCTGCACAGAAAAACAGTCATGTGTGAGTGGGTTTTGATTCTCACAGTGGCTCTCAGAAGCTCAGAACTGTTGACCCAACAACATCAGAGACACCCTATGACAAGACATGGCCCCAGCAGCTCTTTAGGAGAACATCCGCTGGAGTTTGTGTGTCTGCGTTCTAATTATCCTGGCAGCTGTGCACCAAAAAAAAAAGATCTCCATGAATTAATCCTTTATCACCTGGCCTGCCTATATTCCCCCTCATATGTGATCTCACTTAAGGGTCTTTGACGAGCCACACATTTCTCTGTGTACACTGCAGATCCAAACAAGAGAAAACCCCCCAGATGAAATGCTGCTTTGTGTTTGTTTTTGCCTGGTCCTGGAGGATCACATTGCTTCTGAAGACTCTGTCGCTCTCGGCAACAACATCTGCCTTGTGAGTGTGGGGCAAGTCCCTTCAGAGCAGAACTGCCATTTAACAAGACATGCGGGATTTGAGTCAATGAGTGCTCAATGTGGTGAACTTCATCACAGCAATGAATCTCTCCAAAGAGCTTATGGTGATGGCCTTTTTCTCTGCTTGCTGGCTTGATCTCCTAATGGTTGGGTTGCAAACAACAGAACCACTGCGCTTTTGGTTGTGTTTTTATTTCATACTGTTCCAACTGTTCTGGCTCTTTTAGCTCAAACTTTTAGTAAACTTAAAGTTCAACTTGTACCTTTTTGGAATACAAAACGCATCTTGTCTATTACGATATAATCCGATTTTTCTTATTCTACTTCTAAGCAGATGGATTTTGTTATTTACAAAGTACTGAAGTATGTAAAGTATTTCATAAGAGTTTTATTTCATGTGATGATGTCAATAGTTTGAAACAAGAAGTTCTTGGCTCTCCACGACATGTATATTTATGTATAATAATGCAGACCATGTTCCTGGGTGAGGTTCAGGAAAATTAAATTTCTTCTATTGTTAGCAAATGTGAAAATAAAACATCTGTGACGGACTTGACATGACCATTGTAAAAAGGACCATTGACTGTATTATTAATCCACTGACTTTTATTTTTAATTTGTCTATACATTCAGGTGTCTTTCCTGAGAAGATGAAGGTCGCTAAAGTCGTTCCACTTTTCAAAAATGGAGATGTACATCACTTTAACAACTACAGACCAGTGTCATTGCTCTCTCAGTTTTCTAAAATCCTCGAAAAGTGGTTTGCTCAAAAACTTTTTTTTTTTTTTTTTTTGAAAAACATAAATTCATTACTGAAAAACAATATGGCTTTAGAGCAAAAAGATCAACAGCTTTGGCATTAATTGAACTCATAGAAAAAATTACATCTGCAGCTAAGAATAAGCAACACACAGTGTTCGTCTTCATCGACTTAAGCAAAGCATTCGACACCATAAATCACAGTCTGCTATTGTCAAAATCATACAACTGTGGCATTAGGGGTCCAGCTTATCAATGGCTCAAAAGTTATCTCAACAATCGACAGCAGTTTGTTCAAATTAATGGTCAAAGATCTGAGTTAAAAGATATAATATGTGGAGTTCCACAAGGGTCCGTTTTAGGCCCATTACTTTTTATTTTGTTCATTAATAACCTCTGCGAAGTGTCTAAAGTGTTACAGTTTTTGATGTTTGCCGATGATACCAACATTTTTTATTCTGGAAATAATCTGTCAGAAATTACAGAAAAGATAAATTCAGAAATGGGAAAAGTTAAGAAATGCTTTGACAAAAACAAATTATGTTTAAATTGGGAGAAAACAAAATACATGATTTTTGGTAATTGTAAAAAGAATGAAAATGTAAGAATAGCAATTGAAGAAACTGATATCGAAAAAGTTAATGAGATAAAAATTTTAGGTGTTATTTTGGATGATAAATTGAATTGGAAAGATCACATAGTTTATATTAAGAGTAAAGTTTGTAAAAGTATTGGGGTCTTGTATAAAGTTAAAGATGTTTTAGACTATTCTTCGTTGCATATGTTGTACAATTCCCTAATACTCCCATATTTTGGATAATGCACAGTCTGAAAAACCTCTGTTTTTGTTACAGAAAAAAAGCATTAAGGATTATCAACAAGACAGGATACAGAGAACACACTAATAGTTTATTTGTAAATTCTGGACTTCTAAAATTCAAAGATTTGGTTGATTTGAAGATTTTGATTTTTATGTGGAAAGCTAAGCAGAGAGTATCAGAGGAAGATGGCCATAGAAGGCAATATCATTTTAAAACTCTTTTCGCACGTACTACACAAAAACAGATGGGTTTGTCTATTTACGGAGTTAAACTGTTGAACACCTTGGACTATGAACTGAAGTGCTGCAAAAGTGTTTGTAAATTTAAGAACTTGTATAAGGAAAAAATACAGGAATGTTACAAGAAAAATGATGACTAACACGCTTAAAATGATGATAATTAAGTGTAAAGATAGGTATTACTGAAAATGTTTGGTGTTTGGGGTGAGGATTGGGGTTGATCCATTCATAAAGCAGCTGTTTTAAAAAAAAATTTGATGTGCACAATTAAGCAACAGGTACCATAAGATTTTCTTCTTCCTGTTCCTTTTTTTTTTTATTCGTTCATGCACGTTATGAATGAATGAATGCATAAACATCTATGTATGACTTGTGCAATAAATAAATACATATTTCTCATAGAAAATGCACATACAGTATGGTTAAAAAGTTTGGGGTCAGAAATGTATACTAGCTGCCCCACTATACATTTTATACAATTTAGGAAATCTTATTTCACTTGCTTAATCTAAATAGGTAATTGAAAAAAAGGAGGGTAAATTTTAAGTATTGATAACTTCATGTTTAGTTCAGGCAGGATCTTAAAATAACTTAAAATATAATTTAAATTAAATAGAAAAGTAAATAAATAAATAAATAAAAATAAAAACATCTCAATTTTAATAGTGTATAATACATAATGAAACAAATATGCTATATTAAAAAAATATATATATATATTTTTTTTTTTCTTTTTTGATATTATCTTTAAATACAGTGGGGAGAACAAGTATTTGATACACTGCCGATTTTGCAGGTTTTCCCACTTACAAAGCATGTAGAAGTCTGTAATTTTTATCATAGCTATTAGGTACTCTTCAACTGTGAGTGATGGAATCTAAAACAAAAATCCAGAAAATCACATTGCATGATTTTTAAGTAATTAATTTGCATTTTATTGCATGACGTAAGTATTTGATACATCAGAAAAGCAGAACTTAATTTTTGGTATAGAAACCTTTGTTTGCAATGGCTGAGTGTTTCGGGTCGTTGTCATGCTGGAAGACCCAGCCATGACCCATCTTCAATGCTCTTACTGAGGGAACGATGTTGTTGGCCAAGATCTCGCGATACATGGCCCCATCCATCCTCCCCTCAATATGGTGCAGTCGTCCTGTCCCCTTTGCAGAAAAGCATCTCCAAAGAATGATGTTTCCACCTCCATGCTTCACGGTTGGGATGGTGTTCTTGGGGTTGTACTCATCCTTCTTCCTCCAAACACAGCGAGTGGAGTTTAGACCAAACAGCTCTATTTTTGTCTCATCAGACCACATGACCATCTCCCATTCCTCCTCTGGATCATCCAGATGGTCATTGGCAAACTTCAGACGGGCCTGGACATGCGCTGGCTTGAGCAGGGGGATCTTGCGTGTGCTGCAGGATTTTAATCCATGACAGCGTAGTGTGTTACTAATGGCTTTCTTTGAGACTGTGGTCCCATCTCTCTTCAGGTCCTTGACCAGGTCCTGCCGTGTAGTTCTGGGCTGATCCCTCACCTTCCTCATGATCACTAATGCCCCACGAGGTGAGATATTGCATGGTGCCCCAGACCGAGGGAGATTGTCCATCATCTTGAACTTCTTCCATTTTCTAATAATTGCACCAACAGTTGTTGCCTTCTCACCAAGCTGCTTGCCTATTGTCCTGTAGCCCATCCCAGCCTTGTGCAGGTCTACAATTTTATCCCTGATGTCCTTACACAGCTCTCTGGTCTTGGCCATTGTGGAGAGGTTGGAGTCTGTTTGATTGAGTGTGTGGACAGGTGACTTTTATACAGGTAACGAGTTCAAACAGGTGCAGTTAATACAGGTAATGAGTGGAGAACAGGAGGGCTTCTTAAAGAAAAACTAACAGGTCTGTGAGAGCCGGAATTCTTACTGGTTGGTAGGTGATAAAATACTTATGTCATGCAATAAAATGCTAATTAATTATTTAAAAATCATACAATGTGATTTTCTGGATTTTTGTTTTAGATTCCGTCTCTCACAGTTGAAGTGTACCTATGATACAAATTACAGACCTCTACATGCTTTGTAAGTAGGAAAACCTGCAAAATCGGCAGTGTATCAAATACTTGTTCTCCCCACTGTATGTTGTCGTTTATTATTCAATGGTAAAGGGTTAGTTCACCCAAAAATGAAAACTATGTAATTATTTACTCACATTTTGTTCCTAACCCAAAAGACTTTCATTCATATTTGGAACACAAATTAAGATATTTTTTTTAACGAAATGTGTGACAGTTCACGCAACTACCACTTTGACGCTTCAAAAAGTTCATAAAGAGAACGTAAAAATAATCCAAATGAATTGAACGGTTTAGTCCTAATTTTCTGAAAAAACTCGATTACTGTGTTTGATAAAACAGATTGAATTAGGCTTTTATTCACATATAAACATTGATCAGCGGACATAAACAGAAGCTCAAGTGTACTTGCTTTAATGCACAAGAACAAAGCTCATTGGTTCTTGAGGAAGCTCAAACGTGCTGCGTGACACAAGAATGAACCTCATTGGTTCTTGTGGAAGCTCAAACATGCTGCATAACACATGAGAATGAATCTCATTGGTTCTCGCAGGTCAAACGAACATGCTTGAGCTTGTTTACCACAACTGATGTGTGAGTTAATTAATGTTTATATATGCATAAAAGTGAACGGAGGGACATAAGCTCTCAGATTTAATCAAAAAGGTCTTCATTTGTGTTTTGAAGATGAATGAAAGTCTTATGGGTTTAGAACAACATAAGGGTGAGTAATTAACAACATCATTTTCATTTTTGGGTGAAATGAAAGCTTTAGCGTAAGTTCTGCCAGGAAGACTCAATCGTTACGTTACTTATTACCTTCACATTTAACCAATCATGTTCTAATACTTGCAGTATAAAAGATCGGTACTTACACATGTCTGAGTTTGCAGATGCAAACATTCACCTCCATCCTCCCTGCCACCACCAGGATGGTCCCTTCCCATACCTCCCGGGGGGTCGGCTGCGCCCCCTGCCTTCGTCTTCAGGCAGGAAATGCAGATTCCGTTACCCTCGGATTGCGCGCAATGGATAAGAACTTTATTAATATTTGCTTGCTGGGCTGTTAATAAATATATGCTTTTGTTACATAATTTTATCTCCCGAGTCTTTCTGGTAGAACTAAACCTTTAAGATGTTGTGACGAACAGAGCATCAGATACCGTGTAGCCTATAGTGTAGATATCATAATAAAAACAATAAAAAACACTATGTTTTACTTGGTGTGTGTGCTACAGGACAGAACACCTGCTTTACCAGCTTTAGAATCATTCTAGCTGTCTTATGTCCAGTGCCCAAGAGAGCTGGGGATGAAGTGTACACTAGCATGTGTAATTACAAGCTCTGCAAACCATGTGAGTACACTACTAAACTCGACTTGTGAAAGCCTGTCCTCCTGCATGACATCACAACCATACACATGTCACAAGAGGGACTTTGAGACCTTCCTCAACTTAATGAGCCCCTTGACAGTCCTAACCTCATTTTTGTTAAATTGGCTAATTAAAAAGACATTTACGACACAAATAAAACCAGTGTGCATTAAACGAACACTGCTTCAGTGGATATACCTTTTAAACAGAATAAATCCATTCCTTTAGACATCATTTCACAATAAATAGCAACCAGAGATGACATTAACCATTGTGATGTATAATAACACAGAAAGCAACTAATAAAAGACAAAAAGCGTGAGTCGTTCGGAGGAAAAGAAATTCCAGGTTGATCCATATATGGTGTGCTTTAGTGGTGTGTTATCACTTTTTTTTTTTTACCTTTATTTAATCATTCAAGTTTAATAATCTGGCACATATAATTCAGCTTTTAAAGCTTGGCTTTGTAAATCATGTTCCAGCATTTAGGGACTTGTTTTGTTACTGTTTCAATCAACATGTGTAGTCTTGATCACGTTAATTAAACCAGAAATGGCAGGAATACTGTGAACTTTTTTTCTCACTCCTCTTCTCTATTGTATGATCTGTTAGCAAGAGACAATTTGCATTATGTGGCATTAGTGAAGGGATTAGGGAACATGATTTATGCCGGCAAGACATTCTTCATTTTCGCAAATGAGTTTCCATTCCCAGTTGAACAATGGAGCACTGTCTGACCCTCCCTTAATCTCAGTGAACAAAAAGGGCTTGCTAAACCATAACTTTGGGACCTTGTTATTCAGACCATGATTAAACCAGTGCTCCTAAATTAACATTACGTTGGATCTCTATTAATTCTCTGTATTATCAGTGTTAATCACAAGTTAGCAGCCAATCAACGAGCAATGACCGAAAGAAGAAAAAAAAAGAAGAAGACTGGATTCTGGTGCATAGGTATCTGCTGTTTCAAATGGATATGCCTGATTGCTAATTTACTCAGAAAAAAAAGAAAAAAAATACACAAAAGCGGTAAATTACTGAAGGTATCCAGGCAATTATCCTTTCAGAATATATTGTGTCCTCAATCAATACAGAATTGTTTAGGCATTGCCAACATATCCCCAAAATATCTACATAAAATAAAAATGAATAAAGGGTAATTTTTGACCTTCTTACTTTTTCTATTTCAATTGTGAATAAATAGTCTCTCAAGTATTTGATTAATCAGCAAAAGAAAGGTCTAGTGCACATTGTACTGCAGCTTATTCTGGCCAAGACTGTTGCCATTTAGGTGGTTTTATCTCAAATTGATTGTAGAACAATAATTGAGAGGCATTCAATTATTAAAAAAATAATAACAAATTATTTATAGATAAACATAGCAATAATTAATAATAATAACAATAATAAGTAAGGCATGATGTACATAATGTAATAAGTGGGATAATGTACATCCAGCTGGTTGTGTGATGCAAGTCCTGATCACCCTGTCGGGTTTATTCTGTGATAACAACCGGCTGGATGTAGGCTATATTATCCCTTATATAACATACTGCTGGATGGCGCGATTGACCAATCAGAATCAAGTGTTCTACCGATCGGTGTAATAATAAAAATTAAGTAATTAAGTAATGGTATGGCAGCTTTAGTAAATGATTGTAGTGAAAACACAAAACATATAGACAAATTTGTATAGACTATTAAGTGCAGACTAAATTAAGACTAAGTGTTAAGACAAATAAGTACAGACTATTTCACAGATATAATTCAGAAAAAAGCAATTGCCTGTGAATATCTTATTAACTTGATACTAGATGCCACAAATTAAATTCTGAATATTTTATGCCAGATTGCAGTGTGTATGTCATCCTCAAAAGTGCTCATTCTATCAACCCGGTGCTTTTAAAATAATAAAAAAAATCCTCTGCACACTTATGCTGCCTTAAAGTGTATGGGGCACTCATCCCTCAAATCGTGCATTATTCGTTATTACGCAATCACGTCTGAAACATAACATTTAAGTAGTATAAACAAAAAATAAATATAAACCCAAATAACATTTGAATTCAAAATGATGAAAAATATTAAGTTCTATCACTTTTTTTTTTAACATGGTATCTCACTAAATGTGAAGCAGACCATGAAAGTTGAGTGATTAACAACATTCTCTAGCCTGACGTCGTCATACTCCACGATACTGCTCCATAGAGATTTGATTATGGGGTGTGTCTCAACCGAACCAGAAAAAAAAAAACCTCTGCACTCAATTGGATAGACCTACAACCAATCAGAGCAACGGAGTAAATGACGCATGTTCTTCATTCATATTTTCAACCAACAAAATGTCGCGGCTTCTACAAGCATTTAATAAATAAAAAAATAAAAAAATGTCGCGGCTCTCTGTTCCTCTTTTAAAATGAATGCGCTGCCGATATCTTCTATAACAGACGCGATGGCGGAATCTACACATGATGTTTCATAAACAAAGTTCGGGAGGAGCACGTACAAATAATCAATCCAATATCAACTTGTCATCAAACAATACCATGTCTAACGTTACCCTATATCAGCATGAGGAAGCATATTCACTCTGTCAACTTACCTAACACTCCTTGACAGTTTTTCAGCATCCCTCCACCACCCCGAATCCTCACTCTTGTCTTGTTCTCTCACAACCAGGAATACGGGGGAGTATGGCTACCGAGCCCACAGCCCTCTCCTCGGACAGCACGTCATATACGCATTTATTCTATCGACTTATTTGTGTGAACTCTTATACGCATTTATTCTATCTGACTTATTTGTAAATGTGAGCTCGTGAAATCTCAATTCTCCAGCAGCAGTCGTCTTTGTTGTAAACTAATTCAAATCAAGCGCTCTTTGGTGACGTGGATGATTACGTTACCGTTGCTCATCTGTCCATCATCGTATAAAGCCCGCCCTGACAATTTGATTGGTCCGAACAATTTTTCTTCGGGCATAATAGCTCCTCAACGGAGCGAGTCCAGACCGAACTTCCCGACCAAAAAATGTTGTGGGCGGGGTTCGGGCTGGCACCCAGGCTAAACATTCACTATACAGACTTGATTTTCCCCATTGATCTCTATATATAGATACACACCTGGGCAAAAATAAAATAAAATAAAACAAAAAGGGTCCAGCAGGGGCGTTTCTAGGTTTTAAAAACATCAGGGGCTGAGCCCAAAACATCAGGGGCTGGGTAACAAGATAACATGATTCGATACAGAGAATAATGTATATTTTAGGCCTATATGCAGGGGGGCAGACTATTTAAAAAATTCCGTCCTGGCACTGTAGCCACACTAGGCCATATTACCACACAGACACACACATTCAAATGTGAGGTAGTTAGGGGGGTTCGGGGGCATGTTCCCCCGAGAAAATTTTTATTTCTCAGATATGTGCATTTTAAGGTGTTTGAAGGCCAACATTTTTTGATAACAATAGCTTTTAAAGCATGTCAGTGGGCAGTAGCATAAATTTTTTGTCAAGCAGATAACAGATTCTTAAACATGAGAATGAGGATAAATGTTGAAATGAATGATCCACACTATAAAATGGAAATGCAAAATGTTTCTGCTTATTGTTTGCAATACACAATCACATATTCCAAACAGGAATGGCCTTAAATGAGAAATCTTTCAAGGATTATTTTGCATAGATGTAAACTTTTTAGCATTAAAGATTGGTTTCAGCAACTTGTTTCTTTCTTGAGTTAATCAATGTTTTTGGCACTATTAAATCAGTTCAATTAAATTTCAATTGTTCACTCATAAAGACAGTCACTTGTCACCATTACTGGCCTAATGATGCAAGTTGTGCAAACACAGACAAGCGGAGTGATACAAACTGTGAAAAGGCTGATGCTGGTGAAATTCGAACACATTCGAGGACCTTATACATAGGCTACATATCGAGTTAAATAGGAATACATTGTAATAATGTTAATCAAGCAGACTAAATCACACGACTGTGCAGCAATATTTAAGCACATTATACAAAGGAAATAATACAGATCTAGACAAATTGGGTTGCTTATAGTTAAAAGAATGTCATGAACGATCATTTAGGCTAGATGTAGGCCTATTTTTCACATTTTTGGTCACAAAATATTTAGTCAGTTTTGATGACTTTGCAATATTGATAAAATGTTAGAATATTAATAATGAAAATTGAGTAGGGCTAGCCAAAATGTGTAACATTTATGTAGCCTACAAAGGAATACAAAAGCCCCGACATAGAGTTTTGACGCAGCTTTAATCTCCCTTTTGGTTATTTCAATACTTGACGACAGAACACGACGTTACATGCTAGTTTATTTTGCGTGATACAGGGCACGCCGCATTTGCGTGATTGAAGAGTGCGCGCCGCGAGCAAACGGCTGGCACGACGTAAGTAAGTTAGTTTTTCTGAGTTTTACTGACATATAGCCTGACAACATCTGGTGTGACTGAAGACTGTGCGGCGGTGCTGACTGCGTTATTTTTTTTAAACCGGTGCGGCGCGCGCGCCCCCGAAGTTCATCCGTGAGAAACTTGAAACCGGTGCTTGAACTTGAATTCAGGTGACTCATTAACACTCGCGCTACTGGCCACGCCCTGCTCTCGCGGCTCGTGGACTCGTGCTGCTTGCCACTTTGCCTAATAATAATTATCAATAAATAAAAAAATTTGAGATCCGGGGCTATAAAAAAAACATCCAGGCCCAAAATTGATAAACTGCAAGCTTTTAATTGTCTTAACCACAAATTATTGGTCAGTATATTAGCACAATTTAAACAAATGCACTACTTAAAAATCTATTGCCATCTCAGAAAACATCAACAACAGAAAGTAGTTTTTTGGCAGAATATAGGAAGTTTGATTCAGAGTGGTTCAGCAGAGTTGTGTGGAGTGATTAATCACAATGAAACACAAGTTGCATGTTGATGCTCAAAAATTGTGTCTTCGAAAATCAGGTGAGAAATATAACAACAAATGCATGAGGAAGAGGTGTCATTGTGTGAGGAACCTTTTCAGCTGCTGGTACTGGTGAGCTACTTCACTCTGAAAAGTAATTAAATGCTTTGGAGTACAGGAGAATATTGCAGAATGGTTTGCTTCCCACAACTGAATGTTGTGTTCTAAAGAGGAATGATGAGATGTTATTTTTCAAAGACAATGCTCCTGCCCAAAATGCAAACACATTGAAGAAGTGGCTTGAGAACAAGTCCATCAGGCTCATGTTTTGGCCTGTGCCAGAATCTAGATTTGAACCCTATAGTGAATATTTGGTCTCACTTTTAACTAACTGGAAAACATTTTTTCAACTACTCATGAACTGTTTGAAGCCAATAACACTGAGGGGAACAACACTGACTCTTCTTGCTGTAAAAAGCTGTCTGTAAGTTTAGCCACACAGCTTAAACATTTAAAGAAAGCAAAGGGCAAGACTATCCCATACTAAATTACTTTATCAACAGTATTTGTGCAATTCTTGCTAATTTCCTGACCAGTGATTTGTGATCAAAATGGTTAAAGGGATAGTTCACCCAAAAATGAAAATTAGCCCATGATTTACTCACCCTCAAGTCATCCTAGGTGTATATGACTTTCTTTTTTTCAGACGAATACAAACAGAGTTATATAAAAAAGAAATGTCCTGGGCTCTTCCAAGCTTTATAATGGCAGTTTCTGTTTTGCAGTCCATAAAAGTGCATCTATCCATCATAAAAGTGTTCAACGTGGCTCTGGGGGGTTAATAAAGGCCTTCTGAAGCGAAGCGATGCGATGCGTTTGTGTAAGAAAAATATTCATATTTATCATGTTACAAAGTCAAATTCTAGCTTCCGGCCAAACGACCATACTCAATTTACTTGTGCCTAAAGCGCAACTTACACAACTTACGACGTCAGAAGTAGCGTAGTACGTCAAGGCATAGCGTAAATATAGGCAGTACGTCGCATTACTCGCATAAGTTGCGCTTAGACTTAAGTCAAATCCGTATGTTCGTTTGGCTGGAAGCTAGTTATTTTACTTTATAAAGTTTTAAATATGAATATTTTTCTTACACAAACGCATCGCTTCGCTTCAGATGGGCTTTATTAACCCCCCGTAGCCGTGGGGAGCACTTTTATGATGGATAGATGCACTTTTATGGACTTCAAAACAGAAACAGCCATTCAATGGCATGCCATTATAAAGCTTGGAAGAGCCAGGACATGTTTTAATATAACTCTGATTGTATTCGTCTGAAAGAAAAATGTCATATACACCTAGGATGACTTGAGGGTGAGTAAAGCATGGGCTAATTTTCATTTCTGGGTGAACTATCCCTTTAAGACCATTAAAAGAGCACTAAATATTGTGCCCTTTTTGGCTTGGCCCTTTTTTTTTTCTTTTTTTTTGAGTGTACATATTATCTATATTATAGATAAGTGTTCCTGCCATGTCTCAAATCGACATGCCCCTTCTAACATTGCAGTTCTTGTATCATCTAGATTTCCGAGTATCTCACTCATTAATACGACTTCGCTCTGTCATTTATGTGCTCGAAACTAATATTATGATACTTCTGACTCCACTTGCAGGGCACATTGGCTCCCAAAGGCTGCGTGAAGGCAGCAAATCAGATTAGCGCTAGCTATATTGCTAAAGAGTGGAAGGGACAGGAAATTTCACTAGCCAGACTCAAACCTACATTTCCCACATTAACATCAATGTTGCAGTGCATATACGCTATAACCCCCAGGCCACAGCACTGACAATTTCTGCTGACTTAAAAATGTTAAAGGTCCCGTTTTCGTGTGTTTTTGAAGCTTTGATTGTGTTTACAGTGTGCAATATAACATGTGTTCATGTTTCGCGTGTAAAAAAACACAGTATTTTTCACACAATTTACTTATCTGTCTACCGCTGTTTTCACTGTCCTAAGAACGGGCTGATGACTTCCTTGTTCTATGAAGTCCCTCCTTCAGAAATACGTAACGAGTTCTGATTGTGCCAGCGGTTCCTGTGTCGTGATTCGACAGCAGCTTAGGTTGCCCGGAAAGGTCACGCCTCTTACTATAACTTGAAGATGGATGCGCTCAGGGAAGGCCAAACAAAGGTGATTTGACTCGGGATGAAAATAACAGCGTCTCGACGACATGGCGACAAACACACTCTACAAACGCAACTCTTCCTCTTCTCCGTGGGAGCGCAACAAGACCACGCCCCTTTTTGTGTGTATTCCTGTGGGCGGAGGTTAGTCAAAAAACTGTTCAAGTGACGTCATTAAAGAAGGAAGTAGAGGGATGTAGTCCAAACGGGCCGTTCGATGTAGGCGACTTCTGTTAAATAAAATATCTCGCTTGACATTGAACTTTGAGCTTTATAATTTTACAGATATTATTTATACTCTAACAACAACATTACACACTAACTAAAGTTTGAAACACGGGATCACGAAGACCGGGACCTTTAATGTATTTTTGGTGAGTATTGCCTCGGGCTGAAAGCAAATGAAGATGTTTGAAGACATTCCCATGTTGTTACAGCCGGTTTGTTAGGTGTAATCAATGAGAGAGGATAGGCGTGTGGAGAAGGCAGAATGACTGGCAAGGCCCTGACTGCACTGGCCAGGTGCAGAGTGAGTAGGGACCTCCCTGTTAACACATGGCACACCACTCAGCCAGGGAGATTAATGGGTCTGACTGCATGGCAGCGGAGCGGCCAGGGATCAGGGAGTGTAATTGCGCTGGGGCAAGTATGGACATGGACAGCTGCGCATAGCAGGAGCCAATCACACCTCGTCATCACTTCCATACCTCCAGTTGTTCACCCAAGAGAAGAGTATCCCAGTCCGAACTGTGATAGGATACCAAGATGAGGATTCTAGGTGAGTGAAAATGTGTTTTAACTTCTATCTCAAAAGCAATTTTGATGTAATAAAAGTTCTATTTTGGTTAAATGATTGTAGAAGCACTTTTGTGGGTCCAGGTCATGTGTTATGACTTTGAAAGAATCTGTTTCAAAAACTTCAGCAAAAGCTATAGCCTATATATTTTTTTTATATTAGACAACTACACATCAATGTACAGCAAGGGAGAAATCTATAAAAGTATAACGTGTGGAACATATTTATGTGGAAATGATCCCATGCGTAATGCTTTTGTGTACATGAAACCACAAATATAAAGCGTAACGTATTTGCACTCAAAATGAACATCGCATTATAGATATGAGAGACGTTCACAATGAATATCTCATATCTATAATGATGAAATTGCATTTCTGCCTCTCCCTGCTCATAACAATCTGCCTCTTGCTCTGCAAAAACTGTTTTGACACCCACATGCTCATATCATTTCACTAAAGTCCTTGTTCCAGCGACAGATGTTTAAGACAATGTAAATTCACTGGTGACATTGAGATGGTACTTTGCTATTCAAATGAGCTCTGTCTCCTTCCGAGCTAAACGGCTCCTGTATTGGTTCGAAATATCAGTGTCTCTATAAACAGCTGTGACCCCACGCAGGAAGTCAGGCATCCCACTTCCTGTGGCAAGCTGTGCCGCTGGCTCTCCTGGCCAGAGATGGCTTTCTAATTGGTGTCCTCTCACCTCTTTATACTGAGATGCTCCTGTTTGACAGTTCTTGGCAGCAGGATGAATGTCCTTGAAGAACAAAAAAGTCAAATCCGAAACCTGTAAAAGTAAATCACTTTACGTTCAAGGATTTTCAAAAGGGAAAAATAATACCCACTGAATTCTTCAAAGAGGCAAAAGTTGGCAACAAAATCCCAAACATGTAGGGAAAGTGAAAAAATATTGTCACATTTCAGTTCAGAACTCAATCTGTGCTTAATTTACCCTGACTTAAGCTAGTTTTAACTTTTAAGAAATCTCTAAACTGATTCCTTATATTTGCCTGAAAATATGTTTGCTATGCTAACAAGCAGTCTGTATGGTGAAAATCTCTACCTTACACATTCAACAACCAATATAATACTATTTTAAATGTCTATATTGACATTATATTTATTATAGATAAGTATTCTTAATATCAAATTAGTGTTATTTTTACATTTATTAAAATAATAATGTTAATATTATAACTGATGTTCAATTATTCACCATCATTAGTCAACAGTTGCTTGGTGCAGATATCATGATGGTCTCAGGCACAAAGATGTATTTACCTTCAATTTGACTAATGGTGCATTCCAGGCAACCTGTAACCCGTGTTTTTCCAACCTTATACCCGTGAAAGTGCACTGGAACGGCAGTCAAACCCGTGACTTCCCACCCGTGAACTCGTACTAGATCGATGTACTCCCAGTTATGAGCTCTGACGTCACATAGCCCGCGAAACCATACAAAGCAACAATGGCAGCCCCTACGGATGCAGTGTTTCTGCAGGCGGTACACAGTGAGAATACACTTTAGGACAATATAACGTTGCAGTCAAATTAATAATAATATAATAATAATAAATAAACAAGGAGTAAGCACCTTTGGCGACAGAAATTATTACAAATGTGCATAAGCCCCGTAAGGTCCGCCATATGCTGGTTTGTTTACATCTAGCTACCACAATTCCTTGCGCTCAGGTAGTTTGAACGTGACTGGCCTGGAACGCTACAAAGTCGTGAGTCGTGGTTTGAAGTCGTGATTTACGTGCTCAAAAACCTGCCTGGAACGCAGCATAAGAACCGACTCAAAGATTGTTATTTTTGGTGAATTTTCAGAGCGATTGAGAAACGCTAGCGAACATGATAGGCGGGATTTGTTGATGACCAATGTTAATGGACCAATCATAGCTCGTTGGAGGCAACCAGTTATTGTCAGGATACAGACCAGGAGACAGAGGTAAGTGAATCCAAACACAGCTTTATTTAAAGTGCAAGGTGAGTATATTCAATTTAAGTGCAGATTCCGTGATGAGTCGAAGTGGGGCGGAAAGCAGGTAAGCACTTTCACTTCAGAAGTTGATGTCAAGTAATCACAGTTCAGTAACTTTGTCTCTTCTCTTTCAGATGCGGTTGGCAGTAATCAGGTTTGGATGAAACACTGGACACTCAAAGGAACATAGGATCTCAGACAGCATGGAATCGGACAGGAATTCTGAAGACGGCACAACCAGATATAGAGGTTAGTGTTTCAGGTAAGTATACATACTTCTTGGAGTCTTGATGCATCAGCAGTAACAGAGACAACAGCATATGATCTGTTCCTGTTGGAGACTTGACCCAGACTGAAATCACAGTGAGAGTTTTATAGTCCTTGATGACGAGGTTGCTGATGGTGAACAGGTGCGGGTGATCAATGAACTGGAGAGTGAATGCAGGTGTGCCAAAAGAGGATTCTGGGAATTGTAGTATTAGACAGAAACAGACGGTGAACGTGACAGTACCTCCCCCTCCTCGAAGGCGCGTCCTCGCGCCATATAACATCCAAAGGGGTGGGAGGGTGGGCATCCTAGACTCCAGGACGGTCCAGGCGGAGCAGGCTGGTCAGGAGACCAGGGCGGAACAGGCTGTGGGCGTGGCCAGGGCGGAGCTGTCGGACCCTCGGGCGTCCAGGGCGGTGGTGACCCTTCGGGCGTCCAAGGTGGTTGTGACCCTTCGGGTGGCCATGGCGGAGATGACCCTTCGGGTGGCCATGGCGGAGATGACCCTTCGGGTGGCCATGGCGGAGATGACCCTTCGGGTGGCCATGGCGGAGATGACCCTTCGGGTGGCCATGGCGGAGATGACCCTTCGGGTGGCCATGGCGGAGATGACCCTTCAGGCAGCCATGGCGGAGATGACCCTTCGGGCGGCCAGGGCGGAGACGTTTTTTCTGGTGGCCATGGTGACACCGGGAACCTCGTCGGAGAGACCTCCGCGGTCCCCCTAGCAGGTATACTGCGCCCCCCCCAAAATTTTAATGGGGAAATTGTCAGGTCTTGCCACATGGCTGGATGAGGCAGGGGGCGAAAGCAGTTCTAGGCTGGACAAGACCAGCGGCGAAGAGGGCTCTGGGCTGGGCAGGACCAGCGGCGAAGAAAACGCCTTTGGGAAAACTGGCTCTTGCTCGAAGACTGGTTCTGGCTCTGGCTCTTGCTCGAAGACTGGCTCTGGCTCTGGCTCTTGCTCGAAGACTGGCTCTGGCTCTGGCTCTGGCTCTTGCTCTGGCTCTGGCTCTTGCTCGAAGACTGGCTCTTGCTCGAAGACTGGCTCTGGCTCTGGCTCTTGCTCGAAGACTGGCTCTGGCTCTGGCTCTGGCTCTTGCTCGAAGACTGGCTCTGGCTCTGGCTCTGGACTCGGAACTGGACTCGGAACTGGACTCGGAACTGGACTCGGAACTGGACTCGGAACTGGACTCGGAACTGGACTCGGAACTGGACTCGGAACTGGACTCGGAACTGGACTCGGAACTGGACTCGGAACTGGACTCGGAACTGGACTCGGAACATCTGTGCCGATCATTGGCTCTGGGTTTATGACGCTCTCAGACGCAGGCTCGGCGAGCATGACGCTCTCGGTCTCAGGCTCGGCGTGCATGACGCTCTCGGCCTCAGGCTCGGCGAGCATGATGCTCTCGGCCTCAGGCTCGGCGTGCATGACGCTCTCGGCCTCAGGCTCGGCTGGACTGGCGTGAAATGCAGACTCGGCTGGACTGGCGTGAAGGGCAGGCTCGGCTGGACTGGCGTGAAGTGCAGGCTCGGCTGGACTGGCGTGAAGTGCAGGCTCGGCTGGACTGGCGTGAAGTGCTGGTTTGACTGGGCAGAGGACTGGTTTGGTGGATTTGGTGAAACGTAGAGCAGATCTGCGAGCTCCCCGGACTGACATTAAAGCGGGGTCAAATAACTTGGACGTCAGATCAGCACTGTTTGAAACCAGCTTTCGTGACCTAGGCCAGGTGATCTCCGCTATGGGTCCGGAGCGGTGAAGGACCGTTACCTTTTCGGGCAGACTTGGGCTGACTGGATGCCTGGGTTTTGTTGCGTTGATGAGGGAAGCAGATTGGACGTGGAGATCAGACTGGATGTCTTCCACAGTGAGTGATGAACCACACACCCACAGCGTGCGGTCAATGAGTTTGATGAGAGGTAGTTCGAGATCATCCAGCAGCAGCATCTGGGCGAGTGGATCATTCAATCCGGTCCAGAACTCCTGTTGAAGGAATTCCTCATCCCAGTTCCCAGCCTGGTAAAGGTTAAGGTAAACTTTAGCAAATTCCTCCAAAGTTCTACCATTCTGGTCAAACATAGTGAATTCATTGGTATTCGCGGAAGCGCGGTCTGCGGGCTGTGTTGGATCCATTGCAGTATGGTCAAGTCTTCTGTCAGGATACAGACCAGGAGACAGAGGTAAGTGAATCCAAACACAGCTTTATTTAAAGTGCAAGGTGAGTATATTCAATTTAAGTGCAGATTCCGTGATGAGTCGAAGTGGGGCGGAAAGCAGGTAAGCACTTTCACTTCAGAAGTTGATGTCAAGTAATCACAGTTCAGTAACTTTGTCTCTTCTCTTTCAGATGCGGTTGGCAGTAATCAGGTTTGGATGAAACACTGGACACTCAAAGGAACATAGGATCTCAGACAGCATGGAATCGGACAGGAATTCTGAAGACGGCACAACCAGATATAGAGGTTAGTGTTTCAGGTAAGTATACATACTTCTTGGAGTCTTGATGCATCAGCAGTAACAGAGACAACAGCATATGATCTGTTCCTGTTGGAGACTTGACCCAGACTGAAATCACAGTGAGAGTTTTATAGTCCTTGATGACGAGGTTGCTGATGGTGAACAGGTGCGGGTGATCAATGAACTGGAGAGTGAATGCAGGTGTGCCAAAAGAGGATTCTGGGAATTGTAGTATTAGACAGAAACAGACGGTGAACGTGACAGTTATACACAAACCCGCCCCTGCCACCGATTTAAAGATTTCATTGGTCAGTCAGTCACAGTGCTGATCTACACAACGCTGAATCAAATCACCTAACCTGTCCTTAACTGCAATATTGTTCGTCGCGATCGGATTCATACATGACCTGTGAAGTGAACTGCATTTGAACTTTTGTTGATTGAGGAGACTGGTTTTGTGATTGAGTTGACAAATGAAATTGGCAGTGGGGTGGGGTTTCGCTTAACTGTTGAAGTGAAACCACTGCATGAAACTTAACCACCTAACTTACATTAGAAAAAAAAGGTAGTACCTACTATTCCCCACAAGAGGATTCAGCAAGGTACCTACAGTCAGGGCTCGAAATTAACTTTAAGTAGCACTGGTGCTCCCAACATCAAAAAGTTAGGAGCACCAGCAAAAATGTAGGAGCACCCACCAAAAATTAAGGACCCAGAGAGTATATTCAACTACACAGATTGTTATTTCTTTGTTACAAATATTCTTATTATCACAGAAGAACTTGAATTTGGACTAGAATTAAAGATTATAGTTTGGATATAAACACTGACGTCTACAGAAGTCTATTCTCAAAATAGAGAAAAGCACCTTTTGAAAGTAACATGGAGCTTCAAATAACAATTGTATCGATTACATTGTTACACCACTAGGTGGCGACAAGTGACTTAAATGTATTTGTTATTGAATCATTAATTCAAGAGATTCATTCAAAAAACGCTGATTCATCCAGTAATGAATCAAGCAAAGTATTTATTATGATTTTTGTCAAAATTACTATATAATTAAATAAGTAATATTAATAAAAAAAAATGAAATAAAAATAAAAAACATCCTCACCATCAGCATTGGCGTGTTCCACCTCTTTAGGTGACGGCTTACAAAAGAAATCTGTCAGCGTTTGTTTCATCTTCTCTCGCCGATCTCACCAAACACGCGAGGTGCACAGCACTGCCCCGATCACACAGAATGAGCAGTACGCTCAAGCGGCAACATTCTAATCTGAAAAATGAAGCCTACCCGGAAGTGCGAAAAACTGCAATACATCGAAAATCCGCTAGAGGGAGGTCCCAAAAGGGAGCAAATGTCCATAGACCCCATGTTAAAATGTCCGTTTTCACAGCATAATTTCATGGTTTTACAGGTTGGTCCCATGGACTTTTATTGTATTTTTCGATAGCTTCCGAGTGCCTGACAACTGTGAGGGGGGTGAATTTTTTTCTAACTCGTTAGTTTAGATCGTATTTAGATATAAAATGTATGACAAGGGCGTGGTTAACTTTGATTGACAGCTTGATTGACAGCTTAGGCTGCGCCAAGGAGAATGTCAACATAAGAAGCGCCATTTTTTAACACAGTTGAAATATAATACTACTGTTTCTGTATCATGAAATGTAGTTTTAAGAGTTTTTCAGGCGAGAATGTAGTTGTTTAAAGCTCAAATCTGTGGTTTATTTAAAGATTTATGAACATTTTATCCAGGTTGTGAGATCCAGCGATGACCGGGCGCTCGGCGCTCATGTACCCCGCCTGGTACAGCTTTTCCTCGGCTAGTCGTTCTGACCGTCGTTTGCCGCGGACTCTGGCGTCTCTGTAGTGGTTAAACATGAGATATAATTCGTCTTGTCTATATCTAACGGGCGATTTTTGGTCTCGTGAATCTATAATTTGTTCCCTGGGCAATCGTTTTGGCTGAGGGGAAGTTTCATAACTTTATAAGCTATTTAACTTTACCGTTGTATGGTTAGACTAGAGCGCTGACTTTGTATGTTTGACTGAATTGTTTGCTTTATTTGTATAGCTTCTTATACCTTTTACTTATACTTTTATAATGGCTAATATTGATAAAACTGAAATTTAACAAAAAGAGACTGGGTTGAGTTTTGTCATTTTAAATTTTAATACAACGAAGATGATCTGTAATGTTGTTTACTGCAAAATCTGTTGTTTAGTACAAATGCACATATTGCCTGGACCATATTCAAATGTTTAATATTTTTATATTATATTTAAAACGAAAAGAGGCAGGTTTGTGTTTTATATATATATTTTTTTTTATAAATAGGCAACCGTTATGTGCAGTGAATATAATCAATACGCGTTGCCTGAATCACATTTGTGTGGCTGTTTAAGATTTCTTTAAATGAAAACGAAAAGAGTTAGTATGGTGTTTTATAACATATTTCGTTGCCTAAAATATACACAGAGATAACCGGAGTAGCAGAGCGAGCTGAGTGACGCGCGCTGCGTCAGAAGGTGGGCGGGGTTAGGATTTCCCAAGATTTTCCAAGATGGCGCCGCCCATACCTCCCCATAAACGGCTTCAAAACCGTTCTTCAGAAAGTCTATGGGTGACGTCACAGAGGCTTGTCCATATATTTTTTACAGTCTATGAGTGCGCTGCGTTTTTTATGTTTCTAGGCAACCAACGAAACAGCTGTCCTGTCAGTCAAGTAAACGTCAAATCAGCCTTTTAAATTTTGCGCGGTAGTCACGTGACAACGGAGCTCAGTGAAAAGGAGTGGGAGTGATTGACAGCTAATGTTAACCAATCTAAAATCTGCTTTAAAGTTAAGAACGCAAGGATGAAGTTTGATTGGTTATGTAACGTTGGATAGAATGATGGTCCGGTCACCGCGTATCAGCTCACATAAGGTACACACTGTGCAGTAATTTGCGAACGTTTTGTTTAGAAATGAAAACAGGTCACACCACAACCATTATTTGCACTCGCACAAATGCTCTCAAATATATTTTTAGGTCGCACAGATTAAATTTCAGGAGCATATGCAACCATTTTTGAGCCTGGCCTACAGTGTAAGACACAATAGAGAATGTACGTAAAAATGCATACATGATGGATTATTGGAAAATGGTGGGTAAAATATGTAAATAAAAGTGACAAGTGAACTTTATGCCTATTGTCACAGGCAGAGAAATGCTCAACGGGACTGAAGTTGAGAGGAGGCTCTTGGGTATGAAGCATTTACATGTCACAGTCATGCAAAAAAACCTAGATAAATAATTCATTTGACCCAGGCAAAGGCTGTTTTAAGAGGTCATCATATAGCTTCATAAGCAATGAGAACACTGACAGCAAGCAGGTCAAGTGTTGTCCTCAAAACAACGTTTTTTGAAAGGGCTAGCTTGGCAGCAGCTGTTCAAGCAAGCAGGGAAGTGACCTGCTCAGTAAACCATAAATAAGTCTGAAGAATATGCAGTGACTTTGTAGGAACGGTTGTTGTTTACATTTCACCTTGCCTTGGGAGACTTATAACAACTTGAATGCGTATCATATATTCACTAATTACTTTAATTAGCTCATGCTTTGGTAAAATTACTTAGAAAATGTCTTTTTATGTCAGCTTTGTATATATACACAGTGTATATTGTATGTCATATAGCTTTGTATAAGTCATAATTTCGACTTTTATCTTATAATATAATTATTATTATTATCAGTTACAAAGTAATGCGGTTACAATATAATTACGTTATTTGTTATGGAAAGTAATGCGTTACGTTACTTTTGCATTAGGCTACTCTTTCTCACCTGGACTGGACTGGGCTTGCTTGTTTATTTTTTAATAGAAAAAGTTGGAAACACAAATGTGATGTTTAATTAAAATCATTTTAGCTTACGAGTATGTTTGCATTGGATCATCGGAGGTCAGCAGCAAAGACATTGGTTTATAAAGTGAGATTAAATAGCCACCGGTTTCACAGACAAGGCTGTTTGAGCTGTTTTAACTGAAAGCAACTTGCACTGACATGTGTCTTAAAATGTCAATGCCATTGTTTTGTCTCAAGATGCACACCAGTAATTTTTTTTCCTCTAAGGCATGTTAACGTGAGCTAACAGAGAGAGTTGATGGTACCATGGTGTCATGGTACCAACAAAGCCTGATTTGAATTAGTTTGGTTTTGTCAGCCTGAGTTTGTTCAACCACCATCATGGAATGGGCCCCTGGCCAAAGTATGTTTGTATTGTTTATAGGGCTGCAACTAACGATTATTTTAATAATCGATTTTTTCCGATTAATCAATAATAAAAAAAAAAACATTAATTTCCAACCCTTTATTCAAAAACAGAACTGACAGTGCAAATTCACAGTGCTACAAAGTGCACAAACAGGTTGCTCCTTGAACATCCCCTGAGCTGTTAAAGTAAAAAATCAAACATGGATTTACATTTTCCAAATATATAGGCTTTTTTTTTTATTTTTATAAAGTGCACAAAAAGATGTATATTTTGTTTAAAGGGACCTGAGCTGTCAGAACAATAAATCATTTATAAAAAAAAATAAAGAAAAATACAAATCAGAAAACTTAACAGGATTTGTTTGAACATCAGAACTTGTTCTCTACACTACACCCACAAACTCTCACTCACAGATGCACACACTCACAAACTTGTTTTTTTGTTTTTTGTCAAAGATGTTATAATCTTTAACAAAATGTTTGACATTATTTGACAAGCACATGCACACAATAGACAAGTCTCACCCGGATAATAGGTAATAACAATAATAGCAATAATAATTATAACAGAAGATAATATCTCTAGTCTATCCTAATATTAATTATAAATACAATGTATTTAAAGTATAAATACAATAAAAAACAAAAAAACAAACAAAAAAAACAATAAAAACAAATACAATGGTTTGACCACCTGTTATGGTGTGTAAGGTATTTTTAAGTTTCTCTGAGTCATTTAGAGTAAAGGATGAAAAATTCAGTGCTGCAAATTTTGGAAAAAATGTTCCCCTTGTAGTGGTACTTGGGATAGACAAGAAAGTGTTTTCATCTTCTGTCTATCTGATTCAAATCACAGTCTGCTAATTCAGTGGTAAGAATTTAATTGTTGGTTTTATTTATATTGTTGTCCATTTATCGAACTTCCACGCCTCTTATATAGTTATATATTATTATGTAGGGGTGTAAGTGTAACGATTCATTTTAACAACGATTCGATTCGTATCGCGATTCGTGGTTGTAGATATGATTCAAGGACGATATTGGTTCATTTAGAACGACACGATCCGAAACGATTCAGTGACTTGAAATCGATTCGGTGTTTTAGCCAAAAATTATTGTAGCCTAAGGGAATCAGGTATTAATTAATTATGAATATAAACAAACAAGTAAACAACAATTAATGTCAAATGCATTCACGTTTTATTTGAATAAAGTAGGACGTTTTTCTGAGGTGAGAGACTTTATTTCGTTACAAGTTATTAAAATATTGATAGAATAATGACACGGACATATAGCCTGACAACATCATCTGACCGCCGATACTGAATCTGGACAACACGTTTTTTTTTCTAATTTAAAACGTAACGACGTTGCATGCTTGTAGTTTATTTTGTGCTTTATATATAGTGAAGCGATATAAGCCTACAGCGCGCTCCGCCGCATTTGCGCGTGCAACTGAAGACTGCGCGCTATCAGTAGGCTATAGCGGCTGAGTGGACAGGAAAGTCAGTTTTTCTGAGATGAGAGACTTTGCGCTGCTTGTTGTCTTTGCGCTGCTGCTGGCGCGTCACGCATGGCGACGTCGTCACAGATAGGCAGACTGAATCGAGTAACGTTTAACGCCTTTATCATAGGGCTTGATAGCGGCATTAATTATCGCTGGCGATACGTCCGCGATTTTACTGCGATATGGCTCAGCTTGTCAGTTAACTACGGCTCTTTGTAGTAAATGCTGCTCCATCTGAAAGCAGGTGATGGCGATTTACTACTAATCAAGGAACCGGCTTTACTGACGAGATCGATGCGCATAACAATCTCACGATTTAAATCGCCCAGCCCTACTTTATTATTAAAAGTGCTAAGAAAAAACATTCATATAAAGTCTGACGTGCTTAAAGCCAATGCGTTATTTCCTAGTATCGATACAATCGATTCATTACCTTTTAAAACGATGTTAGATCAATATATGTCGTCCGGAAGGCCAACTTGCCGAGCACAGATCGATGTAGTTGGATCATAGGAATATAAATCGATACATCGATGTAGTTGATGAATCGTTACACCCAGTGCCGTCGCAGGTGGGGTGCGAGGCCCTGTGCGAACTTGAAATGCGAGGCCCTGCTCATTGATGTGGATGCTCAATTGCGCATGAACAACAGTCAAACGGACGTAGCTGTTTTAACGTTAGTTCTATTGCACGCATAATCTCGCTGCAATACGTTTTTATCAAGTAGAATAATACAGCATAATTATGCATAGTCTCAGCTATGACTTTTTGCTATTTATTTCAGAGGGAAAAAAATCAACTGTGCAACGAGTGGCACATCAAGTCAGCTCGAGAATTTTCGTGTGAATACATACATCCGGCTATTTGTTTGATGTGTAGCTGAATGGTCCAGAGGTAGAGCTTTCGTCCAGCGTGCCAGAGATTTTAGGTTCGAATCCGCACTCATATATATATATTTTTTTCATCAAAACCGATTATGTTCATTAGTGGTTGTATATCAAGCATGGACACGTTTGTGTGCATTATGTTTTGAGTATCCGGAACTGATTGAAGCGCGCGTCCTAGTGAAGACAGTGTGCGCGAGCGGCAACGACCACTTTGATCCCTTGATTTAAAAAACACATTTCAGCGCTAGATCGTCTCTTATTTAAAAAAACGAACGAAATGAATACTCTGCCAGTTAACTGGAGATGTTTTATTTATTTGTAGAATTGGTACATTCGTGCCGCGAGATGTTTTAAAAAGTGGTGGGGACAAAAAAACAAAACAAATTTTTTTTCCCCCAAAAAAAAATCAGCAGGATTGCGAGGCCTCCTAGTGGCACGAGGCCCTGTGCGGTTGCACAGTTCGCACAGCCTATGCGACGGCTCTGGTTACACCCCTACTATGTACCAATTTACTAATGCTCAGACACACTCGGTCTCTCTCGCGCACTGTCGAGCGCGCTCTCGGACACACTCGGTCTCTCTCGCGCAGTGTCGCTCGCTCGTGGAGTTCGCTTCGCTTTTGTCCAGTCCGGCGCCTCATAGCTCTGCCCGCTCCGCGCTCAACTCAAACTTTTTTTTATTTATACTCAAAAATCTCCGCGACTTATTGAATGGCCGCAATAGTTACAACAACGACACAATGAATCAATAATGAAATTCGTGATCGATTCTTTTAAGAATCGATTCGTTGTTTGCAGCCCTAATTATTTAACATGTCATTATTGCAGGTTTGCGTAATATTTTGAGCTTGCATTTCCCTGTTTTATTCATTTTGAGGAATACTGATTCTGTTTTGTGCAAGTGAGATGAGTAAATGCACGCTCACATTTAGTCTATAACTACAATTAGCATCATCTTCACACAGCACACACAACGCCTCTGCACTTACTCCGGATTTTTCTCAACATGGGGAGAGGAGAGCTGTAAGTCAATAAATGGGAAAACAAAGTAACTTGCTTTACATCTTTGAAAAATAAACTTTTTAGTTACTTTACTAGTTACTTGAAAAAAAGTAATCTGATTACATATCTCATGTTACTTGTAATGTTACCCCAACACTGCTTGTGACTATGACTTAGAAGTTTATTATAATTTACCAAAGCAAGCATGTATATAAAATATACATTTTCTATAAATCTTTGTTTTACATTGTTTAATACTATATAGCCTAGTATTGCGTAATGGTTATGAGTTATTATAGCTTAAAGGGCAATACCAAAATAGTGGATGCCTTCAAGATGTACAGTTACAGTATCATTTAGCAAAACCTTTTACAAAAAGTTTTATTAACCTGAGTATGTCCCAACATATTTTCTTTCTTAATTATTATTATTTTTATTTTTTTGTATATGTATTCTGAGGTGTAAACCATCTGTTTGTCTGAATCACCAGATTTCCCTTCACCTGCAGTACATTGTCTCACCTGTTTGACACCATCACATGGTGGGCGCTCGCATCCGTTGATTGCTTCACCCGTGGTTTTTGCGGGAGTCTCCTCGGGAATGGAACAATCTGTCCATTCTCAGTAGAGTACTTTTTTTTAATGAAAAGCATAGCACTGCTGCACAAGGTGTTTGGCAAAGCTTCATTGTGTGGGTGCCAGAAGTTGCATTACGCTCCGTTTTATCCTTAAACAGTATTTTCTTGGCAATGACTTGGCTGACAACATTGAGTCAAATGTACACTCACATCAAATATGTCAAGTTCATAAAAAAAACGTATGATTTTAATAATAATAGTTCACTTACAGTGCACTTTTCTATGAGACTGCCAATAAATTCAAAGCCAACCTTGAGAAAAAGATGATATATAAAAATTATTTTACGACTTATAAGTTGGGCTGTCAATTGATTAAAAATGCAATCAAATTAATTACATGATATTATCACAAATAATCACACACATCTGACTTTGCTTAGAAAAGCACTCAAATGAAAATCTTTCAAAGACATTACGTCATTGACATCACGCTCAATTGATGTATTAAATGGACAGCTCTACTTGCAGTTTAAACAGTTTATCTTATTGCATGGACTGTGTTTTTGTCATACCGTGTTTCTATTCCAGTATCAACAGACAACTGAGCCATGATTTACGCATGTAAGAATAGGCTTCAGACATGATTGCCACAGCCAGAAAATAGGTGAATTGTCCTGTTAAACCGACGATTGTGAATCAATTTTATTTCTGTATTGACTGATGTGTGAGGAAAGCCACCTCTTTCTATTAAGACCAATCATTAGCAATCCTTCTTGACGTGTGACATTTTTTGCCAATGAGGCCTCTTCAGACATTCACCAGGATGGTACATAATCTTGAGTACAGTAAAAATTGACAGTTTTATTATTCTTGACAGGCACACAAATTACTTTTAATAAAGCTGAATTCTCAGCCAGTCTGACGCACTGTTAACTACCCGCACAGAGGAGAGGGTAAGAGAATATCACTTTGTGGAAACGGCCTGAGATTTTTGAATGCTTAAACTAAGATAATTCATTTTGTTGTGAGCCAGGCTGACTGTCAGGAAGCAGACTTTGACAAGGAAACCGACTCTGACCTTCAATTAGACTCTCGAATGATAATGCTGTGGGGAGAAAGTAGAAAAAAAAAAAGCGTTAGTGCAAAAATCAATAGCTCATTTTCTCCTTTTTTGTATAGGGATTTTGATGTTTACTGAGATAAAGGCCGACAAGACTTGGAATGGAGTGTTGAAATGAACTTGAAGAGCAGAGAAATTCACTATCACATGGACTCAATTCATTTTTTCCACAATTTATTTTTATGTGCAGTATTTTGGGAACATTTTACAGGAGTCATCCAGTGAGGAAACCTATTTTAAATCACTACATATGAACTAAATACAGCTACAAACACACACATATGATTGTTGTCAAAATAAATCAGTTATTTTTGTCATTTTGAATAGTCATTGTTTTTGTTTTAAATGTCTGGGTTTTTTTTTTGACGAGTTTAGGTCTTTATATTTTATTTCAAGTAAAGAATCAGGGCTGAGTTCTCCGATAACGTTGTCTCTTAGCGCGCTACGAAGACTCAAAAGGTACACCTTAACTATAGGTATACATTTCCTACGTGTGTTCTCCGAACTATACCTTCGGATGTTGCTTAAGGTAAACCTTCTTAAGTTCGACCTTAGCAGGTGCTGTCCATGGTGGAGGTGCTGAATAGGTTGATATCGATGCCTCGATGATCGATTGTGCGATCGATAGGTAAAGTATTGAGAAAACAATGTTCTTTATAAAGAAGCGTTTTAGAAATAGTACAAACTGCATTTATCAGGGCTCATTGAAATATGTACATGCAGAAATAAATATGAGTATGTGTTTATAATTTAGCAAGTGTGCAATCCCAATCCCTCACGGCCATAAGTGTGTTAATGTTCTCCACAACGTATGCTGAGTAATTTTTTTTACAATGGTCTCTTCTGACATGGTAGTCAGTGGACTAAAGTGTTCTCTTATAAAGTAGCTGACATACACTAACTGGCTCCGCGGACGGCGCCGTCTTTGATTTAAAACAAGTACTCGCTGTCTCGCTGCCATAGCTATAAAGTTTGTGTAAACTCATCTTTCTTTATATAGACTCCTAAGCCTTTTCTGTCAAATGGTTCGCCAGCTGATGTGCCTTAGGATAGTAATTAAAAAAGCTAACAACCATTAGTGTATGGAAACTTTATTAATGAAAACACTTCCATACACTGGTTGTAGGCTATAACAACTTAAGTATTTTATGTGTAAAATTTTAAAGTAAAGTAAAAATGTAATTTTAATACTAAATCAGATTTTATATTAAATGTTCATATAAAATTTTCTATGTGTAATTAAACTGCGATGTAAAAAAGCTTTTTGCGTAGTGGTGGCCACTAGCGGTATGAACCGTCAGCAGCGATAAGGTATAGCTAAGAGCGCTCCAGACCAACCTTACGAACGTATGACTTACAGAAGGTATACTTAACTAAGAAGGTTTCGGAAAACACGTATTAACGATAAGGTACTTCTTAAGGTACAACTTAAGAACGACGTAGCGTTAAGGTAGTTTCGGAGAACGCAGCCCTGTTTTTTATGGATTTAGTTTTAGTCAGGCTAAGTATAATAACCTTGCTGTGTGCGGGTATTAGGTTCAGCCGAGGCTAATTGTCAGAAGGGCTAAATCTATTAAACTCATAAGTTAGTGTCATAAGAACAAGTACATATGTGATTTCTCCAGCAGTGCTTTTGTATGTTGTTTCAAACAACTAGTTCAATACTAGTTAATAATAAATAAATAAAAATATTAAGGCCTTTACAATTTATTAATTAAAATGCTTGTTGGCCAAAACAATGTCTTAATATTTTTGAATGCCACATTTTACATTTGTGCTGTTTAATTGATTGTTTTGTTTTATAGCCTCATTGTTAAAAAAATGTAGCTTAAAATCTGTTGACTAGCAGCTTCCTTTGTAATAACGTCCTGCTGCTGGTAAATTAGAGATAGATAGATTGATTGATTGAAGTCAAGACTTAAAGGTCTGTGTAAACTGGAGTAAAAAGTGACAACTATTTTCTTGGTAGCTCATGCAGCACACAACTTTTGTCGAATATTTTTGTTGCTTATTTTTGGTTTGTAATTCCTGTCAGAATTACATCTAACCGGTGTGTAATGGCAAAAACTACCGATACAGATCTTTAAAGTGAGGAGTCATATTGTGTGTGGATGTAAAGAGATGGAGTCTCTCAAGCATGCCTTCCCCATCTCCCTGATGTGTCTGTCTCTCTTATGCTCTTCTGACAGTCCTGTTGCCTGCTATACCAATCTCCCCAAGAGAGCTGGCAAAGAACATTTGTGTGTGTGTGTTTATGAAAAAAATCATCAGAAACACTCAAATCTCTAGGACACATAAAGACGTAAATCGTAGTGCAATCACAGCTCACTTTGCACATGGCAATCAATTTCTCTTTATCTCCATACAACCTGTTTTATTTATTTCAATTTTTTGCCTGGATTTATCTTTAAGCACACGTCTAGAAATATAAAAATTGTCCAAGAACTAGAGAAATGTGGTGGAGAGAGAAAGAGAGATAGGGCTGGGCAATAAATAGATTTGATCGATTAACTCGAATGTGTACTGTAGTTTACGTCAACTTGTTTGAATGAAAATCGGTTTTCTCTTTAGCATCCGCCAACGCTCCCCTCTGGGCTCCCGTAGTTCCGAACGGGCTCAGCGTTTGCCATAGAGATACACAAACAACATGGCAAATGAACAAGACTGCGACAGTACAAGCACACCCGCCAAAAACATTTACAAACTGAATCTCTCACTTTTTACACGCTCTCGCGCCGTATCCATTTTCTCACGCAGAGAAAAATCACGAAGCAAAGAGGACACTGACACCGATGGACAAGACAGAGAAGGTTACTATTGATATGAAACAAATTTTCAGCTCTCAGATTGTCAGTTTAATTACGAAATTCAAACAATAAACAGTTTTGGCGCTTGAAAATGTGACGTGACAGATCTCTGACAGAGTTCAAGCGGCACGTGAACCGATCATCTGTTACTCTTTACTACTAGTTAATAGTAAATAAACACAATGATCAATAGGTAATTTGAAAGATACAGTTCAACTTGTAATAACATCGATAGATCAGTGTTTTTCAACCGCGGAAAGAGGTCCATAAAACAGCTGGAGAACAATATGTCAGGTAACGTTACATTTACCTCAGGAAAGCCATTTAATGACCATAGCATGTTAGTTGGACTATTTTGCTAAATATGATAACTATATTACATATTTATTATATTTTTACCTATATCATTAAAATATTATAACATTGTTATTATAAAAAACGCATTATATTTCATTTGAGATGTTATTTTTAACATTTTTAACTTTTAATAATAATACCAGCTGACAGGGCTGACATTAGGTGAGATATTTGTTTTTTGGAGAACAATTAACATAACACATTAACGTTACCTAATATTAATTCAAAATAATCGATATTGAATCAAGATCAGAATAAAATCACAAGAATTGAATTGAAATTGTGAAATTTGTGTCAAGCATAAAAACAGTAAGCATACATTGTACCATGTAAACATTGTGTTGTCACTAAACTTAAGAAAATTCTGTTTAGTTACCAAATGTTTTGACAATCACAATACATTTATTGTGATGCAAATTATTATTTATTTTTCTACGCCATATCACCCAGCCCTAGGGTGGGGTTAAAATACTCTTAAATCAAACTCTCTTTCTTTCCTAATAGTGAAGTAGAGCAAACACTTGCAGCGTTTGATCTGAGACATTGATGACATAAAGATTAGACGATGCTACAGATGCCATGCACAGTCCCTAACCAGGCTGCCGGGTCTCTAATGAGTCCTGAACCGTGTGAATGTTAAGTGGCATGTGTAAGGTCCCAGGGTACAGTTGTTTGCAGTCAAAGGAATAGAGCTGAACTCCCTAAACACCTGCTCCATGACAGTTCTGCACCTCCCATCCAACTGGAGAAAGCTGTCGCGTGTGTTGCCAGATCCGCAGTGAGCAGGTTGCACTGCATCTTAAAATAAAGCAGAAGCACCACAACAACATGGAAAATTAATCAGCCGCTACAAGGCTGTGAATTTCAATGAAATGCCTGTGCTTTACTGCTGCAGAAGATGATGAAGAAGGAACGGCACGCCATACAACAACAGTCCGTTCCTGCGGGGTCTGAACAACTGAAAAGAGTTTTTGATGGTCAGGAGTTAATCGGGGCAAACTTTGGAGAAGCAGTATATGAAAGTAGGGCGAATCTAGGACATATTTTGCACTTGTGACTTATTTAGCTTACTGTCATTTCACAACACTTCAGTGCTACAAATGAGATACCGTGGGTATAGTCAAGATGTTTTCTTACATCTGCTTTATCTTGCCTCATCTGCTTTTGATTATATTAGACAATCTTCTAAGTCTGTAATGCCCTAATTTATGCAGGTCAAGCCTCTTTGACAAAATCAAAGAGATTATAGATTAATTTAAATGTGACTTATGATTGCTGACTGTGATATTGTAATATCTGAACTTTGCAACCACACAGTTATGAGCAAGCATCCTTCCGATAAATTTATAGTCAGAGTTATATGGTCTTTAATAATGTTCTCAAAATGATATAGTTCAAAAAACTTTTTTTTTTTTTATGTTTCAGAATGTTCAGAAAATATTCCCAAGTAACATTCTCATAATGTTTGCTGAATGATAAAATGGCCTCTTTATCTCCAGAAAACAGACTGTTGGCAAAATGTTCTTATAACATTGTTGTTATAAGAAATAACAAAGTAATTCTAAAAATTTAAATATGAAATAGTTAAATTTGAATTAGTATGTTCTAAAGTGAATTTATGCCTTACAACATTATAATGTACAGCATAATAGAAATATAGAAGATGGCTATAGTAATCTTAATGTAAAATTGGGGGAATTAGAAATGAATTGCCCGGTATTACAGATACTTTTAAAAATATATATGTACTGGTTTTATTTAAGTCAATAATGATAATTACATGAATTTATAATTGCATACATTTATTTATACCAACAAAACAAATGATATGGGTTAAATCAGGGAGAAACGGCTCTGTGTGGTAATTATTGTAGCTTGCCTTTTTTTTTTTTTTTTTTTTTTTCTCTTTATTATCAGTGATATGGTACCGATATATCATGCCTGCCATTCTAAAACATTGAATAACTGTGTAACAAAAAATGTCCCTAGATTTGTTGAAACGCATTTCATTGTGTGAACACATCACAAACATCAGTTTGGAAAGTTGTTTTCTTTTTGTTCTTAACAATAACCACGTGAAAGAGCTCATGTTACTTACTTTTGGGATATTTTTTGCTCTGACAATTGTCCCCATCTTCCCAGTGACATCAAGGCCATGCAATCCCATCTGGAATATGGTTGCGATAAAGCAAACAATGCACACATCAGGGTTTATGTGTCCCAATTACCCTAATTCACCTTACATAAAAGCATCTCTTCATTTTTAAGTTCTACGACATGAAATACTCTTAACATCTTTCCTGTCATCCAGTGATTTTATGGCTGGTTTTGTACCATGATCAATAGTCTTCGACAGATCTGTCTGGCATCCGAGAGAAATGCATTTACTGTGGCTCTCATGAGGGAAATCTCTGTCAGCAAATATATCTTTGAATTTGTGCTTCACAGCTGTGACACATGCCAAAACAGTAACAGAAATGTGACTATGGCATGGAAGGGAGGTGTCAGTTATTGAATGACCTCTTATATATTGGTGGAAAAGAATGAAGTGTCACAGCAAGCAGTGGTAATAGACTGGAATACATTAAATAATGGGGAGGATCCATTGAGCTGGAACCAATCTGCGCTTTCTTGAAGGTTCAGGGACCACCAAACCTGACTGCATGCTGGGTATCTTGATTGTGTGTTAGCGATCTGGAATGCGCCGAGCACGGGAACAATAAATGACATCAGCTTTGATATTCATTTCAATCAGACCCTATCAGAACAACATAGAGGAACAATAAAATTGAACTCCAAGAATTCAATCAGTGCCGAGTACATGTAATGGCACTTATTTATTTCTTTTTTGTACCTTGTTGACATCACATAATACTTGTGTAAGCAGAGAAGAACACTTCAAGGTATGCTAGTAACAATTTGTATAGCTTTTTTTTTTTTTCAGATGAAATAAGCCCATAATACCATATCAGTCAAAAAGGCAACCTATTTAGAAATGGAAATTACATTTCATTATTTTTGCAGTGTGTGTCAGAGAAAAATAGCCTGCTGCCTTTTACATTTTCCCACACTGATTTCCTCCCAGATTTCATAGATTACTCTCATAGAACATGTCATGATCTATTGCTATTTCACATTTGTTGTATACGTTATATACAATTAGAAAAGTTATAATTTCAAGATTAATACTACTTATAAAAAAGATTACAAAATGTACTATTATTATTGAACTTAAAGGGACAATGTGTAGGTTTTTAGGTATTTTATTATCTAAAATCAATATTTTTATTCATAAATATGTCCTCAATGGTATACAAATACCTCTGCTAATTATCTGACTTATCCTTGTAAATGAAGAATTTATTATCTTTATATACATGGGACGGGTAGGTCCACGGAGGCTTCCATGTAGTTCCGCCATCTTGAAAAACTATAATAGCAGAGAGGGACAAAAAGTACTAGGCCAACGCGTTTTCGTTCAGAGCCAGCGTCACGTGACTGAAGCCAGCAGAAGCGGAGGCGCAGAGCAGTGAGAGGCGCTTGTCACTGCCGCGGCAAGTTTAAAAGGCTGCACTGTACGGTTATTTAGAATGAAGGAGGACCATACATATGCTGAGTCACAGGATCAGGAGTCCTCGTCGTCGAAAAAGTTCAAAATAGACCGTAAAAGGAAACGTGACCGGAGATTACAAAAAACAAGGGTTAAAGTCGGGATAGCTAATGCAGGAGAAAGCTTTCAAAAGAGACGCTAAAGTTGCCTGCTTTCTTCTCGACAGGTAAGTCAATGTTACGGTCTTAATTACAAGCTTTTTTTCATTGCTTGGTTGTGTACTTTATTATATAGACAGTAGAACATTTATAGTTAAAAGTTAAACAGGCTCTTTGATGAATAGCAGCTATTGAGTAAAGTAGAGAAGGCCCTAAAAACAAGGTTGTACGTTTTGTTTGTTCAAAACTGTAACATTCGTTTGTTCGTTGTGTCAAGTTGCAGTTTGTTTGAAATAACAAACCAGTTCACCCGAAGGAAAACTCGATGAAGGGCTATTATAAGACATCCTGTCATAGCTTTTTGGTACATAACGGCTACCGTAGACGCAACACGCATTTGAAAAAGCGAGGCGCTGGAGAGCACTATTTGTTTGAATGCAAAATACAATTTCACCGCTAGATGGGAGAAATTCCTACACAATGTCCCTTTAAACTTCACATTCGAGATTTAAAGGGTCATGAAACCCTAAACCAAATTTTCTGAGATTTTAACAGAGGTATGTGTGTTGAACACCATTGAAGACAATGTTAGCATCTGTTAGATTTAATAGTAGGGGGAAAATGGTTAAAATTTACTTTTTTTCCCCGCTATTTTCATCTTCCGGGTTTAAAATCTTCATCGTGTCCATGTCACAGGCTGTGACATGGCAGAGCAAGTACTTTGATGACTCATCGGTGTGTCATTATTATTCATGTACTGAATTTTCTTATCCAATGAGAAGACACTTGGTCTTAATTATTCATTACACCACGTGGAACAGACATGTCAAACTGTGATATGGCGTAGTAGATGAGAGAGCAATGATGGGACGCGCGTTTGTTTTCGTGGTGCAAAAGTTCCAGTGCATCTTTCCCAGCGATGCTGCCCAGGCTGGACTCTGACTGCGGGCGGTTGGTTGGCCATCAACCACGGACACATCTAAACTATGTGTGTGTAGCAACCATTCAACGGGAGAATGGTGGACTTCGGCCTTGTACACCAATGCAGGTTTCGTCTTGCGAGTGATGCGGTCCCGAGGACTTTTCTATCGCTTCAAAGGTGTGTGTGTGTGCGCTTCAAAGGTGTTTTGTTAAATAAACAAAAATAGTGTTTGGAACGTATGCTTAATTTGTGAAAATTTCTGTCACTGTCCATCTTTATTATATGGGTTTAGGGGGTGCATAGATCTAGGCTATGTAGAACGTTTTTTTTTTTTAAGCGAAAAATTTATTAATTTCAAATATATGCATTAGTGTGTATAGAAACAATTGATATGTTTTAAATACAATTTGTAGGCTCATATATGTAGCAGGGCATTCAGTTACTTTTGAAAGGACAAAAATAAGGTGTCCGTGTATTTCATTAGACTTTAACTTTGCCAGCTATAAAAAAAAAAAATCTAGCATTTCCTCACGTGTTACCACTGATTTTTAGTGACAGTCGATATGCATGGGCCACTGGCGATGACAGTTTCCTCCTCTCCCCTCTCCCCTGCTGTGCCATACCACACCCACTCCCCTCCCTTCTTCTCACAGCCACCACGCCCATTTAAGTTGCATTTTTCAAAAAGATTGTGAGCTAGACTTGAGCTGAAAGAGGGGGGTTTCATGACCCTTTAAAGCAATTTTTATAACAGCACTAATAATTCAAAACATTTTATTTACAGTTTTAAAATTAAAACAATATTTAAAATGATATAATAATAATAATAATAATAATAATAATTATTATTATTATTATTATTATTAAATTATTATATAATAAATAATAATAATTATTAATCTGAAAGCAACATTTCTAGCTATGTGATGGCTGCTGCAATCAGAGCCCGGTGAAGGAGATTATAAATAAGCAGTCTTTAATCAAAAATCCCCAAAAAACAATTCCTTGGTGAGTTTGTCAACTGTTACGGACAAACTCTATGCCAATAACACACCAATTAAGTGATACACTTTAAGTGACTCAAATAGTCAATGTTTTTGGTCTAATCTGACATATGTACAGTGATTATTTTTAAAGACTTCTACGCATTTAATTTTTTGCAGATATTATTTTGTATAAAATTCTCAGCAAGGTCACTAAGGACAATAACATTTATCATACATGTACTTTTAAGATCATTTTGATAGTTTTAAGAATGTCATGCAAAACATGCAAAATAATGTCAGAGTGGATGTAAACTATACACAATAGCATTGTTTAACATTCATAGTTGACAATCACAGTAACATAGTTGACGCAAGTAACATTGACAGGTGACATAGTTGACAATTTCATCATTTTGCCTCATGATTTCAATGGCAGCCCAACCAGAAGTTATTTTGTTGATCAGGTTAATCTCACATTAAATTGTTTACAAACCATAACAATGTAATTATTACTTTAATAATTTATTACTATGTTATTATGACATAACAATGTTGCCCAGCATAGTTGATGGGCAATTTATATAATCACTGACAAAAGGTCATTGGAGATAAAAATATAGAAAAAAAACAAAAACAAATTAAGAGGATATTTACAGTAATGTGTTCAAAATATCCGCCGCAGAACAACATTACATCACATAACCATTGTTTGGTTAGTAATGTAGTTGACAGAATTTTTTCGGACATTAATAAAATGAAATATTTTCTTATGTCAAAGAAGGTATTTAGATAGTAGGAATACATTTAATATGGATAATCTTGACTTCCATTTTTTATCTTTAACTCAAGACAATAAAAAAAAAAAAAAAAAAAAAAGACATTGCAAACATTTTAATTTAAGGGGCATAAAGGCAATTTCAAGCAAACTGAAAATCAGTGCATAAAATATTGGTGTGAGATTATAGAATGCATTCTCTTAATGGATAAAATATATTTCTAAAGAGAACTGTAAAAAACAAACAAAAAAAAAAAAAACATATACATATAATTATCATCAATGGACATGAAATGTACCCTAAATTGACCCTTCGCTAAGCCACGCCCGAAAACCGCCACTGGCCAATCGTGGCTTAGCAACCGTAACTAGGCGCGGGAGGTCTGGCAAGCTTTCGAGCGAGGGAAACATGCCCATGCGTTATGCGTATGGATTGTGCAAATCTGATACCCGGTATCCTAAAAGTTTGGACGGGGTGGTGGATTTTGTTCCCTTCCCGAAACCTAAAACCCAAGGGGAGAAATGCCGGGCGTCATCTTTATTTATATAGCGCTTTTAACAATGTAGATTGTTCCAAATCAGCTTTACATTGATAATAGGAAATTAAAAGTAAAGTGTTTTGGCTTTATAGCAGCTCTAGAATAAAGTTATTGTCCAGCTCGTGGATCAAGCAGTGTGATTAAAGGCAAGACGGAGGCTCACTGACATAACTTAACGTTACTTAAAAATATATTTCAGCATTTTGTTAATCGACGGCTAAACTAGTACCCCAATCCGATCGCGACTCTCCCGGTGTTAGTTCTAGTATAAGTAAAAGGTAACGTTAGTTAGTAAAAGGAGGGAACATCAGGGGGCTTGCCGGAGATCTCCAAGGAAAAGGTTGGTATGCAAACTTAATCAGTTCATAACAGCAACGTTAGTCACTTATGTGACCCACGACGTGTGAGCTGTAAGTTAGCCTGGCGCACTAAAAACATAAGCGGGAGAATGTTATCATTGCAAAGTGGTCAGGCTAATGTCTTGTGTTTATTCCACAATACTTATGGATAAGCTGTTTGATTTATAAATATTAGATTTTCAAATTTCACTCACCCTGCTGTGCATGCACATAGCTGTTCCTCAATTTGTGTGTTTCCCATTTGAATGGTCAGCGTATGAGGCGACTGCTGCTTGCGCTGGGACCTAACGATCTAGGCTTTAGCTTCAATTTTGATGAAATTATTCTCTAATCGTTTGCATATTATGTCGTGGATATATCCCTCGAATGCATACTGCAGTCCCTTTTGTCTTGCTCTCTCAGATTTTCACCTGTTCGCCAAAAATGACTAAAATCTCCTTGGGAATGTCTGAAACCGGTGCATACATACTGTAATAGACGTACCAGGCGCAAAAGCTTGACAGGCGTAGCAACAGTAACTAAGGAGGGCGGGGCTTAGCGAAGGGTCAATTATAGAATGACTCTAAAAGTAATTATATTTTCCGTCTAGTCCCGTTTTCAATAAAATGTTCATCCCAAACATGAAAAGGCTGTTTTCTCAGTGTGATCCAGTTGATTGATTCTATAATAGGACGCTCTGACACATTCAGCCATGACTTCATCATTGAAGAAAAAACATTACTCCCTTATCTATGTGTCTTATGAGGATTTCTTTGACATTTCAAAGGTTTTCGTCCAAGTTAAACCTCGCAAGTCATCTTAAACAACTAATCTCAAAGCATCAGGATGCATCAGGACTGAAAGCGGCCTAGATCTGCAGTTTTGTCCTCCTCGGAATTGTGGCTCCTCCCTACTGATCCAAATAGTCAGCTTTGGGAGACTATGGTACAAAGGCACATGTGTTGCCAGGGAACAATAATAGAAAACTCTATTCCAAGTTCAAAGGACCTCAAGTTTGATACACTGTATATTTCTGAAGGACTACACTCTATTTGCAGATATTGTAACACATATTTCATGGACTGACAGAATGGTGGAGCTCTAGGCTGGTAATCATAGGTTGCTGGATTTACGCTGAACACTATTTGGGTGGGGTGGGGGTCCAAGCAAATGTCTGCTACAGATTTCAGTGTTTGTTTCTTTTACAGACTGAGGAAAAGTTTCAAAGTCTCCAAACAAATGCATTTTTAAATGTTTTGAGATCAGCTATGCTTGATGGTCGATATATATATATATATAGTTTGTAGTCATGACTACCATGCCGGGTGAAGCACTTAGTGTGTTTACATGTACAACATAACTCTAATATCTATCAAAAACAAGCTAATCATAATATATGTGTGTGTGTGTATATGTGTGTATATATATATATGTGTGTGTGTGTGTGTGTGTGTGTGTGTTTTCGACGTGAACGCATAAATAGACACGCATTCAATAAGCCAGTAGAATGACATTAAAGATAATTAGGGTGAAATTGGGGTAATGACAAAATATTTTCAATTTCAATTTTGCTTAAACTGTTATGCTTATGACCTTTGCCCAATAAAATAAAAATACAAAAACAAGATAAGGCATTTACATGTGCATGAAGTTACATGCATGTAAGCTCACCAAAGAGAGAATAATTATAGAATATTCATATAATATATGAATTCCCTTTATATAATAACTGCAACACATAAATAAACGTATAAGATTAACTTTAAACTTATTAAAAAAATGTTTTCAAAGAGACCTTTCAATTGGATGTATTTTTGCCCGCTTTTTTGGAAATTGTTAAACTTGTTTTACAAGACTCCAGAATCATTGTGCTGTTGAATTTGTGTCCTTGGACTTTTTTAATGTGGCAGGTGGAGAATGAAACTCCACTGGGTGAGAAAACCATCTTTGATCGGCACTTCAAACTGTCCACATAGGCAATTCTACAATAAACTCTATTCAACAGTTAATGTAACCCTTTGCCAACAACACATTAGCACAATAGAAATATTGGGTAGAGTCAACGCTGATAAAGATTCCTATTGTATAGCAATGGAAAATGAGTCCTACTGGTGACTCCCTTGTTAATTTTCCTCAAGAAGCGACAGTTCGCAGTCCATCTGGATGCGTTTCTGAGCCAGCCAGATTTTAGAAACTCAGAGGGAGGAACTGAGGTTCCAAAAATGTCTGTGAGCAAAGACATGATTAGTCAGATGTGAATATTAAACAATGCTCAGGGATGAGAGCGATCCTTTTTATGACCCTCCCACGAGCCGTCGAGGCCAATATTTGGCATGATGAATGTCATAGGTAATGAACTTTTCACACCCCTGAATTAAGTTCTATTGTGCATCAGATTATACAATTAATGCACACTTTAGTGGAATAATTTAAACCTAATTTTCCATTCATTATAATTAAGAGGCAGCCTCATTGCCATTGTGGTATTCATTTTATTGCCACTGGTCTCCCTGTTTATTACTTTTCTTCATGGTGATCTAAAATTGAAGAATTGTCTCTCCGATTACAGTAGATCAGCAAAAGCAATTATTCCCCCTCTGACACCACATCTCCATTCCCTCTAAGGCTTTCTGCTGTTCTTTGACTCTTAAGCTGTGATTCAATTTGGATGCCAGTGTGAAATTTCGAATTGAAAGTTTGCGCACTTCAACCAGCATCGAGCATCCAATGCATACATTGAGAAAAGTCTTTTTTTTTTAAATACTTTGTGAGCCGTTTTCTTAATTTTCCCACTTGCCAATATGAAAGCCCTCGCCTCTGCGAGGAGCGTTCTGTGTGTGCTCTTCACCGTGCTCCTCGAAGATGAATCATTCTGGATGATGCTATTTTCTCAGCAGCATGCAATGAGCCCATCATTCAGAGGCAGCATCGTCTACATAGTGCCATGGCAACAAGCCATGGGGCTGCTCGGCAAGTTATGTGCTTCAAAAAGGTTATACAAGAGGGTCATCCTCCTTTAGGGCCATGGAGACAGAGCTGCAATATCACAACTGTCTACCTTTCTCCCACTTTTTCTGCTTAACTCTCCTGCCAAATAAATTATTCTAAGACTGGCACGAAGATGTTTTGAATTTTCTTTTTGGAGGTCACGCAGCGCATTGTGGTCGGAGATTGAAGGAGCATTAGGATAATATAATAAGATTATAAGGATGTGCATACTGATTTACATTACAAGCATTTCCCTCAGCAGTGCACCTTTTAAAGGGATAGTTCACCCAAAAATGAAAATTTGGTCATCACTTACTCACCCTCATGTTGTTCCAAATCTGTATGAGTTTCTTTTTCTATGTTGAGCACAAACAAAGATACATTATTTTAAAGAATCTTAGTAACCAGACAGTTAAAATATACTATGGAAGTCAATGGTTACCATCAACTGTTTGGTTACCAACATTCTTCAAAATATCTTCTTTTGTGTTCAACAGAACGAGTAAAGTGACAGAATTTTCATTTTTTGGGGGTGAACTATCCCTTTAAATTACAATTAAGTTCCTGGATTTGAATTGAGGTACAGGATGCAGAATTAAATAATTTGCATTAAAGTAACAACATGTAGTTTTTCAACCTTCATAATATATTTCCAAGACCCTTGTGATGGTACATCGACTTACAATAGGTTGAATGAGACGTCTGCCAGAGCCTGACGGGGTCTGTATCGCTTTTACTGGCACTATGTAACTTCGGGGTGCGGGTAGTAACCAGAGCTCAAAAAGAACTACAAAATTCGACTGCTTTACGGCATACGTCACTTCGCCCACCACTTCCTCAAATTCGGCCGTGACAGGCCAACCAGCGCGTTTGTTTTCGTGCGTCTGTTTTCGTCATGGCTGAAGCAGCAGCGAAACGTAAGAAGTCCAAGGTTTTGTCGGAGTAGAGTCGGAAGAGGAAAAGGGAGAGTGATAAACTGAAAGGCAGGACGAGGATCAATATTGGTCGAGCGTTTGCTCGCTGGCGTGAGCTTATCGTCAGACCGATGCTGACTTGGCCGTCATGCTGTTGAACTAGTAAGTAAATTGCTTGCATACTATCTTTAGTTTTTCTAATCTGTTGTCTGCCTGGCTACGTTACGGAAACTATCTGGTCCTCCATTTATCTTCATGAATCAGCTAACGTTAGTAGATGAGCGAATTATCAATCTGGTAGCTAGTAAACACTAACATGCTAGTTTTAGATGGTTAGGATGCTATCGCTATCATTCTCGTTCAGATTTGAGCATTGCAATCGACATGCAAATCGCAAATGTTTAGTCTACTAAACATGTATAAATTATGAAAGGAGGAAGATTAATAATATTATCATTGCCCATATGAAAAAAACCTGCATGCTTCATATACAGTAACAGCCCGTTCTCATCCCAAGTCGTCATATACTGACGCTTTCAAAATTTCTTCAATATCTGACGCACAAAGCACCCTTTAGCGTCCATATGAGACGCATAACCCTACCACAGACCTAAACCTACCCATAACCGAAGCGTCTCATATTGACGCTGAGGGTGCTTTGTGCGTCGGATATTGAAGAATGTTTGAAAGTGACGATTTGGGGATGAGAATGCGTTGACAGTAACCGTAAATCATTTTACGACAGCGGTAATGGACAATTCCGCTTCCAACCTGTAGGGCGACCGCAGAGGAAAAGTTCCATGTTGTTGCTTTAAAAGTAAATAAGTACAATTGAAATGAAATTTGCTGCTGTAAATGTAGGCCTTTTAAAGAGTTTAACCTGTTAGAAATGAGCTACAGAAGCATGTGCCTTTAGAAGTTGCAGTACACTGTGTAAAAATATAAAGGATTTACAAGACAAACTACCATTTTGGTGGGAAAGTAAAACTTGATGTCTGATTTTTAAATGTGATCATGTTAATCCTATTAGATGACGGAATCAGGATCATATGAATCAGCAGGTTCTCTTGTTTCATTATATGTCTGTATATAACTATTCATAACTATGGATGGATGCGGGTCACCAGTGCAGAGTTGGTTGTGACTCAAAAGTTCAATTTCTGAGTGGCAATCTCTGCCGCAGAACCTACAGGTGAACTCTGAGGAAGGTTGGATAGTTTGGCTCTTGGCCTTCCTCCGCAGCCGCTTTGCTTCAGACTGCCGATTGAATGTCTCCTCGAAGTTGGAGAGGCCTTTCATCACAGCTTGTCTTCACTGAGGTCTGAGGCGGCAGTTTCACAAGATGATAGCCTACCAGATTGGGCAGTAAACACTTCTATGTTGTTTTTTCCCAATTTAATTCACTGTTGTGAATTAAAAGTTGTCTTATTTGTTTACACAAGTAAATATAACTACCACAGTGCATTCTTGCACACAAACATCAAGTTCTAAACATTTAAACAAGACGTTACAAAAATGTATTTTATTATTCTGCTATTCTACATTATTATTCTAATTTACTGCAAATTAGTCTTCAAAACAGAGGCAAACAACATTATGCAGCTTACATATGGTGAAAACCTTAAAAGGGATATTTTAGTGATAGTGAAAATTCCGTCATTTACTCACCCTTATGTTGTTCCAAACCTGTACGAGTTTCTTTCTTCTGTTGAACAGAAAAGAAGATATTTTAAAGAATGTTGGTAACCAGTAGGTTTTTTTTTTTTACTCTTCCCTTAACCCTTAACCCACCCTTAAACCGCACCATACCACCAAACCTGTCCCTAAAGCCACCTAATATAAAGTTTGACCAAAAAACACACAATATTTCTCTGTTGTGTGACTGGAAATTCATCTCTGAATTGTTATTCAGTGAACATCTCTTCCTGTCATTCCAGTTCAACACGGGCTGTGGGGAAGTCAACTCAAAATCCAACTCTTGAAGAGAGACAATTCCTAAATTCAGAATTTTTGCCCAACCCTGTGTCTTAGTAAAGAATTCAAGGATACTGCAAATGTTTTCATTCTTTTCTCCTCTTAGTTGCGTGCTATTGCTATGGACTGCTGTACTTAGAATAACTTGTAAATTTGAAGATGCTGTGAGAACATGAACATGAATATAGAGTGTCCTTGTATATATTATTCATAACTCACTTACCAATGCACTTTATGAAAAGATAAAAACCTGCATGGTTATTATCTGTCTCCAGATGGTTAGATGATAGCACTTGCATGTTCAGCCTTTGGAAAAGCCTAGTAATAATGACATTTATAAGCCGACATTTTCTTAATGATGTCTTTATTCACAATCGATCATTGTTAATTTGATACTACAGCCAAAATAACCATAACAAAGCAGATTAGCACATGTGCTAAAACAAAGAAACACAAAACCATAAATGTTTATCCATTTACCTTTAGTCCACATAATGTTGCCAATTGCACTGCACATTCCTGCTCAACAGCCCGAAACCCTCCCATCAACGCCGTCACAAAGAGCTGTGCTGTCTCTAATTAGAGGAAATGTATGGATCATTATCCCGTTGGACAATTAGCATTATTTAAATTAGTCACTGCAATTGTCAGTCATTAATCAGCACATACTGAGGACTTTCTACATTTCGTCAAGCCTGTCAGCTCACGTAGAGCAGATTTGTGTAGCCCTTATTATTTCAATCTCACAATCACCTGACCTGGTCCAGAGCTCAGCTCTTGTGAATGGAGGGGACTATACCTAATTTCTCATTGTTCCATCTGCTCAACTAACAGTGTGGCTTTGAAAGCCTCTTTTATCTGAGGAAGGGTCTTTGTTAGCAACGGTTTCAGAACTTGTGAAATTGTGAGTGGATTAAAGTTTCAAAGCTGAGTTTTGAGTAATGAACAGGAAAGATAAACCAATTATTCATTTTCTTGACAGCGTGAAATCTATAAAGAAGTGATTAGAGACATTTGAAAGTTTCTGCCCCTTGCATTGGTTTTATGTCAACTAATTTTTTTCTTGCCATTCCAAAATAACACATAGGTTTCATTATCACAGTCAATATATATTTTTTTTTTCATTCACTTATTATCTGCTGGCACTGTGTGTGAGTGGTTACAAAGCTTAATCCATAATGATTGTCAAAATAATCAGAAACTTTAATGAATGATAAAAATAAAATAAAATAAAACAAAAGTACATTGCAGATTTTAAACACGTGTTTAACATCAGATTTTGCCATATAAAGTTGCTGGTTCCAAAACATGAGTGTATCTTGCACACACATCCCTACTTTCACCCGTAATACAGTATCTTTGGGGGTTTGGTCCTGTAGTATCATACTGTACTGCACAATTGTAATACTAAGAAAACCAAATATTTTCATCTCAAGTCACACATACTTCAAAATCACTGTAAACATGATGAGCTCTTGCTGCTTTCTTGTCACAATGTTTTTTTTTACTTCTTATGGAAAACATGAATTGGCCTATGGCAAGACGGTAGAAATTGAATTCGGTGTGTGAAGCACAAGAGACTGGACAACATAATACTATTACAGTTTCAGGGCAAGAACCAATGTGCATTGAGCCTAATGATTGAATTAGTTTGACCTGGTTTTTTTATATTAAACCCATTTTCAGAAAATACAGATCAAATCTAGTTGGACTGGTACAGATACACTGTTTACTATTTAAAGGCAGGGCAGGCAATTTCAGCAAGGCTAGCAATAGCCAGCTTTGAAAGTATAAGATCCCAACCTCGCTTCAGAGCGTCTCCAAAGCCATGCCTCCTTCAGAATGCATGAATGTAACCCACAGCCAGAGCAGAGTCTGCAAAGCATCACGAGAGACGGTGTTAAATTACTTCATGTCTCAAAGCACATGAAAAAAAATTGAATGTAAACAACTTACAGAGCTCTTACTTGTACCACCTGACTGCTGCAGATTCATTTCAGCATTGATATTGTTGCCAGAGAAACGCATAAATCCGAGTCCAGACGTGAACCGAAACAGAAATGATTAGTTCACCTCCTGAGTCGTTTGTTCTTTTTTTCATGTGACGTGACAGCCGTATTTAGTTACAGAAATTAGTTAATAAATTCCCAACCTTCCATACAAAAAAATGCGTAGTTAATTTTTTTTACTGTTACAGTACATAATACGTTTCTGGTCTCATATTGCTTACACTTTATAAATTCTGTCATGGTGGTTCTTTTCCATAATTCGTGATGAACGAGCGACTCAGACCGATGACTCAGGAGGTGAACTAATCATTTCTGTTTCCGGCACAGACTGCATAGGTTCAACTTATGGGGTTGTGACGTGACAAAAGAACGAATGACTCAGATCGGGAGGTGAGGTAAACTAACAGACTGCAAAGCTGAACACCCAGCTAAGCAATTCATTTATTATTTATCTTTCTTATAATTTGGGCTTGGCTGCAATTTTTTTTTATTTTATTTTTATTTTAATATATATATTATTATGACCGCTGCTAGCATAGCTAGCGAAAGCGGTCATATAGGGATTGTCAAAGTATTATTATTTTTTTTTTTTTTTGTAGTCTACTGAATTTTTCGTCAACGATATCAGGGACACCGAAAAATTTCGTTTGGTCCCCGGGGGCCACTCCCCCCCCGCGCTGGGCCCCCCCAAACCCAAAAAATGCAGTTTTTCCTAAATAACTACCTGAACCGTGGCACCGAGGATGAAGAAATTTTTATGGTATGTTGGTCTTAAGGGCCCACATCAACCTAGCCCATAATCACTCATTAGTGATTTGCGCCCCTTCCCATAAAAAATGAAAATGCAATATTATTCTGCTTTAATCGCCCCTATCTTCAGTTGAGATGTTCAGAACTGCACCATATTTCATGTGTATGATTAACTTGACATCCTCTGGGGGTATGCTAAGTTTCGTAGAATTTCATCCATGGGGGGGTATAAAATAAATTCATTTATGTGCACATTTAGTGACTGTACACTCATCGGCCTGTAGATGGTGCTGTTGAGCGAAGGGTTGCTGGTTTAGGATGATACTGTCACACACACACATGCAGGAATACAAACAAACGCAAGCATGCACACACACTGACATCCACACGCACAGACACACACACACAAACACACACGTGCACACACATGTACGCACGCATACATACATGCACAGACACACACACACACAGACACACACATACACAAACACACACACATACACACACACAGACAGACATGCACATACTACTACTTTTTTTAGGTATCAGCCATATACCCGATTTACCAATACCCAATGTGTTATGCTTGGGCAGTATACTAATGAGGTGGGTGGGACATGTTTCATGCCATGTTAGATCACATCCTGAGAGTCTACGCTTTCAGAAAATATATAGTTTATATAGTTGAATCAGTTTTCTCTTCATGGTACAGACCAAAATGTATTATGTGTACACTTTCTTCACCTAAATCCATAAAATCCCATTCATTTCAATGGGACATTTACTTAAGTGTTCTACTAGGTACAGTGGGAATGAGTTTAATTTTGTTTGTTTTTTGTTTAAAAAGCTGTTTGTTGTTACCAATGTAGCATTAAAAAGACTTGCTTGAACACAATAAGTGTGTTTCTGAAACTCATTTTTATAATACATTATGTAGGGAAAACCACTGTTATGAATGTGACATTTTCACATTACAGATGTTAAGTGTCTAAACTAATGACTTTTGATATAAAACTTAAATAGTAATAGCAAATAATTACAAAACTCTAAATTATCCATGATCCACAGGAATACTCCAGACGGTCTTTTAAAATATACAACTTATATACATAAACACGCAATACAGCCAAATTGCTCCACGTCATTTATTTTTGTGGAAAGCCAGTGCAGGCCTGAGCGGCGGTCATATTTTGTACCGCCATGCGGTACATCTAGTTCTAAATGTGATCAACGTTTGCATAAGTTGATGTGTTGGGGAAGTTGGATATTAACATGCAACATTTCAATTATATTCTGCTGAAACAAAATGATTGAAATGAATGAAATGGCTTGAAAAAAGATTCGTTCATTTTGCTGAAAGAGACTCAAAGTCAGTAAAATGATCTGAACTTCCCATCACTATTACATATGTTCTGAATCTTCCACAGAAGATTTATGTATTCTTTTATATATATATATATATATATATATATATATATATATATATATATACATATATATATAGACCACTTATATTATTGATTGCTATCAGGATATGAAGAGAGTTTTAACCAGAGTAACAAAAAGTGATTATGAAAATAATTGCATACCCTACCTTTAAGGATTAAAGCTACAATGAAGAAACATTAATAAAACATTTGAGAGAGAAGGAGTGAATTGAATTCACTTGTAGAAACAACTGGTATTATCACAAACAAAATAAACAGTAACTTAGGAACTAATTTTATTAACTAATTTAAAGGGCTGGCACATGGGTTTGTGGGGCCCTAGACAAGATCATGGAAATTGGCCCCACTGGGGTAAAAATGTCATAACATTAAACCTACCACTGCAAACATGGCAAGCAGCTTATTTTTACAGAGAAAACACAGAACACTGCACATGGGTAGTTGAAAAATAACATGTCCACAAACTTTTTTCAACATTACATTTTATATCATATAAATATATTTATATTTTATAAAAATATATTATAGATTAATAAATATATTATTATCAGAAAAAAAGTATATAATTCGGACTGGTCAAATTTCAGTTAAACTTTAAGATTTGTATACATTTTTAGCTTTTAGAAATTCACTTAAATGGTGTGACATGAATTATTAAAAGTAAATCATGTTGCCATTAATAGTTTTTTTTTTTTTTTTTACACATGCTGATTACATAATTCATCATTGATGTAGTCAGCTACCCAACAACGAACACAAATATTAAATGCAGTTGCCTTAATTTATATGTATGTCCCTAGAAAAGTTCATAAATACATATGTCTTTTACTTGACATCTATGTAATGGTTCAGGAAATCCATCCATGATGTCAATCAGGATGCACTGCTGTATATAAACCTTCTCTTCTCTGGTTCCATTTTTTATATTAAGGCTTCAGAATCATATTTGCATGAATGTAATCATTTGACATTCAAGAAAATCAGGTCCTGTATCATTGTGAAAATGAAAATATCACTGAGATCTGACTTTAGTCACTAGTATATGCTTCTTTTTGTATGCGTCAAGCTAGATGAAAGTGTAATATTGATATGAGTCAGTATTGTCTGAAGGCAATAAAACACATCAATTTTTATCACCAGCTCAAAAGGAACCTCACCCTTTTCACTCGTACTGTACTGCTTGATCACCGAATCGGAGGGTTCGATTTGAAAATTCATTTAAATAGTTTTGAGCATACAAAGTTCAGAGTGGAGGTCTCTGAAGCAATCTCCTCAATTATGAATTATTCACCAGATATTATTCCAAAGGTCATCTTATAGTAATTAGTATCCTGCTGTTGACTAAACAGCCTCAAGGTACCTGATGGCCAGTTTAATTACAATTTAAAATGAGCATGCTGTTTGACACCCTCTATATGTTCAACCAGCGGCCTCTGCAGATGGCACTTTGAAAACGTAGTGCGTCTTCTCTAAAGAAACATATTTGCAAAGTTAACAAGTGTTCTTGAAGTCAGATACAAATGAACAGTAAGAAGGCGTGAGTTGCTTGCAAATGGCCTCTTCAATCAATTTCCTCTTTGGAGCATTGAGGCATTTTTTCAGCATCACAGTGGTCTGTTTGGTAGCGAATTGTATTTTCAGGTTTTTAGGGACAAATTACAAACGGCTTGCTCTGTGATTCAATAGTAACTTTATTACTTTGTCTCCGCACCAGTTTAAACTCTCGCTCGCTCTGTCTTCCTGTATTCGCTTCTGATTTAAAAAAACTATTGCTGGATTTAAACGCTGGGTCAACACGGCAATGAGACATAAGCCACACTGCTGCACTGCCTTCAGCAACCCACTTGAGCAAAAGGAAAAAGCTTTGAGCCGGAGATCTTCAGCGGTGATGTGATGACCCCATCTAGACGCCCTTGATGAGATACTCTCTCTGTACACATAAGCCCCCTCTCTGCAGACACAATGTCACCGCGTAGTAACCTCGAATCTAGCAACTCGTTTAGCTTCTGCGCTCAGATCGCTGCATCAGAGGAAACTCAGGTGGGCTTTAGCCACACAATCAGTGTGAGCCACAGTATAGTGCACTCACTATCTCTACAGGTAAAGAACAAAACGGACATATTGAAAGCGGTTGAAGTCTTCTAGTCCTCCGTTTGAACCGCTACAACTAAACTGGGTGGATTAGCTCTATGCTAGCCAGTCATGTTTCATTCATCTAATGAAATGGCCATGGGGAATAATGCTGGGAAAGTGTGGAAGGGCTCCCTGCATGTGTGACTGTAAGACCCCATCTATAACCTTTTGCCCATTACCTTTTATCATGTCTCCCCATGCATATCAGCCCATTGTCACAGCCGCTTAATGTCTCCACATGCGCTCTCTGGTTGCACACTCCAAAAAATGCCGTTTTTACACTAAGCACAGACACAATTGTTTAGAATCCCCTCTTATAGGGATGGTTCAACCAAAAATGAAAATCTGTCATCATTGACAAACCCTAATGTTTTTTTTTTTTTTTATATGTGGAAAAACATTTTTGTCCCTATTATTAAAGTCAATGGGACCCAAAACTGTCATGCTCCAAAACCGACATAGAGTGAAATAAATCAATTCACAAACTACAACAAATATGGCGACACAATCCTTAAATGCTAACTAATGTTAAACCTTATTGGTTCTTGTACTTCATTGGACCAAACTTAATGGTCCTTGATGTTTGTATCGCCATAATTGAGGTATTGTAGTCCTCTTTTTCTGTTGATAAATGTTAAAAAAAGATAATACGAGGTGGACCTTGACACCTTTAGACCTTAATGTTTGGGTCCTGTTGACTTATATTTTATGGACAAAAACAGTTCACTTATATCTGAGTGAACTGTCCCTTTAAAAGTAGCATTTGCATGCTGTTAAACTCTAATTCATTTCCCTCTACTCTCTCTGCATTGCAGTGTGGATGCCCAGTATTTTTTTTTTTTTTTGTGACTAACGAGGGAAAGGAAGGATAATTGAGCTCACCACTATATGAAAGCTCACACTCATATGCACATACGTGCTCGTCAAGCATTAAAAATGTAAAGCCAGCAGAAAAAGAGTGTAACTAGGCAGTTCAGCAAAATGTTCAGGAACTTGCAGTGCTGTAGGTAGACCCTTTTGCTCGGATAATCTTTATTCATTTGCTTTTTAAGGCTCTTTTCTTGCTCCCACCTCTGTCTTGGGCTTGGTCCAAAGCTGCAGTACTGGCACATTTGCAGAGCACATAATGGTGGTTATATGCCCAGACTCACCAATTATTCTTGAGTCCACCTAGGTGGCCTCTTCTCTTTCAAACTAAATTCTCTCAGGTGTGTTTCCGAAGCCCTCCTCCTACTGAATCAATGGCTCTAACGGCTGTATAACTGCTATTGTCTGTGCAGACGGACTTAATCATGAGTTCCCCCTGCCTTCCTTTTCCGCAAATAGACAGTGTTTCGTATGTATATTGCCCGCTTTCCCTAATGGAAGCCGGTCCATAACCGAACCACGTTTCTTTCTTCTTTTTTGTTAGCATTCTCCACCACCTGCAGTCTACATCAAGGCTTTTCTGTCCATAAGAGGAAAATAGGATTAAAGTGTTTTGAAATGATAGGACACACAACAGTGTCTAAAGATACACAATATTTAATGGTTCAAGAAAAAATTCAAGACAAGAAAAAACATTACAGCAAATGTAAATGAGCATTTTCTTTTTCTTTTCATTTCTTTTTCAGTATTTTACAGGGGTGTGATATCAAGATATACTTCAGTTGTTCAACAATGTTCATTTCTTGAATGCTGGCACGTGAAAGCTCGCCTCCAAAGAACGAAATAATTGTGAAATACAACAAATGATGTTTAAATTACAAGCAGATTTAATATATCAGCAGTTTTATATTCTTTTCAGGTTCTATACAAGATACATTAGTGTGTACATACATTATCCGGCCAGCTTTGTGCCAGTATACATACATGCACACACACACACAAACGCACGCGCACACATATAATAATATACAGTATGCATATGTTTTAAATACATTACAACAGAGATTGTCCTCATTTTCATGATTTTTGTCTTTTATCAACTATTTTCAGTAAGTATAAACCACTTTTCCTTTTGTTTACACATACGGTATGTATTTCCCAGGGTTAATGCTAAGTATATCTATGTACACTTTGCTCTTGTTTTTTTTTTTTATATATATATATATATTGTTTTATTTTATTTTTTTACTTTTTTTATTTTTTTTGTATGGTAATGATGAAAATGTATTTAATTTGTGTATTGACGGATGCGGAAAGTGTGTTGCCATTCTAATCCTTCATACTAACTATAACACAACCCGAGAGATATGACCATTTGACAGCACACAGATTCTGATTAGTGTCAGAACAAGGGTTTAGTGGTGCAGAACACAGTCAGCCAGCGAAGGTCAGCTGGAACACATGCAAATGAAGATGCCCAACTACTGAGATGATCTGCCATAATATTTTCCAGAAAAAAAAAAAACTAAAAAACTGAATTATTTCAGAGGAAAGAAACACCTCATTATCTAGGCTGCTTACATGATACATCAGGGAACCAACTTTTTAGAAAAGTACAAAAGTGCTAGAGGGGCGAATAACCATGCATATTGGAACTTTCTATGCATTTATTTATCAGTCACATATATTGTTGTTTTCATTCATTCTCGCACATTTTTTTTTGTCCTTGGCACTAATGTAGTTGTCCACTACTCGAAAATGTCCATTTCAGATTTCAGAAAATAAGTTCATACATTTTTAAAGTCAACATGAAATAGCATTTGCAAAACAGTTATTTTATTCTGTATTTGTGGTACATTTCTGATAGAAATGGACTATTCAAAAAAAACAAAAAAAAACAGACAGGGTTTAACTCTTTCCCCGCCATTGACTGTATTTTCCATGTTTTCAATGTTATACGGTAGGGGGCGCTATTACACATCTTCTGAAAGAGTACAGAGTCTCCTGATCAAAACGCATGCGAAGAAGATGTAGAAACAGTCAATATAATATGTAATCAACTGCATATGTAAAATAACGCGATGACATTAAACGGCATATAAATCAAAACTGCCTAATTTTACTAAATGAAATGTCGACCCAGGACGAGCTATAGGACTGTGTAGCTTTGGGAGTGAAAGCTTCACTCAATCTACTCCATCTGTGTTTTGATCATCGTTCTGAATATGATCTGGATGTAGTCTTACAAAAACGTGATTTTCTCTGCTTTTTGCTCAATGTTGCTTTTTTTATGAAGCTTATCCACATTCAAGTTTTTGTTTAAAAGCAGAGGCTTCTTTTGATATATTGTATGTTCAGATATTTATACAACAAAATATTCTGGGGGCCATGACATTTTTGTGAAAATGTAAAAAAAACGCTGGTGAGGAAATACTTTTTCATTTAATCATTCGGGATATGACTGGACCATGAAAGGTTTCTATCCCAGAATGATATTATATTACATGATATTATTCATAAAATTCTACAATCACTACGCAATAGACCTTATTCACAGCATTTTTTTTATTTTTAACGGGAATTAAAACGAGGCTGTGACGGATAGAGATACATCTCTTCAGTGGTCTGTACTGTTATTTAATGCTGTTTTTGGATTGTTCTGCTGACAAAACACTGCAAAAATATCTTTCCAAGAAATTCCAGGAGACAAAAAAACTCCATCTAGGAGCTTTATACAGCTTTTTATAGCAGATGCCATTGAAAACGGTAAGTCTATCCATCACAGCCTCACTTTCATGGCGCTGCTCTGAATAAGGTCTATAAATGAGTGTGTGCGTTCTCTCAGAATTCATAAAATTATTTCAACCTTGTACAATATGATACAAAAATGAATGAAATGAGCATAGCACGATCGCAAATCAAACAGCCGTGTTGCTGTCTCTACCTGTCTCTCACAAACCAGCTCTCTGTCAAGAGTAATATCAACTAAGACCGAATCATCCAGATTTTTCTACTACTTGATGTCGCTTTGAATTTTTCAAACCTTGTATGATACGATAGGCTACATGATATGTTTCTCTGTCTCACTGTCTCTGGGAGACGGCAAGAATTTATGTATTCTTTATCATTTATTCAGATTTGCCAGTGGAATGGAATATATATATTTTGAGTTATACAAGGAATATTTGTTAAATGAAACCACAATATTACGAACTTCTGGTTAAAGCACCGCCCACTTCCGGTATTATCCGAAAACAGTGTAAAATTGTAAGAGATACAGATATTGGCTCCTCTGCACACCCCGAGTAGATTAGTATTTTTTTCCATTAAAGAAAAATGTGTACAGATGAATTGTTCACAAAGACCCTGCAGGAACATGCATTTAAGACCGTATATAGGGTCAGTTTTGATTTCATGTTGACTTTAAGAATGTAAAACCACTAAAATGATGCAATTCTGAAAAGAAAGTAAATATTTTAATGTGTAATGAAACTCTAAAGCTCATTGTTTTTAGTTATTGGAAGCTCAAAAGACTTCCAAAAACTGATGATAATCTTTCAATAATATGCAACTAGGTGCTTTCTGTGGTGTGATGAATGAACACAGAAGCAGAGATTTTCAAACAGTGTTATGCAATACAAACACTACGGCTAATATTAGTATTTCATACCTTGTCTTTCGAGCTTCTCCAGATTTATTGTGTGGATTAGGAGAGTGCGAGTTGAGTCGCTGTCATTACACCGTCACTCAATACTCTTATCCCAGCAATACAGTCACAGCTAGCACCAAGGCACTGCTTCCTTCCATTGATAGAGTCCCACACTGCAATTATTCCTCTTAATCATGAGTGTTCGGCAGATTTTATACAGTTGTATAGGGAACATCTGCCGGAGTGATTGTCAGTTCTCTCACATCAACACACTCCAACACGTCTTCGCTGTGACACGTTTCTTGTCGCTGGCACGCACACTATTTCATAGTGAAGTAATTTTTTGGATCACTGACCCAAATATTTCTGTGTCATCAGTATATACTAAGGAGGACTGTTAGCGAATTAAATTTGTGCTGATTTCTCAATCCGCATAGCCTCTTTAAGGGATTACTTGATGTCTCTGTTTGAATATACTGAATGTTTTGACAAAAATGTGACACGATTGTAAGCAAACTTCTACTTCAATAAGCAGTCATCACATCCATACAATACACATCTACATCTTAAGGCTGTTTCTTTGACATCGTTATATATAAATCTCACAAACGTATTTTTTCGTAAGTTTTAAAAAGAAGTGCGTACCATTTAGCTAACGAGCAGTCGCATACGCACACACACGCACATACAAAAGGTAGCCAATTATACTATTATAGAGCAGCACTCGGCTTCTATAACGGTTACAGTGATTACTGATCAAAGTAATTATACTATTGGGAGATTCTTGTAATTGGTTCCATGGCACTTATTGTGGTGCATACATTATATATATCAAGAGGAAAACTTGATGTAAGGGTGCGAAAAAACAAAGGATGTCTTTTTAGCCGTGTCTGTGCCTCAGCTAATGAGATAATGTAGAAAATAAGCGGGTTTCTTATAATGGGAGAGAAAGGGTGTCAGGTGCATGGAAACTACCAACACGCTGAAAATCAGAGGAAGGCTCTAAGCTCACCAGGGAGAAAAGAGCTAACGTCAAAGTTTAACAAGAAAAAAGAGCCCTAATATATAAAAGTTTCTATGCGTTAACACCGAGCAAGACTAATTTTTGCAGAGAGGCTTGGCTGTATTTGTAGTCTTGACAGAGCAAGCAGCACATTAAGAGGCATGGAACTAGGTCTCAGTTTATTTAGCAGAATAAAACTGACTCAGAAATTCAGCTGGAAAACGACACACCTCACCGAAGCCGAAAGAAATACCAGGGTCACCGAGCGCTCACACATAACACTTAACCTTATTGACTACGCTTACATGCGTCGTAATATTCCCAAATGCGGTTCTTAACTCAGAGCCTAATTTTCATTGTTTTGTTTATGAGTGTGTTCATGTGCAAAGCACAAAGAAATAAGCACTGGCTTCGCCGTTAGTGAGCACCAATTAAACTCGCGAAGACCGCTAACTGCTGAAATGCAGACGTGCAAGGATACGGATTTATAATTAGACCAAGTAATGTTCAGAATATGCACACATTTTCTTTAAGTAACAAGAATATGACGCTTACATGAGTTTTTTTTTTTTTTTTTATATAGTGCAATTTCATAATTAAGTAGGAATATCGGTGTGCATGTAAACGTATGCAATGATTTCCTCCAGCAGTGTACACTTAAAAGTAATTTGCTGTCAAGTTGCATTCAAAATGTGCACAAAAAATGAAATAAAAATCTCGTCCCTTTTGATCAACAGTAAAGCTTAATTCATTTGCCACTAATCAGTCACTAAGACACATATTTAAACCACTTTTTTTTTTTTTTTTTTTTACTTGAGTAGCTACTTTGGTCTATATCTACCATTTGTCTACTGTACATGTTTCAGTTTCATTGAGGATCTTGAAAGCTACTGTCCTTTGCTTTAACTTCCCCTTCTGCCGTGTTTAAAAATATCACGTGTCAAGAAGCGTTTGACATATGCTAATAATCATCAGAACCCGTCAGCTTTTCGTTTTCAATCACTCTCATTATGCCGTGCTCCGAGGCCTACCCTCGCTTCTACAGCTGATGCTCGCGCAGGAAGGCTCCTCCGCTCGCGGACGTCTGAGGGCTGGACGTGGCAGAAAAGCTGGCTAGAGGGATGACCTTGATAGTATCCTCTTTCTTGCTGCAGTGTCTGTCAAGTGTGTTGTAGAATTGGGGCCGGTTGCTCCCTTTGTCCAGATCATCTTTGGGCACTGACCTGCCAAGAGTGTGACGCCCATCCGTATTGGTCCCCCGCGCCCAGCTTTGTTGAAAACCAAAGGAGGGCAGAGTGGCGGCGCCGGACGTCTGGAATTGGGTCAGCGCTGGCGGCATCCAGCAGCTGTCAGAATGACCCAGGATCAGACATTCCTGGGTACAGGTCTCCGAGGCTTCGGCGAGAGCCTTCTGCAGGTTGACTTCAATAGCTGTGGATGATGAAATGACAAATGCGAAGGCTCAGTCAAGAGGTGAACACAAGAAGACAAAATAAATCATACTTTCTCTTATTGCCAAGGCACTTGGAGACAATAAAAAATTGGCGCTATCAAAAGGTGACCTGTAAATGTCAGCTTCTGAGAGAAATGAAAGGCAGTGATAAATGTTTAATTCATCTCATAATGAGAAAAACAACACCAGTTCTTTTAATTTAAATGGTATTCCCATGGTCCTGAGTGTTTACCTACAATATGAACTGAATTCCCTGTAGCTTAATTAAATCTTAAAAATAGTCTCTGTTGTTTGTGTCTGAGATTGGCTTTTTACATATTAAAGAATTAATGAACTGCTATAAAACCATTGTTTATTTTAATCCTAGTCATCGTGGCACACCTCTCTTCTGCTGATGTCTCCCACTTAAATCAAGTCAATTAAGATAAATCAAACAGTAATGCAGCGATTCCTCCTCCTTCGCCTACTTGTTAACGCAGCTGACACGTACAGTACTAGGCTCGGCAAACGTCCTACAGTAGCTGTGAGGATCGGAATGTGATTCACTCAAAGGAAAGAGAACAGTAAACTACAGGACTCAAACTTTCTTATCTCATTAAACCTGCTCTGACATCACATGCAAGATGTGCCAAGGAAAAGGCCTCAGTATTGAGCCCCAGCCATAAAGCCTGTCAACTCTAATAATTAGAATGTAAAACAGTGCTCGCGGAGGCAGGCGGGAGCCCTACAGCGGCTGATGTATATCTTAACCCGCTAAGAAAAGGGCCTGAACATCACTGGTCCCCCCTTCAAGCTGTCATCTAGAAATTATTTCGCATATTTGCATAAGTAAAGGTGTTAGAAATAATTAAAAGCGACTAAGTCTGGTTCCCCTTGCACTACATGCTTAGGTTATTTTTTTACCACCAGGAGCCAATATAGTTTTCCAACAAATATCATGCAAAGGGAACTCAGATCTTACAGTTCTACAGTTCAGATCTTGCACTTTATCTTACAGTGCACTTGCATTTCCTTGGAATTGAACCCTTGACCTTGCCGTGTCTGGCTAGCAACATTATTTACTATACGTAGATATCGTAATATATCACTATACGTAAGCCATCCACCATATTTAATGCTGACTTTAAGAGTATCAAATGTGAACTTGAGAGCAGTATTGCAGATCTGTCTACACACCGAGAAAACAGTCAAAGCCGGTCCACTCAAGAGCAAGATGACTACGTATGTAACCATAGTTATTCCAACATGACATCATGACTTTGCGTAAACATACACGCCACTTTCAAGTCAAGTGGCGTGTTATCTATACGCATTTTGAGCTATCCGCGTGTATGTCCACGCCGTCATCTTCCGCGTGTATGTCTACGCCGTTAAATGTCCGAGCGAAACGAAGCAAAATGTAAATCTACATCTGGGGAGCGATATTTTTTTACTAGGATGGTAGGGGAAGACTCATAAATGGTATTAACCCCAGTGACGGGTAGGTTTAGGGACGGGGTTGGGGTAAGTCATATATATTTATATAGAGAGTAATGTAACGTTAAGTCAACGGCGTTGATAAACACGCTGAAAAGCGATTATGCGTGTTGATAGCACGCCAAAAATGGAAATACGAATTGGCGTGTCATACATACGCCATTTCATGAGATCAGTCTGGTTATTCTCATGTATGAATCTGTAATAGTCTTTAGCATCTGATTTTCACAGGATTTGGTTGATCATTAATGTTAGATAATTGTGCATAATGCAAAATAATACCGGGTAAAGCTCTTATAAATATTATTAATCATCAAAGATAACCTACAATAACTATCTATGATTCTTGGAACCATAGGCTGCATAATATTGCAATATTTTCAATGAAATCTCATGGATTTGTTAATGCCTGAGATGTTGACAGTTCAGAGATGGCAAACCTGTTGACATTTGTCTTCTCCTGTTGGAGAAGTAGAATGATGCATTTATGTATTTGACAGGAATTGCAGGATTTGAGCCACAGTAATGCTAATAAACATAAACATCTGTCAATAAATCCAAGAAATGTTAATTACAAATAAACAGTGTTCAGTGTTTAAGAAACACCAATAAAAACAGTTTACAGCCTCCCAGTGGAAAATAACATATGAATTGCCACTACAAGTCAGACAACCCCAACCTCCAGTGTGAAGCTTCATTTGGTGTCATTTCCAAGATGGAGGTGACCAATGAGCATACAGAGCTGGTTTATGTGGAATGTAAAAATACACTTGTGTATTCTGCTGCATGTATTGTATGAACATTTAATATGTAATAAATATACTATAACAATAGTTTGTGTATAAATAAATGTCTGTTTTACTTGTTCAATAACTAATAGATAGACAAGAATCCAGAGCTAAAGTCTGGAATAATGTTCCACTTTATTAAACATTCCAAAAGTTCACTTGAATGGAAACAGTCGGAACTTTAATTTATGATTTTGTCATGATTGGAAATATTCAACTGGGACATTCCCACCTCCGACTTCATCTTAAATGCAGCATTAATCCCCATACTGTACAGTTTGTTGTTGTTCTGTCTCTTCCGTTTCCTTTTCGACAGGGCAGTGTTGTTGCCTTGTGGACAAACTAAGGCGCATGAGCGATCTAAGCATACAGTATGCACGCACGGTTAGAAATATTTGGCTGCACATGTACAGTATGTGCATATTGTGCTCATGCTGATATTTGTGAAAAAAACGAAGTATATTGTGGGCTTTAGGCATTTTACTAGGTTTTGGAACAGAGCTGTAATATGCTTGTATTTTGCATGTCGGTTTGTTTAAATACCAGGGAACTGGACAGAATAGCACAAATATAGAAAGCTAGAAACAGAAAGAATGTAGAGAGAGAGAGAGAGAGAGAGAGATGTGGCCACATCCTCCCGGTCTTTACTCTGCTATAGTCTGCCTCAGAGCATCAGTGCATAAATCAGTGGAGCGGTAAACGTGTCACCTTTCAGAGGGTCACTAACTTCATTAAGGAAAAATGATGCCGCTCACTCACTCTCTGAGCAAGCAGAATGAGTCCTGGCCAGGTCGCTCTCGGAGGCTGCTGTAAATCACCCCAGAGCTGCTTTGGAAATTGGAGGTGTCTTTCAGAGCCATTGTTCTTTTGAGGGCTGAGCGCATCACGCCACGGTGGACAGATACTTGCGCAGGCAGACACATGTAGCGGCCCTAGCACAAGTCTGTAGCCACCTTTAGTGCATTTGCCCAGCAGGTCTATGTGTGTGTGCATGTGTGAAGTCAATCAGCACAAGCAGAGGAGAGTGTGTGTGCAATTACATTACGTGTAAAAGGTGTTTTGAAGCCACGCTGCGTGGCTTTCCAGCGTGCAGAGGCACAGCACGAGCTGACAGTGGCGCTATGTCAACAGCCAGGAGAGCTACTATTTTTCGCATGTGATATTTCACATTAAACGGCTCCAAAAATGTAGTCCGTATCAGTTTCTCCTCCACAGGGACTAGTACTGCTTGACTGATGTGGGTGACAGCGCTGAATGCTTTCGTCAGCCGGAGGCAGTGGCTCACTCTGATGCTGTTTAAGTGCTTTTTGTATTCAGGGGGTATCATTACTCTCCCGTCGAGCTTTTAAAAAAGAATCAGACCCCTTGTGCTCCGGTCTCCGCATACATAAATGCTTGTTGCAAAACCTTGCGTTTGGGGGTAAGAGACAGCATTTTTAATTTCTCCACAAAGATCTCCTGCAGATGATTGGGTGAAGTTGAATGCTGTGTGGGGTAAATTATATTTACATTCTTGCAAAACGTTCGCTTACAAATGCCAAGCCTATTTACTCTGAGAGTAATAGAGCTTCTAATAACGGCTCGCATTCAAAGCAAATTGTCTATAGATTGAAACATTTTGCAAAATGGCCACTGGTTATTGATTGAAGTCCCGGGCTGATTCACACCTGTAATTACAGCGGTGCGAACGCTTGAAAATGTTTTCAATCTTCCCCTGCAAACATTGTCTAACACTGTCGTCAGAGATTGGTAATCAGATTGCTCCCGTATGATGAACCTCAAAGGCCTCATCTTTTGTTCCATAACCTGAGCTTATTTTTCCCAACTAAAACAAAAGAAAAAAAAACTGAAAAGTAATTGTTACAGAGTTCGTTAAATGTGACATCTCACCATTTACACAGATACACCAGGTTGTACAACAATAAATGCTGTTGTGGAAAGGAAAAGGTAACAGTTAACATAAAATTAACAGACATGTTGCTGGGGTATAGTGACATAAAGGAACTGAAAGCACGGTATATGACAGTATGGGTCACTGGAAGTGCGATGAAACAGTGTTCACAGCACACGGACATGCTGAAGTCAGACAATAAGCACAAATGACAATTTCTGACAGGGCTGTTAAGCAAGGCAGCACAACCTGAATATATCTTGATGGGATTTACATCAAGGATGCCACAGAGATGATTACTCAAGTCATTATGTTAGCATGTGCAAACCCATTACTACCAATTAGAGAGCTAATTGCATAAATACAGAACATCATCGCTCCCTGCTCTCTCTCTCTCTCTCTCTCTCTCTCTCTCTCTCTCTCTCTCTATCCTGTCTAAACATTATCTGGTTGACTGTAGAGCTTAAGAAAACCAGGCTCTGTAGCACCTACATCACATTTCTGCGTGATGAACGAGATAATTCAGCCTTGATTTTTTTCAATTCAATAAACATAGAATGTTATTTCAAAAGTGCAATACAGGATTCAGTGTAACATTGCTTTTGGTGTCTGTTTTGAATTTTTCAATTTTTCAATTTTTTTTTTTAGTTGTGTTGAACAGCATAAATAAAAGTTTCATGAGAGATCATGGCAAAGGTTTAAAGGGATACTCCACTTTTTTTGGGAAATAGGCTCATTTTACAACTCCCCCAGAGTTAAACAGTTGAGTTTTACCGGTTTCGAATCCATTCAGCCGATCTCCGGGTCTGGGGGTCCCACTTTTAGCATAGCTTAGCATAATGAATTGAACCGGACAAGACCATTAGCATCTCTCTCAAAAAAATTAACACAGAGTTTCGATATTTTTCCTATTTAAAAATTGACTCTTCTGTAGTTACATCGTGTACTAAGACCGACGGAAAATGATAAGTTGCGATTTTTCTATATATATATACTTTTCTAGTGTAGTTCCTAGCCATATCAGCCTAGAAAATCGCAACTTTTCATTTTCCGTCTGTCATTTTTTTGAGAGAGGGTTCATTTCATTATGCTAAGCTATGCTAAAAGTGGGACCCTCAGACCCGGAGATCGGCTGAATGGATTCGAAAACGGTAAAACTCAACTGTTTAACTCTGGGGGAGTTGTAAAATGAGCCTATTTCCCAAAAAAGTGGAGTATCCCTTTAAGGGTGATGTTTTTTTTTTTTTTTATGCAAATGATCAAGTAATGAGTCTTCATGAAGTTCATTGAGTCAAAACATGCCCACCGAGGGGGCAGACTGTGGCATATTTGATCAAAGTTTAGTATCCTTTCAGCCATGTATGCAAATTGTACATGTATTTAATTGGTGCACTTGATATGAGCACAGTTAGAACCCTTGGGGACAAGAGAAGAACATGACAAGAGAGAATATGCATACTGAATTCAGGATATTATTACAGTTTAATCAGTTGACAACCTTAAAAAGACCTGGACTTTCTTGACCCATCCAAAAAAAAAGTTTCTGTGTGCATGCACCAGTGAAACTACTGCTATTTAGCATTTATCTTGTTTAATGTAGGTTATTTTCCATTACACGTTAGTTAGTAATACATTTACACATTAGTGTAATTAATAGTTAAAAATGAGCTAATTCATTTAAGAGAGTTTTGAACAAGATGTTTGTTGGAAACCAGAACTACTGCTAGAGAAAAAACACATTTGTGTGATTGACTCTAAACTGAGATTAACAAGCATCTCACGCTTCAGCAACAACCAACTCACCATCTGTGAAGGATAAAATATGGTCAGCGTCACAAATACACTTATTTGATTAGTGGACTAGAATTAGTGAACTTTAAATTAGATTTTGAATTCTAAATTTTCAATGTGGTCTCAGTCTCTGTATATGCGTGTAATACAGATTGAACAAAGGGCATAAACTTCAAACAAATCCCATGCTGTCAAACAAAATGAAATTTGAAAGATAATAATTGAGTTTGTAATTACATGGACTTTATCATTTTATTACACACCCACTCTGACTCCACATCTAGATTGGCAAATGGATGGTCATTAATAATAATGGAGCTATTTAACCCCATGGGTGTTTTACAAGGGGAAAGATGCCATTTTTCACTCAAGGGTTGGACAAAACCATCAGGTGAAATAAGAGGCCCACTTTTCATTCTCATGAATCAGGGAAAGGCCACTTACTCCAGGCTAGATGCATTTCATCACCAGCTCCACTCCAGCACCACTCTCGTATTTCATCGCTGCTTATGAGTGATTTACACTTTTACTTTTGCAGAGGAGATCCGTATGATTTCATGCTGCTCTTTGCTATTATATATTCATGAAGTCCCAAATGTACAAATGTACAGTGGGATGTAAAGTGTGACATGCATCGCAAAAATAAATTACAACTGGAGGCCAGGGGCATGCAACACTCCAGCGAATGCAATATGTTAAGGAAATTCCGGGCTCCGTGGAGCCATACAACATATTTTCCATATGGAGGTTTTCAGCATCTTTACGAGTCCTGCTTTCTGGATTAATCTTAATGATAACAATTTATAATGCATTTCGTTAACAAATTCAATTAAATTGGTAGCCAATGCACAATCCTATATGGAAACATTTCATGGAATTTATGTTGACTAATAATCTGTTAAGAATTACATAATGCAATAATTTAATATTATACAAAAAAAGTAATATACACACAAACTGTATGTGTGTGTGTGTGTGTATATATATATTAGGGCTGTGAAAAGATTAATCGCGATTAATCGCATCCAAAATAAGTTTCTGTTTACATAATATGTGTGTGTGTACTGTGTATAATTATTTTGTATATATAAATACACACACAATATTTGCATGTATATACTGTATATATTTATATATAATTTATATTACATATAAATATAAATGTTTTATATATAAATAAAGCTTTTTTTTATTAATATATACATGCAAGGGTGTGTATTTATATATACAAAATAATTATACACAGTACACACACATATATTATGTGAACACAAACTTTTATTTTGGATGCGATTAATCGCGATTAATCTTTTAACAGCCCTAATATCCATCTATCCATCTATCCATCTATCCATCTATACATATATACATCTATACATCTATACATATATACATATACTGTACATACAGTTTGTGTGTATATATATATTTTTATAATATTAAATTGCATTATGTAATTGTTATTCAGTGCAGTTACTGACTTGATTGAAAACTGAATAGTGACAAATAGAGAGTTGAGGAATTCTATACGTGCAGTATATAGTTTATGAAGAAAAATGCCCTTGTTGAGATTAAATGACTGATTGACAAACAGCATGACAGTTTCATCGGGAAGTTATAATTCACTATTGCACAGCTGAGTTGCTCTAGGGTCCAGCAGAAAAGTTTTTTTGAATAATGGCCCCCTGAATACATAAAGTACACATCCCACCATCTGTTAGTCGGCAGTAAAAAAAAAGAAAAACAAAAACTTCAGGGCAACACATGTGCAGTTTCCTGTATTTGAATAAAAATCTGGCACAGATGATTTCTCCTCATGAAAAAGCATCTTACAAAGGGAAGCATCAGCTTTATGCTTGGCAAATGTTCAGGCTTGTATCTTCTCAATTCGCTAGTTGTTTATAATCTTTCACACCTGCACAACAGACATCGCTTACAACACGAGCGTATTCACAGTGAGAGTGCTGTCATACAGATACATTAATCACAACAACTGTGACCTGTCTTTGTTACTGCGGATACTTAAAAGTGTTTTTCTATTTAATTCGACAATTATTATGTTTGCTTATACGTTGCATTCACAAAAATTGGTTGTGGAAGAACTAAGGCTTATACATTTTTGCTAAATAGTCTGAAATTATTTAATGTATTTAAACCATTTGTTTCAGCTTTTTAAACCACATCTAATTGCCTCAATCCTTATGAAATGAAAACCTCTGTGGCAGTATGAAGATGTGATATATTTCAAAATCTGTCTAGTATAAAATGTCTATTCTCTTAAAAGGGTGGAGTCGACTGACGGCATCTGAACACATTTTTTATTAAGGTGCATATTTCACAGTGCAGCTATAAAAAAAGTGGCCTTTCATTAATAGCAGTCACAATCATTAATTAATGATTGCAAATGTTCTTATGCTAAATGAATGTGCTTTTGTTCGAGTAAAACCAAGTCGAAAAATGAGTTGAAACACTATAAAGTTCTTATATAGGGCTAAGACAAAAAAGTATTTCGGCTTTTTATGCTTGTCAAACGTTAGTCGAACGTTAATGTGATAAACTACACCTGTGGTGAGTCTGCAATAGGACACCTGTGTGAACTTTAGCCGAACCGACTTCATACATCCACTAAAAATCATCTTGGGACCACTTGGTTAAAAGTAGTAGCTAAAATGGCTGGAAAAAGCCATCTTTTTAGTTTTTTTTTTTTTTTTTCGCAAAACCCACATGATTTTATATTTATCTGAGGAATGTGTGTGTGTGGAATAGTTACAGGAATGGTTCATCCAAAAAAGAATGTAACTACAGTTGAATATCATAACATTTAATATCTACAAGAACAACATTCGGTTGAGTAAATTATAATTTTTAAAGTGCATCTCTTTTAAGTGCTAAAATACCACCATTCGTTAAGATACCATTCAAGTACCATGAAATGAATACTTGAATACTTTAAATTATTTCATTTTGGGTTATACAAAAATATTAAGCAGCATACAACATAATTCAACATTCAACGTAATAATATTAAAAACATAATGATAATCAGAAATGTTTCTTGAGCAGCAAATCAGCATATTAGAAATATTTCTGAATAGGGATGTTAACGATTAATCAACGATCGATTAATTGTCGATAATACATTTAATCGATAAAACGTACCGATCATCGATTAAGCAGGTTCATGCACGTGCGTGCTGCTCAACCGTAAAACATGTATAGCGAGCATGCCGGAGTTATGTTTGGGACCATTTTACACCTTCATCATGACTATAAGTTTGCGTGTGCATTCGCAGCCTTTTGTTTTGTGCAAATGTAAGTTGTAATGTTGTGTTTATTTTGTGTAGGCCTAACGTATCTATATCTGATGTATCTCATATAGGATGCATTTGGTTAAGAGTTAATGTAGTAAAGCTTACGATTCTGACTTTATAACACGCAATTCTGACTTTATATCTCGCAATTCTGACTTTTTATCTCACAATTGCGAGTTTACATCTCGCAATTCTGACTTTATTTCTCAGAATTGCGAGATATAAAGTCAGAATTGCGTGAAATAAAGTCGCAATTGCGTGTTATAAAGTCAGAATTGCGTGAAATAAAGTCGCAATTGCGAGATATAAAGTCAGAATTGCGAGATATAAAGTCAGAATTGCGTGTTATAAAGTCAGAATTCTGACTTTTTTTCTCGCAATTGCGAGTTTATATCACGCAATTCTGACTTTATAACACGCAATTGCGAGTTTATATCTCGCAATTCTGACATCTTTTCTCAGAAATGTGAGATATAAAGTCCAATTCTAAGGGAAAAAAAGACAGACTTTTTTTTTTTTTTACCTCATAATAGTTTATATCTCACAATTCTGACTTTATAACACGCAATTGTGACTTTATATCGTGCAATTGTGACTTTATATCTCCCAATTGCGACTTTATTTCTCAGAATTGTGACTTTATATCTCGCAATTGCGACTTTATTTCCCAGAATTGCGACTTTATAACACGCATTTCTGACTTTATATCTCGCAATTGCGACTTTATTTCTCAGAATTGCGACTTTATTTCTCACAATTCTGACTTCATATCTCGCAATTGTGAGAAAAAAAGTCAGAATTGTGAGATAAAAAGTCGCAATTATTATGATTTATTTATTATTCATTGGCGGAAACAAGCTTCCATAGATCCTCTTCGGTTTCAGCGTGCATAGCTCAAACGGCAGACTATTGGACTGTCATATTACATAACATTATAAAGAGAACAATATTGTAATCAAATATTTTGTGAATTATTTGGGTTTAGTTGCCATAGTCGCGTTGCTCCAGAAATAGCGCGTCCACAACATGAGTAATTCTGAATGGCACGTTACTTAGTTCAAGTTCACTTGTGCATTCGCTTCATTTTGTGCAGATATAATTTGTAATATTATGTTTATTTTGTATATATCTGATTAATCTCATATAGGATGCGCTTCTTTGAGTTAAATAACGCGCTAGCAAAGTGCTCCAGTTTAACGGTATTCATTCAGCGCGCAGCTCAAGCAGCAATGTACGGTTAATAACAACTATGATTAGGACTGTCATATTACATAACATGAGAACACTGTTTTATTAAATCGTTGTGAACTCATTGGGTTTAGTTGCCATTTTCAGTGCGTTGTTCCAGGAAGAGCACGTCCACAACAGTCACATATTCCAAGCACGCATCTGAGGCGTTGGTGACACTTTTCATTAGTCGTTATATTTTATTATTAAATAATTAATTTAAATAAATGATCAATCACATTGAAACATTTTACAATCCTACTAGCCCTTTATTTAGATTAAAAACCATTCTCATTCATCTGGTGAGGAACATAGCGTTTTGTGCAGTATTTGGACACCCTGTCTGTTGGCCACATGCCACTGCAGCAGACTCATAATGCAGTGTTACGGCTAACGATTAATCGATTAATTGATTGTTAATTTAAACGACGATCGATCATGGGAATTTGTTCAAATTGACATCCCTATTTCTGAAGGATCATGTGAGTAATGATGCTGAAAATTCAGCTTTGCCATCACAGGAATAAATTTCATTTTAAAATATATTACCATAGAGAACAGTTAATTAAATAAATTCAGCCTTGGTGAGCAAAAGAGACTTCTTTCAAAATCTAACAGACGCCAAACTTATAAAGTATCAAACTTTTCTCCAAGTCTACTTCCTCTTTTCCTGATTCACACACGCGCCTCTCCATCCCACCTCACTCTCTTCTCTATCCATGCTGTGTTTGACCCAATGCAACGGAAAGTAATTGCGGGCAGAAAACAACATTTAATGATTACTTCATCCCCGAGTCCTGAGGAGAGAGAAGTCACAGGCAGGTAATTTCAACAAAAGAGGGAGACCTTTTTTTCTCCCGACACACCATTTTCAGACAACAAAGAATATTATTGACTTGGCTGAGATTAAAACAGCAAAACAAATAACAGTACAAAATCAGGGACAAAGTGACCACAGAAAGAGGTTGTCCCCCGAACACGGCGGGTCAAACTCTCTCCACTGTCTTTTCTTTTGTTAGCGTTGATTAAAAACAAGCAGGGGATAAAAGATTCCATTTGGTGTCTGATCTAGAAGTACAAAAATAAGTAAATCTTTATGCTGTCACTCACACACTCGAAGAATAAGATGCTGGTGTCCTATCTTTTCAAACATCCCTCTCTCTCCATGTGTTTAAAGTTGGGAATGAGAGGTAAAGGGAATTTAAGCTCTCTTTTTTTTTTTTTTTTGGAGGGGACAAAAGATTGGCCACGCTCTACTCCTCTAGTACTTGACTTTTCTTTTTCCTCTCCTGTGGACTGATGGTCTTGATTGTCTGGTGTTCATTATGTCTGGCGTGGTCCTACCTCTCCTCTCCTCTCGTGTGTTCAGACCTCTCATCCATTAGGAAGACACGAGAAGGGGGTGTTAGCATCAACACAATCAGCACTGCCCAAACACACAGCATGGGCTGAATAGAAGAGAGGTACAAACACCATAACAATCAGCAATCAGCACTGATCATGATAATAACATAGAGAGTGCTACAAGATCCATGCTGCGCTCTCCCTCCCTGCCAGGAGGACTTATTGTGTACATGGGCCAGTGTGTGAAGAGAAGCAATAAATTCAGCCACTATTTGAAATGTAAAAAACACTAATCCCCAAAAATAAATGGTGAACGTTCCAATGATGACTGTTTATGTATTTTTAACGCCCTATGATACACTAGATTGAGGTTTCCAGTCTTCAACTGTCCAATTTTGGTGAGCTCGTGCAAATTGTAGCCTCTTTTTCCTATTTGTAGTGGAGATGAGTGGTACCCGGTGGGGTCTTCTGCTGTTGTAGCCCATCCGCCTCAAGGTTGTGCGTGTTGTGGCTTCACAAATGCTTTGCTGCATACCTCGGTTGTAACGAGTGGTTATTTCAGTCAAAGTTGCTCTTCTATCAGCTTGAATCAGTCGGCCCATTCTCCTCTGACCTCTAGCATCAACAAGGCATTTTCGCCCACAGGACTGCCGCATACTGGATGTTTTTCCCTTTTCACACCATTCTTTGTAAACCCTAGAAATGGTTGTGCGTGAAAATCCCAGTAACTGAGCAGATTGTGAAATACTCAGACCGGCCCGTCTGGCACCAACAACCATGCCACGCTCAAAATTGCTTAAATCACCTTTCTTTCCCATTCTGACATTCAGTTTGGAGTTCAGGAGATTGTCTTGACCAGGACCACACCCCTAAATGCATTGAACCAACTGCCATGTGATTGGTTGATTAGATAATTGCATTAATGAGAAATTTAACAGGTGTTCCTAATAATCCTTTAGGTGAGTGTATAATGTGTAAGGGGAAGTGCATATTTCAGGTGCTGCAACTTTTATTTCACCATTTTAATGACATTTGCTATTTATGGTAAATGGTCCTGTGACTAATTAATTGTGTGGTGTGACAAATAAGTAAAAAAAAATAAAAAAAATAAAAAAATGATATTGAAGAATGAACAAAGGAGCACTGAAGATAGCAATGTGCTGAAACGTTTGCTTGCTGGTGTCTATTTGTTTTTAACTCACATGCACTTTGCACTTTTTGCACGATGCAATTTATAAAATAAAATAAATATTTTTTGAAGACTTTTCCAGTCTTGAGTGGATCAGTGTGCGGTTAGCCACCCTTTTTGTTCATTCTTCAATATACCATTTGCTCTACGCACCTGTAGTACAAGGACCTGCAGTACCAGGACTTTTTTCCTGTTTGGAGCGCTAGATATTTTTTCTAGTTTAAAAAAAACAAATATGCCATATCAATAGTTAAGAAATTGGTACATAATGATGAATTTCTTACAGGACCTGTCAAAAGTTTTTTTTTTTTTTTGAAAGAAGTCACTTTTGCTCACCAAGTCTGCATTTATTTAATCAAAAATACAATAAAAGTTAAAATAAATTAATAAAATACAAGTTTGATGATAATATTTTTGTTAGTGTTAGCATTATTATTACATTGAGACGTAGCTAAATTCTTCTGTACAACAGTAATATATTTCTGTCACAACTTCAAGTTAAACCAAACTTTTATTTTGATGGGTTGCTGTGAAGTGTTTTTTTTTTTTAAATGAAATGGTAAAGTGCTCATGAAGTGACTCTCAGAGCGGCTCTAGAAATGAAGTTCATGCATTTATGTCCTTATATAGTGAGGTGGCAGAGGCTGAAAACACAGCGAGCGTCTTTACCTGGTAAATAAAAACCAGCACGTCTGCGCCATTAATTTTTCACAGAGATACGCGGAACATGTAGGATTCATATTTAAATAGTATTTTTGCAGTATAATATTCACAGACACTAGTCTATATAACGATTCATTTTAAGTGTAACTGACCTGCTTTTTATCTATTCAGCAAAAATGTGACAAATTCCATGAAATTCGACGTTATACAGTAAATTCTGTTTTTTATGACTGGATTCTGCGATTCTGTCCGCGTTTTCCGCATCGCGGAAATCATAGGGCTTTGCTGTAGGTTGATTCTGCAGAGTTTCCCTGAAACGCTCCACCTGCCTAGATTTGCTACTGGATTTACGTATGTCTATTTATGCAGTAGCAGCATATCTTACATGTTCACTGCAGCGTGTCTGTGTATCTATTAGCAGTAGCAAGTCCACAGTTGCACTGCAGCAGCAATAATCAACAGCAGTGTAGCAGATCTAGTCCGGCAGGACCAAATACATTAACGTTGCCATATAAAGAGCATAATGCGCTTCAAGAAATGTATCTTATTTATGGGAAGATAAAACAGACCAGTATGTACCTCCACTCTGGATAAAAGCAAAGTGAAAGGCCGAATTTACATATGTGCAGAAATCTCAAAGTAAAGTGAAATGTTCAATGGGCAACACTTTTTGAAATGTAAAAGGAAGGAAACAATTTCTTTGGGGTAAAATATCCGCCTTGTATATGGAGCTGGTGCTCTTATGAAGAGATAACAAAGATGGATGAAGCAATATGTGTGAGAGATTACAGAAAGCTTTGGAGGCAAGGGCACACACAGAGCCATGCACTGCCTACTCGAAAACTCAGGCGCCATTCATATCAGTTTGTAAAGCTGGGATGTTCTCCATGGTGACTGATTTGAACTCCGTTACCATTGGTAGTCCTCAAAATATGTTTTTAGGCTTGCCAAGTACATCTGCAGATAGGCTTTAAGCTATTGGGTATTCTGTTAGGGCTGTTTTTGATGTGTTTACTACAATGCAACGTTGCTGTGGGGAAATATGATATCAAATAGGAGGAAAATAACATAAAAGATCCAAAACTGGTTTAGACGTCAAATTCATGCGTATTGGTTTTGTGTAGATGTATGGCCTATCTATCGCTTTCATACTGCAGCCATAGTAGCATCGTATACAGGAACACCAGTGGGCTTTTAACTTTTAACACACAATAGTCCATACCTTCAAATAAATTCCTTTGGGATGGGAGGGAATAAACTATGCCTCCGGATCTGCAATATATCTGCTAGTCACTTGTGATTTGTTCTTTTCCCCTCAGCAATATATTTTGGTAACTGCCTCTATGGTCAGGCAGATAGTGAGTACATGGCATCAAAGGTGGACCATCTTTCAAGCCTTTACTGGCAGGACAGAAGGCTAGCTGCCACGCTCGCTCCATTGTCTCGCAAAATAAATGGACCTGCAAATGATGGAATCGTTAACAATGGCGATCCGGAGAAGTGGGGGTGGTTAATTAGCTGTTAGGAATATTTAATAAACAACCTTCAGGGTCTCTTTGTTTCCATGATATATGCCTCAGAGTGATGCGCTTTCTATTCGACATCTGATTCAAAGAAGGTCCATGTCCAATTCTCTAAAAAAGAGCTAAGAATAACCTGAGTGCTGTGAGGGCGTCTGTTTGAGATGGTTTGTACATTTCCCAACATGGAGGAGATGTTGTCTACGTTATTAGGCATACGGTTTGATGGATTTGTGAATTATTTGCCATTGCTGCTGTAAGAAATGGAGAGCTGATGTTTTTTTTAGTGACTTACTTTGTGACAGTAGTCTGCTATTTATTAAAGATGGCCTGGGATACCTCAGGGGGTATGATGATTTCAATAAATCACATTTTCAAGTTCTTAAGCTGTTGTAAAATGTTAAACATTTTTGCTTCTCTCATTCTCTGCAAAAGAAAAGGAAATGATTTGTCTCACTTTCTTGTAAACAGAATAGCACACCCATCCCTGACCCCAACACTCCTTTAAGTCTCTACGCCTGCCTCTGCTCCGCATGGAAGAGAAAGTCTTTCAGGCATCAAGGGGACACACCATCAGTTTTGGAATATGTGCATATGTTGTGCCTTCGTCATTACCTCCATTGCTTTTTTCCGTAGTCCATGTTTAAGTCAGTAAGGTTTATAGTAAGTCCAACTAAAGGTCAATTGGCCTGGGAAACTTTCATAACTTTATGAGTAAATTCAGAGAACTTTGCACATTCACACAATTTACAAACATTTCGTAAACTTCAGATTTGATAGTTAAACATGCATGTTAATTCATTCAAAATTTGCATAATCCCGCCTCCATGAATATAACTATGTGAGTACAGGAATGTGGTGGGATCTTCTGGACTCCCTTTTCTGGTTTAGCTCCAGTATATTACATAAATGAAAAGAGACTATTTGGCCATATGCCCAAAATAATTCAATTTAAGTATTCTTGCAGACATACTACTGATGCTCAGAATAATAATTACTAATAACAAGGGGGGGAAAAAAACTATGTGGCCGTTTTTAATCATTTTTGTTTATCAATTAAATTTCAATGAAGTTTGGAAAAGAATGTTATGGGTAACTACTTTTGAAAGAATACATTTTATGGTAAATAGTGTTCAATATGCAGTGTCATCAGTTTGCCTAAAGGAACAAAATGTTTGGATGTTTTGCACAACCTTGAGAGCTTTCATGAATCTGAAAACTATGTTAGAACATTTTTCCGAATGATTTACACAAAAATGCTTGTGTTTCATGAATGTGACCCAAAGATAAAATGAAGGAAGATCTTAACTTAAAGGCTATGTTCTCGGGTCTTACATTTTTGGTGCTCCATAAAATGTTTGTTTCTTTTCCCATGTTTACCATTTAAAGTTTAAAGCTACAGTGTGTAGGATTTTCGCCCATCTAGCGGTGAAATTGTATATGACGACCAACTGATTATTCCTTTCTAGCCCCTCCCATTCTGAGGGCGTTTTAACTCCTACGGTGGCCGTATTATTTCAAATCTGCCGGCAGTCGCGAGTAATCTCCCCCTCGCATTCGTTACGGTGCCACTGAGTGTAAAAACGCGAAAGGCGAAGCTTGAATTTCCAGGTATGTCCCTCTTTGGCTAATGTATTTTCAAGATGGAGGCGCAACATGGCTGTCGCCATTCAAACGCGACTCGCTCGTATGTATTCTAAATGGCAGATTCTACGCTTACGAGAATACTTGATTAGTTGGTAGAAGTAATTTCACATTAATGACCACATATAATTTTGAAAGAACAAGTTTTTTGCTAAGAATCAACTTAAAAAATTACACAGTGTAGCTTTAATGGCAGGTCTCACTGAGACAACTTATTTAAACAACAACATTTTTAAAGATATGCCATGTAAGAAAAAGAAAATGCCACTGCACTGTAAAATATGAACACTTTATAATTACTGTCAACAACAATTAATCTGACTTGTGCATATAAATATGAATATATTATGAACAAGTATGAATCAAAATTTCATTACATTTAAACAATTTAAAAGTGCATCCACTAATAACCTATTAAGCATTATGACTTATAAATGAAAGTTGTTATACTGTAAAGCACCACCAAACATTAATGTTTCATAACATCACAGCCTTGTTCAATTCCAAATGCACAATAGAGCACTATCTTATATAACAGCTGATGTGTTGAGATGAATGTGTTCGATGTATGGCTTCATATGAATATATTTAGAGTCCATACAGCAGACATTTCCAGGGCTTCTCTTCCAAAGACATGTTTTTCCTCCACTCTCTTCCCCTACACTACCTGTCAAACGCCTGTCACCGGCACTTCGGCAAGGCCCAGAATATAGAAGAGATGTGTGTTAGACCAGCATGCTATTCCTCACAAGTAATCACACATTGTGCAGCAAGTATATTAAGATCCTTATTTCTAAAATATGCCATTAAATCTTAGATTTTACATCACATCTTTGCACAAAGTAACATATTTATTTGCCAATACTGCAAACACACTCACATATAAATTCATGCACAAATATACATGATGCAGATTTTTTACAGATATTTATGGAGGTCTTTCATTTTCAGGCCTGTAATTTTTAATTGCAACATTCAGGCATGAATTAGGGCCAGAGCTGTGATATAATAATATCTAATCAAAATACCTCCAGTTATTGTTCACCTCAAAGCATTAGAGCTAAAATAATTCTGTGTACATGATTATTTACATCTAACTAAATTACGATAATGAGTATTAAAAATGGGAAGGATGTGATTTTTGGTGTTAATGTAAACAGGAAGATAATGTTTCCTAAAACAAATTGTCAACGGTTTAACTAAATCATGTACAGACTCAAAGCTGCCAGGCTTTAAGATGTTCTTTGATGTTATCGGTTTGTTGTTTAGGTCCGAGACAATAGGGGAAATGAAGAAGGAAAAAAAAAATTCAATTAGACGTGATACATGAGCTCTCAGTTTTTGCTGTTTTCTCAAAAGCCATTTCACATGCTTGTGCGCATGAAAAACACAATTATTCCTCTAAAGTTTCTCAGCAGCCTTCTTTGTTTATTTGGAGGATTAACTGAATCGCAGGACAAATGTTAGAACACTTAGAACACAATGCTTATAGTGGTGGAACTAATATCATGCGCTTTGAAAGGCTAAAACATGAAATATAAATACAGTTGGTCGATCAATACTTAAGAAAACTCAAAAGAGCTGGATATACACATGGGTCTGAAACTCAAAGGAAGCAGACACACCACGGTTCTGGAAAAAGACACCAAGTCACGATGAAGGCAGCTCAGAACGACAAGGCTTCTAGAGAGTGTAAGGAATAGAAAATAGCCACAAGGCTGTGTTCAAGAGACAGCCCGAAACCTATTGACCTTATTGCCTTGAGTTTTTGTGTCTTGCCTGAGGCAACTTCTATCAAACGTTAACACCATACACACTGGATTGTTCCTCTATCCAGCCCTAGATAAGCCCTGGTCATTTGTCCTGCAGTGCCAGAGGACTCCAAAGGAACCGGAAGGGGATGTCATCAGGTTCTAGGTATTTTCTTTCCCCCAGATAACCCTTTGTCTGTCACATTTTATGGCTGGCATCTCTTACAGCTGTAATGTCAGGACCCATTAGCGTGTCTCAGTGATGGCATGGAAAGACAGAAACTCCATACTCCAAATGTCATATGCTTTTGTCATCATGTTGTGAAGCCAGGGATGAGGCTTAGCGTCGCCGCTTGTCATCAAAGCCCATATTCGGTGGCTTCAGCATCTTGCTCCCCGTCTATACCGAAACCGATACCATATGTATGATAATGATGTTTCTGTGCGAAAACCAAGACAAGGTGGCCTATACAATAGTTCTCAAGGAGCACGCTTTAAGGCAATTCAGGCCAGACGGCAGCCTTTCGATTATTTTCATTATTTCATGGGATTTGTGTTTCTGGTTCGAGGACAGAGAGCACAGGCTTTAATTTGGAGCAAAGATTAGTTGCCATTGGTCAGCATGAGAGTTCACCGCACATCACAAACCATAATATTCCAAGGTGATCCCTTCATAATTTCTCACATTCTTGATCCGTGCTCTCCGCTCTAATATTTCATAATTAGGTGAACCCATCAGGTAGACAATTTCATTTTCAATTAAAACTCTTCGCCCCTCGTGACCTTGAGCGTAACGGGAACGCTGCATATAGACCGGTGCTTAGTATGGACCGGTTCAGGCACCATTTAAAAATACTTTTTAATTTAGGTTGAACCCCTCAGCATCTAATCAGAATGCTTGTTCACCTTCATGGAGACTGGGAGGTAAATTAAGGTGGACAGAGTAAAATGTTAACATGATTTCTGAAAAATGTTAACATGATTTGGCCTCCAGCTGTATGGGTGGACTTGGCAGTTTGGATTCAGCCACATACCGTAAATCATAGACTGAAAAGGGCTCTATATACAGTAAACCTTATGTTCCGTATGTGCAGCATACAGAATGTACATATGTCAATGCACATGTACAATCTATACATACAAATCCAAAATAATGTGTTCTGCAAATTACTCAGTAAATGCATTTATAAATAGTTTTCGGATGAATACTGCATAAAAAGAATCAACTATCTAATTTGATTAGATTTTATTTGTTGCTCTTTATTTATTATTTGAATTAATGAGTTAATTTAAGTGCAGTGCTCTACTGGTGCACATTAGGTCTGGTTAGAGTGGATTGTGAGGGATAAAAAAAAAAAAAAAAAAAACACATGGTAAATTGGCACAACAATTGAGCGAACTCACCCCATACAGTCTTGCCATTGTAGCCTATAGCATGGTTTAGACATGAATAAAATTTTGCATAATGCCACAAACAGATAATATATAACTGGTGCGCAATCAAAGAATCCATGAACTCAATGTGGTGCCAATCAGCTGAATGTTTATTCAGCAAGCTCCTGCTTTTCATTTGGAAATCAGCAGAGATGTCGCAGTGAATCATCAGTCAATTGCTCTGAGCTGATAGAAAAAGTTGATTTCTGATGATTCCCCCTCACCCTGCATGTGCCGAATACGCTGTCAGGCATTGCTGAAACCACATCCAAAAATAGCCTATTATGGGCACTAAAACAGTCAGCCTTCATGGGCCAACAAACTATGAAAACCTGAGCTCTATACATCAACAGAGAAATGCAAAACTAATACAGTGAGAAAATGACCAGGTAATAATAAAAAAATAAAAAAAATGCTACCATCTACTGTATATTAAAAATATTTAATATCTAAACTAACGGTTGTATTACATACTAATTTTTATTCACTGTATTATGACTAGTTTCATCGGATTACATTAATTTAGCCCCCCCAAAAAAGGCTAAATTAATCATTTTTGAAGTTAGATTAGGTAGAAATATCTCCTTTTTTTTTCTTTAGTGATGACAGTCACAGATTATGATAAATACGATCTTATTTATTTTTATTTAAACTAGTGAATAACTAAAAAACATCTCATTCAGAGATGGAGATTCCATGGAGATATGACAACACATAATTGCAACATATAACTACTCTCTTCTGCAGCAATTGTATCACACAAAGAACAAATGACAAAAATAGTACTATCTAACTGAAGTAATTGACTATCTGAAAATCCTTACCTTACCACCTTCAATCAATACAACACTCATAGATAAGAGTTTTCATTTTCGATTCCCCAGCTCAGCAATAACATGAAATGATGTGGTTGCAAACAGATAGTGACATTCATTTTGCACAACCCTTTTCTGTGGTCACAACGTCCATCTCGGCACGGTCTAGTATATTCCATACTGAGCACTAAATTATCGTAATTCGTTTTTATTGTACGCAAGAATCACGTAATCAAATACGTTGGCCATTAAGAGCACAGCTCTCCTCCACAGCGGTTTTAAAATGGGGAGCTGTATACATGTTACCAAGATGAATTCATTGAGTTTGACATTTTTACTCCTTCCTGCCTATTTCCCCTTTCCTCCGCTGCATCATCAGAGTCTTAAACCTGCTACGGCTGGTTCATGACCAGAATAATGGACTGAAATCACTAGCTGAAAGCACAAATGATCATTTCTGTGGAAATGTGTTAATGTGAATTCATGTGAAATATAGCAGTGTAAAGTCATAATAGACATTTTGCACCCTAGAAATGTCAAGAACAAAGACGACAGGAATGACAAAACATGGATTCTCAGTGGAGGTGCACAATATTGAATATTCCTTCCAGTTTTTTTTTTTAGTTTTTTTATTGGATATGCCTCAGCTTAGACTGTCTGGAAAATAACTCTGGGTAACTAGCACAGAAATGCCTAGCAGCGTAGAAAGAAATAAAGCAAGAAAGAAAGCAAGAAAGAAAGCAAGAAAGAAAGCAAGAAAGAAAGAAAGAAAGAAAGAAAGAAAGAAAGAAAGAAAGAAAGAAAGAAAGAAAGAAAGAAAGAACGAAAGAAAGAAAGAAAGAAAGAAAACAGAAAGAAAGAAAGAAAACAGAAATAAAGAAAGAAAACAGAAATAAAGAAAGAAAACAAAGAAAAGTCATTACAGAAGGAAGGAAAGATGGATGGATTAAGGACAGAAAGAAAGAAAGAAAGAAAGAAAGAAAGAAAGAAAGAAAGAAAGAAAGAAAGAAAGAAAGAAAACAAAGAAAAGTCATTACAGAAGGAAGGAAAGATGGATGGATTAAGGACAGAAAGAAAGAAAGAAAGAAAGAAAGAAAGAAAGAAAGAAAGAAAGAAAGAAAGAAAACAAAGAAAAGTCATTACAGAAGGAAGGAAAGATGGATGGATTAAGGACAGAAAGAAAGAAAGAAAGAAAGAAAGAAAGAAAGAAAGAAAGAAAGAAAGAAAGAAAGAAAGAAAGAAAGAAAAGTCATTACAGAAGGAAGGAAAGATGGATGGATTAAGGACAGAAAGAAAGAAAGAAAGAAAGAAAGAAAGAAAGAAAGAAAGAAAGAAAGAAAGAAAGAAAGAAAGAAAGAAAGAAAGAAAACAAAGAAAAGTCATTACAGAAGGAAGGAAAGATGGATGGATTAAGGACAGAAAGAAAGAAAGAAAGAAAGAAAGAAAGAAAGAAAGAAAGAAAGAAAGAAAGAAAGAAAGAAAGTAATGAAGGAAAACAAAGAAAGGAAGAACAGTCATTACAGAAGGAAGGAAAGATGGATGATTTAAGGACATCAAGAAAGAAAGAAAGAAAGAAAGACAGTGAAAGAAAGAGAAAGAAAGTAATGAAGGAAAACAGAAAGAAAGAAAGAAAGAAAGAACAGTCATTGCAGAAGGAAAGATGGATGATTAAGGACAGCAAGAAAGACAGAAAGAGAAATAAAGTAATGAAGGAAAACAGAAAGAAAGAAAGAAAGAAAGAACAGTCATTGCAGAAGGAAAGATGGATGATTAAGGACAGCAAGAAAGACAGAAAGAGAAATAAAGGAATGAAGGAAAACAGAAAGAAAGAAAGAACAGTCATTGCAGAAGGAAGGAAAGATGGATGATTAAGGACAGCAAGAAAGAAAGAGAGAAAGAAAGGAAAACAGTCATTACAGATGGATGGATGGATGGAAGAAAGAAAGAAAGAAAGAAAGAAAGAAAGAAAGAAAGAAAGAAAGAAAGAAAGAAAGAAAGAAAAAGTGAGTAATGAAGGAAAACAGAAAGAAAGAAAAAGTAAAGTAAGTAATGAAGGAAAACAGAAAGAACGAAAAGGAAAGAAAGAAAGAAATGACGGGAGGAAGGAAGAAACAAAGACGGAAGGAAGGAAATAAATATTTAAATGTTCCCCTATTTAAGATTGACCCTTGACAACCTTTGTTTTGCTGTGTCTTGCTTCAGTTATTTATTCAGATGGAGGCAGAATTGTTCATCCCCAAACGGTTCTGCTTGACTTGTGTAGGTTTGACTAAAGCCTATCCATCTCTCTGGCAAGCTGCAAACTAATTTACTAATTTGCTTGTGGCTGACCTGGGTCATTTTTATTTATGATCCATTAGTGAAATATATTCAGACATCAAACCCCACATTAAGGGAATGATGGAGAATTACATAGCCAAGTAGTGGAGAAAGCCCAAACGTTTGAAGGAGGAAGGCATGGTGACAGGCACCCTTTAAAGTTAAAAGCACAGGCCGAGTGATTTGAAACAGGGCCGGCTGGCAGGAGTGCACAGGGAGAGGAGCTCGCAGGTCTCATTTATAAACTGGACTGCGTTTCATACAAGGCACAGTAAAGTAGGACAATTACCATTTATAGTGGTTGCACGCCCTTTGCAGTTTTTTCCCTTGCCTTTTTATATGAAAAATACTATACATTTTGCTATTGCCTAACATATTGAGTGAGGGGACACCGGTGAGCTGGTGTTTGGGCTATTGAACTTTTGTAAATGGGCGCAGATTGCTCCAATGCTTCAAGTGTCAGTTCCTTATAAGATGAGAGCAAAGTAAAGTAAAGTCATTAAAAAGCACTCCAACAAGAGTTTCATCTTCATTTATATCGAATGCTGCAGTTGATGTTTTAAGTGATGGCCGAAGTCTGTGTCTGCACCGTGTTGTTCTTCGCTGATTTATGGAGCATCTGTTATATCATCAATCATTGCGCCCAGAAGTTAATGAAAATTAAACTGACAAATAATGCACAAACAAAAATTAGCCTCCATATCTGTGGATTGGCCTAACGTGGAGAGCGAACCCCCCGCGTAAAAGGCTCACTGGTGCTGACGGAGAGCAGATTTGGATGGGAGGACACTGGAAGAAAAATCATGGGTCCCGTCTTAACTATAAATAGAAAGTAAACCATGGCCACGAGCTATGAAGCAGCGTGAACACATATTATTAATTTTCCTGAATATTTCAGTAGCGTGTCGGTCTCTTTTTGAGGAGCTAAAGAAGCTTCTGAAGTGAATCATTCTCGAATTTTCTTACTGCCTGCTTGTGTCAATACAACTTCGTGTGAGGTGTTTCTTGCTGTCTGCAAAGCTCTGATAAGCGTCTCATTCCAAATGAATAGCAATTCACCACAGCGGTCTGTGTACATATGTTCACTTCAAATTGTTAATTAATTCATGTCCTCTTCTATTTGCCTTTGATGTTTTTCTCTCCATTTTGAATGAGAATCCAAAATGAGGTGAACAATAGACGAGTGTGCTGGCTTTCTCTCTCGTGCGGGGTTGCATATTTATAGAATGCGTCATGCAGAAATGAAATACAGCAAATCAATAAGGTTTAAAAAAAGAAGAAGAAAGACATTCCTGAGAATATCACTATTTGGACACAATGTTTGGCAGGGCCGTATATAATATACACAAGTATAGGAGAGGCCGTAGCTAGTTTCCACTGGGCTGAATGTTACTTATGGTGGGCTTATTCTCAACACCATCTTTAAAAAAAGCTATTACTGTTGTAGTTTGGGGGCGAGTTGTAGTACATCACACAACAGTGGGGGGTATGTTGTCACTATATTAAGTTGTCAATTAAGGATGCTTTTACACTCGCAGTTTAGTTTGTAACAAATTGGCAATGTAATAGCTGTCATGCGGACCTAGGAGCGTACCGGGTACCAAACCCAAGACTACATTTAGGAGGTGGTCACCAGCAGCCATTTCACCCTTTAGCCCAAGACTGGTTGCTCACTGAAGCTAAGCAGGGGTAAGCCTGGTCCATACCTGGATGGGAGACCTCCTGGGAAAACTAGGTTGCTGCTGGAAGAGGTGTTAGTGAGGCCAACAGGGGGCGCTCACCCTGTGGTCTGTGTGGGTCCTAATGCCCCAGTATAGTGATGGGGACACTATACTGTCAAAAAGCACCGTCCTTCGGATGAGACGTTAAACCAAGGTCCTGACTCTCTGTGGTCATTAAAAAGCCCGGCCAAATGTGTCCATCATCATGCTGATTGGCTTCATCCCCTCTTCACCAATAAGCTGGTGTGTGGTGGGCATTTGGCGCACTATGGCTGCAGTCGCATCATCCAGGTGGATGCTGAACATTGGCGGTGGTAAGCACTTTGATACATCATTAAAAACAAACGAACTGAGTGAGTGAGTGTGTGCGTGTAATTTAACAAGGATTTGAACTAGCTGTTGGAATCCAAAAATCCAAAACCAAACGCATTTTACTCCAGTGATGCAAAGCATAATTTTCATCATCATTACTCCAGTCTTCATTGATCCTTTAGAAATCATTCTAATTTGCTGCTCAAGAAACATTTATTATCATTGTCAATGTTGAAAACAGCTGAGCTGCTACGTTTTGTTACACTTTATTTTTAAGGTGTCCGTGTAACAGTGTAATTATGAATGTAATAATTATATTCAATAATAATAATGAACTACATGTACTTACTACAGGGTAAGGATTAGAATTGGGGTTTGGTTGAGGGATAGTTGTATGACGTAATTATTGACAATTTATAGTTATTACTAGATTAACTACATGCAACGTGTAACAAGGACACTTACCAAACACTTTTGGGAGATGGATACTTTTTTTTTTTCAGGATTCTTTGATGAATAGAAAGTTCAAAAGAATTTCTTAAAAATAGAAATCACTTGTAAAATTATAAATGTATTTTACTGTTCTGTCACTTTCGATCAATTTAATGCATCTTTGCTGAATAAAAGTATTCATTTCTTTAAAAAAAAAAAAAACATTACTGACCCACTGACCCCAAACTCTATGGTGCAGTAGCTGCTGTCCGATACGCTAGCCTAACAAGGATGCGGGCTCTCTCCTCTTCGCAGCATGTGAAAGGCGAAGGCCTGTTGATACTGTGCTTGAAGCTCTTTGATCAGTGCGTAGCTATTCCACGCCCTGCTGAGCCACTCTAGCCAGTTCTCAGTTTGATCAATGAAGATGAGTTTCTCTCCCTAATGAAATCCTCACTGGATCATGGGTTTGTCAATGACCACCACAAAAGGTCAGGCCATAAAGAGGTTGTTTCCCTCCTGGAGAAAAAAGCATCGCCTGTTGTAATGAGTTTACATTATTTTACATGAAAACTGAGACCAGAAAGTCTATGACAAGTTATGCATTCAGTTTTAATTAGGTAAATTACTGAATATAGACTGGGTTTCGAAAATCTCTAGGTTAATTGAATATGACCTCTGAACTAGTCAAGTCATTACCACCTGTGTCAAAACACAGCAAGTCACTCTCGAACACACAGTGGGTCAGGTCAGACACAAGAGAAATGAACACAACAACAATTATGACTCCATATTTATCTCATAATTTTAATGTACACGTTCTCATGCTCTCGTTTTGGCCACCACTGAAAAGCAATTAAATGCTGACCCAGGGGATGCAAGTCTTACTTAATATGTGTTTTTTTTCCTATTCCTTTTTTGTGTCTTTGTGTCTCAAGTAGGTTTCTTCATCTCCCCCAATACAAAGACGGCATGAACAATTAGCACCACAAAGCCTAATTAAATTTACATTCATGTATTCGTAAGCTTACAAGTCATGTGAATTTTTTTTTTTAAGGATCGAATGCACATGCACCTTGCATCTTATCACTAACCACTCACAATCCATCATTACCTGGTGCTAAATACTTTCAAATAGTGCTGCTTAGTATTTAAATGAGGTAAATAGTTTAAACTGCCTATGCAAATGAGGCTGATTATAGAATGTGCTGTATTCACAATGTGACGGCACAATTAACAGTGATATTACAGGGATGCACTGATATGGAAATTATGGCTGATACTGATGAAAAATAATAAATAAAAAAAAACATTTTGAAGCTGATAACCAAATATTAGACATCAATCTAAATTCTGTGAGACTGGCTACTAAAAAAAGCTAACCTTATAAGTTGAGATCTCTGTGCTACAAATAACAGCAAACTTGCAGTAGAAAACAGCAATCTAAAAAGTAATTCAGGGGACCTGTTACCACAACGTTGCAAGTTAAAAAAATATAATTTATTGTTTTAATTAAACCTTTTAAGTTGCAAACAGAATTTTGTAGAGTTCTGTTGACATAATTTTGATCATTACGTCAACTTAATATCGTCTGTAATTTAAACTCAAATTGCTGTGTTAATTGGCTTAAAAAAAAATAGGTTGTAGTAACTTTATGAAATTGTCTTAATAACTTTGGAAATTATGCAGTGGATTTCTGGAAATGAAGTGTTAATTTATGTGTTTTTAGTGAAGGGAAAGACATGTTAGTGTTTAATGCTGTTATGTTTGACATTTAAAAGAGTTCCTATAATAATGAAGTTTGTGTGGTTGCCATGAAGAGTAGATACATGAAGGTAAACACTACACTGACTCTATAAGCAATGACTACGCTAATGCCAGTGACAAGTAATATCTTACTTGTTTATTAAATATACATGTTAAATAAGTTATGTAAGCATGTGCTATGATAGCTGTTGCTTTGAACTGAAATAGATAAGATTAATTGGTTCCATGGCTACAACTCTGGTAGTTGGAGTGACTAGTAATTTTTTTGAGTAATCAACTTAAAATGTGTGTTTATGCTACAAATTAAGTTCCTCTAACTCAATGTAGCTTGTTGGTTGAATGTAAATTCATTAAAAGTTTTTATGAGTGAGTTTTCTGCTTTTAATTTTAAAATAACTTCATAAAACAATATTTTCTAACGCACAATCGTTTAACAAAAAGTATGGCTACTTTGAAGTACTAGAATAAATAGTCAAATAATTTTGCCCATTTGCCATAGGAACATAATTTGATATGAGTATAGCAATACTGCCCTACAAAGGCAAAAGACCTTAAGTCGCTAGAGTGTGGAACTGAGAAAAATGACTTTAAAGATTTTTAGTTGTCCCGCCAAATTAATTATAGGTAGGACACTGGAAATCTGGCAAATAGATGTTTTAGTAATGGAAATTATATACATAAAAAAATCTTGAGCTCAAACTTGACTTTTGACCACTATTTTTAAGTTACTGTACTCTGCCTTTGTATTGTCAGCAAAAAGTGAGAAGTCATGCCAAGGCAAAAGGCAGTAACTTCCACATTATTAATATTTAGTTGCTGATCACCATTAACAAAATCATTATAGTAGCCTACACACCTGTATAAAATATAGTGATCATGGCTTTTTTTTATTTTTATGATTTACAATTATTTATAGCCATCTACTTATTGCTATCCTGGGCTTTGGTTGCATTCTGATGGCATTATTAATACATTTGACATGACAAAATACCTCCATAGACATAATAGTCCAGCGTTGACTCGACCGCGTTTAGGGCGGGGCTGAAGGCGAAGTTTTGGCACTCTGCCAGCTAGTTTGCCAAGCTTTAATTCTTGGTTGTATTCATCTGATACGGCAATGTGTAACGTTTTTCTGTCAACTCTGCATAATCCTTCGCGATCGATATCGCACGTTTGTCGATGGAGCGGGTTCAGACCATACTAAATGTTCTGACCGCTCTGAGGACATCAGAAGTTAGAGCAACTGATGGCAGCTGTACAAAGTACACAGGCTACACCGTAATTTTAATTTTAATGGACATTAAAACAAAGGCAGATAACCGTACAATCTGGTAGGTTGCATTATTTGATTGAACACCGGCACAGTAACTTCATATTGACGCACGGCTAAACAAAGGCAGAGCACCGTAACTCAATTTGAGCGTTCCAAAACAAAGCCAAAGAGCGGTAACTGATGTTACGGTGTTCTGCCTTGGTTTCTCATGGGCTTTTGGAAGTTACTGTTAAGACAAATCATTATTTTCTCGAAAAAAAACCGGAATTGATTCAAGATACTTATCCACATGATAAAGAAGGTCTTGAATGTGCCAAAAATATAAGTAACTCATTTTCGACCAAAAACGAAGTTACGGTCTTTTGCCTTTGCACGGCAGAATAGGTAGGCCAACCATAAATAATGTGTTATCCCATTACTAATTACAGCTATTTTTATTTAAAGAGATGTTTGTGAATATCTTCTATTGATCATTGCAGTTCTCCAATGATAGAGAACAGTGTTACAAGCAGACACACTCTCAGCATTTTAAAGAGCTGATTCAGGTGTCTGGACCTGAGCGAATCTGTACAATCACTACTAAAATGTGGTGGTTTGCTGCATCCTCTACAACCTATAGCACTCAGAACCAACCCACTAGATGGAGAACTACACCATGTCAATTGCGTTCAAAAAAAGAAATATGCACCTGACCATATTCCCTTTAGTGAACGATGTGCTAAAACAACATACAGCCTGTGCAAATAAATGACGCCATCAGTGGACATGATTCATTCTCTGCGAATTGTCCCCTGAGGCAAGAGCAAAGGAAATATTTTTCAAAAACTTGCTGAAAAAATCTTCCTATAACATCCACGAGCACAGGCCAGGAGTATCTCTTTTGCCGTTGGCATTTTTGATTCTCTCAACATTAATATTTGATTACTGTAGGAAAGAAATATTACAACACACAGGGAACAAAAAGGAAGCACCTCTCCCTACCAAAGCTGGATATCAGTAAGGAAGTGTCAAGATAATAACCTACACACTGGAACAGATACAGGAGTTGTTGTATACTGAATGTTCTTCCCCAGGTCCATGATATCTAATGCAATGTTCCTTCATTACAGTAAGAAATCTCCTCTACTTGGAACAGCTGGCACATTGTGTAAGGAATCATTTTGCACATCCAAGAAAAGCCTCACACTGTTAACACATTGATGCTGCTCAACACATCTGAAAAGCTCAAGGCCAATGCAGCCAGCAGTGCCTCATCACATCCTATGACCTTTCAACACACTCTAAAGAACTCTAGATCTCTGCAAGTTTCAAAAGCATTGACAAGCCAGTGTGTTTTATGCAGTAATAGGGTCCCAATTATATGAAGCATTCATTGCTGAAGAGGGGAAGGCAGATGCCAGTGGTCTCGTGTATATAAAACATTTTGTATCTGTAGGCTTTAGAGAAATGCTTTCTGCATTCAGATGAAACTAAAAGAAACCAAAAGCTTTTGGTCAATAAAAAACAGCGACTTGATGTACAGTCAACATGGATCATTCAAACAAGTAATCATTATCACAATCACATACAGGGGATTCGGTCCTGCATTGAATTCATAACGTTTTAAGTTTGTTCAACTTCTTTTCTCTCCCTCTCTTATGTTGAACTGCATCCATCATTTCCTTGTTGGCCAGAAGAGGGCAGATGAAATCCCTAAATAGAAGATGCAATGCTTTGAATGATTACCAAAGGCACTGCTTTGAGCAAAATCCTACCCGTTTTTTAATGATGTAGCGACAGAGAGGACGTTGTATCTTCCAAAACTGAATACACAACCCCATAGCCACCGTTTAAAAGAATCCAGTCAGAAGCCCCTGCTTAATTACAGTGCAGGTGGAAAAGAAATCAAGAATGATTCCTGAAAATGTGCCGTATGCCCCACAGATGTTAATTTATACGTGCCAGTGAAATAGCACATCACTGTTCCCCTTTAGAAAGTAATTACCTGATAATTATGTGCTATTTCACATGTGACAATGCATAGATTATGCGGATGTGCCCGAAAGCAACATGTCATCCGTCACATGGTCTGTGAGATGGATAAGAGTGCCATTCAATAATGGGAGGACAGGCTCTCCTGTGACAGGTGAAGAAGGTGGCATAAAGCTGTGAGGTTGTAAGACATCCATTTAAAGTGCTGTGTAGGTTACACTACACAGGGCTGTTTGTTTCTCCCACGATTCTGTGGGCCGGCTCCACCACGCTCTAGTGCTGGATGTGACAGCGTGGCCCATGGATGGACCTGGATTAATGGCTTGTGACAGCTTCGCCAGCCAGAATATGAAGTGACATCTTGCTGCCATTATGTAAGTGGAAACAGCTGTTATTTCAGGAGAGGTTTCGCCTGGTTTCGGTCTTCAGCGAGCGGGGGAACAGTTCACATCCCCCACCCCCAAGAAAAAAATACCAAGATGAAATTAAATAAAATACATAAATAATTAAAGGAAAAATACATAATAATACTAATACTACCACTAATAATAATTTATTTTATTTATAATAATAATAATAATAATTATAATAATATTACTAATAATATATTATTATTATAGTAATATGTAGTAATATAAAATTAATAATAATAATGTATATATATACACACACACACACACACACACACACTGTTCAAATTATAGGGTCAGTAAGATTTATTTTAAATAAATTACTACTTTTATTCAGAAAGGACATTAAATTGAAGTGACAAATATGTATATATATATATGTATGTGTGTGTGTATGTATGTATGTATATTACATAATTATAAAGATTTCCATTTAGAATAAATGTTGTTCAAAAATTTTAACAGCTCAGCTGTTTTCAACAATGATAATAATAAGAAATGTTGGATCATGTGATTGAAGACTGGAGTAATGGCTAAAAAATCAGCTTTGCCATCACAGGAATAAATAATATTTTTAATTATATTAAAATGCAAATCAGTTATTTTAAATTGTAATATTATTTCACAATATTACTGTATTTTCGATTAAATAAAACAAAATAGATTTTTTTTTCTAAAAACGTTAAAAAAATCTTCCACAGCCAAAACTTTTGAAGTTTTAAACATAAAGTTTTATATTTACTATTTAAACATATATATTTGCTTTATCTGTTTACTGTTCAAATACATCCATATAGTATGTATACTGTGTTATGTAGACACAAACAATTCAGGTAAGAAAAGTTACAAAATAAGGAATAAAAAAAGGTAACTGGAAATATTCAAACCTCAACAGCTTTAATGCATCATATGTTTACTATCTAGATTGTAAAATTATGACCCCATTTAGAAAAGGAAAGTGTGGCTCTGATGGCATTGTTTGGATGTTGCAGACAAAATTCTGCAGACACACTGCTATGCCTCCATAAGACAAAGGACAACAAAACGTAGAAAAGGCTGCCTTATAATTACTCTTTCTCAGTATAAGTACATGTGCTTTGTGCTCCGACTACTTTGACACAATTAATTGTCTTTATAAGGGATTCAGTGACTGCGAGGACAAACAGAGGCAGCACAAAATTATACCAGAGTACAGAGGCGAGTGGTGTCTGCAATTAGATACGCCATCTTTCCTCACCATTCACGTGCAAGAGCAGCTTTGATGCAAAACAATCAGAATTAGATGCTCTATTGTGATGCTTTCATGTTTTGACGCTAAACGTACATGGCAAAAAAAAAGGGGAAAAAAAACACCCTCTTGCCCAAATAAAGACAATAGGCTGTTTTGCATCTTCTTGCAATGTGTATTACAAGGGCTTTACGTCTATTGTATTTGGGTCATTCATATGAGGAGAATTGAAAGCTTGTGTGAGGAGTCACAAATTCCTATTTTTAGTGAGGATGAACAACTGAGAGCAGTAATGATCACTCTCCATTCAAGCCTTTGCTTTTGTTCTCTCAAACAGCGTTCAGGGGAATGAGTGAGCTTCATCAGTGTGCTTGTTGCATTGATAATGTACTATTGTATAAAGCAATCTGGCAGTGAGAAAGAATCAGAGCTCTCTAAGGCACACCAACACAAGCACACTTAAGCACACAAACTCATAAAACCCAAATCCTACGCGGAAATGCACGCGTGGACATGTAAACGCAATGTAGCATATCTTAGGCAACGGGCTGAAAACATACTGTACAAGACAAACCCAGCGATGGGATTCTGCTGTAGTCGATGAATAATTTTTTACAGCAGGATTCTGAAATACTGTTTGCATCCTAGAGTTCAGTGTCCTTGCTTAGGATTCAGCAGATGGAACCATGGGATGGAGGTTATCAGGCATCTCATCTCCCCCTGGACTGTAATTCAGTGGTGACAATGTGCTATGGACCCTAAAGGCTGGCCATCTGCTGAAGTTTTCCCTTTCCTAAGGTGAGAAAGACAGACCTCAACCTGGAAGTTCCAAAACACATGCTTAGGCACACGCTCGCATGAACACGCGCACACACACTCATAAAAAAATAGCGATGGATGGATTGACCTTGTAATATTAAAACTGCCAACTACTATTGGACATAACTAGACAGAGTTGAATACACAATTGTGTACACACTTTTCTGATTAATTAACAAATTTCTAATTAAGTAAGTAAAGATTTCTTTATGGTTTTTGAAAGAAGACTCTTCTCTTCTCAACAAGGCTGAATTAATTTATATATATATAAAAAACTGTAATATTGTGAACTATTTTCTGTTAATATATTTTAAAAAAGTGATTTATTCCTCTGAAGATGCTGCATTTTCAGTATCATTACTCAGTCTTCAGTGTCACATGATCCTTCAGAAATCATTCTAATATGATTATTTGCTGCTCAAGAAACATTTCTTATTGTTGAAAAAGTATGATTTGTAGCTATATAATAGTTCTACATTTTCTGTAGTAATCAGCATTGTACCACAAATGTATTTTTTTATCTTGTATTGAATCTGTAACATTCCTTTGTTTACTGTAAGCTTTGAAGTATATAAAAAAAATTATTAAAAATAATGTGTGGGATATGAAGTATTTCTCTTTCTGCTCATCAACCAAGATAGCAGCAGCACACATTCAAAAAGAGAGATCAGTGCTTGCAGGTAATGACAGAGAAATCGTTATTTCACTTTGTGAAGACAAATTATGTGACGTGCTTTTGTGTTGTTTTGTGGTCTCGCAATTTGAAATAAGCAGTTGTTCCATAACTAATTGTGCACTATAATTGTTGTTAATAAATTATAATTTTTGTTAATTAATTAAAAGGAGTCTGATAATTAGCAGTTTAATGTCAATAATGGCATTATGTTAGTTGACTATAAGTACTAATTTCTCTGAAATCACTGAGGCATTATAATATTGGTCCTGGATCAAAAGCAAAACAAGTGGTATTACCCTCTCATAAAAAAAAAAAAAAAAAAAAAAAGAAGAAGAAAAAAGCTGAATTTTTCCGAAAATGAAACCTTGACACCCCGAGGGATTCTTAAAACCTTCTAAAAAGGTAATGAAAGCTGACATTGGTTGTGCCCGGCTAAGAGTGTCAGATGACAGAAACTCTGCAATGTTTGGACAAGATTAATTGCACCAATTGAGAAAATAGCAGGGCATTTGTAGGACTGAAACATTTGCTCTGAAACAGATACCAATCAGGATGCCATTAGACTGCTGAAAGGACAACAAGCGTCGAAAGAAAGAAAGAAAGAAAGAAAGAAAGAAAGAAAGAGAGAGAGAAAGAAAGAAAAATACAAATAAAATGGCAAGGATCAGATTTCCTGATGCTAACCTCCAGACAAAGACAGGAAGTCATCACTCCCTATAGTCTATTGGCAGAGAGATTTATCTCACCTATGACTCACTGTCTCCAGGTATTCTGCTTCATCTCAGACCTAATTTTGGGATGGATTTGTCATAGTTTGAAGCTCACTTGAATTGGATGTATAAAAATGGTGTGCTGTGGTGTTCTCCTGTAGAGGTAATACGGCAATAGACAAGAAAATCTTGCACTGCCAGGTAATAACATGACAAAATAGTCACAGGAAAATAATCTAAGCAGAAGTAAAAATCACTCGTGCTAAATAACATTCAGAAAATAGTTTCGCCTGCAGCGCTCTTGATTGATTTCAATTGATAAAGTCGCTTCCTGGTTTTTGTTCTACACCATAATGTTGCATTTGCGCTCTGTCTCTCTATCCTTCATTCTGAAATCGTTTCACTCTGAAATAATCACAGCTACGGCACGCAAAATACAACAGTGGCTTCGAGAGGCATGTGTGCCTTTGTGACAAAACTAGACTTCACATCATCATAAACAGAAGCAAGTGACAATGAGAGCAAAAATGATCAATGATTTAGGGTCAAGAAACGCATAAAGAGCGCTTAAAACAAAAGCTAAATTTACATCAGTAGACTGCAGCTGAGTGTTGTTTCTGCTTGGTTTTTGATGATACATGAGGTATGCACCCGTTTTCTGTTCTCTGGAAAAAAAGAGACAGACTAAATGTCGTTTACAAATACAGACTGACAAGTCGGATATTGTTGCGTTGCTGCTGTTTTTTTTTTTTTCATGTCAAAGACAGGCAGTGACATTTAACAGGCAAGACATAAATAAATAAATAAAAATGACCCTAAGAAATGACCAAAAGGCCTCATATTTGGATGAATATATGACCTTCACTGACACAGAAAAATAACTGGACGTACTATTGTGAGTTTTCCTCCCATTACAGCTTAATATGTCAAAAGTGCAGTAAAATAACCATCTGAATAAATTGCACAAAAGCCCAGACAGAATAATGGGGTGAGACTATCATAATATCATTGAAAATGAAATAAACATAATGTCAAGCCAACCACGATCATTTACCCTAGGCTTAGTAAACACAACCTTGGGGGAACATGGTTAAAATAATTAGGTGTCTGACAAAACATGTCACTGTTACACTGTGGGAAAGTTATTTTAGTACCTCTCAAATAAATAATGATATATCAACAAGCAAAAAAAGTTCCCTTTTAACCCGCTTTTCGAACATTGTTTCGCTGTTGCGTGACATGTGCACCTGAATCTTCTCTCTGTGTGCGTCTGCATTTGCCTTCTAATTTCATGCAGGACGAGGACAAATAAAATCCACAGAAATCAGAGCCCTTGAAATGGCCTGTGGCTTCATAAAACAAGCTGAAGGTGGAGGCAGGCACAACGCTGGCTTCCTCCATTAATATCAGAAACAGACACCGGCAGAATGGCATGCATTCCCAAGCAAGACAATTAAACACTCATGGCTTACGAAAAGACGGAAAGGAGTCTTTCCGACTCAGAAGTGATGCAAAATTACATTTATGTCTGTCTGTCAATTTATTCGTAATTTTAATGGATAAATGGCCATCCATTAGTCTGTGATATCATCATGGAAAGTCCAATCTGAGGAACTGCAGTTGCTTTGGGAGATAACGTAAGCGTAACAAAAGGAAAAATCCATGTATCCGCAGTCTCTTCGGAATATTTCAACCAATCAGATACTTTATCAGGCAAACTGTGAGGTTACGAATCGTCTGGAAAGGACGCACTTTGTATTTCCGAACGCAAAACAACATTCCTAGTAAACTGTGCTGACAAAGAACAAAGCGTTTAAACTTAGAAACCCCCTCAGATGCTGAGAGGCACACACTGTAATTTTTAGTTATTAAGAATTCGCACAAGTACTGTAATTAGTGTGTGAATGACAACAGTCAACTCAGTAAGCCCTAATGCAATCACTGAAATGTAACACAACATGATTTTTTTTGAGTGAAAACACTACAAACATAATCTTCAGATAATAACTTATTTCAGTAATATATATATAAAAAAGACCAATGAGATGTTTTAGGGTTTTTATTCGTTAAACAGCACAGTTGGGGCAATTATGTGTGATTAACCTCCATTAGTGGAGAAAAAAAAAGTAGACGAAAGAGCACGTATTGAGAGGTTTATATATTCAATATAGGGTTAGGACAAATGTCCCTCAAATCTGATTGGTTGATTGGAATGTTGTATCAGGAACATGTTGTACTTGGTGAAATCAGGTTCACCCAGCTGGACGACAGCCAGCTGGTTCTTAGTTTTATTTTCCTTCTTCAAATTACACACTAGTCACACCTAGTTGCATTTATGAAGCTGAAAAGGTTTGCAAGGAATATTGTACTGCTATACAGAGAGATGATAGTACTCATTTAATATTCATTATGAAACAAGAATTCTTTTCAAATAAGGTCACATTGTCTGTGACATTGACGTGCTTATTAGCAGCATTAAAGTAGCTGCAATAAACCCTGCTAGAGTTACTAGACACAATAGTAGCTACATCAGGGGATATCACAGTTTTTGATCACCATATATGATGATCCCATTGCTCCGGACCCCCTCTCTGAAATAAAGAGGAAGAAATACATATTTTATGGGCTATATTTACTTAACAGGACAAATTAGCGTGAGAGCGCAATTCCAAAAAAGTGGAAAGTTCTGCGCGTGATCTACTGATGACACGCAAATTAAAGAACACATTTCCAGATTGACCAACCCAATCTACCACTTTTTGGGGGCGGTAAACGACAGTACAACCTTAGTAAATCGCCTAGTAAATATAATTGGATATTATATTAAATATGATCAGGAAAATATTATTGATAATAATAAATATTGGTATATACTCTTTTGTAGTTAGATTCCACATTTAAAAAACCCTGGCCAGCATCATTCAATGGTTTCTTTTTTCTTTTTTTTAAATGGCCACATCAACACGCTAATGCTTTCGCAGCACATTCTTTAGGGCCCAACCGAATGCATTGTTTCAGTTCAGCTAGGTGATGCAATCAGATAATGCAGCAATATATCACTGACATCACAGCTATCAAAGCAATGCATTTGGCAGGTTATACTCCAATCAATCATGTCAGGATGGCGTTGTGGAAAGCCTGCTTAAGCCCAGCAAGTGTAGGTGTGCAGGAGAACATGAAAAAAGGCAAGGATCAGAGCGTGTGCATGCCAAGCAACAGTCAAACCGAACAAAAGCTAAGGTCATTGAACAAGCCCAGCAATTTTCTTGATAGGCTTTTAAAGCCATGCTCAATCTACCTGAACAATTTTCTGAAAACTTCTCTGATGCGAGGTAAATTGCTGTGCGAAAAAGGCCGTTTGGAGACGTTTCTGTCCATGGATGAATTAATAATGATGGTTTGTATGTCTGTTTATAAAGATGGCTTGAAATAATGCTTTGTACTAGCACAACATACATTTTTATTCCTGTTGTGCTTGTTAAACAGAAGCAGAAAAGAAGATGAAGACAGAACAAAGGTGGAAACGTAGAGCAAATAATCCGCTCCTTATTTTCAAAGAAACTCAACGGCACCATTCATACTTACAAATGTCGATGCCCCATGGGTCCTTCCAGTTATTTCTCAGCTCTTCAGTGTATACCTTTAATTAATTGATTTTTATTTATTTTATTCATTTTTTTTAACTACTGGCTTCTACAATTGTAAGTTTGGTGTGAATTTGGCCGTCTTTATTTTGGCCGCCTGCAGAGCGTGGTGCTTTAATGATGAAAGGAGAAGGCTTCAAAGAGATTAGCTCATCAGTTGATGCCAATAGACGAACAATACGGCACCATATTTCTGCTCGGGCATTGTGCATCTGAATACTGAGCTTTCTGTAATTTGATTATATTGGACCTTCCATTTTCAGTCCTTTGAGTTGGTTAAGACAAAGACTTGGACAATGACATCTATAATGTGAATATCAGCGAAAATACATTCCTTGCAAAATATAGGTTTCTTAACCCTCTGGGGTCTGAGGTGTTTTTGGGGTCCTTGAGATGTTCTGACATGCCCTGACATTTGTGCTTTTTTCAGTTGCTTATAAACATATTAATGGCAAAGGTATAATTACACTCTATTTAGCACAAACAGGGCTACCATTATATGTGAGCAACATGTATGTACATGTTTGTATTTTTGAAAGAATAATGTTTATGCATGGTTATTGCCTGGATTGCCTCAGATCATTTGCGTTTGAATAACGCGCGCTCTCCGTGGGCGGGGTCACATTAAAACATAATGAGCTGAGATGAGAACGACTGACATCTCTCTCTTTTCATACATATTACATAAACTGAGAATATTTGTTTTTTTATAAAAATTACTTCATTTAAAAGATGCCTGTTTGACTGAGTATTCGCTGAGTTATGGTTCATTTTCAGACGCGTTTCAGAATTGACTTCACTGACAGAGAGAAAGCAGAACTCTCATCATGTTTATTTTGCTTTATTTGGCAAAAAGCACAACACTTTGTTTTTATTGTGAGTATACACAAAAATAATACACACTTAACAGGATCGATTGATGTATGAAACTTGTTTGTAATATCAAAGTCAACAGAGTATTTTGAGTCTCTTTTGAACTGATAAGAAAAATAGCGAGCCTATCGTGCCGGCGCGATTGTCGACCCCAGGGGGTTAATTACTAATTTTGTTTTGCTTTTCAGTAAAAATGGGTGAATTTACTTGAGGATTAAAACTGCTTAAGTTGTTAAAATTAGATTTTAAAGAATATATCCTGAGTTACGTTGATTATTCTTACAATGTTTTTCTTGTTTTAAGAGTAAATCAAACATTCAGTGAGGTGTAGGCTTAAAACAAGAAAAACAAATACAGTATGCTTCAGTTATTAAGATTTGATTTCAGAGAATATATCCTGTTTAACCCCCTGGGGTCGGCAATCACGCCGGCGTGATCTGCTCGCTTTTTTTCTTATCAGTGCAAAAGAGACTCAAAATACTCTGTCGATTTTGTATCTTACATACAAGTTGTATACATCATTCGATCCTGTTAAGTGTCTATTATTTAAGTTTATTATTCATACTCTTTTTGAAAATTGAGTTACTTAAGATATTATATTGTAATTTCAGAAAATACATCTTGAATTGCTTATCAAACTGTCAAATTGCATGTTCTTGTTTTAAGAATAGATCTCTGCAAATAAAATTGCGTGAAGTGTGTGCAAGAAAACAAGTCAAACAAAAGTAAAAGAATGCTTTCATTACCTAGGAAATCAAAATATACTGTCCATAGCCATAAAAAATAGATTTTTGCCATATTTTTGCCAGGAATGATTTATTAACAAATCCCTCTGAAAATATCTTCAGAATACTGCTAAGTGTATAACTGGAAAGTTTGGTGATGAGAACGACTGTGCTACATAGGCTGAGATGTTTGTACTGGAGAATGACAAAAAAACGCAAAAAACTCATTTTGAGAAAACGGCAGTTAAAGATTTAAATAGCTCTAAATGAGAAATCGTCGTTAACTTTAAATCCCCCTTTGGACATTCACGACTGGTTACTGATAGAAAGGAAATGCCCATATTTGGGTTACATAGCGTTGTGCATGAGATTCAGAGCTAAACAGCGATACCGGTCATGACAGACTTCAGTAAACAGACGGAGCTCGGCGTGTCGCGTTTGAATGCTAACTTCCTGGTAAATTCGGGAGAAACTTACTGCCGCAAGTAAACAAAATGTAATAAAATAAACATCTTAATGTATATGTTCAACGGTTTCTTTATAGCAGCTTGAAAGAACACATATTGAAGGAGTAAACTAGCCCAAAATCTCAAAACTGACCACTGCATAAAAAATCTATATTTTTGCCTGCCGTGTCTCGCCTTAAGTTAGAAAACAAAGTTTAATAAAAAAAATATATATTATCTGAAAACAAGTCTTGTTATCTTACATAACTGTGCTTCTCAAGTAAATTTATCTTGTTTTAAGGATGTATAGATTTACATGAAAACAAGACAAACATACTGATTAACAACTTTTGCAGTTATGACCTGTTTGAAATTATTATTATTTTTTTTTTTTTACAAAAAACAAACAAACAAAAAAAAAGCCTTGAGGGAAAGCATTGGTGGAAAAAGATAAAAAAAGATAAAAAAAAAAAGACTAAATAATTAAAAACGATGGCTCTAACCTTAAGATCATGTTGTGTTGGACCGGCACACTGCGATGGATGAACTGCTCTGGAGGGTCATCAGGGAGCAGCAGGACGTATAGTTTTTTAGACACAAATGTGTAGCTGGGACCCTCGCTCCACACAACCCCTCTCTGAACTCGTGTCTCTGAGCTTGTTAAAAAGGCCCAGTCATGTGGTGTGTTATTTTAACGGCTGTTCCCATAGATTGGCTTTAGTGGCATCATGAAAGCCCATAACGGCAGATTCATCACTCTCATTGTTCACAGAGGGCATGATGGCCCGATACGAGCGCCTTGTAGGTGTGCTAAAGTCACTCGTGATGAAATCTGTCAACACAACGGATGTCTCGTCTCAATCCACTGCCATATGCCTTTTATCTCCCATAGGACTAGATGAAACTGCGTTGGCCTTTGACAGTCTTTAGAAATTACTAGCGAGTGCTGACATTTGATTTGTGCAATAGCCCTGCTGTGCTCAACCAGAACTATAACTAATCAGTGATTGATGGCATCAAAACTACAATGACACATAATGCTGATATACAACGACAGTATAGCATACGACTTTTTCACTGTGCCATTTCTTTTATAACCTCTTTTAACTATCAGGTGGTCATTAGCATTTGACGAGAATTATGCATGAGGTTCAACCCTCGGGACGATTGTGCGCCATAATTTGCTGTGACTGAAATTTCTTACGAGGAACGGCATCTACAAATCTTAACCACCAAAGTTAAGTGTGTGTTTTCCCTAGGAAAATGCATGAAAAGCAACTAAAATGAAATGGATCAATGTGTCATAGCCATCTATTTCTTCAAGCGAGGCATTTGTATCATTTCTGAGGTAATATATATTCCATCAATATATAAAAATGCATATTGTAACAGTGTAGCCTAACTATTTTATATGCAGAACTCCATAGGGAATAGGAAAATATGCTTCCTTATATGCCAAAAATGAATGCTGACTGCATTTTCATCTGATTTTGTAGGACTGTAAGTGATATCAAGTTTCAATTCAGAACAAATTGTCTTTTATAAGTGCAGATGCAATGCATCCATACTAATATAGCTGAGACCCACATCTTAGAATGCTAATTTTACTAGACGCGACAGAGATCGAAATAGATTTCTTTGAACAGCTACCTTCAAATATATGCAAAAAGATAACATTTCTTGCTAAATTATACAAAACTATTCATTTTAACCCCTTCAGAATCACAACAGGCCCACATTGATTAATCTCTATTACAAAAAAAATGCTTGGCTGCCACTTTCGGTGACCTTTTCATTATGTCCATATGCCGAGTGGAATCATGATGACATCATAGCACGGATGAACTCTTATTTTTCCCCTGTCTCTAGACGTCATGTTCAAAGGCAAGCCAAAATCCATGTAAGAAGTTTTGTCTCCACACAATTTCTAATCTTGACAGGTGGAGGATTCGGAAAATGGATTGAGTCTGGATTTGGAAGGGAGGTGTGTCAGGCTGTCTCATTCTATTTTTTTCCCTCTCAGCTCTGCACCAATTTCATATTGATGAGCTCGGCACCAACTCAAATTGCATGTCTTCTTTAAACATTTAACCAGCAAAGCGAGCGATCATACTCTTTACTGAAATCCTGCTCAAATCCAAATGCAAATCCCATTGCAATGAATAGATCATAGAGAAAGGATTTCACAAGCAGCATACAAAGAATCATCACTTTTAAGATTGCTACACACACTTTGAGCAGAGTTTGAGAATGTTTCTTAAAGTTGATTATTATATTCATATATGTATATCACTTCTTTGCAAGCGGCCTCTTTAGAATGCGTGAATGTTTAAACATGTTTTGATATTGTGTGGATGAAAAGCATCATGATCACTTTGCAAAGGCAAAAAAGAGTCTGTTTTTCTGTGCGATACTCAAGGGAGGCATACATTCAGACAACAATTATCCTATACTCCTGCCCTATTACACCCCTGCATTTACTTATCCACGGAAGCGATACAGAGCGAATCAGTTACTCTCTCTGCAAGTGCTGGTTTCAATGAATTATCAGTGTTGTTGTTTATAGTGACATGTAATTATACTTTGTCTTCATTTTCTAGACAGATGACAGCTAATTGCTCTGTAATTGGCGCCTTTTTTGAAACATTAAAATAACATTCTTTGGTATTTACTGGGTCAGTATGTTTTTTAAAATGATTTTAAAAGAAGTCTCTTGAGCTCACTGCATTTATTTAATGACAAATACAGCATTTTAATAATATTATTAAGATTTAAAACAACTCTTTTCTGTTTGAATATATTTAAAAATACAATAATTCTGTGATGGCAAAGCTGAATTTTCTGCATCATTACTCCAGTCTTCAGTGTCACATGATCCTTCAGAAATCATTCTGATTTGCTGCTCAATAAACATTTATTATTATTATCAATGTTGAAAACAGCTCTGCTGCTTAATATTTTTGTGGGAACCGGTTTTTTTTTTTTTTTTTTTTTTAGGATTCTTGGATTATAAAGTTTAAAAGAGCAAATTTTTTTTGTAACATTAGATGTTTTTTAAGGTCAATTTTATGCATCCTTGCTGAATTAAAACAAAGCAGTAATACAAATCTTACTGACCACAAAATTCTGAAGTTTATAATTATATAAATAAAGCAATTCTTGTAATATCTATTCAATGACTGATTCATCAGCCATAACAATGAATAAATTAAAAATCTTCATTTGGGGGGTTTTCCTCAGCAAATACTGATACATGCAATTAACTGTGATTAATATGATTAATTAAAACACGAATTATAATAAAGTAATGGATTTGATTAAAAAATTTTTAATTGACTGACATCCCTACTATTTGCATACCAATGCAAGACAGTTTAATCACGTACGCAACTTGCTGAGATGTTTGCATTTACATTTCTAAGCTGCATTTAAGAGCTTAGAATGAAAAGAGATATGAAAACCCATGTGTCCTCTGTGCCAGTCAATCCCATCGTCTTGAATGGCCTGAAAGGACACAGCTTAGAAGAGATAATCAAGGAATATATAAAAGAAATCTTTTCTGCCCCAAGCCAACCATTGGTCCTTTTGCAAATTCATCTGCAGCCTTCAGAGGGACTTAGCATTATATCTTAAACTCTTCAAGAGATAACCAAATCAAATGAATGGGGGAGATATGTTTTACTAAACTATTTAATAATAGTTGTTTTAATAACAGCAATTGTTTTTTTTTTTATAAAAAAAATACTGTAATCCAGTGTCATGTGACTTAGTGTCTTCATTGCACAACACTGTAAGCAATAACTGTGTAACAAGCCTATAAATGAACAGTATATTTGGGTGCGTTATTGCTATGCTATTCCGACGTATCTCCACATGATGGAAAATTAGCTTTGGGTAGTTCGAGCCCAGAGAACTGTATCTATTGGCAGACAGGTAATCGCTCTAATGGGCTATTTCTAGACGATTAAGAGTCATCTTTTGTGTTTTATTTTTATTGGAAAAAGAAAGCAAGGGAGAGCGGTGCATAAATAATTTTGAAGCGTAAATCACATCCTTACATGAAATTAGGACATAGTTAAAGAAGAGGAGGGGTTGGAAGCATTGCATCTCTGCAGCAAGAAGCCTAGAATACCCAGAACTATTAGAAAAGGCGGCAATCGCACACCTAATGTATTTGAGGGCAATCCACTTGAGATGGGCTAAATGCCACGCTTGATGCTATATCTTAACTTAATGCTTTGTCAATATTTATTCGCCGCCGTGATGATCGTGAGGTTCTGTAGCTGTGTGTGGTCTTCAGCCTCCTTTAAGTATCGGCTCTCCTGTGGCACATATGTCAATTTGTCTGGTGATTTATGATGTTGACTAACTGAGCTGGTATCACCTAACTCATTTCGGAGAGAGGCTGTACGGGATACTTGGCAGGCGTCCACTTTGTAATGGGAAAAGCAGTAGGCAAGCATAACCCTCATGAGGCAGCCAGGAAAGATGAGAAAATAAGTGGGTCAAGCACTAGGCACAAGGGCACGAGGATGGAACAGGACCTATGAAATCAATGCCGCTTTCTTCAAGAGTTGCTTTTGTGGGATATCGAACACTGCAAAATGTGTAGCAGAGCGGCGGCTGACAGGGACGAGGTGATATCCTTTTATATTTAGCTTTGATTATTTCATCCTCTGGTGATGGCAGTCATTTAAACACATTCCAGCCGACAAGGTTCATATTGTCTCCCCCGCCACGCTATTCTTCTCCAGCCCTGGAGCGTGAGGAGTAATCACGGATTCTCTCTGTGTGTAGACTTTGGCGCCACCAGGAACAAAGCTGTGCGTTAGGAGTATCCTGTGATATCCAAAGCACTTTTACACAAAATTCCCACTTTGTTTAATGACACCACGGCGAAGGAACATTTGTGGCTTTAATGGAAAACATTTCCCGAGACAAACCCCATTGCCAAAACGACTCTGTTGTGTATTCTGCACGGATACCTGAGGTGTCCAGCGAACAGCGAATCTCTCACCTCGCTGACAAGATGTCACTGTTTCAAACAGAAGAACCACATCAGAGACCCAGCATGCTTCTCCCTCGACTTGAAATCATTTATTTATTGCATTCTGGCCATGGGCATATTGCCACTGCTACTCTCAACCCTAAATGTACTGTACTTGTAGCAGTGCCTTAAACATTTCACCGCTTACTACAGGTGTGTTTTCTCAAAGATAAGCCATTTTGCTCTAGGTTAACCTTGTTATCTACCTTACATTGCAGTGTTAGGTTTATCTTGAGTTAGCACTTCCTTTGGTGCCTTGAGGTCTCCCACAGGCAAAAGAGAGGATGTCTGGCTCATCAACTGCTTTCTCATTACACTTCTTTTTTAGTAACAATACAACACAATAGGCTAAGGAAAATTGTAGGGCGTTATCAAGCCTAATGAACATCCTATGAATCAATGGAACGGAACAGAGGTGTTCAGAAACGCTCAGAGGGAATTAAATATAGGAGATTTATCCAGACCAGTGCGATACTTTCTAGACTATATGAGAAGTTTCTGATGCAACCAACAACGCCATAGGGGAATTCACTGTGAATGAATTATGTGTGCCCAAATTTCAAACATTTTAATGCCAATGGCGCAAATATGGTCGTCTAGCAAAGGATTATTTTCCTAAAAAAGTGCCACACAAAAATTCGGTTGTCGGTATATATATTTTAACGGTTTTGAAAAGTCTCTTACGATTACCAAGGCTGCATTTGTTTTATCAAAAATACAATAAAAACAGTAATATTAATAAATATTATTATATTTTTTATAATTTATCCCTGTGATATAAAAGCAGAATTTTCAGCATCAGTACTCCAGTCTGCAGTGTAATATCATCCTTCAAAAATTATTCTAATATGCTGAATTTCTGCTCAAGAAACATTTCTTATCAATATTAAAAAAGTTGTAATTTTTTTCAGTATGCTTTGATGAATAGAAAGTTTAAAAGAACAGTATTTATTTGAAATAAAAATATTTTGTACCATTATAAACACCTTCACTGTCACATTTGATTAAATGAATCCATCCTTGCTGAATAAAATATCTGTAAAAAAAAATTAACACATTTTAATATATGCAGACCCATTTCTTTCTATATATAATGAGTGTGAATAATTATGCTTCCAAAATTTTAATAATTCGTTTTTATATTGCCATTGTATATAAGCCAAAATAAGTGATTCAAATATCTGACATACAGTATATTGATCTGATATTAAGATAAAACCTGATTAAAAACATAAAATTTGGATGCCAATAAAAAACCAACAACATTTAATCTCTAAACCGGTCTTTAGAAAGCAGAGTGAATCAGTAATAAATGTAAAACACTACTTAGAACTTTTCGATGGGCCCCTGAGCATCCCCTGCCCTGACCCCAGTTTGAAAACCTCTGCACAAAAGGAATGACACAAATCACATTACACCACAATTGGGCAAACCAAATCAATTTGCCCCTATTTGTCTGATTGCCAATTCAAGTACTGTATGGTTTTCCCAATCATGACTATACTGATGTAATCAGTTTGAAGAAATCATAACAATCATAGCTTTAATATTGTGTGTGAAATTAGACTAGAGACACTGCTTCTGCAAGGCCATATGGGATGCAGCACAGCTAGAGGTCCGTCTGTCGTATAGATACGAGATGAAAGCATACAACAAATAGAGAAAATGCATGAAAAAAAAATAAAAAAATCTAGTTTCTATATATCTATGGTTAACCAACAGAGCAATACAAAGCAATTGAAGGACGTTTCGCAATTGCTGCTTCTGTAGAAGCATGGGAAAAAAAAGGATAAAACTGCTAGAAGGAGACAGTTTCCAAGCCCTCTTGCATGATTTTAGTAAATGGTTTAATTTGATATAAATCATCGTCGAGCTAGATGGGGGAATATCTCATTTACAAATTGTGTCCTCATTTGTTAGTGGCACGGCACCTCAATTACCCGCCAAGCAGCTTTTTATTTATTCATGCGCACAAAGTCATGTATTCATGAGGATTAAGCAGAGACTCTCACAGAGACTGGCAGCCACAGACAGCATATTTTAACAGAAGGGGAAAATCTGACACAGATTAAACTATAAGTAGATGGGGGAGAATGGAGGACCCGTGGCTTTGTGCATTCATAGGTCAGTGCTTGGTCAGTTTCCCAAACAGCTCCATTCTGAGAAATCATCCTCAGAAAGAAAAGATTTGGGGCACAAACTTAAAAGAATAGGTCATCCAAAAATGAAAATTCAGAGATACTTTACCCACCCTCATGTTGTCTCAACCTCGTTTCTTACCATGGAACGCACAAGGTGATTTTTAAAGTGAATGAGTGTTTCAGGCTCCAAATGGCAATGAATCAGTGGTTCCTCAATAAAAAAAAAAAATTCTGAAGCCATACATTAAGTTTGTATGAGAAACACGCAGAAATGTAAGTTATTTTTCAACAACCTTACGTTTATGAGAGAATAGCATATGATTTGTGAATGAATCATTCGTTTGAGTCTGTCAATGGTTAACAGCTGGAGAGGAAGATCCTCATTGAACAACAGCTATTATATGACTTCATAAGACTTAAAGTACATGAGTCAAATGGGATTTTATCATACTTTTGCATTCTTTTTAAAGCTTGAAAGCTCCATTCACAGTCAATGCATGGAAAAGAATGAGGTTGAGTAATTGATGACAGCATTCTCATTTTTGGCTGAACTGAGAATAAACCTGGTCATGTGGATAAAAAAAAAAAAAAAAAGAAGATGTACTGTATATCCGTATAGGAATGCATCCCTGTTATGCCAGTCTAATGAATTCCCACTGTATTGTACATGCACAGAAGAGGGGGAGGTGATGTAGTGACATTGTGTAGGAGAATACGAAGAGTGAATTGGTGTAGCTATTTGTGTGACTGATTTTTATAATAAACCACATGACCGCATTAAAACATACAGTGCAGCTTGAAATGCGCCACAGGACAAATACTCATTCTTGTTACTTGAAAGCGAGGAACACCAGAATTCTCCATTTGTCTTCCTGGCTCGCACTCCTCATCAGGAAATCCTGGTTGTTGGTTTTTTTTTTTCTCCAGCCTGTACTCAAACCCACATTAGACACATTTATCAGGATTCAGCAACACCATTATGACAGGCCTTATCAAATTATCTGCCGGCACAACTGGCTGTGAGTGAAGAATTAGAAACACTAACTTCACTGAGGAATGCAATTTGCTTGGATATAGCGTGTCGAATGCTCGCGAGTGTGGCGCGGGGCCCAGTGGAGCGTTAACAGAATGGTCGCTGCATCCTGATTGGCTGTCTGTTGGGACAGATGTCCTCATGTCGCTCCGACTCGAGAGGTGGATGTCCCTGCAAGCCATGACAGATGCTCCGAAAGGTAAAACAGATGGAAGTGACTCGGGGAGCGTGCAGCTATGGGCAGTTAATTTGAGGAATAATGGGAATGATCATTCTAAAAAGCAAAAAGCTGCTCAACACAAAGAAGAAAAGGGCTCCGTGTCCGTGCACACCCAGACAGCCCGGCAAAGGGACAGACACAAAACTCCTGAGAATGATTAAAAAGCGTCTCCCACTGTTCGGCACAGGCAGCTATGATCAGATGCTCTGCTCTGCTACCCAGTATTTCTCAGACAGGGGAAGAACAGGTGTGCATCATCACACCGGGATCTAAATATGCAAACCAGTTCCCAAGCTCAAGGGTGTTGCTAAGAAATGGAGTGTAAAATGCCTAATTAAATACACCTTGTACACCGTGTTTGCTGAGAATTATAAATTCAAAATACCTTTGGCATAATGAAATGCCCACTAGCAATCTTAATAGGACGATTAGTCACAGGACAGGCCAGTTTGAAAAACGTGTGCTTTGATTTAGCGCTAAGCAGAACCATAACGCAGCATTATGCGTCTTTCTGAAAAATCAGCCTGGCTTGGTGGCTTCTGTGCCACGGAAGACGTTACATTACCGATATGAATCTCAGCCGGCTTGTGTTTTTGCTCCTTCAGGTTCTCTCATTATTAACTTATGAAACCCTCTTCACAGGCGAGTTTAAAAATGAGACAGCAATACAGAGCGGGCACATTTCTCTGAAAATACGGGCCCAGGCAATCATTGGATAAACACGGGACCTGGTTTATGGGTTCTACTTGCGGGTTGCCATTGGAGACACGGTGTCTCTACAAAGACATTCATAATTAACTGAAACTGTAGAGTGTGGAGGTGTAAAAGAGATCTACGAGCTGAAGCGCATCAATACGTCTATTATCAGTCGAGCATCTCTCGTCATTAGAATGCAAATCTAAAATTTCAAGGACAAAACCCTCATCAACTGGTGCAATAGTCCTCCGCTGTTCTCAAGCTGGGCCCTCACGCCATACATTTGCTCTGTGGTTTGCAAGAACCTAATCCTGTGTTTTGCTTTCCCGTGTGTGTGTGCCTTAGCATGCCTTGCCTCGTTTGGAGTTGCATTTTTACACTGACAGCAGGTCTGATCATCAATTATTATAGCTCACTGGCTCTAAAATGGGCATATCCCCTGGTGTGACACTTGCATCTTTGACCATGGGCATGAGAGAGAGAGAGAGAGACGGGGGAGAGTGAGAGAGTTAGCCCGGAAGAGCAGTGCAACCGCATACACAGTGACATCAGGCATCAAAGTGGCAGAGGCGAACGGCCATGCCGCAAGACAACATCTGCCTCCCACTGTGGACGACTAGTTAAGCCAACTACACAATCAAGGACACGCTCGGCTCCTCTTTTAAAAACCACTGCAGGCCTCCTGTAAAAAATCGAACTAAAAGTTTCACCATTTTAACAGAAAAAAATAATTTAAAAGATGCAACAGTAAAACCTTTTAAAATGGTTTAATATTAGACATTTTAATGCTGTGGAAAAATATATTAGATTTGACCTCCAAATGAAATTGGAATTTTAAATGACTGTAAAATCATTTTTTTGGAAGTCAAAATGAATACTATAAGTTGGTCTTAAATAAAGTAGTCAACACGTTATACACGTTATTTCATCATTTTAAAGTACAACAGATTCGTTTTCAGGAAGGTTGGTAAATTAATATTTTAATATATAGTTATGGGCTATAAAATATCCAGGCACCACAATCATGTACCATACACAATATAAGTAGGCACAGGGGGTTAGGTGCCTTCTTAAGTCGTTTCAGTCGTTTTCTGCTGGTATTGAGAATCGAACCTGCAAACATTGGGTTAAAAGTCTGACTCTCTAACCATTAGGCCACAACCACCCTGAAATTATTTTATTTTATTTTATTTTAAGGTTTAAATTTATTATCAGTGGTAATGCTAATGGCAACAACTGCTTTTGTAAAAACTTAATTGCATAATTCCATACTGTAGATCTTGATTAAATCATACTGTTTGGACCCATAGAAGCACAGTTAATGATGAGACTTAATCAGCGAACACCAATACAGTCTACCCCTCTTTGACTAGAAAGCAGGAATGTGGTAAATAAAGATTTATATACAGTATCTGGTTCAGCATGGAACATTTTACATGGTGTGACAGATGTTGAACAGCTGAAACCCCTGGGAGTTACGACCGCCAGGAATGAGAGCAAATCAATGCAACCAAGCAGGTGTGCAGAAGAATCAGGGCATAGGGACACTCGTAGCTGGTCGCTTCTGCGGCTAGTGGTGCACTTTGGTGGCTTGCCTCGACACATGCGCCGCAAAGTGGCAGGCAACTGCTTGACCCTCCTGGTCCTCCACTGCCTGGAGGTCCCACAGATGTTTGGGAACAGCAGCATGGCCTGCAAACTTGACCATGGCAAATGTGATGAATGCACCAGTTCTTCTGTGCACAGGCTACGCCTCTGCCAGGCCTCCATGTTCAGTGTCAAGCCCTCAAAATCTCCTGTCATATTTTGTTAGCCCAAACATTTCCTGCCAGGGCAAGTCTAATCCATCCTCTGTGTGTCCCAAATGAAATCCTTTTCCCTCCACACAGCAAAGCTCCCTTGTTCCCACACTCCATCTGTCTGTGTTACTGGCCCCAAGCTCTTTCTGAAGTCATCCATTTGTTTGAGAATACCAATTTATCAAAGAATCAGTGCTAACATTGATCACTGGACCACAGGGTGCCGCCAAGTAATCCGGTTCCTGCATGCACACGCACACGCGCCTAGATTAGATCCCACTGACCTGTGTGAAGATAAAGGACTAGGAGCTAAAAAAAACGTATTTACATTCGATCGGCCTCATATTTGGTGCGTCTCGCTCCTTTCGTTGATAAATTGGAAATAGAGCAAGCTATGTTTTGCTTTGATATAACAATATTACAATATTTCAATTCAACCATCCTAAATGGACCAGATGCCTTATACTGTAGGTAGATCGAAATGCCCTAGTTACAGAAGAATTTGCACATTTGATTTCATGAATAAGCACTACACGATTTTTACTAATATCACCATCTAAAATGGCTTCAACGTGTGTCAAAGCTATGGTTATTAACAAGACATAAAAAATAAAAAAAATCAATAGAGTTAGTGTCACCAAAAATACAATCTCTAAGATGCTGAGTCTGTTTAGCTCTAAAATAACATATTGACGCTCGGCTATTTTGGTCAATAAGCCTATTTGAGGCCCATCTTTATCCTTGGCACTGTCTGCATAAGAAAAATGAGAAAGAGGTGAGGACATGCATTTTAATCAATCCGCTGTGGCATATTTTAGAGACCCACTTCTCTGTGTAGCCACAATTGTCCTAACATTAGATGCTGGTAAATAATCACACATAATTTGAGTTCAAATATCATATATAAATAATAAAAAATACTCTTAATTTGGGCTCTTGAAGCAAATGTCCTCAAATTCATGTTTTTTTTAGCACTGCGAAAACAAACAAATTAAGTGAATAAAAATGAAGGTTAAGCTGAATAAAAAAACTATGATATGCTTTTTTATAATTTAATACTGCAACATAACTCCTGCCTAATATGCTGTTGGTCCTCCACATGCTGTCAAAACAGCACTCTACAAGACCCCTGAAGCCGTCCCGTGGAATCAGGCACCAAGCTGTCAGCAAGCAGATCTTTCTGTAGGATGTGAGGTGGAGCTGTCATGGATCAAACTTGTTGGTCCAGCTCATTCCACAGATGCTCAATTGAAATCTGGGGAATTTGGAGGACAGGGCAACACCTTGAACTCTTCATCATGTTCCTCAAACAATTCTTGAACAATGTGTGCAATGTGGCAGGGTGCATTATCCCTGCACTTCTACCAGGGAACACCATTGTCATGAAGGGGTGTACCTGGTCTGCAATAATGTTTAGGTGGCACATGTCAAATTTACGTCCACATGAATGGCCAGACCCTGGGTGTCCCAGCAGAACATTTCCCAAAGCATCACACTCCCTCCATCAGCTAGTCGTTGTCCCACAGTGCATCCTGGTGCCATCACTTCTCCAAGTGAATGACGCACATGTACATAGCCGTCCATGTGATGTAAAAGAAAACGGGACTCATCCGACCAGGCGACCTTCTTCCACTGGTCCAAGGTCCAGTTTCGATGCTTGTCTGCCCATTGTAGGAGAATTCAGCGGGTGGACAGGGGTCATCATAGGTATTCTGATCGGTCTGCGGATACGTAGCACCATACGCAGGAGTGCAATAATCAACGATATTCACTTCAACCGTGACTGGTCATAATGTTTTGGCTCATCAGTGTATATTTAGTCTGAATAAAATGCACTAGACTATTCCATTCTACAGTGTTTTTTTTAAGAACCAATCCAAATGTTTTTAGGATGTACTGTTTGTATAAGAGACCAACATTCTTGTCAAAGCTATCTATAACAAATGGCATTTAATAAAACATCAATATATACATTTTTTCAGTGGCTTTCTGTGTTTTCCTGCTGCATCTGAATGGGGAAGCAGGTTTGGCTGCTCGTAACTATCCCTTGCATGTCGAATTGAGCAGGCTGGATTCTGTACACGTCAAGGAGGTGAGTGTTTCTGAAGGATGATAGACTTCTAACAAAATGCGTTTGATTGATAGAACTGGAGTCTGCAGTTCTGGTTCTGTTCACAAAGTGAATCAAGACCATGAAAAATTGATGTGTATCCAAGACATATATCCTGGCATTTTAATGCTTTGATAATGAGCTGCTCTACATTTTTCTCTGGCAACCATACATTAAAAGTGGCCACAGAAATCATGCCATTTGGGAGAAACCTAATCAAAATGACATTTAGATGATGAAGCCTCAAAGTGTCATGAACAGAAGTGCCTTTGCAGTCCGTGTACCAGTCATGATTGGTCTATTAAATTCCGTCATATTTTATAAGAACAAACATTAGGTCTAACAGTTAAATATTACCTATAACAGTGCTATAATTCTTTCGTCAATTACTATTATGATTTTTATTATGATTTTTTTATTTTTTATATTGATGGGTCCACACTGATGATGCCTTCCAATTATATTTGAAATTGTATAAAAAAATATATAAAAAAATCAACCAACTAACCAACCAAACAATCTTTATATAATCATAATAATAATTAGTAGTAGTATTATTAAGTATTGTCCACATAAAAAAATAAATAAAAAAAAACTATAAATTTGAACTTATATATATTCTACGAGTTACAAATTTGTCCAGCTATGTGAGATGTTATACAAAAGCGATCCTTGTTGAAGTTTACTTTGAAAGTCAGGTCCAACCTTCAGAAAATTCTCCACTATCAAACCTGTCGATTCTGAAAGCCTGTGGATTACTCCTATTGCAGAGGGCGCATGCATATTTAATTATGTGTTAGTTTGTAAATCTGTATTTCTTTCAGTCTTCACTTTTTTCAAGAGCAGGTGATTTCGATTTTCAGAATCACACTACTTGTCAGAAAAATGAGACACATCGACTTGATAGCCAGTTGTTAGCAAGTGCTTTTGAGCTCGGTGTTTGAAGTTCCCCCACAGAGTTCCGAATAGTTTATCCGGAGATGCAATCAAACGTGACAGCTATTGATCCATCCTCCAAATCAGACATGAGACTTACTGAACATGTTAACAAGCACCAGATAGCTGTTTTAATTGTCAGAGCCTTTGAAATCCCAGTCAGAGAGTTCTGCGGTGGTTTTCAAGCAGTACTTGTGTTCATTCAGAAAGTGCTTCATATGAGCCTCTGAATTATGTCCAGAAGGACATCTTCTTGACTGTCGGACTAAGAATATTTTATCCGCAAAAGGTATCTGCTTCTCATTAAACAGTTATTTAATCCCCTTCATAAATTTTAATTAAAAAGTTAATCTGACGATTTCAAACCAATAAATGGTTATGGAAATTCGCTCTGTGTACTCAAACTAGCAGAATATTTTGAAGACAAAAACTGAATGAACACATACACTAACACACTGTAAAAAAAAAAAAATATATTGTTGGTTTAACTGAAAGTAAGTTACCTGGTTGCCTTTTGAGTTAATTTGGAGTTAATTGAAATAAAATAAAAATGAGTTAATACAATGGAGATTGGTTTAATCAACAAACTCAAAATATTATGTTATCTGGACCACATTAATTATATGTATAATTAAGTTGTTTTGACAAAAGAAAACAAAATTGTGATAACAAATCATAAACAAAAAAAAATAATTAATGAATAGGAGGGTGAAAACCAAAGTAAAATAAATATACATTATACATTATGAATAAACACATTTTCTAATACATTTCTTATATATTTGAACATTTCAAGTTGTATAAATTAACCTTTTATGATAAAAAATGTATTAACAATGAACAAATTATAAATTAATTAATAATAAAATGCTGTAAAAGTATGCATATTTATTTATTTATGTATTTATTTATTTAATGTTTGGCGTTTTCCCCAGCAGCACAACACAGCTGCTTAATACACTGTTTTGGAGCTTTCTTGCATGACACATTTCTAACTCTTCCAGGGAAACAAAGAAGATTTTAGAGCTTTGACTTGACTTTCCAGATCAATACATTGTCTCCTCAAGACAACTATCAATGGCATTTGAAGTAGACTAAACACAGGTTCCCCTCAATATCAGCTCAAAGAGCGAACTCTTTCCTAAATCCCTGTTGGCTATGATGGATAAACAGATGAAACCAATCAAATCCCACCTGACCAGACCCAGACATGAAACCGGCAAAGACGGGAGAAAAAAAGGTCAAAACTGGCACAAATGTGTAGATTCATATTGGCACTAGTTTAATTTAACTCTGGCTTAATGCAGCAGCTGGAAATAGGTTTCAAAACCCTGCAGCACAAAATCAGTTATTTGTTTGGTTTGAGAGAAGCCAACTTTGCAAATATGGTTTGGTTCAAATGGCCGTCCCAATGTGATTACTGGTGTCCCGTGGAAGGCCTTTAACAAGCATGCAAGCAAAAAAAAAAAAAAAAAGAAGAAGAAGCTTTTTCATCTCAGTCGTTTCATTTCTCGTCTGTTTTTATTCCTTTTAAACTCAAGCATTCATGCATGCTGGGCCGAGGATGAGATGACATGCTATGATGGTTGAAATACAGGCACTGCTTTGATGCAGTTGTGTCATATTACAACTTGAAGTGAGATAGTATGCTTAAATCAGTCAGAGTATTGCTATTACAATGAAAAGGAACAACAGCTAAAACTGCTTGCTTTTCAGGCTGTCTCAAAATCAACCAGAGACTCGCAGTCAGTCACTGTTTCATCCACAGTATACATATCTTTATACTAAACCTTGATGTAATATGCAGAAATTTAAACAGTTTCAGATTTATAGCCTTTTTCTCTGTTGGCAATAATCAATAATTTCTGGACGCGAGACAGCTCTGTGCCTATAAGAAGTCACAATTTGGAGTAAAAAAAAAAGGGGGAGGATTATAATTGGGAAATGGAAAACATAATGTAGTGTAATAAAGCTATATATTCATTACCGATAGCTGAATAAAATAATAGACAGCCTGATTTGATTGAATGAACATGCATTTTACGCAGCATCCCATCACGTATGCAGTGTTTATAACATTGTTTTACATGTTCCGCTTGAGATTATCCGAAAAGGCCAACCCAGCATCTGTTTACATCACTAACTGCAATAACAACTATGCTCTGCCTAAGTGGAAGAGTGAGAGAGCATTTAATATCTTAGGCTAAACCAAGTCCATGCATGTTTCTGTTCTAAACACTGCAGTGGAAAACAATAACAAAAATTACCCATGAATGCACTTAGGGAAAGTATATACATTAAAGCTCTTACTAAAAGTGTATGGATGTTGTTAAAACTGTAATCTTATTATATTTAGAATGAATAAAATGGATTGGTTTATTTGAATTTATTTATTTTTTATACCAGATTATATATTAGGAAGGCAAGACATAAGCTGGTCACATGAGGCCATATGCTTCACATCAGAAAATCTCTTTACTAATGACACGGCGGCAACACGCTTTTAGCTGGGGAAATGGAGACTCCCCGAGACTAAATCTGTTAGACTGCACTGTAGACGCATGAGAAAATCTTTACATTCGAAAGCAAAAAGAACTTCATGAAGGCACTTGATAAGGCACTTGTCTTCATTAATCTGCATATATGAGTTGAGATTCATGTTTCATTCAGGAGCAAATCTATGAATGTGGCATTACGGCATCTATTCAGTATTTGTTTTGTCCTTCAAATTAAAAGTTTTAGACAACAATATGAAAAGAAAATATGTCAGTTCAACCATACATTTTGAACCAGAGGTTTCATGTCATCTATATTACACACCCCATGGCCAAATCATAGAAAAATTAAGTTAAAGGCACACTATGCAGTTTTCGTTTTTCTCAAACAGCGACCCCTAGAGTCGCTGTAGAGTACTTGTATTTAACGTTACTGTCATAAATACCACTCACGCAGATCCGTCTCTGCACTCTTCCGATTGCTATTTCTTTGTCGACTCTGCCATGATTCACGTATGAAAAGCGTGCTAGTGTCTTCCATAGAGGCTGCTTCATATGTTGTTGATGTATGTGACGTCGTGCCGTAAAGCAAGTCGTGATTTGTCTGGGCACTACCTGTGCAGATATCGACGGCGCAACTGGGTTGTAGGTTGCCAGGTTGAGCTCACAAATGGGTTGAAATTTGTATGATGTGTTGATTGCGCGAGTAGGATGGGTTTCATTCAAGATCTGGCAACTGGACAACCTTGGAAAAATATATTGATGTGATTATTCATATAATGACGTTTGGGCCATACAAATTACGGGAGTTTCACGGGAGAAATAAGAAAACGGGAGGGGGGCGGGAGATGGGTGTGAAATACAGGAGACTCCCGGGGAAAACGGGAGTGTTGACAGGTATGAGTGGGTCGCTTCATGAGGGCAGAATAAACTTGCGATCTTGGTAGCCCAACCACCATTGGACATTTTTCACTTTCAGAATAAATTAGTAATAGCTAACCATAAATAGCATTTTTCTATAATGGCCATATCAGCTAACACAACGTAAACAAAAGAAAATATTGACGACAGCTAGTTCCCAAGCATCTTCATTGGCTGCTCTTTTCCATTAGTCATTTGGTGGCCATACAACACAATGCAATCGCTTCCAGTTTTCCACGAGAAAAAAAATGTCTGTGAGGGTTATTAAAGATGTAAATCAACACACACCAAAATGCTGCATGAGTATAGATCTATAAATAACCCTTATGTAATTAATCTGACTTATTTGGAAGGAAACAATGTGACTCATGCAATTATGAAGCACACCATTACGGCAAATTAGCTTTGTATTCATCCCTTTCAAAGACTCAGCAAGGCAAGATATAATATAATTGTATATTACCCATCGTATTTCCAAACACTCCATTCACATCCAGAAACAAATAATTTAAGATCAAATTTCCAGAGTTTGTTTGCTTGACAATGACGTAACCACCTGGATTCGACGGCGGCACCGATCACGAACATACACTTTAATGCATAATACTGTTTGATGTTAAGTACAAAGGTTTGGCCGCCTGAAGGGACAGTGAAGATTTAAAAATGTTAATTGTATGAGAAGTTCCCTTTTCCCTCTGCCAGCTGTTCGGGAGGAGGGAAGCAAAGGGTGGTGGCAGAGAGACAACAACATCCATGCTAATTCAACGAACAGCAGAAACGAGTTTTTAGCCAACCGGCCAGAGGCCGTGGCAAATTTGAGCCGCTCAGAGCGGAGTGTGGCGAAAATGAGCAAACTACACTGGTGACCGTCTGATAAAGAGAGCCTGAGGAGGCAAAGCAAAAAGGAGCTATAAAACGAATTGCCTCCTGCCTCATAAATAACAGTAACATAAATGTCACATGAACTTTATTTCGAAAGCGGGCGGTCTAATAAAGATGCTGTTTTAAAAAAGGAGCGGAGAAATACATTGTCATAAGGCGGCCGTATCCTCTGCTTTTCCACCTGCTATTACTCAAGCCGAGATGACACGCGAGACCTTGTCACGCCACCTTTTCGCGCGTAAACCTGCTTCACGTCACCTTTTTCCCTGGGTCTGCCACCGGTACTCTCTGTTCTTTCTCTCAATCCCCCTTCGTCTTGCTCTCTCTCTCTCTCTTGTTCTCACTCTTTTCAAATTGAGACGACAAGATAAGCGATTGCCACAGCTACAGCTGCCTGCTGCTCATTGATAAAACCATATCTAATCCGTCTTGGGCTCCCTACGCCTCCGATGCACTCCTCTCACAGTCTCAGAGTCTGCCAACAGAGAGGGGATCTATCTCTCTTTTTGAACTCTCAACCACGGCATCAGCTTTTATCAGTGAACTTTTGGGCTAGGAAATGGGGACCGAATGAGACGGTTGACTTCTTTCCTCGTCGAGCGCTCGCTGGGGGTCCCGCCATGCTCGAGGGGAAGGCGTCAGCCTTTTATCTTATGCTTTACGTCATCTCGACCCTCCGTACCATAATCTTCTGCTGATTATATATAAACGACATGATTTTTCTTATCAACAGCAAATAATCTTGGGATATGTATTTTTCATTTTAAGCAATGTTGGATTGCTCATGTTTGTTCATGATGAGGCTGTCAGTTTGGAAGCGTTCAGGTTTTTCAGCTCGTGCTTTGACAATAGAATAAATTATAGGTTTTTTTTGTTTTTTTTTTGTGCAAAGAATGGTTTGCTTGAACGGATGAAGTTGAAGTGAAAAAAACACAAAAAAAACAGTGCAATAAGAATATTGACTTCACAATTCCCTCTCGTATTTCTTGCTATCATTTGCTGTCTGTTGTAAATGAATCACCTGACAGCAATTTAGCCTCCAGAATCAGATAGAGGGAAAAAAGAAATATATTTAAAAAAAAAAATTAAAAAAAAAATTATGTCCACTTTGCCAATTAACCCAGTTCCCAAATGACACGAACGTCGTGCTCCCATTTACAAGGCTGATTTTATGAAGCCGGAGATGCATCCATTGCAGAATATTAATGAGCCACAGAGCAATCACTTAGCATATGCAAATCACTGCTAGTGTTATAGTTTGTTCCTTTCTACAGGATGATGCACAGAAGCAGCTCATTATCCAGCCTGTTGTTATTTCTCAGTGTATTAAATAAATAGTTTAAAAAAAAATAAAAAAATACAAGGTCATATATGAAATTATTCATTTGTGGACTGTTGTATACAAGCCTAAAAATTACATCTTATATTATAACATCTTTGAACATCAAAACCAAGTTATTTTGCAGGCTGACTACCAAGTTAGGGAGTAACTAACTAAAAATAATATTTTCCAAAAAGTAGCGATAACTAACCCCCTTTTTTTTTTTTTTTTTTTTTTGTTTATAGGGTTTAATAGAACTTTTAATACCCAAAAAAGAAAAATCTGTCATTAACTATTCACCCTCGTGTAGTTCCAAACTCGAAACACAAATGATCATTTTTATTTATTTTTATTTTTGGCCAGAGGCGCAGTTGTGCTAAATGTCAAAACGCTTCCCACGAGGCTATCGGCTCTGACATGCATACATAGAGAACATCAAATAAGGTATACAGAAGCTCAAACTTGCTTGCTTGATGCGCAAGAACAAACATCATTGGCTCTCACAAATCAACAAGGAATGTTTGAGCTCCTGTTGACAGTATTTAATGTGCTCTATTTATTTGTGTTGATCAGTGTTTATATGCAAATAAAAGCCTAAATTAAATCCTAATTAAATCACCAATGGTGTCTTTTCAAAAGACTTGGATTATACGGCTTGATTCAAATGGATATATTTTATGATTTCTTTATAAACTTTTTGAAGCATGAATGTTAAATGGCTTTCAATGGAGGGAGAGAAATCTACATTGTGTTTCAAGGATGATCAAAAAGTAATATGCACAGAAAAACATTTTAATAACCTAAACTAAATTTACTGTATGTGTCCAATTTATTTGAATTGGAAAGTTATCTCAACTTTTGGGAGCAAGTAAAAAAAAAAAAAAAATTGAAAATTATAGAATGATTTTATATATATATATATATATATATATATATATTTTTTATAAGTGACCTGAGGGTGAGTAACTGATGACAGAATTGTAATTTTTGGGTGAACCAACCCTTGAAATCACATCTGGACAGTTCTGACTCAAAATCAATTCAGTGATTCAGTTGAATCATCACTCAGTGTTGTTCTTAAATCTCCTACAAGGCATTTCACATCTTCATGTTTGCAGTGCAATAAATATTTAGTTTGTAAATACTGCTGTTTATCACCATGTTTTGAATTCACTTGTATAAATAAAGAGTTGTTAAGTTTAGTGCAAATTTACATGTACTTATTTTAATTCTGTCATCTAATATCCTTATTGTTTCAGAGAAATAATGCTCAATTAAACATTAATATAATCAGATAATTAAATAATTATGTAAACAACACCTCCTTATGTAACTGAATGTAGCTATAGCTACCTTTTGCCAGTTTCTCTATACGTATATAGCCAAGCTACTATTTGTGTTTGTGTGTGTGTGTGTGTGTGTGTACAAAAATGGGCGTCATCATGCATAGAATGATGATAGCATATACTGTACAGTTTATAAGACGCACAAATTAATATTTTGGGAGAACATTGCATTATCATAGACAGCAGGCCGGTTCAACAACAGCTAATCTAAGAGCAAAGACTGGCCATCATGTGCATGTAAATAGCTTGGCAGGGGTAAAGCTGAAGAAATGCATTCATTCTTACACAACACTGTGAGTGTCACAGCTCTGCTGCATTGCAGAATGCAAAGACATGTGTGCTTCAGTCAGAGATGCTATTGTCTCATTTATGTACCAGACAGAGAGGATATCTGCAGGTGTGTGCAAGCCAATTTATTTCACTCCTGTGCTTTTTTTCCCTCAAACTTGTGTTGCCTCAAAAAACATGAATAAAGTTATGGCAATCCACTGATTTTATTGATGTGTAAGCCAGAAAGAGATGAAGAGATTTGTGTTGATCACAGTCTCCCCACAGTTTCCTGATGATGATGCTGAAATCAACCCTGGAATCAAAGGATCCACCAGCCGCACTGGACCGTCCTACGGTTTTTCTGAGATACAAGGCCTTTACATCCCAGGGTTACGGCAAGAATCAAACACAAAGACCACTTTATATGCTGCATGATGAAGAAGATCTACCAAGCTTACATTCACAAAGAGCAGTCGGTCATACTAATGGCCGTGCGATACAGACAGAGTAGCCCAGCAGTAAATACTAACCAGCTCTTTTGCGCCTCATTAAACAATAACAACTTGAGCAAATAAACACCCTCCCTAAACATGCATTATTTGCTCTGCAAAGCACTACTGCAGAGGGCAGCATAATGTTCACTTAGCAGAAATGTGCCCTATAAACTGTATGCATTTCTATTCTTGCACCAGTGAAGATGGAAAACCAATCCTCAGAGAAGATAGAAAAATAGAGATTTTCTTGGATGAGATATAACTGAATGGTCAGATTTGAACTGGAATAGATGTCCATTGATTTGAAGTATGGAACTCAAAACCTGTACTGATTCATAGGTAAGATAAGACCATAAATGCAGGGTTCAGGTTCATAGCGGCTACGCTATTTTTCTGTCTTGTTTTTGAGTAAAAAAAAAAAGAAAAGTGATAAAACACTCAGATATATGGAGATATTAATGTTATATGTTTACATGCATTCATGCATATACACTAGTTCAAACGTTTGAGGTCAGTAAGGAGGCAAGGAGGAATTAAACTGATCGAAAATGAGAGTAAAGAAATGTTTGTTAAATGTTACAAAAGAATTATTGTCCAAATAAATCTTGGACATTTAGACTTTCTATTCATCAAATGAAAAACAGGAACAGTTTCCACAAAAAAAATATATATATATAAAGCAGACCGCTGTTGCCAATCTTGATAAAAGTAACTATCTAACTAAGAAAAGTAAGAACTATCAAATCAGAATGATTTCTGAAGGATATGTGACTCTGAAGAATGGAGTATTGATGTTGAAAATACAGCTTTGCCATCACAGGAATAAATTATAAATTAAAATATGTTCAAATAAAAACAGTTATTTTAATTGTGATCAAATAAATTCAGCCTTGATGTAAGAGACTTCTTTCAAAAACATAAAAAAAAATTACCGACCTCAAACTTTTGAACTAGGCCTGAGAAACATGTGACAACCATCTGAATGTGTTCATAGATGAAGAATTAAAAACCCGTGCTAAAAACATTGCTTAGCAATTCATCAACCTTGGAGGCCATTTGCAGTAGTGACCTCCTCTTCCTTTTGCCTGTTCAGCTGCTGAAAAAGTGCTGGTAAAGGACAGCGGTCAGTACTTACTGGACTCGGGGTCGGAGTTGCCGTCACCCTCGGTGCGGCTGTTCGGTGAGGTCTGTTCATAGTACTCGTCCTGAGGGAAGCCCAAGGGCAGAGGCTGGGTGGTGCTGGCACCGCTGTTGGGCTCCTGCTCTCCAAGCCCGCTGTCACTGCAGCTCTCCTGAGAGCCGTCCGGGAGGTGAAAGGTCACGCGGCGTTGGGTCTGCTAAAATACACACACACAAACACAACGCATTCAAGCTGAGCAGGCAATGGCTTTAGGCTTTCAGCCAGGAACAGGAGACTTCATTTTGAATATTCGTTCCTGTGCATCAGGATCGCAGCTCTGGAGCTGCAGCTATGAGTGTTATTGAATGAAAAACATATTTTATAATTGTATAATATCTTAATCAACGTAAAACCAGAAAACAAGGCATTGTTACTTTAAAGCAGGGTTATTTTTATAAATGAAACTAAAACTGAAACTGTTACATGACAAATAAAATGAACATTAACTGAAAACAAAATATAAAATAAAAAAAACAATTTTATTTAAAAATTCTAAATTAAAATACTAAAATATTTAGAATAAAAAAAAATAAAAATAAAATAGTGCTGCCTTAATGGTGAAGTGTTCAATCAATCACCAATAGACTCTAAAAAAAAAAAAGTATGAAAGTTAAAAAATATATATGTTGAAACAGGAAAATGTATTTCACTATGTAGCAACTACTTCTATTGACCTGATAATTAGAAATGACCACACACACACACACACACACAGTGCATACATACATACATAATTTTTTTAGCACATGAAGCACATTTTTCGATTACCTGAAAAATAAATTTTTTAGAGTGTAGTGTGCTGATGCCAAAGTTATTATTTTGCCAAGTATAAATTGGAGGAATAAACTAAATCAAATAAGCAAAGTTATGAGATGACTGTCAGCAAGAATGGCAAAGTATCATTTGATCCATTTTAATAAAACTGTTCCCATCACTTCTTGAGACACCGGTTATACTCAGCAGCTCTGTCAGAAGAGTGTGCCTGAATATTCCAGCCTCGGTTTCTCCCTCTAAGCATTGTGTTTCTGATTGATAGAGACTGCCCACAGTCATGCAAACTAGTGATTCTTTTTCGCAAGGCTCCACTGCTTTCGACCCACTGGCCCAATTTAGACGGAGGAGGAGGATGTGGATCAAGTAGCTTTAACCAGGCAGATCTGGGAACACTATGTAGATTTTCTTGTTCAAAGGAGGAGAACCTCTGTCTCTTTGGGGCTGATTTTGGTATGTAAGGTGACCCTTTTGCAGTCTCTTAATTTGCTGGCAGTAAGACGATGGCCACGGGCAAGCACAGCCTTTACAGGGATCCATATAAAACAGGGCACCTTTATCTTCTTCATCATCTAATATCACATTAGACTGTAATATGCCAATATCAATTTATTTGCTTTTTCATATTTATGCATTGGATAGCCAGTGACATTATTATAGCCAAAAATGAAAGGCAAAGCAATTGAATTCACAAAGTCAAATTTACTGCAAAGAATAAAAGCAATGATACTGATGTGATTGTGTTTGTTTTATTTGTCTATTTTGAGCATTTCATTTATATGAGTATTCAGACTTGAAGGGAAATAATATACCTAAGATATATCTATGCGCTTTCAGTTAACTTGCTCCATATGCTTTCTATTAAAACACCAAACTTGGATTCAAGAAAACAAGTTTGGAATTAAATACAAAAATACACACGCAGAACAAATGTTATTATATTCTTGAAGCAATGTTTAAAGAAATCAAGAATCAAAAGTTAATCATTAGCACATGCTCAAGATGCTCTAGGGAATTTAAACCAGCCTTTTTTAAAATGCTTTTCTTCTGTCACTATGATACACAAATAAAGGCCTTATTGTGATTTAAAAATACAGAAAAAAGAAGAAAAAAAATAATAAATAAATCTTGGCGCAAATAAAGAGCATGTGTTTCCAAAAACAAAATACACATCTCCAAACTGCTCTATTTAAGACTATTGGTGAGTTGACAAAACTAAATCCTTATGGTTGGCATCCAGAATGCAAAGCTGTGAAGGTTCATTACAGTTTGTGTTACTGCCACTTCAGAGGCATAATCAAAACTGAGAAATCAACAGAAAGATGTCACGTACAGTAGAGTATCAAGTTAACTATGGAAATAACCGTTCCAAATAGGTGTAAAGAGTAACTATCTGAAAACCATAGTCGAGTAAAAGTACAGAAACCTTACAGCGAAAATGACTCCATTACAAGTTAGTCACCAATTCCAATACACCTGGAGTAAAAGTCTTGTATCTGATTTTAACAGTACTTAAGTATTTTACTCATACTGATTGTAGGCTCAACACCTAAGAGACATGCCAGTGAAAAACAAGAACGTATACAAACACTCTCAAGTCTCAGTTAACCTCAAGTGCTCAAAAAGGGCATAAGTAAGCCAATATCCTTCAAAAATGTCTATTCAATATGACGGATGAATAAAATAATTAACTATAATTAAAACCTAAAAAAGTCAAAGACCTACTTGCACTGGCCGTACTGGTTTTGGCCTCATCACCTGCTGCAGCCACGTCCTCATCTCATGAAACACCTGCGATTCAGCAACTACCTGCTAATGCACTCATATTCCTAAAGTAGTCTTGTTGACAAGTTTGTGTGAGTAATGGCAAAACACGCAAGTTATAGTACCTTAAATACCCTGTAGATGGCGATATTGCCTATTTTGTAGCAGAAATAAACTGCTGCAGAAAAAGTTAGGCGCTATGCAAAATGTAACGAGTAATTAGATTACTCATCACAAATGTATGGAGTAAAGAGTACATATACTTGTACAAAAACTTGTTAAAAGTTGCTAATATCTTGGATACTCAGTAAAACTACCAAGGATCTATCTAACATGGATGGATCTCTGCCTGTCGTGATAATATAAAACTCCCCTGATATTAGAGTAACAGTTACAGAAGAATAAAAGAAAGCAGAATTTGTTACCTTTTGGAGCTTGTAAGGGTTCAGTTTGAGCAGATGTTTTATACAATCATCACTGTCCTCATCAGAACTAATTTCCCAGGACATTCAGCATCTGGCTCATATTCGCCATCTCAAACATATTCTCAATACTATAATTTTCAACATCATCAAAATCAATATTGTGATCGCTGACAACTTCTTCACCAGATCTACCATCAAGTGACAGTGACACTGAAATTTGATTGCGTTCAGTACTTGCTCTGCAGTAAATCACTGAGCCATTTCAAGTTTTGCTGATGATACTTCCTATTCTTTTGTTTTATTGCCTGCAGTAACTATGAGTGAAACGACACTTCATCATTGTGTATCAGACATTACCACCTTGTGGAATAAAGGTGAATTGCACTTATTCAGTCATCAAAGATTCAATTATTGGTGTGCAGAAAAAAATATACACACCTTGGGGTCGTTCATTTATAAAAAAAAATTATTGTTATATTGTTTATAATGAATTAATTGAGGAATGCTAAAAAGGTTGATATCTAACTTTAAAAAATGAATGAGGAGGAGGGTTCCCTACGTAGGTTTGTAACACATTTGCATAATTTCAACCTATGGTCTTCATTGGCTGCCCACAAACACTGTAGTTGTAGCTGAGGCCTGGAAGAGTTTGGTTCATGTTGTCGACATGTCTAGACAGTTTTCTGCACTGCAAATCCACTTTGCGTGAACTTTCAAATGATGAGAAGTACATATGTAAAGTATATTATTAAAGTATACTTTTTTGCCTTCAATAGTTCATATTAAATGGTTTTGCGGAGTGACAAATTAATTAAAATTAGTATTTTATTTAATTGTCAAAAACTGTATGGATATTAATTATAAAAGAATAAGCAAAATACTGATGAAAATTATTTTAGATGGAGTAAGTCATGCCACACTGCAGGCATCCCAAATGTAACACTAAAACAATATTACTTAACTGTCCAAACATTGAAACATTAAACTTTAGTATTTATAAAAGACAGAGAGAGTTCTTGATCCAAAAATGTTGTGAAATGTTATATAGCACTGCAGCTATATTGTCATGAGCCATCGTTTCATTCTCTGAGGTTCTCTGAGGTTAATTTCTCATTTTAATTATGAGGTAGTCAGTGTGCGTTCACTGCTCTGTCGCAGAAAGCAGCTTCTGACCTCTGAGTGTGATGTTAGGTGGTTCATCTCTGATCTGAGCTGACAGAACAGCAGATTGTCGCTGGGGAATTACGCAATCTATAATTCAGAGGCCGCACAGCCACAATAAGGCAAAAGCTGCACTTTTCATGATCCTGCTTAAAACAAAGTATGTATTAGTTGGCTTGATTTGCAGCTGTAAAACAGTTTATTTGCTGCTTTTGGAAAGTGAAATAACATGCATATGATCACCTAACACTAACAGGCTAAATAGTTAGATTAAAGATGGCTTCAAAATCAAACACAACTGGTTTGAATCTTGAATAAGTTATCATTAACTGCCTATGATTTGTTGAAAGCCATTTTATCTGGTCTTATTCATTTTTTCCCCTCGTCTTTTTACTGAATACTTAATCAGGATCTGATTTGAATCATCATAATGCCCCTTAAGGGAAATTCATTGCAATTTATTGCTGTAAAGATGACAACAGTCAGCTGTCCAGAAATTTGCACAAATATCACTTTAATTCTTCTAATTGCTGTACTCATTCCAAATCTACTGTCATAATTGATTAAATACAGCTGTCAAGGACATTTCAAGAAAACGTACAGCCACAAGGCTCCACTCTCTATTGTAAGTCTAAATGGACTGCAAGAAGCAAATGGAAAAGGAAGCAAATGAAGAGGAGACAAGAACATTTAAATGTTAATTGTTGTTCAGACATTACATTTCTGAAACGTATCAATACATTGATAAAACGTACATGTGCATTCTTGAATGTTTGGACACTGAAAAGTAAAATAAAATGTCTTTACATCTAAAGAACAAACCATTTCACTTATGTGCAACTTTAAAGATAGCACAAATCTTCATGAGATCTCAAATCTTTAGGTCAAAACTGCTGAGAAATTTCAAAAGCAACCAAGCAGGTGAAAACACCGAAACATAATCCCAAAAGACTTTTGCTGACAAATATACAAGAATTTCTAGGTCCAGATAACACAGAGAATGAGCAAACATTGCTCATTTACACATATTACAGACATTGTAACAATACAAAGCGGGTTGAAAATGTCTGTGTCATCTCCCCCCTCTCCATATGGGTTAAGGTGTGTGAAACATTATCACTTGTTTAAAGACCATGCAAGAAATCCTTAAAACAAACACAAGCTGCTAGAAGAGATACCAAGACCAAACAAAGCCTGTCCAACAGGATAAAACATCGCCATCAAAAGTATGTGCATAGAGATAAAAAAGAGGATAAATAAGCCAAGTTCTGTTGCAAGCCAACTCCTGCCAAAGCCCCTCGCCGGTGGCGACCCAGACAATGTGCAGATGGGGCTGGATTGCTCTGTGAGAGAATTAGATGGTGCTTATATTAACATGAAGAAGAGGGAAGAAGAACATCAGCCACTCTTCTCCAGAGGGAAGTCACAGATCAGTGCATGGCCATGTCTTTTCTTCCAAGCAAAGCCACAACATCAGTGTTATTCAGAAACAACCCCATTTCTTTCAGCCAGGTATCTGTGGACCACCGACCGCATTCTCAGTGGCGAACAGTCGTTTTTGCGGGATTTACAAGCCAACGCTGCACAACTTTACAGAGGGTTAATAGGATCTATAAAAAACAAGCTGTAAAAAAACTAATTCCATGTGAATTGTTTAACAAACGGGACCTCAGGTGCTGTGATTTCTGGCAGGAACAGAATATAGCCATCTTTGTCACCATACTGTGTGGTTAGGCTTAGTTGATATTTGCTTATTTTAAAGAATAAAAAAAACACAATTGCCAGAGAAGTCACAGTAAAAGATATATATATATATATATATAAAAAATCAAATAAATGCTGTTCTTTTGCTAAATGCAAAAACTGTTCATCAGAAAATCCCCCAAAAAAGTAGTACAGTTTCCTAAATATATACAGTTAATATTAACTATTAAATATGAACTGTTTTCATCGTTGATAATAATAAGAAATGTTTCTTGAGCAACAAATCAGCATAGAATGATTTCTGAAGGATGTGACACTGAAGACTGGAGTAATGATGCTGAAAATACAGCTTTGCCATCACTTCATTAAATTCTAAAATATATTTAAAAACATCAATTATTTCAATTATTGACAAATGTCAATGAAATATATTTAGAAGTAGTCATTTTGAATTGTAATAATACATGCAACAAAAAAAACAACAACATAAAAACAAATCTTATGACCCCTACATTTTCACACATATAAAAATGTGTTCTCTAAATGGTTTTCAAATTAAGCTATACTCTGAATACTCATCGTTGGAAGTGTGGGCTAATAACATGTTCCCATGAATAGGCTAACAAATATGTGAGCACTCACATGGAGTGACCCATAGAGCTTCTGCAGTCTCTTCCTGTCATCATGGCTCTGCAGATCCAGGCAGGGGTGATCTCCAACAGTGCAGCACCGTGAAATAGCATTATGCTTAATTTTCTCGTTTGCTGCTGCTCATGAACTAGTAAGGCACCAACAGACATCTCTTCAGATCTGCACACAAGCTCAGCTGAAAAACATGAGCTGCCTCTCTTGTTATTATTTTTACTAGGGATGTGTGACACTACAGTCGACTAAAAAAAATATTGCTCCAACTACTCGACATTGAAAAGACTACAGGTTTTTTCACAAAGTATATTTTTCTTTTAGGGTTTTTTTTTTTTTTTTTTTTTTTACAGTGTATAGGTAGGAAAGAAAATAATTAAATTTTACCTCAGACCTGGCATGCATTCGGTTTCTCCATGTAACTCGCAGCCACTCATAAGACGAACAAGGTGAGGCAGCATTTTGACTTAGAGCTATGTCAAATTGGCATATAACATTTAAAGCTTGCGTGTTATACTACCGGTTATGAGGGACAATACCAGTATGAAATTTGACCAGTTTAAAGAGGAGAAACTTGGGCCCTATCCCAAATGGAACCCTAAGCACTTGCGGTCTTCCTCTGAGTCCACACTTTCGTGACGTAATGCCGCTTTGACTGTCGGGAAGAAGTCTGCTGCGGAGTCTGCATCAGTGCGGGCTCGGCAAAAGTGCGCATCAAGGGCGCAAATCGACCACATGGAGGCGCTCGCGAGCACCCTTCTGAGATCTAAAAATGACAAATGGGACACACTGCGGTCTTACGGACTTAACGGACACACGCACGCGGCAGCCATTGTGCCAGTCCACAAGACCGAAAGTGCGCATGAAGTGTGCCATTTGGGACAGGGCCTTGATAACAACAGATCCTGTTTCAATATCCAAACAAATAGAATACCCTTAAAGGGACAGTAGGCTATTTCTGAGAAACACGGTTGATATTTGAAATCAACCCAAACAAACACACCCCTCCCTTCATTGCTCCGCCCACAAAATGCACCAACACGCAATGCAAAAGAGGATGTCTCTTTATCATAGCTCAAGCCAAGCAAATTAATGCTTCGTGAAAAATAAAGTGAAGATGGCGAACAAACGACAAGGAAGAACAAAAAATTAACAGAGTACACAAGAGTATATACAAGCAATAGTTCATTGTTAGTCGCCAGCAGCACACCAGCGCCAGAAAAACAATGACACTCAAAACTGTCCTGTTACGATAGCTAACATTACAACAACAGCAGATCTTAGTTCCGTGAAACAGCAAAACCAATGTTAAACACATATGGAGCAGAAAAAACGCAACTACGGTATCCGTTTTCAGGCCTTCTCGCATAGGTCATATAGGTTGCATATAGGGCTGAACGATTAATCGCACTTTCCATGTAATCGCACTTAAATCGACATGGCTTATTGCGATTTTAAAATCGCAAAGGCTGCGATTATTTTTTATGTGCAGTTTGTCATTGATGTACGGCTCTGTAAACACTGCTCCATCTGAAAGCACTGTGAGTTTGAGTCACTTATAATGTGCATTTGATAAAACAACACGTGTCAAACATCTTTCCAAAACATGAGAAGCATTTATGAACCTCTTGTCCAACAACAGACAACATTTAATAACATGCATTTACTCCAAACTCACTTCATAACGACAGCTGAGCTCCTCCTTCTGTGAGATGATGTGCCTTCTTACACAGAATAAGGCAGTGGTGTATTTATAAGTCATGTTTAATCAAAGCGTTTCAATCTTCTGTTTATTCAGCTACAGCGATAGGGATTTCCTGGAATGATGCGCATTATTGTACTTCTGCGGTGGGGCATATTTATCGTGTTTGTGTGAGAGTGCCCTCTGGCGTTCAAATGGGGCAGTATTTACTACCAATCAGCCGCACTCCACTGACAAGCTGCGCATAAGATAATCGCAAATCGTGTGCGGTTTTGTTGCGATTAATCGTTCAGCCCTAGTTGCATAGAAAAGCTGGAAAGCTTTTCTAATATTATGTGGGTCCTAAAGCTCTTGCCTGATCATAACCCTTCTTTTTCCAGTGATATTGCTCTGACCTTTTCTCTTTTGTAATGTCTCTTATCCATCTCTCTTTCTACAGTCTTTCTTCAAATCTCCCTATTGCTCTCTCTCTCTCTCTCCTCCCCCATTATGAGTGTATACGCCCCCTTCTGCTCAGTCCGATCCACTTTCAGCAGAGTTTCTCAGAAATCGCTTACTGCACCTTTAAAATAATGTTTAGTTGCCAGTGCATGTCAAGTTAAAATTTTGCGGCCTGTCGTGTACTTTTCTTACACAAGAAGTGTGTTCAAACACGGACATGCAAGTGGTGGCGAGGTAACAAAAAACAATATGTGCTGATTTATGTTAACCAACATTTATTTGAGGGATTCTGTTTATAATATTGAGTTTGTACTTGGTTCAGCACTGCCTCTTGATTCAGTTGACTTTATGTCTATATTGGCAAATGCTGATTAAGTTTAACGCTAACGCTTACGTTTAATGCACACAGCACATGTATATACCCATTTTCAGTGGAATTCAGAATGAGATTTGACTGTTTGATTAATAGATAAAGTAGGCTATTTTAAATGGATCCCTTTTACAGACTGTCTTCATAGACTATAACTTTTAAATGTTAATTCTTTTAAATGGCGCACATCTCTAATTTCCACTCACCTGAATACATTAAAGGTGCATTGCGCAAGTCTCTGAGTTTTTGCAGAACTATGCCCCCTTCTGGCGACACGCGAAACTGCAACCAGAGTTGTGCACGCGGTTACATGGAGTTTGCGTTGGGGTTTGGGATGAACTAGAAGCCGGTCTCTTTGAATCCATCTTCTACTTTTGCAAAAGTCGCTCGAGTTGTCTTCGCTGATGCGGATAATGGCGGCGAATACACAAACCTGCCAGACATAACCAGGTGAGCGTGAACGCGCATGACGTCACGCCCAGTCGATTCCGTCCCGAATCCCTCTTATTTATTTTACTGTATAGGATTCTAGAGGCAATCGCAGTGATCATAGAAGGGCTCATTCAGCCCATCAGGCAATTGTTTAAGCATGTATGGGTTAGAAAAATGGGTATTTTTAACATGAAAAGTTGCTTAATGCACCTTTAATATGCTTGATTTTGAGACCGAGGAGATGTTGTTTTAACCCTTTGCTTTGAGTCAAGTTCTAAAAACCACAAAACCAATCAAATGAATCATTAGATGAGTTCTAAACAAAACCATATGTTTTTGCAAAATGAACAAACGTTGTACGTTCTAAAGAAAAAAAAAAAAAGATATCAGCTACTGAGACAAATGACTAGCGAGTGCAAAGGTCAGTGACAGACTTGTATGTTCTCATCAGCTGAAGGTGAAAACACTTTGTCTTGTTTCACATTTTGTTGCCAAAGGGCTCAGTGAAGTATGTGAGTAATGACATTGAATTTAGAACAATGGAGATTAGTTTTAAGAACATTGCTTTCATGGTACCGCCGCTCACAGGGACAGCAGGTTATGACTACACCTCAAACGATTAAAAAAATACATGGCAACAGTTTTCAAGGGATTTGAAGTTGACATGGATGGCCGCCTCGAGAGCAACATAATTAACTAAATGCCGAAGATTACAGATTGCTCTAATCATAACTTTGTGCACGCTGACCCTGGGTTAGCACTTCATGATAATGAAAAGATCATCCATGCTGGGGCAAGTACTTCAGACACAAAAAAGACAATCTCCAACCCCGCCGAAAGCCTCGTCTACGCATAAAGAACACTGATTCACCAGGCATTTGCAAGTGACATTTGCTCAGTATAAATGGCTTTTGATGGAGCAGAATCAGAAAATTGCTTGTTAAATCTGTTGTAGTTCTGACAAGGGCTAAAAAAAAACATGAAAAACAACTATCACTTCATTAGGCATGTGATGGCCAAGGCACTGAAGTCATTACACTCAAACAATCCTGAAATTTTAAGCAAACCGGAGGTGACAAATGAGTGTGATCTATTCGAAAGGGCAGGATTTTTAAAAGCACTGAAACATTAAAGACTCCATGAAATTAAAATCAGAGATCTGAGGCTTTCACTCCATCTCTATTAGTTGTGATGCCACGTACTCTTGTGTACACTAAATTTAAATGTTCACAAAATTCAGATATATGCATTTAAATACACAATTGTTTTCTTCTAGAAAACAAAAAGACTCATTCTGATTTGATAGACCATTTGAACGTGCTCCTCCTAAACTTTGTTTATAAAACATAATTTGTCACTTGAATTCTGACATGTAAGAGGCTGACGTCCTAACCAGACGCGATGTGATAAGATTCAGCGACAAATAATTTGTCTGTCCACACTAGACGCGACGCGACTGCGAGGTGCGTCAAAGTCAATCAAAACCCACAGCCAATCAGAACAGCGTGTGGGCGGGCTCTCGCGGCAAGTGCACAGCACCAGAGAGTAATCTTGACAGCACTCGCAAGAAAATGGATAAGTAGGCTACATAATCAAATTCACAAATATTACACCATTTAAACATTATTCAAATACATAGGCTACTGAGTTACTAAAACAATCTTTGTTAAATAGTACACTTGTTTGTTCTTGTTTCCATTTGTTTAATTTCAAGATCTAAGGTGAATTATCCATTGTTGCTTTTACAGCTACAAAGCTAGGAGCACTAAATGATACTCAAAGTCACATTATACGCTTTTAACATTAAATAAAGCACATAAACAGTACCTGAGATTATCATTGCCACACTTTGTGTTTGTTGTTCCAGCACGACGTCGCAGAAAAATAGAAACCGTTTCTAAAATAGAATCGTCGCGTGTCACCGTCGTGGCTGGTTAGGATAAAAACTCTGATTAACATGGAAAAGATACCTTTATCGTGTGTCGCGGCGTCGCGTCGCGTGTAGTTAGGACATGGTGTGACAATTAACTTAACATATACTTGTTTAATAGTGACACTTAGCCTACATTTTAAAATCTTTATTTGAATATGGCAACATGATACCTCGTCCTACAATATTTATATGATTAAATCACTGACAGAGACCCTTCCCCCATCAGCCAATCACTGTATAGTTAGTTAGTAATCATGCTGACATCATCCATCGCAAAGAGGTCAACCTCACCCTTTCTCTTAACTTAAGATTTCTCTCTGTTCCTTAGTTAAAGTTGGTCTCAGCAGCTTTGTGAATAGGTTTTAAGGTTTCAAACTCTTACCTAATAACTTTTACTGCTATTTAGGAGAACTCTTAGTGGTAAGATACAGCCCCTGATCTCAAACAGCTATTTAATAATTCTATTTATAATATGAGTGACTAAAATAGTCTAAATATTTTAGTGCCTGTTGCACATTGAATCTTTATGTACACTACCATTTAAAAGTTGGGAGTTGGTAAGATTTTTAACATTTATGAAAGTCTCTCATGCTCAGCAAGGCTGGTTCTTTTGATCAAAAAATACAGTAAAAACGAATATTGTGAAATATGTATTATATTGTGAAATATGCAAGTACATGTTTACATCAAAAGAGGGGGCCTTTTTTGATGTGTTGTTGCAAGATTTTCATCATAAGTAACACAATTTAATTCTGTTCGAGTGTAAATACTGTTCAGACACTACATGTTCAACAGGTTTCAACATTTTTTTTTAATAAGTGCATCTTGTATGTAGCTTCCGTTCATCTCAAGAGAGAAGGTCAAGGCCACTGCCCTAGGTAAATGCAGATTACATGGCGCAGGAGTGTATGCCAGGCTCTTGTTAGTTTCTCTGTAGCTTAGACACTTTGGCAGCAGGGTTAAAGGGATTAGGCAAAGGCTGTTAATGAGGACGGTTGTCCTCTGCTCCAATTATTGTCCAATCACAAAGCAACATGTGCTTTAAACAGACGCATCTAAACAAGGGTACGAAGACCATCACAGAAAAGCTCAACAGTGACTTTCACCTTGGACTCCGTTTACGGAGTTGAGACGCAACTCCAAAATTAGACCAGTACGTATTGATAAGCCACATCACACGTATTTACCTCTGTGAAACTGTTTCTATGGGTTCTGCATGATGTGTCTGATTACGTATTGATTCGGGTGGTGGAGCAGAGTGAGTCTGCAGTCAGCTATGATTACAGCATTAGCAGGTTGACAGAGCTATCGGTGGAGTACATTCTCTGCTCTATGTGAACCTCAAATCAGGACTTCACAGGCAGTCATTGACAGAGAAGAAGACTTTCGTGCATGTCACGGGGAGAACTGCATATCAAATGAAGCATCAAAAATTAACAATAAATAGTGACATGCCTCCAAAACGAGAACAAAAGACGCCTGCAAGGCAGCAAAATAGCATTCTCTCCCGAGGGACTCTGTAATAGCTCAGGAAGAGATAACGTTGTTTAATTTTTAATCACAGATTGTGTTTTCTTTGTTTCGGGGATAATAAATGAGCAATTTGATATTGAAAAGAAAAGCAGGATTGTGATGTCGAAGTAGCAACGGTGATGAAGAGATGCAGAGAACCATGGGACGTGAGAATGACGGTTGCGTCTTTTGATTTGCGTTTGTGAACGGAAACCAAGTATTTGTGTCAACAAATCAACAAATCACACAGAGAAGAGAGCCCACGTGCATCTGTAACAGGGGTCAGACGCATTAGCCGAGCATTCGGGACGGGCTGACTGATGTGGCCTGTCAGGTCTTCAAGGCTTCAGACAACATGGCTACAGAGACGCTCCATGTAGCGTGGGACAACGGCGGCGAAAAGCATCCCTTCAGACGCCACCGACGTAATTGCTTCTGTCATGGAAAACAACTGAGATTCATCAAGGCAATGAAATATTTACACAGAGGCCTCTGGTATACCCATTTAAAACGAGATGTAGATCTCAACAAGCACAACGTTATATCTTCTGGCAGTGTTATAAGTGCAACGGCTCCAACAAAGTTTCACATCAAGCCAACTATCATTACATGAGTTCCCAGAATAAAACACATCGGGCATGGGACGGCCAGATTTAGTGTCTAGATGAACAATATGCAACGTGTGCTAGATTGAATTTAATAAAAAGCACATTCTTGTTTAGATAGATGATTCCATTAAATTTGGAAAGTAGGCTAAGAATAAAGCCTCACTTGGTGGAGGTTAGCCCCATAAACTGATTAATAACTAATGCTTTCACAGTAGGGCTGGGTAATATGGACCCAAAAATTATATCTTGGTATTTTAATGGTGATATACAATATATCTCAGTATTTCTACAAAGTGGGCTAAATGTTCAGTTTGTTTCATAAGGAACACCATGGATAAATTAAGCTTGAAAAGCGCTTTGTTTCAGGGTAGAAGACTTTTCACAGCTAGGTTTCACACTCTGTACTGCAGTTTATGGTGCTGTTGTAAATTGTGGAAGAGATTTGAGATACTTTCACTTTTGAATGCAACCTATTTATGACATTCTCTACAGATGAAATGCTTTTGCTGCTCATTTGATCATTTCTTTAATTAATTGGAAAGAAATATATATATATGTATATAAATGAAAAAAAAAAAGTACAGACTTCACATCACTTTCTACAAATGAAATGTAAGTTATTCTCTAAGGAAATTACATCTCGCACATACACAGTATTAGTGCACATATCAAAGCACTGAACAGGGCAAGTGCGTAACCCTTAAACTCATACATTGGGTCTTTAGTGACCTGGGACATCATTCACTACCCTTCTTCTCATTCATATTTTAAAGTTAGACATTAACCTTAGTATTCCTCAATCAATTCATTATAAACTGTCTATAAATAATAAAGAATGCCTGTTTTCCCACACATTATTTGTAAAAAAAAACATTTTATTTTATTTTTATAGAGTCTTGTAAGTATATTTAAAAAAAATAAAAACTATATAGTGTTTCTTGCACAACAATAATTTAATCTTTGATGACTGAATAAGTGCAATTCACCTTTATTCTACAAGGTGGTAAAGTCTGATACACAATGATGAAGTGTCGTTTCACTCATAGTTACTGCTGGCAGAAAACAAAAGAATGGAAGTATCATCAGCAAAACTTGAAATGGCTCAGCGATTTGATGCAGAGCAAGAACTTAACGCAATCAAATATTAGTGTCACTGTCACTTGGTGGATCTGGTGAAGAAGCTGTCAGCGATTAAAATACTGATTTTGAAGATGTTGAAAATTATAGTATTAAAATACACTCACCTAAAGGATTATTAGGAACACCATACTAATACTGTGTTTGACCCCCTTTCGCCTTCAGAACTGCCTTAATTCTACGTGGCATTGATTCGACAAGGTGCTGAAAGCATTCTTTAGAAATGTTGGCCCATATTGATAGGATAGCATCTTGCAGTTGATGGAGATTTGTGGGATGCACATCCAGGGCACGAAGCTCCCGTTCCACCACATCCCAAAGATGCTCTATTGGGTTGAGATCTGGTGACTGTGGGGGCCATTTTAGTACAGTGAACTCATTGTCATGTTCAAGAAACCAATTTGAAATGATTCAAGCTTTGTGACATGGTGCATTATCCTGCTGGAAGTAGCCATCAGAGGATGGGTACATGGTGGTCATAAAGGGATGGACATGGTCAGAAACAATGCTCAGGTAGGCCGTGGCATTTAAACGATGCCCAATTGGCACTAAGGGGCCTAAAGTGTGCCAAGAAAACATCCCCCACACCATTACACCACCACCACCAGCCTGCACAGTGGTAACAAGGCATGATGGATCCATGTTCTCATTCTGTTTACGCCAAATTCTGACTCTACCATCTGAATGTCTCAACAGAATTTGAGACTCATCAGACCAGGCAAAATTTTTCCAGTCTTCAACTGTCCAATTTTGGTGAGCTCGTGCAAATTGTAGCCTCTTTTTCCTATTTGTAGTGGAGATGAGTGGTACCCGGTGGGGTCTTCTGCTGTTGTAGCCCATCCGCCTCAAGGTTGTGCGTGTTGTGGCTTCACAAATGCTTTGCTGCATACCTCGGTTGTAACGAGTGGTTATTTCAGTCAAAGTTGCTCTTCTATCAGCTTGAATCAGTCGGCCCATTCTCCTCTGACCTCTAACATTAACAAGGCATTTTCGCCCACAGGACTGCCGCATACTGGATGTTTTTCCCTTTTCACACCATTCTTGGTAAACCCTATAAATGGTTGTGCGTGAAAATCCCAGTAACTGAGCAGATTGTGAAATACTCAGACCGGCCCGTCTGGCACCAACAGCCATGCCACGCTCAAAATTGCTTAAATCACCTTTCTTTCCCATTCTGACATTCAGTTTGGAGTTCAGGAGATTGTCTTGACCAGGACCACACCCCTAAATGCATTGAAGCAACTGCCATGTGATTGGTTGATTAGATAATTGCATTAATGAGAAATTGAACAGGTGTTCCTAATAATCCTTTAGGTGAGTGTATGTTTGAGATGGCGAATATGAGCCAGATGCTGAATGTACTGGGAAATGAGTTCTGACGAGGACAATGATGATGGTATAAAACATCTGCTCAAACTGAAACCTTACAAGCTCCAAAAGGTAAATACATTAAAAAATATATATATATATATATATATATATTGTTACTCTAATATCATCTAGGAGTTTTATATTATTGCGACAGGTAGAGATCCATCAGTGTTAGATATAAATCCGGGTCGCTAAACACCCGAATATGTAATAATGATTGGCGAAACATTCATACATTTAAGGGTTAAACTATATGTTTACTGATATTTTGAAGCGCTTAATTTAAAGCATGTCTCATATTTAGGGCAATTTTAATCTTGCATTTTCACCACAGCAGCTCACTCTATGTCCTTGCTATTTTTCAGAGGCATTCTCAACATCAAGATATTGTATATCAATATAAACGCGACTGTCTTATCCCATATAGTTTTTGAAAAAAATAAAGATATTGAAGTTGATATACCGCCCAGCCCCATTTCACAATTACTGTCACCAGATAATAATTTATATGTCATGCCCAACAAATGCATTTTGTTAGCAATTAATTGCAGACATTAACAACCTGTTCCTTTGGCAAATATCTACCAGTGCTGATTTATCCGAATCAGAAAAAAAAAAAAAAAAAAAAAATCCAATTTGCTTTACAATTACTTTGACAAACACAATGAAGCCTTGGGTGTGTGTCGCTAAAGGCAGACCGCATGCATCCATAAATACAGGTCATCGACAGGCTGTCAGGCTGCCAGGAAAGTCTCCCAGACACCTTTTCACCATGTCACAGACTGAATTGGTTCATCACAAGGCATTGAGCTTGTGAATTTATTGCCCTTGAATCATGTGGTTGTTCGAGAAGACAAACACTGCCGTGCCACAATCCATCTTGAGGCTGAAAATAATAATCAACAAATTAATTAGCTCATTAGGTTAAAACTATGAATGGAACTGTGCTTTCACTACAGGGAGCCCTTTTTAGCAAGAGATGCATGTGCTGGAAGTTAATGTGAGCTTTGCCCTTGCACTGGGTGACCAAAATGTACTATTCAGATTTAATTGAGAGTGTAATGCGCACATAAATTGACAAAAGATTGAAACCAGAAACACATGTTTGAAGGAAATGTGCTGTATTATTTCAGATACCGAAGTTCCCTTTCATTCGCTCACATCCGACGTAGTCGACGTGTCGACTGATTGGGATCACGCTTAGGGAGCCTGTCTTCTTCGAGTATTGATCAAACGAGCCAATGCACAAATTGGTGTGTGAGCTTTGCTCACACCACTTGTCTTTCGCTTCGGAGCCGATCGGTCTTCATGACAGTGTCTCTGAAGAGTGTTGATTCATTCAACGAACGAATGTGTCTGTGCTTCTTCTGGAAGTCTCTCCTGGTGCTGGTGGTTCTACAATGCGAGTGCAGCGGTGGTCGCGAGCCTTCTGAGTTTTAACAGCATTCCTTTTTGTGTTTGTTTGTCTGACAGCCGATTGAGGGCGAAGAAAGTGAGTGCTTCACTGCTACAGGCTGCACCATCCCTGTCACTATTGCCGTGATCATTCCCCTGTGTGCTCCGGCACTGGTGAAAGTTTTTCATTTCCTGAAGGAGCAACACGGGTGCGTTTGCGTCTTTTTCAAGATGTCATTCCACCCGTGCGTTTCTGGATGCGGTCGTTCCCTGTCCCCCTCTGACGGTCACATTAGTTGCATCACGTGTTTGGGATTTCAGCATGCGAGAACATGACTATCGTGGTGTTGAGATCGAGACTCACCTTAGTCCCCGAAGGTGGAGTCCCCATTACCACACCCCACCCTAGGGTGCCGTGTGGGATGGTTGATCAGATGATCATAGTGATGGCTTCCCTGCCCAGTAACCAATCCCTGTGGGCCCATCACTCCTCTATCACACCGCAGCCGGTGGAGCCCCCCGTAGAGCGCGCTGGTCCCTCTGTAATGGACCGACCAGCCGTTTCATTCGGGGCCCCTCCAGAGGACAGGATGCCGATTGCAGCATCGGAGGGTAGGCTAGCCTCTGGAGATGATGACTTGGCTACGTTATCTCCCTCTGGGGAGACACACCTGTGTCCGGCGGCCGCTGCCTCTTGGACGGGGGATCCTTGTCTCCCCTCTAAGGCCTGTGAGTTCTCATCCGTTCTTACTACTGGCCAGGCATGAATAACACAGCATTTCTAATTGTTTTCACAGATCCGTGTGAACAGGGATAGTTTTGACAAAGTTTTCGTCTGTACGCGAAAAACGCAACACATCGTTGTCTTGTAAACGTACTCTTAGTCAGTAAAATTGACTAAAATAGATGGCTATGACATATTGAAATACTGACTACATTTCAAGAATATTTTCGTCAAAACAAAAAAAAAGTGTAAAAATTCACAATGGTCATGTTGCATTCTCGCAGACATGATGCAATGAAATCCAAAATAGTCCATAATAATCCAAATATAGTCTGCATGATGAAAAGATTATTTAGGAATTGTAATCAGAATTATTCTCGATAATTCAAAGAAAAGGAGAACACTTCAAATAAATCTAAATTCTCTCAGCCAACCTGCCAGCACAGATCTAAAGGTGTACGTTATACATTATTGTATGTTTAACAGATGGCAAAAGGCTGGGTCAATGACCCTTGTCTCTCCTCAGTGGCTCTCTAGGCCAGTGTTTTCACAGGGCTTCCACGTGTATGCCTGCAAGGGAAATGTGGAGATAAGTGCATTTGTTGGCGCAGCACTTCAAAGAGCCGGAGTGTGTCTCAGTGAGCAATGGCAGAGAGGCATGAACTAGGCCTTTGATCATCCCCAGCTTTCTGATCATTAAAATATTGGATTAATAATTGATTAAAACACCAAGGCTTATTGTGCTGCGTCTCAGAATCCCAATTTATTTCAACCTTGAAATCGCCTTTTCCTTTAAACAATTAAATATATAGATATGCGTCAGTGTTCTTATCTCTGAGATACTTTTATAGTTTTTATTCATATTTTTTATAATTTTTTGTTTAATTTTTCACATTTTAATTGTAGGTAAAGTTTTAGTCATTTTTCTTAGTTTTTTTTTATTATTTATTTTAGTTTTAGTTACTTTAGTACATCAAGTTAAACAAAATAAATAAATAAATAATGCCTTGGCAACTAGCTGAAATAGAATAAGTTTTGACATTTTTATTCATTTCAGTTTATAGAAAATGTATTGTTTTAAGTTTAGTTAACTATAAAAAAAGAGGATGTGTGTCATCCTGCAGCGTAAAAAAAATAGGATGTCATTTTGCTTGATATCATGCAGATTGTGAATTCATTTGCTGTGCCTTTGAATAGAGCTTCTGCAGTCGAACAGGCCATTGAAAATAGTAAATTCAAGTAAACCACTAGTCTTCTATTTTAAACATTTGCACATTTTGTAATATAATTCTCATAATTGCATTCAAAACAAAATGGGAAAGAATTTGAAATCTGAGACTTTGTTTCATATCAAAAGTAACAAAGCACAGAGCGATTTATTGGAAGGAAGGGGCGCCACAATGTTCTGTTCATTCATCAACAGAAAACAGCACAGGCTAAAAATCGATTCGTGGGATTTAAGAATCGATATCGGTTAGAAAAAAAAAAAAGAAGAGAGAATTGATTACAATCGAGAAATTAATATTTTTTACCCAGCCCTAAGATCTAATATATTCACAGCCAAGGATCCTGCTCAACAGTTTCTCAAATTAATACTCATTCATATAAACTCACCATCCTTTTGGCTCCCTATTCCTTCATTTGGTATTCTGGCAGTACATGAATAAACATCGCAAGAGTGCTCGTTTAGCAAGCCATATGTTTGAGGTGTTTTAAGTACTTGAGCCTTGCGGCGCAGTGCTGTTGTTTAAGATGTCCTTGCTGGGGTCATAGCCCTCTTGTGATGTCTGTGATGAGAAGGAAACATTCACTTTGGGCTCTCAATCCTCAGCGGACTACTTGTTTAGTGTTGTCCTTCAATCGCTCTCTATCCCAAACATGTCTCAGTGGATCTGGCGTGTTGAGGTGCTATTATGGGCTAATTTCAGACCTACCACCAGACTGGAACTGCACTGTTGATAGCTGGACTAAGCTCACACCCCAGGGAGGTCAAATCCCAGCACTGCTTTAAAGCTTATGTCTCTATAAAACCAAATCTTTGACCCAAAAAAAATAAAAAAAATTGGGAGGAAATTCACATTCATGTCAAAGTGGCCTGGAATGTAGAATGAAACATACAATGAGCAAAACCTTCTTCAACAGTCACCCTGGTCTGCCTGGCCTTGAAGAATGATGGCTCCACGGTGTTCACCCCTTCCATTAAGCTGAAATATATTGCTTGTTTGCAGCCAAGCACATGCCTCAGCAAAGACAAAGAACTATTCGTTTTGCCCTTAGGACTGAACAAACTGAGACAGAGGGCTGTTGTTACTGGGACAGAAATATTTCCATATCGATTCCATCTGAGAGGGGGGAAGATGGCTGGAAAAATCTTGTGCCATATATAATCCCATAACATCATAATATTATCACATTGGAGGCCAAAACGATTCTAAAATTCCACAGTGTAATATTGACATAATAAGGGTGCAATGCAGCTAAAAACTTTTTTCAAGGATTTCCTTCTTCCAAAACTCTAAATAGCAACACCAAAGTACCAATTACTATTTGTAAATCAATAAAAAGAAGACTGATTCACCATTTACTAAATTTGACATTTTTAATAAATGTTTACTTATCTGTAAATGCTACTTAAACAGGCATGTGATCAGAAAGGACAGATACAAAAGTAAACCTGTTTTTCCCACCTTCAATATGACTATACAATAAGACGAAGAAGAAGACAAATAAGATGAAGATGAAGAAGATGATGAAAAATAAATGTTTTAATTTTGTTTAAATTATAAAAATGAAAGAAATATTAATATAGCAATGATACTATTGTACTGTAAAATAATATAACGTGTTTAAAAAAATATATATTTTTTTATTATTATACAGAACAAAAGTTCCAAACAAAAATGTATAGCTTAATTCTTTTTGCTTTCAAACGTTTAAACTATAGAGCGATTATATTTTGGTGGAAATCCACAGGGAGACCTTAAAGCTTATCTTTTGTTGACAACATATAAAAGATTCTCATACACCAGATCATGAGCTCTCGGGCTTCACTCTGAAACATGCAGTGGCCAGTTATTAGGCGATACATCAAATGTTAGTGACATTTTACCTGCGATATAAAATTAAGGAAATATTGTTTATATTGCAATCATGTTAAAAGTTTAGCTCATAAAGGTCATAAGCCATTTCTTACTCATGCTGGCAAGTATCACCGCTTAATGTACTTGCCAATGTTATTTTTTACTTGTAATTCAATTTCTGACTTAAATTTAGAACAAATAATAGCCCATAAAAAAAAAAAAAAAAAAAAAAAAACATCTCATCATGTAGTCTACTGTTCTAAACCTAGTTCTCACCAGACACCGAAAAGTCTAAACGCTTGTTATTCTCATCCCTGTCTCAATGAAGTCCTTTACTGTCTTCAGTCTAAACAGCGATGGAGTCTGAGGAACAGTGTTCTCTTGCTGTATCCAATGCTTCAAATAGCTGCTCTCATGACTGGGGGCTCCTTGGCAGGAAGTGCCATGTAATGTGCTAAAACAGTGACAGGACGGTCAAGCACAAGCTGTCGTAGTACCTCAGCCGTGCAGAACTGTCTGGCAGGCCTTGGACCTCCACCTCAGCTGTTAAGTGGAGGTGAAAGGATCACGTGACCTGCCATCAGACAGTTGCCCAGGGAGGCTTGTTTATGTGCCTGTATTTGGTGAAATACAACTTAGCTTTCAATGTGTAATATCTCACTGCACCTTGTTCCACTGAGGCATGTGCACAACAACCCACACACACAGACACATATAGCTGAAGCATATGCCCACCTCCAAACATAGCAACATTATAAACAGTAATTGGGCATATGCGGACTAATGGGGGGAAATGTTTGACATTCAGCATCACATGACGATTTCTCCCTCAGTTGCAATTATGTAGAACCCATTTAAAGGGGAAGTTCAAGGCATTTCACCAATCCCAGCAATCTCATCACCCTTTCTATTTGAATAAAGTGCTTTGCTAACTGTCAAGCAGGGCTGGGCGATATACATCAAATAGTGACATTATTATGATGTCTTTGCTAACAATATAAAAATAGGGATTGTGTTCATTGCAATACTGTTAAAAGTTTAGCTTATAAAGACCATAAGCCAACTTCACTCATATCTCAAATATCAAGTATGACAGATGATAGGCACTGCTTTTAAAGTGTGTGAGCGTTCTGTGTCAAACATTAAAAACATAAATGAAAAAAAATGACTGAGCTACACCTGTTTAAAGTAATTAAACTTAGCAAAAAACATTCTATCGGGTTAAAGTTTTCTGAAGGTTCCAACACCAAAATCACCTAGCAACCCTACCTTAAAATCCCTTGAAATGACACCAACTTTGGCACACACCAAGTCAAAACCCATATCTATAGGTTGCTACCTGTACATGATACCACAATTGTTGATCGCTTTTCGCCAATATACGGCTTATTATGGTAATGTCATGCTTTCCGTCTGCAATTTGAACAGAGAGATACGACGCGCGGCAGGTTAGAGTGTTTTGGATTGCATAAAATAATAAAAGAAACAAACAAATACATGGCGAAATAAGTGTTAGACAGCAGAAGAGGGGATTGGGATGATTTTTAATGAAATTTGGGAGGCGGATGGCCGTTACTCTTTCACGTATCTAAGCATGTAGTGCGTGTGTATATGTGCGTGCCTATGAATGCGTGCATTTGTATGTGTGCGTGTATGACAAAAAGCATCCTAAATGAAAACTGTGCAACCCAATGTCACAAAAAAGACTTGTATATATGTATCATAGTTCATTTTTCAACTTTAAAGTGTTAGTTTCTTTCGTTCATGATTTTTTCATTTTTTTCTAAATAAAAATCAGTAAATTTACTCTCGTTTTTTTTTTTTTTTTGTCTATTTAAATTCTATTTACAAACTCACCACACACAATAATGGTCAATAACTGTAATTTGTTGAAAGCTTATCTTTTTCTGAAAAAGATGACACCTTGCACATGAAGATAGCACATTGTTTTAGAATTTTACAGTAAAAAAATCAAATTATGTGAAAAACACCTATTTTAGCTTCAGGTTCTAAAGGGTTAACATTAATGAAACAAACAGCCTATATATTAAGCATGGATCTAATATAATGTTACACATCAGATGTTTTTCCCAACAGTTAACCAAACGTTAATTTAAGACATAACAGATAATGTTTGTGTGAATACTTGCCAAGACAGATATTTTGAAATACTGTAATTCTGTGTACATGTGTGTATCAGGATCACACGCTGTCTGAGGCGTCTTTGTGCGCACGATTCACATGTGTATGTCAGCGCGAGTAAGATCGTTTTGTTTATATCAGCATGAGTTTGAAAATCACATTTCATTGGTTCAGACTCATGCCATTGAGAATTTGAAAACAAAGTTGGAAAGCTGTGCTTTACAATACCAAACTTGTGAGGGAAAGCGGCAGTCGTCGAGAAGCGAGCAGAGAAAAACAGCATTTTTCATGGCAAAAGGAAAGGTACTCTCAGAAAACACAAATAAAGATACTTTTAGATGTTTAATTGCTATTTGGAGCAAACCTCCATTTATACATTTACAAATACATTTTTGAGAAAACCTCAAATTCGACCAAAATGTACATTTTTCACTTTTTTTCTCCACGTTTTGCCTGTAGCTTGTAATTAGCCTGACTCATTTTGCCAGCACGGGTCACATATATCGCCCAGACCTACTTTCTAGTTGATGATCAATGTGCTAATAATTGCCTCACTTCGTCCACCTAAATGCTGGTGACGAAAAATAACAGATAACAGACAGACAGACAGAGATGGATGGATGGATAGATAGATAGAGTAAAAAAATGTGACAACTAGACTCCTGTGTATCATTTCGCAATGTGTTTAAGGATGTTTTCCTCACACTTTTAAAGGTCAGCTCTGCCCAGCTTTGCTAAGTGTGTTTTGGCAAATCGCCACCACAGATTTCGCTCCTTTTATGGGGAACTTGTGCGTAAGATGTGGAATTATCAATCCCGTGCTGCTCATTAATGTCCGAGACAGCAGGAGTTTAAAGTGGAAGAATTCATGTGATTAATACTTCTTCTTGCTTCAGGAATGTGAGGAGAACTGCACACATTTACAGCTAGCATCTGTTCCTCCACTACTCGGGCAAACACAAAAATACTTTGCATATTAGTCACATATTATAAAGATGAACCAGCCAGCCTCCGGCAGTTTGGTTTCGTTCATTCTTCATCGTTTTAAAACCCAAGGCACAGTGCATCCTTCTCAGTTGATTAGCTGAGAACGTGCTAGCGTAGATCAACACGTCACCACACGATTGCAGTTCGATACGTTGCCACCTTAGAGTGACACCTCTATCTGTGTTCCAGCGGATTCTCATTTAGCACATGCAGGCTGGTTGCCTTTTCATCAACTTATTACTATTAAGTGGTCCTTATTTCCCTGAACAATTCCAACCCAACTCACACTTAAAGACCTGTATTGATCCTCATGGTACACACCATCCCCTCCTGATTTCATTAGGCCCGGGTGCTGTTAATTACTCCACACTCTAACCTTTCAGTGTTTCATTTGGACCGACAAATTGGGTGAATTAAAAAGGAGCTGAAAAGCAGTGCAAGGCCTGACGGTGTGGATCCCCGAACTGGTACGTCAAATTCCCAAGCGGCGTAATAATTAAAAAAGTTCATCAATGTTCCCTTTGCTCATCACATTATGCAGAGGCTGGGCTCACTGGTAATAGTTCTAGAGGATTCATTTAGGAAATTAGACCAGTTTGATCTGGTTCTTCATCAAGAGAGCAGTCTAAGTCCCCCCCAGTGGATTTGTGTGGGTAAACGGCCACCTTTATTTTAGTGAAATAGATAGAAAGCATGCGAGGCAACACACACTAGACGTTGTACCTGCAATTTTGCTTTCTGAACTATTGATGAGCACAGAACACGGATTTGGTGCCAATGCAGTCATTTTGTGCCATTAAATGACTCTATGATAATAACTTCATCATAATTGGCTTCTAATGCTTGAGAGTGTTGAATACCCATTTTCAGAGGGGAATTAATTGATTTACTGCTTGATTTAATTATGCATTAAAATTCAATCATGTACTTTCAACCAAATTCAAAGCGAGTTTTCTGAAGTGATCCCTATAATGCAGGTGGAGTTGAAGGACATCTTCACATCTTCAATGTTTAACTTAATAATCAGATCTTATTGATTACATTAGTGTGCAGGTCCAAGATGAAACAGGATGTAGTTATTGATGAAACAGCTTCATTTTTTATGCTATGCATTAGATATACATTAAGTGAAGTCATCATCAAACAAAAAGATTGACTTTGATAGAAGAAAAATTGAGATCTTGGATGAGCTAGTAAGAGATTTGGCAGCTGAGGGCAAGGTAATATTTTTTGCACTCATGAGAAAAGCCATTTGGAGTCCATGTTTAACTGCCCATCAGTCTACAACTGTGCCCTCTACCCTTTACGGCTTCCTGAAATCCCTCATCGGCCGAAGGTCAAAACTCGGTCTGCATGTTGTCTCACCACGCACCTGGATTCTGTCATTGCTGCTCAACGTGAAAAGAGAGAGTCAGAAGGTCGTTTGAGTGCAAAACTTTGACGGACAGATTATGGGAAAAGTAAGGAGCTAATATCTGCATCAATGTTCAATGTTAGCTTCCTCAGCTTGACATTTAAATTGTTAATGGTTTGGATTGTTCTTTTATTGAATGACTTGACACTTCCATTCATTCGGAGTGGCACTGGCTTTGTCCGCAGCTGATAATGTGAAAAGCCCACTGTATTAGGGCTCATGCCGGAACAAGCGGAGGATCACTTATCACTGTCACTTAGGCCTTGCCTGGCAAACAAGACACCTGATGGTGACACTGATTAATGATGCCAGATAAGTTTGTGTGAACAGCGGGAATCCCACACAGGTTTCATCTGCATCATATTTAAGCATATGGACACCATATGGGTCTAAGCATTTCCATAAATATGATGACCAACTGCAGCGAACCAGGTGCAATATTTGGGGCCTTTTTTCCCCTTGTTGTGCAAATATAGACAGTAATTCTCATTAAAAAGATTCCATATGAGGAGTCACCTAACCCATATAATTTTTGCAATACCTTATATTTACTATTCAAATATATATATATATATATATATATATATATATATATATACATATATATATATATATATATATATATATACATATATATACACACACAGTCATGATGCTCCTTCAAGAAACACGATGCATTTAGAGTTAGGGGGTGGAAACTTTTTGAATTTGAAGGTCAAGGTAAATTGTACTTAATTCGTCTGTTGCTTTCGAATGGCAAAACATTAGGCATAAAAAAATTATAATAAAAAAAAAACTTTTTGCAGGACCTGAAACATAACGACACACAGTATAAAGAATCAAGGGTAGGCCTATGTATATTTTTGAAAAGTACGGAGCCCCCCTAGTCCCACTTTGGCAAAAAAAATTTATTATAACTATCTTGTGGCCTCAAGATAGTAACTCGTGGCCTCAAGATAGTAACTCGTGGCCTCAAGATAGTATCTCGTGGCCTCAAGATACTAACTCGTGGCCTCAAGATAGTAACTTGTGGCCTCAAGATAGTATATCTCGTGGCCTCAAGATAGTAACTCGTGGCCTCAAGATAGTAACTCGTGGCCTCAAGATACTAAGTCGTGGCCTCAAGATAGTAACTCGTGGCCTCAAGATACTAACTCGTGGCCACGAGAAAGTAAGTTTTTTCAAGGCGAACGTTCCTTTTAATGTTTCCATGGCGACGCGTCACGCGATACACCGCAGCCACAATAATACTGTATGACAGATGTGTCGCTTTTATTTCGCTTTCGCTTTTCCTTTTTTATTCAAAATATTCACAAACTTGCTTACCATGTCATCAACTAGCCCCTGAGAGTACGGCGCCACATTTAGAATGTTCAGTGCTGCCAGATTCAAACTGTGCTTTCGCGCATTGGCTGGCGCTGAGCCATAGTCGGACGCGCTCAGCGCTGTCATCACAACTAAGCAGTTTTTTCAACTTCATAATGTTTATTTTTGGTTTCAGATATTTAAATACACATAAGCACGAGTAAAACAATACATTTGGAGTTTGTAAAACACACTGATGTCTGTGAAGCAGCAATAACAATCTATTCAAATATAATTTGCCGACATGTGTTATTCATAGCCTATTAGACAAACATAGTGCAAGACAATGAACTATAAAGTTTACTCTATTCTTCTCAGTTCACCGGCCACTTTCTTGCATTTATTTCGGGAGAAACAGATGAATTTACGTGCTGTAAATCCGACTGACAGGACAACATTGCAGCGCCCATCTCATGTTATTATAGATCAAGATTATTTAAGGTTTTTAAACGAGCCAGAGTCGGACGCGTTCAGCGCTGTCATCACAACTAAGCAGTTTTTCAACTTCATAATGTTTATTTTTGGTTTCAGATATTTAAATACACATAAGCACGAGTAAAACAATACATTTGGAGTTTGTAAAACACACTGATGTCTGTGGAAGCAGCAATAACAATCTATTCAAATATAATTTGCCGACATGTGTTATTCATATTAGACAAACATAGTGCAAGACAAGGAACTATAAAGTTTACTCTATTCTTCTCAGTTCACCGGCCACTTTCTTGCATTTATTTCGGGAGAAACTGATGAATTCACGTGCTGTAAATCCGACGGACAACATTGCAGCGCCCATCATGTTATTATAGATCAAGATTATTTATAAAGGTTTTTAAACGACTAAACACACTCACTTACACGTATGTGAGAATCGGAATATCAGATAGGCTAGTTGATGACATGGTAAGCAAGTTTGTGAATATTTTGAATAAAAAAGGAAAAGCGAAATAAAAGCGACACATCTGTCATACAGTATTATTGTGGCTGCGGTCAATCGCGTGACGCGTCGCCATGGAAACATTAACATGGAAACGTTCGCCTTGAAAAAACTCACTTTCTCGTGGCCACGAGTTACTATCTTGAGGCCACGAGTTACTATCTTGAGGCCACGAGTTACTATCTTGAGGCCACGAGTTAGTATCTTGAGGCCACGAGTTAGTATCTTGAGGCCACGAGTTACTATCTTGAGGCCACGAGTTAGTATCTTGAGGCCACGAGATACTATCTTGAGGCCACGAGTTACTATCTTGAGGCCACAAGATAGTTATAATAATTTTTTTTTGCCAAAGTGGGACTAGGGGGGCTCCGTAGAAAAGTCATTTTTATAAATTCAGCTATTTTTTTGGGGGGGGTCTTGTAATATCGTACTCTGACCAGTACTAAATAAAAAATAATATGCATTTTGTATGATCCCTCTTATTTAGCTAAAATAATGAACATTTAGCAGATTTAGCAAGGGGTGTGTAAACTTTTGAGCATGACATATAGGTAGAACTAGGTATTTCACTGCATTACTGCAGATGCAGATAAAATAAAAAAAATTGTCTGTTTAAGCTCTATCACTACACGTTTAAAAAAAGTGTATATATTGCAATTAATCTTTATGAAAGCAGACATGCTTCAGTTTAATAGCAACAATTTTAAGAGCAATGACTCCCACTTATTTAAGATCTCAAGTGTTTATTTACACTTTTGATACACTTAAAGGTATTGACTTGGCTTTGCCTACTCTAACATTAATAGCAATGGTTATTGATTGTCAAGATTGATTTTAAACTGAGGGAAATAGATGTATACCCATGGTGGACTTAAGTAATTTATACCAAGAGAGAAAGACTGAAGGGGAGATCCTAATAAGCCCAGACTAATTAACTCAATAGCAGTTATCCATGTGCCGCATTTCAAGTATTCATGGTCTCAGAACAGGTCTTTTCTTATAATTTGAGCTCTTTTCTACAGAAACATAATTGCAGTTGTCAAGAAAAGCCCGTCTAGAAGCTTTTCAATATGATAAAAGAGGGGCAGCCTATCTGAGAATTTTTGAGCTTTGATTGCACACAGTCTTTATGAAAAACTGTCTGTGAATAGCAGGAGATGAGACTGCAACTCATAAAGCTGAAAACAGAAAGACAAGGTCATGTGTTTTATATGTTTTAAATAAAACTAAAGTAATAAACAGTAAAATAAAATAAAATAAATAAATACATTTAGAAAAAAAAAAGTTAAAGGCTTTATGGTCCACGAAGGAGAACAAAGGACAAAAACAGAGGATAAAAAAACAACAAAAAAAACAACAACTGTGAATCGTAAATCACAGTTTCTGGGCAGGTGGCTTGTAAGATACATTTTTCTCTTTTTCTTCTTCTTTTTTGGTTTGTGATTCGCCGAAAAGGTGAGGTACAAACCTACAGGGATCAAGGCGTACAAAATATTAAAGTAGAAATTCTGCCATAAAAATGGTGTTTGCAGTCAAATCACTTCATAAAAAGATTCCCACACTGGCCTTTCAATATGGATTTTCTACTCTAGGAACACTAAGCACATGGCAGGGGTATTACAGACACTATCTGATATTTGGAAAATGTTCTGGGATTGATGTGCTTGTATTTTGCTGGTCTGGCACTTGCTTTTTCTGTGTGATGTAGCCTCGACTTTGGAGGATATTCCTTTATATCCCGAGAGCTAAGAGGTATCAACATTTTACAGCAGGCAGAGTGTGCCCACTAAAAAAACATTACAGCACCACATGACTCACTGGGACCTAAAAAGAGAACAAAACAGCCCAAGGAAGGTGCACAACATTAAGGTGATAAGAAAAAAAACAGCTATATGGATGAACAATCAATGTGTATTTCAATCAATTTGAACCTGAAAATATACTGTACATTAAAGAGATTGTTAACTTTAAATGTATTAATTCTGTCATCATTTACTCACCCTTGTTTCATTTTGAACCCATATAAATCACTTTCTCAGACAGACAACAAATGATGACAAATATGAAGTGAGAATTACCAATATTTTTGCACTAAAACTTTGTTCTTTAAAAACTATTTCTGTAAAATGGACGGTTATGAATAATTCTGTACAAAATAGTTATTTTAAAACAATAACATAATTATTTACATTGTTTAGCCCCAGATATTTTGGTGGTCATTTGTTTTGTGTAGATACATTCATTATTCATTTATTTTACCATGGTGAATAAGCGAAGGGTAACATTGCTTCAAAGCCAATTTGAAAGTTCAGTGCGAATGCCACTAGTGAAGAAATGCAACAATCATATGTGAATGTCGGAGAAATCAGGTGTCACTCTTCACTTTCATTATATATGGAAAAAATCATTATATATTCTTCTTTCCACACATGAAAGAAAGTAATACAGGTTGGGAGGGTGACTGAATAATGAATATTCCGTAACATCAATGACAGACAGCTTTCCAAGCATGACAAAAACTGTTTATATTTATGACTAACTAGATATTAATAATGTATGAGAACAAACACGATACAAAATGTAACCGCCAGAAACAGTACATGTCTGCACATGAAAAATGCTCTATTAAAACCCGTGACTCAAAATATAGTCTATGTCATCAGCCGAAGTAACAAGGGAGCAAACCTAACATTATTTCTATTCCAGACCTCTCACTGTTTTCTGGCTATGGCTATCAAACGCAACATATGTTGTCACAGTGAACAGTGCAAGAAATCTTCAGAGCTTGATTCGGTCTGAAATCTTCCAGAGCTTGTTTATATTGAGTGTCAAGCCGACTGTTTCAAGACCTGTAAACTACAGCACCACATGGACCTTTAGAGAACAGTCTACAAGTATCTTATTATCAAGCTCTCTGCTGTTTGGGAGATGCTACCAATCAGATATCAATGCAACAGCGACTCTGGATTGGAGGAGCTTCGTCTATAATGAGGTCATCTGGTAATTGTGTTGTTTTACTATTCATTTTCAAGTCTTAATTTTCATTCCCAGAATATACAATATTTGGAGCAAATTTAAAATTCCAGTCAGTGCATTGCTATCACAGTTATTTTTTTATTTTATTACATCCGTTTTATGATTATAATACCATCACAATTCCCTCCAGCCCGTCCCGAACAAAGATTCCCATCTGTTGACCAGACAGAGGGTCTCAGAAAACTATAAATTCTTGTTTTAAACCAAACTCACTCAAACAAAAAAAAACAACCTTTAAATATTCCCTTGTCTATTCCCCTCGGCACCTCTTGGAATGGGGCTGGAAACGTATTTAAGAATAGTATACAAATTATTGCTAAACTTGACAGTGAGAGTCCTATGAATAATAGCATGAAGAGGAGAGGGAGGGAAAGGTTGCGTGAAGGTGAGAGGCATTAATTTGCTTTTAAGCTTATGGGAGATTCTTCCATGCTCCCTGCGCTTAGCCACCCACTGTAAAGATACAGCACCACTCCTAATGCCTGTGACACAAGCTCATTAGCATCTCACCCTACATCAGGAAAATGACTACCTTCCATGGGTGGATCATTATACCGCGTTATAGGGAATACCTTATAACCATAAATGTGGGGAAAGCATGTGCAATAAAGGCTCCAGATGGCTGTTTTTAAATTCCTGAACATGAGAATTGGCTTCCTTGTCAAAACAGGGCACAATGAAACGTGGAGTCGCACAAATCAGGGATCCAAATGATTGATTAATTGCATGACACTTGGCAGCAGGAGTGCGATAACATTGTCTGAAGACCTCTTATTCGCAGATAAAATAGAGGAAAAAGCCATTTTAGAGCCCAGAAGCGGGTCATGTGGTCGTCGCCACGCACTGTTTTTCATTCATACTGAAATATTTAGCACTTGAGTTGAATGGCTTTGATCAGTATGGAAGATCAGATAAGAATCGTGGGACTGAAACCGCTCTAGCATTATCTTGATGTCCTACGCTTCAATTGCGTTTTGATTTGGCTCAGTATGCTCATACTATGCACTTTTTTAATTTAACTACCTTGTTTGTGGCTGCTCATTTATAGTGGTTCCTATGGAGGTACATTAAGAGTGTTACATCAAAAGCGCTTTTAAGAGTACAAAAAGTACACGACTCACGCTAATCTCAACTTACATTACAACACGGATTCATAATGAGGTGGATAAGCAGTGGTGTTAACAGTACTGAGAAATTGAGGTACTGTACTGCATCGAAAATGAATTCAAAAGTGTCAAACACACTTGCGTAAAAAGGCTGCACTTTATGTTTTAAATTGAAATACATTTTATTTGAAAACTCTGTAACACCTTTGATGTTCCCTTTTTTTAACAATCTTTTTTTTCTTTAAATTAGGACAGGTTTTGTATTACTTTCTGGAACTAATTGATCGTAGGCCTCATTGATCTGAGCTTATGCACCTTTTTTTGTGGATAATTCTGTCAATATTCAACAAAATATGGAAAACAATTTCACTGTTTATCTCACTAGTGTACTTTAATAATTTGCCAGAAGTTTGTTCTGAAAAAAATTACCGGCCTACAAAAAAGTGTAACAAGGTGTAGAAAAAAAACTTACAAAGTACAAACATTTTGCGAAGCAGTTATACCCTATGTGAGAACGTCTGTAAGTTTTAGTCCAATGCGATAACATTAACTAACATTTTCGTGGAAAAAGAAAATCCTCTCCGGGTCAAAATGACCCGAACACAACACGAGGATTAAAGTGAGAGACAACAATGTAATCTCATTAGTAATATGTATCCATATGTAAAATGTGGTTTGATCACTTATAAAATATCTACAAATAAATATCTTATAGAAATATCTATACAATTATACAAATTATACAATATAATAAATTATTGTCACTGTACATGTATCGTATTTATTGTTGAATAAATTGGCAGCTTTAAGGTAAAGGTGAGGTTAGGAGCTCTAAAATATGTAAAGTATATCACAGTAAAATAAAACTACACAAATGATTTTAATATCCAAATAATATACATACAAAGTATTTATAATATGTTTATGCTTCTAAATCTGTGCTATGCTAGCTGTTGCCAATATGGCTATACGTATGTTTTTATAGCATTTATCCAAGCGTACAAAAATGTGTAAACAATACACACATACTCTCATGAATACTAAGGAGATCAGACTGGAATATATGGACATATTAACATTCTTATAATATGAAAATAAAAATTAATTTGTACTAGATTTGAGGAAAATTGATTAATTGAGTAAAAGCACAAAGTACTTCAATTGAAGTATAAATTCCCCAAATATTTTCAGTATAAAACAATTACTCAACACCCCTATGTGGATAGAGACTGATTTGAACAGTGCAACTGCAAAATCATAAATATTAATAAATGTTATAATTAAACAAAACATTTCTATTCGAATGCTTCCAGTAAATCCATCTCACAAAAATAAGAATCCTTTGCATCTTGCCTGCTACAGAAGGAAATTAGGTGAAGTTTGAAGCTTTCTCCAGGAGGTCCTCTGAGAGCCATAAGAACCAAGAAACATGAGAGAATTATTAAAAAGCGCAATATATGAACTAAATGACCCCTCAGTGCCAAGCTGCCTCTCCATACAGCACGATCAGCAGATTACCTATACCTGAAGAACTCTGGATTCTTTCACTTCCTATCACAAATTACACAATAATGGTAGAAAACCAGATTATGCTTGATGCTTCTATGTCACGCTGAATGTGGTTGTTGTATCGTGTAACGTTAAATGCAATAACCAAGCAACAGCAAAAAGCAAATCATTTGAATCCTAATGGCTGCCAATCTGTTATATAATATCGAGCTTTCTCTAGGCAGAGCTTTCAAAAAATTAAGAGGTTAAGCTATGTAGTCAAGAGGCTAATGCATGGAAAAAGCCTTTGGACCCTAGCTGAACTAAATCCAGCGCGCACAGTGACACCCCATTAACAGGATGGAGGACACCAGGAATGCCTGAATCCAAACGCTGAGCAGATTTCCAGGTGGACGGGAGTCAAGCGCCACAGACTACTGGGTAACTGCACTCTGACACCTGCACTGATTTGACAAATGATTCTATATCAAAGGGCTGTGCACACATTTGACTTAATTGATTAGACAGCATGTGGCGAAATCCCTGATTGGTTTAACTGAAAGAGCAGGAAACGTGCCATAGTTTTATAAAAAGGCAAGCACTTTGTGGTGACAAGGGGGGGGGAAATTAGTTCCTGTCTTATTTTAAGTATGACTGATTAATATTGAAATGTGTATGAAAAATGAGACAAATTAATCTTGTTCTAACGCCATAAATCATCTAATCCGAGTGGGTTTACAGCTGTAATTCCAGAGGTTAGGATTTCTTTCATCTCTTCATTAGTGGGGTCAACCACAGCCAGAGGACCTTGTGAGGTGCAAGTCTATAAACACGGTACCCTGTGCGCAGACCCCGCTTTAATACGGCTGTAAAAAACCAACATGTCTGCCAATTAAAGAGACACCACATTAACACTGCTTCTGTAATTACAGACAAGAGCACGACCGAAATAAACCGAATGGGGGACCGCAAACTCTTCTCTGGAACAAAAAATAGTAGAGATGTCACCCGAGCTAGTCATTGAAAGGCAAACAGATCATCTGATGATTAGAGATGGAAATGGTAAAGAATCGAACAGTTCCGGTTCTGATTCCATTAACAAATCTTTTCGTACTTTTAAGGGAAAAATAAGCACAATTCAATTGACAAATTGATAAGGTAATTTCAATGAAACAATATGATTCAAAACAATTATAGAAAAAGGTGTGTTCACGTAAAATGTGGCAACAACAAACACTACTGTTTACTGTTTATATGTTTTTACAAAGAACTATCTTATGCTCACCAAGGCTGCATTTAATGCAGCAGAAATACAGTAAAACAATATATATATTGTGAAATATTACAATAAAAAATAAAAAAGTAAAAAAAGATTTTATTTCTTGTGATGGTAAATGACTCCAGTCTTCAGTGTCACATGATCCTTCAGAAATCAGTCTAATATGCTGATTTGGTGCTCAAGAAAGGTTTATCATCAATATTAAAAACAGTTGTGCTGCTTTTTTTTTTTTTCAGGATTATTTAATGCACAGAAAAAAACTGCATTTATTTTAAATAGACAGGGGTGCATATAACTTTTTTGGTCGGGTTCTCAAGGGAGCACCTGGAGATCCTGCTTGGTACTCACACTTTATGCGGCACACTTATCCTACAAGCTATCGTCCTCACTATCTTCTTTTCTCTCGAATATGGTAGATGATGATGATGGTTTTATTTAATTTTATTGTATTAACAGTAATGACAGACAACAGCAGGAATATTAGGCTGCTGTCACTTTACGACCGAATGCACGGACCGAATATACTGACACACGTCCGGTTTCTTTCTCAATTGTTCACTTTTTATATAACCAAGAGAATACTTGCCAAGACGGGTATTTTGATATAATTTTATGTGTATGTGTCCGTTCAAGCACAAGTAAACGCGAAAGTAAAACTCTCTCGCGCGAGTCCAGATTTTCACCTCTTCTTCCACATTTAAAATCATTTGAATGTGTAAATTGGCAAGAAAAAACACATCCAAATGATGAACTTTCATTCTAGGATGGTTAAATTTAGCAGTTATTCCGCGAATCACATACGTTCCGGTGCCGAACCGTGGGGCCTGGTCCGTACAGATCACGGATCAACTGCGATCCGTTGCACCCCTAATAATTAATGAAGACACTTATCATCATGATTGCTATCTTACCAGAGAAAAAAATCCTAAACCAGTAAGTAAACGTGTCCCTGTCCCCAAAAATGTTGGTACTCAACATCCCTCCACGTTTTCTGCTGCGCATCATTTATTTTTTACCATGCATGCGCACCAGTTGTTATTCATAACTGTTATTCACCCCTGTAAATATATATAGCCTATATATTTTGTAACATAAATGTTTTTTAAGTGTCATTTTTAAATAATTTAATACATCCTTGCTCAATAAAAGTATACATTTCTTAAAAAAATAAATAATAATCTTACTGACCCCAAACTTTTTAGGCTAGTGCACTTCATTTATTTTATAAAATACTTCTGACAAAACAAAAAATCTAAATAAAAGAATATGTGAAAACTGTAAACAGAATCAAACGTCATTTTGTCTAGGTAGTTTATAAACTGGTGAATTTTTTTTTTTAATAAGAACCTGTTTTCGTTTCCCAACCCTACTGATGAATCAAAACAGCTATAAATATCCTTAGAACACATGCATGAGCACTCAACCTGCTGCATGGCAGACTCAGAGTTAGAGTTAGGCGGCCGGTGTACCTTTTTTTTCTTTTTGACATGAACATGCTGTGCTTGCTAGTGACAGGCTCAGCATAGCCCTGCACCCAGAGGTCACAACTGACCTTTCCGATTGTGAGTTTTTCCAGCTCTACTACATGTTTGTCTGAAGATGTATGCCAAAGCATCCTCAGGCACCACACTGAGACGGCGGTATGGGTTCGGGCATTTTGCTGCTTGTCTTCCAGCATCACGCCTACTCCCTCCTGAATAGCGTATGAATGCAGAGCACACTGCCTTGAGTTTTGCATGCTACGAAGCTTAATTGCTGCATGACTAGCCTGTTGTTGCATGGCTGGAGGGATTTCCATTTATTATCTGGAATGAATCATTTTTAAGATGTGCTTATTCACCACCGGTTTCCCCAAGTTCAAAACACCATTTTGAGTAGGATGTGGAGGAGTGCGCGGTCACAAGGTCCAGTTTCAGAGCGTTGACAGGGAGAGAGCAACAACACCCCTCCCTCCCACAGATGGAATATGTGTCTGTGTTTGCATGGAGGGGTACATTGGTCGCACCATGCCCAGATCAGGCAGCTCGTGCCAGGGTTCTGCATGCATTACGCACAGGGAAGGAAGGGTCAAATTCTGAACTCCATCTGCCATCTGCTTTGGCGGCTCAACGGGGAGGCTCTGCGACGCCTGCTAGGGTTAAATCAAAGCTTTGATGAATGGTGTTTAAATACCTGCAGAATATCAGCCTGGTTGTCCATTGAATCGTCAGAGCAGACGTGCCCGCTGTAATGTCAGACAAATGATCACTTTCCTCAAGCCGGGGGCCACTTCATCAACGTTAAGCGTTGAGGTGTGCCTTCCTTCACGTTCTGATATGAGGTTTGAAATTGGGACTCTCTCCACTTTCACTACTGACCTATTGTGAATCACAGTGGCTGGAATGAATTACTGCTGAGAGGACAAACGCATAATGTAAGATATTATTGGGGAATTTAACAATGCTCAGGCCTCAGGGACTCTCACAATGTAATGTATGGCCTTTGGAGTACAATTGCTATGGAAACTAGAAGCCCTGGGTGACCAAGTTGCCCACCCACACGGACAGCCGTTAATCATCTTCACTCCAATACTGGCACAGCAGAATTTGGCCAATGTGTCAAGCAGCAATTATGTATACTTAGTGTTCTCTCCACCCCCCTCGGCTTCGCTCTCTCGTTCTCCCGCCATCCTTCTCTTCCGCTCTCCTTTCCATTTAATCACGGAGCTTTTAAAAGCTCTCTGTTCATTAGCTCCCTTTCATTGTGAATGCATACAATACTAGCAAAGAAAATAGGAATGGTCTTAGCACCACACAGTACGACATTCCTATTATAGAAATCATATCTAACCGTTTAGCCATTATACTTTCATTCGGAGCTGAGTGACACACCAAATTACCCCACTGCTCCATTGCTTTCTTTGCATATTGGTTTGTGCAGATCACAGGCGCTAATGGGAAGCGACGAGACAGAGATTATGTTCTGCTGGTCGCGGGGAAACGTTAACGGCATCACAAATCGGTGGCATCCCTTCATTACCTCCATCCAGATCAGCTGTTTCAAGGAGAGCTGACAGCAACATGGGAATTGCAACGCTCTCCATATTTCAAGGACAAAACGCTGCAGCCTGGGTGTCGAGCAGGTGAGTTTGAGCGCATCAGCACTGTATAGAACGTGTTATTAGAGGTGATCTCGACAGGGGTGAAGCGCGCAGGCTCGTGTGAAGGACGGGTCAGCAATTAAGAGCCCTGTTGTGTGCCGAGAGGTTGAGGACAAAGCTGATTGCCTTTTCATACATCTCACAATGAGCACTGGGGAGATTTGTATAAATATTTTGCAGCTTTCCCTTGCAGCTTCAAGTCACTTTTGATGGCAGTTGGTATATTAGGGGTTGTCAAATTGGAACACTTGTTGACAGGCTGTCAGATGTGCCTATGTCTGCCTTTGACTGACTTTTTTTGCGAGGTCTTTCTTCTTGACCTGCCAAGTCAACCAGAAGAGGAAATGAGCACTTTGGCACATTTGAGGTTAGTGGACTGACAATAGTGCGAGGTTTGGCAATATAACACATTATTGCATTTCTCACATAGGACGCGTGAAAGAACTGCTCAAAAGCAGAGGCAGCCAGCTTTCAAGCAGGAAAATATACTTTCTTTGTGTTCCTCTACAGTACATCAAGAATACGACTGATTCTTGTCACTGTTTTGGTAAATCCTGAACCTAAAAGCATGAAATCACAGATAATTCGACATCTTGTAGCAATATTACGGTTTAATTCAGGGCCTTGTTTCCAACATGAGATAAGACAATAAAAAGGAAATATCTGCTGTCATGCCTCCTTGCTCTGGTACATGGCGATGTGGAGAAAAATAAATGTTGTTCTATTTCAACGTATCCAAGCAAAATAAATAAAAAGATGATCTCCCAGATAAAAAAAAAAGTGTATATATGTATATCAACAGTTCTCAACAGGTTTTGCTTTAGTACACAAACCAAGTGAGGACCCAACACAGTAGCAAAATCACATAAAAGTAAAGAAAACTGTCATTGAAAACATCAACATCTGCTGAATCTGAATTTAATATGTTTTAGGGATGCACAACACATTGATATCATATCGAATCTGTGTCAGTGAATATTTGATAGATCCAATAGATATTGGATAATTAATGGATATTTATTTACTTTTTTAATGTTAATCTTTCAAGACACTGGCAATTTAATAATACTGTTAATTGTATTTCTAAAGGAAATCTCTAAATAAATATCCAAATAAAATCATCACCAATTTGTAATTTATTTATACAGACTAGTAGTTAAACCCATGACATTGGCACATGCTCTGCTGTTAGAGCTAGAGGAATGCTCAGTTGAAATTGACAACAAAACACAGCCTTTGATGACAAACAAAAGAAACATTTCCACATTGTTTTTCCCTTCTGTGTGTGCATTCAAACAGTTGAGAACCAATGCTTTAAGGAGATGCAGCATGCTGCAACAGCTTTATCACATAGTGAAAATACAATGCCTCTAATAAACAGAACCATTAGCAAGACAGTGACTTACCTTGTGAGGGCACGTGGCTGGGACAACAGAGAATGTTTTATCTGGGGTCTGGCTCTGGTTCTAGAAGAGAAACAAATCACTCTGTGTTAGTTGTTTTAGTAAGAATAAAACTGTTGCATTCAAGCACAGTTCCTATAAATTGCATGTTTCGTAATAAGGCAGAACAAAGTGACCTATTACGTACACTTATTCTGAAGAAATGGAAAAGCCAATTGAGTGAATAAAGGTTAAGGTCATCAATCTGCGCTGGTGGAATATACAGCCAACAAATGGCTACAGCAAAACTTCTCAATGCATGCCTATTCCTGCGCTCCAAATACCGAAAACACAAGCACATAGAACAGGCTTCATAACATATGCAAAGGTTCTCAAACAGGATTTCGTTAACCAATTAGCATATTGTAAATATGGTGCTACATCAGACTGATACATGAAAACCAACACTAAAAAGGTTGCACGTAGGTAAGTCAACAAGGCAACAACAGATGGTCCTGCTGTTTGCGATTATGCATGATGCAGGGCCTCTGCACACTGACAAAGGCAGCGTAGGGGGAAATGACCATCTTCAAGTGACCTTGCATACATATGAGGAAAACGAAGCGGTCGAGCCAGCACAGCGGGGGACAAACTTTTTTCCCTAATACTTGAGGGACGCCTAGTTGATTCCAAGCAGGTGCTGCCAGTCATTCTCTTACACCCTGTTATCTTCTTTTTGTAGAACTAATGCTCTCTGACACTATTAATGGCTTCCTTATGGTATCGCCAAGAGAGATGAAACATTGAGCGGTCCAGACTTCAACATCTATATTTCATCAGCACTTAGAGAAGTCAGCATCGGCTGTATGGTAACCTCACTGCACACACACTGTCGGGTAAAAGACAAACACTGCATGGTCAGCCCTAGGCGTCTGAAATAATAGAAAGGAGTTTTGTGCCACCCTTGCAAAGATGAAAATCTAAAGAGACATAGGTTATACAATTTTTGCGCAATTGACCAATTAAGGAATCATTCTTCTCCTCTTCAACTTGGCTCATACACTCCTGGAGACAGTTTTTCCTTTAATGAGCTAGTTTTAAACAATACATGATACTGTAATCTGAGCAGAGCAGGCACAGGAACTCAAGTAGGGGAGGACTAATAAAGAACACATTCTCCTGGTTGCAAGGGCAAATCAGAGGACACAACATGTTTATTCAGTAGAGGCGCTGTCAGCATCACTCGCATTGACCCGTGTCTGCTCTACTTTGGTCAGTCAAAACATCTATTAAGCTCTGTTAAGAACAGTACAATTTGAACTCAATTGCAGCACATGAAACACGAACAACAGTGCTATTCTGATTGTGAGTGTGATATTTTATACAACATTTTACTATAAATAAAGTAAACAATATGTTAATACTGAGTAAAACACATTTAGACACTTTAGTAACTTTAGACACATTGCCGGTTACTTCTTTGCTCCACCAGCAAATAGTTCCAAGCACAACAAAGCAGAAACGGCACATCTCTGAGCAACACACATTAGTGGTGTTTAATAGTTCCTGAATTAATCAGTGAACTGAATCGGGTGAATTATTCAATGACTCTCTCCTGAATGAATCAGTGCATTTGAACAAATCGATCCATACATTTCCAAACCGCTTGTCGCTGGGATGCTGGAGCCTAACCCAGCGTCTAAACAATCCCCATCAGAACAGTTGAACGAGTTGAGTGAATTATTCAATGACTCATTCCAGAATGAATCAGTGTAGCTGAATGAACAGGTTGAGAGAATGGATTGATGACTCAATAGTAAAGACCAACAGTTGTTTGATTGAACAATCAGTTGAATTAATGATTCAATGACAGTATGACAGTATGACACATACTGACATTTTGGAATCTGCAAACACAGACAAGCAGAGTTATACAAACAGTTAAAAGGCCAACATCAAGATTCGTTTTTTAAAGTCAGAGAATCTGTTTTGTGGCAGACTTGCTCATTGTATTATGGTAATTGTAAAATGCAGATTAGAGCAATATGTGTTCCAATCTGTTTTTCTGTGCATTGCTGGGCTTCTTTTTCATTGGTTGAGAAAAATATATAATAAATAACGTGTCAATTGTGTCTGAAACGGAAGTCGCGTATCGTTCAACAGAACTTTTGTATAAAAAGCTATATCAAACCATGCTGTAGAACTGGATATCAATTACCCTCTGGCTTTGTGCCGACAGCCAAATCACAGTCGTGCTGAAATCCAGAACAACACCTTTTGCTGGCCTGATATTGTTTAAATAAAGGCAACAGTTATGAATTGAAAACATGTTGAAGAGAAGAGAAAGGAATCTCTTTGGAAAAACTGCATTGGTGTTAATGCTTTATTTCCTGTTTAATGTTTTGCTCAGCCACGGTTAATTATTTAATATGACAGGTATGCTACGTGGAGTGTATTAACTTGTCCTGCATGTTTAAATAATATATGATCCCATTAAAATCTGACATAGACGACAGACACACACGTCACTGGGGCTTTATTCATTTGCAGGTACACAGGCACCATAATGAGGCGGAGTTGACCCAGTGTGTTCGATTGAATGGCCTTTCTGTAATGTGCGGCGAAATTATATGTTGCACTGAAAGCCTAGGCTATGCAAATGCAACATAACCGCACTGGAACAAGCTGATGGCGTCAGGGCTCTGCTGTTATTTTGGAGAGTGAAGAGCGGATAACTCTGTAAAATAAGTGCGGATGGAGGGAATGGTTTTCAAATGGTTGCTTTCTTACAAAAAAAATCTTTATTGGTATCTTCCTTCCTTCACAGCTCTCTCCATAATTCATGCGGCGCCAGTAAACTTGTGAAAGCAAAATGTGATTTTGTCAAGGTTGTGAAGTGCAGTCAAATAAACATGATGAAAAATGCCAGATTGAAGGCAAATTTATTATCTCTTCTCATTACGTGTTACATCTCTGCTTCACAGTACAGAGACAAATTAGTTTTTATCGAGAAGCCAAATTGCTAATATTAAACCTCTCTGCTGTTCCTCCCCAAAACAAGCCATGGAAGTGATTTCTTCACTTCACTCTGCTGAACGTTTTCCTCTCCAAATGCTAGTGGAGGGGGAAAGAGAGCAAGCGGTAGGCTGCAAAGAGCTGTAATCTCCTTGCCAGCAGTGTTGAGGCTGACTGATGTTCAATGTGCCATCGCTTTAAAAGGGTGCTCTTTGAAACGACAGCCTCCCACAAGTGCATCAAGACACCAAGTCTTCTTGCTCCTGGTGTGCTCATTTGCTAAGCAGTGTGAAGCCCCTTCTTTTAGACTGGTCTTGAGAGCTGGAAGAAGTCTCAATTAGAACTTTGTAATGAGTTAGAGGCACAGGTGAACTGATTCTGAGTTTGGCAGTACAGCTGCATCAGTCTGCGAATGGAAAACAAGGTCCTCTGAATGCTGTGACGACAATAAGCACAGCAGGTGGATCGTTCTACAAACTGGGTGCTACGTGTGTCCCATTTATAGAGATCCATTTTTTAACGATGAATAATTGTTATTTCAACTCTTAATCTGCCTTGCTGTATGAGCAAATGAAAATAATGCACTACCTTTCAAAAGTTTGGGGTCAATAAGATTTGTTTATTATTATTATTATTATTCAGCGAGGACAAAAGTGACAGTAACATTTATGTGACAACAATATTTCTATTTCAAATAGATGATGTTCTATTCATCTAAGAATCCTGACAAAAATGTATCATATTTCCAGCACAACTCAGCATTGAGAAAAGAAGAAAGACAAAATCTTGTGCATCAAATCATCATATTAGAATGGTTTCTGAAGGATCATGTGACACTGAAGACTGTAGTAATGATGCTGAAAATTCAACTTTGCCATCACACACACAAAATGTGTGTGAAAGCAACAATTTTGAATTGTAATAGTATTTCACAATATGAGTGTTTTTACTGTATTTTTGATCAAATAAATGAAGCATTGGCGATTTTCTATTTATTATTAAAAATAATTTTCAATAATGTATTATGATGGTGGAATGTAAAATCTGTTACCATCATTTTTATTTTTATTTTTTCATGTAAACTACAGTATAAACTAATACAAATATCTCTATTCTTCAATGGTCTTAAAATGCAAGCCTTGTTACCATGCTAATTGCTGAAATATCTGCATTAAATTTGCTTTCTGAAAAGCAACTTGTAGTTTCACAACCTTTAAATTAGTCTATAAACTGCCAACCATTACTTTATATCATGACATTTTCTATAAAAATAGTTTAATATACAGGGTGGGCCATTTATATGGATTCACCGTAATAACATGGGAATGGTTGGTGATATTAAAGTCCTGTTTGTGGCACATTAGTATATGTAAGGGGGCAAACTCCTCAAGATGGGTGGTGACCATGGTGGCCATTTAGAAGTCGGCCATCTTGGATACAACTTTTGTTTTTTCAATAGGAAGAGGGCCATGTGACACATCAAACTTATTGGTAATGTCACAAGAAAAACAATGGTGTGCTTGGTTTCAACGTAACTTTATTCGTTCATGAGTTATTTACAAGTTTCTGACCACTTATAAAATGTGTTCAATGTGCTGCCCATTGTGTTGGATTGTCAATGCAACCCTGTTCTCCCACTCTTCACACACTGATAGCAACACTGCAGGAGAAATGCCAGCACAGGCATCCAGTATCCGTAGTTTCAGGTGCTGCACATCTCGTATCTTCACACCATAGACAATTGCCTTCAGATGACCCCAAAGATAAAAGTCTAAGGGGGTCAGATCGGGAGACCTTGGGGGCCATTCAACTGGCCCACGACGACCAATCCACTTTCCAGGAAACTGTTCATCTAGGAATGCTCGGACCTGGCACCCATAATGTGGTGGTGCACCATCTTGCTGGAAAAACTCAGCTTCAGTGCATAAAGAGGGAAACACATCATCATGTAGCAATTTCAAATATCCAGTGGCCTTGAGGTTTCCATTGATGAAGAATGGACCCACTATCGTTGTACCCCATATACCACACCAAACCATCACTTTTGTTGTTCCAACAGTCTTGGAGGGATCCATCCAATGTGGGTTAGTGTCAGACCAATAGCGGTGGTTTTGTTTGTTAACTTCACCATTCACATAAAAGTTTGCCTCATCACTGAACAAAATCTTTGGGGTCATCTGAAGGCAATTGTCTATGGTGTGAAGATACGAGATGTGCAGCACCTGAAACTACGGATACTGGATGCCTGTGCTGGCATTTCTCCTGCGGTGTTGCTATCAGTGTGTGAAGAGTGGGAGAACAGGGTTGCATTGACAATCCAACACAATGGGCAGCACATTGAACACATTTTATAAGTGGTCAGAAACTTGTAAATAACTCATGAATGAATAAAGTTACGTTGAAACCAAGCACACCATTGTTTTTCTTGTGACATTACCAATAAGTTTGATGTGTCACATGGCCCTCTTCCTATTGAAAAAACAAAAGTTGTATCCAAGATGGCCGACTTCTAAATGGCCACCATGGTCACCACCCATCTTGAGGAGTTTGCCCCCTCACATATACTAATGTGCCACAAACAGGACTTTAATATCACCAACCATTCCCATGTTATTACGGTGTATCCATATAAATGGCCCACCCTGTAGTTTGAAACGGAACAATGCAGTTTATTAGAACATACAAACTCATTTGTTTTCTATACAAAAGTCTTAAAAAACAATTACTTTAAAAAAAATCACCATTTCAAAATAGTATGGTAAAGGCACCTTTTTCATAAAATGACCCAGGTATGCATGACTGTGTTTATCAATATAAAAAAGCTAAAACCTGTTTCGCTCATAAGCGCTGTGGGCCACGTAATAGTCGAGATCTAATTTGGAATGATATAATTTTTTATTTACGGTTGCCAACGAAGATAAAGCAAATTTTGTCACACACACACACACACACAGCTAGTTTAAGAAGCACAGCCACGCAAAACGCTCTCTCACACAGACACTACTGTATCCTTAGGCCATAATGAGCCTGCTATGTGTTTTAAAAGGATTAGCTGCATTAAAAATCACATTTCATTCTCAAGCTGAGCAAAACAAAGCAGTTCATAGCAAACATGTTCATTTACTACTGCTTTGCATGGGTTTAAATACAAGCATGAATATTTCATCACACTAATCTAATCTGGTCGTGCTTGTGCGTGCATTTATTATGACACTTAAAGAAAATGACAGATGTACAGTACCGGTCAAAAGTTTGGAATAAATAAGATGCTTTAATGTTGTTGAACAAAGTCTCTTATGCTCACCAAGGCTGCATTTATTTTCTTCTTTTTTAATCAAAACACAGTAAAAACTGTAATATTGTGAAATATTATAACAATTTAAAGGTACACTATATTAACTTGTGGCCCTCTAACAAAAACACAACTGCATGCATTTTGCGGAATTATATATTTTTGGTTGTGCTTCGGCTCTGTGTGACTGTGCGAATAAATATGTTTTTCCTGCTCATAAAATATCAACAACTAGGCTTAAGAGATATAATCAGTTTAGAGGGAAAGGATCTCAAGCTGACTAGCTGAAATTGTTACTGTAGCTATACCCACTAATCAACATGGTATTTCTTTAAAAAAAAAAGTTCCAGCACAGCGCTACAACAACCATGATGACATGACCCTTCACAATAGAAAATGCTTTAAAATGAACTCTTAGCAAGTTGCATATGGCAATTTATCTGTTCTATAATATACTTTACACACCTGTTGTCTGTTGTCACATCTGGTGTCCCTTTACAAAATGTAAAATCCCTCCTCGCAATCTCCGAAAATCCAAGCCAATGTTGATTCTCGTTTTATAACGAGAATTTCGGATTGTCTTTTTGCCAGCAGACTCTCCTCTTTTCTTTTTTTTTTTTACGGGTGATTCAACTTTTCTCTATTTAGGATATGACAAGACACGCATGGACGAATGACGTATGTACAGTATGCAATTCTCCGTGAAAACCATCCTGTCAGGTCTAAAATATAAACACTTATATAGGTTTACCATAGTGAATCAGCGTAAGACTTATTATATAAATTTAGTTAATTTCGAACACAGTGTACCTTTAAAGGAAGTGTTTTTATTTGAATACATTTGTAATTTATTCCTATGATGGCAAAGCTGAATTTTCAGCATCATTACTCCAGTCTTTAGAAATCAGAAATTATTCTAATATGCGACTTTGGTGCTAAAGAAAGGTATTAAGATATAAATAATAATAATAATAATAATAATCATACTTTTGTTCATAAAGGATGCATTAATGATCAAAAGTGACGGCAAAGACATTTATAATGTTACGAAATACTCAAACGAATGCTGTTCATTTGAATTTTCTAAACAGTACATCAAATACATACTTATGTAAAATAATTAGATTCATGAAATTTTATTTTTAATAAGCACCAATTCAGCATATGGAAATGATTTCTGAAGGATCATGTGACACTGAAAAATCAGCTTTGGCAGCATAGGAATATATATATTAAACCAGAATTTGAATCAAATAAATGCAGTCTTCAAAAACATGAAAAATTCCAAACTTTTCACAGGTATAGTGTATATGCAACGCCACCAACAAATGACCCAATCAGTCGTTGCCGATGCAGTAATGTTTTCTGTTTGATATTGATGGTGCTGGCAACACAGCTCCTAAAATAACCCGCAAATAATTCTGTTGCGCTCTCTCAGCCAGCCCTCGTGAGATAAAAAGCCTCAGGCTGAGAATTGGCAGGAGCGAGCGCCGAAGTACTTTTCACCCTAAAAGCAATCTTAAAGAGAAGGTCTGACGTCGTCACATTAACTTGTCTTCTCCGCTACGCACCAGGTGGAGAAGACTCACCGCGATCTCAGACGACTCCCATTTAAACTCACAAACAAGAGCACTATTCACCCAAGGCAAAATAAGGAGCAGGGCTTTTCTGGCAGGCTGACACAGTGAGGATGCTCTGGCCCAGTAACATTCTCCTCACACACTGGGAGACTTTGTACTTGTTACTTCCTGGCTGACACTCAAGAGTACTGAGCATTAAATAAGTTGCACACCCCTCGCATGCTCTTGATTTTGTTGTCTCTGTTTATGACACGTTTTTTAGTTGTTGTTGTTGTAATACGAAAAAGCAAACCAAAGAATAAGAACGAAAAACACGAGGAAGCAACAACAACACCCACATTTCTCTCCAAGGGATTAAAAAATGTCTGTAGTTCATGGATAATCAGATGCTTTTGATCACGTGACTTCCATGTTTTTGATCTTGCAAAGCTTCTGTCCATAGATCTTAGCAGCTGTGGCACCACATAATGTGAGAACGTGATGACAGTTATGCAAAATAAAGAGTGTAACAGGCCAAGTTTACAACGGAACAGTCACACTACTAAGTTAGTACCCGCTGCAGTTGTCAGATGTGTCTTCCTTATTGCTGTAATACTTATGCATGCAGCATGTCTGCCTTTGGAGTGGGTTGGGCTTCTTTTCTTGGATTTTTCTTCCTGTTTCCATTTTCGACATCCCCTATTTCTGAAAGAGTAATGGTACAGGGTTTTCAGTGTGAAGCGGGTGCTTCGCACACAACAGTAGATCTGCTTTAAAGTCCCCCGGCACTGCTATCAAAGTGCTTCTTCACAGTTGATCATTAGCAATTTAAAAGCCTTAGGCAACTTGGAGCCCTCAAACTGAGCAGTATAATTTAGCGGCTGCCTCGGCCATACAATCAAAGGACCGTACTGTACATTTATCATATTGGGGGCTTCCACTCCCCCAAAAGAAATAAGGGGAATTTGGGTTTGTGACTGATATGGGGCCTGAATTCAATAACCACGGACCAGACTGTCATACATTTTTGCAGACGTATCCAGAGGAGAAAAAAAAAAAAAAAAAATGCATTTTATTGTTCTCCAGGATCATTTTCAACAAGTAAGTCCTATTCTGGATAAAATCCACTACGACTCAAAACAATTATTTGATGCTGCTTCAAGGGACGGATGCTTTCAATTTGAGTGGTCCACCTGAAATCATGATAAAGCGTGGTTTCAGGCACAAACCATCAAAGAGAGACCAAATATCATTTTAATGGCAAAATAAAAAATAAACAAAAACCTACCAGGCAGTCGAAGTACCCACCTGCCATATACTGAAATAAGTCCTGTCATTCATATCCAGTCTAAATTTATAAATTCAGATATTGGTTGGAAAAATCATGTCATGTCTGTTGTTTCTGGCCTATATCTGGATTTGTGTGGTTTGTAAATTAGCTTTAGTATTGGAAGGGAGGAAAATGTTTACACTGGAATATATCACACCAGCACAACAGCATCCACATATTTTAACTACATTTGCATTGCCTGAAGGAAATACTATGTGTATGTGAGGTTCGGTGTTACATTTTTAGGTAGGTTTTGTTTCTGTGTGTAAATGAAATGCTGCATCAAAGGTGCTTTTACAATGTCATGGCGTCAGGATTTGTCTTATTCTCATTTTAATAAATAAAATGCACACCAGTTAATGTGAAAAAGGACCATTGTCCTTGTTTATAATTAAAGGGATATTTCACACAAAAATGACAATTCTGTCATCATTTACTCACCCCCAAGTTGTTCCAAACCTGTATGAGTTTCTCAATTCTGCTGAACACAAAAGAAGATATTTTGAAGAATGTTGGTCACCAGACAGTTGACGGTAGCCATTTGTCTTACAATGGAAGTCTTTTTAATGAAATCTGAGAGCTTTATTTCCCTCCATTGACAGCCTACGCAACTACCACTTTCAAGCCACAGAAAGGTAGAAAAGGCATCATTCAAGTAATCCATGTGATTCAAGCGGTTTAACCTCAATTTTATGAAGCTATGCAAGTGCTATATTTGCGCAAAAAAAGCATAATTTACACTTGAATTACAAAATATGATTCTCCAACGACCGTTCATGAGAGCACCACGACGCATGCGTGTTTTGTTGATGCAAGAGCAGACGTTGATGTGTGAACGCACGTTGGAAATGAATATTTTGTAAATAAAATGGTAAATTATGTTTTTTTCGCAAACAAAGCACTCACAACGCTTCATAAAATTGAGGTTAAACCACTGGAGTCACATGGATTACGTTAATGATCTCTTTACTATAGTAAAGAGATCATTAACGTAATCCATGTGACTCCAGCTACAGCTGAAAGCTATAGCTTTCTGGTGCTTGAAAGTAGTAGTTGCGTAGGCTGTCAATGGGACAGAAAAGGGACCGAAAGCTCTAAGTCTTACGGCTTGAAATGACATGAGGGTGAGTAATTCATGACATAATTTTCATTTTTGGGTGAACTAACCCTTTAATGAATCAACTAATGAAATGAGAGTATGCATTCATACAATTTGTAAACAGGTATATCACAACAGAAACATAAACTACATTACAAGTTAACAAATATAAAGTGTATTAATTATTAATAATAGTTATATTGACAACAACCATCTCTGACACAGCACTTTCTTGAAAAATTCATTGAATTACTTTAAAAAAAAAGTCACTTATTATATACTTATGATATAATGATGATTTGAAATGTACTGCGCATGATTGATTTTTCATGTTTGTTGTAGGCTTTTTTGACCATAGTTGTAGTATTTCTTCCTTACTGTTAATTGACATTAGCCCCACTTACGTTTAAAAATGCGGTAATTGCAACTGTTTTGTAAAATGTCCCTTAGCGCCATCTGGTGGTCATTTCGCAAACGACTTTGAAATGGTACTGGTTTTATTTTTGCCGTGGTGGCTTTGCCGCGGCACGGCGGTAATAGGCATTCTGGATGACTACCTACTGTAGTCCAAGGTACATATCCCCTTCAAATCATGGTAATGACATAGAAATTGTTGTGTTTTTCTGCTAGTGTTTGCAAGTCCTTCATAAGCCGCAAATGCATATGTTGAACTTAAAAAAAAAAAAAAAAAAAAAAAAAAACTTCTACACCGCTGGTAAACGCAGATTTTGTTTCAATGGAATATATAGCCTATATTTTAATAAAATATATATATATAAAAAAAAAGCATTAAAAAGGTTTTGACTTAAATAGCACTTCCAAAGGGTTATTTAGCACCAAAAAGCGTTCTGCTACCATTTTTCTTAAGAGTGTGGAAACCGAGATAATAAATGACCTTAACCTCTATTTTTTTTTTATTGGTACTGAGGTAGATTTTAATATGTTAATTAGAAAACAAATACTATCTTATTTTTGAAAACAAAACTGCTTTTCCATATCATGAATAAAAACAAAAGAGAGAATAAATGGGCCACCTCCCTCAGACTCCTTAGAGACTGCTTCCAATCCAAAATAAAAGCATTATGAATGTGTGCTTCATGTAAAATCGCACATAGTAAAAACAAAGCGCATCATAATTATGCACAAACATCCTGTACAGAGTCATGTGCACATACAAACCCTGCAGATATTTGATTTGTGCTTGTGTGTTCAGCTTGTCTAAACTTAGTTCAGATTGTCAATTTGGTGCGGTGTGTTCTGCGAGTGTTTCTTGGCATGTGCCTGGTGGTGTCTCAGACCAATTTGTCATTCCAAGCTGGCTTTCTGTGTTGCCAGCAGTGAGACCATGGCCACGCACCGCTCTGATCCTGGAAGCACCGAGGGACGAGGCCAAGTGTTCCACAGACTCAACTCTAGGACAAATAAAGGATTCTGCCTGCTGATCCTCGTCTCTGAGGCAGAGGAGCAGAAGAACCAGCTTTGCCCAACTTCTCCTTTGCTCCAGTAAAGAGCTCATCCACTAGAATGTGTGTGACAAGATACAGCTTTCTCTGAATGGCTGTGGAGTCTCTGCAGTGATTTAGTGTCTCATTTCTGAAAATGTTAACTGGTATTTGGTCACACTGAATAATTCATAGCCTTTGGAGATTCATGAAACAAACAATACTTTTCTTTTGTCTGCGTCTTTTACAAATATTTTGATTCTGGGATAAAACGTGGCACAGAAACTCAAAACGTGCCGTGATTGACCCAGCTTTAGCGCGCAGCCTTAATAACTTCGACTTTAAAGCAAGTCATGATGGATTTATGTTTTGCTTCATAAAAAGCTTACTGTGAGCACTTCAACACTTAGAGGCTTTTGGTTTCTTTCTTTTTTTCGTTTTGTTTTTGAGGCTAAGTGGTTTATAAGCATATTGTTCGATTGAGTCATCTGTTGCTTAAGCCACAGTCAGTGGAGCAACTCGGCCTGGCTTATAAGATTGAGAAGGAAAAACACTGCGGCCGTATGTATGTCGGGACAAATAACATCGGATTTTAAAAGCAAACTGATCCTTGGTGACACTATAATTCTTTGTTTTTTCTCCTTCTTTTGAATCCGTGCTCTCATTCCCTTTCTTTATCTGCTAAAAAGCGCTGTATCATATAAAGATGTAACTGTATGAGAAAATGTTGGCAGGCTGATGTATTGTCTCTAAATACAGTAATTCTATGACATTTAACACCACAGCTGCCAGATTAGGGCACTGGATGTCGGAAAGATTCAATTGTGGGACAAAAGAGAAGTAAAAATTTGAAGTGAAATTGGTAACCTCATATGCAAATTGCAGCCTGTTAACTCAATTACATAGCAGTCAGTCCAAATGTTGGTGTAGATGTGAAATAGTGATCTTTATGTTGAGAAACACGAATCCCAATCATTAAGACCTCAGACTATTTTTGAACCATTATAAAAGACCTTAATATTTCAATGCAGTGCATACCTGATTATTTCTAATACTGGACATTTTAACCTAAAATGCATGCATTTTTGAAGAGCATGGTCATATTTCAGACGATATGACAGGAATTCAATGTCATATTGGAATTCAGGAATTCAATGTCATATTGACATATTAAAGTGCCCCTATTATGCGTTTTCGAATATTGCCTTTCATGCTATGTGCTATATATATGTTTGTGAATCTGACAAAATTTAAAAGATCAAAGTGCACGACAAATAAAGTTATAGTCTTTTAAAAGAAAGGATTGATTCTGAACTGCTGAAACGAGTTGTCAGCAATTCCAGTCTCACTCTGTTACATACCTACATAACAATGTTACACATTTGCATAATGCCCATAATCTTCATTGGCTGCTTGCGAATAACATCTACTTTGACCCACCCTTTACACTGTAGTTGTAGCTTGAGCCTGGAAGAGTTTGGTTAATATCCAGTATTGTCAACATGTCGAGAAGATGCTATTTTCAGTGCTGCAAATCCACTTTGGATGCACTTCAAAGGCCCTGTTTCCACCTGGTATTAAGATGTGTTTCGGTCGATCGGATCACAAGTGGAGGACGCTAAATATACGTTTTGAGCTTGTCCACTTTTGACCACTTGCAGAGGTAATCGAAAACACATTTGACCGGATTGCTTTCGTAGTGGAAACACGTGTGGTTGTGGATATGTGTCTCATCCGTTCACTTGTGATCCGATCGACCAAAACACATCTTAATACCAGGTGGAAACAGGGCCTAAAGATGAGGACTCACGCTGGAATTGATTCGGAAAAAACGGACGCCATCGTTCCTGTTCGTATCACTGTGTATCAAGCACAGAGGAAGCCGAGCTGAAATTCGGATATGGTAATAGGCGTCTATTGTAAGCAGTGCACCAATCACAACGGACTAGGCCAGAATAGGCTCTCGAAGGTGAGGGGTTTAAAGAGACTGAATCTTCGAACAAACTGGTTTCAGCAGACACTTTTTTATTTTTGTTTATTTTGGATGTACTGTATGTAAACCTATTGTAGGAGACCTCCAAAACAAAATTAGGAACCTTTAAAATAGCATAATAGGGGCATTTTTATATATGATTTGAAATGCTCCATGTCTACAGGAATTACACTGAATAACCCACAATGTCTTGCAACATATTGTCTCTCTCCTGCCACTCATTTTCTTTTTGTCTGCACAAAACTAAATGGCTGTTGTGATGGCGTGGGCTCTAAGGATGGACCAAACGTGCAGCGGCGATTGTGCGCGGCACAAAGGTAAGCCGTTCAAAAAGGAACCGCTGGCAGGCTTTAGCTCTCTAGATTACAGCATCCTCCAGCACTAATAAAGAGGCTGTTTGAAAAGACAATGTCACGTCGTCTCCATTTATGGCTACGTCCTTCATGATGATTAAACCAATTCGAACAGCATGCTCCCCTTAATCCTACAGCTCTACTCAGGGCTATCAAATCAGGCCGTGTGCTCGGTTAGTAACAGGGCTTTCAACACTTACACATGTCAACGCTTTCAACATACATCGCACTTACAAACAAGCGCCGGTCAGCCTGCAGTAACAGGTGTGGTACTTGTATCGCCACTTGCTGAGCACTACAGTTGTAGCGTGATGAACTAATGGGTTTAGATGAGGATAAGAGTAGGCTTTGTGAGCTTTGGTTTTCCATAAAACACAAAGGATCAAATCAGGTTGCTGCTCTACCAAAGGTTACTTGTGGCCAGGGGCGTTCATGGTCCAAGTGTTTTTAGACGATATTTGACATGTTTGAGGGCAAACTTTTATATTGATTCATGTTAACAATTTAAAATGTCAAATATTGCTAAAGGTACCTTACATTGAATTCAAATGTACATTTCATCAGTTCACGCATGTCTATGGGAATCGAACCCATGACCCCATTGTTGCTAATGCCATGCTGTACTGTTTGAGCTACATGAATGTGTAATGCATTTCGGTTTAAAACACAAGCTCTGTCATATTCTGTGGTTGTTTCTGAAGAGTGAGCCCTGTGTGAAATACAGATCGAACAGAACATCAAAACATCCCACTGCTCTCCCATTTGGTTATTTGGAGTCAAGACATTTACCTAGCTTGCAGAAAATACAGTTTTGTGAGAATCACCATTCAATCTGAAGGTTTACTTTGCTGGATATAGCAAATGATGACAAAATGGACGTGTTAAACAAGATACATGCATGCTTAATTTCACGATAAGTATACTATTAATTGCGATTATTCACACAAAAATGGTGTGATTAATTGCAATCACAAATTTGAATCTATTGACAGCCCGAGGCAAATAAAGTTGTAAATGTAAATGTTCAAAGTACATTTTACCTATTGCCCCCATTCATTTCTGACCCTGGCATAGTTTCATAGTTTTGTGCAAGAAAATCTGCCATACAGAAAAAATGTATTGAAGTGTGATTTAGGATTTAGGTTGCACTCAAACAAGGCATCTGTCGTGCCACATAAAACCGTGTATATTCAAAACATAACAGCGACAGAGCAATATAACCTTGTATCCTGTTCTCAATTTTCAATCTAGGTTTTTGAGAATGAATTTACTCTCTGATCTCTCAACAGCTTGAGTGTTCCAGAACAGCGGAATCCAGCGTATTATCTCTGATGATGAAACATTGTTCCGATAAATCCCACCTCCCAAACAGGACACGCGGCAGTAAACCCCAAAACCCCTCAACGCCATCATTCCCCATGTATTTTTTTTTTCTTGATTATTACAAAAGGAACAATAGAGACTATGTATTAACAGCATGTTGAGATTTATTTGTCTTTGGCTGCACCACCCAGTGATAGACACAAATCCTTAATCCTCCCCCAAGATAATAACTATGTAATCCTCATTCCCAGATGGAGCTGTTTCAGAAAAGACAGTCCAAGCCAACACCGTGTCTGTCCAAGATCAAGAGAGGTGGGCTCATTAAAATACAGAGCAATTAAAAAAAAAAAAAAAAAGAAAAGAAATGGTGCCCATTGCCAATCGCAACGCATAAACAATATTATCATATTTCCCTCTACATCCGTAATTGTGGAACAGTGAAAAGCTAACCTACAGAGCACTTCAGCATCACCTCGGCCCCCTGATCGACGACCCACACACTCTGCAAGCGTAATGAGCACGCTTCCTGTATCTCTCCATCCTGATGAAAGCTGATGTGAGAGGTGCTTGGCTTGATTCATTTGCTTGACATTATTCAACATTGTAATTAAGAGTCTTGCATCAACACTGCGGCGCACTGATTGTTTTCTGCATCTCGCCGGCTAATAAAATCTAGCTGATTGTTATGCAAATCCATTTAAATAACCAAGATAATCAAAAGACTAAGAGCGAACGCATCACAAATGCTAGGAAAGTGGGTGTCTCCTGATTCCAGTCAGTCTATTAAACACTGTCTGGGAAGTAGTTTTCCCACACCACTGATGCAGTGATTCCAAGTCCATCCAGAAGATGCCTTCCGCTAGCTGCCTCTCTGTCTCGCTTTTTCACACTCGCTACCCCACATGAGCGCTGGATGTGAAGGAGGGCTGTCGGCGGGCCAAGACGAGCGCCTCTCCCTGCGAGGCAACCGCTGCCAACTGCAGGCTCCAGGCCACCCCTCCCACCTTCCATACAAGCACCCTGGGGAAAGACTGAGAGGAGAATGGCGAACAAGCCATGCCCACCCGTGTGCCATTGTCTACGGGGAGGAAGGCTTGGAGCCCTTGGCTGCGAGTACAGAGTGCTGCACTGGAGTGCTCATTATGGCTCTGTGGGGACTGTACTCCAGGGTATCCAGTGTGTAGCTGAGGAGCTCATTATGGGAAGGCTGCCTCCGAGCCTTTGCACCTAGAGGCACAGAGCCTGGAGAAGAGATAGCAAGAGGAGGGCTGCCAGATTAAACTTAATCAGAGCCACCTGTAGCCAGAAGTGCCTCCTCCTCATCCTCATCATCATCATCATCCTCATCCTCGCTGATGTAATTAACGCAATCACTTTTATTTCTCCGGCAAGGCACGGGCCAGAGGCTTAATGAGGACATCCCTGATGTAGATTTTAAACAGAATGTATAATGCCAATTATGCTTTTAGCATGACATATTCCCTCAGTTCTCCTGTTTATAGAGTATTTTATGGGATTTGGCTGGAATATTTTTACAACTTGATCCCGCGGTTGACTCTTCAAAGGGAAATATTGAGTGACAAATAAATAAATAAATAAGACATCAGCAGAACAGTGAGTGGAGAGGCATTTTGGAATGGTGAGAATGCATTTGATGCAATAATTAATAGAGAAAGATAAAACGATGCTTTAACTTCAAAAGGATATATGGATATATATGGATATATATATATATATATATATATATATATTTGGATTGTGAGGATTATATGTTAGTGCAAATAAATTATATATTTAAAATATTTGATTTTTAAATTAATGTTTTTAAAATAATTATCTTATGCTACAATCAAAAATACAGTAAAAAAAGTAATATTGTGAAAAATTTATATTTTCATATATTTTACAATGTAAAGATGGCAAAGCTAAATGTTCAGTATCATTACACCAGTCATGTCACATGAGCCTTCAGAAATCAAACAAATATACTTATTTGATACTCAAGAAACATTTACAATTATTATTATCAGTTTAAAATAGCTGTCCTGCTTAATATTTTTGTGTAAACCATAATACATCTTTTTTTCAAGGTTTTTTGATTAATAGAAAGATCTTTACCTGCATGTCAATTTTGATGTATATATATATTAACTCTCTCAATAAATAAATCTTACTGACCCAAAACTTGTGAATTGAAGCAGTCTGTATGAAGAGTATGCTCTTCATAATTTATAAATGATATATTTAAAGGGGTCCTATTATGCTTTTTCACTTTTTCAACTTGATTTAGTGTGTAGTGTTGCTGTTTGAGCATAAAAAAGATCCGCAAGGTTTCAAAGCTTAAAGTTCACTCCATAGGGAGATATTTTCTTTAACAGAATCCACTTTTTAAGAAACACAATGCTCGTTTGGACTACAACAGACTTTGTCCGGATCTCATGAAGTCATAATGTTCCTCATTTAAATAATCTCCGCCCACGGAATACGCAAAAATGTTGACGAGGCCTGGTTGAGCTGCATTAGAGAAGATGAAGAGTGTTGTCTCTGTTTTTTACATCCTGGAAAAGTTTGTCCTAAGGTTGACGAACTTTTTAAACTTTTTAACACTGTTCCTGATCATTATAACCTCAACGTTTGTCTGTGCTCTGCACATTTTACGGAGAACATCTTCCAGAAGAGAGAATAAAGCAGGCTATATGCACAAAAGCTTCACCTGAAAGACGTAGCCATTCCCATTTTGTCTGATTATTTGTAGTTGTGTTTTCAGTTCCAATTATACATTTTATAGTTGCTATGATTTAAATGAAGGGCAAAGCTTTGCCTCCGCTAGCCTGCTAACTAAAATTACAGTATTGATGTTGTGTTTACTGTAGCTTTTGTAAGCTCTTGCTGTAAGACTGTTTACCGCCCCTTCGGACAATTATCTATGATTTTGTGATTGATTACTGTTTGTATTACCATAGTTTTCTGACAAATATGATTAAATGGTGGATAACATTGTATCTCTAAAAAAAAAAAAAAAAAAAAAAACATACCACTCTGAAACGTCCTGCGAAAGCTGTGCTTGCAAAGTCCGTGCTTGAAATCCATTCAGCACGATCCTCTTGTTCGTTAACATTGTCAGGGTCTGAATCGGGCTCGAATTGGTTTAAAATTGATACCATCGTTAATATGTACATCTGAGCAGAGCTTGCGGTTATGTAGGGGTGGGAAATTTCCCGAACACACTCTGCCAATCACAACACACTGGGCCAGGTAACTAATCACAGCACATATTTTGGAATGAGGGGCTTCATTGAAAAAGACTGGGGAGAGAGGAGCTGTAATAATGTAAAATGTGAAAAAAAAAAACAATATCAAGACTTCCTAAAAGGGAACAATAGTACCCCTTTAAATTATAATCCTAGTGAATCAAGGCAATTAAACTTGAACCGTTCATATGTGATACCATTTCCATGTCCAAATATACTGTATATAATATCTATAAAATACCTCCTACAACAATCAAAGTCTGTCAGGTATTTTTATTAACACAGAGCCCATCAAAATGTCACATAACTCCCTCTGTCATAATTTTATCACATTAAGACATAGATAGATAGATAGATTGAAAAAGTATTTTTTTTCTTTCTTTCTTTTTCTCTCTGCGGGTTCTGCACAGACAGTTTGCAATGTTCAGGTGGGATTAATGAAAACAGTGTGATGTGATTTGCATAACTGAATTGCCTCTGTGATTTCTCCTTCCTTGCACACCTCCCCTTAGGTATTGAAACATTTTGAAACATTCTTTGAAACAAACTGTCAAACGGCTGTCTACTTACAAGGAATACAAAGAGCTCACTGAGCAACAGTACGCCACAGTCTGACATGCTGAAACTGGGGATACGCTTCCCTGCCTCAGAATAGAGCTTCTGCCTATAAGCTTAAAATCAAGCCATTCTAATTAGCTTTTGAAATGCATGTTTAATATCATTCACAGAGAGTGTTTGTTTAGCTATATGATCGATGGGTTTTGGGACAACTAAGAAAATGCTTTATGTGTCATGACATTTGCATAGCATTTGATGATGAGAACAGATTCATGTATGTAATGTGTTTAGCTGTACCAAACCTTATGCCTGGGTGCAATTAATGGGCCAGTTTGGGGTTAAGTAGGGTGGGGTGGTGGTGGTGTGTGTGTGTGTGGGGGGGGGGGGGGTTGTTTGTTTTACACACATTTCCACAGCTCATGAAATTTAGTACAATTAGTGTATGTTTATATTATATAATAGTATATACTACAATGTCTATCACCCCTAATATGGGTCATACTATTGACATTGCCTGAGCGGTGTAATAATGCTTGCAATACTGATCATATTGAAAAAGCATGTTTCACAAGAAGCTACACAAGAAATATCTCCTTGTAATTGAGTCTCATGTTATAAATGGAATTGTGTTTCATGAATAAATTTGCCACACAGTTAAATGATGAAGCTTACCCAGTGTGTTGTTGGAAGCAATCTGTTAAAATCTCTCAAATTTGTCATTTATGGAAGCAGCATATTTTTTCTTGAAATGAATAACAGTGAAAGAAACTCCCACAAAAGTTAAATTACAAATCACACTCTTTTCAAATTCAGGTAAACCTCCACAGACTGTTTCCCAATAATTTGAAATTCTGTTAATTGTGATATATACGGATATGAAGGTTCAGCAGGTTACTTGCTTGAACAGACCTGTAACCACAAAACAGTAGAGAAAAAGAGCACTTTCCAGGTTATTTAGTGATTAAAGTGCCTTTGTACAGCAAGAGAACAAGTGGTGAGTAAGAGAGGTCAGGTTAAATGCAGATGAGAGAGAGAGAGAGAGAGAGACTGCTGGATGATAGTGTAAAGGAGATGAGGAGTGTTATAACAAATTTTGTTTTATTGTCTTAACATAACCACACTTATCTAATACATGTTAAAGTTGTTTAGAATTTTACAACATATCCCTATAAGTGCTGTTGATACAACCTTAACAGGTCAATGAAGAGATTTGTATTGATGTTATGTCAAAAACATCAAGTATGCGTTGTGCTAAATCTTTTGTTTCATTGTTAATGTATTTACTACCACTTTTGATAAATGTATGCATCCTTGCTGAATAATTTAATGCATCCTTGCTGAATAGAAGTATTAATTTCTAACAAGAAAAAAAAACAACGTTTTGAACCCACACTTTTAAATGGTAGCCTATCTCATTTTGAAGCTGCTGATTTTGCTTTTACCTGACCATATGTGATTTGACATTCATTAACATGATAGCAAATCTTAAAGTTACTGTATATTGTCTTACCTCAAACCTTTATATTTCTATACAGACTTTCAAATAGTTTACTGTCACATCAGAAGGACGGCGGTCATGTATGTTTGTGATATCACCCCTGTAGCTCTTTTCTAATCGGTTAAACTAATGGTGCTACAACTCACCACATGTTTTACAACACTTCCTGCTCTCCCCTACGGAAACTCTCAAAAGCTAGAGGAAAAAATAAGTATGTCTTCCTTAGTATATTTCCCACATTGTTTTCTGATGTAACAACACGAAACACCATACAACATTTTTCTGCATTACTTCTGAATTTCCCTCTTTTTACATAATGTGTGCCAAAAGGAAAACGCATGCAAATATAATCTGTAAATAAATAACATTAAGATTCTGACCTCAGCCACTAAAGACATCTCAAACCCCACCACCCTCTCATAACATTGTTTACCACCATTATGACACCTGCCATGTTTACTGAAGATTTGTTGACTAATGGTTCGAAAAAGAAAGTGATTATGAATAAATAATATTCAGGCATCATGTTTGCTTACCTCATGTTTCTGTACCTCTAGGATGAATTACTTTTGTTATATTATTTCTCAATTGTGAACCACTTTGGATAAAAGCATCTGGTGTACAAAAGTAGTTAAATAAAGCTACACAACATACAGTTTTTGAAAAGGTCTTAATAAAAAGTGTGCTAAAATAAACATACTGTATATTATATAATAATAGGTAAGAGGTGCGATCAATATGTAAATGTATGAATTAACATATGCTCTCTCTCTATATATATATACAATTTAATAATAATAATAATAATAATAATAATAAAATTATCCTATCAGTCAAATTCATTTTTACTTGATTTATTTATATAGTTTAAGTAACAGTCACACTTATTTGCTACCTGATACTGATAAACAAAACTGATAAAATATATTTTTAAGACCATGACATGTGATTTATTTAGAGGAGACTAAAATGCTTACCGTTTTTAGATCAACGCAGTGTCAAAAGTATGACAATTTATGTGAATAAGTGTCAGTTCTGTGAACTGGTGTGACTTCTTATCACAGAATGAGGCAGAAATTACATTGTTTTATAATATAATATTATATACAGTTATAAAGGCTATGTTAATTAGAATTGCATTAAAATTGACATTATCCTTAAGAAAATACCCAAAATGGCTTGAAGAACACAGATCCATATTCAGTCGCAACTGTGTTTATTCTTTTCATTTCAGTTAAAATGTCTCTATCTGCATATTATTCAGCTGCAGCGATATGTGGATGCCATATAAAGAATTTCCTGGAAAAGTATGCATAAGCTGACTTCACGCCATTTTTTTATTACTTTAATGTTGAGATAACGACATATGAAGTTGTGCTCAGAGCTGTTAAAAATGTACTCGGTGAAAAATATTACCTTCCCCATTTTTTTTTAATTTTTTTTTTTTATAAAAATTAAATTCTCCCAAATGTTTGAACAGTATACGTATATATCTAGGCTATATCTCATGTATGTGCATTTTTAAATCTGTTATCTGTTCCCCAGTCGAGTTGTCGAGTCTAATATGACATTTGGCAGAAACTTTAGAAGACTACGGAAATATTCAAAAGTATGTAAATGTATTCCTCCTCAAACATTGTTTCACATGTCCTCATTACGTCCGCACTGAGAAGATCCCACACCTGCCATATGACAAACTGCAGATAATAGTTGATTGTAAACAGGCCTGATCTAACTAAGATGACACAAACTCTTGGGGTTTCTAAGGGAGTTCTGCCCCCATCTCCCAATGACACTCCCACACTGTCCAACATCATATGCTTGGTGATTTAACACACAGGAGGAAACATATTTTCACAAATAAAGAACACAATCCGGTTATTGTGCTCTTGAACTGCGTGAGAATTACAACAAAGGCGTTCTTATAATTTTTTAGTGGAATCAACAAACACATTAATTACAGCCGTCTAATAAATGAGTCTGCATTGGTGTCGCCCACATAGCACATCAGGCAAAGGCAGAACTCGCTGTTTCAAAGCGTCTGTGCACTAAAAAGCTACAACGTCTCCATGTTTCCCTACATGTGTTGGGAAAAAGTAGGTTCAAAAGGAGCTTTTCTTCTTTTTTCCCCTCCTACTAGAACACAAAGATGAAGATACACAAAGCGTTGGTTTCTCTCTCTATTCTCTCCATGCTAAAGGAGCTTAGCACATTTTGTTTTGCGTTTAGCCTGCAGTGAGGAGGCAAAAGGTTGACATGAAGTGAAAAATGTAAAAACAGATGCTTTTTTACTTGCTAAGAAACATTGTACTGGCAACCTTTTCATGGTCATGAATGGGGAAGTGATTCCCCAGAGTCTGACTGACAGTCACATTTGATAGCTCCCTCTCCTGCTTTCTCTGTGTTGCTGTGAGAGGCAGCATTAGTTGCCTTTCAGTGCTGCGTGGGAGTCCCTTTAAAAAATGGCATGTAATATCTTATCAACTCCCCAACTCCTGCAATCTGTTGTTTAGACCATCGGTTGATGCCTCAACTCGGCCATAATAATAGACATCGCATCGAGGCTCACCTGCGAGCGATGATTAACGTCAGATGCAAATGTAGCTACAGGCAAAACAAACTGTCAATATTTCTACCGTGACAGCATTTTTGCATGCATCAACCGGCGTTATTTTCATTCCCATTTGCATGGGGTTAACAAATGGAGATGGGTGCGAAAACAACTGCTTTTTTTTTTTTCCATGAGGAAGCTCGATATGACAACAAAGACCTTCATTGACTTAGGCTGAATTCAGGTCAGCTCCTGACACGTTTCTAGACAGATGGTTTGCTCAAAGCTCTCGTTGACCCTAGCAGGGCATGGGGATGTAACACGTCAAAGAATCGAACGTTTTCGATGTGCGCTTACAAGAGACACAGGCAAAGACAACGAAGAGCTGAGAAGATTATCCATGCTGTGTTTTTTTGTAAAATACGACATGGCTTAATCTAGGAGAGCATTATGTTCATGAAATGATGTGTGACCAACAGCAATAATAATTCAGTAGACCTAAGACTCTTTAGACAAACTAATGCTGCTTAACCTAATCATTTTCAACCAGTCTCAATGCGGCATCCACCAAAACACCTCACGCACGAAAAAAACAATCAGCGGAAACCCCATAACACTAAAGAAATTAGTGTTATCTGCTAAATAGAGGTATTAAATGAAACTCTGGATAAATCAGGCTGTCGGCTGTGACTAGCCGTCCTATAAAACACGACTCCCTCGGCCTGATGTCGTGGAGCTGAGCGCCGCAGTACCAATAGTCATTATCATTACTGTTTTATTAAGGCAGTGTACGCTAGCTGACTCTCCTGCCATTGTGGTGGAAGTTGATGGGGAGCAGGGGGAGGGATTTCTGTCGTAATTTGGGTCAGTGAGTGGCCCGTGTGGAAGAGAGTGACAGACCCCTGCCGGATTGAATCAGCAATACGCATATGTTTAATCGCTATCCGCTCAAAATAATTGGCCTAATTATTCACAATACAGAAACTCAACGGTTTGTCAACTTGGGCCCGCAAAGACTTAACTCAGACACAAACATTAAAGGTGCATTTAGTGAGATGGAGGCCACCTGTCAGGCTGACAGGTTAGGGCCTAATTGCTTTAAATGCGAGTACATGCAAATGCTTTGTGGTGAGGAGAGGAGAGCGCCGGGTAGCCACAGGGGAGAAGCAGGCAGTCAGGCTGGCCCACAGACAAAGAGCGAGCGGAGACAGGCGCCACAAACAAGGAGCCGCCAAGTATACCTCACCGCACATTTCATAGTGACAAATTGTGCGCTCAGCAAATACGCTGTAAAACGGGCTGGAAACAACTAGATCTCTGGACTCTTACATGGTGTTGTGATGAAAAACGCTGGTGGTTCTTTTGATCGTGGCTCATTTAATGATTCCATATAAAAGAAGCACTTATGTCTGTGGAAGGGATCCAAGATAATATTGCCTCAATGTTTATTAAGCGGTAATTGAGAACGCGTATCGCTCAGACGCATATACGCAGTTTAGTCTGTTCGAGTCGTTAAAATAGTCAATAGCCACTCGAGGAGGCAAATGGGTTTATATATGCAATATTGCACTATTGTTAAATATTCATCTCACTTTATGCTTAACTGGTTATGTTAATAGAATTTCAACTCAATTTATTCAAGTGCTGATCAATGGCATGCAATGATTGCACTTTATGCATTATGCATTTTAATGAAACACACTTGCTGTTTGGTGTGAGGTTAACAGTCCCGATAGGTACAGCTCCCTAAACCATCTTAAACTTCAAATATATTCCTTTCTCACCTCACAAAGAACAACACCTGAAAAGAGCTAGTGCTTCTGTCTGTGAAAAAATAATTACTTCCCCTTGTCTTTAACCCCCAATTACGATGTTATCACCGGAAGGATTGCTATGGCATATTTTCTGCTCTGTTCATAGAGAAGATCAGAACAAACAGAACAAGGTTATATAAGGAATATGAAAATAATAGCTAGTATGTCAAATTGTTAGAGTGTAATTGTCACTTTTGCACATTATCCTTATATCTGGTAATTGTCTTTATATTAGGCCATATACCACATGTGGTCACACTTATTATAGTAATTTAATAAGGTAAATAATCCTAAACCAAAACCTAACCATAACCCCAAAAGTACATGTAGTTAATAATACTAATATTAAATCGTATAGGTTGCACAGTATGTGCACTTTCAAAGTAATTACAGTGTACTTACCCACAAAAGTACTGAGTAGTGCAAGGTAAGTAAGTTAGTTCCCAGTAAGACCCAGTTAGTGGCATTACTACAATAAGTATACACAGTATGTTCATGTGAGACTGGACACACACACACACTAATGTTTAAAAAAAAAAAAAAAACATTTTTTCCTATACTGTATGTATTTAGTGTATTTACGTAAATAAATGTGTGGGTGGGATACTGCAATTTTATTCAGTTCTCGTTAGGTCAGGCAAGAGCCAATGCGTGTTGATATGGAGAAATGTTAATGAAAAACAACATTAAACAAAGATTAAATAAATAATTCATCAGGAGGCTGGTCAGTAAAAGGGTTTCAGTGACCAATAGGTCACCAACAAGATCTGGAGTTTTTGTAGAAAGCCTGTTGCTGGGCTAAAGTTGACTCTATAAGAAATTTGAAACTACCACATAGATGTTGTGTACTTACAACAATATGCAAAAATTGGTTATCATATGATGCCATCAGTTTATATATTTTCGTGCTCAGTGCATTATGTAGTCACAGACATCTAGTGTTCAACAAGTCATATGAAGAACAATAACCGATTGTCAAATAATTAAGTAAACAAATGCTTCCAGTATACTATCCCAAATACAAGAAGCCACAGAAGCCGTATTACTCACCTAATTATAAATTCCTACTAATATGCTTCTAGAAGTTGACTGGCAATACACTTGCTGAGATGAAGCATGAGTGTTGAGTGAAAAAAAAAAAAAAAAACTGTTGGAAAATCACTTAGTCGCCAATAAAAGATCCTAGCTGGAAATGGATGTAAAAGCTGCAAAGATGCACTTGCCTTCAACACAGCTTGAGCCTCAGCCAACCATTTTAGCCGGCGCCATCCGTCTCCCTCCAGGTAATGCAATTAGGTGCCACTAATATATCGAGATGCTCTTCAAACCACTAAACATCAGACAATAATAACCTGTGACAGTGCTCAAACTCTCCATCAAAAAAAGGTATTTTTGATTGTTTCAATTGATTGAACTGGGGAACATGCTACTTTTAAAGAATTTATAACACAATACAAAGACCTTGCAGGAAGACAGCTGATGTTACTAGGCAACCATCCGAAGTGCCAACATATACAGACTACAGCCATGCAAGTGTCTTGAAACTGTTATGTGTGAAACATTAAAGATTTAACAGTAGAAGTCTACAACTATGACCAAAATACCAACTCATAAATCCTGCGAATCAAATTAAAAGAGCACTTTTCAGCCCTTTAGACTTCAGAGGAGCAGGACTGACAACAGCTCATGAGAAGAGAATCACAATAAGGCAGGAGTTCATGTTCAGGGCAAGAAAGAGAAGCCGTTATTATAGCAGACCAGATAGACCTTAGCACATTGGTTTGCAAGCTGCCAAATGAGTGGCCCTGGGCCATTATCTGAGCAAAATATGCAGCGTTCAATTTGTTTCAGAAGGAGAAAAACCTGACACTGTAATTTAACATGATAATGTCATACTAAAGTCCCTTTAAGGCAAGTCAATCTACTCGCGGGCCATTTTGGTAACACCTCGGCAGCTATTTTCCAGGTTATAGGAATACAATACAGTGCATATGTACTTGATGAGGATGTTGTTGTTTTTTCTCAAAACTGCCAGAACTGTTTATTAAGATTATCCCTCAAGATTATCAAATCCAAAAAAGGGCGACTGACTCATTATCCAGAAAGGCGGGACTTCAATTCCTACTGCCGACATATGGAGTGATACGATTTCTGCCATTAACTTTTTTGAGTTTCCCGCGCTCCTCTGCAGAACCTAAACCATGTCAACATTCCAATCAACCAATCAGATTTGAGAGACAATTTTACAATTAGGCTTACAACCAGGGTTAGGTGCTTCTACAACAGTTTTATTTACCTATCGCTTCCCTCTGATTTTAGGGATAACTAAAGGGTAGGTTTAGGGGTAGGGGTAGAGGTATGGTTAAGATGAAATCTTCGGACAGGATATTTTTTCCAGGATAAAAAATAAAATTGTTAACCCAGGACTAACCCAGGACTAACTCTGCAAAATCTCCTCCTTTATTGTCTCAGTTTATACTTATGTATCAGCATTTTTTGAACCACTTTGCTTTAATCTTCAGCACCATGGCAAAATAAATCATATTTTTCTTGATAGAATATAAGTTTGCAGTCTGTATTGAATGTGATGTTATAAAAGCACAGTGAATCACAAAATAATGGGGAACAAATATCTTTCTAGAGCTGCCCTCTTGAGCTGCACACAAAAACATGCAACGCGGCCAGTGCAGTCCGATTTGTGAACAAATGACTCTTATGATGTTTAATGATGTCCTTCTTGTTTTTTAGCAAGGATGTATTAAATTGATCAAAAGAGACAGTAAATACATTTATAATGTTACAAAAGATTTCTGTTTTATTAAAGAATCCTGAAAAAAAAAGTATCAGTGTTTCCAAAACATTGCTATTAATTTTTTTTAGCACCAAATCAGCATAGCAGAATTATTTCTGAAAGATCATGTGACACTGAAGACTGGATGCTGAAAATTCAGCTTTGCATCACAGGAACAGATTACATTTTAAAATATATCTAAAAAGTTTTTTTACAATATATATATGTTTAGTGAAGGATAGGACAGGATTCCACTGCTGCACACCAACATTATATAGGAAACAATGTCAAGTAATATGTTTGATGGTCTGGGTCAGTGGATTATTGTTCTATATGAATGGCTGATGAGTGCGTTAGTTTGTGAACAGCGGCACTACGTGTATCAGAGAGTTAAAACGCAGCTGGGAGTTGAAGTGTCTAATCTAACATTAAGCTGGTAAGTGTTGTAAGTGGTTATCAATCCCAACACTTATCATGAGCCAAGCACTTTAGTGTTCTCTAAAGTAAGTGAAAATAAATAAACAATGAGTGTGACATGTTGAAATGACATCAAATAACATCACAATGCTTCTAAACCATTAAGCAATTCATTAAATGGAGATTTAAAATCTGACACGTTCATTAAGAGTTGTATACAGATTTAGGCCTCGTAGATCATGTATATGCAAGTGCCAATGGGAAACCCGGTGCTTCCTTTTCCGCTTTCTCTCTGTAGGATTCGAATTATGACATCGCCTCGGGAGCATTTGCTCAGACACGCGAGAGCAAGCGAGAGCCAGCGTTCATAGAAACAGCATAATCTCGAGTTAAATCTTTTACTTGAAGGATTAACTGGAATATCAAGGAGCAGAATGCAATATCACTAAACAAGAGGATAGGGAAGCCAGATAACAGTTGTGAATTCAGCCAGAAGCAGGAATCTGCTCCCTTGTTCTATTCTCCCGCAGGCAACATCAGGGTGAGTATAAAGGATTACCCCCCCCGTCAAATAATGCTCTTTTCTCCTGAACATTGTATGCCTCTTTAAACACAAACTGATGCATCAGATATTCATGAATGGATGGAAATCTGTGACAGAAAAACATTCCCCTTAACTTCAATTCAAAAAAAAAAAAAAAAAAAAAACACTTCATAAACCATATTTACATAACATATCTGTGCTTCAAACTGGACTTTTAAAAATGAAACTCCTTTAAAACACACTTTTCTCAAGAAGTCAAATTTCACTTTTTATTTGTCCGCTATCAATGTCCAATATAGTCGATATACATGAACCGTAATGTACAAATCACCAATCATTTTGTGATTGAAATTAGATTTCAGTTTTGAAATCTACATTTCAGATAGATTGAACATGATACAAAATATGATATCGATATTATTGATATGTGTATTACTATTTACCCAAGCAATATTTACTCAAATGATTTTTTTTATTCTTCGCATGTCTCAGATGTCTCATATTTAATCTTAAGTTATTTACTGTTAGCAAACAAGTAACTTTTTAAGAAAAAAATGGGGCAAAGTTATTTGTCACAATGTCTGATGGACAGCCATAAACTTTGCATAATAATAATAATAATATAAATCATTTCTACAAAATGAATATTGGAGTGATTGATGTTAATTTCACTGTTTATCATATTATCATAGTTTAAATATAATATTTGTATGATTTTTTTAACAGTTTAGGATTGAACTTCTCTGTCTTGGAAAAGGGTAAAACACTTACAGTACATCCAAATTAAGCAGCAAAAAACTATTGATAAAGGCATGGTGAAAAATTTTCGTTTTAATGTGGCTTTCAAATAATGTTAATGTTTAATAAAAACCCACCACCGCGACACAAAAGAAACACTCTTAAATTGTTGTACTATTATGTGTGTGGTTTGTTTGAATGGTTGTGAGTCATCCTCTCCCCATTATCCAATGGCAATGAGCTGCATTGGCTTCGGCTTTGTGTTTCATCAAGGCAATGCAGCAAAATCTCGACTTTGTTGTGCACATTAGGATTGTCAACCATACTTTGAGAGAACTCATCAACTCAACTCAACTCAACACTTAATTATGTGTTAATTATGCAAGCTGTAAAGAGACCAACATATCCAGTAATTATCTTTCGGAGTTGCCAAACAAGTGATCACAGACTTTGATGCCAGTCATTATTCTCCTTTTAAGATGGTCACCACACATTGATTTCACAGAGTTTGGTGGAGATCAATTGGCTTCATTCAAGTCATTGAAGGAGGGGAGGGGGGGGGGGTGTATCTAGAATCAACCGGGTCAGTGATTAAAACATGATTGTATTAATCTTGTCCTGCATCCAACAAAAGTGCACGTCGCCTCTGTTTTGTCTAATGGTTAAGCCCCACTTTGTTCAGAGCAACTGCCTTTTCCTTTAGACTGGCTTTTTGTATAAGAGGGTGACTTTAATCAGCATTCTTTTGGTTTGGTTTGATCAGATTAGAGAAAAGACAAAAAACCAAACAGACATCTAACCAATCTAACAAATGAGCTAATATACTTTTTAAACTGTACTTCAAAATCAATATTACTCATCTAATCTCTTCTATGACATTGCTTTTTAAAATGGAGAATTCAATAGGGAAATATTGAAGACTTAGTTCACCTAAAATTGAACTCAAAAACTCTTGGGAACTTTAAAAGAAAAAGTTTTGAAGTGAATTGGGGTTTAAAAGCACCTTGAAATTATCATAAAAGCGGTCCATGCGACGGTCCAATTCTCCTAAAGCTTAGTATGAGATGTTTTTTTTTAAAAGGTAACACTTTATTTTAAGGTGACATAGTTATGTTGACATAGTTGACATTGCTACATGTACTTGCTATAGTAATAACAGTAAATTATGCATAATTACAAGTAAGTAACCCTAAACCAAACCTGGTAACACTTTATTTTAGTGTCCTTGTTACATATGTTACATGTACTTACCATAGTAATAACAGTAAATTATGCATAATTACATGCAACTAACCCTCAACCAAATCCTAATCCTACCCTAACCCTATAGTAAGTACATGTAGTTGCTTAATATTACTCAGTACTTAAATATATAATTACACTGTAACAATGACACCTTAAAATAAAGTGTAACCCCAAACCTTAACTGTAACTCTATAAAGTACATGTAGTTAATTAATATTACTCAGTACTTATTTGAGTAAGTACAATGTAATTGTCACCTTAACCCTTAAACGCAAACCTCAGGTCTTTAGTGATCCAGGATGTTCATTTTTTAAAAGTTAGACATCAACTTTCTTAGTATTCCTCAATCAATTTATTATAAATAATATGACAAGAAAATAATGCCTGTTTTCCCATGATTTTTTTGTAAAAATTGAATAGGGTCACTAACGACCCGAGGTGTGTAACAGTGTAAGTATACATTTTTTTTCTGCTCAAACTGAACCCTTAAATAAGATAATGATGAATAATGATGTTTTTGAGTACCAAAATCAGCATTTTTTTTTTTTTTTTTTTTTACAACATACAGTATAATGAAAGTAAGTGAGACCTGGGACTGTCATTGGAGCTTGACAGTCCTGGTTCTCACTCACTTTCATTATACTGTATATTGTTAAAAATAAAATGCCCTCTTGTGTTCTACAGGAGAAAGAAAGTCATCCGGGTTTGGAACAACATGAGGGTGAATAAACTATTCCCTTAAGTAGGACATCACTGCCAGGCCAGAATGCTTGTTCACCCCTGGTTTTATGCATCTGAGGTTTCAGTTGCAATACTTTCAGCTGCTTATAAATTCTCTGGCTTCAGCGACCTCATGCTTTTATTCGCCGGAGCATTGATCTCCGACTGGATGGCAGATCACAAAGCGTTATCGTTCCACCATTCTTCACACTGTGGCTCAAATACATTAAAGTACACTGCCACCGCCAGATTAGGGTTAAAGAAAAAGCTCAAGTCAAAGTTTTATGTGCATATCTCTTCTATATAGGAGCTTAACATTAAAAGGAATATCACATCTATCTCTAGCAGTAAACAATGATAGAAAGACAGCGGTCTGCAGCAGGCAGCTTAACCTTGGCAACACTAAAACTTTAAAAGTATGTTGCTGTATTGAGGATTGTAGTTTTCATTTATTGATAATTTTTTTTTTTTTTGTCTGAACTTTTTCCTAAGCACAAAAGTATACTTTGGCATTGACATTAGATTCCTGAAAAACACATGACCAGATACCACATGGAAACTAGTTTTCGAGTTCAAAGCATCTTGATTCAAACTGAATGCTTAATTCTGTTTTTCTCTCCTGCGAGCTAGAGCTAGTTTAATGTCAGTAACATCTGCGCACGACGGCTGTTAACATTACAAGTGCTCTTGTCGCAGGTTGATTAAGGAAATAGTTTTGATTCTGAAAGCCTAATTGCATTTTCATTATGTTATGTCAAACACGTGCATTAATATAAGACTAAAACGCTAAATTGTTGATTATAAAAGCTGCTTTGTCCAGCTTTGAAGTTGCAGGAAGCTCAGCTCATTTCTCAGCCAGAGATGTTTCATTATTCATGCTTTTTAATTCATTTCAGGAGGCCTAGCCAACTAACCAGTTTATATGAAGTGACAGAAAGACTGAGTCAGATTAAATTATCCTCTTCATGTGATTTGCGGCCTTCAGAACCCCTCCCCCTCCAGGTTCCCCTCCCACCGCACTTCCTTTCCATCAACAGCTTGTGTGTCTAAACCGAGCCCAGTCGCACGTCTTTGTTTTAACTCTCCAAGCCTCAAGCGCATGCAAATGAATTTGGCACTTGACGTTTGAAGCGTAAGATGAAGAAAAATTCCCCAAGTGCAAAATCAAATAGATAAGAGGCAGGATTCCTCACTTTGCAGGAAATGTGTGTTTTGACTTGCTCTGTCTTTCATGTCTTCTCTTTAGACTTAAGCAGTCAAGGACAACTGATTTTGAAGACACTTAATTTTCAATATCCAATTGCATTGACGGATGCACTCTATTAATATCATCCATCCGGTGTAACTGGTAAGTTTACATTTACATAAGCTTCATTTTCACGATAGGAATTTTAGAGTAGAACCAAAGAAACCAACCAGCTCATTCATTCATTCATTAAAAAATTCATCAATAATAATGAATGAATAAATGAATGAACAAATTAATTAGCGCAAACCTTAGTAAATTACCTTGCATGATTCATTTAAAAACTCTCCTACCATAAATTGTGTATCTGAAAGGGATACGCCTACAAATGCATATGCAATGAGGTCAGCCGCAAAAATAACCCTGTCCACGCCTTTGCAGCCCTAATTTTTCACTAAGTGTCTTTAGTAAATCCTGACAGTAGTTTTTTAACGCTAAAAGAGGGGTTGAGCTACTGCAAGCTGTTAGTAAATCCATTAAAAACGTGTGCACTTCATAAATGTCAATTGACCGTTCGCAAAGACCCGCCCCCTTTAGTTACTGTCGCTATGTCCGACAAGCCACGCTGCTCTCACGCCACTCCATGTTCTCACGCAGTGACAAATACATCGCGGAGCAGAGAGGACACTGACAATGCATTGACAGACAGGACAGACCAGGTTACTTTTGATATGAAACAAAGTCTCACCTTCAAATTTGGTCATTTTTTAAAGAAATTTAAACAATAAATACCGTTTTGTGGCTCTTTAATGTGTCGTGACAGATCGCTGTAGAGCCTCAGTTAAAGCTGCTCGTGAACCGATCATCTCTTCCTTCTATTCCTTCCTTCTAGTTAATTTATAGCATCAAATAAACATAAATGAACATAAGAAGGAATGTTGTTTTAACCACGAAAAGACGTCAGTACAAACCGTTTTTCAAGTTCAAATCCTCCAACTTTAATCTACTAACTCTCTTGACTGTTTTCAAATCAAATCAAATCAAATCAAATTTATTTATAAAGCACATTTAAAATCAACCTTGGTTGGCCAAAGTGCTGTACAGTAAGATAAGAAAAAGGGGGCAAAACAAACAAAACAAGACAAAAAACATACAAGTTATGGTACATTAAACGCATTAGAGAAAAAATGTGTTTTCAGCAAAGATTTGAATTCAGCTAGTGTGGAGGCTGATTTAACATGTAGTGGTAGGGTGTTCCACAACTTAGGGCCGACTACTGCAAAAGCCCGGTCACCTCTTCGTTTTAAGCGAGATCGTGGAACAGCCAAGAGATGATGATCTCTTGATCTGAGTGATCTGGATGGATTATGAATGATAATTAAGTCGGAGAGGTATTTGGGGCCCTGGTTGTTAAGAGATTTGTAGACAAATAATAAAATTTTAAAATCAATTCTGTATCGGACTGGTAACCAATGCAGAGAACGTAGGATTGGGGTGATGTGATCTCGTTTTCGGCTGCCAGTGAGCAGACGGGCAGCCGCGTTTTGGACCATCTGAAGACGAGAGATGGAAGTGAGAGGTAACCCAACATATAGTGAGTTGCAGTAGTCAGTTTTGCAGCAGAGTTTTGTCGGACAAAAATTGCGGACTATGATTGGTCAGATCGTCTGTCAATTAAACTCCCTGCGAAGGGTTAATTGAATCATACACAACAATATAGTTTAAAAATAATGACTTAAAGCCATTAATGATATAAGCTAAAAAACATATATTTTAAGTTCATTGCAATATATTGAAATAATTATGATTTTTAAGAGTCTCTTACACTGTAAAAAAAAACATATATGATCAATAAGTTATGACAACATACTGTATGTCTTTATATTGCGCTAACTACGTTAAATAAGTTAAGCAATTTTCAACTTTTTTTAATAAGTTATACAAAATTCAACAAATTTTAAGCCAATTTTATGTAATTTAAGTTGAAATGACTTAAACATAAAAAGGTGATTGTACTTAAAAATTTAAGGCAGCAACTTTTTTTTACAGAACTTCACTCTGAGCTCTTTAGATTGAAACTTTACATTGTGATTGCAGAATAATAAGCAACACAATCCTTATTGAATAATCACTGCTGCCTATTCAGTCTTGCATTAGTTTGATCAATGCTTTATATAAAACCTGACAAAAAAAGTTATATCCTCCTATTATCTGCCAGCTGAAAATCAATCATTAGATGCTACTGTAGTTCCGAACACCCAGCTGGAACTGAAGCCCTCACTCTCTAGCTTAGATGTTATTTCGGGTTTCCATTGACACATTGCTCATGCAGAAGAAGACACATACTGCTCTGTTATAAAATGATGTGGTCTTGAAGTCCCTTAAAAAAAAAAAAAAAAAAAAAAAAAAAACACTTAAAGTCCCCCTGTAGTCAATAATTGTATCCCTTAAAACTCATCTTTGATCACCAAAATGACATATTTAAACGTTTTTTGTTTGTTTTTGTTTTTTTCTAAAAAGCTTGAATGTAACTCTACTTACACTCTTGCCTCATTTAGTGGTACTATGAATATGCAAATTAGCCCCGCCTCCACTCACTCACACCAGATCAGAGATCCACTCGTTGACGTGATTGGTTACAAGGTAGTTTGTGATGTCAGAAACACCAGCGATTTCAAACCGTGATTTTGAGACTGTCTTTGCTTCACTGCAGTTTTAAGGAGAACATACTCCTCAGCAATGGTGTTGACTTTGCTTGACTTTGAAATTGCTCAAGGTTTGTCTTAAAGCATATTAAAAACACCACATAGACATATAAACAAGCTTGATTTTCACCACAAGAGGACTTTAAGAAAATGGTGCATTATGCTTAATTATTTATCAAGCGAAAGGGATTCTGATCTTAAGTGAATAAAACCTTACACCATGGGAAAATATTTTTGAGTAGGTTAGACTGTGTATTTTCATTATGAAGAAGCCTTAAAAATCGAACCACTTTTCTAGGTATTACTGTTCATCCATACGTGTTCCATCAGAGTAACCACCGACGTCAATAAATTGTCCTACGTTGCCAGCAGCGGCAGTGAAAAAGTGCAGGAATCATCTGTTATACTACACCAGGCCACCACGGAATATTGGTCAGCGGCGACAGGACACTTTAAAATAAAAAAAGGCTGACTTTGACGCCCCGATAGGGCACAGCAAGGAGATGAATTGAGAGTAAACTCTGTGTTGAAACTCATAAATCTCACATTACAGGCCATATTCAGCTGGGAACATTCAGCATGAGCTGCAGCCCAGTGTCTTTTTTTTTCATGAGTAGCCATCTTACTAATTACTCGACATGCCGGTTTTAGCGCTGTGGTCATGACTGAATGCTTGTCCTTGGTAAGTTAGTGAGCTGCATATGCTTTAAAACTTCCCCTGTGAGTGTTATCAAGTTGTCAGAAAATAGATAGGCCAAAAAAGAAAAGAAACTGCTACAAGACGGTTCGAGTACCTCGGCATCGCCTCGCCCCCGCCGTTCTGCCAAGGTCTGATGTTTGGATTGTGACGAGAACTACAAAAGAGTCCCTGATGAATTCAAGCTGTGGTCGATGTGAGCAAGGGGTCAAGAAAATGTGGTATGTCTGGGTGACCTTAATCACACACAGGTTCAGGCGGACTCCGGTTTCACTTGTGGGCCTTATTTCAGGTCACTGCCTCAAAGTCAAAGGAGGGCACAGTCATTATCTCCAGCAGGAGAACCCAATCATCCACACAATGAAATGAGCTCCGTTCTCACAATGCACTCAAGTGTTGTCCATCTCCCTGGGCTGAACACATGTATTCGCAGTACGTGCTAATCTATGAAGTGAATTAGCCGTAAGAAATTTGTCCTGGTCTGCTCGCTGTTGCCTCGGCACACAAAGCAGATTTACAACCCATCAAACAGCATTGGTACTGAACCGACATCAAAACCAGTGCCTGGAAAATAGACTATATTAGTCATATTGTGCATTAGGGTTGGCTATTATAGCTAGCCGCTCTGTCTGCTGTGCCCGTTATTGACATTGCACATGCAATAAATGTATTACATTATATAGATTACATGTTCTTTCAACGGTTATTTCTACTAGGCCTTCATGCAGCTCAAAAAGGTAAATGTTACAATATAGCACCAGCAAAACAGCCAATGACATCTCATTAGTATTTATAAGTAAAGTGTGGCTCACGTTTATTTATGTTTGGATATAAACAAAATGATAGAATCCGAAGTATAACGTTTATACAAAACTAATATAAAACGTTTTCAAATCCTACATTGGGATACATACAATACTGAATACATTGTTGATTTTACTGGATTTTTATACAAATAATCATAATGATAATAGATTATTATTATGTGTTTATAATAAAGCTTTGATAATAATTAACTTCAGTCATACAAGTAATGCAAATAACCCATCTAGATTTGAGTGAATACAAAAAATAAATAAATGTTTGCTAATCTCAGACAAAGTTTCTCCATCATGTCTTCCTGCAAACAAACAAACAAATTAATAAATAATAAATCATTGTAAAATGATTCAAAAAGATTTGTCCTTTATATCAAAGGGTTATTTTAGATATTTTATCAAAATGTTGATATTGCACATTTAATAAGTGGGTGACACTTTAAGTTAATGCATTAACTAATATTAAATAACAACAAGCAATACATGTTTTCAGTATTTATTCATATTTGTTAATGTTAGTTGATAAAAATACAACTGCTTATTGTTAGTTCATGTTAGCCCATTAAAGAAAATATAAACAGATACAACTTTTGATTTTAATAATGTATTAGTAAATGTTCAAATTAATATTAACTTAGATGAATAAATGTTAGTTCATGTTATACCACTCTCAGAAAAAAAAGGTACAAAAGCTGTAACTGTGGCGGTACCTTTACAAAAGGTACACCTTTGTACCTAAAGAGTGCATATACGTCCCTCAAAGGTACATATTGCTACCAAACGTGTACATATTAGTACCTAAATGGTACATATTAGAACCCTTTTGAAGGGTACTGTCCCAGTGACAGCTTTTGTACCTTTTTTTTCTGAGAGTGTGTAGTCAACTATAATGCTAACTTTTTGCACAGTATTACCAATCAGGGTTATTGTCTTTCCAAACACCCAAAATGTACATGTACACTCGCTGTGGGATCAACCACAACCCTCGCTCCTGTAAATACTGCAGCTGAGCTTCTGTAAACTCTTTGTAGACTTGATTTAGAGTTATCAGACTCTAAATCAAGTTAGACAGAGCTGCCAGTCCACAGGCACTCTCGCCTATGTTTAATTAGTACAGATTGACTCCCTCATCAGAGTGACATGCGCTAAAGCAAGACTACGAGCTATGGCTCCCATATCCCTCATTGATTTCAATATCATTCAGTATGATAGCTTTGTTGTGTCTTAACACCTGAGGTCCTTGCCACGCAAACAAATAGAAAACAAGCACAGCAAACACTCTACACTTAAAGCTTGACAGCGCTTTAGTCAGACTTCAAACTACGTGTGACTGCAGCAAAATGACGATCTGCTCTGGTGAAGGCTGAGGTGAATATATTTCATCTCGTGAGATCTAACCAGCCAAAAAAACATCACAAATATACGGTGTCGGCGGAAATCACATGCAATAATCCGTTTAACTGATCTATCAAAGGTAGACTTCACATGCTCAGCTAATGAATCAGTTATGACTCCCAGTCTGATTGTTTCAGAGCGTTCTAAACAGTTTTAACACGTTTCACTTGATTGCATGAGCTCAGCTGTTCATTTTAAGGGACAGTGGCTCAATGTTTCGAGGGAGGAATAACATTATCTGTCCATGTGCTTGGCTTCTGCTTATTGAGATTTATCATGCCCACCATCCATGGCAATCAAAAGGCATCGCCCCATGCAGACAGATTGCAGAACAGCCAAAGCCTGTTTGCATTTGTAAAAATTCAAAAAAAAAAATAAAAAAAAAAAAGGAGAGAGAGAAAGAAAGAGACAAAGCAATATGAAAGTACATAGCTCACAAACGAGTATACTGTCTTTTATCTGCCGATAAAACAACTTAAAAAAAAATATAACATTTGAAACAGCAATGACCAAATGAGAAGTTTATGCCTTTATGTGTTGTCAAAACATCAGTGAGCTTTGAAAAAAGCAGACGCTTTGGTCTGGTCTTATGATTTCATTTTTTTTGTGTGTTTTTTTTATTATTTTTTTTATTTTAAGTTTTGAAATACGATCCAAGCCGTTCGGTTCAAATATTAAAATCTCAAACACTTTGAAAGGTGTGCTTTAGGTGTATTTACAGCGCAAAAGAGAAGTGCCTGGTTTGAAAAGGCATTCATTTTGTTTTAGTATTGAAAAGGTGTTTTAAAAAATGTGTTTCATAAAGGAGCGTAAGACTGCACCCAAGGAAAGTAATTTATCTTTCAGCGTCTCTTTGTCCTATTTATTTAGAAAATATACACAATTTTTCAAGCACCCATCATGTGTGACAAAAGCCACTACTGTTAGATGGAGGGAAGCAAAGAGTATGGCAAGGTATTAAACAATACAGCAGCTTTCAAAGTGCTTACTAGGCAAGCGGCAGGCATCCGAAGGCATGCGGGGTCTACAGGGCAGCTCTCTGGGGCCGACAATCTGTACGAACAGTATATGCTTCCAGCTCCTGCTCACATTCCCCTGAACAGCAGGTCTGCCTCTCTTACATTTGACTGCCTGCAGCCAGATTTAATCTAATGAACGCATAATGGCACACACACACTATCCTATAATAAAATCTTCTCGGGTCTGTTTTGCAATGTAATACCGAGCTGACATTTTGTTGACATTCCAGATCAGGATTTTGTACTTAAGTCGAAAGCAAGACAAAGTTTGGATGTCATAAATATATAATGATCCATACTATGAATAGCGATCTTAAAAATAGCAAGGTTTCAGCCCTCATATTGATATTTGCTAATAGCCTCTGCCAGCAAGTTAAGTTTGGAAGAATGTCAATTCAAGCTTGCATAATTCTAATTTCTTTGTCTCCTGGAAACTTAACAGTGTGTCTGCTCTCGTTCACCGTCCTCTGAACGCATCTGGCCGCCTGCTGCACAGACCGTGGAGGGGATGCATATTAAATCGAGAGCACCGGCCATTCAATTTGGCCTCTGATCACACGTTGTTGTCCAATTAAAAAGGAAAGCTAATTGAATTAAATTCCATTTTGCATTTTTTGACCACGTTATACAATGTTGATCCATTCTGTTAACACTTTTTCCCCCTCCGGTCTAGCACCGGTTCACCTTTAAAAGAGCATTATATGGTCTCCTGGCTACGTGACATCCATACGCCATCCACTCTTGTCGTTCCGAGCTCTAATGAGTCTGCTGCCGACTAATTAGATAAATATGTCTCGGTTGCGCTTGTTGTCCATTGTCTCGGTTGCACTGATGATGAGGTGGTTAAAAAGTAGGGATACAAAAACGAAAGGTTCATTCTAGTAGTGTTGAGAGAATTTGCTTCTCTATAGCATTAATTAAATAGCCAAGGATATTTAATATAAAACAAAGGTTATACACTATCAATCAAAAGTTTTTTTTTTTAAAGAAATTAACCTTTTCATTTTATGTATCAAACTGTTCAAACTGTGACTGGAGACATTTATAAAATTCTATTTCAAATTAATGCATTTTATTTGAACTTCCTATACTTATATGTGCATCTGTTTGCAACGTTGATAATAACACGAAATGTTTCTTGAGCAGCAAATCAGCATATTCGAAAGATTTCTCACTAGCTTTGCCATCACAGGAATAAATTCTGTAAAACAAAGTTGCTGCCTTAAATTTTTTTAAGTTCAATCAACTTGGATGTTTAAACCATTTCAACTTAAATTACATTAAACTGACTTAAAAAATTTGTTGAATCTTGTATAACATAAAAAAGTTGACAATTGCTTAACTTATTTTGATGAGTTAAAGCAAGGTAAAAACATATGTTGTCATAACTTATTGATTATATAATATTTTACAGTGTAAACTCCGAGCGGGATTCGAACAGGCGTTTCTGTCGTGAGAGGCAGGCGCGCAAACATGGATGCTAAAGGCTGCAGCCTTAGCATCTATCATTAGTGCATCTCTTGAAGCCAGGGGAGTGAGGTTTACCTGCACAGTTCTCACTAGCTGGCCTCCTTTACACTCACCCCCCTAAACTTCACTCCCATCCGGGTCACGGCACCATCGTAACCCCTCCGGGCCTACTCGCTCCGCTCCGAGCAGGACTCAAACCGGCGTCTCCAACATGGGAAGCGGGGGCACTAACAAGGGCGCTAAAGACCACAGCCTCTTTAAATGTTTTATTTTTTGTTTTGTTTTATTTTATTATTATTGAATAAATGGAGCCTTGGTGAGCAAAAAAGACTTCTTCAAAATCATAGAAAAATATTACGAGCCAAAAACATTTGAATGGTAGTGTATTTCAGTATTCCTTTTATTTCTTTTCAAATATCAGAAATGCCATTCATAAGAAGCTATTCAGACCAGGCTTAGGAGCGACAGCTGTATGTTCAGCGCGACAAACGCAAGCCTCGTTGAGAGACAGCTCTGTTGAGGGGCTATTATATAGTCAACAAAGTAACAACGGCTTGGAGCAAATCACTTGTCTATTGTGTGGTCAAACATTGTTCGGAGCAGGGTTCAAAAGCCTGCCCTAATTAGGTCTCACTCTAGAGACGTCTACTCCATGTCAGCTATGTAGTATACAATCGCCGGCAGAGCGGAGCAGAGAGTGTCTGAGGCTCAGTGATTAGCACCCTGCCCAGTTAATTTGAGCAAGGTTTGGATCAGGACTAATCAGGAATTAAGAGTCGGCATCCACCCTAAACCGCCTTCTTTACGCCATCACACTTTCAGGATGGAAAAAAGGCAATTGTCTGCTGTCTCCGATTATCCCCAGGAAAGCCTATAATCTGGCTGACAGTACTTAAGGAGTCAAGCAGCAAATAAACAACATTGATTATCATCCACTGTTCTTTTTTCTCCCGTTTTTTTTTTTTTTTTTTTTTTTTGTCCTGTAGATAGATGAGGAAGTTTGGTGGCACCAACCCCCCTTCTTACCATCTGCTTCAGCAAATGTTAAGGCTGGGTAAATACCTCTTAGTCCTCTGTCCAAACCAGATTATAAGCTATTCTAAGATGCGGCTGGGCTCTTATCGTCTTCCAATCTCTTTTGCGAGCGTAAATCAAGAAATCTGTGCTGGATTACCTGGATTACAGTGGCTCTGAACAGTGTCTTTAAGTCAACGCCTCCCAACCTGACTAGCCGATCTTCTGCTTACCCACTTAGAAAAGATCTCATGGAAATGTCCGTTCCACACGGCACTGTTTCCTAGAAATAAGCCCTGAAGATGGAGGAAGAAGATGCTTTCTTTGGAAAATGAACACACGTTTTGTGTGTCACAATTGTGTATATTTCTTAGAGGGAACAGTTCACCCATAAATGAAACTTCTGTCATCATTTACTCACCCTCATGACGTTCCAAGCCTGTTTGGCTTTCTTCTCACGTCACGGTAAAACACAAAACAAGGCAATTTGAAAAAAAAAAAAAATCTTTTCCGTTCAATCAAAGTAAAAATATAGTTAAAAAATTTCTTGAAAGAAAGTCATGAGGATTTTGAGAGACATGAGATTTAGTAAATAATGGCAGCATTTTTATTAGAATTGGGTGAATTATTTCTTGATTTTATTTAAATTTGTAAAAAATAGCAATAAACATAAGAGACCACTGCAAAATGTATCTGTTTGAGTAAAATAAAAATGTTTGATTTATTCTACAAACTACTGACAGCATTTCTTCCAAATTCCACATAAAAATATTGTCATTTAGATCATTTATTTGCAGAAAATTGACATTTGGTTAAAATAATGGAAAAAGATGCCATGTTTTCAGACCTCGAATAATGCAAAGAAAACAACAGAGCTGTATAATATATATGCAAATATATTTCACAGCAGCACTAATAGAACTTTTATCATTTCCCTTACAATGAAAGTGAGTAAACCATGTTTTATATAAGATAACCCTCACAAAAAATAAATAAAAAACAATAAACAGATTTGGAACAACATTGTAAATTATGACAATATTGATTTTTGGGTGAACTATTCCCCTTTAACAAACATTAAAATCATTAAAACCTCCATGCCACTAATAAATAAATAATGTGAATTATGTTGCAGAGCAGTGCAAAAAATGTGGCATACAAAATATACCTTGCTAGGATATATGCAGACAAAATGAAAAACAAGCTCTGGAAATTGAATTCTGATCCCTTGTTTCATAAGAATGTATTTCTTAGACAGTGTCTTCCTGAAGATTAGTGTATAACAACATTCTTCAATTGAATTTCGAGAGCATTTAATCAGACAGCAGTGTATTTATTTTGAAGCTTTTTTACATTTTCTCTCTGGAATAATAAGCCTTTACAACCTGGCAATCCTAGACAAACAAGCACGACAATCAAGTTTAAAAGCAATTCCTAATCTCCCCTGAAAACCAACAAAAAGCTATATGGCTGTAGAGCTGCTTTAACGTCAGACGTGCTCCATTTAGGACAATCTCTTCTGCATTAGGATGCTTTTGAATGTGAGAAACAGACTCTCTAATTGACTAAACGCATTGCTCAATTCTGTACTGAAAGAACTGTCTGCATATATACAGACTCATAATTCATTTCCTTCATCAATGACATTAATATCAGCTATCGCAGAGCTATTGTATGTAAATCTGTGCAGCCTAAAAATAGTTATGCCTGTGTGGCTTGTGAATATTTATACCATTGTACTTTTAACCAATGGGCACATTTTAACAAGCGACAACCGGTGTCTTTAAGAACTGCTTCGATTTTTGAACACACAAATGTAGAACTGCAAAAAAAATGATTGAATTATTCAGTTTGGCAGAGATTTGGAAGCAGGAGTGCGCTGCACTGCCTTGAGTGCAAATAACAGAGACCATCTTCCTGTTTCCTACACCGCTGCACAGAAAATGCATAAATAGCACTACATAGAGATAATCAGCAAACCCTCTGGGGCTTGGACACAATATTCTCAGTCTGCAGTAATTCCCTCGTGTACCTGATCATTTATAACGACGGACGACTCTCCGGTACCCTCAAATCCCGGCCCCATTCTGCCCCTCTGTGTGTGATGTAATACTGAGGACACAGGATATGATCGATATGAATTATAAATATGATCTCAAGACATATGTTTTGTTGCACTTTCTCAGCAATCTGATCCTAGTCTATCCTCCTCAAGATACATTTTGTCATTCTAAAGTCCGGCCGATTTATTAATTCATGAGCTCTTCTATGGTGCAGTACTCTCATAGTCAGCACCTGCTGGAGAGGTACTTTCATAGGCATTCAGAGTCAAGTAATGCAGTTCCTCGCTGGTTTCACTTTCATTGTGCTGTGGCAGCGTGGCTTGTTTAGAGTCATTACGTTTCTTTAAATTAATCAAAATTTGATTTATTTTTAGAAATAATTTATGCATTTATTCTTTCCCTCCAACACACGCAGGAAAGGAAAAGAGAAAATGAAGCTATGTGTTTCAGAGGATTTGTAACTTTGTGCAAAGTCAGATGTGAAAGTCGAGTGCAATCAAAGGCAACATTAAACATAAGTTCACCCTAAAATTTTAACTGCGTCATCATTTACTCACCCTCATGCCGTTCCAAATCTGTGACTTTTTCTTCTGCAGAACATAAAAGAAGATATTTTGAAGAACTGTTTTGGTTCATTCAATGTAAGTCAATGGGGTCCAAAACAACAGCCCACTACCTTCAACTGACAAAAAAATAAAAACTCAAGAGGCTGCATTTAATACTTGCCTAATAACCCTAACCCTAACCCTAACCCATACAGAAAAAACAGCAGTATTCTAAAAAAAGATTTAAAAAAATTCAGCATCATTAATCTTTCAGAAATCAATATAAAATGCTGATTTTCTGCTCAAGAAACATTTCTGAAAATAGTTGTGCTGCTTAATATTGTTTGCGGAAACTGTGATTTTTTTTTTTTTTTCTGAATTCTTTGAAGAATATAATGTTCAAAAGAACAGCATTCATATGAAAAACAAATCTTTTGTAATATAAATGTCTCTACTACTTTTGATCAATTTAATGCATCCTCGCTGAATAAAAGTATTCATTTGTAAGAATAATGTCTCACTTTGTGTGTAAATGACTTTCATTTTTGGGTGAACTGTACAGTACCTTTAACCTGTTCAAGGTTGTTTTAGGCTAATGTACTCAATCCCTGAGGCATTTCCATTATTAAGGCTGAAACTTTACAGTTAATCAGTCTCCTTATTGACAGTTGCTTTATTAGATTATGAGCAAACATGCAGGTACGTTAGCTTTGTGCACACCACATGGAGCCACATAATCCATGGCATGTAGCAGCTAGAGCATTTCTATTTGATTCAATGAAAATTCTTCTTCCTCTAAACGCTGTCAAACAAATAATACATTTAAGCTCAACGCCACAAATCAAGCAGAGCCAACACACAAAACTCTCCTCAGCTGTCACAGTCAATTTGAAGAATAACAATGGCTAAATTACATATCTTTAAGAAACATAATTTGCCAGCAGATGGAGACCAATCTGTTGGAAGATTTTTGCCCATTCTTTAAATCCAAAGACAGTAAGACTCTCTGGAATACTCCATTCTGATTGGTCGATTGCGGCATTCTGCGTTCAGATTTGTATAATGCAGCCACTGATGTCAACTTCCTGAACGAGCTAAATGACTTTTATGCTCGCTTTGAAAGAGACAACAGAGAAACTGCCACCAAGCTCAAATCCTCAGCTGACCACCCACCGATCACACTCTCCTCCACAGATGTCTGCAATGCACTGAGCAGGATCAGCGCGCACAAGGCTGCTGGACCAGACAACATCCCTGGACGCGTACTCAGGGCATGTGCGGAGCAGCTCGCTGGGGTTTTTACAGACATTTTCAACCTGTCTCTTGCCCAAGCAACTGTACCAACATGCTTTAAATGCACTTCCATTGTGCCAGTGCCAAAACACTCCAGCCCGAAGTGCCTTAATGACTACCGCCCTGTAGCACTCACACCCATCGTAATGAAGTGCTTTGAGCGGCTGGTCCTGGCACACCTAAAAGACTCTCTACCATCCACATTGGACTCACACCAGTTTGCCTACCGTAGCAATAGGAGCACAGAGGATGCAGTCTCCATGGCACTGCACTCTGTGCTCACACATCTGGACAATAAGAACACTTATGCACGCATGCTGTTTGTTGACTTCAGCTCAGCATTCAACACTGTCATCCCAACTAAGTTAATAGCCAAACTAGGAGACCTGGGCTTCAACACCTCCATGTGCAACTGGATTTTGGACTCCTTGACCAACAGACCCCAGAATGTTCGATCAGGCTCCAACTGCTCCACATCCATCACACTCAACACTGGTGTACCACAGGGCTGTGTGCTAAGCCCGTTCCTCTACTCCCTCTTCACCTCCGACTGCAAGCCTGTGTACGGATCTAATTCCATCGTCAAGTTTGCGGACGACACTACGGTGATTGGTCTCATCAGCAACAACGATGAGACTGCCTATAGGGAGGAGATCAAGCACCTGGCCACATGGTGCACCGAAAATAACCAGCTCCTCAACACCACCAAAACGAAGGAGCTCATCGTGGACTTCAGGAAAGTGTCAAGAGGCACACACGACACCATCTACATCAATGGAATGGCTGTTGAGCGTGTCTCCAGTTTCAAGTTCCTGGGGACCCACATCTCGGCGGACATGACCTGGACAACCAACACCTCCAGCCTGGTCAAGAAGGCTCACCAGCGCCTCTTCTTCCTGAGGACACTGAGGAAGAATCAGCTTTCCTCCACTATCCTGGTGAACTTCTATCGCTGTGCAATAGAAAGCATCCTGACCAACTGTGCTACAGTGTGGTATGGGAGCTGTTCTGTTGCAGAGCGCAAGGCACTGCAGCGGGTGGTGAAAACCGCCCAGCGCATCACTGGGACTCCACTACCTGCCATCGAGCACATCCAGAGGAAACGCTGTCTGCATCGAGCTCGCAGCATCCTTAAGGACTCCTCTCACCCAGCCCACAGACTGTTTTCTCTCCTGCCTTCCGGCAGGCGTTTCAGGTGCCTCCGGACCAGGACCAGCAGACTAAAGAACAGTTTTTTCCCCAGAGCTGTCTCTTTATTAAACTCTAACCCTCATTGATCCCACTCCCCTTATATACTGATTGACTCTCCTCTCCCTCCTCACACCTGCCTCCATTTTGTTATTTGCAATACTATAATGTTCATTTGCACTGCTGACTGTTATTACAGTAACAACTGTTTACATATGCATCTTGCACTACTACCTTGACTGGAATATGCTCATTTGCACTGCCGACTGTTTATTTACAGTACCGACTGTTATATATACATTGCAATATCGTACCTTAACTGTAATATGCAATTACTTTCCACTGCACTCACTCGGATAGCTTCTGTCCAAACTTTATTTGCACTACTTTAAATCCATTGTTATACTGCTCATTAGCCTAACTTATACATATATCTATTTGTAAAATTCTGTTTATAGTAATATCCATCTGTATATTATGCTCACATTCTGTTTATAGTAACAGCCATCTGTATATATATTCATAGTACATATCTATCTGTAAAATTATGTTTATAGTAACAGCCATCTGTATATTATATTCAGTACATATCTATCTGTAAACATTCTGTTTATAGTAATAGCCATCTGTATATTATTATATTCAGTACATTTCTAGCTGTAAATTCTGTTCACAGTAAGAGTTATCTGTATATTATATTCATAGGACAATCTATCTGTAAATTTTTGTTTATAATAGTATTCAACTCTATATTTATTCAGTACATATCCATGTTCTGCACTTATGAACCACTGTATATCCTGCACTTGCTGCTATTGCACTTCTGGTTAGACCTAAACTGCATTTCGTTGCCTTGTACCTGTACTTGTGTAATGACAATAAAGTTGAATCTAATCTAATCTAATCTAATCTAATGACCACTTGACAGTATAATTGACCGTTGTAAAAAGCAACTGATTTCCTACATGACTGTGCTAGTCTTTTGTATCATTCTGTGATCTCTTTCTTCTCGAACAACTGATGAAATGATATTTACATTTATGCATTTGACAGATGGTTTTATCCAAAGTAACTTACACTGCACTCAAGCTTTATATTTAATCAATTCATGCATTCCCTGGGAATTGAACCCATGACCTTGGCATTGCTAGCGATGCCATGGGCTACAGTTTGAGCTACAGAAAGATAAAATCATATCAATTCAAATCACTATTTCATGTATATTCCTTTATTTATTTGGTAGAAGCAGCAGCCTGCTGATTCTACATTATCTATTAAATATTTGACACAGGATCGTAAAAGTTTTTTTTTTATGTATATATTTATCTGGAATACATGTGCAAGCTGGAGTGAGCAAAAGTATTTCACGAAATAGCAAATGTGCTTTGATGATGGTCTTCTCACTCAGTTCTTATGGAAGTGTGCATGCAAACATAGAGTGTACACATAGTTTAGCACATTGAGAGTTTACATTGTGATATTAATAGCAGGCTGACATTTGCACACTACCTCAGAAAAAAAAAGGAGACAAGCTCAACGTAGTGCATGTGCACCATTTTCTCTAATCGCCAAGGACATATTTCCCTTAAGGGAAATGTGTAGCTCTCCAGTCTTGCAATTTAAAGTAACTTTGATAAGCAATTAAATTGTTTTCCACTGCGCCTCTCATTTCTCCCTTCTTTCATGTGAACTTCTGGAACAGATGCTTTGAAACCACATACATGGGAACAATGGCTGGCTCTTGGGCCTGCTCACAAACGGATGTTGAGGAAATATGTGATCAGTGAGCCTTAAAATTTGTTAATTGTTAAGTCTTATAAAAAGGTATATTTCAATAAATTTCTGCAGTTTCATAATTGAGCTAAATAAATGTGGTTGCGTAATTTATGTACTTTCACAGACTGAGGAGTACTTGTGAGTTTAAAAAGCCAATGTGGCTCAGCTTTTATGCTTTGTATAGGCTTTAATTAATGCACCACAGCATTCTTACTTTATGCACAAAAAAAAAATATATATATATATTGTGAAAAGGAAATTAAGTAATATATTAAATGGGAATATATACAGTGCAGTCCAAAAATCAGAGACCAGATTAAAAATATTTTTTTTAAATCATCAAATGAAGAAGTAGATGCTAATATCAAATAATACATTTTGTGACATGTTCCCCTTACTTTATTGTTTATAATAAAATGAGCATTACATAAAAAAAAAAACTACAATACAGACACATTATCATAGTGGTCTCAGGCTTTTGGACCCCACTGCATATAAATGTAATATTGTTTAGTTAATAAACGACGCATGGAAATGTGCAGTACAATGCAAAAGACTTTAATAAACTTCCAAAGCTCAAACATACATAAAACAGTTATATACAGTTGACTTCACATGTTGGCAAATCAAAGAAGAATACAAAGATAATGTAAGGTGCTTCATATATAATGAAAGTGATGAGACCCTTACATTAAAAGAAAGTCCATTCTTTTTTTTTTCCCTCCCATCCTTTTCTTTGTCTATCGCAAATATCCAGGCATGTCTAATTGTTTCTTGCACAGTGCTACAGTTTTATGTGTGAGTCATTCTGTGTTTCCTACTCCAGAGCGTTACACTTGACACCATTAAGACATCTGATACCTCCGCAGGAGTAAGAGGTCAAACATTTGGGCCCAAAGACACTTCTACAAATCAGCCCATTTGCTAAAAAGGAGTAAATTACTGCTTGAACAAAAGTGCTATCCATCAAAGCAATTTATTAGTGATGTAATAGTCATTCAAGACGGAAATACCAGACTGCTAAGTTTCACAAAAGAGCTGTAGGATGCTTGTTATCACGACTTTAAAGTGCTCATGTAGTGTGAGTTCTCGTTTGATTGTAAATTTATTGCTGTTGACATGAAATCTGAATAGTCCACGTTGTATTTTCGTGCTCTGTATTGTTTTTTCTACTTTTAATATACGTTTTTTAGTTTTTTTTAGTTTTTTCCATCTCGGTTGTATGAATACATAACATGTCAGTTTCAGAATATACAAACACCCAGGTGATGTAACTAAAACCTACCATCTCGTATGACAGATTGCCGGAGGCTTTCTATTCAAAATCAGTTAAATACATCTTACAGGTTATATTGGCTCTGGTAAAAGCGAACTACACAGACAACATATAAAGGTCAGACTCGGTGTCCCTTTCTACTGCGTACAAGGGGATTCTTTGATTAGAAAGCAGGAACACTGTCCCATATGATTGTAGCTTAGTAAAGCATTAGGGCTATATTAGACTCTTCCACGTCCCAAATTCGGAGGCAATCAGTGTCACAGCTAAAGTGTGTTGGTACCTCCTATAGAGGGCCATGCATTTCAGTGTTAGCCACACGTTAACAAGCCTTGGCAATCAGTGACGAGGAGTTTGCCGTATCAAGGCCGTGATAACGGATCTATCGGATACGGCGCCTGTGCGAGCACAGAATGAACAAATAAAACAGTAATAGCAGGTGAGCAAAGGATATATAGAATGAAAAAAGAAACAACCAGCAGGCACGTCAAAGTTTCATCGAACTTTGTCTAATTCGTCAATCAAGAAAATCAATAAATAGACACACAGACGACAAGGACTGTGATGCTTCTATACATAAATACATATCTATATAAACATCCTATACAGAGGTCTTTGCCATAGTCATATTCCATTTGGATAAGCAGAGTGGAGGTGTCTTTCGTGCCCTATTCGGTGCAACCGGTGAATGAGGACAAAAGGGTTTAAACAAAGCATTTCAAACCTCCTAAAAATCACAAGCAGAGTTTCGGACGGTTAAATTAGTCTGATGTTGCTCTCTAGGACTCGTTTGAGGCTGGAGATTCTGTACAGTTCACGTTTTCACCTCTTCAGTGATTGCCTTCCTCTCCCTCCCTCCCTCTCTTTAGGAAATGGCAGCTAGAGATTGATTTTTATCCTGTGGGAGCGAGCTGTACCTGTGCCACAGAGTGTGCCATAGAGTGGTGGTTTCAGTGCCGTCTCCTGTAATATAGAGAGACAGACAGATATAGGGAGATTGTAGTTACAAAATCATCTGGCTTGCTAAGCTGCAGTATGTACTGTGTAAGATGATAATGAAGTCCTCTCTCTCTCTCTCTGGACATATACATTCACATGCATACATGAAGAGAGAGACAGAGAAAGCATTCTTCAAGGAACAGACTAAAAGAGTTTTGTGCTATTTTCATCTTGTCGGATTTACCTTGAAGAATGCTGGGTGTTATCAACGGGTAAAAGTGACTAGTCAGTGCATGCAGGTAAACCAAATTGCTTTTTGCTCCAAATGTGCTGTTACATCCACCACACTACAGCAACACTCATTCATTGATGACAACAGGAAGCTCATGTGACTAAAACATTTCTTTTTAAGATAGTTATATAGTGGTTTGGTATAAAACTTTTTAAAAAAGTGTTTTTTTTTATATTTATATATTTTTTTTCTACTCAACTGATAGGGTTATATTACTTCATTATTACTTTTCTGAGTCAACCTCTGAAATTCATCACTGAAATATATATATATATCTGTAAGCGACAGTGGATGAATCTAATAAGCATGTGCAAGAGAAAAGTACCATTTCAAAGCTCCCTATAGTTACTCTTCGACAATGCCAACAAATAAAAATAAAAGATAAGCGACTTAAGAGACTTTTTCAAGCTGACAGTAGTGACATTAAAGTGCAGCTTAACTGGTAGAACACAATGTCAAGCTCATTGTTCATTTCCCAGGAAACACATGCTGATAAAATGAATATAATGGATTTAGGTAAAAATCTACCTCACACTGCTGTTCCTACTTCAAAAATGCAGAAACACATGTATGGATTTCTATGTGAGCCCATTTAATTATTGTATGACCACAACTGAAAAGCTGATTTTTTTTTTTTTATGCAATAACCAAATCATCCATAAAGCCTCAGGACAATACTGTTAATGGCAAACTTGTATTTCACTCACGATTCTCTATGGCTGAAACAAATGGTAAAAAAAAAAAAAAAAAACAGAGAACAGTATTAAACGAGCATGTAGAATATATTACTAAAGTCTGAGACGCACAAGAATTGCAGATGGGCAATTGCTGATTGTCTAAAGGCAAACTAGGAAGTCGCCTAGGGCAGCAGCACAGTCAGGCTGGCAAGAAAGAAAGAGTTTTATTTTTTTATTTAATTCATTCATCTATTTTTGGGACATTCATTTATAATTTGACTATATTAGACTTGTATTCGAAAAGTTATCACCCCATTAGTTCTAAATCTAAATATACTTTCAATCATTTTACCTAGTAGTGCCACTCCCGCCCCGCCCCGCCCCGCCCCTACTCTTTAGAGCGGCATCGGTCTACATGCAAAACACCCTGATGTACAACCAAAAATGTCATCAAAACGAATAAAACTATCAGGACATGAATACGAAAGATGACGACTTTTACTGCTGGAGATGACTAATGATTTTGAAGCCCGACACTCACTTCTGAAAGGTAGGGTTATGTAGCTTTTGTGTTTGTGAAAGAAAGTGGGGGAGAAGTGACGTAGTTCACCTTATTGTGTGCGTAATATTTGTATAGGCCATATATTAATATTTATAATATTTATAACTGCTACGAAGAGATGTGCAAGTTACAGGATTCCGGGTGAATGAGCACAGCTTGCAGCTTCGCAGCTACCAGAACTACCACAGATTTGCTGCTTTCCATGTGTCTCTCACTGAAAATGAACTAGAGACTTGTGCTTCCGCGTCCCATGTAAAACTATCTTTATGTCGAAGTGGTACTGCGGCCCACCTGGAATTATACAGAATCTTCCGGGAGATATTCTTATTAATAATATAATATGGAATGTGCATTTCCAGATTTTTTTTACATTGCATAATGAAAAAATTATAATCAGAAAACATGCTTGGATTTAGGGCTGCAACAAACGATTATTTTGATAATCGATTAATCTAACGATTATTAGAACGATTAATCGACTAATCGTCGATTATTTCTCCGACTAATCAGTAAGTTTGGAACGATTATTCAGCTTTTTCAATTAGTTAAAACTCTGAGTTATACATATTCTAACTATAATATAAAACAAGAAAATCACTTCAGCTTTTGAAATGGTTGTTTTAATGAACTTTGAGCCAACTAAACAGGTCATTCTCTTTAAGGTTTCAGATTTCTGTCCAACTCAAATCACGCACAAATGCTCTCTAAGCATTGGTTAAATATTCTTCTGTTCTCTTTCAATAGAAAAAAATAATCAAAAAAATGATCAGCTGCATTACAGAAAAACTTAATCTGCAAACAATTATTATAAGAATATTTTTTTTTTTAAATTGACATGACAATTGAGCTGAGCTGACAGACATTCCCATACACCTTTTAATTTACAGTATAAAAAAACAACCATGGAACAAAATACAGGCAAGTGATAAGACCGTAATACCTAATAGAGTTACAATAATAAAAACAGCCCTGACTCCTAAGCTCGATCAAGCTTTATTCTATGCAAAAATAAATCATCACATTACTGTAATTATATTATTATTGTTAATATTATTGCTATTATTAGTAGTATTGCATTATCTAATAAAGAGATCTACTGATAGCTCCAGCTGGAGAACATTCACCTCTCACCGGCTCGTCTTGTGCTTTAATATGCATGTTGTGCTCCCGTGAAAAGCAAGTTCCGCCTTGCATGTATTGCACACGACAGTATTCTTGGTTTGAAGTTTTGTGAAACTTTCACACACCTTGCTAGTTCGGATCATAGGTTCGGATTCGTTTTCACTCCGTCATAATTCGCGCTGTTTTCTTCTACCGCAATGCATTTGTAACGGCTGCATTACACTCTAGCGCTACAGCGCCGTAGCGGTCAAATCGCGATATTGCAGGCTCTTACATTAGGTCACGTGAGATTAAACGACTACTCAACAACACAGATATTTGTCGACAATTTTTTATTGTCGACGTTGTCGACAATGTCGACTAATCGTTTCAGCCCTACTTGGATTTCCTTTTATTTTAGTGCAATTGTGTCAATAAACAAAATATCCAGTCTTTCACATCCATCTCAAAGATCATGTGAGTGTGAGTGTGAAGTGGGGGCGACCCGACATTTTTTTTGCCTAGAGCGGCAGTTGAGCTTGTGCTTGCCCTGCTGATGGGCTAAGCACTGAAGAAATTGCCTGGAGTTTGACACAACTGGAAGTAATCAATAGAGAGAGAGAGAGAGAGAGAGAGAGAAATTTAAGAGAGATTAATCACTTCATGAATTTCTAAAAAATGTGTTTTTTAGAAATCTAGGCACATCTGCCCTATACACGGTGAGATTCAAAAATGAAGTAGAATTTGAATTATTGAAACGAGGGTGGGTAAGATTACAAACTGTGGACTCAAGGATGCCTCTCCCATATTTTATGATGTTTTTGAAAAGCTGAATGTACCATGAAGCTTAATGCAAAGAAAATGTGGGGCATATTCATACCAAACCGAATGTAGACGGGTTTGCAAGTAGCGTGAGGTTAGAATGGCGAAGCTACTGACCTCAAATACACCCCATCTCTGAATATAGAGGCCTTATAGCGTTTGATTTGACTAGCGTTCTTGCATATTCATGGCCTTGCAGGGATCAGTCAAGTACGATGGAATTTACTTGATCTGCCACAACTAAAGTGTGTATTCAGACAGAAGCCCCACGACCACCTCTAAAATGACTGACCTCTAAAATCACTGTCTGAGAACAAGGAGTGCAAAAGATAAAAGAAAGGCAGAAATGAGTGAAAGGGGTGGGAAAGAGGTTTGTGGTGCTGAGCAGAATGCCGAATGGACCTCTGATGGTATTATGAGCCATATGGCCCATAACTATGTTGTATTTTGACAAGCTTTTCTGTGATGCTGACATCATTCCCAGCCCCCTAAGCATCCCATTGACCTTCATCAACGAGTGTTTCCTGGGAGAAATGCATCCTTTAATGGTCGCTACAAATGTTCTTGCTCCTATTCATCATGGCACATTCAGACATGATGTTTCTCAGACATCGAGATGGGGCCACTAAAGTTAAGTAATGCTGACATTTGTGTCACTGCTTTATAGCTAACAAGAGACACCAGAGCTAATGCACCAAATATGGGGCCAACCGGTATGGGACATGATCTGATATTTCAATATCTGGTGTCTGTCTGTCAGTAATGTCTCTCAGCTGCTTTCCAAGTGTTGTTTACAACGACTAAGTAAGAAGAAATATTAAAAACAATAGCTATTTTATAATAAGGTTTGCCCAGTGGAATGCTTAGATACTACATAAAGAGCACTTCAGAATTGAAGATGATTCAGGATCGTATAACTTTTTTTTTTCTTTTTTTTTAATGGGCTATTTCAATAGTCTATACCTGTCAAAGCATACAGGATAACCTTAAGATGTATAGGAATAACATATATCTCTAAGGCATGCACTGTTATTTAACCCAATGTCTTTAAATATTGAATAGTTTTAAGTTTAATTCTCCAAAAGAAAAAAGAAATAATAGAAATCATAGAAAGATCTAGTCCAAACCTGCCCTGCGGTAGGTTTTGAACTGCTCAAAGAAAGGGTTGATGTTGATGTCTGATTTTCGAGAATGCAATCTTTTACTACAGTATATCCCTGTCAATAAAATAATAATAATAATAATAATAATAAAAATAATAAAATCTCTCTCTCTCTCGGCGCTTTGAATACACCCGGCATCCTAATTTTCTTATCTACTTTGTACTTTTTGATCAACAAACAAACAAAAAAAATATATAATTTTGACGGCATTGATGAACCTGTGGTGGTTTCTGCGGTAGGGAAGAAACGTAAGCCATCGAAATCGAATCATTTACGTGAGGAGATTAAGAAGATGAGGCACTCGGGAGGAGGAAAAATGCCGGCTGTTGCTTGTTCTCACACTACAGCGTCAAACTTCTGTCACGCTGACACGTTGACCCCAGGAGATCTTTTGAAAAACTTTCAATTGTTTTACTCAAAGTCAACGAAAACCGAGCAGGACCAAGCCATTTTACAGCTGATCGCCGTCAGAAAAGTTCAGGAGGTATTTCCTAGCGAAGGCTGATTGAATGTATTTTTAGTCCAGTGCCTGAATATAGGCCTAATATTAGTATTTACCGAGTTCAGAGGCTGTTATATGTGGATCAACTTACTTTGTTTTTGTATTTTCAACAGTTTCAATCTGAATGGATTAATTGCATTTTGAAAAAAAAAAAAAAGTGTTATGAATTTATTGCATTTTGGGGAAAAAATTATTTGTTTTTATAATAAAAATCAATTCTGGATTTGAATTTGTTTATGTTATAATAACCTAAAGATGCTATGTGAAAGTTTGAAACAGAAAACATTGGTTTTCATCTTGCCACTTTCTTGGTAAAGAAAACACATTTTTACTCAAATTAATCAAAATGGATGTATCACGTTTTGGAACCAAACACATCATATATATATACAGTGTATATATATATATATATATATATATATATATATATATTTTAGGGGTGGCACGGTACATGAAAAAACATCCGAACCGTTCGGCTCGCTTGTCTCGGTTCAGAGCGTGTGTACGTCGCACGGTTCGACGCATGCGCAATGTAGCCTCGTGCCCGTGCTAATACAATGCTAAAGCATAAATCAGATGTATGTAGAATAACATTACGATGTCCAGCAATCGATTTAAATAGTACACTGGGTTTACTTAGACATTTAATGAGATCTACTCCACTACATGTTGTTTTTTCACGTGAATAAATACATAGATCAACTGTTTCACGTATGTACTTTAACGGTCCAGTGGCAGAACTTTTGCCAAGCGTGTCATAGATTTTGGGTTCTAATCCGCACTCGTAAAGTTATATAATTTTTTTTCTTTTTCATCAAAACCGATTATGTACATCAGTGGTTGTATATCAAGCAGGGACAGATTTGTGTGAATTTTGTTTTGTGATTTCACCGGAACGAATAGAGAGTCTCCTCAACGGATTGAAGCGCGCGTCCGAGTGAAGACTGTGCGCGAGCCACAAGAGAACACTGTATCAGCGCCACTGATCGCAGCGGCAACGAGCTCTTTGATCACTTGATTAATAAAAACACATTTCACCGCTAGATTGCTTCTGATTTAACAAACGAAGGAAACGAATACTTTGCTAGTTAACTGGAGATGTTTTATTTATTTGTATTGGTACATCCGTGCCGCGAGATGTTTCAAAAGTGGTGGGGACAATATCGACCCTGGCAAAAAGTGGTGGGAACATGTCCCACCCGCAAATTACGCCTATGATGACGAGACACGAGGAGAAATTGACAAAGAACTCACTATATTACTTCGGAATGGGAAATGAGAAGCTGTGTTTTGCAAACACGCCCCATTTATGAAATAAATAAATGAATAATTAGATAATTAAGCTATATATCATATGCTGAAGTAAATTTTTGGAGTGTTAAAGATTAAAAGAAAAAATAACAACAAGAACCGTACAGAACCTAAAACCGTGATCCTAAAACCGTGATACGAGCCGAACCGTGGGTTTTGTGAACCGTGCCACCCCTAATATATATATTTATTAATTTGCTATAGTAACTGTAGTACTGACAATACAAGGCACCATCTGAATAGGATTTTTTCACAAACATTTCAAGAAGAATCTGATGCAAGGTTTCAAAACCTTCAACAAATATTTCTGCATATTTCAAAACGTACAGACGCAGGAGGACAACTTTGGCAGGGCAAATTACAAACCTAACCTGAATTATGTGTCATTCCATAATCTCACTATATAAGCAGGCTTATAATGCACCATGGCAGAGTGTTGCTTTTAACTGCATTTTAAAATAAAGGCCTCATGGTGAAAATGGAACATCAGCTATGTGTGGGTGTCACCTTAAATTACCATGCACACAATGTGTCTGAGTGGATATACTGTAATTTGTAAGAAATATGCAGAGGGGGATTTTCTTCAATAAGGACAAGAGCTCACATGATATTACAGAAAAAAAAAAAAACAAGATTGTCTGTGATTGAATACTAATGCTAAACAAAAACAGAAATAAATATTTTGCCAAGCTAGTTACTGTTCATGTCGATAGTGTCTTATATAGTGTCCTATCACTATTTGCATGCTCAGTCTTGTTTGAATCTGGGCCTCTGGAGTATTGCCAACTTACATTCCTGACCGCAGTCCTGTGCTAACCTACTCAAGAAAATGGCTATGCGGCAGACTCAATGCCTGGTCATTAAAAACATGCAGTTGATAGGTAAAATGAATGGTGTTTCAAGCTATTAGTGAATATGCTTCTATTTAAGTCTCACGGTCCCACAGCTCTGTCTTCACCTTGATCTCTTTGACCTACAATCGCACAGCTCAGTCTTCCACTCCGCGAGAAAGACCAGTTGCCGCAGCGAAGCCACCTCTCTCTCCACCCCAATTTACATTTATGTCCCTCACCTGCTTTTATTTATTAGCTATTTTGCATTTGGCACATCTCCTCTGGAACCAGAGACTAGAATACTGGTATTCAAATGAACCTTCGTCTCATTAATGCTGGCAATTTCCCTCAGAGACAACTTATAATGTTTCCTTTGGACTGAGTTCGGAATTCTATTTAAAAATAATCATCTTTTCCCTACTATGTTACAAGTTTTAGCTCTAATGAGTTCTATCAAGCATTTCTGTGGGAAACAATTGTTTCAGCAGTGTGCATCTGTTCAGTTGTGCCTGTGAAACGCAACCCTATCTTGTTTGGTTTTCTGTCAAGCATGCTTGGTTTTGGCATGTCAATCAAGAACAAACATAGCTGTAATCTCAAGCTAGCACTCTTGTTTTTCATACACACAAAAAGTTGTTTTGCTAATAATTACTCTTTAGAATTAAACGTCTAATTTGGAAAAGAAAAGAAAAATATCACATAATCAAAGCTATCCAACTTCTCGCTATCTGTCAAAGTCTTCCTAATATGTAGAATGTTCCTTCAGTTGATCATTTGTGGCATTTTTTCAACAGTATTCTTCAGCGAAGAAGTGAAATGGCATTTTTGTTAATATGAGCACACAACCATAAAACCAAGAACCTCCCAATTTTAAGTTTCAGATTTTCATTTGTGTATTGTATCCTTACATGCATGCATATTTGAGCCCTTGTTGAAGCTCAGAACACGTGGCTGCCACCCTCCATTCCACATCTTTCTCACAGAAGGACAGTACAAATGGGAGCTAGAGCAGCAAGTGGTTGAAGAAAGGAAGTTATGAATTACCTGTCTGGTGTGGATTTGTCCAGGTGCCTTGAAGCTTCCTTGACAGCTGCACTCTGAAACGCTGTAGGGATCGGAGCTGCTGGAGGAACATTTGGATAGTGAGTCACAGCCCACAACGAATGTGTTGTCCAGTGGGAGTTCCTGGATGACATGATGCTTCTTGGGAGCCACAGGGGTCTCTGGTTTGATCTGGAATGTTGGCTGAGGGGAAGCGGATTTGTAGTGCTTGGCTAAGTCAGGACTGTCAGGTTTGAAGGTAGTCGGTGTGGTAGCCCAGTTGTACTTTCCCATTGTCTGCTCCTCAAGTTCAACAGGAAGGTCTAAGGTGCCATTGATGTGCTCATGGGAAGGGTCATCGGACTTGGATTCCTCGATGGTTACGAAATTCAACAGCAAACTTTTTGGAGATCTCTTCTTCTTCTTCTTTTTCTTTTTAATCTGCCGACCTTCCTGGTTTGGTGATACCCACTCACCACTCTGCTTGCTCTTCTGGACAACTTTGTGTCTCGGTGTCTGTCGACAGCGTACCAAAGCAGTCACAAAGATCACCAAGATAACAGTCATAGTCCCAGCAATTATGGCAATAACGACAATCACGTAGCCATTGGTCTGGGGTGTCACATCATTGTCCCCAATGTTCCGCTCCAAGGGAGTCTCCAAACTCTTGCGTAGTTGCTCCTGGATGAATGTGGCATTAGAGACAGTATCATTCACAAACAAATGAACAAGGGCAATTGCATGTAAGGACTCAGGCTGTCCCAAATCCTTAACCTTTACCACTAGCCTATGGAGACCTTGGTCTGTCGCTATGATCTTCTCCTGCAGAGTAATGTTGCCTGTCGTTTTGTCAATGGCAAACAATCCTCTCGGTGACCCTCCAATAATACTATACTGCAGCTCTGCATTCATGCCTGTGTCATTGTCAATGGCAAACACTCTGGTCACCACAGATCCAGGGCTGGTGGTTGAAGGTACTAGATCATAGGAGTAGTTTGAGGAGGGGATGACAAACACCGGTCGATTGTCATTCACATCAACAACGTTTATGGTGACCTTGGCATATGAGGTGGTTTGCATTTGACCTGCGTCCACAGCCTTGACAACAAATGTGTAGGAACTTTGTTGCTCCCTGTCGAAGGTTATGTTTGGTTTGATCACCCCGGTTTTTGGGTCGATGATGAAATTGTCCTTTCCATTTATGATCGAGAGGGTGATGACTGCATTGTCGCCAGCATCTGCATCCGTGACAGTGATCAAACCAACTGTTCCATACAAAGGCAGGTTCTCAGGCACATAGAAGTTGTACTCGGGATGGGTAAAGGCTGGACTGTTATCATTTTGGTCTTGGACTATTAGCTTTACGGTGACGTTGCTTTGAAGAGCGGTAGAACCATTATCCCTGGCAATGACTGTAAATGAATACTTCTCCTGCTTCTCTCTATCCAGCCTTTTGACAACAGAAAGGATACCAGAACGGGGATCTATGTTAAACCCATCAGGAGCATCTGGCCCAAGACTGTAAATAATAAGGGCATTAGAACCACTATCTGCATCTGTTGCACTGATTTTGATCAACTGTGTGCCGGGGTCATTGTTTTCTGGAATGGACAGCTGGATTTCAGGTTGAGGGAAAACTGGGACATTGTCATTCTCATCCTTGATTTTAATCAGAACCATTGCCGAAGTGTTCAAAGGAGGTTTCCCAGAGTCAGATGCGACTATCTTAATCGCATACTCGCGAGTGGTCTCAAAATCTAAGGGAGCGGCAGTTTCAAGCAAAAACTGGTCATTGAAGACCGGCTTCAGTCTGAAAGGTACATCATGATCAGTGTAACAAGTTACTTTACCGTTCAGATCCGCATCTCTGTCTGTCACAGTAATTAGAGCTATTTTTGTGTTAAGGGGGGCATTTTCCGACAACAGCACAGTGCCATTAACTAGATTAATTATATAACGGGTGTCTATAGAGGGGACATTGTCATTAATGTCTGTTACATTGACTATCACTGTAGCCCTTGAAGGGGTAGAGCTTCCGTCACTGGCCAGCACTATAAGCTTGTGCACTGGGTTGACTTCCCTGTCCAACGGCTGCTTGACGGTAATCAGTCCAGTTGTGCTGTCAATAGCAAAATGTCGTTTGGTGGCAGGGGAGATTTGGTTGCTGAAGGAGAAGTGAATCTGAGCATTGGACCCCAGATCAGCATCTGTGGCATGAAGGTGAGTGACAGATGTTCCCATTGGGGCATTCTCAGGAACGTTTACCTCCACCTCGCTGTCCTTGAACACCGGCCGATTGTCATTCACATCTGAGACAGTCACCTGCAGAATGGCTGTGCTGGACTTTGGAGGTGTGCCACCATCCTCAACTTTAATTTTCATCACAAAGGTGTCCTTCGTCTCCCGGTCGAGACTCTGCTGGACTATGAGTTGAGGCCATTTGTCTCCTTCAGGCGTCTCAATGATGTCCAGGCCAAATTCGCTCACACTCTGGAAAATACAGTCAAAAAAAGTCTTGTAAACAGTTTGCAGTATATAAAAAAATAAAAAAATAAAAAACGTGTTAAAGTGTTTAGCGTTTAAGTGTTTAAAGTGTTTAGTTAAGCGTCAGTTAGAGAACACCTCCACTTGATGTTTATGTTTGAACTAAAAATCTCACGCTGCATTTTTCCATCTGCTTCATATGTTATTGCTGTTGTTGTTGTTATTGTGTGTATAACTATTTTTTCTTACTTTAAATGCATGTCAGAACTTATAGACACAAGTCTGAAACATTCAAATACTAATGTGTTTGAGCCAGTCATTTATTCAGGCTTTTAACAGATGTTGGCTTTAGCTTCAGCATTAAACCTTGGGGTTAAAGTTCTTTAATCCTATGAGCAACTGCACAAGGTCTTCAAAATATTTACTTGAAAAGCCCATCCGGGGGATATTATCCTATAAAGCAAACACTGGATCCCCACACAGTAAACAGTTCCATCGAGCACCTGAAAACTAAAATATGTGCCATAAACGATGCACTGAACACTGTTTCTCCCACCAAAGTAAATAGGTCTAAGATGTGGTAAACAATCAAAAATATTTAGCTGGACAGGAAATTACCTTGTGTCATTCCATATTTACTTGGGTGAGCATGAATCGATGCACATATTCCTGTATGAAATATTACAGCAAGCCTTTTATTGACCCTTGTGGTTTTTTTTTTTTTGGTTTTTTTTTTTGCTCCCTGACCTTTACGGATTCCTTAATAAACACACTTAGTTTACTTTTTTGTATTTCAAAACCATTTTACAGTCTGACATAAAATAGCAGATTTAACATTCAAAAACAACATTTTCTACCAACCAATACAAGTAACAAAGCCACAGTGCATCTCATAACAGTATAATAATGAAACAGTGAGTTCTAGCCCAATCCTCTGGTGTATTCTGTTTTGCTGCACACAACTTATTGTTTTACCCAACTAGCAAGACTCTGATTTAGTGTATGGAAGACAACTTGTGCAGTTTCAAGTTCATATGTGAGCAAAGCAAAGGAGTAAAATAGATAAGCTTCCATTTTAAACATACTGCAAGACCACCACAGATTAAAGAAAAGGAAAAACCTGAAAAAAAAAAATCTCCCGGCAAGGGGCTAAATCTAGGCAGCAGCAAAGCCTGAGGAAAATGAAAACAAATGCATATGTAATCCCCGTGAGAGACCAGCTTCGACTGTTTAAAATAATTGCCTTCCTACCAAAACTAGCCCTAATATTTATGATTACAGATCAGGCTACATGGTACGGCAAAACATCACATATATTCTATATTTCCGTGGTTGGCGAGCGAGGGAGACAGGGGAACAGTGCCTGAATGAGAGTCAAGCACATTTGTGAAACAAAGAGGCTCTTTGAAGCTCTTTCAGTCAAAAACATTTTCATGCTAGAACAAGAAGAAACAACTTCCTTAAGAGATAAGCTTCCTGACACACATAAAGCTGGGAAAGATTACTCTGTCTAGGCACACATTTCAAATGTGATTACGATATTTATATGCATTCATGCTATGGGTAATCTTGAGTCATTTAGTCTGGCACTAACAAACCACTTTTTATTGGCACAATGCATGCAGCTACAGTACATGTTAACTAATAACTACAATATCAAACTACAATTTATTTATTTGGTTGACAAAGTAAGCTTTGTACATGCTAAAATCATGTAACATCCCCCTTTGGTGGTTCTTGGCACACTTTTGTGACCATCTGTGGTCTACTGTCAGTACTACCAACACATGCGAAAACACACATATCAAGACTCATCCAAGACATAATTAGCATCAAAAACCAAAAGGTTATAAAAGGAACAATTTGCAGAACAGCACTTCTTCCATATACAGTCAACACAAATCAACAAAGCTGACTGCCGTGGTTATGTTTATATGAGAATCAACACAACAATCTGTGAGAAGCGGATCTGTTTGGTGTGCTTTTGGTTATGATAAATTGGGTTGCATTTTGTCAGTTACAAATACATGCATGGTGACTAAAATGCCTTTTTTAAAACTAATTATATATGACTCTTTTGGATTTATTCAGGGAGATAAAACAGTTTAGCTAATGAGTCTGGTTTTAAAATGTCTAGCAATGAGGGGATCAATCATAATTTTTATGTCAGGCCCATAGAAAATGAAGTTGGGGGATTCTGATCATCTTTAGACGGACTCAGGTAGAGTCAAAAGAACATGAATCACAGGCCCATGGGAAGTGAAAAATGTCTGAAATCAATCCAGGTAGTGCATAAGAATGTGCATATTCATAACAACTAAACTGTAGAGCATTATGATGGACACATGGGATAAATCTCTTTCGTTCGAGTAAAAGACTGACTGGGGATGATACTGGGTGTTAGACAATGACAAAAAAAAAAAAAAAAACTTGCTTAAACTGAACCCAATTGCAATCAAGAAATATATGCAAAAGCGAATGTCAGTTATAAATAACAGAAAAGAGAGCGGTATCCTAACAGTAGAATATATCAGTGGGCTTCATTTTGCATAGTTCAACCCCAGAGTTTCTCTCAGCTTTGCAGACTGGCTGAAGAATCTGTTGTATGAATCAATGAGATGACCTTCTACAGCAACAACTCAGAATGAACTCAGTACCAACAACTGAGAAATGTAATATTTTAGACCCTTGTACCATTGCATTGTGTTATAACACAGAATAAAAGTAATAAATATGAATATCATACAACATATGAATCCATAAATAATATGCACATTAAACTGTCTTAATTTTCTACCAGTACCAACTATAATCAAATTTAATCAGATTTGAGACTGAGACCAAAACACAAGCAGTGTCTCCAAGCCAGATCACACTTTGGCTGAAGAATCAGCCAAAAATTAGGTACAAATGAAACCTGGAACCAACTGACAGCCAGTGATGTGATTAGAATCTGCTACAATTTCCCCAGTGTCCACTATTGTCCAGAACACTCCCAGAAATCAGTTTACCTCATCCACTCACCCTTAAAGTTGATTCACTTTTACTTTTAGACTGATAAAGACTGATTCTCAAGGGAGTAAAACTACAAAACATTTGGTTTAATGAGCATATTCTCTCATAAGCTAATTGTTATAATTATTCATATTTATTTTATATAGAAGATCGACGGCACTGACCTACCAAGAACCGAGACATTTAAGTATCTTGGCTAAACGGTTGCAGTTGATGGAAGTCTGAACCATGAAGCCACTGCGCGAGTCAATGCTGCCTGGCTGAAGTGGCGCACGCAGACCAGCTTCACGTGCGATTGGAAGACCAGTGACCGTCCTAAGTCGAAGGTCAACCGACTGTCATTCGTCCTGTTGCTCGTTATGGTGCTGAGTGTTGGCCCATCACGAAAGATGTAGAACGCCGTTTCTGTGTCATGGAAACAAAAATGCTGCGATGGATCTCCGGCATCACGCAGTTATTTTATACTGCAAGCGATTCCGGGGTAACTAACCTTTTGTGGAAAGAGTCAGAACTCTTCAGCTCAACTTCAGGCACAACAATTACTTTGTTCAAAGAGGATGATATCTTTCTCAAGAATCAATATGAAGCCTTTGTGGTGCAACATTCATAGAAACTCTTTATGGCATGTTACTTATCAGCCCTTGATCATTAATGCATCATTCAACTGGCTCTACACATTGTCTTCAACTGAAATAACTGGAGAAGTGAGAACTTAAATGAAACAAAAATCACACTTTCAATAAATTATTTAAGCTGAGCTAGTTTCTCTTCCATTTCAAATCAGAACCAGGCACAGATGAAAACCAAAATACACATAAATTATTGAAATGAAATGATAACGATAACGCTGACCTTGACTCCCCAAATAAGCAAGCCAATGGATACTTTCTTTTCTTAAGTTTTGACTGTGCCGCAGATCTAAAATGACAATACTAACGGTCCCAGGTGATTAAAAACACACAAATGGCTTCAAAAGAGAGAAACTGCTTTCTTAATGTGAGGTTAGAGTGCTTAAATGGCAAGGTAAAAATAACAATGAGTTGGGTGGAACCCACAACAGAAAAGTCAATATCCTCATCCCATGAGCCTGATCTGATCCACATGGTTCCAGATAGGACTTGTAAAGAGGTTCTCTTTAAGTGATAAAAATCTCTTATAATGGAAAGCACTCCAGCCATGCATGGTATTACTTTCTGTAGGCTGACCTTGATAGTGTCCAGAGGTGCTTCTGTGCATCGTTCCAGGTGACATGGCAACACTAATGCTGATGGAACAATTAATATGGCACCGCAATTAAAACCAGGGTAGGCAATAACGGCCCTCTGTGTCATAAGCGAGGGCTTCCTCCTTAGGGGACATGACTGGAATAAGTAAAGAGCAGAAGAGGGATTGCTATCAGAGCTCTTTCAAAGCTATGTGCGCAGCAGCTGTGGCCCACAATGCTAATCGTGCAGCTCCATGCTGACGGTGAGCCGGTCTAAACCATTACTGTGTGGGAGCTTCAGAGATTCGTACTCTCATAGGACCATGCAAACGCAGTCCAAGAGGTGGATTCACGGCCAGATGCTGCTCGTGGGATGCTTTCAACAACCTCAGAGGATGAAACATATCCTCCCTTTCCATTTCTGTTTACTTAGATCTACCCTCACCAAACTCGCATGCATGATTCATAAAAAGAAACACTACACTTGCAGATGAAGAACAAATGAAATCATCTAAAAGGAAACAGCGCCTTTACATATTTATTGTAATTTTATGAGGCAACGCACTGGTCATTTTCCAAGCACAGGCAATTGAAAGAGCCACAGCAGGATTGGCAGAGAGAGAGAGAGAGAGAGAGAGAGAGAGAGAGAGAGAGAGAGAGAGAGAGAGAGAGAGAGAGAGAGAGAGAGAGAGAGAGAGAGAGAGAGAGAGAGAGAGAGAGAGAGAGAGAGAGAGAGAGAGAGAGAGAGAGAGAGACTCTTTAAAAATGCAAATTGGTAACTTAATCAGACATGAAAAGCAAGGATTCGGCTAATTCTCAAAAGAAAAGGTACAAATTACTCTTTCACACTTTAATGACAGTCTTGGGCTCTTTGTTTCACACTGTATTTGAATTTCACACAGTATTTGAATTTTAATTAAAATACAGGGCGATCTTTCTAGGGAATACCCGTTCATTCATTGAACTATGTTGTGTCGCAATCTTCTGCTTTTTGACCGACATCCCAGACGAGTGTGCTTAGTGACTTTTTACCACTTCTCAGCTGATTGGCCCCTCTGACACTGTATAAAAGGCTAAGTTAAATACACATGCAACATATCTGCTACTGTATATCATTTAATAGCCTGTATATCATTTAATAGCATGCATATCATTGTCCTACTTTCCAGTTTGAGCACCTATATTAAGCCTCTGAGAATATTATGCTAGTTTCTCAGAGGACATCAATTAGAAGTACTAGTACTGTTCACCCCATTGTTCATATCTATCTTAGTGCAATTACCAACTAACCTTAAACAAAACAGAGGAAATTACTTTTAAAACCTTGAGCCAAATGTTTTTTTTTTTTTTTTTTTGTATTGCTTACTGTGCTATTTTTATTCTGAACATTAAGGACCCATTAAATAGCAGTGTCACATAATAAATCACAGCTGAATGTTGAACTCACCTTGACAAGCTCGTAGTGTTGAATCCCATTGATTCCTATATCAGGGTCAAATGCAGAAGGGACAGGGTAGCGACTGTTGATGGCTGTGTTTTCTGGAATGGAGATGTTGATAACCGTTGATTGGAAGAGCGGGGCGTTGTCATTGATGTCTTCGATAAGGAAGCGTATCTTGACCAGTCGGAAAATCTCGTCTGGTAGCACGGCAACCTCGATCTCGTAAAAGCAGCGCTTCTCATTGAAGACTCCGGAGCAGAGTTTCTCACGGTCGATGCGGTTGGCTGTGGTGAAAATCTCTCCTGTGCTGGCTTCTACCCTGACCAAAGGCACATCACCTGTCTTGTAGACAGGTTTAAACTGAAGTGCTGAAGACAGTTTAATGTCTGGATCTAGGTTCAAGTTTAGGTCTTTGCGCAGGTTTCCGATGCGCACATTCTCCGACTGCTCCTCTTTTACTGTGTAGTCCTTCTCTTGAGCCCGGCACATCAAGAATAGGCAGGTGAGAAAAACCACCAGAACATGGGCCTCACTTGCCAAGTCCATACTCAGAGTAGGTGCTGCACTCTCTTCAAAGATCTGCAAGGTCTGCTAGAGGAGGAAAGGGAAAAGGGAAAAGAGAAAGATGGTCATATTCACAACTGTGAAACAGTTTTGCTACAAATAGCTTTTTGATCCTTTGGCTTCTTTGAAAGATTAAAGAGAGAGTTCAGCCACATTAATAAAAATCCTGTTCATTCCTCTCACTCTCATGTCCTTCCAAACTTGTATGACACAGAAGTGAACACACACAAAAAGGGAATTTTTGAAAAATGTGCTGGGTGCTCTTTTCCCTCCATTTACAATAATGGGGGAGGTTTTAAACCTTCAGTCATGTTTATGAGAGTAGCAATGTGAACAAGTTACTCTTGAGTTTGAACGTTTTTAAACAAATCAGCTGATAGTTTACAAAACTGATGAGAATAATTTGTTCACGAACTGATTTGGTTTTCACGTTCTCACTGTAAGTCACCTTACTGGATCAGTGATTCAAACGTAGCAGTGAGCAGATCACTTTTATGATACTTTTATGGTCCTTTGCATCTCTTTTAAAGCTTGAAAGCAAGACAAAAATATTTGCAGTGAAGCTTTTAAGCAAAAATATATAAACATCTGAAAACAAGACTAAAGACACAAAAGATCCTTGCTTTCATAGAAAACGCAAACTACTGAGTTTTTTCTGTAAAATGAGAAAATGAGAGGGAAAAAAACTATTTGCCAATGCGGTAAGAAAGATAACTGCACAGAAAAGAAAATTTTTCTCTAAAGTATAAAGTAACATGTATTCTAAAGAAAGAAAGCCATACAGGTTTGGAACGGCATGAGGGTGAGTAAACGTGGGTGAGTTTTTTTTTTCATTTCTTGTTTAGACAAAAGGAAAAATAAGCTGTTTTAACAATATGATTCATTGTTTAAAATGGTCAAATGCTATAGAGAGGCTCTCAAGATTTCAGACTGCAGATAATGGACTTTTGTACGCCATTGGCAACACTCAACAGAACTACAATGCATGATATCAGATTACAGTATGTTGATATTTTGAGTAGCCAAGATGTAACTGTAGGGTAAGTAGGAATTTTATTATTTAAAGTTTAAGAATTGAAAGACATAGGCCCATAATGACTGTCGATAACCATCAGAAGAATAGCACAAAGCCATAATTCAAAAGCACCAAGACATGATTTATGAATCAGCATTTCAGTGTTTGTTGCCAACTTGCTCGATGGCCACACAAATCCTGTCAGGGCATTATATAAATAAAAGTAGCCAGAGGGCTGAGGCTTTCACAATGTGCCAACAACTCAACTAGGTCACAGAGAACTGGTGGTGGAGATGCCTAACACTTCCAGACTCTGGGTTCTGTTAGTGTACAGACTTGTCCATGCAGTGCTATTTCTGTTTGAATATAGTGCCCTTAACCTTAACAACATCAGACACTCCACACTGAGTTTGACTTTCTTTTAAATTAAAGTGATCGTAATAATGAACAACTATATAGATAATTGATAAGTTAAAGCAGGAATGTGTAGTAAATTAAGTAGTATGATTTAGTAAATGAATTAATTAATATTCAGATATATGTTCAGATATAGCATGTTACTTACAATAGCCACTGAGAAAAAAAAAACATCACACCATAATGTTTTTGAAATGGGATATGGAATACTGTTAACAATGCCTCCCCGTTTGTCAAGTCATTAATGTGTAATTTGTATGTGCCAAAAGGCTGTTTGTTTAAAAAACAAAGCTGAACGTAGCAGAGAAACATGATCGTGTACCTTGAAGATGTGCTTCACACATCAAAAATTCATCACAAAGGCAGATTTTTTTAAACACACAGAGAGTTGAAGGCCCCGTTTTTTAAGCCGCTCAAGTCTCGGCTGTCAGCGAGATGTTCTGTTTTTCACAGTGAACACTCCGGCTGGACTGTAGGGACTCATTAAAGGTTTGTTGGGTAGACGTGCACCACTCACAGTATTTACATGACAGTGATCAATGGCCAGCTTACTATCTGCACACATTATCAGACTGTTATGTTTTTTCTTTGAAGAAGGTAGTGAAAAATTATTTGATTTGCTTTTGAGGATTGCACCATTTTTGAGTCGGCGAGAGCATAGCAATTACTATTCACCTACTGTACTCTGATAAGCCCGAAAGAGTCCAAGGCAGTATCCAACAATGCATAATGAGGAGGACTTACTGGCAAAGGAGTGCATAAAAGATGAAAAGACGATCTACATCTAAATAACCACAACTGACATTAAGTATAACGTGGACGGGCCTTTAAAACACCCAAGAAGGGCGACGGGTCTCTTGCACTGCGCGTTCCATTGCATCTTTAGGTAATCAGTTTACTGTCAACAATAACGAACCGCACCGTCCCGGGGAGAGTGAACACCGATGAACCTGTATAACCCAAAATAGCACCAAATAGTGTAGGCAGTGTAAGCTCTAGCTCTCAGTAAGTGATGTCTGGCATTTTGTATGGAGCTCTGCTACCCTGGGACGTGGTTCTGGGATTAGACAATTCCACACGGGAGCCCACATGTCACTCCTCCCCATATTTAGGACAGTTTATGTTGTTGTGAAAACTCGCAGAGCCATTTTCAGATTTACTCCTGGGAATGATCCTTTCAAAACTATACTCTGGATGGATTTGCAAAGCTTTGAGTTTCAACTTTCCCAATCTTTGGAAACTTCCAGCTTGAGAGTGAATAGAGAGAATTAGCTGGGAAAATTGCACTCATGGGTATCGGTGAGACTTTCTCCCTGCTTGCACAGGGTTCCAGTGATCTATTCTGAGCAGCGGACCATGCATTCCAGGGAGTTTGCAAAAGCCGTTCTTCCCTCCGGAGCCTGGAGTGAGCGGCACACAGACTTTGGAGCGCTTTACGTGACAATGTGATGGACAGGCCTGCCTGTATTTTGATTTTGAGCTGAGCTGTCAAGGAAGAAAATAATTTTACATGTCAACCACGAGTTCACGCTGAACCGAATGCTGCAGAGGTGTAAAAATCAATACAGTTCACCTACCAAACAGGCACCAGATTAAAACGATCAAATTTAATAAGAACGGTAATTAAAGCAAAATGACATTTCGAATAATGATTAAAGCCGCTTATGGAAGTTAAACTGGGACAACTGCCTGAAGCGTGTCACTTAACTTATTCTTATCAGAAGCATCACTCTCTATATCGGTTTAAAGAAACTCTGTGTAAGTGCGATTCTTTGACATTTCGATATAGTTTGAGTTTGCCCTCTACCTTTTGCCATCAGCAGCTTGAGACCCATAACCCCCTGCCAGCTGTTCGCCCGGCCTACCTGCTGTCTTTCTTGTGTAGTCAGGATGTCAGCCTTTTCATCGACAGGAGACATGTTTTTAATTATTTATTCAGCCTCTTTTATATCAAATAGGTGGTAATGAAAAGCTTCTGGTATAAGTATTAAATATGTTTATTACTTTTATTATTGTTGTGTTGTTGTTATGCAACATCATTACCGTATTTTTATATCTGTTAATTAATCACTCGTATGTACCTGAATAGGCTAGACTGATGCGTCGTATAAAGTTAGGATCCTACTGAAATACACAAACTGGCTTTGAGTAGCTTCGATGGCGACTACACTGATCCGAAGGACCAATGATCAACTGAATGATCAATAGGGAGGTATTAACATACCAAACAGGCTGCCAGTCGCAACGGATAAACAGATGTAGCCAACGCGATGGAGTCGATTTATATCCGTCAGCAAAGATTATGCATCCAAACAGTCATGTCTGCCATTCATCAATTTATCAAAGTTCCCATGCGGTCAGATGACAAAATAACTTATGGCTATCGCTTTAGCCAAGAAGGAACCGAGAGTGATTTTGTTTACGTAAAATAGTGAGCCATGAATCATCATCGAGATTTTGCTAATTGAATCATAAATAATCTTAGTAAAACTTGATTTAATTCTTTAGACCAACATCAGGCAATTTATCGTGGGCAGTTTCAGTCTGTTGTTGATATATCATTCTCCTATGATTTTATATGGACAAACATTGCAAAGTGTATAACATGCCAATGAAACTAAATCTTAAAGGATGGTTTTTGGCCTATGATGCACCATTCATCTTCACTCTTACCCCTTGAATTTTCTCTTCGAATAAATCAATTATTAAATGTATTAATTCAATAAGTTATAAATGACAGCAGGGAATCACAAGTGGTTTTTTTTTTGGTTTTTTTACAAATGAAGGATAATTTATTATGGACCTGAAGATGATGGAATCACTCTTTTGTTCTTTTTCCACTACAACTTTTATGGTTCGTCTTATGTCGTATATTTAGACAACTTTTATGTCAATTGAATTTTTCAAAACATGTACCCATGCATTTTCACTTCAACAAATTATATCAGCTCACCTCGTTCTAAAACACAGTACATTATTAAAATGTAATAAATAAATAAACAAATAAAAATATAAAATACGCTACTTTATTATCTTATTTATTGAAGGTGGTAAAGCATTATTTTTCTCTTATTGCAATGCAGGACAAGATAAATAAATAAATAAAACTGCCAATAGAGGGCACTGGAGTGGTCACAGTGTGGTCAAAATAAGACAACTAATATACAATAAATAACCATTCATATTAATAATTACATATAGTTGGGAGGCAAACTCTTATTCTAATGTTCAGATAATGCAAGACCACTTTGTATAATATGTTAGGACATTGTATTAAGTGAAACCACCTTGACCACCACCGCAGTGCAGTTTCAGTATTCGGCATTGACAGGGATTATCGTTGTCGCATGCATCTTTTTTTCTTTCTTTTTTTGCCAATTTAGTATTTCTACTTTTTTAAGTTTGCAGAGGATAACTGTAAAATTGATATCATTTTACTGCGTCTCTACTAGGTAAGTTATTCACTCAAATTGTTGTTACTATTAACATTGATATTGGTAGCTTATAAAACAATACAGAAATGTGCATTAAAACATTTGACTTCACCATGTGGCTATAATCAATTACTGAAACCTTAACCATTTATGTTGCATTATTGGATTACAGGCAACTACATTACAGTCAAAACTGTTTTGAGACATGCCCTGCATATCGCTTTCATGTTACAGCAGACATCATCATCATACTTTTAGTGCTCGATCAAGACTGAAAAAAAATCGTCTTCTGTTTCATATACAAAAAAGAATCTTAACTCACACCTTTGTATGTGCCAGAACTTTGAGCTATAACGATACATATTTTGTTTGCATATAGTTTACTGCATATAGTGTGACAACACAACATTTTGAACCACAAAGAATTGATAAATAAATTTAAAATATAGGCTAGACGTAATGCATAAAAAAATGAATAAGTGTACCTTGTGGTGCTATCTAAAACTGGGATTTTTGGTTTCTCGCATACTGTTAAAAATTTCACAACATTCTTTCAGCATCCACTCTAGGGGTTCAGTACTTTCCACACTTCATGAGGGGCTGTGAGAACTTATAAGAATTACTACAAACAATAAGTTATAAAGAGAAAGGCCTGTTGAAATTCTCCATATCTGAGTGTTGCTCAACCACCAGAGATACACTGTAAAAATGAAAACCAGTTGCATCATTTTGCCTTAGAGCATGAAACAATGTTGAACTCTCGTCCCTATGAAAATCTAAATTAGAAATTAATCAGATATGACACTCATACGTGTCGTCAAAGGTCGCTTGATGCAAAACTTAGTGACAGAATGTGAGCAAAGCAAGCAGAATGGGCTACATCTACAGTACATCGCGATCCAGTGTAGGCTACATTTGGACACTTACAAATTACCATGGTAACTATTGTAATTTAGCAGCTAAATACCATAGTAACAACAGTTATTACTAAGGCAAGACAAATAAATGGAAATGGGATTACCTACAAACAGTGTAAGGCTTTAAGAATCTTTGCTATTTGCATTTCTGTTTTTTTGTATTACACATGGACGTTATCAAGTTAGCAACACTTTTAAAGAAGTAACCATATACATGTAGTAGCCTATCTACACTTTAATAATAAAGGTTGAATAGGTCAAATAGGATAAACGTTTTATTATCAATATTAGGCTATTGTCTATTGTTTTTTTGTAACAATAAGTCTATAATAACAATAAGTCTAAGTCTCTAGAAAGTCTATAAACTTTCTATTTAAAGAACCACAACGCCAATACTGATAAGAACTTTTTAATCTAATGAGAACCAAATATTCATTAAAAAAAAAAAAAAAAAAAAAACTTCACAGCCAAAACCGGTTATGGCTGAAAATATAAGCAATTAAATAACCTTTATAATTCTTATGGGAACTATAAATGGTTACCATAGGGGTTTTTTTTGTTTTTTTTTTAAGGGACAGGATCTGTATTTTAATCAGTATTTCTGTTCTGCCTCGTCCAGCACACCGCTTTAGAAAATGACGCATCCTGGATCAGCTTCCGACTTCATCTGCTGATGCTCTTCTGTCTCGCGAGCTGCATACAGCCGTGCATTATTGAGTAGCCTAACCTATGCGATGTGGCCATGTCCTTAATAGCAAGTCATGGAATAAGATATTATTATTTTGCTCATAGCTTCTAAATAATTACAAAGCAAAAAAATCATCCCAAAGCCAACGGTTACATAGAATGCTTCAGAAGTTGTTAGATGGTGTCTTGCAGTTGCTATGCTGTTATGATTCACGTGTTGGCAGTAGACGTTCTGACTGAAATGCTTTAACCCGACTTTACCTTTGCGTTGAATCGGACACGTTGCACGATACTTTTGTGTAATAAAGCCAAGTCATGATCCGAACTGACAAACTAGACTAGCGCATCTCCAAACGGAAAGTGAAGCGGTAGGGTAGCTTAGGAAATTCTGCAGTTCGTGTTATTATAAACCATATATATTTTTTAAATATTATAACCTAATGAATTTATTTTCCTCAGGCAAACTTAAACACATCGACTTTTGTGCGCAAAGGGCCTTTGACTTTTTTTTTTTAACAGTGGAAGTGCATGTAGCCTATATTGAATCTAATTCGCGATGTTTTAAAGACGTTAAAGTAGACTAAGTAGCTACGACTTGCCGTCTTAAATAAGTAGGTAGCGCGGTAAAATCCTAAAAATGTTTGCTTGACGAAAAATGCATAAGATAAATAAATAACCCTTAAATGAGCATGAGCATAAAGAAGACGTGTCTTACCTCGGATTTCTCAGTGAATATGGAAACTCTCAATTCCCGTCACGTAGCGGCATCACTGCTGGAGGAGATGAAGTGCCGTGCAGACTGAAGAAAATCCCAGAATCAAACAGCTTCACGTAGTGACCAGTCGGTATCCAACTAGAAAAAACGATCCATGTCCATGAAAAAGTCCACGGTCCACGCACGAACAGCGAAAAACATCTGTGAATGACTTTTAGAAGAGACGATGTAATTCCTCAGATGTCTCGCGCCTGGCTACTGCTTGAATCCCACGCGCGCGGAGAGATAGTGGTGCTCCAAATGGGGTTGTCAATGTGCAGGACTTCTTATTTCAGTGCAGAATTCATACAGTCATCACGGGAAAACCTGGGAATGCTCCTCGCATGTACTTAAACTGTTTAATTAAGTTGTTTTGTCATTTTTTTGTGCGTTAAATTAACGACTAAAGAACTTGTAAATCGTTTAAAACGTCCTCGGACGCGTAATTTAACAGCATCCCGTGGTTTGGTAGAGTGATAGAGAGCTAATATCAATTTTGAGGAAAAACTCATGGACTGTCAGTGCAACGGAGCAGGTGAACAGTGTGCCTATATGTGCAGCATCACTTCCACACACTGAGGCGTTTTGCCGTAGTTGTACGCAGAGCTCTAGCAATCTCTGTTGTATTGTATGAACTCAGTTCCTTAGTACTGCCCACCTCTCCACCTCCGATTGACATCATCGCGGGAGGAGGAGCCTGCGATAAATTTCACAGCCTTCATCATCTTAAAGCCGCACTGCTGCTGGAGTCAGAGCCCCGCTCGCTCGCACTCACCGCGGACTAATACCTCACACCAACGCCGCTACTCGCCTGAGAGGAAAAGGGGGCACTGTTCGCTTTGCTTATAAACACGAGTTTGTGTGTGAAGTCCAACGTTAAACTACTTCATTATACTTTACTAATGATTAGATAGATAGATAGATAGATAGATAGATAGATAGATAGATAGATAGATAGATAGATAGATAGATAGATAGATAGATAGATAGATAGATAGATAGATAGATAGATAGATAGATAGATAGATAGATAGATAGATAGATAGATTTAGACCATTTAGGGATACATTCTAGATTTCAAAGCTCCTTGAATTTGCTGTCGACAAACATGAAAATATTTGGTTACACTTTATTTCGATGGTCCACATAAGACATTGTACTAACTATAAGTAACTTTGCAACTGCATTTCAACTAACTCTCAACAGAGTAGTAGGCTGTTAGGTTAGGGTTAGGTGTTAAGGTTCGGGTTAATACATTTGCATGTAGTTGCAAAGTTACTTATGATCAGAATGTCTTTTGGGGGAGCATCACAATAAAGTGTTAGCAGATATTAAGCAGACAACCTACTATCCTAATACTCTAATGACTGGTAGTTGAAATGTTGTTGCAAAGTTACTTATAGTTAGTAGAATGTCTAAAGTGGACCATCGAAATAAAGTGTAGCCTACCAAATATATATATTATATTTTTAAATCTGAGATGTGGCTCAATAATAAATTACAGTTGTTTCAACATAATGTACTACGGCATGCCCGGTCCGCACTAATGCATTAAAATCAGACATATAGAATTTAAAGAAAGAACACCGGTCACTTAACCTATCTGAAAAGTCGTTCGTCAGCACAATTCCAGCACTTTCTATTGCCATGGACGGCTGAAAATCTTGCACAGCCCCACATTCAATAAAGGTCACTCACACAACATGTACACATTGATCTTCCCATTAATTTTTACACTGCTGCAATGTAACAAATCAGTCTTTGACTGGTCCCCTCAAGCTAGCTTTTCTTACCAAAAGCCATAACCTTCGTAACATCAATCATGTCCTGATGCTTCACCTCAGCAAGCTTTTAAATGGTCAATTTCACTTGAGTGTGACCTGCACTTAAGTTTGGAAAGCTGGCATTTATTAAATATCATATTCAATTCTTGTGTACAATTACATGTTTACAGTTCTTGAACTCCAAGGCTAATGTGTATTTTATCATAGTGTTTAACATCCCATTATACCAGGCATTATTTTAGGGCTACATTTACAATGGCTTCCTTCATAACACCGCAGGAAAATGTCTCCCCATTTAGACAGCATGGTCATGCTAATTTACACAATCTACTCCAGGAAATCTACATCTTTGGAGGAATTTGGAGTGTCCAGGAGCTTCTCTCCCTCATCAAGTAATGTAGCTATCCGAGAGCTATACCTAAAAGGGTTGATCCCTTCATATTTTTAAGATTCCTACTACATGTCACTGAAGGACTTCTCCTAGGCATGTTAAAGAAATGCAAATCTGAAAGCCTTAAAGCAAAATGAAAGGCACAAAATACCACATGAATTATTCAGATGGCTATTTTGCCACCCTCAAAATGAACTTTTAGAGAAACCATTTATGCATTTCTGATAGGGCTAGAGAATCCACCAAATGCACAGAGCAGTTTAAATGTCATGCTGCACATCTAATCTTGGACATTGTTTTATTTCCTGCTGTAATGGGACGGTGAGTGTAACATTTGTGAGGAAGCATATGTGAATAAAATCTTAAATGCATTGGTAACATGTAAAGAAAGCACCAGTGATAATGATTTCATAGAGTCGTTGCTGCTGTCCTTGCTCCGTCTGCTACAGATTGTCTTTCAATAGAACTGTATACCAAGCATTTTCAGATAGCTCTTCTCCACCATCTCAACCATGATAATCTAATGATGTGTGACACTGGATACCTGTGTCTGAATTTTTAGGGCCACATAAAGGACAGAGTGACAATATTTAACGGTGTGAAGTGTTCGCTTTGTTCTCAGTAATTAAAACACTCACTGGTTAACTCATGCCGGGTTCAGAATGCAACATTATATTCATTTCCAATGTACAAAAGCCTGCAGTAAAAAATTTCTCGCTGCTTAAGTTTTCCCATTTTTGGCACGGCATCATTACACTGTATTTTTTTTAATGGTAAAAACATCTTCTAATTTACAGGAAAAACTGGAAGGAAGCTGACATACTGATGTGTTATAGGCATAATGAGAGGCATTTCGGTGACTAACTATCCCTAACTTATAGAGTTCATAACTATGTCATTAAAAGTTTAAATGGTAATATACCAACTAATCTTGATCTACTAAATATGTTAATAATGATAATGACTAAAGAAAGATCATCAAAAGTGGCCTTTCCAACAAATGTTGCCAATAATAACAGATGAAACAAAAATCACACACACTGCACATAAAAAAAAAAAAAAAAAAAAAATTACTAAATGAGATGGTTAATTTTTTTGTTTACGACATTTATATATTGTAATATAAAAACGTACAGGTCTACAGTCAGAATACAACACATGAATATATGAGACAACAACTGTATCATATTTTCCAGCCTCTTAATTTAACTAGAACATTAACAGCAAAGTTTTACACTACTTTTCACATTACACCCAGTGGCGAATGGTGGTTTCTCCTGGTATAAAACACATCAAGCTGCGACTTCCCATGGGCAAATCAGTTCGAACCAACACTTGTAATCAAGATGACTACACAGAGTGTTAATTACACCTCATGTAGTAAAATCTAAACTAATGTTTTAATGATTATACAGTTTCTTTAATGTGATAAAAAGGTACTTGTGTATATAATATGAGATCCTGTGAATGAACAAGCTAAAGAGTTGCACAAAGCTGTTTCCACATTTTTTTGTTTTGCTGATATGATCAAATGGGGTTTTCCTCTATTCATCCCTTAGTCTGCATGTGACTGGCCCCCCTACCGGATCCATGACTCATTACTAACGGCACAAAGAGAAATCATTGGAGGAAAGAACACACTAATATACCTTATCAGTCTAGCACAGCTTGGCAGGGAACGGTGCTGAAGACCAGGGAGGTAAATTGCAAGGTGTTCCTCAGTATATTAACATTCAAGTTCTTTCAGAGAGGATTGATCTTTCTTCCCTATAAAACATGACCATGCCTCTGTATTATCCAACCTGCCTTTAAAGAATGACTTGTTACTGTTCCCCCTTCCTCCAGGCATTCATTGGCCTCTTAAAAATCCTGTCAGGCTACGCAGAGGATACGTATTATTTAGACAAGCAAAGTTACTTCTCTGTTAGCATACTGATGGACATGGTAAACAGGCTTGTATTTAAAAGATGTTTAGGAAACTATAACCTTGTATTCGTTATTAGCGATCATTACTAACCTTGCATATATATTTGGCTCACCACTGTTGTCTATCTCTAACAGAATGATTGAATTGTCATCAGTTATAATTGAAGTCTATTATGTCCTATACATGAAGACGTCCCTGCACATAGGCGGACACTTTCCGGCCAGCTGCCATCATCTATTGAACATAATAAACAAAGACACAGAGGTGTCTGAGGTTGAAAGGAGCTTCATATCTTGACCTTCGCCTTCAAATACAACATTCAAGACCCTGGCTCAACCCGGCAGAGCAAGCCGGCATTCAAACGAAAGCAACCCTCAGGCATGATGATCGCCAGCACTGTGGTGGAAAATGGCGAAACGTAAAAAAAAGTGGGCAGTAATACAGTCAGTGCCATGAATTATGAAGGCCTTTGGAAACTAATGAAATGTGTAAAGATTTAGGCCATCTGAACTGGGTACTATCTTTTTGTCAGGTAGGTATAAAACCCTTTCTGTCTACAAAAGAGGAGGAAGGTAATCCTGTCTGTCTCTCCAAATGTCAATGACTTGTCAGGGGTGAGCGTTAGGGGTATGCATTCAATAAGGAGAGAGTCTGAAATAAAAGATTTCAGAGTTTGATGCACACATGGCCTCACAAAGCTGTCTATTATTGTCAGTCTTGCAGAGCTGTTGTATGGCTCATGGAAGAGTCAATTGCACAGGCCATGGGGTTTCTCAGTTAGATGAGACGAAGCGATTCAGTGAATGCTGGTACTCATGAATTGCCTGGCATGAGCCAGCTTGGCGATGGCCGGGGTGAAGGATAGTTGTTTGTTTGTGTGGAAGTCAAGGTTGATTGCAATCATGGAGTGGATCTATGCCATGTCCTTGGGGAATATTATGAGGTGAGGGGGCCAAGGAGATATCTGACAGCAAGGATACATCTGTCCCGAAGCCCGCTTCCACCAATCCGTGACAGCTACGCTTGTGTAATGCTGGATGTTTTCCATGGTCCTGAGCTGAATTTTGAATGTTGGAGGATGCATGTGCAAAGAGCCACAAAGACTAATAAGGGGCTTCAATTGATATAAATATGGACCAATTATTATGGCAAACCAAGGAGACCTACATTAATGCCAACTGTCCAGATGTTGCTAGGTGGAACTTTTAATGAGAAATAAAAATACCTTGGATATTTATTCGTCCTTTTAAAAGCTATTTGAAGGGTTTTGTAGATTCTGACAACAGGCTATTCATTTTGTTTATGACTATAAGTCATCACTGCAACATAATCATACCAGCTCTTGCTTCCTGATTGTTTCAGATTTTTTTTTTATTCTGTTTACATACACGTTGCACGTTGACGAATATGTTCATGGCAGGCTGCTAACTTGTTTTTCCTATAATACCAGTGGGGGAAAAAAAATGGATCCGGTTGCAGTAAATGGAAGTTAAAATGTAGAAAATGTCTCTGGCTGTCTCTTTTTTGCTGATATTTATCAAAATGCCTCACAACAATGTATTGAGTAATACAAAAAATCAGACGGGAAATGCAAAACAGACAATAATTTAGTGTGACACATCGTAAACAAATTTATTCTAATGAAGAGGATAAAACGTTCAGTGAGAAAATGACATGAAATGTGTCTTTATAGAAGGCAAAAAAACAAAACAAATTTGTCTCCCTGAATATGTGATGTATTAGTTCATACATCAAGCAATGGAAAAATACAGCTTATTATTGTTTGCACATCTTGCCATGAATGAGAGACACTGTTTGTCCTTTGCATTACATTTGAATAAGAAATAATATTAATGCACTGTAGTCATGCTGCTCATCCACATACATCACTGCATGCAACATCTGCTTTCTGTGACAGAACAGAGCAGGATCAATTTGTTGTGTGCATGCATAACTAATTTATCACATTGTTCCCCCCCCATAGATCTCGGCTGCAATGCACGCTCATGAACCGTTCACACTCACACACAGGAAAAAAAGAAGGATGGAGAGAACGAGAGTGTGTGCTAGAGAGAGGAAAGAGAGGGTGACAGCAAGAAAGAAGAATTGAAGAGAGGAGGGGTTACATTAAAATACTTTTTGTCTTGATGAATCATGTTTGAAAAATCAAGACGTTTGATTGCGGTTGAAAAAAACATGCATTTAAACAAAAAAGCCTCTCTTTTTGAGACATGTGCATAGTTTCGATGGGGTCTTTTTGCTTTTAAAAGCCCATTGATGTATTATGCCTTTTTTATGCCATCTGTCTTTCTTTTCTTTCGGACCAATGGACCAATAGTAAGCAAAATGTTCTTTTTCATTCTCAGAGGGAACTCATGAATTTAAAGGGATCAGACCACTACATTTATCTCCCACCGATAATCACAAGTAAATGGAGGAAAGAAACTTATCAAGTGCTCCTTGACTAAATTACAGGAGACAGAACAAAATGCTTGAACGTAATGATTCCTCTGCATGAAACGCCAATAAAACCATGAATATTAATAAGCAGTTTACAATTAACGAGCGATCTGATATAAACAAGCTTAATTCAGAATGTGCTCAAGTGATGCCAATTAGCTTGCGTATGGCTCTCAGAGTCCAGTTAAGGGACCAGTCTTTGCATAGGAAGGTTGCCGAATTGATTTTAAATACATTTTTATGTGTTGAAGATCTCAATCTTAATGACTAGCCTTTGTAATGTCAGGGATTAGACCGGCCTTGATAGCAACAAAAGCAGGTGAAATGAATGGCATGTGGCGACTTGAGATCCTCCATCAACCGAGAGGAGGCCCGGCAGCCCTGTCTGTGAAATTTTAATGGAGCCTTTTCTTTTAGGCACAGACAAGATGACGGCGGTTGCATGAAAACATCATCGCGTCGAGATATTTCTCCGCACTACACAGATAAGTGAAACACAACACGCATTAGCGAAGCAATGGTCATCATTTGGCGCTTGTAATGTGGCCCAGATGGTTCGACGCTTGATGTTCAAATCACGTTTAGTTGCGGTTTTCAAACCTTGAATGAGCTGTGTACACAACCATTGTTTGAGGAGGAAAATTGAAGGCATGCCGTGTAAACCGGCATCGTCTGATGCAGGAAACGGGGCGATTTGTGAAGGATGCTCACCGTCTCCCAGTCTAGCCTCTGAGGTGTACGTTTTGTGGCTAGAGTAAGTGTAATGATTGCGACACATGCTGGGATCGAGATGGTGGTGCATCTTAGGCAGGGGGAAGAGATAGATGAGCGAGAGGGAGAAGACTTGGGTTTACATGGATGAGACAATTTCTCTTCAGGGTTTTGGTGTAATTTAGGTTAAGCGATGCTCCTCCTCTGACAATTGAAGTGAAGGCTCCATGTAATTAACCTAGAAATAGAATGAAACCCCAGCTCAACTCCGAGCTTCAATACAACACTGCCATCATCTTATCCAACAATTCAATTTCATCTCCTCCCTATTCCTCCATTGAATAAACACTTTAATGAAATCATAATTAGGCTACAACTCTTTATGGGGTCAACCCTTTTAGTACTGGCTAATATCCCTTGAGTTTTCTACAACTTTATTTGATTTTGTAGCTCTTTAGACGGTGCCATTGCCGTTTTGATGTGTGATATATTCTAACGACGCAATAGCCTACATATATTCATGCCACAATCCAATCATTCACGCTCCCTAAGACATCTTAATGCATTGTAACTGCTGCATGGTACAAAGGAGCAACAAGACCTGTAATATAATACAAATTATTTGTTGATTCATTACACATGCATGAGTTATACATTATAGATGAGAGCATTGTCAAAGATGTTTCTGCTAGACTATTGATTTATCATTCCTGCACCAGTTGAATTACCATGTAGCCTAAGTACTAGTCTCAAATCTATTTTCCATATTCCTGCTTTAAATTTTAACGTACTTTGCACATTAGGAATCCAGAAACTGACAGCCAATACCTGCAAGATATGCAAATTGGCACTGAAGAGGAAGAATATAGCACTTTTATATGGTACGGTGGGAGTTTGTGAATGTTTTGTTTTTTTGTGGCTTCTGGGAATTTGTAAATAAGGCCCTAACTAGGAAAGAGAGAACAGTAGATATGTCAGGTAATACAATACACACATTCAGAGGCAGGTGTTGTGTATGGTCCTTTCAGTAACATTCAGTTTCAGTGGTTACACACACAAAAAAAAAAAAAAAAAAAAAAAATTTCCTGACAGTCAGATTAAAACATATTTTTGAAACACAAGTGTATTAATTGCCCCCTTACTAATTTCCCTATTTTTTTTAACCTTAACATCAGCATAAAAAGTTTACACATGGTCAAAAATGATCACTTTGTTGGCAGCTAAGTTACATTGATTGCATCTTACATTAATCTTTAGATAATAGTAACAATGGAATCATAAAAATAAATGTATAAATACAAGTAAAATTCAAGCCAAATCAAAGTATCTTATTATAGATAATATGCCTTTCTCTCTTCAAATGTGAATAAGGGTCTGCATATATAAATATGACATGAGAAGGTTCATAATGTTGAGCTGATTGATCTAGAACACATGTGGACTGACCTCTACCAGCAATTCTTACCTCCATCTCAGTCATTACCCCCTTCTGAATTCATTAACACCTTTGCAGTGTTATTTTGCAGGTACCAACTGGTTGCAAAATGTTGATCCTTATATAAAGTGACAGACATTATTTCCATATACTGTACTTTATAATGATCTTAAAAGTAGCTATTAATTGTGAATTCCAACATTTTTTTTTTAAACCAATTACATATTTTACAACAGCCTCGCATACCAAACCGACACAACATGGTCACTGCACACAGACACTATCGTTGACTGTTCTGAATCACATTTCCAAGTGAGTATTTTTTTTTTCTCAGTAAAGTATATAATTATGATACTTTTTCCCCCTGAATGCTGCAAAAATTCTGTAGTCAAATCCATTATGTTATTCACATACCAGATCTCATTCAGTCAATCAAATCCAATAAATATTATATGTATGTAGTCTAGTGAAACTTTAGAGAGACAAAGGGCTGTTCTGAGATTAACATTCTTAAGTTTCATGTAATAATAATACAAAATAAAAAAATAATTATATATATATATATTAAAATGTAATCTATTCCTATGATGAAAGCTGCATTTTCAGCATCATTACTCCAGTCTTCAGTGTCACATGATCCTTCAGAAATCATTATTCTATGCTGATTTGCTGCTCAATAAACATTTCTTATTATAATAAAAGTTGAAAACATTATTTTGCTGCTTGTGGGAAATCAGAATAAAGAACAGCATATGCATAAAAGTAATGTATTTTAAAAAGAAAAAGACACCAAACTTTTGCACTGTAGTGTATATAAAATATTTTACATTACATTTTCTATATAAAAGAAAAAGAAAAGTAAAGTAACAGATTTAATGAGGTGGATTCCTATAACACATTTAAAGGAGGAACAATTGACTAAATCACCACTGAACCACCCGATTGCCACATATTCTTCAAATCAATCTAAACTGCTTTTTTTTTTTTAATCTGTGGATTAGTTTAGCAGAATATTTCAAAGTGTCTGTGAGAGAGAGAGATTAATAGTGCACTGCTAGTGGCATTTTTCATGATTCTAGCAGCCATGATTTCCACAAGGTCTGGGAAAGCCTAATGATGACTTATACAATTGACCCTAACATTGTCCATAATAACATTGTCCATAATTAAGATCTTTTTTTTTTTTTTCTGCTATAGTATTAAACTCCTTTCTATAACTGCTAAGAGGGGATAAAAACCTTTTACTTAAACATCTCTCTTTGTAAACAGCACAGCTTTTCATGCCCGACTACCTGCAAATCATGGCTTTGCAACACTAAAGTCACATGCCATAGAGTACACATTGGTTTAAAAAACCCTAAACCCTTTGAGAAAGACTAAACTTTTAATTATTAGACACAGGTAGACACATTGAAAGCACTCTCACGCGGCCAACCAAAACTAATGGCATATTGCTCTCCCATGGTCTGTGGCACAAATTCATCTCCACATTAAAACTACGGATGTGAAATTATATAGTTAATTTTCTTTAGTGCTGATGAATGCATTATCAGCTGTAGAATGACCTTTTGAGATATTACCACAAGCTCGAGTCTTCTCTTTTCCCTGTCATTAAGGCCAAAGGGGTGAGTGACAGCTTCATAAGATGTAGGCCTACGCGCACACAGATAATCACAGCACTAAAGAGAAAGCTGTGCCTTGCGTGTTATGACCTCTGAAATGGCTTAAGGCTGTGTTATCAGATTTTTCACAAGCTAGTTCTACTCCCACACTTTATATAAGATGTGGTTGATAAGCTTTTATTATACCTTAAAAATAAAGAAGCGTCTCTGTTTAGCAGTTCTGAGATCTCTCTAGGTTACTATCCTATGTGTCGGCGTTCCCTCCTTAAATAATAACATCCATCTGATTTTAAATCTGATATGTGACACATACTCCCTCACGAACGCATGAAATAAGCCAGTGATTTCCAAAGGCTCTTAGTCACAGACAGTGAGCTCGGTGAAGCAAGATTTTGAACAATGGTCACAACTGTAGGTATCGCGTATGTGCTCTACCAAAGGAGTCCTACTTAAACTGGGTCTTCTGGGACTGCTTGTCTCATTCTTGAAATCACTTTAGCCTCTTTTCCGTTTCTTTCGGCTTTTAAGAAACAGTCTCAAGTAATGCTCAGAGGGATGCTTACGATGACATTTAAAATCTTTCACATGAGCTATCGGTGTACTACTAAATAAATCAGAGCTTCAAACAGATGTTCCTCACATTAAACACTGAATCCATTAACATTTCAATTCTTCTAGCATTGCCATTATCCAAACGATCAATATATCTTCAATACACGGCCTTAAAGGTAGGGTAGGCCATTTGTTTCATAAACACTTTTTGTTTCACTGGTTGAAACTCTCTTCACATCCTGATACCAATTAACAATAGAAGTAGTCAAAATATTAAAACATGTCTTATGTGGAAGTCACAGGACAAAAAAAAAAAGAAAAAAAAAAAGGCAATGATACAATGTCCTACCTGCCTGTCAACATTTGTAGTGCGTTCCGAATGACATGGTCCCTACGCAGTGTTCACTGCTCCCTACTCCCTCGCTGACAATAATCGCTCGTTTGGAACCCCCTACACCATCATCAAAGAAAGGCAGATTGAAAAGTAACATAAATATTGTAATTTACTTTAACATTTAGGCTATCATACCAAAATCATTTAATATACAAATACAAATCAAACATTATGTAATGCATAGCCTATAATTAATAAATGTTTGTTACATAGTATACTTGTATATTTAATTGACTATTGAAGCTAATAATTGACTATTAGACTAACAGATTTGAAGCTGCAGTGTTAACGTTACTTTAATTCATTATGAAATAATTAAAAAAAAAAATCTAAACATTCTAGTTTGTATAATAACAACAAAATATTTATGAATACTCACTAGGTACACTCCACCGCAGAGCCGTTTAAAGGGTCATGAAACCCTAAACCAAATTTTCGGAGATTTTAACAGAGGTAGGCTATGTGTGTTGAACACCATTGAAGACAATGTTAGCATCTGTTAGATTTAATAGTAGGGGGAAAATGGTTAAATTTTAGTTTTTTTCCACTATTTTCATCTTCCGGGTTTAAAATCTTCATCGTGTCCACGTCACAGGCCACGTCATGTAGCAGAGCACCACAGCAAAGAGTATAGAGCTGGTAAGTCCCGCCCATCCGTAAAACCCCAAGTGGACCTCTAGGTTGAAAAATCGTCAATGCAAGTGAATGTGAGAAAATAATTATTTTCTGGTCCCGTTTGAATTGTGCCATGAATGTGAACATATGTTGTCTGTGAATTTTTTATATAATTTTTCATGTTACGAGTTTGACAGTATATTGTATGATTCTTTGGCTAGCAGTTGTGGAAAAGACATAACGAGAAAGACTACATGTCGCCTATGTGACGTCACCCCATAACACATTTTCCCTCCACTTGTCAAATCACGGTGCTAATGCTGCGATGATAATCTATGGAGACAGATCAAGATGCCTGTGTGTTTTGTACCCAAATGTCACCATTCAAACCAAATGGGCTGTTCTTTCTTCAGATTCCCGTCAGCGAAGCAGCGAAGAGTTGTAGTCCACAAAGTGCTCTCACACAAAGTCTAACGGTATCAAACTTCTACCCGCTAAATTGTAGCATTCTTCACACGAAAAATGATATGAAAAATTCACAGACAACATATGTTCACATTCATGGCACAATTCAAACGGGACCAGAAAGTAATTATTTTCTCACATTCACTTGCATTGACGATTTTTCAACCTAGAGGTCCAGTGGGGTTAACGGAAGGGGCGGGACTTACCAACTCTATAGTATAGAAGTACTTCTATACTCTTTGACAATAGTACGTTGATGACTCATCGGTGTCTCATAATTATTCATGACTGAGTTTTCTTATCCAATGAGAAGACACTGTCTCTTAATTATTCATGACACCACGTGGAACTTTCCAATGACAGACATGTCAAACTGTGATATCCGTTATATACTGTCTATGGTGAATTGGTGATATCGCATTGTAGATGAGAGAGGCAATGATGGGACGCGCGTTTGTTTTCGTGGTGCAAAAGTTCTGGTGCATCTTTCCCCGCGATGCTGCCAGGGCTAGACTTTGGCCATCAAACACGGACACATCTAAACTATGTGTGTGTAGCAACCATTCAACTGGAGAATGGTGGACTTCGGCCTTGCGAGTGATGTGGTCCGAGGACTTTTCTATCGCTTCAGAGGTGTGTGTGTGTGTGTGTGTGTGTGTAAAATGTAACCCTGACCGTTTTACTTGCCTTTTGTTAAATAATCACTCATTATTAAAATTTAAATATTTCGATAATACCTCAATTGTATGGAACGTATGCTTAATTTGTGAACATTTCTGCCACTGTCCATCTTTATTATGTGGGTTTAGGGGGCGCGTAGATCTAGGCTATGTACAGAACGTTTTTTTCTTTTTTTCTTTTTTTAAGCGGAAAATGTATTATTTTCAAATATATTTATTTATAGTGTGTATATAAACAAATATATATTTTATAATGACATAATAATTATACATATACATGTACATTTATATGTTTTAAATACAATTATGATTACTGTAGGCTAATATACAGTATGTAGCAGTGCATTCAGTTACTTTTGAAAGGACAAAAATAAGGTGTCAGTGTATTTCATTAGACTTTAACTTTGTCAGCTATAAAAAAAAAATCTAGCATTTCATCACTTTTACCACTGATTTTTTGTGAGAGTCGATATGCATGGGCCACTGGCGATCGATGACAGTCCCCAAGTTTGTTTACGCCGTTGTTTATGCTCAGTGGGAAACGCGAAGCTATAACGTTATCTTGCTATTATTGTGTCCTTGTATCTTGTATGGGAGCTATAGTTATAACCTCAGGTGGTGAAACGATTTTAAGATAATGTTTCTCTTTTTCTGCATTCTGTTCTGCAATATATAAAAGCATTTATCTAACTTGGCGACATTACACATTGAATGAAGTATCAGTAAAACTTAACTTTGTTTGTAGTTACTATTTTGACTTTCCTTTATGCCGGAAGGGAGGGGAGGAGGGAGGAGACGGGATGAGGAGGAGGGAGGGTCTAGCTAGCTTCCGTTTTGTTTGACAACAATTCGAATGTCAACAAGAAGTTACGTCTCCCGGGATCGCTTAGACCACCTTTAAGTTGCATTTTTCAAAAAGATTGTGAGCTAGACTTGAGCTGAAAGAGGGGGGTTTCATGACCCTTTAAAAACTCTTAAACAACTACGTTAACTCCATCGTTAGATCAGACTGGTGGCGTGATTTTCGCTCTCCACTTTCTGTAAAGTGATGTTTTGATGTTCCCTTATTCCCTATGCCGTTCTCAGTGCCCTTGGAACTGAATATGTTCGCTCCCATCGGATTAGAATCTCACTTAAGATGGCGGAATACCGTGAAGTCCATTTCGCAGTCCACTAACGGTCGAATGGAACGCAGCCTTTACAGTCGTATGGAAAGCACCTTCATACCTCGCGCAGACATCACCTGTCATCGGCGTTCTGTAAGACGATGGAGAGTTGTAGACACAGCGGCCGCCTTTTAGGGCGTAAAGTTACTCATGAACTAAAACAAGGAGTTTATGCTGAGTTCACGCCATGTCATAACCATAAATAACGAAATGGAAAACCCACGTTATACCTGGAGCTGTTCACGTCCTCAGACTAGGATGTATGTGTTTCTCTGGCAACACTATCAACGCCGAAATTAATCAGCAGCAGTCAAGTGGTAGGCTACAACTAGAACTCTGTAAGTTGTTTACGTTCATTATTATTATTATGTTATGTGCTTTGAGACCCCGTCTCTCGTCGCTTTGCAAACCCTGCCTGCATGCTGTCTGTGTTCAGGTGTTTTGAAGGAGGCGTGGCTTTGGAAACGCTCTGTAGGGGAGGGTGGGATCTTATGCTTTTAAAAGCTAGCTATTGCTACTCTGTCCAAAATTGCCTACCATTTACCCAGTGATCATTCCATGTCCATATTCTTTAAAAAAATATAGTATTAGAGAAAATCTCTCTATGGGAGTGATAGAAACAGTCTCAGACAAAGGAAATACATGGAGAAAGCAATGTTATCATTCCAATCTCAATGCAACAAACATTTTGTCATGTTACACAATTACTTTTAAATAGCTTTCAACAGAGAACAACACTTTTTTTTTTTTTTTTTTTTGTATGTAGCATTTACACTTATGCTTGGATAAATGCTGAAATGTAGCCTAGGCTATAATATGGATATCTTGACAGCATTTCAAATGTAAAAGTACTTACATATGTTAAGCTTTAGAAACAATTATACATCTTTATATTATGAATACATTTTGTGTAGTTACATTTTACTATTACATAGATTTTTCTGAGCCCCCAAGCCAAAACACTTATATCTAAACAATATACATGGTAATGGGCAGATGAATGTACAGTGACAATCATTAGTTATATATTAAGTACAGTTTGTTTTATTGTTTTTTAAAGAATGTTATGATTGTCAAATTAGGTAAATGGGTTTAATAAATGTGATGGTATTGAAAATGTAGGATAATTAATCACATTGATTAAATACAATATTCATTCCATAAATTCAGTATTATAAAAGGATTCATAAACATTTGTTCATCTCTATAGTTGTTTGCATGTCAAATTATTACATTTTAGATGCTGTCAGTATGTTAATAACGTATCAGTCTCAGTTTATACAAAAAGATGAACATATGTGCAATAGCCACCATGTACGATTACTAATAAGATTGTATTGTTCTGCCAACTAGCCTAATATTTGGCTTTAGACAATAATGCTATAAAGATACTGAAATAATCACCTGGCCTGATCTTAAGCATCATTTCTGATTTGATCTGTCAATCAGTCATGCTGCTTCAGTAGACTTAAATATAGTGCAGCCAGTCTGTTCGAAGGAATGTTTCTTTTTCACTGTGTCGCTATCAGCTGCAGAACGCACCGTATTGATTTCATGTCGTGTGACCATAGGAAGAACAGTTGGAAGTGATAGGCTGTGGCTCAGCATCCCGGTGACACAAGCTGCACTTGGCAGCCGTCAGTCATTCAGAACAAAGAACTGATTCTTACACTACACACAAACACTGATAAATGAATGGCAGATGAGTACTTTCGGACTGAAAGCCATATTCTACATTAAATGTTTTAGAAAATATGTTCACGTAAAAAAATCTGTATTTTTGTGTTGTCTGACTGTAAAAAATCTCAATTTGCATGAGAAGAAATATAATGTAAAATAACAGCGATGCCATTTTGGATCCCCAAAGAACCTTTCAGTGAACGTTTCTTAAAAAAAAGAACTGTGTTTTCCTACTGTGAAGGTCGCATAAAAAAAAATCAAATACACTTGTTTTTACAATGGTTCCATGGATGTTAAAGGTTCTTCATGGAACCATTGATAAATTCTGAAAGAACCTTAATTTTTAAGAGTATAAATTAAGTACTGTTTACATTCATGCCCAAAACAAGAACAATACATTGTGTATTTCAATGAGGTAAGAAACTTTTCAACATGTTCATTTTGTATTTCCATATGTAGCACACACAGTCTGAATATACTTAGTTGTTTGACCTGACTGATTAGGACCATAGACTGTAAAAAAAAAATGGACGTAGTGTCCGTGACGTCGCCCGTAGGTTTCTGAAGAGCATTTTTGAAGCCCAAAGTGGGCGGAGCCAGCCCGTCGCCATCTTGGCAGCGCGTCACCGCCCGTCATTTTATTGTGTTGTGATAAACCGAAAATGGGCAAAGAGACAGGATTAGCTTGAGGTGACGTGACGGCTAACAGACAGCAGACATACGGCTAGTAGTGAAAGCAGCGATCACTCACTCAAATGGACACGCCCTTAATTATTCAGAACTTTAAGGCTTAATATGATTTAAACAGAATTTTTTATACAAAAAATTCACCCCCCTCACAGTTTTCCTGTAGGGAAAAATTTGCTATATAGACCAAAACCACTTTTTGTACCAGGCTGTAAACATAATTTTTTTAATTATTATTATTATTATTTTTTATGTAATCACAACCCTCATCTCCAATTAATATATTTAATTCTGTCTCCCTTTTTAGTAATCAGAAGAACAGTCCTAATGGCAGTTTGACATATTTCAGGAATGGCATAAATGACTTGATGAATCTGGCTGGCATTCAAGCCCTTTTACCATTCCCTGTGGTTCACGTTTTACAATCCATGCCACATTCTCCCCATTCCATTTCAAGAAGCTTCATTTATCCTCAATGTGATCTGATTCAAAAGCTTTTCCGCTGGACACCATTAGACACAAAGGAATCCTGCTTTGTTTTGGTCAGTTCGCTGAAACGACGCGGTAATCTCAGTATCCATTCACCCATCATCCGTGTCCGCCCCCATAGCTCCTCATACAAAATGCAGCTGAATAATTGTCTGTCATAGTCATGGAGAAATGACCTTAAGTTGTTTTTGTACTTAGTGTCAGCGCTTTGTGGAAATGATTGAGATTAAACATGGCAGAGCGGGACTGTTTGTTTCACCATCAAAACATTTGTTTAAAAGAATGCAAATGATTCCCTGTCTGATGAAGCTTTTCTTGAGAGCGGTTTTGTACGGCTATGTTTACAGACGAGCTCCTTAAGTTGTCCCCTCTAGCTGGCACGGGCAATAATGGAACTGATCTCAATTTTGTCATCAGAGAATTAAATGGCTTCTTTTTGAAGTGTGTATTTCTGAGAATGAGGAATGGGCTTGTAACTATGTTTTTTGGTGCAGAGATTTGCATAAAAGCCCCTCAGTCTGGTAAGTTTTGAGCGGATTGTGGCAAGAGTGGAGTTAGGATGTGAGACAAAATGAAAGCCCCGGGGGAGAAGGTGAGCCTCCGTATGTCTGGGTATGAAAGGAGTAAATCCGACTTGGTTGGTAAACAGAGGCTCTGGGGACTGCTTTACTTTCGCATGTGCGCTACTGAGGAAAAGATGCGGCCCTCTGTGATTCTAATAGAGTAAGCCTATTCAAACCAGCACAACAAAATGGCAATAAATCATACGCAATGGCGACACATTCGTGTTTTATAGGAAAAGACAGAAATGATGAGACGCTCTATAGTGTAAGTGAGACCTGCATAGCACGTCATCAACATGTTCTCATCAACTGTGTCTTTTAAATTAATCAAAAATTATCCATATGTTGCCATAGCAATAGACTCCACACAAAATAAGAAAAAAAATAGGAGAAAGCGAAACTAGTTATCACACTTTCACTCTACTGAATGCTTCTCAGGGTTTGTTTTTGAAAATCAATTTCAAATAATCAGAAGAACATACACTGACTACAAAATTTGTTTTGAACTTGTCCCACCATTCATGCCCAGGAAAAAAGATGCAGCACACTAAACACAATAGCAGGGCATAATGTCACACTATATGGGGTACAGTGTTACCTCCCATTAAACATATTTAACCTATTTTTTGGTTTTTCAGCTATATTGTATTTTTACATAATAAAACCATGCCTTTTTCTATCTGTGACAACTAGCCCTGGTCTGCCTTATACATCTGATTAACATAAAGTGACACATACCACATGCTATGTATTCTTATTCCAGAATAGCACATGAGTTACTATTCTATTTTATTATGGCTTAGTACTAACCTCATTCTGTGCATTTGTTCTAATTAAGGGTTTCGCCTAATAATAACAAAACATGAATTTCCATTTTCTGTTCCTCTTGTTTTTGCTTCATTCTCTGTCTGCGGATAAGAATTACCCTGCTAATAAGCAGGATAATTAGCTCGTCATTTTCTTCACAGATTAATACATTTTTGATGCTCTTTTGAAGTGAAATGCAACTATGTATAAAACTGGTTTCCCGCACAAGCAATCAGTTATGCAGTGCTGACCATTAAATGCCATGATTGACCAATCAGACAGAGAGCGTTTAATAAGATTTAAGAAAGATTTTATTCAGGTATTATTATTAGTGTATTTGAGAATACACATTAAAACACATCTGTCCATTACAGTGGTCACCATGCATAAAGAGACATTTCTGTTCATTGCATTTCAATGAGAATTTCCAGTCAAATCTACTGTGACTAAAAATGTGTTTCTAAGAAAATGATGCAACTTGCCATGATATTTGAAATAAACAATACCAACCATAATTAGTTGCGAATTAAGACTTATATATATATACACTTAATTATATATTGCAATGTTAGTATTATGCAGAATAGGAAGACATATGGATATACAGTATGGATACAAAATAAGGATATGAATGTGCTAATAGGAGGGCTGCGTATGCACATGCAGACTTCAGATCATAATTCATTACAGTATGTTATTTTATAAGTTCACATCAAGTGTAAAAATAGATTTAGTTTCTCGCAATCTACAGACGTATAACTCTCTCAAATTGTATTATTATAAAAATAAAAATAAAAACTTAAATGTAGGTTTGTACTTTGTAACTTTGCCCTCTCGCAGTTAAAAAACAAGACTTCATGCATTTTGCGCAAGAACATTGTTTTGTCTGTGCATCGACTGCGTGACTGTGTTAGTGAATATGGCTACTGCTCATACAACATTAACTACTAGGCTTAAGAGATATAATCAGTTTAGAGGGAAAGGATCTCAAGCTGACTAGCTGAAAATGTTACTGTACAGTAGCTATACCCATTAATAGACTCTATGTCAACCTTTCTCGCTCGCTGTGACAACTAACCTATGCCACTCCCACACAATACACACATCAAAGTAGCCGGAGCAACTTTTCTCTATTTACGGGTAGGACAAAATATGTGCGGGTGAGTGGCATATGTACAAAGCCATCCCCCCAGGTTTAAAATATAAACACTTATAATAGGCTTACCAGTGAATCAGGGTAAGACAAATTTTGTTCATTTTGAAAATTAATACTCTTGGAAAATAATAATAATATTTAAAAAAATAATAATAATTAGGAATAATCATACCTTTTTTTAAAGGTGCCTTTAAAAAGACATTATGCATGGAAGACTGAAAATCCACACCCCTTTTGCACTTTCACATCACACTTCTTTCCATCACCTCTCTGTCAGTTTAGTTTTGCACATTGGTTGCAGCATTCAAATGAAAAACCAAAAAAAGAGCAAGAACAAAGATGAAGAAGAATGTCTGTAAATGCTGTACATATGTTAGGCTGGGCGCAGCATGTGGTACTGACAGCTTGAACAGATAAACATGTGACTTTGTAGGAACGCTTCTTAGTCAAGCTTCGATGCAGAAATTTTGGATGTTTCATGCCCTGCAGTTGGAATGCCAAAAACAGCTAGGCCTGCATGAGTAGAGAAGTGGAATAAGCCACCTTTACTGTATGCTTGATTTGAGTTGTAAATCTGCTCTTATTTGGCTGAACCACATTCGAAGTCATAGTAAAATGGCCAACTAATACAGCACACCATTAGTTGAATTCTATAATACAAGTACAGTTCATGCAAAAAAATATATATATATTTTTTTAAAATATTTACTCAATCTTATGAAGTTCCAAACCTACATTATTAACACCCTGTTATTATTTCTAGAGAATATTCAAACAGCTCTTTTCCAAACACCTACAGTTTATTGACAATGTCTATCGATCTCAAAAAAAGATGGTCAAAAACACATCATAGAACTATGTGCAATATGAACAGACCAAAATGTAAACTAAATGTTATTTAATTTAATTTAACATTATACTGAAAATCTTTCCCTCCTCTGCAACTCTTCCCTATTTCGCATATTAAAAATTACACATTTGATTACAACACACAAGAACCAATGCCATTTTAGGTCAACAGCAACACTCATTAATTTGTATGACTTGGCTAATATGGAAAAGTATAGTGGAAAACTTAAACAGTAGTTTAGTTTTTTCCCCCATTACAATCAGGTAGTTCGACTTATGATTGCCACATTTTGTGCAAATCATGTACAATTTAAAATGTAATATAATAAATAATAAATAAGTTCAGAAGAGGTGAACATCATCAGTGAACAACTCTGTTCCTCACACATAACTGTCATATGGCTGCAGAAGACTTGTGTCTGTAAAGCCCTAAAATGACAAAACAAAAAGTAAGGTCCTTATATGAAGCTGCCTAAAGATTCTTCAATTAATAATTTTGTGTTCCACGCTCCTAAAAATAACGTTTCCAAAAGAAGGTTTTCACAGCGATGCCATATAAGAACCTATTTTTGGTTCCCCAAGCAAACTTTCAGTTAAAGGAGCAGTCTGTAAGAATGACTAGGCTAGTTCAAAATAATTCAAAATATCCGAGATTGTTGTTTCACCGCCCCCCTCCTTCTCAGACTCAATGCTCATGCGGGTTGCATGCGGACACGCAACCGAAACGAGCGCAATCGACAATGAAAGCAGAGGAGACTTACACTGCTCTCGGTCATAGAGATTTTTAGATGGATGTCGAGGCTTTTTAGGTTGTGTGGAATCTGCAATCTCTGACCCAGTTTGTTTGCTGGTTGCAAAACGATGTGTTTCCTGCTGGGGTGTCGAAATACTTTTGGGTGTACTGGCAGTGGGCGAGATCACACAGAAAACAAAAACTGTCAGACAACACGGAACGTGTAAATTAATAAGTAAAATAAGACTGTAGAAGTCTTTTTCAGAGAAACGAGTATGTGAACAGCATATTTCCTAAATATCTGCAAACTTTTTATGGTATTTTTATGCTTTAGTGGAGTGAAAAAGTTACATACAGCACTTTTAGGAGTTCTTAAAAGAACCTTTTTTTTTTTTTTTTACTATAAATAACCTTTTGTGCAATAGAAAGGTTCCACGCTAAAGGTTCTTTAAGGAACCATCAATGCCACAAAGAACATAAGAGTGCATGGAGGAAAATAATAACGAATACATCGGTCTGGAACAGAATGAGAGTAATGACAATTTTCTTTTTTGAGAGATTTCTCTCTTCAATGCACAAAATGCTACACGGCTGTATATAACCTATCCCAATGAACTATATTACTTAGAGGAACACTTGTTTATTGTGATCATTACTTCTAATAATATTAATAATAAAGTTAATTATTTATTGAACTTTATATAATTTTGCTGTTGCCACTGTTTCATAAAACCCTTTTGTCATGCCTAACAAATCACTTGTGTAGTAGCTTATTGCTTTATTTGAACATATTTTCTGTATAAAAGCCATGTCTGATGGATTACCAGTGTAGACACGGATGATTATAATTAATGAGTTATGGAAAAAACAAGATAATCAAGTTTATTTTATTTCTCTATAATCAGTTGATTAACAGTGTGGATTGTGCATATTACTACATCATCAAGTAGCATTAACTTTTATGATAGGCATTTAAAAATAAGAGTTTTGATGTTATTTTACATGGGACGAATCCCTGTAATTTGTCTTCATCAGACTGTATGGACATCGTCGGTTCTAGCCTGAGGAGGATCAAATCAACTCTACAATTTTCAGAAATGACAGATCCAATTTAATGTACGTCCCTGCAGCATTCCCCAACTGTTGCTGTGTTGACCTCTCACCCATTCTGCAATGCTCTTTTTGCTGTATGGCTGCAGTTTTGTAAGATTGTGCTACATCCTCTGTAAACCTTCTCTTATGTTTGGCAGTAACATAACTCTAAAAAATAAGAAGTGACAACAGCAAAGCAACAAAATCACATGCAAACTGATCAACAGCCATATTAATGATATAAAATGAGACGTTCCCAAAAGCATTTTCAAATCTAAGCACATTCTACTGTTGTTAATCTACAAATAATCATTTGACACCTTTTCTCAACTTCTGTTAGACCAACTTTCGTTTCTACCTTTTAGTTATACTTACCTTTTTCTTAAAACACTCCCCTCTTTTTTTATATGAGATCCGATTGCTATCCCTTCATATTGTTCACAGTCACCTCGCTGACCTCAGTTCATTATGAATTTATTGTAGAACACCCACACAGCATTATTCATTATTAGTGAAAGTGCTTTTACTCTGTCAGTTCTGTTGGTCTTAACAGACCATGACTCTCTGGACTCTCTGGACTCAGATTATTACACCAAACATCACACACTACAACACTAACTGGCGTCTGTATATGATTTGCTGTTTTATAGGTTTCTCTACTGTAGACGGACTACTGCATTAGTTACTTCTAAGAGGGTTTTTTTGTTGTTCACCCCAATCCATGTAATCGCTAACAGAAAACAAGACAGCAAAAAAGAAAGTTTTACTTTTGGGACTGTGAAATAGCAGGTGAAATAGTGCCCCAGATTTGATGGTGTGACTATTTCTCACTTCTCCTCCCTAATCTCACGAGACAACATCCTGGAGTAAATACTTGTCAAATGACATGTAATAGATAGAATGGTTTTGCTAGGGGGAAAAACCTAGACATCTTTTTGTTTTTATCAAATCCTTAGATTATCATTTGATGTGGTGCGATGAAAGCAGCAAGAAACATATCACAGATTTCTGCTGAGCAAAATCTTATAAACAAAACACAACTTTTTTTAAAGACCAAAATAGAATCGTTGCCCATCAAACATTTCCAGAAAAAGTCCAACGACAAGATGCATGGTAAGACACGGTATAAAGTTGTTATTTGGAACTGATTCACTTGTTAGGAAAGATGTTTTACGCTGTTGCTTGCATAGCAGATCGCCAAATCCTGAATATATGGAAAATAGCAGATGAGCAGAGGGCTGTCTCTGAGCACATGTCAGATGAGACATGAGGCAGATCCAGAAAGTACGGAGAAAACAGAGTGTGATGGCACTGAAGCAAAAATGCAGCAAGGAAATCTGTCAAGGAATCAAAGTGCTGACATGTTGAAGGGAAGGATTCAAATGCAGCAAAAAACACACAGTGTTTCTCACTAAACAAGGGAGTGGTAAAGCCAAGCGTAATCTAATTCACTGAGGTATTTTTGAACTTCTGCCCACGCAAATGTTAAGCACTGTACGTAGGTATTGCTGGTCCGACCCGCAGCTCTCAAAAAGGTCAGCGTCATCCTTCAGTTTTGACCTTTTTGGACTGTTTAAGCATGGAACCCTTGTGCCCGATGTATAGCGAACAGTTGATTTGCATACTCGGAGAAGTTTGCACTCCCTATCTGCTGCTGATTTCTTTTTATTTTATTTTTTTATGTCAATTCAACATTAAAGTTCTACTTTGACATGGAACAGCATTTATGATAAGAAATCAATACTATAATATTCTTGTATGTTTATATTATTGTCACAGCAGGGTGGGAAGGATTATGGAGTGTAGTAAAGTTTTAAATACAATTATAAATAACAACTAAATTATTTTAAATGAATAAAATTATATTAGAATTTAACTCACCGGAAAAAATTCAGCCCAGACTTGGACGGTCTATTATTTGATAATTGTATGAAATAATCCAGAAAAAAGCACAAACACGGCAGAGATGCCAAGTTCAGAGGCTGGAATTAGCTTGGGTTACGTGACGGCTAACATACAGCAGACAAACGGCTAATGTCCTTAAAGGAACACTCCACTTTTTTTTTTGGAAATAGACTCATTTTCCAACTCCCCTAGAGTTAAACAGTTGAGTTTTACCGTTTTCGAATCCATTCAGAAGATCTCGGGGTCTGGCGGTAGCACTTTTAGCATAGCTTAGCATAGATCATTGAATCTGATTAGACTGTTAGCATCTCTCTCATGTTCCTTGATTATTACGCATGAATGAGAGTATAGTTCCTATATCGGCCTAGAAAATCACAACTTCTCATTTTCCGTCAGTCTTACTACACGATGTAACTAAGAGTCAAGTTTTAAATAGGAAAAATATCGAAACTCTTTGGTCAAAATTTTTTTTTTTTTTTTTTTTTTGAGAGAGATGTTAACGGTCTAATCAGATTCAATGATCTATGCTAACCTATGCTACCGCCAGACCGGCTGAATGGATTTGAAAACGGTAAAACTCAACTGTTTAACTCTAGGGGAGTTGGAAAAAAGTGGAGTGTTCCTTTAATTATGCAGAACTTTACGGCTTAATATAATTTAAATGGTTGAATAAAAAAAAATGCACCCCCCTCACAGCTGTCATTAAGGGTAAAATTATATATGTAGACCAAAATATCTTTTTGTACCTGGCTGTAAACATATATTTTTTTTTTTTCTGCTGTAAAGTTGGGCATTTTAACATGGTGGGTCTATGGGATTGACTCTTTTTTGGAGCCTGTCTCTAGCGGCCAGTTGATGAATTGCAGTTTAAGCCACTTCCGTGTTGAATTCAAGAGACTAGAGAGAGACCGGTAGGTTGCCGCTTTACTGGATCTCACATTTAATTTTTTTAGTAACTCCATTATTTTCTTATAACTTTTCCTCGCTTTCTTAAAATGACCCTGCTGTAGATATATGTACTGTAGTTGCTCAAAGCATATTAAGAAACCTATAAGAAAAAAATGGTTTCCCTAGCATCTTTTCTGTGTGGGAAAATGCCTCTCATGTCTGTTTTATTGGCCATGTACTGGGAAAAACTTGCAGTTCACTATAATAACCTCATTCAATGTGTATGTGTACCTTGTGCTATACAACAGAGGTGAGAAAGGTCAAAACAATCCCTTTTCAAGAAGTTGACTTAGCCCAAGTAATCAGGTTTTACAATATATGTTTCATCTCAATTCTGTTGAGGATCTCTATAGTTTTCAAGTGCCTTCAAGTACCAAGTTTTGTTGGTCTAAAATTACCAGCTAGTCTTCTAGATGCAATCTAAAATTAATTTACTACACCTGGGCTTTACATTGTGTCCTTCAGACATGTGCATATTTCAGCAGGGTGAAGTCGAAGGTGACTGTTATGATTCTTGCTACCTTGATAAATTTTGCTCATATGGTGCGACATATCTAAAGCACTCACGCAGAGCCTGGCGTGACTTTTATGATCATTTGCTACCCCTGAAGTGATTAATGGTGAATCATATAAACCTGCCATTGTTTTTTAATTGTACATTCATTAAAGGTCTGTTTTAAAGGATTAGTTCAACAAAAAAAATTATTCTGCCATCATTTACTCTCCCTCATATCATTCCAAACCTGTGTGACTTTCATTATTCAATGGAACACAAATGCTGAACTTTTGAATAATATCTTGGCCACTATATATTTACATATGTGACCCTGGATCACAAAACCAGTCGCACAGATATATTTGTGGCAATAGCCAACAATACATTGTATGGGTCAAAATTATCGATTTATCTTTTATGCCAAAGATCATGTTCCATGAAGATATTTTGTAAATGTCCTACTGTAAATATATAAAACATTTATTTTTGTGAATACAGCACAATCGCGAACAGAAATGCACAACTTTAAAGTCGATTTTCTCAATGTTTCGAATTTTTTGCACCCTCAGATTCCAGATTTTCTAATAATCGTATCTCGGCCAAATATTGTCCTATCCAAACAAAACCTACATCAATGGAAAGCTTATGTATTATGTATATTATGTATAAATCTCAATTTAAAAAAAAATGACCCATGTGACTGGTTTTGTGGTCCAGGGTCACATATTATGAAAGTAAGCAAAAATCTTGATTATTCATGCAAGCTGGTCTTGGTGTATTCATGAGAGAAGAAGCAATGTCAGATTTGTGAACAAATTATTGTTTTGAATCAGATTTTTTTAAATAATTGGTTGATCCAGTTTACAAAACCTGTCTAAATGATTTGTTTGCTATTCAGAGTGATATGGTTCTGGAGTTCAACTTACTGACTTTAATGGTAACAGCAGTTCAAACCCACTGAAAGGCAATCATCAGTGAATAAATTATTTATATTTTAAATATCTTGTTGATCATCACACAAAACTATTCTATGCCTTCAGAAAAAAAAACTTAAATGCTCTATGTTGAGTGTTGACATGTATTAAAGGGTTAGTTCACCCAAAAATGAAAATTATCCTATAATTGACTCACCCTCAAGCCATCCTAGGTGTATATGACTTTCTTCTTTCAGCCAAACACAATCAGAGTTATATTAAAAAATATCCTGGTTCTTCCAAGCTTTGTAATGGGAGTGAATGGTACCTTCTTTTTTTCTTTTTCTTTTGTAACCCAAAAATTCATCCATCCATCATTAAAGTAATCCATACGGCTCCAGGGGGTTAATAAAAGGTCTTCTGAAGTGAAGCGATGTGTTTTTGTAAGGAAAATATCCATGTTTATAACTTTATAAACTGTAATAACTGGCTTCCTGTGACATCCGTATGTGAGTCTACTTCCAGTGGAAGAGTGACCTCTGACCATACGCATGACGCATTGACGAACACAGAAGCACAGAGGATAGAGCAAAACAAAACAGCGGTCACGATTCACAAATTAGAAGTCTAAAACGAAAATGTTTAAAGAGAAATGTCGGAGGAGCTTGATTTTTTTTTTACCTAGCCCTATTTGTTTGAACTGCGAGAGGCGTCGACTCTCACCTAAGCTTGCGCTACGCCTACGTCATACGCCAGAACTCGACTCTCATGTGAACGCACAGACGGCCTTTACCGGAAGCTAGTGATTACAGTTTATGAAGTTATAATTCTGGATATTTTTCGTACAAAAACGCATCGCTTCGCTTCAGAAGCCTTGATCTTAAAAAAATGGTACCATACACTCCCATTATAAATCTGATTGTGTTTGGCTGAAAGAAGAAAGTCATATACACCTAGAATGGCTTGAGGGTGAGTAAATAATGGAATCATTTTAATTTTTATGGTAAACTAACTGTTTAAGCTAGACAGCAGTCACCATTCATGCATGTATTGAAAAGATCGAACAAGTACATTAAAAGAAAAAATCTTTAGGTTGCGTTAAACTAACTAACTAAATAAATGTAGGTGAGTAAATTGTAACAAAATATTAATTTCTGGGCAAACTATTCCTTAGATGGGTGGTAAAAAAAAAAAAAAGATTTTTTATTTTTTTTAATAAAATTTCAATCAAAACTAAATTATTTTGTTATCAACAACTTCAAAACATCTTCTGTAAATGACATAACTTGCATTTTTGGTTGAACTATCTCTTTAACAAAACACAAACAAAAAAATAATAACAATACAAATTGTCCCAAGACAAAATGTATTTAAGATGCAGTATTATACACCACTGAAATTAATTTACTGCATGCTGTTCCCTTTTCAAGCCCATGATAAATTAAATTTTCCTGATCCCAAGTCATTCTTCCCCATGTGTCCCTTGTTGGACACCTTAATATTATTCAGATCTTGCTGCAGATACCTCATAGACAATATGAAAGTCAATGATATTTTGGGGAGGAAATGATTACAATTAAAACTAATGATGGCTGAAATAAAAGCTATCTTTCCCAATTACTTGAGGCTTCCTTATCAAGGATAATATGACCAGCAAGCTCTCTAGAATGCTGATGAGATTGTGGCACTTTTCTTGGCTCTCCTTGCCTCGTCCTTTTAGTGTTTGACAAACATGTAAACAAAGCTTGTACAGTGGCTGTCAAGAGTCCTGCAAATGCAAGCTTGATTGTTGGTTTAATCAACACAAACTCAAAATCTAAAAATGGCTGCATTGTTATTTGTGTTTTGTAATTCAGTAGCACTACACTGGAGTGTTCCTTTCGTGATTGATTGACTCCCATGTAACATGTAAATGACCTTCAACATTTACTTAAATTTGGATAATTCTTCTCATGGTGTGACATATTTGTTTAAAAAACGCCATTGCTTGAAAGTCTCATGCAAATGTATCTGCACTTATCTTAAAGGGATAGCTCACACAAAAAAACATGCATTCTGTCTGTCTAGTCTGTATAAATACTGACTTAAAACTAAATTATTACAATAACCATGGTGATATCTACAAGGCATATGCTAAAAACAACAATAAAAAAACAGCTAACCTGGTACTTTAAGGTAGGCCTTATTTCATATAGGCTACTATGGCCTCATTTACACTGCAGGTCTTGATGCCCAATTCTGATTTGTTACCTTTATCCGATTTTTTTGACCGTCCGTTTACACGTTCTTTCAACTGTGACCCATATCCGATTCATGTGTTTACACTTGCCATACTATCTGAAACATCGCGCATGCTTAAAGGGTTAAATTCTCTTGCACAGATGGGCGGACGCGAAATATGCTTGATGCTAGCTCTGCGATATATGCGAAGTTCGCCAAACATCACCATGATTTTGAGGCGAAGGAGGACGAAAAGTGCCATCATTGCGCATATGCTTCAGTTATTGTGTGTGAGAGAGATCTCAGGATTGGTGGGAGCATATTGTGTTTAAATATTGGCTTTAACGAGGAGCAGTGGGTCCGAAATGTTGTTGTGTACAACAATATGTTGTGTCAACGTTTGTTCACATTCCTCTCCTACGACGACACAACATTTTGTCGGGTCATCCGTCCCTTTGCAGATGCACGTCGGGGTTTCTCTCGTCATTAAACCGCGGAGACATTGCCTAATGCCTCAGAAAATCCGATCTGCCTGTTTACATGACAGTCGCATTGGCACATATCCGATTTATTTCCACATATGAATGAGGCCTGAAACCGATCTCGAAATATCCGAATGCATGCGTTTTTTTCTTATTTACACTGTCATAGAACACATCGGATCTGTGTCACATATAAGCAAAACATCGGAATTGGGTCACATTTCACTGACAGTGTAAACAAGGCCTATGTTTTAATGTCTTTACCTGCAGTAGCTTGCAGTCTACGCTCACAACCGGTAAGATGAATTTGCTGGTTTAGTTTCAGTGAATTGTAGGTAAAGTGAATTGTAGGTAAATATCCTGTATTAGAGACCTGCACGGGTTCGGGTGACCCGCAAATTTTGCTCAAACGGGTGAGAAATATCCAACTGTGTCGGATACGGGTGCGGGTCGGGTCGGACACGGAGGAAACACGGGTTTAACCACGGGTTTAAAACAATCACGTGCAAACGTAAAAATATATAGGCTATATGCATATTTTTAGGAACACACTTACAAAAATATGCCTGTATTTCAAGTTGAGAAAATAATTTAAAAACCACATCAGTTTATTTGTGCCCACGCCCTCTCAGGAGTCTATACCTACTTTCACTTTGAAAAAAAAAAAAAAACGTCATAACCGCGCGCGCGATCTGCTTGCAGTCGGCGAGATGGATGCTGAAGAGTTGGAGAAAAGAATAGCTAGGACTAGGAGATTGTAAAGTTGTCGACAATACGTCATCAAAAATCAAGTCCATTGTGTGGGAGAAATTTGGAGATATCTGAAGAAAACAATATTGTGAAAGGATTTGCTGCATGCATTTTCGTGTTGGATTGCCGCAAATGTGGATTCATCGCCGAGGAAGCACGCAGTAAGCAGTTCTATCGAACAGTATTTTTCACATTTAACACTGTTAAATATGTGTTGTGTGCAGGCAGGGCGTGTTTGAACCCAAAATTGTCAGATGTAAGCTAGACAAAATTGCGTGGCAGAAAATAGTGTTGTAGCCCCGTCTGTTATTAGGCTACTCGAGTTTTGTGGTAGGCTAACGTTGGCTACGGTATGTTCATCATGTACCGGCCGTTTGACATATTCGGCTGAAGTTGTCCTTGTGTTAATGGTTGTGTAATAACTTCTGTATGACCTGGCAATAAACATTTTTGTAAGTGTGTCTATAATGTGATAGTCTAAACTGATTTTATTTCGGGTGCGGGTCGGGTGTCGGTTCTATTTTAAGCGGGTCGGGTCGGGTGCGGATTTGAATTAGTGCTGCTGTCGGAAAACGGGTCGGATTCGGTTTTAAGCACTGCGGGTACGGGCGGGTGCGGATTTAAAAAATTGGACCCGTGCAGGACTCTGTCCTGTATCCAGGATATTTTATCCAGATCCACTTTATCCAGAGCTCTTTTGTTCTATGTGTTCTAATGTGTACTATTTTAATCTAGTAACTTAATTAGGAAGAAACTTCTCGGTTACGACTGTAGCCTTGGTTCCCTGAAAAGGGAATGAAACACTGCGTGGAGAATTGATGCTGTGGGAACACTCTGCGTTATTGCTTCCTGAAACACGTGTGAAATCAGTCCAATGGTGTGAAGGGACGTCAGAGGCCGGTGACGTCCCAACCAGGAAACTATAAAACATGCCCAAACAGAGCAACGCTAGCTTCTGACAAGATGAAGTAAGTTGCTTACAGGCATGCAGGAAGTATAGCAGGGCGACGCAGTGTCTTGTTTCTTTTTCAGGTAACCAAGATTACAGTCGTAACCGAGACGTTCCCTTTTCAACTTGCGCTACATTGAGAATTGACATTGTGGGAACATTTATACTAGGGGTGTGCACGAATATTCTAATCTTCGAATATTCGATCTGTAATTATTATTTGAAAAATTAAATACTATTCGAATTTTACTACGTTGCTTTTCTGGCCGTAAATCCCAAGCGCTAACTCGCAGTTATAATTAAATGGGTGGCGCTGTGGAGCATGTTAACAAGTTGCTTGTATTTGATCACATAATGTTGTTGTCTACCTCGCGATGTTTGGAATTACTTGAAAATGATCTTACTAAATTATCTTAAAAAATGGAATTACTTTTGATCAAATTAATTAATTAATCTGAGTTATAATATCCTCACCACAATGAGAAATCACATGAAATCCAGTCGAATGAGGAAAGGCAGCTGTCCATCACTGCATTCACGACTGCAAGTAAGCGCAGCTGGACCCCGTGTGAACCGAGATGATAACTTATCGAATAGCAAAATTATTTTGAGACATATATGATTCCTTAAAGTTTCATTGAGGGACACAGATTTCAGAACAGAAAATGCGAAGTGCTATTAGAAACTTAGAACACCGTTATCTTTATGTGTCTCTGAAACGTCTGTCAGCGCAGCACGTTTTCTCACTCAAGCATATTGTTTTTCTCAACATAAATGTGAAACAATATAAACACGATAATCATATGCTGACTAGAGTGTGTACGTTCTGTACGATATCTGGCGCAGTCTGCTTTATTAGCCTTTTTTTTACGTTTGCGCTGCTTGGGCTTAAATGCTTTTGTTCTTTATTTTCTGTTTACACATAGGCCTACTGTTTAATGTTAAACTAAAAGAAAACTTTAACATATATTGTAAACTTGTTGTGTATATTGCCTAAGCGTAAGCTTGATCAGAAATGGTGACAAAAACTTAAAAAAAACGTAAACCTAAAAAAAACTTCTTTTTCGTTATGCGTCATTTAAATAAACGAATATTTGAATATTCGATTTTTATGAGCCCGAATATTCACATGCAATATTTTTGAAAAATGCCCATACCTAATGTATACCCACGCAGCCATAATGACAAGTGTCTGTCTTTTGTGAAATTGTAAAGAGCAGCACTAAGGCAAGAGCACCTGGGACCCTGGTGTCTTGAAGACCAGCCCGCCACATCACAAAATCTTGAAGTGAAACTCCTGATAGAATAGCCTTAGAGGCAGTTATACTCCTAGTAGAGTGGGCTCGGACTGACATGGACAACGGTTGTCCAGCCGAATCATATGCAAGAGAAATAGCCTCAACTATCTACTTGCTGCTGGGGACCCCTTCCTGGGTGACCCAAAACATATGAACAGCAGTTCAGATTTACACCACAGGGCAGCTCTGTGGACGTAAGCATCTAATGTCCGAATTGGACACAGCAGATTATTTCTTTCCTGGTCTGGATCCCGAAAAGGCCTGCAGCACAATAGATCTAGCCACATTGGTTGGGACCTTAGCAGGGCTTGACATTAACACCCGCCAACCCGCCAAATGCGGGTGGATTTTGCTCGTGGCGGGTAACATAGTCACTCCAACTAGCCACTTTGGCGGGTTGAATAATTGTAGTCTTTTCAAAAGGCATCTGAAATAAGTGTGACACTACGATACTACAACTCCCATGAGTATTAGGGCTGTCAACGAATATTCTAAATTCGAATATATATTCTAATAGTTTTAAAAAACAGAATTTCGAAGGTGAAAATGAATATTCGAATGTGGAAAAACGCCCGCGGTAGCAGAGGCGCGGCTGTCTGCTTTGCGAGTGGGCGCGCTGCCTGAAGGGTCAGGGACAGCTAACAGGAAGAAGCGTTAACGTTAAACAGAAACATTACTAAAGTGTAGGCTACTGTACTGGCTGAATAGATATTGCATGAATAAGGTAGGTTAGATACAGCAGTTTCATGCACTGCAGGCTTCCACTGGTTTGATTATTTACCGTTTCATGTCAAGGAAAAGTTCCATGTTTACCACAGCACAGCACAGCTCGCTCGGAGCGTTCAATGTCGGTTCAATATACTGTAAACCTTCAATTAATGTTAATAATATTTGTTTCAATCACTGAATGAAGCCTGCTATATAAGAGTCGCGACCTTAAATTGCTTGCACTAAACTCTTGATCAGCACTCAACATTTGCTTCGTTGTTGTTCATTTAAACCGTTATGCGCATAACTATGCGCAGTTAGAAATCATTGAAAATTTCAATCACTCGCGCCAGACGCTCTATTCGCGTTTGGTGTGAACGCAGCATGAGCGTGAGGGCGAGAGAGAGAGAGAGAGAGAGAGAGAGAGAGAGAGAGAGAGAGAGAGAGCCTGCGAGTGCGAGTGAGTGAGCGAGCGAGAGTGAGGTCTGCGGTCTTGGCCATTAGGTGATTTACTTGTTTTTGTGTAGGTAATACGTTGTCAAATATGTTTAAACTTAAATAAACCTATACAAGTAGTTATGTCTCTTTGTATTAATTTGTCCTGGTATTGACAAAATGCGCGACCAGATGTTCGAATAGTTCGAATATAGGCTATGTGTTTTTTTGAGGGAATATTCTAATGTCATTTTTAAGCAATTTTGACAGCCCTAATGAGTATTACATGCACACAGTGTTGCCTTGCGCGTGCTAGTGACCGACAACACAGAAACGAAGAGACAGCTAGCTGCCCTGCTGGAGTTACATCGTATGCCGGTGGAGCTATGTGGCGACATATAATACATAATACATGGTTTTATTTAAAAAAAAGGAGCTTTACACACAACCTTATCAGAGCTAATGATAATGACCTGTATTGTTATATATTTATGGAGTCTTGATTTGGGTGTGTACAGTGGTTTTACATTTAAAAGGGTTGTAAATCTAGTTCAAGTAAATTTTAGCACGCCATAGTCAACTTTTATCAGGTAATTTCACAACAACAAAAATGTGGCTAGTAAAAATGCTGTGTGGCTAGTAACTTTGGAAAACCACTAGCCACATTGGCTAGTGAGCAAAAAAGTTAATGTCAAGCCCTGGACCTTAGGAATGTAACCCGGTCCAGGGTGAAGAAATGCCTTCATCATACCAGGTGCAAATCTCCTATTCTTTTAAGAGGCGTAATAGCAAGGAGAAACAAAGCTTTAAGAGTCAAGAACTTGACTGGAACCTCCTCAATAGGCTCAACGGGAGCCAGGGACAGGCCTTGTAAAACAATGCCTAATCCCAGGCCGGCACCCTAGTACAAAATGCATGCTTCAGCCTCAAGGCACTACAGAGGAAACAGGTTACCAATGGGTCTCTCCCCAAAGACATACCACCCAAATGAATGTGGTAAGCAGCTATGGCCGCCACATAAACCGTTCAGGTGGATGGGGATAACCCTGCAGAAAATCGTTCTTGCAGGAACTCCAGCACTGTACCAACACGGTAGTAAACTGAGTCCAGCTGACGACCACTGCACCATGAAGTGAACACTCTCCACTTCGGGGCACACAGTTTCCTTGTGGAGGGAGCTCATGGGTGAAGCATGGCAGAGATGGACACTCGAGTTAGAGACTCGCACTCGAGTCGCACTCGAGTCGCATTTTAATAGACTTCACACTTGACTCGGACTCGACCTGAAATGACTTCAGACTTGACTTGGACTCGACCAAAGGACAATAAAAACGACTCAAGTCATTAATCCTTAACTACTGATATAATAAAAAATAATAATTTGTGTTTTATTTGAATGGTTTTATATGTGCGTCACATATTTCCCCACGTGCCGCGGTAGTTTGGACTTCGGACCCTTGTCATAGAATTTGATTATGTATGTCCGTATATTGCGCATATACTCCGAAATGTCATAATGAAAGTCCCATGAAACATGATGGGAGAAACCGCGCCATATGTTCTTTCATTTTGGTTTATTAGCATGTCAAATCGGCTAGATGCAAAGAATGTGGGAAAACAATTATAGACACCTGAACGACAACATAAAATTGTATGAGAAATTGCATCAACAAAGGTTAGTCACATTATTATACTGTGGTGTATCTGCATGGCTCCTTTGGATTGCAAGCCTGTTAAGACATTAACAAATAAAATCTTGCCTTTAAACCTATAGCACTATGTTTTACTTTTATCAATCTTTTCGAAGTATATGCAGATTTTCTCTCTCTTAATGTATGTCTATGAGAGAGAGGAGATAGAAGGATGTTAATTAATTTATTACTTAAAGCACATATCTTAACATATTGCAATCAGTATTCCAAGGTTTAATATTTTCAGATAATGACTGTCGTCAATAACAACGCCGCTGTTTAAAAAAACTACTGTATAACAAACCGCGACTGGCGCCATCTTGCGTCCACTTAGCGATTGTATTGAAAATAACTGGTCTACTTGTCTTGTTGCCAGGATGATTGTTTTATACATTGTAATGGATTATAAAGTAACAAGCTGGATTTACATTATCCCTTAAATCTTAGGACCTTTATTACAAACAAAACAGATAATAGAAATATCATATATTTTGTCTATATATTACAATAATATGAGATTTTTATTTTATTTTTTAAGGCATGAAATGAATCGAGACTCGACTCGGACTGGTGACAAAAGACTCCAGACTTGACTCAGGCTCCAGTGATAAAGACTTCAGACTTGACTCGGACTCCAGCTTAAAGACTTCAGACTTGACTCGAACTCCAGATGAAAGACTTGTGAACATCTCTGAAGTATGGTCTCAACAACCTCGATTGAGAGACCATAATCTATGAGCTGGGCCCCCTCAGAGGCCAAGCCCACAGTTTCCACAACTCTGGATAGGGGTGAAGAATTGCACAACCTGCCTGGGACAGAAGCATCTCCCAAGGAGAGCTGTCGAGGAGAAACACATGATCCGAGAATCCTTTAAAGGGAACCACGTTCGGTGCTTGTGAGTGAACTGTAAATGAATCGCGAACTAATTTTACCTTACAAAAACAGATTCATTCATTATGAACTGTCTCAGAGTATGAATCAATCATGAAATGACATCGCTGGTCCTGACAGAAAACAGAACTCCGCTCTGACATATTCAATTAACGGAGTGACGGATCCTAAGTCTGAGTAATTCAAACAGGTAACTTGAGTTTGTGAGATTAAACATCAAAAGATCTAACAGGTGAATCATGTTGCTCTTATAAGATAAATGTATTTGTGAATTAGACTGCATGGTGTGTTTTTGCATCCACTCCGTGAGGACAAAAGAATATAAATACATGCTATCTTGCCATTTGTTCTTTTTATCTCTTCACATTCAATTGACTTCTCGCCGGCCCCTCCCCCAAAACAGCCATTGTCCAATCACACATCATAGCAACCGTTACTATGTGAGCAGGTCCGACAAACATTGACTGGTGCGCAAGATGCGCCCAAAGCCGAAAACACAACATGAGCGGTGCCTACAATGGATAAAACAGTGTGGACGGCCCCACTCCCAGTTAAATGTGTCGAACATTACTAAGCATAAATACGTACGTTATTAGTATTAACTGTTTTCAGAATCAGAATGTTTTATATCCATTGTTAAACATAATTCACAACTAGGAAATAGCTTTGGCTTAGTTAAAGGTGCATAACAGATAATATAATAAAATAAAATGGATATCTGAATGCCTTATATTTTGTTTTATCTATTTCATTTTATTATATTATCTGTTATGCACCTTTTAAGCCAAAGCAATTTCCTATTTGTGAATTCTGTGGAAATAAAACATTCTGATTCTGATTCTCAAAACGGCTATTCTCAAAACAACAGAGAAATGTTAGCTTTGAATGGCTTTGACGCACATGTAGGTTTAGCTAGCTAACATACCCTTGTATTTTAACAAAATAGCTACTCGCAATAGACAATAGTAGACCATAACATATGAAAAAGAACTTACCCGGCAGCGCAAGAGCATGAGTGGTCCACAAGGCTGTGCTGGTTGCATTTGAGGTACAGGTCATGGGGTTTCTCAGATTTCACTTGAGACCGGTAAGCATTAGACTCGATAGTAGTCGTGTCTCCTTCATTGCGTATTTTTATATTTTGAATATATCCCTCCACTGCATACCGCTTTTGCCTCGATCTGGAGGATATCGCGGAGGTATTGCTCCAAAAAAGGACACTGACACGCACGGGCATACCTCTTCCCGTCATGGCAATCTGTCGCGCTGGTCGTGTTTGACCATTTGTTTGTCGGACGTAGCAACAGTAACTAAGGGGGGTGGGGCTCGGCGAAAGGCTAATTGGCGACAATAACTGCTGAACAGCAGAGCAGGAACGCAAAGTGCAAAACTGAGTGAACTCGACCAAAGCGCCAATGCAAATGCACATTTGCGAGATTTTCTAGATGCGTCTGGGCCTCCGCCATCGTGCCTCAGTAAAATGTAGCGCCGTTGTTTTCCGAACTGTTTTTTGTAGAAGTAGAAGTCATACATTACGGGTTTGGAACATAAGGGTAAGCAAGTGATCACAGAAGTTGCATTTTTGGGGGTTGATTTTTACATTAAACATGCTATGGTGGCTGTAATCATAAACATAACCAAAAATAAACCTCTACACTGTAAACACAGACCATCCTTAGGCAAGGCTGGATTAGTACCCCCAGGGCCCCCTGGGCACTTAAGCTCACTGAACCTCCCCTACCTGATAACCACACCCTCCAAAGGAACACACACACACACACGTCTATATTACAAACAGGGGACTATCGCTCTACACTGGCCAAGAGGGGACTAGTGTTTCTGGTCATTTTAAAGAAACAAAAATGACATACAAATTTTTTTTTTCTTAATATAACTTTAAAAATGCATTTTTTTATTTAAAAAACAAACATGCCAAGTGGGGACCTGCAACTCTGACCGATCTCTACCTATCGAACAGGGGACTCCCATAGCCTGCAATGGAACTGTGTGTGTGTGTGTGTGTGTGAACAGTGAAGTGAACTGGCAGTGAAGTCTGTCTTCATTTTGTAACTATAGTTACAATATGAAGATTTCAGATGCCAAAGCCTCTAAGTGCCATCTGAAAATGTCTTCTAGAATGGTCATTTTTATCAAGCTTGTATATTTAAGTTCAGTAATTTCACTTAAATGACAATTAATAGGTCATTTTCATTGGCATTTAGTGAAATTACTGAACTTAAATACACACACACACACACACACACACACACACACACACACACACACACACACACACACACACACACACACACACACACACACACAGTTCCATTGCAGGCTATGGGAGTCAAAGTTTTTTTCGTAAACGAAAAATGAAACTAAGACTAAAACTATTGGTCAAAAAACATTTGCATAAACTGAAATAAAATAGAAATTTCAACAAAAATGAAAAACTAAAACTAAACAAAACTAACGACAAATGTCTCGACCTTGCACTTTTTTCCCATTCCACTGCCCGCGTCTTTTTTCCGTTTTTCCAACCAAAACCACTTTCTGTGTGAACCAGCCCTAAGAAGCAGAAATAGCCAATTACTTATTTCTATCATGACTAGACTTTATGCAAATACAGCTGTATAATTCCAGGTAAGATAACCATCTCATGTGAAACTAAACCATACATATTAGATTAGATACCACACTGAGAAGAAAACGGAAAAAAACAAATTGCATGTCTAGCCCAGAAATAGATGTAGGCTACATTTGTCAGAGTAGAAGTAGGCCTATACTAAATGTCTGGTCTGAATAGAACATTTGAATATGAGTATAACTATGAACTAACTATGAAACGCTGCAATAGAAAAAAGGCATAAATGTATCAATACAAGAATAATGTTGGAAAGGATTAATCATAGAAACAACCTTAAAGAATAATCATAATAATCATACGCATATTTTTTTCCCCTTTTTCCCCCTCTTATACACCATGTTTAACAAGATTGAATTTTTAATATGAATGAGTATGAATGAATATTCTGTACTTTTTAGTTGCATATGTTTGGTTCTTTGTTCATCCTCAAACTATTATTTTATTTTTATTATTAAAAGCATTTGCATGAATAAGAGATCATATAGTGTATATACACTTTTTTTTTTATTCTGATTGGATAATTATCAAGATCGAGGCCAAACCTTGTGTATACTATTTTTATGTAGCAGCGTACGTGGCACACACAAAAAAAACTTCGATCACGGAGGGCCCCTCTCTGCGCAAGGGCCCCTGGGCACGTGCCCAGATTGCCCGTATGGTAGATCCGGCCCTGTCCTTAGGGCATGACAGTGTAAAAAAATGATTTCTACACAGAAATAGGAGGAGGGTAGACTGCATGTATAAATATTCTGTAAAAATTTTTGGTGAGTACACAATTACGCCCCTGTGGCAAACAGGTCTTTTTTGGGCTTGCTGCTGATTATCACATTTATCTAGATGTCTGTGAGCACTGGGGGAAGCTAGTCCAGAAGTTTACTACCTGGCAACAACCTCTCATGGGACATCCCACACCTGCTGGGCCCCAGATGTGCTCCCTCTGTTTTTTAGGGTTCTGGCCTGCAGAGAAATCCCGCAGGGTTTTCCCATTACTGCTGAGAGAGAGAGAGCAGCAAAGAATATACAATATATACCCTGAGTAGTGTGCAGTGTAATGTCCAGTGTGAGGTTGTCTTAGTTGTTTTATTTATTAGTTGAGAGTAATTCACATCAGTGTTTATTATAGAACTGATTCATTATCATGCCAGGGGTAATATATGGACTTTGCTTTCCACACTGGTAAACATCAGTGACTGCCAAAAGGCTGTTGTAGTACTGAGTGTACTGATGTAAGGAAATAGTCTCTAAAATTCAGTGATATACACAACAATTTACTGTATGTATAAAGGGCAGACCAGGGCTAGTTGTCACACATTTTTATTTCTGTGAATATTTCAAAAGGGATGGCTTATTTTTGACCATCCATTTCTTCATAGACAAACTGTATAGGGTCTTGAGTACAAGCATGCTATTGAACATTTCCACTAGGCCTGTTGTGATTAATTAATTGTCTGATTGTGGTTTTTCTAACTAATTGAAACAATTTGTGATAACCGCAATAATGAAGGTTTGTGGATTTAATCAGACTGCATTATTATATTATATCATATCATATCATATCATATATATCATATCATATCATATCATATCATATCATATCATATCATTTATAATATAATATCATAACATAAATAATCACTGCATTAAAGTAAAATAATAATAATAATAATAATAACATAATAGGCGGCTTAGTGACATAAACAAAACAATTAAATCATTAATCACAATTATTTGTATGACAATTAATCGTCAGCACAAAATGCATGATCATGACAGGCCTAAATTCCACCGTTATTGGACAGGAAAATGTACAGCTCAATGATCACATAATAACCCAATAGTGGACATGTTGTCTCTCTATATGGAGTAAGTTGTCACAATGGAATCGATCCTGCATTAAACAGCATATTATATGCATTGCAGGAACATTTCAAAAGGAAACACAACAGAAAATGTTTAACATATTTCACAACAGAAAATGTATAACATATATTTATGTATGTATAAGTGTGTGTAAGGGGTTTGAAGGTGTGGATTCATTCTTCATCTCTAACCTCGAATAAATTTAGAATAAAATTAGATATCCCATGTGTTAAACATGTCTAAAATGACTATGCTGTGATAGGTGTATGGAACCATTGCTATGCATCGTTGAATACAGATGGCCATACCATATTATAAATCATTTGATTATCATTATGAAAACAAACCATCATTGAGGAAGGTCTGAATATCATATTTCAATTTATAATCATGCACCGGTCTGCAATGTGTTTTTGTGTGCATTTAGCAAGTATGTATTTTAGTGGTAAAAGTGGTAAGAAGGTTAGCATTGTGTTTAGGGGCCACTGAAAATGTTAATGTACATATTCAATGGCTCATTAAATGTTGTCCTCTGTCCCTTTATGTATCAGTGACTAACACTCTACATGAATAGCCAAATACATCTGCCATTTTCTTGCGTGATATATTACTTTCCATTTTTGCGGATCTTAAAACATTACAGTCCCTCCGAGGCATCTGACTCACATCTTGGTCTCTTCTGTTTTCAGTGCATATAATCTTCTATACTTGAATGACACAGACAGGTTCAGATAGACTGAGTCCAAGGTGAAATGATTTCTTAAGAGAATTTGGTGAAAATAGAGCAGTGTACTGATAACGATCAGAGGAATCGAATCGCTCGTCTGTGTAGCGTCCGTCTTGCATCTTCCGCTTGATAGGGACGGGCTCAAGTACTCTGACATGTATTGGTGACTGGCCCAATGTTTGCTCTATGCAGTTTCACAAGATGCTCAGAGAAACATCCAGGGCCTGTCATTTGCCGTGAATGTTGCCTACAGCGACCCAGAGGCTCTGCTTGTGTAAGACAGACATTCTGCCCAGAGGCCATTTTGCTTTCCTGGTATCCCCTCTCATTTTATCTCATTGCAAGATCTGAAGTCTAATGCGTAATAAGTTGTTCTCTCAAGTTTTCCTAGCGTGAAGCTTTGTGTTTGTAAGGGATGGTTTGTTTGATTCAAATTGTATTATGTGAAGACCAAACAAATTTCACTTTCACCTTTGCATCACAGTAACCTGCTGGAAACTGCACACATTTGAAAGAACTAAATCTACCGTATAAACATCCACTGGAAGAGATCAGTATGACATTGTGTGTGTCATTCTACTATTTCAATGAACTTGATGATTGCTCTTGCAAAACTTATTATGTGGTTGCTTAACTGCCTAAATCAAAGAACCCACTCCAAATTCGGCAACAGTTTTGGTCAAGTATGTGGGATTTTTTTAAGCCATTTTTAATTATTTATTAAAGTAATATCACACTTCTCAGAAAAAAGCAGCATGATTTGATTTATCAATAAATATGTTTACGTGCACAATTTATGTGGCATTGGCATTGAGTGAAGAGTGACATCACAGCTCCAGAATTATATTTGTTATTTCTAAAAAGGAGAAATAGATACAGTGTTCATTTTAACAGCACAAATCGAACACAGACAAATGATACCGGTTTTGTGAGATTTAGACAAAATGGAGAAGTGAGTGACGTCAGAGATCCCCAATAATATTTGTTATATCTGCAGGAGGAAAATAGTTAAAGTGTTTCTTTTAAAGGCACAAACCGAACACAAACTAATGGCACTGGGTGGAGCGAATTGAACGACATGGGGTGGAGAGTGACGTCACACAACCAAACAAATAATGTTCAATATCTCAAACACCAAACCAGCATAAACATTCATCTTTGTGTGAACATTCATCATAGCACAAACTAATAACATAGTTTTGGGGATTATTAATTGTATGGGGTGCCAACTTCAAGGAGATAGAGCTGCATCTCAGACAGCATATTGTGTTCTCTTTTGCGTTTTCTTATCATGCTTTAATGGACAAAAACATACATTATTTCAAAATGTTGGTTTTTGGCAAGTATCCTGGTAGGCACAGTCTTAAATGAGTTAAAAAGGCCTAAATGAACATAACGAGTTAATAAAGAGTTAAGAGACAATCTGATGTGTCAGATGTGTATAATGTGCATCAGGTCTTAAAGGGGCAGCAGCCTAATATACCTGCTGCTGTTTGTGTTATTCATTTTAATCAAAGACCAAAAGAAAAAAAAGATAATCACTCACTGCTCTTGACTGAATAACTTTTGTAGCTTTAATTAGGATTAGTTTAATTTTTACAGTGAAGACAATGCAGTGTTATTTGACATTTTATTACTTTATTCAATTTCTGTAGTATTTGTTACCTGACTACCCAGCCCGATCTCATCCCAAGGCGTCATATACTGACGCTTTTGACATTTTGTCTACATCCAACGCACATGGCACCCTTTAGCGTCAATATGAGACGCAGATAGATATGGGCCAGAAGGCGCCTCCTAGCGGTCTAACCCTAACCCTACCCCAGACCTAAACCTACCCATAACCGAACAAAGCTCTGTGCATGTCATATTGACGCTAAAGGGTGCCATGTGCGTTGGATGTAGACGAAATGTCAAAAGTGTCAGTATATGATGCCCTAGGATGAGAATGCTTTGGAATACCACAGTCAGACCATACCTAAAAATCTTAACAACCTTATTTATTTAAATACAAAGCTACATGGGTAAAAAAAAAACAAAAAAAACATCAAGTACATGTGAAGATTGTTTTAAAGGTGCAGTATAAGAATGACAGTGGTCGAAAATAGGTACTGCTGTCGAATTAAAAATCTGAGATTCTTAACGTTTCTTAAATGAGCTGTATGTAAGAAATGTATTTCAATTAATCATAAAATGGCCCTGATATCACTAGACATTAAGAAATCATGTTCATTTCAAATACTTATATCACTGACAACAGTAGTCCGGCCAGGATATTGTCATTTAAAAAGTGAAGTTGCAGCCCTCAACTGATGTTGATGTTGTCATGTTGTGTTTTGGCCTGAAGCGCCACCCTCCACCTATCTACCAATCACGAAGTCAGTAGTGTTTCGGCATCGGGGTTGCCAGCTCTGCTCTAGTTACCACAGCTACGTAGCAGCCTACGTTCCTGCTGGATCCTGCAGCCTATCTGGCAACCTCGAGTCAGGGGGGAGGGGATACACCGCTCTACAGTAATTTGAAAGTGATTGCAGTACCAGTTTTGGCCACAATCTTACATACGGCTCCTTTAACGTTTTTCCTGCCACCTGCTCCTCAGACTGGACGGCGCTCACACGGGTTGCCAATTTGAGCACATGCAACAGGACCGAGCACAATGGACAATGAAAATTGGCAAATTGGCAACTGCAGTATAACAGACCAAAACAATAACAAACATTCCAGCCTGGAAACGCACATTTCAAAGTAAAATAATTGGCTGTAGAAGTGTTTTTCAGAGGAACGAGTATGTGAACTTAGCATGTTTCCTCAATATATGCAAACATATTATGGTATTTGTATGCTTAAGTAGAGTGAAAAAGTTACATACAGCACCTTTAAGTTTGCTCAAATTAAAAGTTGTTATATATTTTTTTATTGTATTATATGTTAAAAATGATGGCTTTCAATTACACTTTTAATGATGAATGGCTATAATTACTCATTTTATCCCTGGAAATTGACTAAACAAATATATTTAACAGAGACATCAGTATTGGTACCAGTGATACTGGCTTTCAATTAGGAAAAAAAGATTATTTGTTTTTAAATAATATTTTAAACAAATATTTAAATATACCATATTTATGTTGTACTTGTTTCTATATTAAATTGGAGATTCAGTGTGAAATTATGTATTTCAATCTAAAAAATATATTTCAGATTGTAATGTTAGATACAATTCATTGCGATTGGTTACAGAAAATGTGTGAGTTTTTTTATTTTATTTTATTTATTATATATATATATATATATATATATATATATATATATATATATATATATATATAGATTGACAGCACTAATTGCAATATGTTGTAGATGGGTTTTAAGAGTACATATTTTATCTCCCTCCAGGTTTTGTTCAGTACGGGCATACGGTATTACTTTTATTTGAGCAGGTCTTAATCTTAAAAAAATAAACATTTGATTTCAAAATCTCCACAGAAACCCTGCTTTGGTTAAAATAATTTACTACAAACTCAGGAACTAGGACCTCAGTCCACTGTCAGGAAGACTCTTTATGCATACATACTGTCTGAAAGTGGACTGAACAGTTTATAAATAGAATAATTTCAGCAGTGTTGATATTCAAGGGCACAATGTTAAAGGGAAAAAAAGTTGACAGAAAGTCTTGGGTGACTGCTATGAATCTTGCAAACCGCTTGCATGTGATAATGTCTGTGGTTATGATACTGTGTGTATCATGGAAACAACAAATATAATGCATAGTAACTTCAAAAGCCTAATTCGTCTGTGAAGCACGATTGAAGGAATTGAAGAGTTTGGAGCTGCTGTGCTGGCTGGTTTGCAATTACTGAGTGACCAATGAATTCCAAGTCATCTGTCTGTTAGAGACAGTTCAAAAAAGCTCCTTGTCAAATAGTAGAAGTTGAAGAGTTTCTGCTAATTAACACAAAGATTCACACAGCTTTGAATATGATGATATTTAAGGAATAATTTACCTGTCATTATTCACTCACCTCAGTCCAAACATTTGCTGTTATTTTCCACAAAAAAAAAAAAAAAACTATTTGTTGTGCCAACAAACAGTTTAAAAAAAAATGGCTGATTAGAATGACTTGTTGCAAATGTGTCATTTTTAATCAAAGAAAATTATTAGTAATTAACAATTTTCTTTCAAATGTCTTCAGAAGTCTGGGAATATAGCACACAAGATTATTTATTTTTATTTATTGTTTTGAATGATATGAGGAGTGGGAACTCTTTTAAACTTTAGATGCCTTGACATTCCACTTAGTGAGTATAGTGAATAACTACCTAAAAGTCACAATGTTAGTAACATTTTTAAAAAGTGTGACATTAGCTCAGTTGTTTATTTTTTTTTTTTAATTTTTTTTTTTTTTATAATACAGATATTAAAATATACAGACTTTGTGTACTATTATATTAATTTCATAGAAATAGTAATATATATATAATCACTTCATATTTTTTTCAAGAGCTGAACAATGAAATTGAAGAGAAAAAAGTCTATTAATTTTCTATTTAACAACAGTTTTCTGTTTGTTTTATCATCATGTTTTCAATTCAGTAAATGTAGTTTAATTTTGTGCAAACTGACTTTTTCATAGCTTTTTTGCAAGGTAATTTTCTAAGATTTTACCACTTAACTAGCTTCAGTGTAGGTCTTTGAACTGCTTAAATTACTGTAGCTTAGAGACTGTTAGTTCCACAGTAGCTTCTGCAACACTCATTTGCTCTGTTATTCCAATGGAGGAGCAGACGAATCAATGTTCAGTCTTTCTGTATCTTGTTAAGAATTTGAAGACCAAGCCTGTACCCGGTGAAGCATAGTCTTGAATGTGAATCACCAAGCTAATGACTCTTAAAGAAATCCATTGTATACACCCCACCTTGTCACACTCACTGCTTTTGCAACCTTTGATGGCTTTTACCTGTTATCTTGAAGAGTACTTGAGATTTTAAAAGCAAAATGTGGTTTTATATCACCAAAAAAGTTAAAGGATGCCATGCATGCAATGGGAGATGCTTGTACTAGTGTTCCAGTTGTCACTATCATTTCCAGCCTGCCACATGCATCCTTTGTGGTGGTTAAAATTGCCCCATGACCAGTTTTAAAATCACCGATCCCTGACACTTTCCGATTCGGAATGAAGAGTCAATCCTGATAACAGTCCCCCAGTGACATCTAACTAGTGCAGAAGTGAAGTGCCACGAATGAGAAGCAATGAGCTGCTGTGGGCAGAGCTTTTGCAAATGTCTTTGATGCATAATAATCTTTTCAATACCACAAGCTTCTGTGGAAGAGCATTTTGTAGTCTGAATCTGAATACAGAACAGGCAGTTTGGCCTTTTTAATTGTAGTGATATATCTGAATTTAGAAGCACTGGTGCACGCCTTATTCATTTGGTGCCTTGGTACCCTAGAGCCACTTGAGTGTTTCATTAAATAAATCAGCGGAGCGGGATTCCTGTAGCCTCAGTTAATAAAGGAAAAGTGTAACATTGTCAGCTTTAGGATTTCAATGAATATATTTTACATATTGAACAAGCCATACAAAGCCACATGTTTATGGCAAGTGCTGCAAAAAAAGTTGACATTTTAACACAAAATATGTGCTTTCTGACAATTTCTACCATGAAAGCCTTTTTTTCGGTTCTTTCATAAATGTGCTCAAAAGGGGGTCATAATTGTCAGAGTACAGCCCCTTTGGATCATCTTATGATTTCATGCTTTGTTCAGTGGAAATTTGTTATGGCACTTGACCACCACCGAGGTTTCCAGCGCATTCCTTTATCCCACCATTTCCCTTCTGGGATTTGGCCTAGACTGTAAGCCAACACATTTTTAGTGGTTTTCCCAGATTAACAAATGCTCATGACTTCTTTATGGTGCATTATTTGCAGGTTCAAAAACAGGGATGAATCTTCACTCTGATGGTATATAAATACTCCATGAATTGTATATGTATTCTCCCTGCATATGTGACATTTATCCTATGAAAGATTATAAAAAATAAATAAAATAAAAACTTTGGCCAGTGAGGAATATCAGATGGTATCATGACAGCTTAAGTCAAGTGGGCTGTGAAAGACTGCCATCTTCAAGAATCTTCTCCCACTGGTAATCTCCCCATCTCGTCAGACTGCTGCTAAACCCTCTTCATCCTTTTGTCATTCAGCATTACTTAAAACAGAATGAAATTTCCTTTATTTTTTCCTTGACTGACACAAAGGCATGGTCTTTTTTTTTCTGTTTCCTGCTATCACATACATTTTGAAAATGGCTGCATTGGGGAAGTAATACTGACATAGTCAAAGCTGTGCTAAACTACAGCGTAAAAGCTCCTTAGGAGCCTTCTTTACAATCACTATAACGACATACTCCCTAGATAGATCATCTAGTTTTGTCCCACTTATTTAGTCTGGCGTAAAACAATTGGTCAGTGGGGCAGGAAACAGAGATTGATGTGGATACATTAAAGGATTGTAAAGATTTATTTATTTATTATTTTAAAAATCCAGATTCATTTTAGATTTTAGTATGTCAATAGTTCACTTGCTCACATCAGTTTTGAGACCATGTACCTCTCCAGGGCCCTTGAACGTGAATATATGTTTATTACCCTGCATTATGAGTGATTCTTAAAGGTGAAGGGTGACATTTTTCCCCAAATGAAATTGTAAAAATAATGACAGGCTTCCCTAACACTCCCCCGTCTACCTTTGTTTGGACAAACAGTTATGAAGTAGTATTAAAGTGTAGCATGAAAAAATGTTTTACAAACAATGGATGTTTAAACAAGCCTCTAGGAGTTTTATAATGCCCCCCTGTCATGTCTGATAGTATTTATATTCATATGAAGATTGGTATTCAATATTCATGCAAAGATCTTGGTGAATTTTTGAGAGGGCTTCATACATGTGACCCCTTTCTGGAGGTCTGAATTCTCACAGCATTCATCTAAGTAATTGGAATTCTGTTTGTTGGTTAAAAAAAAAAAAGATACTTGGTTAATTTCCCAGAAGGCATTGTATGCTCATATTTAGTGTATAAAATCAGATCGAATTATGTGAGGCTTAAATAAAACATACATATGCTAATTAATTCCTGGTCCAGAATAGGCTATCAGCAGGCACTTAATGTGTAGTGTATTTTTATTTATTTTTTCTTCTTCTTCAGTTTATATTGTTATTTCTTCGATCATTAAAGTTGCAAATGTTTACAATGTAATACTGAATATATACAATTTCATTTGAAACAGAGAGACCTAAAAGATTTAAAAAAAAGTGTGGTTTCACTTTCATCCATCTTTATACATCAGCATTCCATCTAAAAGTAATGCATTTCTAACAATAAACAGAAAAGCACTTTCTTCAAACGACTCAATGCTTACAGAACTATGCTACATGCTGCCATTCTAATGGAGAATTTTACTTGAAACTTTCCACAAAAAAAAGGCATAAAAGTGAAAGCTGTTTTGCTTCACAGGCTGCTGCTCTCGTGGGTTTACTGAGACATACGCATGCTGTTTTTTTGTCCGCTGAAATCTTGCGTGGGCCTCCATCATTATAGTTGACATGTGATGTGATGTGATGTAAAACAAGCAAATAATTTGCACCACTGTCTCTCTAGTTCGCAGAGAATCTGAGATTAAAGCGCATCCAGCTGGTGGATTCAGGAAAGCAACTTAATTGTTTGATTCTTAGAGAAGTGGGGCTTCTGGCTCAAGCTCTGTGTGTGTGTGTGTGTGTGTGTGCGTGCATTTTGGTCTGGAGGTAGAGGGTGTGCGGAGGAGGTTGTTCTAAGGTGAAGAAACATAGTTAACAACAGATGGCATGCAAGGTTTGTGCATTTGACTCCACTGATCTATCGTCTAAAAGTTTGATTGGCTCATTATTTACTGTGTATTTTCTCTTCTTACTGCAGAGATGATCAAATGAGCTTTCTTGAATCTTTTATTGCATTTTGCTCATTAGTGTCACATAGCCACAATCTTAAAAAGGGACAAAACAAATCATAGGCAGTCCATAGTCAGTATTAGGAACATTTTCAACAGATTATAAAAAACAGATGCTAGATTTGTAATGTTGTCTTCCATAAACCCCATGAACTAAAATGATTTTTGTGTTTTTTAGCCCATGTCCGTTAGCTTTGAAGTAATGCTAGTGCCTACCTAAACATTGACATTTAAGTCTAATTTTAGCATATCTTAAAATGTATAGTCTTTGGCTTTAGGGTTGCCAACTGTCCCAAATTAGCCGGGACGTCCCGTATATTGGGCCTAATTTATTTGTCCCGTACGGGACCTCCCTTGTCATGTTTATTGACTGCTACGCTGATCTAACCATGCACTGACTGATACAACAGCAACACGCCACTTGAGAATGATCACAACACCGGTCATCATCCAATCACAGTCCACACTCATAGACCATACGAATAACAAACTCTAAATTTAGAATTAATTATTCTTTTGGGATAAATCATTGTTTGATTTGCGAACAGAATCCTCTGCTGTCTGGTCGCTCCCAGTTCGATACGGACTCGCGCTAACGGCTAATCCCTTTCACTGTCCGACCGGGTTTTGATTTCGGCAAATCAGTTTTAACGAATTCAAACAACGTGATTATTGTTCATGAGTCCAACATCCAGCCACGCAAGAAAACATGAAATCTTCCTGAGGGAATAATATGCTGATGTGATTTGCTGCCCAAGAAACATTTCTGATTATTAATGTAAAAAAAAAAAAAGTCAAGATTCTTTGATGAATAGAAGGTTCAAAGATTTATCCAAAATAAAAAAACGTTTGTAACATTATACATGTCTTTACTGTCACTTTTGATTACTTTAATACAATTATTAATTAATTACCTTGCTGAATAAAAATAGGCTATTACTTTCTTTAATTTCTTTAAAATGTAGTGTATAATGTTACAAAATCTTTCTATTTCAGATAAATGCTATTATTTTGAACTATGGTTTGTGTGTATATGACTTTTTGTGTGTGAATATTTTATGTAAATACACATACATATACACTCACCTAAAGGATTATTAGGAACACCATACTAATACTGTGTTTGACCCCCTTTCGCCTTCAGAACTGCCTTAATTCTACGTGGCATTGATTCAACAAGGTGCTGAAAGCATTCTTTAGAAATGTTGGCCCATATTGATAGGATAGCATCTTGCAGTTGATGGAGATTTGTGGGATGCACATCCAGGGCACGAAGCTCCCGTTCCACCACATCCCAAAGATGCTCTATTGGGTTGAGATCTGGTGACTGTGGGGGCCATTTTAGTACAGTGAACTCATTGTCATGTTCAAGAAACCAATTTGAAATGATTCGAGCTTTGTGACATGGTGCATTATCCAGTAGCCATCAGAGGATGGGTACATGGTGGTCATAAAGGGATGGACATGGTCAGAAACAATGCTCAGGTAGGCCGTGGCATTTAAACGATGCCCAATTGGCACTAAGGGGCCTAAAGTGTGCCAAGAAAACATCCCCCACACCATTACACCACCACCACCAGCCTGCACAGTGGTAACAAGGCATGATGGATCCATGTTCTCATTCTGTTTACGCCAAATTCTGACTCTACCATCTGAATGTCTCAACAGAAATCGAGACTCATCAGACCAGGCAACATTTTTCCAGTCTTCAACTGTCCAATTTTGGTGAGCTCGTGCAAATTGTAGCCTCTTTTTCCTATTTGTAGTGGAGATAAGTGGTACCCGGTGGGGTCTTCTGCTGTTGTAGCCCATCCGCCTCAAGGTTGTGCGTGTTGTGGCTTCACAAATGCTTTGCTGCATACCTCGGTTGTAACGAGTGGTTATTTCAGTCAAAGTTGCTCTTCTATCAGCTTGAATCAGTCGGCCCATTCTCCTCTGACCTCTAGCATCAACAAGGCATTTTCGCCCACAGGACTGCCGCATACTGGATGTTTTTTCCCTTTTCACACCATTCTTTGTAAACCCTAGAAATGGTTGTGCGTGAAAATCCCAGTAACTGAGCAGATTGTGAAATACTCAGACCGGCCCGTCTGGCACCAACAACCATGCCATGCTCAAAATTGCTTAAATCACCTTTCTTTCCCATTCTGACATTCAGTTTGGAGTTCAGGAGATTGTCTTGACCAGGACCACACCCCTAAATGCATTGAAGCAACTGCCATGTGATTGGTTGATTAGATAATTGCATTAATGAGAAATTGAACAGGTGTTCCTATCCTTTAGGTGAGTGTGTGTATATATATATGTATATATATATATATACATACATACTGTATAAGCCCTCCAATATGTCACACTTTTAGTATTAAAAGGAAATTTGTCAATGCCCTCTTCAAGCAATTTCATGGGGCTTTTAAATAAAATAGAAGGCTATCCCTTTTAACTCAGAGTCAGTACCTTTTTATGCCACATGACCAGGTACTGGACTTTTACAAGGGCAATTCCCTTGGAACAACCTATATGAGGTGCTTTGCTCAAGGGCACAATGGTGGCTCATGGCTCATGCAGGTATCAAGTCAGGATATTTCAGCCAAGGCTCATTAGAAAAATGTACCTGAGGCAACATTTTAGTAAAACGCAAAATACGTTGCATCTTACATGTTTCGCAAATGTCCAGTGAGTGGCGCTAAAAGTGTGTTTAGTTTTTTTCCAGAACAGATGAACGCGAACATGGCAACGTTTATTAAGTTGGCGTTTGTACGAATCACCGCAGTTCTGAATTGAATTGTCCGGTGAGTGGCGCTAAAAGCTCAATGCTCCATTTTAAAATTAGCGTTCACTCTAAACCTAGACTAATAGTGTTAACAAAAGCAAATTTGACATACGCAAGCTTGGTACGCCAGTAAAACCAAACATATGGAGCTGCTTAATGATGCAAACTCCAAAATATATTAGTTTACAAATCATGCACTATGGTAAAAAGTGTTTTTAGGTCATAACATAATTGTGCAAGGAGCCGCATGAAAACAAGTCTTAATTAATCCATAATCTGCCCCTGTAATCATAATTGTGTGTGAACATGATTATAAGTGCTTGCTATTTTATTGCCTCTAGTGTTCATTTCTGTTGGAAACTGCAGTGATATTCGTATTGGTACGTATTTTGCGTTTTGCAAAAATGTTGCCACAGATACTTTTTTCCAGTGAGCCTGTGTTGCATGCGATATTTCCAGGTAAAAACCCTGAGCCTAAACATACCACTAAGTTGTGCATGCATTGGACTAGTTTTTTACAGAAAACTAAAACTGTCCACAACCAAAAATAGAAATGGCAAAGTCTACTCTGATCAATCTGCAAAGATAGCCAAACAATAAAGCATATTGGATACGATTTCTAAACCTGAAAGTGAATGATAACCAGATCCTGGGCCTTTTTAATAATGCCTGGATAAAATGTCAATAGACATTAGGTAATTTCATCATGAATGCTTTTATTAAATTTGTGTAAAAGCCACTGTGGTTTCAATGCCAAGATTTTATATGAACAAAAGTCCTTGGGGAAACAGGATAATCTCATTTCTATCTTCATGTGTTAAGATCTTGCCTTTAGTCTTGTTGTCATTGACACTGGTGTTTAGCTTTAGCATTAACTTTTAAAAACATATATTACTTAGTAAGAACGTACATTACTTAATAGCAGACTCATTTGTTGGAAATGATTTATGTGTTAATCATACGATTTATTATAATTTATATAACATATAAAATAAAATAAAAACATTACATTTATATACATAAGAATGCAGTGCTTAGCTATGATGTTTCTCAAGGTTGTGCTGTGAAAGTTCAACCTGCTTAACCTTAACCAGTATGTCTGAACAAAATGCAGTTGAAGTTGAATGTCTGCCAATTTGTTAATTAATATCACTTCATAAATGAATGTGACTTAAACGATTATTGCTGGAAACAAATTTTTCTTTTAAAGAATGTTTTCCTCAAGTATTACAGTGAAATGAAAAAAGAAATACAAGAAATCCTTGTTATCATCTTAAAAGCATAAAAATGCTAATCTGACACAATAAGAAATGTGGTTCATTTTCATTACAGTAAAAATTATGGAATGTAATAAAAACTGGCTTCATCTAAGCGATCACTTGAATGGAAGAGGATTTGCATATGCTCACAGCAATGTTCCCATGATTATTGATCAACTTTAATTATAGGTTCCTTAGATTTTTACAGTGTGTTTTCCACAACCACACTTAACCATAATACCAAACATCACAGGGGGACCTATTAAACGTTTAAGTTGTGATGATATGTGTTCAGAGAATAAGCTATTATGCCTAAATGGCAGTGCCTTGTTTTCATGCCCATGAGGGATGCATTCATCTGCTGCCACAGGTCCACTTATCCTTTATCTGTATGTGAATGTTACAAGAGAGGTAACTCTAACACTCTTATATGGGCTCCAGTATAGCCATTTATTCTCCTTCTTGCAAGCTCTTCAGTGGATGTTAAGCTAAATATGAACTATCAGTTAAAATTATATAGTACACAAAATAAATGTTCTTTATTGGCATCTATAGTTCCACGAAGAACCTTTAAAGGTGCAGTAAGTGATTTCTGAGAAACATTGTTGAAACCGGATCACACCGAGCACCACAACACACTTGTTGAGTGTCATTGTTTGTCTGGAGCTGCTGTGCTGCTGGCAGCTAACCACAAACTCTTGCTTACACATGCATTCGTCATCTTCACTTTATTTTTCGCAAAGCATTATTTTGCTTTGCTCTAGCTATGATAAAGAGACATTCACTCTTGCATTGTGTGTTTGTGCATTTTGGGAGCGGAGCAATGATGGGAGGGGTTTGTTTTGTTTGGGTTGATTTCAAATATCAACAGTGTTTCTCAGGAATCACTTACTGCACCTTTAACATTTATGGAAGCTTTCCATTGCACAAAAGGTTCTTTATAGTAAAACGAGAAAAAGTTATTTTGATCATTCAAATGTTCTTCACGCTAAGAAAAACATATATATTTTAAGAACTTTTCACTGAAAGTTTCTTTGAGGAACCCATAAGGTTCTTCTATGGAATCAGTCCTCCTTTTGGTAACCTTATGTTTAAGAGAGTGCACATGGAAAAAGAATGTAATACTTAGCTAAGATAATGTGATTTACTTGCAGTGCATTGATTTTATGCGTTTCAATGTTCTTTTATACCCTTTGCCTATATGTTCAAAACAGTAACTCAAAAATCGTATTGGAGGATTTGTGTTTATGGGCATTCATGGTGTTATTTATTGATTCATTTCACCATCTTTCATGTTCTATAAATATGAGCCATACCTGAACCTTGGGGACATCTGGTGAACACCAGCCCAGTCTCAGTGAAGGAGACATGTAATGCTGGATTGATGGCAGCAATGATAGGCACAATAAGCATCAGTACACCTCATCAAGCACTGCCAGTATAGCTCTGTGCTTGTGCCCTTCCTCTTGGCCACCCACTAGAAAGATGACGTTCTGGCAACGAGGAGACAGATTCTCCGTCTCGGCTACCAATAAAATGTAGCTTTTAAACATCAGTTCGAATCCAGATCAAATTAAAGCCGTTGATTTATTTTCTCTACCATCGTTGCTCCCCCCCTTATGCATATTTTGAGTTCTCAAACCTCAAAATAATCTACTTTAATAGTCGAACGGAATATAACAACATAACAGCGGCACACCCAAGGAAAAAGTCAACAGGAAGACATGCTCCTGAAAATGGCCCATAACTCTATTAGTATCTAACTGGAACAGGAAATTAAATACATGAGAAATCTGTACCATTCTGCTGTCTTCTTGAATGCATCTGAGTGCTATTCAATCCAAATATCCTGTTCTAATGCTGTACTACACGCTCTCCAAGAACAGCTCTCATCCTATTACAATAAACTTTAGATGAAACAGCTTTGTTTTGTTTGTTTCATATAACTTTTTCTTTATCATCATTATTTATTTATTTATTTATTTTTCCAGTAGGCCAAATTAAGTTCATATACCTTTTTTTTGTTTCTGTAGTGCTAGTGGAATGGCAATGAAGAAAGAAAACAAAGATGAACAATGTAAAAAATATAGAGGGCTGTGCAACAATGACAACTAGTTCTCTAGGGCACCCACTCGTTTCTTGAGTGCTTTGTTTGCATGGCATGTTTCTATGGCAACACATTTTATGCTATGATGATCCTTGTCCAAGTGCCTTTAGCCTGAAGTTATGTGTGACATAGAATTTTTTTAAACACTGTTCTTATGTTATATTTGCATTTCTTAATTATTGTTTGTGCAATGTATTTCGTTAAACCAAAGTCTCAAAAGAAAGTTGAAAAAGTTTAGAAATACAATAATTAATTGGCTTTATTGCTTACTTACTATTATTAATATATAGTTTTTTATTTTATTATGTTTGTTTATTTATACACTACCTTTCAAAATGATGTTAAAAAAATGATATTTATCATTTTATTAACTATGCATTTGTGACAAGCAGGGCGAGGCCAAGAGCCGTGGGAATGGAGTGAGGCCGGTGGCGTGATTAGCTAATGAGTGAGTCTCACAGCCTTGCACATTGTTACAGCATTAAAGGGAAACTATGCAGTTTTTGTTTTTTTTAGCTTAATTTACCTTAACTGAACAGCTTCGGAGTCATTGGAATGGTTATATGACTTTTTTTCAGGTTGAATGGTGGCCGTCTCGCTTCCCCTCTAGCGCCTGTGAGCGGAAAAACCACCCTTGCAACTTTGGGCCGGCTCAGCGTCAGGAAGTATCGCGGGATATCAGGTTTCGCGATGTGACAAATTGGTTTACGGCACTGCACACATACACGCCCCCATCCAGGATCCGGCTAGCTATAAGAACAAGGTAGGGATGGAGATTTTTACACTATCATCATGGCTGAGCCGGCAAAAAAGAAGCAGAAAGCTAGGAAAGCATTGTCAGAGTCAGAGCATTGTCAGAGTCGCCAATTAGTTTTTACAACAGTGTTGTCAAATATCTATTCCGAAGCTGGGGAGCTCGCTTTAAATTGATCAAAGGTGACAGTAAAGACTATTACATTAAAGGTATAGTGGAGGATTTTCTTTTTCTGGGTGGATCATCAAGACTATTGGTCCTCCTAGTTGTCAATCATTCTGGTGATATGTTTACGTAAGGCCGTCGTACGTGCTCGTCCCTAGGTAGTTTTCGCTTTCTGCGCATGCGCACTTTCAGGTGTATATGTGTGGTGAGCTACGGTTTCAGCCTTCATTGAAGCTCGCCGTTCTCACCGGGTTTTTTCAAAATGTCTGAGGGTCGCAAGAGAAAAAGTGTCTACGAATTGTATGACAAGAGAAAGGCCTCTGAAGAAAGAAACAAGACTAGAGTGTTTTTGGGAGAATATTTCACACGCTGGCGTGCGCTAAAAGCACAGGTTGGGCTTCCCACTGATGCCTCAGTCGCGAAGTTTCTACTCGACAGGTAAAGTTTGGCATGCTATTTGGAGAAATCCATTTAAAATCACTGCTAGTAAAAGTTAATGTAAGCTATGATTAGCGATGCTAGCCCTGGCACAAGTCACCCACTAGGCTCGTGCATGCTCTCTCGTGCACACGTTTAATAGGCGTTCCCTCTCGGGAGCAGGTAGAGTGTTGCGCATGTGCATTTTTTCAAAAAGTGGAGAGGGCGGTTCTTTTCTAAAATTCGGGAAAATCCTCCACTATACCTTTAACTACGTTTACATGGACACTTTTCGCTTCAATCTGAATGAATTCATTCCGATTGATTAATCTGCACGTAGTGTTTACATGAACGATAAATAAAGTGATCGAGTTGATGTGCGCGTTTATATGTCACAAGCTTCTGATCCTATTTAATCTTTTGACATGCGCACACTGCACGAATATACAGTTTCTCCGCTGTTGTTGCATACTAACCATCCTCCTTTTCTTTGTTTTATAAAGAAGACATAATCCATGTGAAATTTTAATCAGATCTGGCCAATTCATTCCGATCAACGTGGTTACATGTGACTTTTTTTATTCCGATTATCCTACTAGTCCGAATACGATCATATTATTTGGGTCCATTTAAATGCAGCTGTTGTTAAAATATATATATATATATATATATATATATATATATATATATATATATATATATATATATATATATATATTGTTTTTTAACAACAGCTGCATTTAAATGGACCCTAATAATATGATTGTATTCGGACTAGTAGGATAATCGGAATAAAAAAAGTATATATTTTTAAAAAATTGCACTTTTTATTCATCAAAGAATCCTTAAAGAAACAAAACTGTTTCCAACATTGATAATGCAACGCCAATTTCATAAAAGTTGGGACATTGTGTAAAGCGCAATAAAAACAAGAATCTGTGATTTGTTAATTCTCTTGAACCTTTATTTAACTGACAAAATTACAATGAAAAAAACAAACAAATTAATTGTATTTTGTAAATATAAACAAATCTTGACTTTGATGGCCACAACACACTCCAAAAAAGTTGGGACAGAGGCAAAATAAAAGTGAAAAGATTACAGAATATTAAAGTTAAACTGTTTTGAAACAGTCCACAATTAGCAGGTGAACTTGTAATAGGTGAGGTTATCGTGTTTGGGTATAAAAGGAGCATCCACCAACGACCCTGTCTTTGCAAGCAAAGATGGGTCATGGCTCACCATTTTGTGCCAAATTTCATAAGAGAATTGTCAAAAAAGTAAAAATCACATTTCTCAATGCAAGATTGCAAAGTATATAGGTATTTCACCATCAACCATACTGTACATACAAAGTTCTGTCATGAAACTCTAGATGGCACAGGCTGATAGACCCTTAACTCAATTTGTTAGCAATCACATCGCTATCTACATAGCACCGCTGATTGGTTGCCGTGGCATCAGCAACTAATGACCTTGCTGCTCAGCATTTCAGATAATTGCCATTGTTTGCTGTTAGCAGTCTGCAGCGTGCTTCAGACACCCTCCACCTTCCCCAGCTCCACCTGTATAGATCTGCTAAGGGGTTATTTCATGTATGTTATATGTGCAGCAGCAGCATGTCTTACATGCTCACAGTGCTCACAGCATGTCTGTGAATGTATTGGCAGTAGCAAGTCTCTGTACTTAATAATCAACAGCAACAGCAGCAGCAGCAGCAGCGTAGCAGATCTATTCCGCCAAGACCAAATACATTAACATTGCCATATCCATTACCATGGCAGATATGTTGTGTGTTCTAGTTCAAGCACACCTGGTGCATTTAATGAAGCCCTTGATTAGTTGCATCAGGTGTGCTTGGGACAACACCTGTTTTGCAGATTTGTGCTGTTGTGAGGGATTCTATTCAGGGGGTTGAATAAGTTTGAGACTGCAGAAGTAATTAAAAGTGGCATTTTCAGTTGATTTTGGGGAAACAACTTGAAACATTTGTTGTGTTGAGCTATTTCAATTACTTTTGCTTGATTTGCTAATTGTAAACAGCTGAAAGTCTGTACATTTTGCCAATAAACCTGACAACAGTATAAAATTACAACAGTATATAATATTTTTCAAATATAAAAATAAATGTGGCCTTGGTAAGCATATCAGAAGCATTAAAAAAAAATCGTACTGACCGCTTATATAATTATTTATTTATTTTCTGTGTAATTCTTTGGGCAGTGTTGTAAATTATCGGACAAATATCTGAGCACAGGTGCAGTCAAAGCATTGCACCTCTAGACCAGATGAGCATTAAGTGCTTTGCCGAAGGGCAAACTAGCAGCGGTCACAGGAAGGGCCTAAAGCGAAATTTAAACCTGAATCTTCCAGGGCACGGAATACACCTGTTCCCACTGAGCCACCTGCCCCCATAGTACATGAGACCTGAAAACATATAAAAGTCGATTAACTGTAATGCCACTGACAGATGATTGACAAGGTGAGTTCAGTGTCCAGTGAGGAGGCCATCTTCCTAGATAAAGCTCAGTCCTGGCTCTTGAACACTCCTGTGTGCCCTATGTTCACCCATAAGCCATTGTGTTGCAGGATAGGAAGTCATGAATTTGTGATGCATATTAAGCTCTATAAAGCTCAGTAGAAAAAAATGGTGGCTTCGCCTACTCTCTCCAGTCATATTTGACCTGCCTATTACCAAGCATAGCCAAGAGGAAGAGGTACAAAGAGGTACAAAAAATACAGCTGGTAATTTGTGATGAAAAGCATATGCATATTGGGGCAAAATTGTTGTTTACAAGAATTTAGGTATGTCTCTATATGTAAGCAATGACCACCTGGCCTCATGTCTCTGAACCCACTCCACTCTCTGACTGATGCATTTGTCCTTCCCAGCACAACATGGACACCACATCTCATGGACATTCACATTACCCATACTGAACATTTCTTCGTCTTTTCACCTTTTACAGTATTTCTTTGAGAAGTTTCACACTAGTCCCATGGTGTCAGGCTTCACTCTGTCTCGTATCTATGGACGATATGTGGTCTAAAGAAGACACATCACATGCATTGTAAAACAGACACTGGTTATTGAATTACATCATAAATTCGATGAAAAATAAATTAATTTTTTCCCTCATTGAAATTTTTATGAAAAAAATAATTTGATCAAATATGAGTAAAAATGCAGTGGAGTAATTTGTTCCTGTATAGTTGTTACTGTATAAAAGTTTGGAGTTGCCAAGATTTAAAAAATGTTTTTGAAAGAATACATTTATGCTCAACAAGGCTGTATTTATTTGATACAGTACAGTTAAAACAGTAATATTGTGAACTATTATTAAAATGGTAAATAACTGAATTCTATTGTAATATATTTTAAAATGTAATTTATTTCTGTGATTTCAAAGCTGAATTTTCAGCAGCATTTATTTAGTCTTCAGTGTCACATGATCCTTCATAAATCATTCAAGTATGATTTGTCGCAATATACTCATCCGCAATATTTGATCAAGAAACATTTCATATTATTCTCAATGTTGAAAACAGTTGTGTTGCTTAATATTTATGTGCAAACATGCATTTTGAAACATACATAGGCCTATGTTATACATGTTCCCTTTCGGTCTGTCATGTTCAACGTTACATCGATGACTGACTTTATGGGGTCTCACTTGGGAGCATGTCTTGAACCGGGCCCTTCACAAGCTACCGTTGCAACCTCATGTGTGTTCACCCCCAAGATTGGTTTACAGCAATCGACCTGAAGGATGAGTATTTCCATGTTTTGATTTTGCCTCCACACAGACCGTTCCTATTGTTTGCTTTCAGGGGTCAGGCATACCAGTACAAGGTCCTTCCCTTCAGGCTGTCCCTGTCTCCCTATGTCTTCATGAAGGTCGCGGAGGCTGCCCTCATTCTAACTCACTCTCGAGATCTGTTATGCGAACAAAGGGACCTGGTGCTCAGGCAACTCAGCCATCTGGGGCTTTGGATCAACTGGAAAAAGAGCAAAATCTCCCCTGTGAAGAGTATCTCTTTTCTCAATATGGAGTTGGATTCGGTCAACATGATGGCGCATCTCATGAACGAGTGCGCCCAGTCTGTTCTGAACTGCCTGCATTTATTCAGGAGCAGGACAGCGGTTCAACTGAAACAATTTCAGAATTTTATGCAAATGAAACTGCTTCAGCACTGGCTACACGGGCGAGTCCCGATATGGCTATGGCACTCCAGCATAAATCATCTGATCATCACACCGGTCTGTCGACGCACATTCAGCCCATGGTCGGACCTTGCCTTTCTACGGGCCAGCGTGCACTTAGAACAGATGCCTCCAGAATGGGTCGGGGCGTTGTATGCAAGGGGCACGCAGCCTCAGGCTCCTGGTCAGAATTGCCTCGAGTTGCTAGCAGTACTGCTGACTCTGTGCCGGTTTCGACTGTTGCTGCAGGACAAGCACGTTTTGGTCTGGAAGGACAACACAGTGACGGCGGCATATATCAACCACCAGGGTGGTTTATGTTTACGTCACAACTCGCCCGCCATTTCCTCCTCTGGAGTCAGCAACGGCTCAGGTCGCTCCATGCCATTTACATTCAGGGCAACTTTAATCGTGCGGCCGACCCGGCCTCACGACAGCTCACGCTCCCGGGAGAATGGAGACTGGAGAAGTGGTCCAACTGATCTGGAGTCTATTCAGAGACATGCAGGTAGACCTGTTTGGTTCTCCGGTTAGGTTTTCCGGTATCCTCCCATTTCCAGGTTTTTTATTCCCTGACCGAGGGGACCGATTGAGACTCTAGAGTCAGTTGAGCTTAAGATCATGTCCCTTATGATAGCACTCCTGACTGCTCTGATGTCCATCAAAAGGGATGCAGGCATTTTCGGTCAACAAACTATGTCTAGAATTTGAGCTGACTATGTCTAGAATTTGAGACCCCAGCCTGGATATGTGCCCAAAGTTCTCACCACTCATTTTCGGGAACAGGTGGCAAACTTGCAAGCGCTGCCCCTGGAGTAGGCAGAACCTGTCCGCGTGTTGCTGTGTCTCGTTCTACGTGGACCCCATGCAGAGCTTTATGAGCTCAGAGCAGCTCTTTGTCAAGGGAAAGGCTTTCTCCAAACAGAGGTTGGCCCATTGGATAGTGGATGCCTTGGCGTACCAAACTCAAGGCATGCCATGCCCCTTCGGAGTTAAATCCCACTCTACAAGGATTGTTGACCCCCTCCTGAGCATTAGTACACGGCCCCTCTTTAGCAGACATCTGCAAAGCTGCGGACTGGGCGACACCTAATACCTTTGCAAGATTTTATAATCTCCGGGTGGTGCCAGTTTCTTCCTGAGTGTGAACGGTACAATAGGTAAGTGGCGGGAAAGCTGGCTTGGTGTCTCGCTTGCAGCGCCATTCCCCTCTATCGGGGGGACACGAACACTTTCTAAACTCTCCAGGTAAGTTCCCCAGTTGGTGAATCCTGGATGGAGCTTCCTCCAATCATCCTTCAGCAGTCAGATGTGGCGGATGCATCCGATGCCAGGCCCAGTATTCGAGATGCATGTCCAGTCAGTCTGGGCTGTACTGGGCTACACGTCCGTATGTTTGGATTCCCCTCTGGTAATCCTGTATGTTTATTCTTCCACAGTAAGTTTTCCCCATTGGTAAACCAGTATATTTCCCGGCACCATGTCTGCTCTATCACAGCTCTAAGTTTATAGTAGTTTCATCCCTTTCCAGGCCTCTCTAGCGTCCCTTTCCATCTGGATTCGGCACACTTCCTCAGTGCTGACCGTGGTAAAGCAGAAAGTAACAGCAGCTATAGACCTTCCCTTTGGAAAGTTCTGTCCTTCTGTCCCACCAGGTTCGGAGGTCTGTTTGAGTTAAATGGGGCACTAGGAAGGGTCAGCGGTTGTGGCACTTTTTATAGGGACCCCATAAAGTCAGTCATCAATGTAACTTCAAACGTGACGGACTGAATCCTGATCCCGTCTCGCCTCTTTAGCACAAGGGGGAGTGGCTTGCCATGCAAATCTCATTCGCCAATCTTCATTGGCCTATTTTCTTACTACCCGAAGGTGATTGGGCTCTCAAGTGAGACCCCGTGACGTCAGTTATTGATGTAACGTCTCCATTCCTTCTTTCAGGGAATGAAAGTTACAAAAGTAACACATTTTTTCATATATCTTTAATGAATAGAACGTTTAAAAGTATAGCATTTCTTTTTTTAAATCTTTAGTATAGCTTTGTATTAATTTAATGTTATTGCTGAAAATTATTAATATACTTAAAAATATATTATTGATAATTGTATTCATGATTAAAAATATAACATTTACATATAATCCTTTTTTTATTATTTTGCAAATGAAATAGATCATGCATGCACAGTATTAGTATTTTGCAGGTAGAACACTATATAAAAACAATGGATGCAGTATATTTTTAATGCAATGGAGCCAACACAATTGCACATCTCAGAGCAAAATGAGTCTGTGAATTAGCATTTTTATTTTCATATCTAGCATACCATGTCACTACTATATCAAATTATTTTATTTTTTTTTGGTGTCATCAGGTGGAGTCAGTTTTAAAAACGGCCAATAACGTTTAACTACAGCACTTTAGCATAGCAGGATTTTTTGTCTTTTGCTTGCGGATATCTCTCGATTTGTCATGGCGCTTCCAAGAATTTCAGACTGTGTTATAATCTGTCAGATCTTTAAAATCAGTGGTGCGTACACTAGCCATTTACTACTGGTCCTCCTCATTAAACCTTTGTATGGCTTGAGCTACTGTTTCAGTGAAGCATTTACACTAAAAATCAAGTTCTAAAGACTTGGAGAGTCAGTTTTTGCAGTATACTCTCCAATCTCGATCACATTGGTTATGTCTGAATTATTGCAGCATGCTGATTTATTATTACCATCAGACGTGAGGTGACAAAGCCAAATCTTCATTAATTAAAAACCTAAAGGTGTCTGAGAGGTGTAACAGATGTGTTTTAACAATGGCAACAACTGCAGCACAGAACAGCCAAGTGACAAATAGCCACTCTGTTTGTTGAGTCTGTATCTATGTGTGTCCCCTAGGTGACAGCTTTATGTGTCTGGGTGATCTGCTCCGCTTTGGAGAATGTGAATCTGTTATTTTTATTCAAGACAAAACCAAGCCATGGTTACTATTTACATGGAAAGCAGTAATGGTAATGCTAGAGACAAAGGGTTCTTTGTTTGAGCCGGTAAATCACTGCATTGCTTTTAACGTTATGAATATTTATGTTTTGTTTTTTTTCTTCTTGTTTTTTTTTTTTCATTTTCACCAATTAATATGCTAGTGGTGAACATGATTTCTCCAAGTACAGCATGTTTCTGGATCAACATCTTTATTGATCCTGGAACAACATTTCAATAAACCAATCAGATTTGAGGGACAAGTTTACAGTTTAGCCTATGTCAAGTTTAGGCTTACAACCGGTTAGGTGCTTCTACATCAGTGTTATTCTCATGCCATTTTCCTCAGATTTTAGGGATTAGTTATGGATAGGGTTAGGTTTAGGGGTAGGGTTAGGACAAAATTTTCAGACAGAAATGTTGATTACTTTGCTGAGTAATGTGTTACTTGGCAAAATCAGAGTGACCATATGTTGTGTAAGTAGAATGTGCATTTTATTCTCTTTTTTTGCAGTTCAGATGCAAGATAATTTAGGACACAGTAACGTTACCTCTGGCACCCATTAACAGACGGTGTCGATTTTCCTTAATGATCACCTTTACTTCAGAGCCCACAGAAAGCATCTCACACCAAATAATAGTTCTTTAATGGCACTAGTAACTGTATGGACTGCTATAATTAGAGGTGGCACATTCTCTGAAATTAAATATGACATTGTCACATCAAGCTGAGAAACCTGATCATCAATTAGCCCTAGATAGTCAGTGATGTCACTAACGATCTGCATGTATGTACTTAAATATATATTTTATTGATTGTTTTATTGTTCATTTCTGAGCAGTTAAATTGTTCCTAACGTAATAGAAAAAAAAAAATAGAAAAAAAAGATTGAGTTTCCACTTCATTCATATGTTTTTTTATTTTTATTTTTTTTATTAGTTTATGTTGCAGGTAAAAGCACTTGTTGAAATTTTCAATACGTGTCGTGCTGCAGATCTTTTTTGTAAGTGCTGTTCCATCATTAAATGACAATATAGCTCTGCTCAAGTGGAGCAGAAGTAGTCAATATCACCTTGTGCACCATGTAGAGTTTAAGCTCAGATTTGCTGGTAGCCATCAGCAGATGAACTGGCCCTCCAAGGACTAGCTCATCATCCACAGCTCAGGCACTGAGGCAGAGAGACAACAAGATTTCTGATTGCTTTCAAAAGAGCTGTTGTGTCATTATAAGTTGAGAATCAGGCTTCAGAAATGAGTGGGCTAATTGTACACTGACCAAATGTTAGGACTCGCTAATTTAGTGTTCTGTTCAAACTTTTTTTAAATGGTTTGTGCTATGTTTGGACATAATTAAGAAGTACACGACTCAAGTTCACTTGGTTATGATGAACTTTCACTTCACTTCACTTCAACTATACAACACTTTAATTTTAGGAATTAGTTTTTATCCTGCGTTATTTCTTTTTTTTTTTTACTGTAGGCACTAACTAAATGTTGCATGCACCAGAGGAGATAAAAACAACAGCTCACCTCTCACCCACTTATAATTGCGATCAGTTTCAGGTGGCACATCGATACAGCATAGGTCAGTATGTATCAGTTTATTATACATTTGCATATAAAAAGATAGATTTTTAGATAGTCTTTTACCCCAAATATTTTAACAAATATAAAATGTATTTAAAGTACATTATTCGTAGACTGCACAATAGCAAAAGCATTGTCCAAACTAGCCAAATAGATTTGAACAAACATTTTCATATTGAAGAGTATTTTTGGTTTTGTTTGTGAGCTTCCAGTGTAGCATGAATAAATGATGTGGACACTGATATTTACTGTCAGTTACACATTTAGTAATGTTGTCTGGTGATGTTAAGAGTTCATCTTCAGTTAATGATGTTTGTCTCTAGTCTATATAAAACTGATGAACAGAACATCTTTGCTTTGCAAGATATTTTCTTCTTCAGAGATTAAAAACTAGCGTGGAAAGGAAAGACAACAAAATTAAATATGAATGTGTTAATGCTAATTTATCAGTAACTTTTTATGTTCTATGTCAGTAACTGAGAGTTAACTTAACAACGAGACTCAAAAAATCACAGCGAAAAAAAAACAGAAAAAAAAACTTGTGCGCGCTGTTTTCACACCATTTCTTCAGTGCTTGACATAATTAAGAATTCACATTAATATGACATAGTCTGGACTGGTTAAGATGTCCTCAATCAAAAGAGTTGATTTAATTAGCATGTGGCTTTATCTGGGGTTAAACAGCAATGCATTATATGCATATTCAATTAGACAGATAAAAGTCAAAACCACACTGGGGTTGCTGGTTGTAACTGTGCCGCAGGGCTCCGCTGGTCCTGCTTGCACGTCAGGGATGATTCCTAGCTATGAACATCATGGTGAATTTTTGTCTCTGAAATCTCAAGACATCTCCTCCAGGACATATTAATATAATAGGCCATATTCGTTTAGCTAATCAGAGCATGCACGGACAAATGGTGCTATTCAACTAAGACTTGCATCCAGCATGAAATAAATCAAGGATTCATTTTTCCTCTTTTTGGCTTATTGCACTGCTCGCTCATGAGACACACAGGCTCTTTTTTTACTTTGATAAACTGCTGATAATGGCAGTTTTACGGTCAATTAAATTTTCAACAAACACAGTTGCCTGAAGTAATGTTTAAGGTGACTAAAATGCAGACACAGTACATACATCTTTTTTTGCTTACTCAAATAAAAGAAATTAGTTTGGATGTTGTGCATTAATTTTTCATTACTGATGCAGATAATTCCACAAGATAATATTATATTTCTGTACAGTTTTCTTTGCCCTTATTGACCGAAAGTGAAAACAATCTCTGTATTGACATTGATCAAACCATGAGGTCCGGAACAGCCTCCGGACCCTCGGTTCTCCTCCTCATTCTGTGTAGATGACATTAGCACTGACATCCCTCCTACATCATGCTAGCATCATGCTATGAAGTAGAACAGATTGATCCTCAAAGATGAAACCACACCAAAATGAATTCTTCTTTGATGCATTTGCAGTATAATATGGATTTATACTGTAGTATTTTAGTTACTGGGCATTTTGGCTTTCAATGAAACTTGGCTGCCTGGGTGCGATTTGTGGAAAAAAAAAAAAAACAGAGGGGGGGATGTTTTGAAAAAAAAATTATTCATAAAAATAAATCATGAGACCATGACCTTCATCACTGCATTTTCAGGAATTGTACAATCTTTTTTCTTATTAACTCATGAAGTAGCCTAACGCAATATTTTTACTTAATAGCTTATATCTTTCCCCACACATATGAGCTGAGATCATGCACAACGAAAAAACATGTAAGAATGAACCACGGATTGATTGCAAAGTTAAACCATCGCAGTAGAAACAGTTTTACTGCTGCTGTTAAAGTAATAACGTTAACTTTACATCGTGATGCTGAGCTACAGTGAAATGATAGAAAAGACAAATGCATTATCTGTGTTAGTCAGTTCGCCTCATTCGCGCGAACTGGACGCGCCCGCGCCACGGTGCGTGTCCACTGGCGCGGTGCGAGCGGAGCGGAGCGAGCGTTTTCAATTCATTCCTATGGAAGTCGAGCTTCACGCTCGCGCAGTGCATTTTGGGATTGACAGCGGACCGGAGAAAATATTGAGAGCGACCGAGAGCGTCAAAAGGTTGGGCAGTTCTCGATTTTATGCAAATATCAAGCGAAAACGCGGTCGGCAGCCAATTGCTGTGAGGTTCGGGATGTGACGTCTGTTTTGAGAGTTTAAAAATATGCTAATTGTGCCGGAGTTTATGCTGGATTTAGTGCGTAAATCATGTTGTTTACAAATTAGACGCTTTGCAGTTGTTTTAATTTGGATGTGTTTATTGTGATTATATTGGCTGGGTTTATAAAAGTTTATAAAACTGAAAGGATATCTTTGCTTGGGGCATTTGGAAACAAAGCTTATCTATTTCTAAATTTAATCGCGTGCATCGCTTATGATTATACTGTCCGTGTGTTGAAAAAAACTTAGATTAAACACACTCACAGCAGACACACCCCAAAGCGGAGACGTTACAGCGTTGCCAGCGGCACTGAGCGGACTTTTGCCGCTGTAGTGGACACGCACCGTCAAGCCTGGTTTATACTCAACGCGTCCGCACGAGCGCGAAGGTGCGCGCGACAAAAATGACGTCATTGCGGTGTGGGCGGTCGTGCGCGTTGGGTTCGCAAGACCCAATTTCGCCTGGCGGTGTGCGCGACATTTTTTGTAACAACGCGCACGGCGCCGCATCCGAAGATGAACGACTTCGAGCCGAATCTGGCCGAGCTCGAACTTCTCACCACACCGGCACCCAGTTTGCACGTCTAAATGAGTTGCTTACATTTAAAAAATGAGCATACAATAGCATAAAAAGTATTTTTAATGAACATAAAGGTCCATGTTTAATAAAAATGTTCACGAAACTTAATGAAATGTTTAGTAAAATTAGGAAATATAGAGATCGTTAATTTAGTTATGTTGTATACATTCTCATATCCATATATTTTGTTTTATTGTCACGAGTAATAATCTCAGGGTTTACTGGGTTTTACACGATTATTTTTGTAGTGTGGTATTGGTGGTGGTGTACTAAAGTAAACAGTCAGCGATGTGACTGTTTATTTTAGTACACCACCACCAATACCACACTACAAAAAGAATCGTGTAAAACCCAGTAAACCCTGAGATTATTACTCGTGACAATAAAACAAAATATATGGATATGAGAATGTGTATACAATATAACTAAATTAACAATCTCTTAACATATTTTCTAATTTCACTAAACATTGCATTAAGTTTCGTGAACATTTTTATTAAACATGGACCTTTATGTTCATTAAAAATACTTTTTATGCTATTGAATGCTCATTTTTTAAATGTAAGCAACTAATTTAGACGTGCAAACTGGGTGCTGGTGTGGTGAGAAGTTCGAGCTCGGCCAGATTCGGCTCGAAGTCGTTCATCTTCGGATGCGGCGCCGCGCGCGTTGTTACAAAATCTGCCGTGCACACCGCCAGGCGAAATGGGCCCTTGCGCATCCAACGCACGCGACCGCCCACACCGCGATGACGTCATTTTTGGTGCGCGCACCTTCGCGCTCATGCGGATGCGTCGAGTATAAACCAGGCTTCATTCGCGCCGCAGGACCTCTAGACGCGCGTAAACGCGTCTTTACATTGACTTAACATTGAAATCACTCGCGCCAGATGCTCCAGAGTGAGTAATGAAAAAACCTTTGCTTTAGCTTTATTTATTTTTTCATTTCGCTTTAGCCTCAATTGAGTGAAACACCGTATGTGTAACTTCGGCCATTCTCAGTGGTGTGACTGGGACACTAACTCTGCTTGTCATCATAGAAACAGATAATCAGATTGTGATGTTTATTCCCGCTTCAGTAATATGCTGAATATTATTCAGCATATAACTGAGATGAATATGCCTTCCTTTCGACACACAGCTCCCATGCCCAGCCGTCTCGCAAGTGTTGATAGGCTATTACTCGTGAGGTGTAACCAATCAGATAGCGCCGTGGGCGGGACATTGAGCAACAGAGAGGCTGCGGCAGCTATATCAGAGCCAGCCAAAGTAGCGCATTTTAAAATAAAATTGACTTTAATCAAACCACGGATCCATGATAAGTTTTGTGATCCGTCTCGCCACTAGTGTAGTAGCACTGATCACTTTGAGGGGGGGATAAAAATAATTAAGCAGATGCAGGGATACATTGACCAGAAAGGGGGAAATCCCACGCATCCCTCCCGGCAAATTGCACCCTGATAATAAGACTAAAACATGTTTAAAATTGGTGCACCTGATTTGAGAAAACAGAGAAAAAAGGCTGTTGTCTTCTCTTTTGCCAAATAGGTAGGAAAACCTCAACACCCATAATGCACTGGGCATACAAGTCAAATGCTGCATTGCTTTAGTAGGAAATACTGCGTAGCAAACTTTTAGTTATAATGGTGTCGACTTGCATTGTTTCCATGTGCAATCATTTATTTTATTTATTTATTTGATTGGGACAGTGCATGCTAATGAACAAACATGGAATACATGCATGTAAACATGCCGGATTATAGCCAAAGGCTAATTTCCATCCGTAGTCCCACGGGCTAAGATCACACAGGTCACAAAACATTGCAGAATAAAATTTACATCTATAGTAAGTACATTGTTTATCAATAAATTATCAAACGTCCTATAAACAATATTCACATAAGACTAAATTCATTCAGCTTCACAAACACTCATCCATGCACATTACAAAATACAAAATTTAGAATAGAATAATCCAGAGAGTAAACATATAGTTGGAGTGAGGTACTTTCGGTTTCCTGTGAAAGATCCAGCACATTGTAGGCAGTGGCTAAAGGCTGCAAAGAAACAAAGGAAACAAAGCCACAATTGGAAAATATTTGAAATGAAATTGAAATGTTGAAATGTTTGTAGTTACCATTTCAAACTGGATGACCATGAACACAGTGTTTTAGGCCAAATGGAGGGGGAAAAACTGAAAGAAACTTCCCTTTTGTCCTTAGCAACCCCCCAAAGCAAAACGCCATTACATACAGGTAAGAAAGCTGTTGTCATAGTGCTTCATTTTTACCATAATGCTGTTTAAAAAGTAGACATAGTACGGAAATTATTTCAGTAATAAAGCTACTCGTACAATAACTGTTTTGTTAACAACTCTCTGCCGATCCGACTGTCAGTAGGCAAGATACAAAAATGCAGAAGTATTCTGTAGTTTTCAAGGAAGCAGAGAGAGCTCAACACGCTGCAACTGAAGAAAAGACATGCAAATGTCTTAAGAAAACATCTTTATCAGTTTCACAACACACGTGTGCTCCAAATACTCAAAACACAACCAAACACAGAAACGCGCTGCAAAAGTTCACAACACAACCAAATACAGAAACACACTGCAAATAGCCCAGACCGCAACGGAAATGTTTCCAGGGGACCCCGATAAGTGACCAACTCGGCTGGGACGTGCTTACAGCTCAAAGTCTACTTGATTTTATTTTATTGCGTTATTATTAATATATATATATATATATATATATATATATATATATTTTTTTTTTTTTTTTTTTTTTTTTTTGCAAAACATACAGAGATGACATGTTTATGACATACAACTTTGTATACAATATACAAAATGTATTAACAGTATGTTCAATGTCATCAGAATACTAATGAGAAAAGACCAATGAGCTGAAAACTAAAATAAATAAATAAATAAGATAGAGAAAAAGAACATGTAGCAGTGCTTCGCCTGTGCTTCCCCCCAATATAGTACCAAGTCAATATCTGCCTAGGAAATCGCCTAGTCTTAATCTGCATTGCTATTTGTACTCGTTGTGAATACGCAGGCCACAAGAAGTAATTCGTTTTTTTTTTTTTTTAATCACTTCTACTCATGACATGCTAGCTGGCAACAAAGGATTCCATTCATTATGCTAAGCTAAGCTAGCGGTGGCACTTCCAAACTAAAACAATGCATGCACTGAGACAAAAATGTGTTTGCCCACCTATCTAAATGTAGGAAAGATAAGATATTTCTGGTAATAACAGCGATTCAGCTGATGGACACCGTGTTGCTTTGTCATGGGAACATCCCAGGTGAAAATAGTGCACAAATTACTTTTACATCAAGTGGCTGCATAATGGCACACAAGTGCCCTGCTCACTCCAAAGTCACCACTTCAAGGGCTCTGCCGTCTGCACTTCGAAGGGAGTAGGGCATAGGGTTGCTCATGAGCAATAAGCATATCCCAGCCAGGTTTGTCACTTATTGGGGTCCCCTGGAAACATTTCCGTTGTGGTCTGTTCTATTTGCAGCGCGTTTCTGTATTTGGTTGTGTTGTGAACTTTTGCAGCGCGTTTCTGTATTCTGTATTAGTATAGTGTTGTGAGTATTTGGAGCACACGTGTTGTGAAACTGATGAAGATGTTTTCTTAATTTGCTGGTATTTTTCTATTTGCATGTGTTTTCTTCAGTTGCAGCGCGTTGAGCTCTCTCGGCCACCGTAGAAAAGACTTTTTCTGAAAAATAAATGTAAATTTCTCGGTCCAGGTAACACTGAAAACAAGTAAACATTGAACATTTACATATACTACCAACATTATAACAATACAAAGCCGGTTGAAAACCGGCAAAGTTACACTTTAAGGGACGCTATTCAAGTTACAATATGGCCTAAAATGAAATAAATAAAACAAAGTGTGCTTTTATGAAAGCAGAGCATCAGATATTATGAGATTTTCCACTTCATTGTGAGGTTGTCTGGATGGGTACCTCAAAACACTTCTATCTTTTCTTACAAAGTGTTACCACACATAATTTCACAACAATGCCAAGACAAACATGAAGTTTGACAAGCAAGAAAGACTGGCTCTGCTTGCTTTGTGTGATATATTTCACACTGAAAAGCGTAACAGGAAGAGAAAGGTGAGATACACAGCTTCAATGAGAAGGCTGCAGTGTCATGAGCAGCATGGGTTATGTTTTCTGAGTACACATTCATATTGGTTGCTCTATAATGTGTCGTTTATTATATTTCTTGTGTGCATCTCACCCACTAAAGGTTAGTAAATAAAGTGTCTTTGACCATGTTATTATGTATGGTGACACTTTACACTGTCCATGTTACACATATGATATGCAAACATAATTTAATGCAATAATAACAGTACTAGAAGAATGTCTATTAATAATATTTAGTACCTAATATTTAGTAAATAGTAATTCATTCATATTACTTATTTTACGACAATTAGGCTGTAACATGAACATTGTAATAAGCTATACAAAGGCCAGTGTTGTCAGCTAAATCTTTTACAATTATTTTCAGTAATTGAAAGAAAGGTTTTTTTTTTTTTTTTGCGTTGCTAGTTGCCAAGGCAAAATCTAAATCTTGCCTTGGCAACTTGCAACACATAAAAAACTAAAGTAAGTAAATATAAATTAAAGCTAAATAGAACTATTTTTAAAAAGCTCATGCAAAATGACTAAAACAAAAATTTTAATGAAAACTGAAAATATAAGAATAAAAGCTTATTGAAAATATTAATAAATACTCTAATCATATATTTTCCTGTAAATACAATTAAAGTAACACTGAAAAGTATGTCAATCAATTACAATATTTAATCACAGGTAATCTCATCACATTTGATTATTTTGTATAAAGAAAGAAAACCCTCTCTACTATTTTAGCTATAGATGGAATGTCCATAAAAGTAGCAGCATATTTCATAATGATATTCAATCTCCTCTTGAGAATATTTACCAGCTATGCTGAACAATGAAATCACATCCCATAGTGTGCTGCATTCCATCAGTATAGAACATAATGTATGCACTGATATGAAAAAAATAATTCAGAAAGACAAATAGCAATAACAAATCCACCAAGTGGAGGCCGAACTGTGCAACTGTGCAATGTAAAAAAAAATATATATATGACTGCTATTGATAGCCATTGATTTAATGCTCTGATGTGACACAAACTACTTTACATCTATTATGAAAACTCACTGCACACGTTTAGGAGAATGCACAGCAATATGACAACGAGTGTCAGCAAAAGCTCTCAAAAAAGAGCTAAGTGTGCTGTTGGCCAGTGTCATGTCAAAACGGTATGTTCAATTTGCTTAAAAACAGCAATAATAAGGCAGACAATGTGAGGGTCATGTGTCAAATGGTTTTAATGAATATGCTGGGCATGACTGAGTCAGGTGCAGAATAGAAATGCTGTTACTGTTTATATAGGCCTCGGCAGGTGAATGAACAGGTAAAACCTCAGCTTGACCTGCAACAACAAAAGAGACATTGCATTGCCCTCAAGCTAGTCGATATGTGGATAATTAAAATTCACTCAATACAGAAGTTTGGCTTAAAGTCTCAACAATACTGCCAACCTCTAGATCATCAGTTTAGCATTTAACTTGACATTTTGTACAGCAATACTGCATCGAAAAAGAGTTTAAACAAAGCACATTAAGATTATGTGACTTTCCTCACAGTGATTTAATGCTTTGAGGCCACTGAAAGTGCACTGAATAATTACACTGTCAAGTACCATTTTCACTCTTTTGCCATCTCTCTGTCTGTGACATTTCTGTGAAAGACTCATGTGATAATTACCATTAAGACTATCAGGAAATGTGTGTTTTATGTTATTAATTAGTATCATTGTTAGAAGGTTAACGTTATTGTTGAATACTAAATGTCTCGTTCATTGCATCAAACTGAGCGGATAATGCGTTTGTGCATCTGTCTGCTTGTGTCGACTATCACTTCAACTCAACAAATTTTATCGCTTTCCTGCTAAAGAATTTCGTCTTTTGTTCTTCCTGCAAGCTAGGTGACAATGGAGCCGAACATGAGTGAAGGAAAGGTGAATGATTCTTCTACTTGCATCTCTGAGAACAAGAAGAAACATATCAGTGTGAGGTTGGGTTTGAGTACAGTCACATGGCTGACTTGTTTTGTTTGACAGTCTAATTTCTCCTCAGTCTACAGAACTATACACGTCTTGTCAGGAACCAGCAGGAATAAAAGGTAGATTGAATTCTGGTGTTAAACTGCATCTCCCAAACACACAACAACAAAAAAAATCTCTCTTTTTTTCCATTTACATCCTCCATCGTTAAGCGATCGCTGTCTAACAGTCACCTGTTGTCTGTAGGCTTTACCTCTGCAGAGTCTTTTAAAGTCTCCGTAATCTGTTTTTAATTGCAGAGGTGGGTGCCGTTATCCTCTTTGTAGTTCTTCTTAGCTTAATACGGCTCAGTCTTTATGTGAATCAAATGATGCTAAAGGCATCAGAGTCTTTCGTTAAGAGGATATTACTGCGTACATGATAACAAGATTGAGTCATGTTTACTATAATCTACTTGCAAGTACAGTTATCTGGAGTGTCATCAACAAATATGATCTAAGCTGCAGCTGCTGATTCCTTCAAATGACTCAAAAAAATAAGAATCAATTATAGTTACCCATATGGCTCCACTGCTTTCCCATGCACAAACAGCTTAATTGCATGTGGATTTGTTAATAAACAAATACACAAGGCCCCTCTGGGTGAAGACCCCTGTTTTATCAGCTTACAGCAGCACATCGTTGACTAAACACTGGAGGAGCTAAACGCATTGTAATTGTCATTTCAATATCCTATGCAAGAGCGAACGTACCTGTGTTTCACACAAAAACATCACAGACTGTTTTGATTCCTAATACTTTAAGTATTTCAATTCTGGGAATCAAATCCATGATCTTGCCGCTGTTAGTGTAATTTTCGGTAACTATAATTAACTCTGCGATATCAGTTATTAGAGTATTGGTAGACTGCCTGCTTAAATGGTTTGTTCACCCAAAAATGAAAATTCTGTCAGTAATTACTCACCCTCATGTTGTTCCAACCCCGTAAGACTTTGTTCATCTTTGGAACACAAATTGAGATATTTTTTATGAAATCTGAGAGCTGGCTCACTCCTTCAAAGCTTGCTTGTTAATTGCATCTGCCATCCCAGAAAGTTAGTAAAGACATTGTTAAAATAGTCCAAGTGACAGTGGCTCAACCTTAAGTTTATCAAGCGACGAGAATAAAACTAAAATTACGACTTTATTCAACTATTCATTTTCTTCCGAACTCTCTGACGCGAGTTCACGAGAGCCCCACGACGTATGCGCGAGAACTGAGAAGATGAGAGAAGCTTGTAGTGCTTCCTGCGTCATCTTCTCAGTTCTCGCACATACGCCGTGTCGCTCTCGTGATCTCACTCAGAGGCCCACATGGAAGAAAATTAATAGTTGAATAAAGTCGTTATTTTTGTTTTCTTTTGCGCACAAAAAGTATTCTCGTCGCTTGATAAACTTATGGTTGCTCTCAGATTTAATCAGAAATATCTTAATTTGTGTTCTGAAGATGAAAGAAAGTCTTATTAATATAATATCAGGTCCTTCCATTTGGTCTGGCTTTGGCTCCACGGACATTCTCCAAGCTCATGGATGCATGTTCTCTGAATAGGAATAGATTCTGTGTTCGCTGCTAAGCTCCTCTCACTGCAGAGGGGGGCTTCTTCTTCTTCTTCTTCTTCTTCTTCTTCTTTATCAAGAGTGAGTGACATAGCGCTGCTGAAGCGATGCCCGCGCCATCAGCCATTAAATTGTTGTGATTCTATACGGGTTCAGACAATCAGCACCACCCATAGGGCATTTCCCATTGTGTCTTCACTACACAGCATCTCGTTCCCTATTCAGAGAACGTTACGCAAGAAACCCGAGACGTTTTTTAATTTTTTTTTTATTACGTAAACACGGTGTAAGCTGGAGAAACTGGAAGAACTGGTTGAGGAACGACAACTCCTTGAAAAGACAAAGGACCTTTCTGGAAATTAACATTTGAACTCTCTCTTGTGAAACATATGAGAAAATGTATTTCATTTAATCAAAAATACTTTGCCACGAGAAAAGACAGTAACACGCAGAGACCTTCCCCGCTGGTCGGATGCCTACATTGGGGCGAGTGAGCGCGGGCTTACAACCGTTGTTTTTACAAACCTTTTTGGTTACTGAATAATAAGATTTCATTTGTCAACATTAGGTAACTACATTAATTAGCACAAACTTACAATACTGGTGACAAATTTTCCGTCGCGTGCACTGTACTGTAGCCTGGCAAGCCAGACCTACATCAAGATGTTTGGTCTGGCAACTCACCATAGACACGCTCAATCCGAGGGGCCGGATAAACGGCTGTCTTTCAAATTCCCTCTGCACGCAATAGGACAGCGTTTCAACCAACCAGAGCATTTTCCCACCAGCGGAGCTAGTTGATAGATTCAACTTTTGCCATATCTGGCCGGCAAAACTACGAACACATCTTTCTTTTTTTAAGAATGACTTAAGTGCCGTTCTTTGCTCTTTTCTCAAAGAAAAACTTAACTCCAAGTCCTCCAGAGTCGCGGCCAAAGCCGATGAGCAGCCGTCATTCTTTGTTTTCAAGTAGCAGCCAGGGAACCATCGCAACTCTGTCGTCATATGTTAAGCCTACCCCGCATACTCTATACGCGACGTGATTGGCCTGACCCAATTTAGGTTTTTGCAGCTCGAAAGTCTATGGAGAGTTGCTAGACTGCCCTGGCTGCAAAATACATTTTGCTGCCGCTAGGGTGCGTCTAGATTTCTAGGCTAACTGTACTGCGTTTTGGGAAAATATCTAATTGCAATGTCAACCATGTCCTGTATACCGTATGTTTAGTCTAGTTTTCGTCAATGGAAACTTTTCGTCACATTTTCGTCCTGCTGCTTAATGGTTAAATTGATAATCCCAATTATGCTCAAAGATTATTGTCATTTGAGAAATGTATTTCATCAGAAGTATTGCACTTTTACCTATAAACACAAATCAAGAGAATGTCAACCCATACAAATGGTTTATTTTACCTCATCTAGTTTCCTGATTTATTATAGGCTATTTATCATATGGGCCTACTGGTAAAACAAGAAACTTCTCTCAAAAATTAAAGCAGTGAAATTCCTAGTAATCCAATAAATCCAAATCACTTTAATGTTTTTCTATTAAAACAACAGCAAAAAAGACTTATTGTCATACAGAGCTGCACAAGTGCGGTTATTCAGCAACAACAATCAATAGGCTTTTGTCAAGATCGATGTTTGGATTTATTGCAGTTCATCACTGAGAAGGTTTGATCGCAGATTTAGTTGCAGCAAACTAAATCCGTGCAAGCCGCTCGTGACAGATCACAGACCGACCGAATGACACTTTTATTTTCAGAAAACCTCAAATGGACAATGTAGATCGCTAAACTGCAGGTTACTACTTGTTTGTCGTTTTGTTTCAGATCATCCTCTCTTCTTCAGCAGTGTAGAGAGAGCGCGTGCGCATGGTTGCCAGATTGCAAAGATGAAGTAAAATACAGGTAGAAAACGTGTTCTTTTAACAGAAAAGCTCTGATTGGGGGATTTAAATGGTTGAAATCTAGCAACCGCAGGCATGAACGCTTGCAGGCAAACAGTTTTTGTTATTTGTTTAATTTTTTTTGTCGTCTCTTTTTCTGACAAAAACAAAGAGTGATTAGTTTTGCATGTTTATTGAGTCACAGTTATCGTTTAGGTGTCGTCTCGTCTTAGTCATGGAAAAAAAGGTCGTCAACGAACATTTTTTGTCACATTAACGAAATGAACACTACTTTCTATCCAATAGATGGTTAGCTTATTTGGGGTAGGCTAGAACGGAGGTGCGCTCACTCAGTTGGTTAGGAAGACTGCCACACAAAGAAGGCAGTCATGCTTTTGCTCTGGGACATATCTTTCATATCGCATCCACATCACAGCCTTTTGCAATTAGCTATTAATCACGACGTTTCAAATCGCATTTCAATTTCGATTAACCATTCAGCCCTAACGTGGACCCTCGTGTACGCGTAAAAAAAAAAAAAAATAATTAAAATAATAATAATAATTGAATGTTTGCTGTATGCTTATGAACTAACCTTACATGTTTTTGAAATGTCTTCAAATCAGATCCAGAAATATCCCATCTTGTTATTTGAGAACAAAGCCATGAGGTTACCAGTTTGAGTATGCCTGAAGTTAGGACGTTCTGACATAAATATATATATATATATATTTTTTTTTTTTTCTACACAGGACATGAGCACATCATGTCGAACCTTCATCGCTCTTATTTTAATAAAGATACATACTGCATACAGATGTGGTTCATTTAGTGGGACAGGAAATTTTACTGCAATTGAACGTTTCATGTGTGAACGTGGCTAGCATCTATACACACTACACCAATCAGAGTGAACTTTAAGCCAGGTAGCACTTTTTTTTTTTCAATCCATGTTCACACCAAGGGAAATCTGATTTAGTCTGCGAGCGAGAATGATCCTATATTTGAGCTTGCTCTCCAACACGGAGAAGAGATGTCTGATAGGTTTTCACTTCAAGGATACTTCCACTTCTTCAGGCCTAGGAATCTTGTTATTTCCAAAGCCCTCATGCTGCCCTAATTGGCCCCAGTCATTGTCTTGTTAGATAGACATGGTCCAGCCTGATATTCTGGCCCTTTTGAGGGCCACTCATTTTTGCAATACCTCCTTGTTCTTCACAAGATGTCCACTTTGCAGGGAAAGGTTCATAATACTCTTGAGAGTCATTGACAGAAACCCTTGTCCGTGGTATCAAGGAATCCTTTGAGTGTATCCGAGGATCAAAGAACAAGGAATTGCAGCCGAATTGTGGAATCAGAACTTATACAACAATACATTTTAATATATTCTTTTTTTTTATTTTTATTTTTTTAATCAAAACTCCTGTACTTTGAATTTGAATACCACACATTTGTCAAAGTAAGCCAGAGCCTCAGATGACACCTCTTTCCACAGTAGAGACATTATGCAGCTAGTCACTAATAATATAAACCACACCTTCATCTTATCTCTTGCAATATCCTGTTGAGCAAATATGATTGCATAATTGCCATTCTAAAATGCAATATCAGGAGGTTATTGAAATGAGCAACCTGGCTAACATTTAATTGGTTTTACTTAGTTATCCAAATCTGATACTTAGCATGTCTTTATAGACAGTTCTGTGTGTGTTTGTGTGCAAGCAAAGACAAAAACTTCTGAAAACAAGGATCTTAAAGCAGTCAAAAGGCCACAGGGTTGAAAAGGGAACTATCACTGTGGAAAAGGGAAACATTTGCAGCTTTCTCTGCATGTTACCGAACTATGACATTATTTCTGTATTCTGTGCTTAGGGGTAAATATCACTTTCAGCTGTGCCTTGTTCTCCTACATGTAACCATAGGCGTCGATTTCGGGGGGGACGGGGGGGACGCGTACCCCCCAGATTTCGTCATGAGTCATTTTGTACCCACCACTTTTAACTTCTGTCCATATTAATTTGACTTTTGGTTCGATTTTTTTGACCGTTTTCAGTGGTTGTGAGGAGCAATATGAGAGAGAAATTTGGTAATCATTGTCTGACCCAACAAAAAAAACATTAAATATTCATTTTATTTTATTTTCCGTGTTCGCATTTATGAGGGAAAAAACAAAGTGTCAGTTCTCGGTTACGGACGTGAGCGCTCTGAAAGCGGCACTAAAAGACTGCTTTAAAACTTTCACAGAGACCTCAAACAGAACAGCTGCCTTTCTTTAAAGTGAATTTCGTTTTTTATTAATTATATCTTAATTTTAATCAATGTTTCATGAACCAATTGCCTGGATTTAGGCTAATAAATAAGAAGTAAATATAGCAGATAATCACGGCATTGGAGGCGCCGGCGAGTGAACTGGAGTTTGTCTCATAAATGAACCGAAACTCAGCATATAATGCACATTCACAGCGTATTTAGACACATTTAGACGCAGTCATAATCATTACTTTTACCGGTTCTTTGTGGCAAGCTTTATGCGTGCGGTCGTGCGCTTGAGTGCAGCTATATTACGTAAGCTCATTATCCTGTAGGCTATATAAGTAATTAAATTAATATAAAGGGGCGATTTTTCCACGAATGACTTAAATGAACAACTAGCCTACTAGTCGACTAGGAAAAAAACTTTTAGTCGGAAGCAGCCCTTATTACACATATTTTCGAACCAAGCAACAGGACATCTGGGTTGAGCGAGCGACCCTGCGGAATGAACGAGCGGAGCGGAATATTCAGAAATGCGCTCTCCACTCACGAGCCCTGATCGGAACAAACCCGAACCTCACTGTCTGTTGAACTTGCGCAGAAACATCAAAATATAACCAGCTTTTTAAAATGTTTTTTAAAACTAAACACTATTTTAACACAAATTATGAGCTTATTGGCGATTTTTTTATATAATTATTGACAAAATTAGAATAGCCTATAGTAAAAACATTTTTTTTATTTTATTTTTTTTTTTTTTTAAAGTTTTGGGTGGGCCTGTTGAAAAGTGGGGCCGTGCCTGAGCTACAGGACATCGTCTTTCAAAACATAACCTGCGCGAAAGAGAGAAAAAAAATGAATGCGTCATTGTACCCAGCACTTCTGAAAATCCACTTCCGAATGCGTCTCTGTCCCCAGCACATTTCAAACCAAACTGACGCCCATGAACACAGAGGAACTAAATACACAGAGGTAACAAACTTAATGATGTGCAGCTGTTGTGGAAGATTAGAGTCCAGTGGAATAGATGAGTGGTGGGAAACAAAGACAAAGAAACGTGACTGATGACAACAAACTGAAAGTCCATGAAAGTGAAACTAAACATGAGTGAGTCCAGATAACCGTGACAGAACGCCCCCTCCCGCGCCATAGTAGCAGAAATGAGGGAGGGATGGAGGGGGCATCGGAGGTGGCCGAGGGGAAGACACAGGGAAGACAGGAGATGATGAGGGGATAGTGCAATAAGGACGACGAGGCGGAGTCGAGGGCGGAGCCAAGGTGGTGTGGAGGCTGGGGGACGACCGATGGAGGCGGAGCTGATGGATCCCTGCGCGCAGACGGAGAGCCGATGGAGACGATCAACATCACTGGCACAGGAGGCCTGGCCAATCCCGCGGCGACGATCGCCTGAGGTTGAGCCAGACTGGATGAGGACGGAGGCGATGCCGGTGTGATGGAGGGCCGAGGCATACCCGAAGGGAAGGAGGAGCCCGCTGCAGCCATAGGGGTGGAGGAACGGAGCATAGCGGAAGATCTGCAAGTCTGTGGCGGAGGGGGTGTGACGACTGACCAAGGGGGAGCCGGTGGATAGAGGGAACCTGGTGGAGTCGAAAAGCCGACGGTGTCTGGTGGAGCCGAATGTGGGAGGAGCCAAGGTGCAGCCAACAGTTCGATGGGCCAAGATGGAGTGAGACGATCTGAGGCTGGCCTCTGGATCTATCCGCTCAGGCGCTGATGGTGGTGGAATGACCTGAGGAGATGGTGAAGGGCTGAAAACCTCCAGCAGAGGCGGGGTTGGAGGACTGGCTGAGCTGGGCGGTGACGGAGGCAGATGAAGGCTAGACAGGGTTGAAGGTGCTGTTTAGAAACAACGATGAAGGTTCTGATGAAACAGATAAAAAGTCCATAGCGCTATCCAAAAAAAGCAATGAAAAAACAGAAACAGTAGGGTGGGAGATGATGCCTCCACCAATCCATCAGCCAGTCCTCAGTATCTATTTCCACCGGTATACCCTCGGCCACAGATGTCGTGGGCTTACACCCCTGGTCAGACTCACTGGGGGGCTCCTCTTCTGGGGCGAGGGTCTGCACTGGCCACTTATCCTCGGGCGCTGGCTGACACGTCGCAGCAGGTGGTAGCTTTCCATCTGCGGGGGGCTCACACGATTCCTTGGTGGTCACAGGTGGTGAAACAGGCCTGGGTCTAGCTGTCTTCTGGACCGGGGGTAGACACTCTCCAGAGTGTCACCGGATGATGGCGTCTCTCCAGTTTAGTCCAGAGGTGTCTGGGAGGTCTATGGAGTGATGGTAAATCGCCCCGATCCAGAACAATGACTTCAGGGTCTCGTCGTCGAAGGGGCTGGTGACGGCAAGAAGACAGAAGTTTCCATTGAAAACTTGTGGCTGCATAATCCATTTGGTTGGTTATTCTGTCACAAGAATGAAGATGATGAAGACGGACGACAAGCTTATAAAACATAAACAAGTTTTTTTTTTTTTTTTTTTACTAGAAGGTAGCGAATGTAACACTGTGTGTAGCACAAAAACACAAACAGTAACCGTCAACTAAAGACTGAATACAGAGGGACTAAATGATGTGCAGCTGTGGTGGAAGATTGGTGTCCATGGGAACAGATGAGTGGCGGGAAACAAAGATAAAGAAACATGACTGCGGACAACAAACTGAAAGTCCATGAAAGTGAAACTAAAGATGAGTGAATCCAGATAAAAGTGACAGTTCCAGGGCTTCAGCTCAAGTAGCTGGGGTGACTTTTGTATTTATTTTTTTGAGTAATCAAAAAATAAAAAAATACAAATTGTCATAACTAAAACATAAAAAATAAAAAGGGTAAAAATTTGTTCTGATGGTTCCTTTTGAATATTCTGTTGACTAACTTTGCATCTACTTCTCAACTAACTCTCATTAGAGTATTAATAGACTGTCTGCCTAATATCTGCTAACAATTTATTTTGATGCTCCTTCAACAGACTATAAGTAACTTTGCAACTACATGTCAGCTCATTCTAACCCTAACCCTACCAGTCTACTAATACTCTACCAACACTCTAATGAGACTTAGTAGACATGTAGGTGCAATGTTACTTATAGTCAACAGAATGTGTTAAAGGGACCATCAAAATAAAGTGAAACCAAAAAGGGATGCAAACTGTTGCGTTATTTTTTGTTTTGTTGAGCCAACACAATAGAATAGAAATAGAATAAGTATTGTTTCTTTTATTTTATAAATATTGTTCATTTAAATAATGTTAATGAATTGAACCCTGTTGTACAGTCTTACTGGGTTTTTTTTTTTTTTTTTTTTTTTTTTTTGGTATCTTACTGTAAATGCATCCTATCTTTTGCCCTTGCCCTCTGCTGCTGTGTGACCAATGTAAGATTTCATAGGCAATATTTTACTCTCAATATGCAAAAATGGATCTTTGATGAGAGCTTCCTATTTCTCAGGCTCAGACATTTTTATTTACTGCTCTTTCCTTGTCAGGTTAGAGAGTGCACTGGAGAGAAATTACGGGGCATGGGGCACCTGTAATAACCGACAAAGCCCTGGAAAGCATGTAACTACCTATTTGTATTGGGTTTGGAAAAGGACTTGACCGCTTCCACCTTCTTCCTGCAGCTTCATTATGCTACATCTGATCTGAAAGCCAGGGTAACATGTTCCCTATAACCTCAGACATCGCTTCTTCAAGCAATTCTTTGTGCACTTCCTGAACTCTTATCCGATGCTCTCATAATGGACATTTACATCATCTTGCTAGGCTGTTGCAAAGTCTTGATAGACAATTACATCCATCAACCAACAGAACCAGTGGTTAGGGGTCTCCAAACTGATCTCTGATCATCTCTCTTGAGTTTTCTTCTGATTATTCCTCAATGTCAACCATATACCTAGGCAGACTGAGAAGTCATGCAAGGTGAGAGCAAATTGTCTTGAAAATAATTTGTCAATGCTTGCACCATCAAGCTAGTGGTCTCAAATGGTCATGGATCCCACCTCTTCGCCTGCCATGAATAGTCCCTGCCAAGATGTAAGAAATGTTTAGTTATTAGGGAGCTAGTTTTAACACTGTATACTAAGAGCATATATGTTTGTGTTGGTTCATTATTAGCATGCAGCTATATGTGTTGGCCTTTGAACAGCTATTTCTCATGGATTGTGCCAATTCAGCTAGTTGTAAAGCAAGTAAAATTCACAGTTTCAAAGAAGGAAACCAATATAAATCTGTACGGGTCAGCCATCAACCATCATGGACATGGGGGTTTTCAAGCTGTGGTCCGGGCCAGAGACTGTAGCAGATTAGAGGGACAAACTGTGACATGCACATAAGATATTTACAAAAATATGTTTTAACAAAATTAATATGGTTTCTAAAGACTGGTCAGAAATTGCAAGTGAGATTAATTGCAAGTATTTCATTCATAGCTAAAGTTTTTAACAGTAGGAAAGAAAACAAATCTGCATATTTTGTGAGGAAAAGAAAATCTAAGTGTTAATACACTGTTAATAGATAATATTCCAGATAATATTTTAACACTTTTGTATAATGACAATGTAAAAGATGATTATTTAATTTTATACTTTTATATTTTAGAAAGGTTATCATATTTAGGGATTTTTAGCATCCCAAAAGTTTGAAACCCCTGTTGCAGGTTTTTTTTTTTTTTTTTAGATGGAGATTACTTCTTGATACTGTTTTGCAAAGTCCATCGCAACCAATATATATTCATAACCCCTTGTGGGCTATAGTGGCCCTATAAGATTTGCTCCAATTGATTCAAAGTAGACATCAGTGGCACCGGAGGGATGGATGAGAATGGTCCAGTATGGTTGATGTCTTGTTTATTCCAAAAACCTTAGAAATGGCTTTGAAACCAAACTTGTTTCTCTGAACAACTTCTTTTTCTCAGCTGTTTTTGAGTGTCTTATATAGCAGCACTTTATGTTAGAAGCTTTGAGGTGACTAAATAGGTGAAATATTACCTCAAACTGCCTTGTTGCAGTAAAGTCTACTTCAGACTGCAAGTTTCATCAAGTAAGTTCCAGCTAAAATTTTGCTTTTTTTTTTTTAGGGACTGTGATTACTTTTTCACAAGGGAAATATGGGTATATATACTGTATATATTTTTTTTCTATAAATAAATAAAATAAATATTTAAATACTACTGTATGCTCTTTGTTTTTGAGTTTCCTTTTTTTTTAAAGGATGAATTTAAGCATTGAAGAGGGAAAACATTTTTGCATGCCACTGTATGCATGGTTGCCTTGTTTAGACCTGCAACTTTAAGCTCACAGTTGATCTGACGAGGCGGTTGCCGGGTTTCCAGGGTGGTCTGGGTCAATCAATCTGTGTGGGAAGGGAGAGAAACATTAGCAGTCTTCTCACTTTTTACTCACAAATCTGAAGTGCTGGTATCTTTTTCTTTTTTTTTTTTTTTGGTAACAGGTGTACTAAAATGCATTCATTTATGCTTGACTAATGCACAGATGATCTTGAGTTAATGTATGACTCACGAATAACAAACACAACAAAAGGCATTAGAACCCATTATAAGCAGCAGTGCTGTCTACACTTGTTGATGCACCACGACGCAACAAATCCCAACAGTAAACTGATGCCTCGTTCTATTTCTGACATACTCTAAGCACTATAGTGCTACTTCTGATAAGAAGGATCGGTCACTTTGTTTGAGTCCAGTAGACAACTGTTTAACCATGATGCGACAATCCATCTTAATCAGATAATATCTTTATTGGTTGTTGATGTGGCAATCATTAATGAATGACATATATGAGTCATACATTAACTCACGATTATACTACAGGGCTGCCAAATGCTTGAATCTGATTGGTTGTCAAATGTTCTAAGGTGTGCAATTATTTTCAGGGAAAGGCACAGCTAAAGTAGTTCCATGCAGGTCTTGACCGCATTACATGTCCATATCACTTGCCAAATGATTTCAGTTATTTCAAAGGTCCTTACAGCCTACAACAGCAAAAGAACCAAAACCCAAAACAACACTGACCAGTAATAACGGCGCTGTTCTTGAAGTAGATAAACTTACAGTTTCACTATTACTATTCCGCTGCTGCCGAACACTGTTGAGAGACGCACAGACTCAGGTAATTCACTCTAATATCTCTCTCTCTCTCGCTCTCTCTCTCTCTCTCTCTCTCTCTCTCTCTCTCTCTCTCTCTCATAACTCAACTGCTTTAGTCTGCTATCAATGGCTCAAGCCTCCGTTACAAGCAATAAAATGACGTTTTGATATTAGCTACGTAGGTGTGGGATGAGATGCTTAAAATAAAAACCTGAAAAATGTCTTGATGCTCCATCTTGGTCGATTTACCACCTCGTGTGTGTATTATTTTCTAATAATTGATAACTTGTCATCAATTAATCCTTACTTATCTGTGTATTAGTTAAGTATGAATTAATGCACGTTTGTGCACATGTATTGTGAACTGTTACCATTTTGATTTTGGCTGAAACCACTTTTGTGTTATTTATTCTCGTCCACAGTTTTTTGTTTTTGTTATTTTGTTTTGTGCATTTCCTTTGAGATGCCAGAGCTGTTCCAGCCTTCACACTAGATTGTGTCAAATTCATCTTGCAGGAACTTCAGTGAATGTTTTCTTATATTACCAAAAAAAAATGTTTTTTATTTTTTTTTATTTTTCTGAAGATTGTATATGGTCTATTGTATCACTCTAAGGTCATACAGTTCAGTCTTCAGTTCTCTTATGAATGCACATTGTGTTTCATAACATTCATTCGTTTCATAACATATTTCATTTAGATATTTTCTGTGAAACATGTATGCATTTTCTTCCTCAAAGTTGTATACTGAATGGTTGCTGTTTGTTCGATTGTATGTGTCGACCTTGGACTTAGAACAGAGAGAGAACCACTGTGTCTCTGTGGTTTCAAAAGAGGAGATGATGTTCTGCTAATGTATGGATTTCAGCAGTCCTTGAGACTATTCAGTGAAAACACGATTTGAAAACCTTTGTCACGATGTGTGTCACGTTGACTGGCGTACTCAAAACAACTTTGATATTTTACACTTTTCTTATTGCAGAAATAAACCATCTACAGATGCATATTTTTTATTGTCTTCGTTTTAAGCTTTTGTTATATAACAAAACACTTTGATATGCTGTAGCACACACTTGGAGCAGAATGAAAATGGTTTAACTTCCTGTAATGGTTTATAGAACAGATATTTCTTTTCTTTTTTCTACCATATGCTTTTGTTATTTTGGAGAACAAAATGACAGTCTCATCTTTGTTGATAAGACTCATCTTTGATGATGCTGAGAGTTATATTTGTTATACTGCATCCCAAGTGGATTGTTAAAAAAATAGGACACATGAACAACGCACTACAGTTTATTGACTCTTAGTCCATTTTATAATGCTCAAACTTTTCAGAAAGTGAACACTTTGCCAAAGTTACATGATGTTGTTTCTCACAGCTAAGTCATTCCTGACTGGCTCCTGTTGTATGGCGGGTGGGGCATTGCTGTGTGTGCCAATCATTTAGTTATGATAATTTGGAGGACGCATTTGAAAGAACACACAGCATGTAGTGTAAATGTGTTCACAATAGCAGTAATCTGCATTTATAATTTGAATGCATCGACAAACAAAGATATTGTTTTAATCTTCTGGTAAAAGTAGTGTATTTCAGAAGGGGTTTTTTATCATAAAAAGGCATATTGTCCATTGATTGTAATGCCCCTTGTACAATATCTGGCACGCGCACAGTTTTTGTGGTGCACTTAGTAGGAGGTGGTGAACGTTGTTGTGCACTACTTGTTTTTTAACCGCATGACACCTCATAGGGCGAGTGCGCTTTGGCAGTTTGCCTTGCCCCAAGAGCTACACTAGGATAGTAATAGCTGGAAGTTGACCAAAGCTTGTTTTTAAATGTGCATATTTATTATTTTACCCAGTAGCCTGTGGGTTAGCTGTGGCAATATGTGATACTTGTTTACTGCCAGACATTTTGTAGCTGACATGATACAGAAGATTATCTCTATTATACTGTACAATCTATGATTTACAAAATTGCTGAATACATACACTTCAAGTTCAGTGCTTAAAGGCACAATATGTAAGATGTTTGTAATGAAATATTTAAAAACCACTTGCACAGTGTGATATATTTTATGCAGTTGTGTACTTATAGTATCCCAAAAGTTCCCAATGATTTGTAAATCCAGAGAAATTCCAGTTTTAAATAATGGCTCGTCACTTGTCATTGTCACCTATCAATGACGTAATATCCTCGGTTTCCACTTGTAGAAACCATATATATACATTCACCTAAAGGATTATTAGGAACACCATACTAATACTGTGTTTGACCCCCTTTCGCCTTCAGAACTGCCTTAATTCTACGTGGCATTGATTCAACAAGGTGCTGAGAGCATTCTTTAGAAATGTTGGCCCATATTGATAGGATAGCATCTTGCAGTTGATGGAGATTTGTGGGATGCACATCCAGGGCACGAAGTTCCCGTTCCACCACATCCCAAAGATGCTCTATTGGGTTGAGATCTGGTGACTGTGGGGGCCATTTTAGTACAGTGAACTCATTGTCATGTTCAAGAAACCAATTTGAAATGATTCAAGCTTTGTGACATGGTGCATTATCCTGCTGGAAGTAGCCATCAGAGGATGGGTACATGGTGGTCATAAAGGGATGGACATGGTCAGAAACAATGCTCAGGTAGGCCGTGGCATTTAAACGATGCCCAATTGGCACTAAGGGGCCTAAAGTGTGCCAAGAAAACATCCCCCACACCATTACACCACCACCACCAGCCTGCACAGTGGTAACAAGGCATGATGGATCCATGTTCTCATTCTGTTTACGCCAAATTCTGACTCTACCATCTGAATGTCTCAACAGAAATCGAGACTCATCAGACCAGGCAACATTTTTCCAGTCTTCAACTATCCAATTTTGGTGAGCTTATGCAAATTGTAGCCTCTTTTTCCTATTTGTAGTGGAGATGAGTGGTACCCGGTGGGGTCTTCTGCTGTTGTAGCCCATCCGCCTCAAGGTTGTGCGTGTTGTGGCTTCACAAATGCTTTGCTGCATACCTCGGTTGTAACGAGTGGTTATTTCAGTCAAAGTTGCTCTTCTATCAGCTTGAATCAGCTTGAACCTCTAGCATCAACAAGGCATTTTCACCCACAGGACTGCCGCATACTGGATGTTTTTCCCTTTTCACACCATTCTTTGTAAACCCTAGAAATGGTTGTGCGTGAAAATCCCAGTAACTGAGCAGATTGTGAAATACTCAGACCGGCCCGTCTGGCACCAACAACCATGCCACGCTCAAAATTGCTTAAATCACCTTTCTTTCCTATTCTGACATTCAGTTTGGAGTTCAGGAGATTGTCTTGACCAGGACCACACCCCTAAATGCATTGAAGCAACTGCCATGTGATTGGTTGATTAGATAATTTCATTAATGAGAAATTGAACAGGTGTTCCTAATAATCCTTTAGGTGAGTGTAGATACCTCATTAGCGGCCGTTTCAGTGGGCTGCTATACGTAAAACACTAATTTACTGTTAGTATGAATATTTTAATCACGTAAAACTGTGCAACATTAACCCACCAAATCATTTGACAAATAGTAACAGGCTAATATATTATTATATTTCATGTTCATTGCAGCTAGTTCATTACGATGACATAAAATAGTGTGATCAAACGTATAGGTAATACAAAAACTAATTTATTACCTCATCCGTGAACGTGATTTGTGACTTCCATATATCTCTGGATGGTGAAAATGACATCTCCCATCATTCCACTCTCCTTAATAGCATCATCAAGCTTCGTCTTTGTTATTGTTTTGAAAATGCGGCCTCTGGCGGTGGAAACATACATATTGTACCTTTAATCTTATAAATGCTGTCACACAAACATCATATGATGACTTGCAACTGAATATACTCTCATATTGTTCACTGCCAGAGCCTAAATAATAAAACATGGCTCTTAAGGCTACCAGGGACTGCTGCGTTGCCCTTATAAACAATTAATTGCATGACTGGTTATTGGGTATTACTTTTAATGCAATTGTGAGAAATTATGTATTAAGCCAATCTTGCTCTGACAGAAAGATGAGAGAGTGCAAGGGCTTTTGAAAAGAGAAAAAAAAATCACGAGACTTTAAAAGCTATAAATAAAGTCCATTTCCAAAATGGACCATCACAGATATGATTCATTCTCAGTGTCAAGCAAGGCAAGATGCATTTGGGTATGCATATTTATAAAAATGGATATAGTCCACTTTTCAAAATTGGAAGGGCTCTTCTTTAAACACAATTATTTAGTCTATCATATGTAGAGGCTTTTCTTTCTTTTTTTCAGAAATGATATATATATATCATTTCTGCAAAAAAATATGACAAAAAAAAAAGAAAGAAATGAGACCTTTAAGTCAATTTGACAAGATCTTATCAATGGAGCTGGCATCAGAAATGTGTTTAAAAGCAGGCTGCTTTCACGATTAAAGGGTATAGCATAGGACAAATGGTTACCTTGATCTTAAAGTCCTTAACTTTACCTAAAAAAAAAAAAAAAAAGCATTTGTGTGTTTTGTTCAATGAACGGAGAATTGCTACTCCACTTGCTCTGTCAAAAAGTCTGACATTGAACACCTTACAAATGTTTGACCTCCATGACAGTAATTAAGCTCCTTTCTTAAGGAGTTTAAGGAGTTTTCTAAGCTTCCTTTTTGCTAGTTTATGAATGTGCTGCCTTTTTCGTTTGGGCTCAGCAAGTTTGTGTTCACCATTTTGGCACAAACCTCTCGTATGTATGGTCATAACAGTGAGTAGCAGACTAAAAACGATGGGAGGGGGTGACTGCTTTTTTGTTTGTTTTTTTTTTTGCTTGAAATGGTAAACAGACTCTTTATAACTCTTTATAGGATCAATATTGGCGTGGCGTTTTCGAGATGCAGAGAGCTTCGCGACAAACTTGGACTTGACAGAGACACTGCTCTCGCATGTGTTTTAATAGACAGATAAGCAAATATATTATTTATTTTACACATACAGTTTTATTGCACCTTTTTTGTACTTCAGTAAAGATTTTTGATCAATTCTGGTGACTATGGCAGTGAAATTAAATACAGTATGTGTTGCACAAAAATATTTAGCCATTACTTGCAAATACTGTGGGTTCGTTCAAATTTACTGTTAGTACGATTGTTTTTGCTTGAAATAGTAAACAGACTCTTTATAACTGTTAATTTTATGTCTGTATTATCGCTGTTAACTGACAATTTATTTTAATTTAATTAATTACATGATATATGTATTTAGCCTACATTCAATCTCTTCATCATATAAAGTGATCGTGTCTCTTCAGAAAATTTGGACTAAACCTTTAAATTCATATGGGTTAGTTTTACGAATACTTTATGAACTTTTTGAAGCATCAAAGTGGTAGTTGCATAGACTGTCGATAAAGGGACAGAAAGCTCTCAGATTGGAAGATTTTCATCAAAAAGATCTTCATTTGTGTTCCAAAGATGAACAAAAGTCTCACAGGTTTGAAACGACATGAGGCTGATTAAATAATGACATAATTTTCAACTGTCCCTTTAATATCAATTTGAAACATAGATAATCCCAGGTTGCTATGGTCACGCAGGTTTATTTACGCATTTAACCCGTGGCCATAAAAATAGATGTCGTCAAGGAGTCATGGTCATGAGAAAAATATGTCGTTCCCTCAACATCAGATCTGGAAGCCATGACTTCACATTTCATGGCCACGACATATCACGTTTCTATGAGTTATGACGTGAATTAATAGGCCTATCTTGTGGCCATGCCAAAACTAGGTGACATGTCCTAGCTGTCTATAAGATAAGAACCATATCATATGATTAATCTCTGTTTTCAGTGCATCAAACAGCATGTTCACATTCTAAAGCATAATTTCCGGTGTCGTTGAGTGGCAATGAGGGCCGTTTAGCACATTGTGTCTCCAAGGCCACTGGAAGAAGTATAATTGAGAAATCAGCAGGCCCCTTCACTTCCCACAAAGTCATTCGCTTACATACTGCGTTCCCACCCCAATCACCAGCTTAACAGCTTAGCTGTATTTGTACTTGAAGATTGTATGTCTAGTGGCACCCTCTTCTTATCCTGGCAGGGGCTGCTTGCGAAAATGGCAAAGTTTCAGTCTGGCAGGAAGAGAGTATTGATTTATTTGTGCTATTATTTTGTCTTTGAAGTTGAATGAATACAGATGTTATGCTAGAGGACTATTTTGGAGTGTAATCTTGGAAAGGACAGTCAGCCTGTACTTTTGCCTATTTGTCTGTTCGCATACTGTTAGAAACAAGACGAGTGATTTCTGAGTCTCAAATCTTGTCAAGTTTTCTCCACCATGGCAATTATTATTTTTTTACTTCTTTCAGTGGATGTATTTGGAATAACTGATGACCATGAAAGGGGATTGATTTAAGCGTTCACGTCCTCGCGAGAGAATCTTAGAGATGATTACAAACAAGAGGAGAACAGTTAATTAAGGATGTCCATTTGCTACTGCACTACAGGTTTGTGTGCACATTGTACAATGACATTCAGGGAGGTTGATGCTTGGAAAGAAATTTCTATAAGAACAAAATTTGTTCAAGAAGCATAGTGTTGCTATGGTTACCTCGTCAGGTGAACAATTTATCTCTGAATTCCTATTTAGTACAAGGTGAAAATACAAGACCTGGCTAACTTTGTTATCCTTCTTGGGGTTACTTAAAGCTATAGTAGGTAATCCTGTTCAGAAACACTTTTTTTTATACTGGGTGAAATGGTCTTTCCATCCTGAGAGTAGTCAATACATTATGTGTTCAGAAAAAGGAATGAAAACGATCAGACCTCTGTAGCAGCTGCAGGACAGTAAAAACTCTGACCAATCACTGCCATTCGGTGCGAATGTAAAGAACCAATCAGATAACTTCAGAGCCAGGAGGAGTGTCTTAGCAGTGTCAATCAAGTTTGCGTACGCGCTGATCGCCCTCTCTCTTGCACAGCGCGTACCGTCATTCAAAATCAAGATTGCCGGTGTGCCGAGCAGCTGTGCTAATGGCGGACAAACAACCAAAACTGCTAATTTCTCGAGTGGAACCTGCTCATACAACAAAGACAGGTAAACGGAAAAAGACCGATGACGATAAACAAGCCCGTCGGAGCCCATTGACTCAGTGTTAAAACTCTAGCCGCATAACATACAGATAAAATGTCACGCACTGTGCAAAGCAACAATTGAAACCTGCTAACCTTATATCTAGCGACCTTATCCGTCGTCATCGGTGACCCTGCATGTTTACTAGCCTGTGCGTTCACGGCAGGCTCCGCTGTGGGGGGAACTTTACATAACAAAATACATGTTTAACAGCTAGTAGGCCTAACGTTATATGTAATGAATCTTACACAAACTTCATCACAGTGCAACTAATGGAAATGGAAAAACGTGTATCAATGCAACCTGTTTTTAGCTTTGCCTTATAGTTATAACTAGCTCGTTAGCGAATCAAAAAAAATATATTTTAAACTTTACCAATATCGATATGATAGCTTGATAGTGAGTAGGCTACTAAAATACATCTTATTTGTTTATATTCATAATGATAAAGTTAGATTTTTTTTTATTACATGTGATTCTGACATGATGCTACATGCACTGCGCTCCTTCCTCTCCGCTCGTCTCAGGTAAATAATGCGTCTTCCAGCTCAGCTGTCGGAGTCGCGCGTTCATGTGTTTTGGGGGCGTGGCTTTGGAAGGACCCCAGAAGGGAGAGGGTGGACTGAATGGAAATAATGAGCTGTCTTTAAAACAGTCGTTAGAGGTCTACATACACTCGATTTTTATACTTTCTTTTTCAGAATACTTACATATTAATTATGTATTGATATATACATAAAGTTTAAACAAATTTGAAAAATATTTTTTTAGACCATTCTTACCTACCCCAGCTTTAAACCAGGGTTGCCAACTCTCACGCATCTGGCGTGACACTCACGCTTTCAGCATCAATCTCACGCTCTCATGCACACGCAAGAAATGTCACGCCAAAATCCATTTTTCTCCCCTCTAAATCCGTTCATTTTCTGTTGATGACTAGACCACTGTGTATTAATTACAGGAGAGGAGTTTAAGGCCCACAGCTGTAACATCTGCCTACAACGTTCTCACTGCAGTATTCTCTGATCGTTGATTCGCTGAAAACCTTGCACCTGATACGTCAGTTGCGTGTGAGAAGTTCAGAGAGAGTTCAAAGCATAGGTTCGGAGACGGAGCCACTGATGCGCGTTTGAAAGTTTGGACGACAAGGTAAGCAGATAACAAAATGGAGTGCCTTTCACTCACGGGCGTAATTTCCTATGTGGAAATCCTCCATTTTATAACTGTTAAAATTATATTTTTTATTGTTTTATTTCAAACTTAAAATTGCAATGTTATTTGTCATTGTTTTTAAATTAAATGAATACATGCATGCAAGTGTTTTGTGCTCACAAGTGCCTCAGCTTTCATTAGGTAAATGCACATCTTGTGCTGCATGTCTGAAACAAGGTTATCAATTAGTCTAACAATTATTATCTCATTCACAGCAACTGCTTCGCCTAGGGGCATTTCCTCCATGAAGGCAAGGGAGAAAAAAAAAAATACATATATATATATTGGGAGGAATGGGAGAAGGTCATGTGGTCTGATGAGACAAAAATAGAGCTTTTTGGTCTAAACCCCCCTCGCCGTGTTTGGAGGAAGAAGAAGGATGAGTACAACCCCAAGAACACCATCCCAACCGTGAAGCATGGAGGTGAAACATCATTCTTTGGGGATGCTTTTCTGCAAAGGGGACAGGACAACTGCACCGTATTGAGGGGAGGATGGATGGGACCATGTATCGCGAGATCTTGGCCAACAACCTCCTTCCCTCAGTAAGAGCATTGAAGATGGGTCATGGCTGGGTCTTCCAGCATGACAACGAACCGAAACACACAGCCAGGGCAACTAAGGAGTGGCTCCGTAAGAAGCATCTCAAGGTCCTGGAGTAGCCTAGCCAGTATTTGTCCGTATTGCCCAGCGACAGCCCCGAAACCTGAAGGATCTGGAGAAGGTCTTTATGAAGGAGTGGGCCAAAATCCCTGCTGCAGTGTGTGCAACCCTGGTCAAGAACTACAGGAAACGTATGATCTCTGTAATTGCAAACAAAGGTTTCTGTACCAAATATTAAGTTCTGCTTTTCTGATGTATCAAATACTTATGTCATGCAATAAAATGCAAATTAATTACTTAAAGGAGACATATCATGCTTTTAAATTGTTCCTTTTTACATATAAATCATACATTTGTAGTCTATATAAAGCGGAACTGCAATGCTTGGGTCTGAATTCTTCATTATTATAGCTCCACAAGCCCCCTTTTTACCCCTTTTCTGATGTGCGTCTCAGAGCAACCCGTTTTGGTGCGGTCTCTTTAAAAAACATTGAGACACTTCATACCCCGCCCCCTCTCCAGGTTGCAGAGGTTCAACTCCACCCCGTTCGGCCATTTTTGTAGTCTGACTCTGATAGCAGAGATAGGATTACTAGCGGCACAGAAACGTTTTATTCACACGTTATTAACAAAATGTCAACAACGGAAGACTTGTCCAGCCAGCCTTACATGTTCGAGCCAGAGTCGGAGCCGGAGCGAGATAAAAATGTAGACGACGAACCTGCAGAACAACGTCTTCATATGGATGTATCGCAATGGTATGTTACTGTATTTACACATGAAACTTTGGTCTTCCGACCTTTTACCACCGTGTCGATTTATTTTGATTAATATGTGCGAGGGAGAGCGAGCAAGACAGCGTCTTTTGGAGACGGTGAAGTCATGTTTACACCATAGACTGTAGGGCTCCGAGAGATAGAGAGAGCGACCGGGTCTCTCTCTCTCTCTCTCTCTCTCTCTCTCTCTCTCTCTCTCTTTGCTCGTTCTTTCAGTCAAACATGCGCCACAAGCACGGCGGCGGCAGTTTATCTACATTAGACGGTGTAATGAAGCGTGTGGGTTACTACATCCAACAACCGAACATTTTAACTTACCCTCTCGTAACTTCTGCATCCAGCTTGGACTACAAAATTGCAGCGATAAATAATAATGGCGGATTGCTCGAAGTGTTGGGCCGGAAGTCAATGTCCTTATTTGGCAGTTCCACTGCAAATACTGTGACGTATTAGTTCGCAAAACGTCATAGATAACAGAAAAATCTGAACCGGTTGAAAAATATGACCAAAACAGAATATAAAGATATCAACGAAGCACCTGAAGAGAATAATTTCATCTTTTCTGTACTTCTAAACACTCCAAATATACAACAAAATGCATTTAAGGGCTAAAAAAGTGCATTTAGCATGATATGTCCCCTTTAAAAATCATACAATGTGATTTTCTGGATTTTTGTTTTAGATTCCGTCACTCACAGTTGAAGAGTACCTATGCTAAAAATGACAGACTTCTACATGCTTTGTAAGTGGGAAAACCTTTTATATATACACACCTCTTGATTTTATGTGTGTTCTTGAATTGGCCTAAATGAAGACAATGAAGACATTGATGGCGTTGAAGGAAAGACAAAATAAAAAATAAGTAAACAACTCAACCACTTATATATCAAGCTTTATTTCATGTCAAAATCAAACTTGAAATGGTCTGAAAACATGATGATTGTGGTTTTTTTTATTGAGCAATCAGCTTGGGGAAATTAAAGGTACATCTTCGTGCCTGTGACCAGTGTTTACAAGCTTGATGACTGCTAAAAATAAGTTGATTATGAAAGTTGATTTTATGAGAAGAAAAGTTGAACATTAGTTCACAAATCAAATATATTGTTTAAATAGTTACTGCCTGTCGGCGCAAATGGCCTCGAGGGCAGTGCACCGAAATATAGTGCCGTTGAGTCCCGGCTCGCAGACTTTTCCCGATCTCGTCCCCCTCTCTCTCCCACCTCGCTTCCTGTCCACTCTATACTGTCCTATCATGATAAAGGCAAATATCACCAAAAAAATAAATACAAATCTTTAAATTGTTACTGCCTTTAGTTATTTTGGAATAAATGTAAAAATGCATAAAAACACTAACTTGATGAAATATTTTGACTGTATATAACACCAAAATAGAATTATATCTGGTCTCTCTTCTTTATGTAATGTTTATTTAACCAGGAAATTAGGTGTAACAGGGACATGAATTTACATTTGATATATATATAGTGGGGAGAACAAGTATTTGATACACTGCCGTTTTGCAGGTTTTCCTACTTACAAAGCACGTAGAAGTCTGTAATTTCAGGTACACTTCAACTGTGAGAGACGGAATCTAAAACAAAAATCCAGAAAATCACATTGTATGATTTTTAAATAATTAATTTGCATTTTATTGCATGACATAAGTATTTTATCACCTACCAACCAGTAAGAATTCCGGCTCTCACAGACCTGTTAGTTTTTCTTTAAGAAGCCCTCCTGTTCTCCACTCATTACCTGTATTAACTGCACCTGTTTGAACTCGTTACCTGTATAAAAGACACCTGTCCACACACTCAATCAAACAGACTCCAACCTCTCCACAATGGCCAAGACCAGAGAGCTGTGTAAGGACATCAGGGATAAAATTGTAGACCTGCACAAGGCTGGGATGGGCTACAGGACAATAGGCAAGCAGCTTGGTGAGAAGGCAACAACTGTTGGTGCAATTATAAGAAAATGGAAGAAGTTCAAGATGATGGTCAATCTCCCTCGGTCTGGGGCACCATGCAATATCTCACCTCGTGGGGCATTAGTGACCATGAGGAAGGTGAGGGATCAGCCTAGAACTACACGGCAGGACCTGGTCAATGACCTGAAGAGAGCTGGGACTAGAGTCTCAAAGAAAACACTACGCCGTCATGAATTAAAATCCTGCAGCGCACGCAAGGTCCCCCTGCTCAAGCCAGCGCATGTCCAGGCCCATCTGAAGTTTGCCAATGACCATCTGGATGATCCAGAGGAGGAATGGGAGAAGGTCATGTGGTGAGGGAGAAGGTCACACCACTTACTATAGGGTTAGGATTAGGGTTTGGTTTGGGGTTAGTTGCATGTACTTATGCTTAATTTATAGTTATTACTATAGTATACTTCTATAGTAACTACATGTAACATATGTAACAACGACACTGTAAAATAAAGTGTTACCATATATATATATATATATATATATATATATATATATATATAAGGCGTAACTGATCACGATTAATCACCCCTTTATAATTTTGTGTGTTTTTATCTGTGTAAGCGTGAAAGAGAACTCAGTGTGGCACTGGCGCGCTCTTTGAAGCGGCTTTATGTGCGCGCTTTCGGGTGTATTTTCACAGAGAGCTGCTTAACAGACAGTGTGCCAATACAGTTGAGTTGTTCTTTTTTTTTTTTTTTTTTTTGGGCTGATCGTACTTGAATGGTTTAATAGCACTTGAATAAATGATAGAGTGATCATATACTGTAGTGCAGCCAAATGATGGCAGATAAAGAAATAAAATAAAACAGATGCTATTAATTGCATTAAATATTTTTAATGCGTCAAACTGAAAAATTAAAATAAAAATAAGCGCAAAATTAACACGATAATTTTGACAGCCCTAATATTATTTAAAAAAGCCACACACATAAAAAAAATATATAAATAAATGTTAAATGAAGATGAGTCCTTAATGCCTTTGTAGATCTGCTTTGTATTGTTTATTCAGAAAGCATTTGTAAAAATAGATCTGATTTAAAAAAAAAAAAAAAAAACAGAAAGCTAAAACTGTTGTATGTGATGGTGTCTTGGTTAAGTATCTGGGCCAACAGGTCCAGTTTCTAATAGGGGTGACCTACAGTAGGAACTAGTTAGATTTGGAGATCTCAATCCCACTCTATCATCACCATTGTGCCCTTGAGCGAGGCACTTAACCCCATGTTGCTCCAGGGGGACTGTCTGTGCAATTACAGGACAGTAAATCACTTTGAATGAAAAAGCGTGTGATAAAATGCCAAGTGCTGACTGACTGATTTGGATTAATTTATCTAATGAAAAACAAGACCATCAACATGATATTTATTGCACAAACAAGGTTTTTACATGAGTCAGCAGGTATCAATTAATATCCCGGATCTTGCATTCTGCTTGTGAAGACATTTACAATATTGCTGGATACTTGAAATAACAGGTGTAAATGAAGATCAAATAAAAGTCATTTCAATGACACAAACCTCATACAAGCAAATGGAATCTGGCAGGCTTCCATGATGTGCTTCTGTAGCTTCAGTCTGGCCTCAGTCCCCTCACATGTGATCCCAGTTAATCAACCTCAGCTGGGGGTGCTTCATTAGTGGCTTCAATGGCATGCTTTCAAACTTGTAAATTACTGTGTTTTCAAAGTTAACACCCTCTCGGTTGTGCTGAAAGATTTCGGGCGGTTGCCGTAGACCCATTGCTGATCTTTGCTGAGTGCTTTTAGTTTTATTACTGATCACATAAAATGTCTATTTATTCATTCAAATGGTCCAAGCGATCAGGACATATAACTAAAAACAAAAAGGGCAAATGTCAGAGACCCTGTATTATTTATGCATTTTTAAAATACAGTACTCTGACTCATATTTGCAGCAAGTGCCCCATCTTCCATAAAAATACAAATAAAAAAGATTTTTTTAAAAAGTGGTTCATAGAACTTTTAAGTAAATAGTTTGTCTGAACTAAAAATGTCATGTAGACTTTGGCAAATGGCAAAAAATAGCAAATGGATAAGCAATGAAATCATATCAACCAATGCATTCTGGGAAGAGGACAAATTGGACTGAATCACAAAACCTTGCACCCCTTTTATTTAATCTTACCCCTTTTATTTAATCTAATAATTGTGTATGTCTATTAAATTATATTGAGTGTATTATTTGATTATAGTATACTTTGAATACTGCTATTCTATAGGAAAATACACATTAAATGTTTGAATAACAGGGAGGGTTATATAGCATTGTCACATATTAATAATAAATATGGATCCATAATTTCACAAATCATTCATCTGTGTAATTAAAATGACAAGACGGTCACATTAACATTCGACACATACATACATGTGCTCACAGTATTACTGACTATATTTCAGATGTCGCAGTATTTTAATGTCTGTGTACAGAATGTTCACTGCAAAAAAAAAAAAAAAAAAAAAAAAAGAAAAAAAGAAGACAAGAGAAGAGAAAGTCTCAAGAGAATGTCTCGGAATGTCTCAAAAGAAACAAGTGATTCTAAATATTAAAATCCTTGTTTTAAATCATTTCAATCACCAATTCAAAGACACCCTGACTTGGAAAGAGGTTATTTTGCTGTTGCCTTTGGACACTTACAAACTAGCTGGATTTTTACCATGGGATTTAATCATAATATTAATAATAATAATAATAATTTCAAAACAGTAAATATCTGCACAGATGCACATTTCATTTTCTGAAGGCAAGTGAATTATTTATTGTAATCTGGGAAAGCGAGGCTGTGCATCATATTTTAATGTGATACATCAGGGAGCTATTCTCCCTATGCATTTCTGCTTTCCGCATAAGGGCACATCCACAGTCAATCATAGGATTTATGACTGCTGGGGAAGAAAAGAAAGGCTGTAAAATTATGGTAGGCTTTGCACTATACGGTCATGAAATGTGCATGTAATCAGAATTTGGATATATGCACTGCATAACAATCGCTGGTCGGCATTGCTGGTGTTTCTAGACAAAATGCAAAGGATTGAATAATAATACACACTTTCCTCCATTGAACTGTTTTCTTTTTCTTTTTTTTCTTTTTTTTTTGAGGAACACCTGGAAAAGGTGAGAATTAGAAAGTCGGGACAGGACAGTTGTGAGTTGTAGGCTGAATGGTGACTCAACAGTGAGATATTGCCTTTAGGCTCATTTTAATGAACAGCTGGTGGGTTAATGAACAGAAAACAACATGTCAATGGGTTTCCATAACTCCCCCAGAGATGTATATGAAGATTTTTAGACAGAAAGGAAACATAATGGCAATGCTTCATTAGCTTTATTTTACGCCTGTGTGATTTTTGAACATCAATATATGTGTATAAACATCCTATGAAGTGAAATTGTTGTGTTTAATGTGTTGTCTGCAGACCACAGTTCAATTGTGTACAAATGTTGTGTATGTTTTGATATTCATGCTATTAAATATTGAAAATGCTGCCCATGTTTCACTCAAAGCAAATTAAAACTCCAGTTGAAAGAATTAAATGGTGCTAAATTTATTTTTAAAAGCATCCCTGATCCATCTGCAGGGACATTCATATACAGACTCAAAAATGAACCACAGAGAGGGATGTTACTCCTATGAGGAAGGATATGCTAGAGATCCTTAGTGCCATTTGGCAAGATGATGAAAAATCCTTCCCTGTACTCCACAGCACTTTCCAATTACTCTTCTTCACACACTAGAAATCTTGGCTGTCACTCAGGGTGACTTGGTTCTGACTGTAATCCCTCTGTCCAGCCCTTACTGGGGACTTTTTGATTAGCCAATTAAACTGTGGTCTCCCTGACATTTTAAGACCAATGGTATTTATTTCTATTTTAAACATAGCCAGGCTCCCAATCAACCACTTACTGAAACAGCACAATCTCATTGATGTTTTAAAGATTTAACCACAAACAACATTAAGTTTGACTTCAAAAAGTATAAAATAACAACTTCAGGTTAAATGTTTTTTTTTTTTTTTTTTTTTTTTTTTTATCAAGTCATAATCAAGGTTTTTGAAAGGAATTGAAATTAACACAATCTTAAAACTGCTAATATAAGCATGCACAACTTTGAGAATATCAGACAGTCTGTGTATTTCAGTGAGAGCCAGTAGAAAATAACAAGTGACTTTCTTTTTGAGTGAATCACTGGAAAATTCATTCAACCAAAAGCGCTGAGTAATTCAAGAACAAAACAAGTGACTGTATCTATCAGTGAGTCATTGAATAATACACTCAACCGATTCATTTAAAAGAGCTGGGCCCGGTTTCCCGATAACGCTCACTCTTAGCCTGCTAAGAAGACTCGAAAGATATATCTTACCAAATTTGTTTATTTTCCTAAGTGTGTTCCCCGAACTATACCTTAGGAAGCCGCTTAAGATATACCTTCTTACGTGGGACGTGACCAGGCGCTGTCCGTGCCAATGGTGCTGAATTGTTTGAAATCGATGGCTCGAGAATCAATTATTCTCTCGTGCAGGGGCTGTTTATGTGAAAAAGCGGTCATCTTTATAAAAGAAGCACTTCAGAAATAGTTGAAATTTCAATTTATTATGATTATTGGATATTATAAAAAATAATTCAAACTATAATAGCCTATAAAAGCATAGCCTACATATTTAAAAAATTGTAACATATAGCCTATTGCTGCCACAATAACCTTTTCAAAAATTTACGTGCCGCCTTTTCTTTCCCATTTTTGTTCGCTGAGGTGGAGCTGCGATGAAATATTGTTCTTGTGTAAATACTTTCCAGAATTTCAGTAATAAAAGTTTACATCTTGCGTACGGTGCTCGGCAGTGATCAAAAAGGATTTAAACCATGAATTTTGAATCTCTTGTAAACACGGAGATGTGGATTCAGACGGCAATTAAATTACCACACGACCTGTTTGTCAAAAAACAGAAGGTACTAATTTGGCCAGGGCCAAAATTAATTTGGCCACTGATATTATGGATTCGGACGGCACTAAAATCACCGACTTACCCCTGTAAATGTTTAAAATACCGGACGAGCCCATGAGAAACAATATTAGCGTCCGAATAGGACTTAACTGACAGTAGCCTATGCTTTCACTGGCCTTTAAAAGAGCGTTTTAATTCAATTAATAATATTGTATAATAATATAATTAAAAATCTAACAACAATCAGTGTAATGACAATTTTATTCTTTGCATGAAAACACTTGAATTAGCCTAATTTAATACTGTCTGGGTGTATTAAAACTTCAGAATTATATTCATTTAGACCTGCAACAACGCTAAGAGAGAGCTACGAATGGTCCAGACCAACCTTACGAAAGTGTGACTTACAAAAGATATACTTAGCGTACGAACGTTTCGGGAACCGTCCCATAAGGTTAAGAGAGAGGTTAAGGAATAGGTTAAGAACTACTTAGAGATAAGAACGCTTTGGGAAACCGGGCCCTGATTAATTCAGGAACAATACAAACACCATTAGGTTTGCACTGTAAAAAAAAAATCAGATGTCTCCAACTCAAAAATTTCTGGTGACTGGCCACATCTAAATTGGCCTAATAGAATTTCTGTGAATTTAATCTGATCAATTGTGGCAACAGTCTGTTAACATGGGCTCAATCAGAAATAATATGTTATGCCAACAGAAAAAAAAAAAAAATTGTTTACCAAACCGTGTTGTTGGTTCAATTCAATATTTTAAATTGTAGTAGCAATTTTATTTATCACTGTCCCGCCCCCCCAAAAAAAAAAAAAAAAAAAAAAATCGTTCTGAATCCAATCTATGTAGTTTTTGACAAAAATGTGATTTTCTCAGCTTTTTGTTTAATTTTAATTTTTTTTTTTTTTTTTACCCCCAAGTGTTGATAAAAAAGAATGCATGAAGCTAGAATAAAACTTTTTTTTTTTTTAAGCAGAGTGTTCCCCATGTTCTTTCTTTTGATATATTGCATGTTCAGTCAAAAACGATGGCGGTGGCTGGCAACTTATTATTATTATTATTTAAACGCTGACGGGGAAATAATTCGGCAAACAGAACAACAATTAAGTCACAGAACAACAAGGTTGACATTTTATCACATCACTTTATTAACAAATCAATTCAATAACAGGATATTTGGTGAAAATACCTTATTTTAAATAAGGAAAAATGCTGAATAAATTCAAGAAGTCTTCTGCATAACAGGATGTCTTGATGTGGTGAAGAAAACATTCAAAACTGGCACAACATAGGTTAAAAACCTGAAAATAAAACAAAACAATAACACTAATGACAAGTTCCTGGACTGTTTAAAGTTATTGACACGAGCGATAAAAAAGCGAAGAGATGAATAAGAAAATCACGAGCTTGTTTGATATTAAAAGGCAATAAGCCCTGAAAGAGTCTGACCCCAACTGCAACAGCACTGTGTTCAGCGGTCACATGGCGCACATATCACACAAATTACATCTCAGAAGTCGATCAAATGAGGAAAATAAAACTATTGGCCACCATCAGATGATTAGCTAACCGGGAAAACACGATCATGAAACCAATGAATGCATGACCTTGCGATTCTACAAAATGCCTTTTAAACTTTATACCGGATCCTATCTTTTTTCGCAGATGAAATCCAGTAATTTCAATAGGAATCCATGTGATCTGGATATTCGTGTGATGACGAAAGATTTCCCCACGCAGATTTTTCATCTTGTTCAGTTGGTCATGCGAATTCACCATGTTGACCAACAGAAAGCTGCTTCTTTTGAAAGTGACTTTTGTATTATTGGTGCTTCATTACTACACTATATAGACTATTGAGGGTTTTTTTAATAGTAGCACGGGTAAAAATACCCTGCTTTTGTTATATTGCTTAAGTAATCTAAATTTGTTCTATTTGTTACTGAGCTTTCCATTAACTGAACTATGAATTGATTCAGCAGAATGTGAAAAAGCTTCTTGCCACTCCATAGACTTCCATAATGTACTAAAATGAAAAGCACTGCACATTTGGTGCCTTAATTTGACAGCCAAGTCCTCTCTGCTGGGTTCTTTAGTTTTAGTTGATGGTTTAAGTTACGAGATTGAATCAAATGTATCACTTGACTTAAAGAACATGCTATCAAACACAGACTGACTGACATATTGTAGAATGACACAACACTGGTAGGAAACATAAAGAAAATACTTCTGCACCATTGCAGCGTCAAAAGAACATCCAATTCAATCCTCTTGGTCCAGTGTTGTTTGTTTCAACATGCTTTAAAGCTGCACGGAGCACAGGTCTTTCCAAAACCGCACACCGTCAGTGTCCAAGTGCATCCCATTTTAGCCAGCCAGACTCTAAACTGCTCGGCCCTGCTTCAGTGGGCACCAGTGAAGTGGGTATGCAGGAACAGCTCGAACACTCAGCCAAATTCTCAATCTCACCTGGGAAAAGGTCAGTTTGAATCGTAGAGGAGATGCCTTCCCCCAACAAACAAACAGAAAACAGTTCCACATTTTCATTTCATCTAGATTTTCCTTATGGAATAGCCTATGGTCAGGAGTTAGTGACCATGATGCCACTGCAGTGAGCATAATGCAAATGGGTTCTGTTTCAGACAAAAATGAATGATTGGCTCTCACAGACTGTTAAATCATTTTCAAGCTTGCTGAGTGTGTTTGTCATTCTTATCACTTGCAGGGTTCAGGGAGAGGTACCGGGGGCAAATGAAGGGCAGATGAGCATGTATGCGGCGGAGACTTGTCATGTTTTCATTACCTTGACAGATGATCCGTTGTCTCCTGAATTGTTTGGTAATACAAAGCAAATCGCCTGTATTATTAGATTACCGGACACATTCTCTTTCAGATATTGAAGTTGTATAAAACATCTGTGTCACTGAGACGCAGATGTGATTCCTGCTTGGTTTGAATTTGAAGGGATACTTCACCCAAAAAATGAAAATGTTGTCATTATTTATACACCAGAGTGTCATTTCAAACCTGTATGCTGTATTTTGTCTTCTTCACACAATTCATAGTGACCAATATGTAAAATCACGAAATAGAGCACCAAAAATATTTTTTGTTCCATATAAAACTAACAGCATTGAGGTTTGAAATTACATGAGGATAAGTAAATAGTCAAGTAACATTTATTTTTATAGCACTTTACACAATACAGATAGTTTCAAAGCAGTTTCATAATAAATAAAAAAGAATAATACAAAACAATAAAAAAAATCACACATTTGTTTCCATTATGTCACAACTTATGTGTGCACAAATTGAAAATGCAATTGCAAATAGAATTGAATATTGTTTAATGTCATTCAATAGCCTCAGTGCCAGACACGAGCTCAGTTCAAACGAGCACGGAAAGGTACAGGTACATATACGAGATTGAAAGAGTTATTATAACATGATTAAATATGGAGGTGATTAAAGCATGCAGCGTCAAAACTGTGCATGCATGTATTTATTTGTTATATGCGTCACATTTAAGAACATGCCTCTCAAATGTAAGGCCTAAAATACAGCCTACTGCTTTAAAGGGATAGTTCACTTTGAAATAAATTTTTGATATGTTTTAGCTTACCTCAAGGGCATCCAAGATGTAGGTGTCTTTGTTTCCGCAGTAGTTTCAATTTTGATATTTTTAGGTCAAACCCTTCTTGTCTGTCAGTCATATAATGCAGGTCGATGGTCACTGGCTCAAAACACAAGCACAGAGTCCAAATTAAAACAATTCCCCATGTCCAAATGAAACAATTCCCCATCATAAGTACACATTGATGGCCTAAGACACGAAACGAGCGGTTTGTGTGAGAAAACGAACAGTATTTATATCGTTGTTATCTCTTGAAAACAGCACACGTCCAAATGATCTGACGGCGCGGGCGGGTATAGATATATACACTAGATGTTGCTTGGCTACGGTTTCGTTCCAATGAACTGCAGTAGCCAAGGCGACATCTATGTATATATCTATACCCGCCCGCGCCGTCAGATCATTTGGACGTGTGCTGTTTTCAAGAGATAACAACGATATAAATACTGTTCGTTTTCTCACACAAACCGCTCGTTTCGTGTCTTAGGCCATCAATGTGTACTTATGATGGGGAATTGTTTCATTTGGACGATGGGGAATTGTTTTAATTTGGACTCTGTGCTTGTGTTTTGAGCCAGTGACCATAGACCTGCATTATATGACTGACAGACAAGAACGGTTTGACCTAAAAATATCAAAATTGAAACTACTGCGGAATCAAAGACACCTACATCTTGGATGCCCTTGAGGTAAGCTAAAACATATAAAAAATTTATTTCAAAGTGAACTATCCCTTTAAGGTCACAATTTAAGGCACAAATTGATATAAAAAAAAAAAAATGTGTCTGTAATTTAACGCATAATAAATGTGAGCACTGTGCATTAGTTTTAGCAAATAGGTGCTAATTTTGTGTTAGTTGGTTAAGTACCATACAATTACGGTTACATTTTATTTGAATGTGTTCCTGTTACAGTGTAATTATATATATATATATATATATATTTAAGTACTGAGTAATATTAATTAACTACATGCTATAGGGTTAGGGTAGGATTAGGGTTTGGTTTAGGGTTAGGTGCATGCAATTATGCCTAGTTATTGCTATAGTAAATACATGTAATGTGTAACAAGGAGACAATAAAATAAAGTGTTACCCAAATTACAAAATAAAAATTACATTTAAATGCACAAATAAGTAATTTTGCATGCTGGCATTTATGTGCTGCCGGCTTCCACCCTTGTTATATTCACATTATTGCGCATGGGGATTCAAAAGAGAACGCATTTTTTTTCTATTTAAATTTAGGTATAGGCTATGGAACAATGTTTTAGGAACCAGAGCCAAGCTGACTGAGCAAGTTGAACTTTAGCTATAGTGACAGCTTCTTTTTTTTTTTTTCAATTTTATCTGCTTTTTGCGCAAATTTTTTTTTTTTTTTATTTTTTTTTATGAAACTTACACACATTCAAGAATGCATGAGGCTAGAATAAAACTATTATTTGTTTGTTTGTTTAAAAGCAGAGGGTCTGTTCTTTCTTTTGACATACTGTATGTTCAGATGTTTAACAAAATATTCTCTTAACAAATTAATGTGAAAATGACCAAAGATGCTGGCTGTGGCTGGCAACTTAAAAAAAAAAAAAAAAAAAAAAAAAACCTCTGTTGGGGAAAGAGTTAAAAACACTACTCATTTAATAACACTGTTGAATGTAACCTTTATTGAATCTTAAAAAAAAAAAAAAAAAAAAAATCATACTTTACGTTATCAGTGTCAGTTAGAATTGTAATATTGGTGCATTCCTATAAATAATGCCATTTTGGCTGAACCATTTCTTTAGCACTACAATAATTTAAAATTAATAACGACAAAAATAGTAATTATAGATTTCAAGATCAACAGTACAATTTGCTGTCTGTGTTCCTAAACCCAGACAAAACCAATGTATAAGATAAGTTACTTTCAGCCAATGAGAAAAGCTCAAAAATCAGCATGTGTGTGGCAGGGACATAATGGACGATATGATTGTTTGCCTGACATGGGCCAAGGTTTACTGAACTCTTGTCTCGTCTGCCAGCGCTGAGGCAACCACTGAATTTATAATTAACTTAAAATGTGGTCATTTTTCTATTAGAAGAGACATCTTGTCAATTACAATCCTCACAAAGACAGTCGCAGCACTTCCTGTTGGAGGAAAGGTCAATAGCTGAGCATAATGAAAAATTGACTTAAAGCGGGAGGGAGATGACTTTTTTTCTGATGGAGAACCAAATGTGATTTTTTTTTTTCTCCATATCATTTTCGCTCCCTTTTCAAAGTGTTATACAATCAGCTCTTAATAAAGTACTGTTGTGGAGGGCAGTCTATCAAGACTAAGAAGTGCAAAAATTGAGTTTTAATGGAGAAATGACAGAAGCGGTGGCCTTATGAGTGACATTTATAAGGAAAGACAGCCGCAGGACTAATGGCCTCTGAAATTTTCAGGACAGAGAAAAATCGGCTCCTCTCTCTATAAGAGAGCAGATGTAGCCCTTACAGCATTATGAATGAAATGTGCAGTAAATGGGCTCTTATCTATGAAGACATTCAGGGTTGTATCTTGAACTGGCCTAATTGATGGTAAAATGTGTGCTGCTGCTGTTGAGAGGATCCCATTTTTGATTAACACTCCACCAGGCCAGCCAAAGCATAAATCAAATGGTTTGTAATTAACAAAAAAAAAGTTTTGTAACTGAGAAAATGTGGCTTCTTTAGTACCAATTAACTGTACCTTGATGGGCAAAGCGTGAGAAGATTAAATAACAATGTCAGTATCGTAACAATACCAAATTAAATTGTGAAATGTTTGCTGTTGAGACATATAAATACTAGAACTGAGACAAAAGAGGCAAAACCTTTATAGAAATATGAATAAAAAGGATAGCGATTGGTGCAAGGTACTGGTTAATGAAGTGTCTTTCGTTTTTATGCCCTATTTTTTAATTATATCCAAATGCAATTCACCATCCATTATGTGTTTGGAGGTAACCTTAAAATGTGCCATTGTGGTTAAATATAAATGAACTGGTTTTATTAACATCAAAAATTATTTTTGTGATTTGAAATCAAGTAAAAATACATAACTGGATAACAATTGCAAGTTACCTTTTAATCAGTGAAAATGCAGGACGCATAACACAGGAAATGACATCAGAGGCCCCCTGCAGACAAGGTCAGTAAGTCTTTTAAAAGTTCCGAAAAAAATGAGACGTTGGGTTAGTTCATGTTGTAAAATGTCTTGTGGTGTGACTCCTCAAAAATCTAATGGTAAATTATGAATTACTAATTTACAATATTTGATAAAAAAAAAAAAAACCTTGAAAAATATAATTAAAAACAATTTTGAAAATAACAATTAAGTACACTTGCAAATATGTATACTCTAATGTATTTATTTTTTGGACCCTCATTGGCCAAGAAACAAAACAATCAAACATGATGCAGTTCTGGGTTCATCTGGTTTAATTCTTTTTAATACATTTTTTTAAACCCAACGGTTGGGTTTGTCCATATTTGACCTAAACATGGGTTGAAACAACCCTGTATTTTTTAGAGTGTGCTACCAAGTGCACTCATGTCACAGGCTAATTATTAAATGTGCTGAATGTAATTAACAATATACAGCTCAGCATCGAAGCTTGTCTTTTCAATTAGATTTTGTCAAAGGTAGGAATGGTCCTTACCCTTTAATAGTTACTTAGCAACCTGTTTTCCCTCCATCTGACAAAATCAGAGATACACAAATGAGCAAAAGGAGCTATTGTATAACCAGCCGTAGCCGCAACACCCAGCATGGAGCCAGGATAAGCTGGGCGCGCTCCAAAATGTTCACATCGTCGCTGCAGTTGTGTCGGACACAATTCTGAGCAAGCCAGGGCAGATTGAATATCATTTTCAGCAATATTGTGTGCTGACTCCATCTCTCTTTTGACTGCTTTGCATTTCTTTTAATGTTCACCAGCACCTGCTAATGTGCAGGCTTACGTGCAGGCTTTTGTACCACCACTAGGTCAGCAAATGCATGCCACGGTGTTCTGTTATCAGTATAAACAGGAAAAAAGAAGAAGAAAAAAAGAATCGGGTCCTCGCAGTCGTGCACGGTGCTTGAAAGGTGCTAACGGCAAAGCAAGCACACTGCATGGCATTAGTGTCTACAAATGTTAGACAAGGTTGTTCGAGTTTGGCATCGTTCCCACCGTATTATGTGGGAAGGACCACATGTATAATGCTCTGTGAAGTGTACAGCATAGTCGTCTAAGTGTTTTTGACAGGTCCCGGCAGGTGAAAGTTTAGAGAGCTGCGGGTATAGAGGCTTTAGTTGGTTTTAATGACAACGGCAGCATGTTTCTGAGGCGTTTGGGAATTCAAGTGTTGGCATCCTGCTTACATTTCGCCGCTATTTGGAGTTTTATTATGATGTTAAATCATCATAGAAAATGCAATCCATGACTGAGATTTCAGTTCTGCCGTACAAGGCCCTCGTTGTCAAAGCTGAGGTACTGTAGGCTAAATCGCTAACTGAACTAGCATGGGCGTTCACACATACATGTACTGTCATGCGTTATATCAAGCTGAAAATTATGGTATAACTGCTATGACAAATGAATGGGTTGTCATGCTAGACAGTGTGAGCCTCACGTCATTGACATTATAAAACAAAGACATAATAATCTCACAACTGAAGTCACTGAGATGGAAACATTTACAACTTTCAGTTTTATCACCTAACTGTTTTAACGACATGCGTGTTCTACATTGTCTTGAAGGAGTAAATATTAATGAATTAATATTTCCAGCTGAATTTTGAGGACATTAAGACACCAAAAAAGCAAACAAAGAATCTTCAGTAGCGTTCCTTCTTACACTGGGGGTGCAACAGTCTCTGACTAAAGGAGCTACCTAAGGCCCCAACTGTCTCATACAGAGGGTGGGAGGGGTTGTTCAGGATGTTCGATACTAGCCAACATCCTCCTCTCGCACCTGCTCCACTGAGTCCAGAGGATAGTCCACGATAGAGCTGGCCCTCCTAATCATTTTGTCAAGTCTTTTCTTATCCCTCTCTGTCATTCCACCACTCCAGCAGACCACAGCATAAAAACAAATTGTGCTAATTAATGTTTTGCTAATTTGACTGCATGAACTCTGGATTGTACTGAATTGGATCATTTGTTTCTGATTAGTGCACTGATTTTTGTAATTTTTTTGATAAAATGTAGCCTGGCTAACGTCAGACCTCGTCTCATTGAGACGTGGTCTGGGAACCACATGTTCATTTTCTCGTATTTGAGGCGTGGTTTACGAATGCCCAGAGCCGTTTATTGGGCGCTACGAATGTCTATCAAATGCGCCTGTACGTAGCTCATAGCCAATCATTTCAATTATACCAGATGACGTATGTAGAGCGACAGAAATTCGACAAGGAAGAAGACGATGGGTCAGAGATTTATGTGTACACGATGGTGTTCAGCGACTAAACTACTTAGAACACTATCTAAGACTGCATCGAAAGGTAACTTCGCGTCTGCTGCCATGTTGGATCCATAGATATAAACAAACTGCTTCGGTGTGTCGCATATACGTTGTCATCGTCTTGCTGCTCCCTCCCCGTTCTGTGATTGGTCCCCTCGCTGAGGCGAAAATCTGGTCCATGGAATCCAGGCTGCCTAGCAGCGTGAATAAAATCACCTTAATTTAGTCTTAGTTGACTATAATAACCCCGTATTAGAGGATTACAAAATCATAATAATAATATTAACAATAACGATGACCGGCTAGTATATTTATAATATATATATGTTAATAATAATATGATTTATTGCAACCACCAGACAGTGTGTACCAACTCATACTCAAAGTTGATAGGTGTGGGAAGAAACTGAAGCAGGATGGACAATTATTCCATGCAGACCTCTACACATGCAGCAGTGGAAAAAGAAAAGTCCAAGTGAGAGTTCTGCTGTGCATTTCCACTAGAGAAATGTAATGTCGGTTTAGATGTTATTGGCTCACATCATGAATTTCAGCACTTTTTCCAAACTAATCTTGTTACTCTGAGGTTTGCTGAGGCTCTCTAGTGGACCCCAGTCCCGTGCTGGAGAACCACTGCAGTAGAGGAAGTGGTCATGAACCACTATTCCACTAAGACATCAGATATCAGCAGGTTGCTGATGATTTCATGTACTTCCTTTGTTATTTCAGGATTCCACATTACATCAGACACTTGATATAAGGCAGTATAAGGCTCCCATTGTCCACAACAATAGCTCCTAAATAATTTTTTTCCTCACAATTTTCTACTCAAAATATTTTAGAACTTGTCCACCATTTGGACCTGTTTGCATCCTTTTAAATGAGTCATATGATGCTATGTAAAAGTTTACTGGGTGTAATAGAAAAGGTTTAACATGCTTTAATGTTCAAAAAACATAATATTTTTACATACAGCACATTATTGCAGTACCTTTATTCCCAGTCTGTCTGAAAAGCTCTAATGGACCCTTTTTACATTTCCGGGGTTCTCAAACGGACGTCGTCATAGTTTGGTGAGCTTCTATTACAGTGAATATGAGATGACAGCAAATATAAATAAATGAATTTGCATCTGCTCTAATAGAAAAAAAAGAAAATGCAATAGCATTTCCACAACTTTCCATGAGAGAGATTGATCACAGCAGTCAGTAGAGAAAAATAAATTTGCTGTCACTCCCTTGGCCATTGTATATTAGAAACAAAAAAATTACTTTACTAAGTTTCACAATCCGTGAAATGGGTCAATTGAGTTCTGGTTTCTACAAAGCCCCTCCCTCCAAAAAGCTCAGAGTGCTCTGATTGGCCAGCTGACCCAGTGTGTTGTGATTGGCCAAACACCTTAAGAAATGTAATTCCCCTTACCATAATTGTGAGCTTCAGCTTCCAAGGGTGCAACAATTGTACACTAAAACAGTTAATGTTGTCGGTTTTACTGTTAGACCGGAACCAACTTCGCAAGCATGACATGAGCAGAACATTTCAAAGTGGTACGTTTTTATTTTGTAACTCTCTTACCTTTCAGATACGATGAACATAAACATGCTGTACACAAGCAATTTTTTTCCAGTTGTACTGCTCAGGAACAATGTTATACATAAATCTTAACCACTGATTCCTTATATCATCTGTTTTCGGAAGGCCAAAAGAAGGGTTTTTGCTTTCGCATCCAAACACAAAGCATTTCCACAATTTGGCGACAACACTACAATTCACTGAAGCCTCATCTTCTTTCTTTGCGTATGCCTTTGAACGGGCATTATGCTAATATTTCCCATTGTGACATTTGACATTCCTGGAAGTAACATATGGACTTTGATCAATGCGTTTTAGGAAGGTCTGGATCAACATTCTCAGAATAAATCCCTTTGTTGGAGACTATGAGCTTTGAAACTTTGCAGATTAAACATGCACAAACAGATACATTACACACTAAACATTAGGAAACATTAAAAAGCAGCCCTTTAAGGCGCCTTTTTGGTTTCCAACTCTAGCCACTGCAAAAGATGCTGGGGTCACTAGTAGTAACCATGTATACGTTTTTATTAGTAGAACATGGACGTGTTTCTAGCATTGGCATGCTGTTCATGCACTGAAACCTTCACAGTCGCCATTACACATGGATTTTCTGCCAACAGGTTATACACTTTCATATTTGTTCAGTCCACATGCCTCCAGACATTTATCCCTGGTATAAGAATCCACATTAATTCTTCCTCTGAATCAAAAACGAAAAGACAGACTGACTGAGAATACATCAGACTTCTCGAGTCTCCCCTTGACATTTTGCTAGTCGTTGTTGCTCTTTTTCCTGATCAGCTCTGCTGCCAATCATCTTCCCCTGTACGTATCAGAATCCCGCTGTTGGTCATCCGTCGTTCCGTATGTAAATCCTCGCCACTTAGAAAGTCATTAACTTTTACAAAGTTGACAGGGTTCAATTTATATGGTGGCTGAAAATTTCAGTTGAGTGGGCCACTGTGTGTGGGTCTGTCCTCAAAGCTTCTTCAAATGAAAAGAGCATGCGGCTCGCTAAATTATTCAAAATGAAATAAGAGGCTCTGCCACAGTACAGTGCAGATCAGACAGGAGAAAAAAGGAGATTCTTTTCAACAAGAGGGAGTGCATCCATTTTATGCATATTTCAGTCGGTTGCCAGATCGATGAAACATGCAGAATGCCAGAACATAATGTTCTGTACTCTAATGCGCATGGATATTCCAGCTGCACCATGGCAATTCCATATTGTGAAATGTTTGGTATTTGATTAGAATTTTTTGAAAGATGAAAATGTAATAACTAGTTAAATTATCTCCTTTCATATAGTCTTAAGGCAGATAACGTCATCCAGTGACGTTATTTTTTTTTTTACTACTAGTCATTTTCAGTTACTTTTAAGAATAATGTTGATGGTAAAATATAGTTTCTATGCATTTGTGTATGGTTAATGAAGAACAGTAATAATACTTAGTTACCAGAATATATATTTTTTAAATAAATTAATACTCTTTAATACTTTGATTCAGCAAGAAAGCATTAAACTGATCCAAAGTGACAGTAAAATATTTTAAATGTTACAAAAGATTTCTATTTGAAATAAATGCTGTTTTTTTTTTAAACTTTCAAAGATTCAAAGAATCTATTCTTTTTTCTGTTGAACACAAAATAATATATTGTAAATAATGTTGGTAACCAGACAGTTGACTAGCCATTGACTTCCAAAGTATATATATTTTTTTCTATTTTGGAAGTCAATGTCTACTGCCAACTTGATTACCAACGTTCTTCAGAATATCTTCTTTTGTGTTCAGCAGAAGAAAGAAATTCATACAGGTTTGGAACAACTTGAGGGTGAGTAAATGATGACAGCACACGGATCCATTCAGAATTACTAAACACAGCAACATAGCTACACATTATTGCAATCCTCACCCATCAAAACTTCACTAGCGAGACGCTGGTTTGCTTTATCCAGCTAAGTAACCTATTTTGCTTATCATCTGGCCACACTACCTTTTCAATGATTCTATGTGACAGCACAATAGTACTAAAATGCAAATAGATAAAACATCAATTACTCACATAATGTGCTTCTTCTTTTCTTCATTATGCTTCATTAGTGCTAAACAGCTTCCTCAGTAACTGACTGAATGCTGGTCATACTGTACCTCAAGATTGGGAATTGGGATGTGCAAATTTTAGTGTTTTTGCAGTGCTACTTGCACTTGTCCATGATTATCGCTTTAATAAGCATTCATTAAAAGTTCAATATCACATGCATGCCTTGTGAGTTTTCCTACAATAATCATTAATGCTTCATTTACCAGCATCTCACACTAAAATTTCCTCTGTGTTAATTAAAAAGAAAAGACAGACGCATGATTGGGGGGACAATTCACTCCCTTGCGGATGGGACACGTCCCCTCAAATCTGGGCCTATGTCCTAATCTAATCTCAGTCATGCATTTCCTCTAGGAGTGTTTTGCTATGTGGGCTCATGTTTTTGTTGTTCACAGTTTGAGCGAAAGTGCAATTTCCGAGGGACAATGGAACAAATACCAGCTAAACAATAAGGCAGTCTATTGATTTTCTTGTCATTTGCTCGGTTTTTATGATCTTGATCACCATTAACAAGTACAAAGGGAGTGCCATCTGCATCTGGTCTGATTGTGAGACAGCTGCAGTGAAAACAAGAGAAACTGGGTGAAAGAGAGAGAGAATGAGTGGAGTGACTGTTGTGTAGTAGAACAATGCAAATGGTAATCCTTCACAATCTATACTGAGCAGTTACCTGGCCAAGAATGGGATATTGGTTCTCTTGTAAAAGCACACTCTGTTGGAAGCAACATTTCTGTGTCAATATCAAGGCTGTTGTTTTAGCTTAATTAAGACATCTTGTACAAAAGAACACTTTCCATTTGCAAATAATGAGGATTTTTGGCAAGCTATTGATCTAAAGTCTGTTTGTGCACATACTGTAGTGTGGAGTGTTTGTATGCATGTGAGCTAGAGTCTAAAGAAATGTTTCAGTCTATTGGCAGTTAATAACTACTTACTACTATCCGTTTTATGTGTTTAAAAAATGAACTGGCATAAAAACAAAAACATAGACAAGTTGTTGCAGCAGTTGTCTGGCTTGGAAATTGTTCAGCTAGCTGAAGACATCATTAGGAATGCTTTATGGATATTTTTTGTGACATTACAGATTAAGTTTGAAATATAAAATCTACCGAAGTTGTTTAGTCAGTCACTTGTTTATTGTGTGTGTGTGTGTGTGTGTGTGTGCGTGTGTGTATAGCTTAGCTCCGCCCACATTGATGTCATTGCTACTGAATGCCACTCCACGCAGCAAATATACTGTTATAAAGTATATTTGCAAATAAACTTGCAAAAGTTTCCCATTCAAATAAATACTGTTTTTTTTTGTTTGTTTACTTTATATTCATCAAATAATCCTGAAAAAAATTATCCACAACATAAGCAACGCAACAGTTTTCAACTGTGGTGATAATAAGAAATGCTTCTTGAGCAGAAAATATTATATATAAGAGCTAAATAAATATGCTATAAGGGCATATTAGAATGATTTCTGGACTAAAGGCTACTGAAAATTCAGCTTTGATATCACAAGAATAAATTACTGTCATGGGTTGCTCCACAAAGATGAAGATGAGAGAAGCACTAGTTCAAATAGTTAAGTAACTTTAATAAAACAACAGAAGAATCATCACAGTAACAGTACAACAACAGACAAAGAACTGGAAGAACGGAAAGGCTTATCTACAAAAGATAATGAAATGAATACAAACAGGTGCTTTCTAATCAATGAGTAACCAAGGAGTCAAACTAGTGGCAGGAAACTGAGAACAAAGGAAAACTAACTTGATAACAAAGGTAGGTAAACAGGAACTGAACACAATGAACATGGAACCAAAACTGAGCATAACTGTGTCAATTGCATTGTGAAAGATATTAAAATAGAAAACTGCTATTTAATTTTTTTATATAATTCAGTGAATAAATCATTTAGATGTAAAGAAGCCACGTTTGTTGTCTCTTTTTCTCTCCATCTAACTTGATGGACACAGACCCGTGCATATGACTGTTCATAGCAAACCAGTCTTAAATATGAAATAAAATAAAAAAACTTCACATTATGAAACACTTGAATTAAAAAGAACAGTAATACATTAATACATTTAACTGGATGAGTCACATTTGAAGCTGTTGTGGAATGCTGTAGCCAATAAATGCACACCTGTAACTGCACATCAGTTGAATTCTAAATTAATGGGGCAAGTTGCAACACCAGACATCAGCAACCTTCAGTTACAATGGACACAAGCAGTGTGAAAACACCCATTAAAACAAATTAAGATTGTCTACATTGGAAATACTGTCTGTGGTATAGTTTGGAAAATAGCTTTTTGAATCAGGTACAGCATAACCTACTTTTTGACAAATTTCTTCTGGATTGGGTTGTGTATTGTTGTTAGGACACTGTGTAAAGATATTGCTGCTGTGAGCACTTACCTTTGGTTGAGTGGGCTAAAATTGGAGGGACTGCAGACCCCCAGGGCACGCTAGTTCTAGCATCTCTATAGTTTTATAGACAATATGTTTTTAGATACTGTATATCTGAAGACCAAACGACATGCTCTGTATACCTCCTCGAGACTTTGTGTTCTCACTCTATGGAACTTCCTTCATTAGTTTGGTTAATGTCAGTTTGCTTTGCTAAAAACTGTATTTATTCAGCAGGTAACATGCTTCTCAAAAAGATGTCTGCAAAAGATTACATATGGATGTGGTGCATTTCTGAAATGGTTCAATACTAACACCAATCTTAATGTATGTTATTTTTCTTGTGATTTCTGTTCATTTTCATTTTCAGTATTTCTAGGCATTTAAACATTCAAAATCAGGTAAGATAGGGCAATTTAACAATATAAATCAGATAATTAGCACAAATCAAAGGTAATATCTAGTATGATACAAGTTTATTTGTTGGTGTCTAGGCTTTCAGGTTTCACTACACCCCACTGGAATATTAAACAACACAAGCCTGTGACTTTGCACCAATATGCCCTGTTTGTTTTACTCTTATTTATACACTGACATGAATGTAAGTGTCTACGGAAGTCACCCATTTCACCTCTTTTGAGACAAAGAAGTATTTGTAAAATCAGAAGCAATCATCTTGAACATGCCCCTGATTGCATCCCTGTCAATTGCACTGAATGTACCATATACAGATAAAAGACTTTCAGCTGATGCCACAGGGGCCTTACCTAGCAGTCATCAGCCTCTCAGCAAGGCAGGGACAAATGTAGACGTGACAGCCATCATAAGCAAAATGTGACTAGACAATAGAGTTTCGGTAAAGGCTAACCTCTTTTACAGTTAAACATGAATTTGAACCTCACATTGTAAACAGAAATTGACCCACTCAGTGAAATATTTATCATTTTAGTCTTAAAGTCAACTGTTTCGGTAAGAAAAAATGCAGGACGGGACCTGATGGACCCGGGTTCACATTTCCGGGATTTTCAGAAGTGGAAGTCGTCATAGTTTATAGTGGTGAACGTAACTACAACAAATATAATTTTTGCATTCCCATTTGCTTTAATAGCAAAAGAAACATTGGCGTGTGGTGGGTTATAATCTTGCGGAGGTCAGAATTCGTCAATTACTCCGCTTATACTACGGTTACCATGCCTCACGACTAATCAGATGTTTTATTTCAAGACTTTTGACTGTTTTTTGTCCTTAAACCGCTCTTGGTGTAGGACTATTTCTTACGCATCTCATCCCAGTATCATTTTAGAGCTAGTGACAGAGGCTTGAGCCATTGTTATGCAGACTAATGGAGTTATTGGAGAGAGATTGATATATTGCTTAAGCGTGTGTGAATTACCTGCGTCTGTGCGCCTCTCAACAGTGTTCTGCAGCAGCATCTACTTATAGCGAAGCTGTAAGTTTAACTGCTTCAAAAACAGCGAAGATGCTACCTTAATTTTTATTTTAATTTTTTTTGCAAATGCTATTTTATCGATAAAGTCGAAGGGCAGCACTTATGGTGTTAATAACTGTGGAAACGCGTACATCTATGAAAGTGTCCATTTTATCCTTCAGCAATGTATGGGACCATGGAAATTGTCTGGACTTTTTGTGATTAGAAAATAGCTTCAGTATTTGGCTGTTGAGGTCAGTGGAAAAAGATGGTTGTATCAGATTTTGAGGATTACAAAGTTTGCAAAGGCACTTTTCCCTATGATGTTAGTAAATTTCGTGTTGACTTTGAGAGGATTTTCTAACCTAAATATTCTCCCAATATTGTCGCAATAACACGTGTAACTTCAGAACTTTTCTGGCAAGTGGCCTTAGTGTGGACTCAACTTTCCACCCTAAAAGCTGTATCTGCTATCCTACAGAGTTTTCCTTTTTGCTAAGGCAGCTTTGGCTTAGTGCAGCGCAAATACGAGTGGGCCGATGATGGAGAAAAGAGCAGCGAAATCAATAAATTAAAGTGCTCTAAGAGCTTTGAAGGTGGAGACATTTCCACTCTCCGAAGTAACATGCAAATACACTTTGAAGACCACAATACTGGCATAACAATCGTGATGCGTGGTGTGAAAGTGGATTATCTATGGAATCGTTGTGTCATACAGCTGAGGGACGATGAATGCAGAGTTCACTCCTGACATCCCGAAAGCCCCACCATCCATGGTGCCATCAGAGTTCGTATCAGTAAAGGCTCATTAAAGCCGCAATCCAACTGGAGAAAGGGATTTTTGCAACATTAATTTTAACTCTGCCAATCCAGTAAATAATATTCTATTTACAGCCTTGGCTGCCTGCAAAAAAGGGTCATTTAGTGTAAATGGCGTCTTGCTCTGAGGCTGGCTTTGGAAATTGTGCTCTAAATGAGCAGAGATATAAAATGCTCTGTTGGTGGATTGGAACGCAGAGGTATTATCACCCACTTTTATATATGCTTGTGATTTATTAACATGTGATTTATTATTATTATTATTATTATTATTAAATGGTGAAGTGTGAAAACTGTAGGGGTTTATCTGATTATGTCCTGTAAGGGAGTGTAATAAAAATATATATATATAAAAAGAGTGAAGAAATAACACCATTCTGCCTGGCCAACACGCACAAATCTACTCTGATTTGGCACCTGTTTTCAGTCTTCAAATAGTCTGAAATATCTATCACTTCTAATTTTTCTTGCCTGGCTTGTCCTGCCAATTGATGCGGCTGACTGACTCAATGGATACATTCTCAGTGTTGACAATTATTGTCATTGATTTGCCAAGGTGATGCGTTTGGAAAAAGAGCATTCGTGAGGACATGTAAACAACTGGCAAGCTCTGTTTTAATCAGATTTTTCCCTCCCTGAGTAAATCAATACAACAATTAATGTATTTCAAATAGCAACAGCGAGTGTCCTAAGCTTCAAATTAAAGCAAGGTCAACTTTATACTTAACGACTTTCTGTTTCAGCAATCCACAAATTCTCATTTCATCATCTGCATTATTTTGTTCCTGTCCAAATCGATAGCAAAAACACAAATGCATGTATTATTTATATAGAACTCATAATTAAATCAGCGGCTACTGGTGTCTAATGAAAAACTAATGAAATTTTGAAAGACATAAACACGTGTATGCACGATGCGGACGCCAGTCAGGGCCTTGAAATAAATGTGAAAAAGTTTCAAAGATACTCACGCTATCTCTCATGAACTCCCACTTTCTGCTGCGTTTGCAAGGGAAGAGTTAAGCAGGATGAGTGGGCCACACAGGACCAAAACAGTTCAATGAGAAAAGACACTGCAGATGTTAATGATTATAGATTTACAGGGATGGACTTGCATGTGTAATGAGCTGCTCCAAATCATGCGATGCCACCCTTAACATTTCTGTCTCTTTAAGCAGACTGTATGCATTAATAGTCATAAGTGGACTTGAGATGCCACATTTACCGAATTTCCAAAGCGGCCACAAATTTGCAATGCGAACAAATAACATAACTCAATCAGCTTATTTGAAACTGTTTACCTCTAAAATTGCACCAAAATGAGTAGTTAACACCAAACGAGTGTGGGCTGGATAGCTGAATACTTAAGAAAAAATTACCACCATCTGGCAGGCAAAAGCTACTCATTGGCGTAAGCTTCAGCAATTCATTCATCTTGGATAGATTGTCTTAACAGTCAACAGACAGATGTAGATCAGCCGACTATCTCAGCAGTGAGGAACATAGAAAAGGCCTGTTTGACTCACGCACACACACCATATGCACTCCATTGCATTAAGATGCATACTTATCATCCCATTTTCATTGTCACTCTTATATAATTGTGATCTTATATGATCTTATATATTGATATGATATGATATGATCTTATATATTTATATCGAACCAAGCAGCTTTGACCTCAAAAACATTCCAGTCACAGCAGGTCCAATTATTGTAGCTTTTTCATTTAAGAAAAGGAAGAAAAAAAAATAAAAAAATCCAATCTATTCTAATCTATACGTGTGTGATTGCTGAATTAGGTGGTGTGTGCAGGCATGTAAATTATCTCCACTAGAACAGGATTCACTCTCTCATTAAAAGGAGAGTTCACCTAAAAATTTTAATTCTGTCATTATTCAATCACCCTCGTGTCGTTTCAAACCCGCAAGACTTTTGTTCATCATCAGAACACAAATGAAGATCTTTTTGATGAAATCTGAGAGCTTTCTGTCCCTCCGTTAGCAGCTACGCAACTACCACTTTGACGCTTCAAAAAATTCATAAAGAGTTTGTAAAACTAATCCATATGAATTGGGCAGTTTAGTTCAACATTTTCCGAAGAGAATTGATCCCTTTATATAATGAACAGATTTAATTTAGGCTTTTATTCACATATGAACATTGATCAGCGAACATAAACGGAAGCTCAACCAAATCTTAAACGTGGAAGCTTAAACGTGCTCCGTAACACACAAGAATGAACCTCATTGGTTCTCACATGCTTGAGCTTCCGTTTACCACAACTGATGTGTGAGTTAATTAATGTTTATAAATGCATAAATTCAATCTGTTCATCATATAAAGCGATTGTGTCTCTGCAGAAAATGTTGGACTAAACCGCTCAATTCATATGGATTCGTTTTTCGATCTCTTTATGAAGTTTTTGAAGCGACAAAGTGGTAGTTGCGTGGACTGTCTATGGGTGGGCAGAAAGCTCTCAGATTTCATAAAAAAGATCTTAATTTGTTTTTCGAAGATGAACTGACGTCTCACGGGTTTTGAAAGACATGAGGGTGTGTAATTAATAGGGGTGTAATGATTCGTTTTAACAACGATTCGATTCGTATCGCAATTCGTGATTATCGATACGATTCAAGGACGATATTGGTTCATTTAGAACGATACGATCCGAAACGATTCAGTGACTTGAAATCGATTCAGTGACTTTTTAGCCAAAAATTCTTGTAAGGGAATCAGGTAATTATGGATATAAACAAACAAGTAAACAACAATTAATGTCAAATGCATTCACGTTTTATTTGAATAAAGAAGGACTGCACGATTATGACAAAAATTATAATTGTCGATTATTCCCTTGAAATTGTAATTGTGATTATTAATTACGATTATCACAACATTGAATGATGTTTTGAATAGTTTGGCCATGGGACCCACATTTCCCCATGGTCATCAAGCCGCGACCCACCTTTTTAGGAATTATATAGGCCTATTATAATACATTTGTTTACACAAAAATTGTTGACACACAAGTTATGTCCCCCTTTACTTAACATACAAAAAAAATTGTAAGAATATGACAAATACTGATAAACAGTAGGCACTGCGAGGTTAAGCTATTAAATAGCAGTCCCAAACTAGTTTTTGTTAATACAATCTTGGTATGAGCCACCACAGTCATATAAAAATATACAAAATAACCAGTAAGTGGCATTTTGTTATGGAAACAAACAACAATTAGGCTACCATGGTGATACACAATACTTAGAAGAACTGGTAAAGAAACATGGAAACTGCTCCTGATAAATAACAACACACATAACGTAATTTATTGGTATTTTACTTTTATTTCTTAACTTACTAATTTACGACGTTGCATTCTCGTATGTCTTTTGCACTTTAGTGAAGTGATACAGCGCGCTCCGGCGCAATTGCGCGTGCAATTGAAGAGTGCGCGCTACTGCAGTATAGCGGCTGAGAGACAGGAAAGTCCGTTTTTCTGAGGTGACTGAGAGATTTTGCGCTGCTTGTTGTCTTTGCGCTGCTGCTGGCGCGTCACGCATGGCGACGCATAGGCAGACTGAATCGAGTAACGTTTAACGCTTTTATCATTAAAAGTGCTAAGAAAAAACATCCATATAAAGTCTGACGTGCTTTAACCAATGCGTTATTTCCTATTATCGATACAATCGATTCATTACCTTTTAAAACGATGTAAGATCGATATATGTCGTCCGGAAGGCCAACTTGCCGAGCACAGATCGATGTAGTTGGATCATAGGAATATAAATCGATACATCGATGCAGTTGATGAATCGTTACACCCCTAGTAATTAATGAAAGAAATTTCATTTTTGGGTGAACTATACCTTTAAGTACAAAAGATGCTTTCAGAGTCAATTGGAGAGCCAATTTTGCATCCAAACTTGTATTTGTTTCTTGGGTTTTCATCTAATCTTTGCTTTCCAAAACACACTTTGTGGTGTGGATGCAGTTGTTTACCTTAGGGTGAGGCATTATGCTGTGGTTTTGTTATTTATTGATGGTTTGAGTCATTTTGTTTGTCTGTATTTGGAAAAAGAACAGGTTTAAAGAGTTCTGGTTGTCTTTGTGCCGCATCTTTAAAAACATCTCTGCAGCAAAACCAAAATGTTAATAGGCAAGACTAGCAATTGCAAACTCATTTTTTCTGTTCTCACACCAGCAACTCATTAAGTAACAAAACAGGTCATTGATTTTACAGCTTTTCTCAAGGTTTTTATGAGATATAAGTGACCCCTCACAGGATCTGAGCATGCTCCATTAAATCAGAGCGGTTCAAATGATCCCACAAACATTTCAGCCTGATTATCTGGAGGCCTTATAAACCACAAGTGAGGAAGTGTGTAATTTAACTAGGATAATGTGACATGAACTCTAATGTGTAAATAAGGCTTTTAATTCTGCTGAAAAGACTTCTGCTTAAGTTCTGCTTTTAGGTCTGGTTTACATATAAGACCAAAACTCATGAAATATCTTGACAAGTCCAGTTTTTCTCTATCTGTGTGTATTTTCTGTTGAAACCAACCATTATTATTATTTTTATTATTATTATTATTATTATTATTATTAGTTAAGGCTGTTAATGTTAACGTGTTAACAGATGCAATGAATTCAAAATCATTAATGTGTTGAAAAAATAACGCAAATAACACATTTAATTGCTGAAGCACGTGAAATTGCGTTAACGTAATTTACGTCATGCAATTAGATGATCATTGAAGTCGAGAGATTACAGTAGCCTAAGCACGAGTCAATTATATGTACGTGCGCTCTCGATGCACTGATCGATCGCACATTGTATTTATGCACAGACACATTTCAGTACATTCTCGTTGTTTCCACACACATTCAGGATAATGTTTTTATTTATCATGTGTATGTTGTATACTGTGTTTAGTAATTCTGAATGGATCCGGGTGTTTTGGTGTGCATAAATTTAAGAATTATATGGACTCCTCATTTCATTTGGTTATTTAGGAAAGACTCCTAAATTTACCTTGAAAGAGGCTTGATCACCCTTCAATCTGATGGTTTAATTTGCTGGATATAGCAATGACAAAATAAACTTGTTAAACAAGATAAATGGTGTATGGTTAATTGCACGATAAGACTGCGATTAATCACGATTAATTTTTTTTTATCTATTGACAGCCCTATTATTATTATTATTTAAGTAGCCGATAATCTTTGGTTGATTTTATACATGATTAGCTACTTGATGGGATGGGACATTCTTATTCTAGAGAGCATATAAAATGGTTTAATGTAAAAGTAATCAACAATACTTTTGTCTGAAAGTGAGTTATTCGGCTTTACCTTTTTGTTTATATAATTATTGTATAAATTCTTGTATCTTTGTTTGTACATTAACTTCCTGCCTGTCATGGCTTTTGCTGCATAAGTCTGACATGTAGGACATTTTCATTCCTATTTCATCCCTGATTTAAATGAAAACAACTTGCTTAGGCAGATGCATATGGAATAATTATAGCTTGTTCACCTTCCATGAGTGTGTAGCTTTACCCAGAAGAATATGCATCAGTCACTGCTCAGCCAGTATTTCTGCTTCATCAGTATGCTGCAATTGCCTCTCTATGACTACCAGTACAGTTTCTGCTGTGCCTATTAGAAAGGGGGGAAAAAAGAAGGCACAAAAAAAGAGAAAACGTCTCAGGTTACGACTGTAACCCTTGTTCCCTGAGAAGGGAACGAGACGCTGCGTCGATAATCGACACATTGGGGAACGCCTTTGGCGTGACGCGTCTGAAGTCTGTATAGAACTAGTCCAATCTCGATGTGACGGTGATGCGGAAGCTATAAAAGGACGCCGGCACATAACCGCATCAGCTTCTGATTGGTCGAAGCAAGTCGTTCTCAGGAGCGCGCAAAGTGTGGCCGAGGGACGCAGCATCTCGTTCCCTTCTCAGGGAACAAGGGTTACAGTCGTAACCCGAGACATTCCCTTTCGAGGGAACTCGCGCTGCGTCGAGAATCGACACATTGGGGAACAAAATGCCCACTGCGCCACACTGAGAGACAAACGCCCTGGTGTGAAGCAATCTGGCACACTCAAGACGAGAGCACTTGTGAACCCGGTGTAGAGGGCAGATCCAGACTGTAGTGTCTTATGAAGGTGTGTGGGAGGCCCAGCCGGCAGCATCACAGACCTCTTGAAGGGAAGCCCCTGCTAGCAGGGCTTTAGAGGATGCCACTCCTCTGGTTGAGTGGGCTCTTATTAACAGAGGCGAAGGCAAACCGCGCACCTCGTAAGCTGAAGAAATAGCCTCTACTATCCACCTGCTGATAGTTTGTTTAGAGACAGGGGAACCCTTCTTAGGTGACCCAAAACACACAAGTAACTGATCCGACTTTCTCCAGCCCGAGGTTCTTTGGACATAGACCTCCAGGGCTCGGACCGGGCATAATAGGTGTAGCTTCTCTTGCTCATCCGACACATGCGGTGGAGGATGGAATGCCTGAAGAACATTTGTGGGCACCTTAGGTACGTAGCCACGTCTGGGGTGGAGAATAGCTCTCACTCTGCCGGGAGCGAACTCGAGGCAAGAGGGAGCAACAGATAGTGCCTGCAGGTCGCCCACTCTCTTTAGTGAAGTAATAGCGAGCAGGAAGGCTATCTTGAAAGATAAAAATTTCTCAGACACCTCGTCCAATGGTTCGAAGGGTGCCAGGGATAACCCCTCAAGAACCACAGCCAGGTCCCACGTGGGGACCCTGGACTGGACGACAGGCCTCATCCTCCTAGCTCCACGAAGGAGAAGTACAATAAGTGGGTGTCTCCCCAAGGTGTCAACCCCTAACGGCGTGTGGAAGGCAGCTATGGCCGTCACATAGACCTTAAGCGTGGACGGGGAGAGCCCGTCAGAGAAACGACTCTGGAGGAACTCCAGCACTGAAGCCACTGGGCAGTTAACTGGGTTCAACTGATGTTCTCTGCACCATATTCTATTTTAATGCATACAGTTTCCTCGTGGAGGGGGCTCTAGAATTTAGGATGGTCTCAGCAACCTCAGTTGAGAGACCAGCATTTAAGAGTTGGTCCCCCTCAGGGGCCAGACCCATAGTTTCCATAGCTCCGGCCGAAGGGTGGAAGATTGTGCCCTCGGCCTGAGAAAGAAGGTCCCTCCTGATCGGGATTTGCCATGGAGGGCCTGCTAGAAGAGACATGATGTCCGAAAACCATACTCGGGCCGGCCAGTACGGGGCTACTAGGAGCAAACTGATTCCGTACCTCCGGACCCTCTCTAGAACCCCTGGGAGCAGAGTGATCGGGGGAAATGCGTACAGACGTTGCCTCGGTCACGTCTGTACAATGGCATCCAGTCCTAAGGGAGCTGGATGAGTGAGGGAGAACCAGAGCGGGCAGTGGGTGTTCTCGTGAGAGGCGAACAGATCCACTTCCGCTTGGCCAAACTTCCTCCATATTAACTCCATTGTCTCGGGGTGGAGTCTCCATTCCCCGGGCCTCAGCCCCTGCCTCGACAGGATGTCTGCTCCCACATTTTCGTCCCCAGGGATAAACATGGCTCTGACTGAAAGAAGTTTTCCCTGGGACCACAGAAGAACCTGATGTGCCAATCTGCATAGAGGGCACGATCTCAGGCCCCCCTGTCGATTTAAATATGAGACCACCGATGTGTTGTCTGTTCGTACTACAACATGATGGCCTCTGAGGTCCGGAAGGAAATATCTGAGTGCCAGAAATACAGCCAGGATCTCCAGGCAATTGATGTGCCAAGAGAGATGGTGGTCCCTCCACGAACCCCTGGTGTAGCGGCCTTCCATGACCGCTCCCCAGCCTGTGAGGGACGCATCTGTGGTCACTATTTTTCTCTGACATGGTGCTCCCAGCACAGGGCCCTGGGACAGGAACCATGGTTTCTTCCACATCGTCAAAGAACGAAGGCATCTGCGCGTTACTTTGATCGTGCGAAATGGGTTCCCCCTTGGGGAAAACCCTCTGGTCCAAGGCCAAAAGGTATCACGTTAGACGCTGCTGCTAGAAGACCCAGAACTCTTTGGAAATGTTTGACAGTAATGGCCTGGCCTAACTTGATACTCTTTACTGTGGTCAAGATGGTATTTACACGAGCAGGAGACAATTGTGCCCGCATCGTGACTGAGTCCCGTTCTACTCCCAGGAAAATAGTTCTCTGCAGAGGAATTAGTGAACTTTTCTTGACATTGAGTCTCAATCCCAAGCACCTTAGATGGTTCAGAACAACATCTCGATGTTGAACCGCCATCTCCTCTGATTGTGCTAGAATGAGCCAATCGTCGATATAATTGAGGATACGGATGCCTTGAAGTCTCAAAGGAGCAAGAGCTGCATCCATGCATTTCGTGAAGGTGCGAGGAGACAGTGCTAGGCCGAATGGAAGTACTCTGTACTGATACGCTCTTCCCCCAAAAGCGAACCTTAGAAACTTCCTGTGTTGGGGCAGGATGGATATATGGAAGTACGCATCTATCGTGACAAACCAGTCCTCGGACCTGATTTGACTCACGATTGAGGGAATAGTTAGCATCTTGAACTTGAATCTCCTCAGAGACCGGTTCAGTACCCTGAGATCTATAATAGGACGTAACCCCCCATCCTTTTTGGGAACTATGAAGTACCGGCTGTAGAACCCGGCTTCCCTCTCTTGAGGAGGAACCAGCTCTATGGCTTCCTTTGCTAGGAGGGACTGAACTTCTTCTTCCATGACCTGACCCTGCTCGGGGCTGACAAGCGTGTGTATGACCCCGTTGAATTTTGGTGGACGATACTCGAATTGAATTCTGTATCCCTTTTCCACTGTACGCAGGACCCACTGAGATATATTTTGAAGACCCTTCCAGGTGTCAAAATAATCTAATAATCTACTAGGGGGATCAGTCTGTCTGGACTGACCTCGGTTGTTATATTTTGGGTTTCGGTGACCTGAAGCAGTTGACTGGCAGGAGCTAACCAAAATAATTTTTCTGCAGGCCTCATGAGAGGGCGCGAAATCAGCAGGGCCGCAGTATTTTCGAGCGGACTCTGCGATTCGCGTTCGCTGGAAACCGATGCGTCCCGAAGCGCGTTTAGCGGCGGGAGGCAAATATCAATTTCCTGAGGGCTCCGCGAAGGAGAGAGATGTTGGTGCTCGATCGCAGGGGGGAACGCCCTCAGAGGCCTGCGCATCGCGTCAGGACCTCTTTGCCGAAGCCTTCCTCGCCTGAATAACAGTCCTCAGATCTGTCTTCGGCTTGGAGGACTTCGGCTGAGAGTGTTGCTTCTGGCTCCAGGCCTTTTGCGGGGGAGCACGAGAAGCAACACTCTCCTTCTGCACCTGCAGGTGTGAGGAGGTGGAGGCTGCCTCGTGGGACTGCCCCCTGGCAGCAGACCCACGAGACCTAGGACGACGGCGGGGGATAAGATGTTTCAGGGCGGCTGACTGTCGTTTCGCCTCCTGAAACCTCTCGACAACAGTGTTGACGGCGTCACCGAAGAGGTCGGAGGGCGAAATCGGGGCATCGAGGAGGAAGGCCCTGTCCTTGTCCCCGATGCCCGACAAGTTCAGCCACAGATGTCTCTCCGTAGCTACCAGAGCTGCCATGGAGCAGCTGATGGCGCGGGCCGTCTCCTTGGTAGCCCGGAGAGTCAAGTCGACCGCTCAACGCATTTCTTTAATGTCGTCGAGGGCGACCTCCCCACTGTCGTCCACCTCTTTGAGGAGGTCGGCCTGGTATGCCTGCAGGAGCCCCATCGTGTGCAGGCATGCACCAGCCCGACCTGCCGCCATATATGCCTTCCCAACCAAGGCCGATGTGGTACGGCAGGTCTTGGAGGGAAGCGGCGGAGCTCTTAGGGACGATGCGTAATCGGGCGAGAAATGGGCAGCAAATGACTCTTCTACCCGTGGCATCGTCCCATAGCCCTTCTCTTTCGAGCCCAGGATGGAGGAATATAGATGGACATTGGGGCTCGTAATTCGAGAAGAGAAGGGCTTGTTCCACGATCTCGACACCTCGGTGTGGAGATCAGTGAAAAAACAGAAGGCTCCGGCGCGAAGGTTGTGACCGGGCTTGCAGGAAACGTTCATCGAGTTTGCTCTTTCTTTTCTCTTCCTGCTTTTCCTGTGGCCAATCAATGTTTAATTTAGCCACAGCCCTGGTCACAACCTCCAGCAGCTCCTCAAAGGCAGGAGAATGGGGTGGCGAGTCCTCACATTCTCCTGCATCGACACTCAAAATATCCAGCTCCTCGGAGCCAGATAGTTCGAGGATCGGATCCTCCCTGTGGGCGGAAGAAGCCGCAGAGCGGGCTTCCGAACCCTGAGCAGGATCCATGGAGCTGGCCTCTGAATGCTGAGAAATCTGATCCACAGGGAGCGCGAACCTGGCCTGATTTATCAAACAGGCTCAGGCGGGAGCGGAGCGTTCTCAGTGGCATTTGATTGCAGTTTGCACAGACAGTGCCCTCGAGCGCTGCCCGTGCATGCTCCACTCCCAAACAAACTACACAGAGCGAGTTTGAATCACCCTCGCTCAAATAGCGCGGGCAAGGGGACGCACACTGCCTGAACTGTTTGCTTTTGCTCGCCATACTAATAATGAGGGACAAACAACACCAAATAAGACATACAGCAGACACAGAACGCTTGCTGAAGACCAGAAAGCTAACGCGGTTATGTGCCGGCGTCCTTTTATAGCTTCCGCATCACCGTCACATGCGACATCACGAGTGACATCATGACGCAACACCAATCGAGACTGGACTAGTTCTATACAGACTTCAGACGCGTCACGCCGAAGGCGTTCCCCAATGTGTCGATTCTCGACGCAGCGCGAGTTCCCTCGAAAGGGAACATTTGTCTCATTATGAAACATAATCTACAGGGGAAAACACTTGCGTGTACGCGTGAATTGCATTTAACATGTTCCTTAAACAGGTCTACTCACCTCATTTTCTTAAGTTTCCTTGCTGAATGGCCACATTTATATATTTGTTTTCAGTGACAATGACATAAATTATAAACCAAATATGAAAAAAGTTTTTTGTTGCCCCCACTCTGACAAATCAATTTGCTTTATACATTTAGATCAAAATCAGAGTACAGACAGTTTTAGCTTAAAATTAAAAAGACAAGCAAAAAATAACAGTTTGTAATATTTATTAATGAACCATGCTGAAAATCAGCCTACTTGAAAAATATTGTTAGCTGATGCTAAGTGATTAGCTAACTAGCTGATGCTAGCTTGAGGTAATTTTTTAATGTCCACATATTTTTATTCAACCTCCTAGTTATTACTATGTCCCCACAGACTAGGTTTGAAATAAAATGACGTCAATCTGAAAATATAATTATATTTTCCTTAAATACTCCCTAACTACAGGCCTTACTATTTTCATATCATATATATCTGCATTGTCTTGCAAAACAAGTGTCATGACATGTAGCCAAGTATGGTATCCCATATTCGGAATTTGTGCTCTGCATTTCACCAATCCAAGTGCACACACACAGCAGTGAGTATTGAACACACACACACCGTGGACACACACCCCCTGAGCAGCGGGCAACCATTTTTGCTGCGGCGCCCAGGGAGCGATTGGGGGTTAGGTGCCTTGCTCAAGGGCACCTCAGTTGTGGGTAATGAGAGTGGAAGAGAGCGCTGTTCATTCACTCCCCCCACCTACATTTCCAGCCGGTACTGAGACTCGAACCCATGATCTTTGGGTTACAAGTCAGACTCTCTCTAACCCCAAGAGGTCACAACTGCCTCCCTAAACAACAAGCTTTAAAATACTTTTTTTCTTACTGCTGAAAATTGGATCACTTAATGTGAAATCCATTTTCTCTCACGTAGTTTGCCAAAGTAAACTTCGTAGTGAATACTTTTACATCACTCTTGTCAATGTAGTCCATAGCAACAACAAAAAACGTATCTTGACTCCATCTAGTAGATATTTTGGGAGAAACAGTAGGGTGGGGGGGTTGTTTTCCCCCCACTCTACCCAATATTACGCAACAGTTTACTGACTTAGTAGATTAGTGGACTTTTGCTACCTTCGTTCATGCCGGCCTAATAAACTCCAGCATTTCAACTGAAGTTGGCTGTGGCGAGCAGGACGAGGCCAAGGGCCGTGAGAGAGCGGCGCGATTACTGATGAGTGACACCTGCGCGACGCTCTGGTCTCGTGTCTCTCACGGCCCTTGGCCTCGTCCTGCTTGCCACATTGGCATATCGACATTATCTATACTGTATACACAAACACACTCACCGGCCACTTCACTAGGTACACCTGCTCAACTACTTGTTAACGCAAATATCTAATCAGTCAATCGCATGGCAGCAACTCAGTGGATTTAGGCATGGTCGAGACAATCTGCTGAAGTTCAAAATGAGCATCTGAATGGGGAAGAAAGGTGATTTAAGTGACTTTGAACAATGCCAGAAGGGCTGGTTTGAGTATTTCAGAAACTGCTGATCTACTGAAATTTTCACACACAACCATCTCTAGGGCTTACAGAGAATGGTATGAAAATTGAGAAAATATCCAGTGAGTGGCATGCTGTGGCCGAAAATGCCGTGTTGATCCTAGAGGTCAGAGGAGAATGGCCAGACTGGTTCCAGCTGATAGAAAGGCAAATGTAACAGTAATGTCCATCCTTTTATGACAGTGTACTCATATTGGCTACTTCCAGCAGGATAACACCCCATGTCACAAAACTCATCTCAAACTGGTTTCTTAAACATGACAATGAGTTCACTTCTCAAAATGGCCTCCACAGTCACCAGATCTCAATCTAATAGAGCACCTTTCGGATGTGGTGGAACTATCATGTCAATATGGACCAAAATTTCTAACCCTCCCAAATCAAAAATTTCAAGTGACCGATAACATCTAAATTTTTCAATTGGCCCAAGTGAAATTCTGTAAATTTCAATTGGCCCAAGTGAAAATCTGTACATTTAATTTTATAATTTACAGAATTTCACTTGGGCCAATTGAAAAATTTAGATGTTATCGGTCACTTGAAATTTTTGATTTGGGAGGGTTAGAAATTTTGGTCCATATTGACATGATAGTTCCACCACATCCGAAAGGTGCTAAGGGTTAGAAATTTTTTACAGTGAAGGGGAAGTTATAAACCTTATTTACATTAATAAATATTATGTCCCAATCATTTCAGTTCGTAAAAAAAACAACAACAAAAAAACAACAACAAAAAACCATATTTTAAATATAGCTAAAAAAATAAGCATAATCCCAACAAGGCATCAATGTGACCGATTACTTGAATTGAAATGTAAAATGGTTTAGAATTTCTATTTGTAGGGTTGAGGCTTTTTTTCTACATGATACAAAATTGAACATAACACAAACATAAAGGGTTTAAAATGCGTATTAAATTACTACATGACAGCTAATTGTCTTAAAGGTTATTAATACATTTTACAGTTTGAAATTAAATAAAGTTGTACAGCCAGTTCTGGAAACCATGAGGGCTGCCATAGCACTGAGTCTGACTATGGTCTCTCATCTCTCACGTGGGCTGTACTTTCCCCTTTACAATGGCCATGCTGCCAAGGCACTTAACTGCAGTGATTAGCGAGTGTAACATTAATGGAGCCCAGAGGAGAAACTTTTGGAATAATTCCCTTTAAATTTCAAACAGAAATTAGCCTTCTTTTTGGAACACTAATTCCTTCTTTTCTAATATTACTGATCTCAGAGAAGCATAATTTTCTAAGAGAAATAGATTGGGATGAGTGCTCCAAATAAAAATGGTAACACTTCAATATAGTAATAACAGTAAATTATGCATAATTACAAGTAACTAACCATAACTATTGTAAGTGCAGTAAATGAATATTACTCAGCAGTACTATCAAGAGTAAGTACAATGTACCTTAAAATAAAGTTTAGGCCAATTTTTTTTTTTTTTACACGTTGCACTGACTAAAAGCTATGCAATTCATTTGTCATCCAGCCAAATGATCAAACCAGCCAAAAAAAAAAAATAACAAAATGAAGATTTAATGTTCACAAGAGAGATAGAGAACTAGATACACAAAATAACTATTCACACATTATAATTCTAAACTGCAGTCAAACAGCTGTGCAATTTAACTTACCAACAATCCCATTATATCTCTAAAATTAATTACGTTCGCATTCACAGGTTGCAGATTGTATGCTATTTAGACATTTCCCTGCTCTATAAACATGCTGTGCTACATATAAATAACATGCAAAGAATAGCAGAGAAACTCACTGACAGTAGCGTCGCAGTAGGACGCATAGTGTGTCTTCTCTAACTCTTCATTATCTTTTGTCAATTACTTGAATTTGTAGCTTTGCTTGATGTGCGCTTCTGCTGTCTACTGGCATTAGGTGGCTGGCTGGTATTGCCAGTGGCCATGCGGGCATGATTTGAGTGGCACAGTGGTTATTCACTGTAACTGGGTAATAACATCTAAATGTTTGTCAGATCTGAGGCCCCTCTTTGTTATCACCATCATTTTTTTCTGTCAGAAATGTCACGTCAGATCTGAGAGCGTGTCAGCCAGAGTCGTTTCCCTGAGCGGTACGAACGTAGGAGGCCGATCCTTCCGGAACTGTGTTCTAGTCTTTCTGTGTTTCCACTGTTTACTGTGTGGACACTTTTTGACTTCGTGCTAATGGTTTATTTCATTACAAAAATGAATGTTAAATATATGCAGAAATAAGCTGCAAATTTCATAGGTCAAATATAAATTTAGTTCGCCTTGGCACTTTAGAACACACACATTAGCTTTGTTGGGAAAATCGTTATAATTAAATAAAGAAAAGCTAAAACAATTATTTCGGTTATTAATCTGTCATATGGCTGACATTTTTAAATGTGCTGTCATTTGGATGCCCTTCATACATCCTTGCATGCATTTTTTTATTTTTGTTTAAAGATTGTTTCTGGTGAAATGCTTGAAAACCAATAATTAAAATGGAAATATTTGACATATCCTAATTAACCTCTGATGGATGATTATCTCAATCAATAAATGCATATCACTGATGTTATTTTAGTCTGCATTTGCTGAGGGTGCAAATTGTTTCAGCTTTTGTGTTTCATTATTCTGACACCATTTGCAATTGATGCCAAGGCCCATATTTACAATAAATTGAAGTCATACTTTAAAACTTTCTCACAGAAACGCTTTGTCTTCTTCAAATGAAAATGTTTATTAATAATTCAGTACATTTTAACTATAGCAACTTAATTTGTCGTACACTGAGGGATTCTTCATGCAGAATCCGGTCCAGAATGCATAAGGTGTTTGAAAGGTCACACTTTATTCAGCTCTCTCTTGAATCCCAGTCTTGATGTTGGCTGGGGTTTGATATCTCATCACAGCAGACTGTCTGAACTGCATTACAGTTCGGTGTGCTTAAGAATGTGCTGTTCATGGTGTTTTCTTCTCACAAAAACTGCTTTTAGACATTTTAATATGCATTCACTTGTAGATAATTGATTCAACTGGAAATACACTAATCCTTTACTCAGTGTTTACACCTTGGTTAACAAGCTTATAATGAATTGACAACTCATTATACATTGTAGTATGTCATTCCATGGTTTATGTTTCCCAAAGCATTGGGTCACAACAATATTCACAATGTTCCCATGAATGTATTATTTTATTATTTATAAGGACCTTATTTAATAGATATTAAATGAACATTGTTGGTATCTGTGTTTTTATTGTTAAGTAAAACTAAAACAGTAACACTTTACAATAAGGATTCATTTGTTAACATTAGTTAACAACATTAGTTAACGTACTAACAATGAAAAATACTTCTAAAGCTTTTATTAATCTTAATTTGAAATGTACTAATACTTTATTAAAATCAAAAGTCTGTTAATAGTAAAAGTATCTGTTAATATTATTATTTAGTGGACCCGAGCCAACATGAAGTAACAATGAACAGTTGCATTTTGTCAGTAAATTACTTATGTTAACAAATTTTTTATATATTTTAATATTGTTAAGTGTTACATCTAAAACTATGTAAAAAGTAGATAACGCTTTACAATAAGGTCCTATTAGTTAATGCATTCATTAAAATAACTAACAAACAGTGAGTGTCATAGTTTGGTTGCACCAAAGGATGAGTTGCGACAGGATATAAATACAGCAGATAACTTGAATAAATGTAAAATCAAAATAACAAACACTCACAAGATCAAGATAACACACAGAAGAAATACAACAATTATACACAGACATGAAAGACAAAGATCAACTGGAAAAAAGAGGGCTATTTATACACAGACTAAAGAGAGGGAGAAAATAAGAAACAGGTGGGATTAATCAATTAATAAATGAGTAACCATATAGAGACAAATGGGAACATGCTTAGGGTACGTTTACACGACAAGGATGTACTAAAAATGGTAAACGTTTTCCTTTGCATGTTTCGCATACAGACAACGTTGTCAAAACGATTCCTGTTCACATAGATCCGCGAAAACATTTATTAACTCTGTATCTTTCATGCCAGGCCAGTAGCTGGCGATGTAGCTTTGTAAAGAAACACTAAGCACCTATAGACTGAACATGTAATATGCATGCGCATGACATCACCGTTTTCACAAATTCGCCTTTTTGTAGTTTACAAGGAGACAATAATGGTATCGTTTTCAAAAACTTGCACTCTGAAACCCGTTTTCAAAAGCTTGCGTTTTCTTGCCCCCAAAACGCTGTTGTCTGGGGAGAGCGAACGAGTGGGCGGAGCGTGCTGATCTGGTGACTTCATGACATTGTCGTGTAAATGAGCGGCCAAAACGGATAAAACGTTTCCATTTTTAGTTGAAGTGGTCTCATGTAAAAAGAGAAAATAACTAACACAAGAAAAACTGAAGAAAAAAAAAAAAGAAAGAAAAAAAACTCATGTGAATAGGAGCAATTTTTTTGTTGAAAAGATTTTGGAAAGTTGACCTGTAAAATATAGCTAAATATTAGACAAAAAATAAATAAAAAAAATACATATTTAATTTGAATTGCTAAACTAAAATGGAAATACAAATAAAGCTAAATAGAAATATTGAAAACCAACATCAAATAAAAATGATGGGGAAAAAAATACTAAACCTGAAATGGAAATAAACTGAAAATATAAAAAAAGAAAGCTATTTCAAAATATGAATTAATACTATGCAAGTATAAATAACACCGGTTGGTATGCTAATGGGTACAATAAGACTGCACCAAATTACTTATGTCACTTGTGAATCTAAGAATAACTTTTTTAGGTAAAATGGGAAATAGTTGCTGTGCAGTAGGAATATTTGTTCATGTGTTGTAATACCCAAGGACATTGGATCTTTCTCACTGGATATTCGTGTCTATGGTCTCTTCAGTTAAACTGGGATGGGAAGTGTCTTTTCATGGATGAAGTGAACAGTGCTGATATCAAAGCGCAGACAAATGAGGGGCTGGTGGCAGGTCCGGTGTTGGCAGGGGAAGGAATCCATAATTAACCCCTGACCTCCTTTCATCTCTAATGGTTGAGCTTCAAACTGATGGGGGGAAATAGGTTAAAGCATTATGGGACATCATCTATCACGCTATTTCTTTTACTTACAATTCGGAATGACCTGGATTTTTTTTTTTAACTCTCATTTTCATACATGCAGTGATGTTAGGTTAATATTTTAGTTCAATTCAACCACATTGCTCTGTGCATTTGTTTCAGAAATTCTGGATTGGATATTGTATTTCAGCACTAAAAGTCTCAGCAGTGTCCCACTCCTTTCCTCCCGTTCTCTTTGACAGAAAATCATGCGCTTGTGATCAGAGGGAACCTGACCAGTCATTTTCCCGGTAATGGCTTAGGTGTGATGTGTGGTGACATTGCTGCACAAGGCTGTTGACACAGTAAGCATCTCCTGGGCTCCTGGGGTACAGATGTCCTTAGGCCTGATAATTTACTGCCACACATGCCAGCAAATGCCTGTACGGATGTACTATATGGATATATTCCCAATGCTAGCATTACCGGATCCAAGTTATATTTTATTAATGGCCAAGTATAACTAGTAACAGTGGTTTGGTAAATCCTATATTATGGGGACAAAATGTCCCCACAAAGATGGCAATATCCAAAATCCTTGTCCTTGTGGGGACATTTTTTGTTTAAGTGAAAAAAAATTTCATGTCCGCAACACTGTTTTAAACTCCCATATTTAATAAAAAGGCAACATTTCGACCCTGCTGGGTCTTCTTCAGGCAAATGGTGGACACATTTGATGAAGGGATATATATATCCACCATGTGATTTCAATTAGTTTGATTAGGTCTAAAAAAGCCTAATAGCCCCACACATTACTCAATTAAGAGAACTTAAGGCGGGCATACACTGTGCGATGTCTGTGCGATTTCAGCAAGGTACCTAGCGAGTAGATCGTATGCGATGTAAAGCCAAAGCTCAGGATTTATGTGCTCACACTATACGGTCCGAACGTCGAGCTGCGACTTCACTGCTCACACTATACGTGTGAAATATGTGCGAATCAGCGCGATAAACCCTCGTGCCGGGTTGCGCCTATAGACAATATGATGTATCCAGAGATATTGTCAAAACAAACATCAGCTATCAATATCAAGATGATTTAGCATTTCCAATTTATGTATTAAATTATTATTAGTATTATTGTATTATTATTATTATTATTATTAGGGAAGGCCAAGGCTATACTTTATTATTAAATTGATAGGCTATTAAAATTAAATTGCCACGCAATAATTTCATAGCACATCATGACATAACCAACGCGCTGTGAGGATAATAAAATATTACATAGAAGCTTACTCCTCCTCATTGAAAATTGTCAAACATTTAGGTCGATTACAATAAATTATAGACATATCATTAATTATTAACAGTCTATAATATGTCCGAACACTGCAATAATTAATTAATGAAAATTAAAAACAGCTTTATTTCAAAAACATTGTTTAACAAATTAATAAAAGAGGCAAAGTGTACATCGCAGGTGGCTTGGAAGACGTGGGTAATGGTTAATCCATTTTGCAACACGAACTGAAGGTAAGCAACAGAAATTTGTAGTTAGCTTGTAGTTAGCTAGAGCTCCCTCTTTAATTTATTTTTTTTGCAGATGAAACTTATGTTTTCGTGCAGGCGCAGTGAAGGAAAAAACACTGAGTTTAGGGCAATCGGTTCGTAGCTCTGCTTCAATTGTGCGATATAATCACGAGGAGCAACCAAAATTTCTAACATGCCAGAAATTAATTCGACCATCCGACTGCCGGTCGGGAGAGGTTAATCGCCTCTCGTTTCCCCGTGTACACTGCACGAACACTGCACGACAAACGACGCACGACAAAGCTGAAAATCGGGCCGACTCGAAAAAGAGTCGCACGAGTCAGAATTTGGCCAAAAATCGGACGAAAATTGCACAGTGTATGCCCGCCTTTGTTTTTTTTTGTAAACTTATACATCTCAAAAGGGGGCTTTTTAAATTCCAATATCCCCAAAAGAGTATACATAACATAGCTATCCACAGAAAAGAAAAAAAGAGAAAAGTAAAAAGAACAACATTGGAAGAAACAGTTCAAGCCATACAAGCCAACCCCAAACAATTAAAGAACATTACCCCACATATTCATAAAACCTGCTGCAATGTAGTCAGCATAGACACAGACAATTTCTTACAAAAAATAAATATATATATGTTTTTTTTTTATAAGAATGGTTTTATATCAAATTCTTCATTAATAACATTTATCATTATCATTAAAAATGACCATTATATAATATTTTTTTATTTTATTTTTTGGTCCCCATGAGGAAAACAGATTATAAACAATAAAGAATGAGGGTTTTTGACAATGTAAAAATGCGGAAAGTTTTCTGTGATGGGTAGGTTTAGGGTTAGTGTTGTGCATGTGTGTATTAATATGCATTTTTCCTTCATTTTAAAATTTATTTCACTTTATTTTGATAGTGCCTTTAGACATTCTGTTGACTATAAGTAACTTCGCACCTACATGTCAACTAACTCTCTTTAGAGTATTAGTTGAGTATCAGTAGACTATTATGGGTATAGGGTTAGAAGAATAAGTAGACCTATTGCAAAGTTACTTATAGTCAGTAGAATGTCTGTTGGGAGCATCAAAATAAAGAGTTGGCAAATATTATGCAGACAGTCTACTTATACTATTCAGTGCGATGGCGTCCTTGTGAAGGCTAACAGGTTAATAAAGAGTTATTTGACATGTAGGTGCAATGTTAATTGTAGTCAGCAGAATGTCTAAAGTAGACCATCAAAATAAAGTGTTACCGTGAATTTTATTAATTAAAAAATGTATAATCCATTTCCATTTTTCTGTGAAAAATCGTATACTTCCTTATATTTACTATACTTGCTACACTATCAGTGTCTTTTATAGCAGATCATATTAGTTGTTGATGTTTTCTCACACACTTCTCTATGAGAGCAGGAAAGGAAAGAGCAGGCTTAAATTATTTATCACACACTATACAGAGCCCAGACACCCTTTCCACAGTGGTCTGGACTGATAAAAGGACTGCAGATACACTAAAAAAAGAGCTATACTTAGAGCTATTAGTTATAACTTCACTAACGGAGGTGAAGGGAAGCGATACCCTCTAATATTATATTTTAAGCTACATATTGCAGGGTAATCAGAGCTGCTTCGCACATCCAAATGAGACTTGACATTTTCTTGACAGGCTTGCTTACTTGTAGCGATTAATTATTTATAATCGGCATACATAAAGTGTGTCAGGCTGGAGTGTAATCGTCAGAGTATCATTAGTTTGAAGGGCATTTGGTTGTCACTCATCTTTACAAAACGTCCTTATAAATGAGTGATTGTCACCAGTACCACAATGTTTCACAACAGGATTCTTGCATATACTTTCGGGGTAGTCTCTTTGTTTTTGTTCATGTTTTATTTGGAGTCAAATTGCCCATCTGTTTCATTGAAAAGTGAGGAACGAAGATTTAAACTTTAAATGTATTCTCACCCAGAAGTGTGTAAGTGAAACTATGTTGTCTTTATCAATATGGCACGTGTTTGCGTATTCACCTGAAAGAGAAATACAGTGCTCTCGCAGGAATTTTGATAGCATTTCTCTCAAAACAAACATAAGCTGCGAGTTTATCCAGCACACCATGCAATTTTCTTCAAGGAGGAGTGATTTCCTAAGATGAACCCCAAACTGCTTTCGTATGCAGCATGTTCGATAGAAAACATCCTCTGAAAGGATGTTTGCAGATACACAGCTGGGCTGAAATGTATTAAATGTCATTTATAGACCCAGACAAGAATGACAGCTCCAAGCCATGCACTGTCCTTGTTAATTAAAGTGAGGCCATCTTCGAGACACTGCCACAGGTTTGTTCCCAGTGCCATGTAAATCTATGTAGCTGGAAGCGCTTAAGTAGTCGTGATACCAGGACTAATCGAATTGGGGGGAAAATAAATGCGGGGTTTCAGTCACTTTTGCACTGATTATTTGCTTCACTGGCCTGTAAGGCATGAATAATAGCAACATAGCAGTTTGTATTTAAAAATGGCATATTATATTTTTTTGCCTTTTTATCAAACATTGTTTTTATCATTTTCAATATGATTTAGACAAGCAATGCAGTTCAAACGTTTGGGGAAATGTTTAGAATAAAAAAAAAAAAATGAATACATTTATTCGGTAAGGACATATTAAATTGATCAAAATTGACAGTATTTTCATTTTTACAATAAAAAAATCTATTCTTTTCAACACATATATATATATATATATATAACTGTCTCACAGTTTCTACTAAAATAATGAAAATTCTGTCATCAATTACTCACCCTCATCATTCCAAACCCATGAGACTTCTGCTTGTCTTCATAACACAAATTAATATATTTTTAATCAAATCTGTCCCTCCATTGATAGTCCACACAACTACCACTTATATAAACATTCATCTAAGCATATATCAGATGTGGTAAACAGAAGCTCAAGCATGCGAGAACCAATGAGGTTCATTCTAGTGTTACGCAGCACGTTTGAGTTTCCGCAAGTGTTACGACCTGTGTATTAAGGACGGGCTTGACGTGAACTTTGGTTGTTGGTAAAAAGGAAACCAGCCCCAGCCGACAGATCACCAAAGACACAATTCTAAGTTCCACAAAAAGTACAAGTTATTTAAAAAGTAATTCAATTAAGCAGCAATGGCTTCAGGGTGCCCCAAGGCCAAAATAATAAACAAAATAGACTTAGAGAAATAGAGAAAACATGTAAAAATGATCTAATCAGGGAATAAACTAAATCACAAAGAAACTTCCCTAACTCCCTATAAATAAACAAATCACAAACAAAGTCGAAATAAATGGCAGGGCACCCACTCCTCAAACATAAAAAAAACTGAATTAAATCATCACAAACAAACGACCATGATCAACAGAAGGTTTTGGGATCTGCCGACGGGAGGAATCCAGAGCTCTTCACGCCACAAGGCCAACGCCAGAATGAGCTCGTCATCTTCAATTAGCGCCGCCCCTTTAAAGCGGCGCCTCAGTAGATCCGCCAATCAGGCTCCTCCGACGGCAGCCAATCCCTGCACACATATACAAAAAAAAAAAAACCCACACAAAACAAATACAGAGGATCGTAACAGCAAGAACCAATAAGGTTTGTTCTTGTGCATCAATCAAGTGTGGCTGATCTTCTATTACAGTATTTTCAACCTAAATTCAATCTGTTCATCATAAAAAGCGATTGAGGCTCTTCAGAAAATTTGGACTGAACCGCTCTATTCAAATGGATTAGTTTTATAATCTCTTCATGAACTTTTTGAAGCGTCAAAGTGGTAGTTGCGTGGAATATCAATGGAGGGACAGAAAGCTCTCAGATTTTATTTAGAATATCTTTATTTGTGAAGATGAACAAAAGTCTTATTGGAAGACATGAAGGATGAGTAATGGATGTTTTCATTTTTGGGTGAACTTACCCTTTAAGCAGCACAGCCATTTTCAAAATTGATAATATTATGAAACGTTTCTTGAGCACCAAATCAGAACACTAGAATAAATTCTGAAGGATCATGTGACACTGAAAATTGACACTTACAAATTCAGCTTTGACATCATAAGAATAAATTACATGAATAATTAATTGCTATATTTCACAATATTACTGTATTTTTGACTAAATAAATGCAGCCTTGCTGAACATTAGACTTTCAGAAACATAAAAGAAAAAAAATTACCATTTATTTTCATTCCTACTGTGGCATTTACAAATCCTCAAATAGATGTCTAGATAAGGGATATTTAACAACAAACTGCTAACATGAATTATTACCAAAACATGACCTTAACCACATTTGTTGTGACAGATGTTGGAATTAGAGAGACTAGTATAGTAACGTGGTCGGATGACATTTCAGTGATGTCATAACTGGAGATGATTCATAACACAGATGAGCCTGATGATGCCACTTGCCTCTACACTGCTCAGTTGTTGAACATTGAGTATTGACATGGATGAGAGGGACATTTGTACACTCATAAATGCTATGAAATGTCATGCAATGAGAACTGATTTAAGAACAATATGATACAATTCAAATAATCATATTATTACACATATGTACAACTCTAAACAAAGAGACTTATTATAAATCCTATTTATTTTCTTATTTCCTTTCTCTCCTTTTAATGCATTTCACCTTGGCTCTAGCTTGTGTAGTAATCTAGTTCGGACTTTAAATGTATTAGTGTGCATTATGAATATTGTTGGCTCTTATGACAAATTGCTTGTGATGTTCCTCATTGTGTCACTTTAGATAAAAAATAAAAAATAAAAATCTGCTAAATGATTAAATGTAAATATAGCACAGTTGATCAACTTTTACAATTGATACAGTTCCCATATTTGTTGTTGACGACAGAGGTCGTGTTTCTAAACTCTGGTGTATTGGCACAAATTAATTTGTTAGAGAGTAAATCGGCTAATAACTAATAACATGTTTGGCCCAACATGTTTTTTTTTTTCATGTGTTAGTCTGGAAAATCACACTTCTGCTGTTAATGCATTTATGAAATTGTCATTTTTTTTCCTATTTAGCATGTTGTATTTGCTTTTTAACATAAACAGACCAGATTTAGTTTTGGGTTCAATGTAAAATATGGCCCCGAAGCAAACAAGAACCACTGATTAAAGACACAGGTCCTTTTTATGGTATGAAAATATTTTTTGCTTTAATATTCTAGGAAAACAAACAAATAGATAGAATGAATAATAATTTCATGACCCCGCCTGGAGAGTAAATGACTGGAATTGCATGGTGTGAAAACACAAGCAAATAAAAACAAGCTATCGTTGTCAGGAAAGGTACTTCAAGCTGAATGGCTTTAAAAGCATTGTTGAAATCCAACTGGTAAGCAACTGGCCCAGACATTTTTCAGAGGACCCCCATTTATTCCGTTATTGCATTTTGTTAGCTCTGTTGGTCTTTTTGTTAAATAGACAAGGGTCCTAATTAAAACAATACGCTGCCACAACATGATTGCCATTTAATTCATCTTGCAGAAGCATTTGGCCATATTCCAGCAGTGCATCTTTAAAAGCATTTACTTCCACCAGCCACTTGGCTGGTGTTCAAAATCACACAACAAGGGAGATGACATCAAATCATAAAAGTGATAAATAGGCTTGTGGGTATATGAAATATGGACAGCTGCTTGTTTTATAAATACAACAGCTCTATCTCTCTCTCTATATCTCTATATCTCTATCTCTCTATCGATCGATCTATCTATCTCTCTATCGATCGATCCATCCATCCATCCATCCATCCATCCATCCATCCATCCATCCATCCATCCATCCATCCATCCATCCATCCATCCATCCATCCATCCATCCATCCATCCATCCATCCATCCATCCATCCATCCATCCATCCATCCATCTATCTATCTATCTATCTATCTATCTATCTATCTATCTCTCTATCAATGGTGAGTGAAACAAATTTTTTTGATTGTGTAAAAGCATATCATTCTCTTTTGGCAACATGAAAAGATTTTTTAAACACAGACACCTTGTCAGATGTGGAACGCCAACAAATGGGCTAATGCACTAACAATTTCAAACGTGGTGTTTAACACTCTGCCAATCAAGCCTCTGGCTTTTCAGCATTTGACAGCGTGGCCGTTTGTTCCTCACAGTGACAAGACACACCACCACAGTGCGTTTAAGTCCATCCAAAACAGATGGCCTTTTTTAAAACTGCTTGCAGCTGTTTCCTGAATTCTCACATAGGTCTATTTAGTCATTACGGGACAAGCTAATTCTGTCTTTTTACTTAATAATGTATGTCCTTTTCACTCTCTCGGTTCACTTTGCAGTGATTTCATTTCAGAAGCAGCTTCTGGACGATATAATGAAGGGTGATTTGTGAAACATTACTATAAGCTCAGTGCAGTGTTAAAGCACTGGCTTATTGTTCCTAAAACAAAAGAGAATATTCCCTATTCATATTTGTGTATGGGGCTGCCAAAATTGAAAAAAAAAAAAAATCATCTTTTTTTCTTTCTTTTTTTTTGCATGTGAAGCATAATCTTTCTGATCACACCTAAATCCTCAAACCCATGAAATCCTCTTCATTGACAATATCCAGAATCGTAATGCCATTGTTACCATACAGTCTACAGGTTTGATGATTATGTTCTTTCCTTCACAGATGTTCCTTAACACATGTTGCATCTTCCAGTTTAAAGCTGATGTATGTTTTGTGCCATTTGCATCACCAAGTTGGTTAAACAAACAGATTGAGCCAGTGTTATATTTCAAATGTTTCAACTAAAAAGTGAATGCTTAATTTTAGGATCGAGTCAATGGCTTACTAGTCATTTTTACTACAGCTAACCTAATATCTTAAACATGATTCCTACCTGTATTTGATGATTTCTTCAGTATGTGTGTGTATCCATTGAGCAACAGAAATCACATGCTCCTGAGAAATGTTTGGTATTGTCACCCATCAAAAAAAAAAAGAAAGAGAAAAAAGAGAAAAAAAAGAAAATGGTATTGATTTTAGCACTGTATTGTATCATTCCAGTCAGTGAATGGAAAATATACAGTGGATCAGGTTTTAGAGGTGACTCTTCCTCAAACAGTCTAGACATGAGGACACCCGTAGTATTCACCACTGCCATTCATGTTTCAGAAGTGACTGAATTTTTATTTTAGAGTGACTAACTTTGACTTGTCAGATTCCAGCAACCTGTCATTATTTCAAATGTGTCAGCAGGTCTCCACAGCTACCTGTTAAAACTCAGACTAGAGTCCTGTATAATTTTCCCATCTTCCCTGCTCCCTGTGTGCTAAATTGCATTGGAAGATGGATTTTTGGCATCCGAGGCTGTCAGGTCTCAACCAGGGAAGACTTTATGCACTGGTACACCCACTATGAAAGTGAATTCTGTAGGGATGGAGGGGAATCAAAGTCTTGAGTCAAGTGTTGCCACTTCAGTAGCTCTGGTCATTTTTCTTTGTCAGATTTTCAGACTTCTAACAAGAAAGTGGATGCTTTGAGTATTTCTCTGGTGCGGAGTTATGTAAATGCCTTTAGCTTATTCTCTGGTGGGATCTGCGTGATCATTAGATTAGGGGGTACGGAGGAAGAAACAGAAAGGAACTCTTGCCTTCAGTATGAAAGACAGGCCTTGTAATTCATGATAAATTAGTTTTCTTCACGTTAACCTAAAACACTTCACGTATCAGTCTGTAAAGAAGTGTAAGACCTAAACTTCACTTCTGTTTTGCAAGTCAGTGCTTTTGTTGTGTGAATGTGGTACAGTTGGCAGGTAAGCTCATTTGTGTTTAGCATGATTGGAAAATGAAATGATCTACGTTGTTCTGTGGCTTTCGCACTAGAAGGTGTTTGTTCTAATATTTTGTATCCTAAACCCTTTTCATTATAAGGGCATGCATCACTAAAAATGAATGGTTTTTCACTCTGGAAGGCTCTTTCATTCAAAGCGGCACAGGCGTGTTCCTTCGCATGGGTCCGCATTCTGTCTTTCACCATGGGAGAAGATTATTCCTTTGTGCTGAAGTTCACATTCTGTGAACATGAGCTTCCTGTGGCTATACCAGCTGACATCAACCAGGAATGTTTGAGCTCAGCTTCCAAATTCATGCACAGACTTTTCTAACAATTCTGCTGGGACCTCAAACCAGTTTTTCATTCATTTGATCCATCTATATACTTTAACATATTCCCTAGCTGTGGACAGTTTTCAGCAAATTCACACCAACATAGGTTTCCATGAGTGCTTCCTACAGTAGTTCTTACTATTTTCTGCTGCAGTTCTATTACTACTTGTAGCTGCTGTGTGTTCACAAATATATTACAGTTTAGAGTCTTGGCTTTGCGGTTTGTGTGTAAATATATGTCAATCATGACAACTCTCGGATAGTTTTAGCATGTTATTGGAAATAGCAATGTTATTTGATCTTGGCGGACTGGACGTGCTAGGCTGCTGTTGGTTATGGACTTGCTACTGCTAATAAATAAACAGACACGCTGCTGTGAGCATGTAAATTATAAATAGACATACATAAATCCCGTAGCAGATCTAGGCAGGTGGAGCTGGGGGAGGTGGAGGGTTCACAGAAACTCTGATAGCATGCTGCAGGACTGGCTTACATTTTTAAAATTATTCTATGATATATTTACATTTAAAATATATCTTTTTGATTGTTTTATTAAAATATTTACATTTATTTTACTGCTGAAGTGTAACCTGATCCTCTGTATGAGCTGTGGTGATTAAGTCGTGATGTGAATTTTGATGTCATGTTATGGCCCCATATGAAATTTTCGCAAAACACGTTTTAAAATATTTAAAATATTTGACTGACTGCTGAGGCTAACTAGTCAACCTGAGCTGTGGTGATCAAGTAACCTAGTAGCAATGTTTGTGTTTTTTTGTTTAATTTTAGAGCCCCTTTCTTCCCATAATTTCATGTGATCTCTTATAAGTATACTGAAATGTATTTGAAATACAATTATTTTATGTGAATAATATGCAAATAACCTGCAATTGTAATATGGAACAGCTAATTGTGTTTATAAAATTATACCTTAGTTATCCAGATATATAGTGCTGAGGTCCAACTAAAGCTATACTTAAGTATATTTGATTGTGCTAAAGTGGAACTATGGTACACTTTAAATATCTTGCATTTAATGACTGATATTATTCAGTGATCATCCTATCCTTACTAATAGTGATATTAAAACATGTTTTAAGCTTAATATTAAGAAATGTGTATTGTGCAATAAAGAAGTACTCCAAATAATGTTTAATTATAATATTTATATCAGTAAGTCTCAAGCGATATGTCAGTAAATATGTTAATGGATTTGTAGTATACTAGGGCTATTATCCTATAACAATAAAAGTGGCCAACATAACATAAAACTGTAATACAGTACAATTGCAAGAGTAAACTATGTATCATGTTGTGGTTCTGTATTACTTTAGTTTAAGTATCAAGTCTGTGGTTGTTATATAAACGTTATCGATGTGTCCTCTGGCTTAACCACAGTCCCCGAAGGTCATAAATTGGGCAAAGCTTCCTCCTCAAATCCACATCCAGAGTCTCTACCTTCTGCAAACAGCTTCAACAGCTGCCAGCATGTCAGATGGACACGGCTCGAGGAGAAGCTCAACGGAGGGAAAAGATGGAGCAATCGATCTCTTTGCCTTCAGATGCACATGATTGCCTCTCCAGCCTCCCTAAGTGGGGCATGTGACGTGATTGAACAATCAGCTGCATTACCCGAGAGAAATATGAACCTCTCTCACACACTTATGTCTCAAACCTCAGGGATACGTCTTTGCTTACCTCTGTCACCACCTGAAAAAGCCACACAGATCACTGGAAGCATCTGTTGCAAGACTAACCATGACTGATGTGTCGCGTTTCTCGGCTGCAGGCATATGTTCACACCTATTTGATGTGCAGAGGAAAACTCTTTTTTTTTTGCCTTCCTGAGAACATTGGTCGTCTTAACGCAGATTTAAACCACAAAACTTCTACAGTACTCAGCAGGAATCTGCGAGTATGGTCAGAAAGGCAGAGGGTTTGTTTCCAGTTTGTTCCCTTAACAATTTAAGACGAATATAGAACCCATTTTTAATTAATACCACAGGTGTACTCCACCTAGAATTAACCAAGCAGGTCACTTGCACATGAACATCAACTGCAAAGCACACAGTACAAACAAATCTCTATGTGTATATAAAAACACACCATAATTAATTAATTGATGATGGAATTCTAGAGTCAGCAGGAATCATGCAGGGTCCTTAAATCTAATTAAAGCTTCCTTGATTATTCATGATCAAGTATTATATAACTTGCAATTTCACATTATACAAAAGACAGTTCTCTATTGCATCTTATTGGGCAATTGGTTTATAAATGTAGCTGTTTATTTGATTTTCTACAAGTAACTTTCACTTTGGTCTTGATAACATCTGCGTGTAATTAGGCACAAGGTTGCTGTAATTAAGCAAGCCACTGGAGATAGAACTGATAACATTATTTATAGGTCCATCACCGCTGCCGAGCTGGCCACCTCACTGGCTGGTTTAAGCAATCATTCATAATTAAACGTGAAAAAAAATAAAAAAAAACAGGCTCCAGAATGGAACTGTGATATATTAACATATTAAGTCATGATGTAAATGCAAAAAGAGACTTTACATTAAACATTAAAGTACCAACTATACTATATGTAGTTTGATTAGGATGAACATTCTCAAATCTTTCTCATTCTTAAATATTTGAGGTTTAATACAAGTTAAGCACAATCAACAGCATCTGTGGCACAATGTTGATTATCACAAAAACTATTTTGTGATGTCCTTCGTGTTTGGGCTTGGTAAGTTTTTTTTTATGTTTTTGAAAGAAGTCTTTTATTCTCACCAAGGCTGCATTTATTTCCTCCAAAATATATTGTGGATTATTATTATTATTGAAAGTAATTAATAAATAAATAAATTAATAAAAGTCTTATTTAGAAGTAATTTAATAGCTTATAATTTTAAGTAAGCACATTAATTATGTTACTGTTAAAACTGTAAAGCTGCTTAAATTATATGTTTTTCACGATTTAATGGTTTATAGTTAATTTTTTGTTCACTTGCATATATTTTACATAATGTGGCTATATTACTGAAACAGTGACCATTTTAACATTTTGTCAACGTTGAACCTTGGTGCTCATGTTGGTGACTCTATTTCAAGTCTGACATGTAAAATCTTATTAAAAAACTGGAAAAATCTAGTCAAAATTCCCAGGACCACATTTTTATGCAATGAAGCCTTCGTGTAAAATCATTGTTCATGCTCCAAATGTGAACATGTCTTCAAAGGCGGATGACGACAGGAGCACATGTGCCTCTCATAAAGAATTAATTCTGAGAAGCAGGAGATAAACTTACAATTTATTTTGCCTTCAGTTTTAGTCATTGTGGTGTTTCTGCCCAAAGGGAGATGCACCTGGAGCCAAGTCTGCCTACCTGGCGGCAAGCCCAGGGCATAAGACGGTGTAAGCAATACCAACGGGGAAAAAAACGAGACAGACCGTACATCCTGAAAGACAATCGGTGCATATTTTCTCAACCTAAAGTCTAATACAAAAAGTGCTGGTAAGCTTGATTTTCCAGTCCCCATTTACAGAGTCAGTAGTTGTTTTCTGTGGGGGACAGTCAACGCATTAGTGTCAGTCCAAGTATATTTGAACAAAATGCATTAATGACAACCTTGTTGATCCATTCTGCATTCTCACATTTACAACTGCGCTAAACGAGACATGGAAGAGAGCTTAATATTCTTTTCCTCATTGTTACACTGGCAGGGTGCAATATCTTTTAATTCTGTGATCCTTGTACAAAAAGACTACATAAATCAGATACGTTCTCTCTGCAAATCATCCTCTAGCTTTATGAAATTTCCGGATGAAATTTTTGAGAACATGCAGTCGTAATTAGTGTGGACGTACTGCAACTCATGCCAGGTTTTAAACGGAATCCCAGAGGGAACGGGTTTGCTTTAGTGTAACGTTGCCGCAATTCTTTCATTTACTCTTTCAAAGAGGATTACATGAAGAGAAAGTCATTAAAAAAAATAAGTGAAGTTTAAGCGTTAAGGTGACTTTAAGAAGTTTGTCGTCTCAAGTTTGGCATGTTGTAACTTTGTCTCCTGCTTTTTGCGGTCATTAATATACATGTGACAGTGACGACCTCTCCGGGCCTCGGTGAAGGTCCTTCTCTGTTTTTCTTCTCTTGTGAAGGATGGGAGTGAGTGAGGTCCTCTCGGTGATAGGCACGGCCCTTATCTTGAGACTCTACAGAGAGGGCTTCCCTTTTCTCATTACATTGACTGGCATTGTGAAATCACACTGGGTGTGCCCTTTCTTTCTGAGCTTATCTATTTGTTTTCACTCATTTTCCAGAAGCGGCGGTAAAAAGAAAGTGACAGCACTAAACGAGTAGTCCTGTCTCTCGATCCCATCACATTCTTCTTTTAGAGTGATGTGTGAAACCAGCATGCCAAGACTCTGACAAGCAAGAAATGATCTTTCGCATTCACTTTCACTTACAGTGTCTGTTCACATCTGAACGTGTGTTTTGATACAATTACGATAAACAGAAAGTGCATTGAAAATACAAAACATGAGAGAACGGGGTAAAATCAATCAAGTGCTGTATTATCATAAACTGTTCTTTTGAACTCTCCGGTGTCTCTTAAATGTCTGAAAATCTATTGCTTCAGCATGAGAGGCTTATAAGAATATTGAAGAATACATTGGAGAAATCTGGCACAAGACCCCTTGGAAGTATACAATTTGAAATCCATCATCTTCACTTAAGGCTGTACAGTTCTGCATCTTTGTGACGGTAAAGATGATATTTAAAATAAATGCTGTTCTTTTGAACTTTTGATGGTCCACTTTACTTTGCAACTTCGTGTCCGTTAACTCTTATTAGTAGACTGTCTAATATCTGCTAACACTTTATTTTGATGCTCCTAACATACATTCTACTGACTATAAGTAGCCTAACTTTGCAACCCCTAACCCTAATCAAACAGTCTACTAATACTCTAATGAGAGTTAGTTGACGTGTAGTTGCTAGTTACTAAAAGTATGTCTAAAGTGGACCATCGAAATAAAGTGTAACCGAACTGAAGAAAACTGAAAAACATGTATCATGGTTTCCACAAAAGTATTAAGTAGCACAACCATTTTCAGCATTGATGATAATAATAATAAATGTTTATTGAGTACCAAATCATCATATTAGAATGATTTCTGAAGGATCATGTGACACTAAAAACTGGAGTAATGTTGCTGAAAATACAGCTTTTCCATCATAAAATATATTGGTATTGGTATACTTTAATATATAATGGTGTTTTTAATGGACTTCAACAGAGATTGATGCTTCTAGAGCTGTGTAAAAAAAAAAGAAGAAAAAAAAAAAAAGAGAAACTTTTTCTTAGAGAAGATATGGATAACATTTGTTTGGTTTGTATTTTTGTGAGAATTCAGACACTGCTGCGTCTCCGGCTGTCACTGTTAGTACAGCAACAAACGGACTCAAACTAAAACAGCCCTGCCATAGACTTCTCAAACAATGCTCATGTTTGTTGATTTCAAACAGGATGCTTTGCTTTAGTCTCAGATGGCACTGTTTCATCAAATATGTACTGTATCTATAAAACAAACATTTTCTGGGTTACAAGAATAACTTACAAATATATTCTTTGGTGATAAACTATTCATGCTTTTCGGTATTTGACACACAAAACTGTGCAATAATTAATGTCCTATTTCTCATTTCAGTTAATTTGTGGGTTCGTTGTTATTTTAGTTATTATTTGCTGAATATAGCATCATTAGTTAACTAAAATGAGTGACACTTATCAAACAAACCTTTGCCAGTGTGTTCACATAATTATAAATATTAAGTAAACTTCATGAAGGTTTCTGAAATCCACCGGCAGCTTATATAAAACCTCCATATTCACAAGTGCATTTGTTCTTAATATAGATCAAATGTTTCTGCAACAAAATCCTTTAATCTTTGTTGTCAATCAAGTGCTGCTGACTCGTCACTTTTCTTAACTGCTAATTGCAATCATTAAGACTCGATTAAAATGCTGATTACGCAATCATTTTTGTTTGAGATCCTACTATTTTATAATGTCAAATTAATGGATGTCAGTTTTGAATTTCATTTGTTGCATTACATTTATAAATATTCTTTTATTCTAGCCCAGTTTCTAAAGCATCCTATACCCTGTTTTTCCAGGCTTGGACTTTACGTTTTTGATAATGTTCATAACTTTATATAGAAGTATCCCCCCCTTCCCCCCCACCCTCCGATTTAATTACTCACCACTTCCCAAGCTTGTTATACGTTCATTAGCTCAGGATTGCCATTGATTGACAACAGGGTGGCCAGACTGGCTCAGATCAGCCTGACATTCTTCTATTGCTGGACTGAGCTTGACATTGGGCTTGCTGACGGATGAGAAATATTACTGCCAGATCGAAAAGCAAAGTGGAAGATAAATGAGTTTAATGCTGCCGCTATCGTCACATCTAAGCACCACATCTATTTATTAATATTTGGTTTGCCTCCGCAACAATCCATCTCTATTTGGGTAATACATATAGGATTGGATCTGTCATTTTGGTTATTTACTAGCATTTGTCTCTCACTTCCCTAGTGGGCTCGCAGTGGCCCCGGCCATGCAGCTTTGAGGTAACTTCCCCCTCTAGGTGACAGCATACTGAAAAGCCTATGCTGACAGTTACTCGGAAAAGTCACACAGCGTTATCATAAGCCCTATTCGGACAGGACTAGCTTTCCAAACTACGTTTGAGTTACAATTCTTATCAACCTACGTCTGTGATTTCATGTACGGATTTGGACGGCACTAACATCTCCGTGTTTATTACCGAGGTAGGAGTGTCTGTGTTTTACATGTGGGCATTGCAGAAGATCACGTGTTCAGGAATATAACTTAAAAACTGCCATTGAACACAATTTATGAAATTTGATCAAATGTATTTTGAAATTAAGTACTTTTAAAATTAAGCACTTTGAAATATAAAGTAAAACGTCCTAACGTATTTAGTGATTTGTAAACATTTTATAAAAAATTGTAGTATAAAAAAACTGAACATACATTTGTCATCATGATTTTATAGAACTGGGTTCTTATAATAAACCCAATGGAATAAAAAGTTTTAACTTATATAATTTACACGTTATGTAATTAAGTGCAGAAATGAAAGTAATCTTACCTGAAACTGATATTATCTTCTTGTTGATTTCATTTTTTTTATTTCTTCGCAGTGTACCGAACACATCTACATCCATTATCGGTGCGCAAAAAGCAGAAACTTGAAAACCGGCGCGATAGCGAGAGATTGTACGGTAGTTCACGTTGACCAAAACACACAAGAAAAAGCGTTTTGGAAAAAAAAACATTTTCGGCAATCACAGACATTCGCATTCAGACGGGATTAGATTTCTCTGAGGACCGCCGAGTTTGGCGAAAAACAGTAGGTAATTTGCTCTGGAATTTTTACAGAGGCTCGTGTGAGAAAAAGACAGACATGGCAGATTCGGACAGGATTAAAATCTCAAAGTACGTCTGTGAAACAGAAATTTCTCTAACGTCCCCCTGTGAAACTAGTCCCGCCCGAATAGGGCTATAGAAAGAAATGCAGCAGACATTCAGTGCAGATGAGTCTTGAGCCCACAATGAACCCATATGAGAGGGATTTGCATATATATAAAGATTGACAAATTAAAAATAATTGTTTAAGAATCTGCACTATTTTTATCTGCTCTTAGTATCAATCTCAAAACATTCTTTTTACTCAGATTTGCATACTGTAATCCAGTGGTTCTCAAACTTTTTAGAGTGGCGACCCACTAAGGCATTTAACATCCTTCTGCATATCCCCTCTCTTCCAGTCACACCAATAATTGCCCCCTTAACTTGATTTCCCAGTGCATTTTTTACCTTTATAAAATAATTAATGCTTTAAATAAAAAATAAATAAAAAAATAAAAAAAAGTTCAAAAGAGAAATTTGCAATAATGGTTAAACGAACTGATAGGCCTATACTTTTACATATTAAATTGAAACCAACTGTAGGTGGCAGTAAGTCACTGTATTAATGAGTGAGTCATCAAGTCATTCATTCATTCATTCAGTAACTAAGCAAGTGGCTGGCTCCGTCCGAAATCGCATACTCTCTTGAGTAGGTACCTATTTTGAGCTAGTAATTACTTCACAGCCACTAAAAATGTACGCTCTTTATAGTATGAATGTGTGTAGTATGAATGTAATCTGGACGTACTACATTCGCCATGATGTCATTATCATGCGACATACCAATGTCACTTACGTCGATTCATTGCCATTCACAAATCTTCTCCTGTGGCCTCATGGGATAAGAAAATGTCTATCATATGCACACTTCAGAATCTCGCCGGTAGTAGTAGGTCATCCAGGTACTATTTGCCTACTCTTTTATGAGTACTGTGAATTCGGACATATACTTCTTTTGTCACATACTGTTTTTCACCTATTATATACTGTAGTAGGAAAGTATGCAATTTCGGATGCTGCTGCTGTATTCATGAATGAGTCATTGAATCGTTGACTCTCACGATTTGTTCAAAGCCGCAGATTCGTTCACGAAACACCACTGTGTTGTAGTTCTGCCGTGGCTTTCGTTGGAACTATTATTTTGTTGCAAAATGGAGCAAAAAATACTAACAATACTGTGTTTAAAATGAACATCACTTATTACCCTTTCACATGTCAAACTGTTGGATAAATCAGTGTAACATTTGCAATCGTGTGGATTTTTGGGGCACATTGCGTTGTTGTTCGAATAATAAAATATCAACATTAAAAACAAGAACTCACACAGGGAATATATATATATATTTCTTTTTTGTATTGAAGAAAGTTTGACATTTAAATTGATCTCCATGCACAGGCTGTGTCTATATTTGTTATTCATGCTGATAAGTGCTGAAGCCCCACTTTTACAAAGGTACTTTATTGAGAACGGCAGTAATGTAGCGCAATTTGCTAAGGCAGCATACTGTGAATGCAACCTATCATATTGGTGTGCTTGTGTGGTTGCAGTCAGTTTTGACCACGAAATATGAGGTAATTTGATTAGGTGTATATGGCATTTCACCTGCTAGAAATACATGCTCAGTTTTAATGTTATTTTAAGGTAGAATTAAATTAATGGCAAAATTAAGCATTTTGTTCACGTACCCCCTCTGTCACATCATGCACCCCCAGTCTGAGAACCACTGCTGTAATCAAATAAAAAATTTGATTAAAACATTTCAAATGGAAAAAAAGTAACTAGTAGTCTCAGACTTTGGACCACCTACAGTATGCATGTTAATGCCCTGCCAATTAATCAATTGCTGAATTCATGGAACATGAAAACCTGTTTGTGTGAAAAAGACTCTTTTGACTCTCAAGCTTTTGACAACTTGATATTTTTGGACCACTAATGTAAATGCAGTCTAATTAGTGCTGATATTTGAAATAATCTTCAAATCTATTTTGCTAATTGCCAAGATGCCTGTCCATAGGCCAAGTGTTGACAAACATGAAATTCTCAGAAAAAGAAAAAAAAGGTTGCATGAAAAATCCAGCTCTGATTTGCCAGTCAAGGGGGACAGGCAACATCTATGCTAATGTTCGGTCTTAAGTATTTTGGAGTACCTTGCCTCTGATTAAGCTCTCCAGGGCCTCGCAAGCCAGTTAACATGTAAATGCAGCAATTGTATTCCCATTAAAATTCATACAAAGCCTGATAAAACTGTGTGGAGCTTTTCTAGTCACAACATAGTTTTCATTTTTTTTTATACAATTATGTAGTGACTGTGTCCCTATGTGGAGTGATGGTAATTATAATGTTTGAAAGAAAATAAACGTTTACTAAAACAAAACATGAAACATAACAAAGCATTTTATTGCAGTTAACATTTAACATAATACAACATAATATGCTGTTTGAGAAGGTTATATAAAACAAAGGCATAATTTACACTGTCCTCACTCCTATATGAAAGCTCGTGGCAGGGATGTTTGCAATTCAGAGGAAGCATCTCCTATCATTGAGAACTAATTTTTATTAGTGTTATGCGCTGTTGCTATGCTATTTTTAATTCTCTGTGTTTACTTGCGATATGTGCTATTTACAAAATGCAAACAACCGTGTTTCTACTACATTACTAGGAAAAAGTTTGGACATTTATGTTTTTAAAAAATACAGTACAAACAGTAATATTGTGAAATATTATTACAATGTAAAACAAAGTTTTCTACTTAAATATATAGTAATATGTAATTAATTCCCGTGATGGCAATAAATTCTGAATTTTTTGCATCATTACTCCAGTCCTCACTGTCACACGATCCTTAAGAAATTATTCTAATATGCTGATTTGTTGCTCAGTTATTATAATTTATTATTGGTGTTCAATTATTAATAATGGTTCTTATGTTAGCATAAGAGACTTCTTTAAAAAAAACATTAAAAAGACGTAGTCTTTTGGGGATATTTTGGGGATATTTAATTTAATTTTATCAATCAATAAATTCCACTAGAAACAAACCTTGTTGTATTATTTTAATTTAATACTGTGAAGCTGCTTTGATACAATCTGTATTGTGAAAAGCGCTATACAAATATACTTGACTTGACTTGACTTGACTTGACGCAGTCACCTCAAAATCAAAATTGACATGATTTATTTGTGCACATCATTATTATTATTATTTAATTTGTGTGCTCTCGTAACATTTAATCAAAATAACTTCCCCTCCCTCTTGCAGGGACATCTCTTCTCTGACGTGTTTACAGGCGTGAGGGTGGGGCAACCTGCCACTCACATGAGATCAACCAATAGCAAACCTCAACCATCTAATTAATCCCGATGAACAAAAGTCCCGTCCTACTTTTTTATTACATTTTTTGAGAAGCCGTTTCATTCAGATATACTGCATGTCACAATAGTGAAAAAAAGACTATCGCAACTTCCATTTCATTCCAACTTTAATTACTCCAGTCCACACTTTTGACTGATAGTGTACAGCTGCAATTTTGGTTGAGTAGTAGTACAGAGCTGTATTAGTATTATTTTGTCACATTTATTTACACACTAAAAAGTGTGTTTTTTTTACACACAAAAAACCCTACTTAATATTTCATCATTTTGTGACATCACATCGTCTAGGTTACCTAGGTAACCCTCGTTCCCTGAAGGAGGGAACAGAGACAAACGGAGACGCATGAGTTCTGGGAACCAGGTCCGGGTGGGCCAATAGGGAACCACCAGAAGGACCTGCTCCTCGTCCTTCCTGACTTTGCACAGGGTCTGTGCAAGTAGGCTCACTGGGGGAAACGCATATTTGCGGAGGCCTGGGGCCAGCTGTGTGCCAGTGCGTCCGTGCCGAGTGTTCCCTCGGTCAGGGAGTAAAACAGCTGGCAGTGGGAGGTCTCTGAGGAGGCAAACAAGTCTACCTGAGCCTCCCCGAACTCTCTCCAGATCAGCTGCAACTCCTGGGGGTGGAGTCGCCATTCTCCCGGGAGCACAGCTCGTCGGCCACGCGGTTGAGCACACAGGGGACATACATGGCTCGAAGCGACCTCAGATGATTCTGACTCCAGAGGAGGAGATGGCGGGCGAGTTGCGACATGCGACAGGAGCGTAGACCACCTTGTCGGTTGATGTGCCAATGCAGTTGGAAGCCTGTCCACACCCCTGACACTGCATGCCCGTTGTACGTGGCACCCCAGCCGGGGGCAGAGGCATCTGTGAACACCACAGCATACCTGGACAGCAGTTCCAAGGGCACTCCTGCCCGCAGGAACAAGGGGTCTGACCACGGGCTGAAGGTCTGGCGGCACGCTGGTGTGATTGTCACCTGGTGAGTGCCGTGATGCCACGCCCATCTCGGGACTCGGCTGTGAAGCCAGTGCTGAAGAGGTCTCATATGGAGCAGCCCGAGCGGTGTTACCGCTGCTGCCGCTGCCATATGCCCCAAGAGCCTCTCGAAATAATTTCAGTGGGACCGCTGTCCTGCCTTTGAACGTATTCAGGCAGTTCAGCACCGACCGAGCGCGTTCCTCTGTGAGGCGCCCTGTTTGTGCAACCGAATCCAACTCCATACCGAGAAAAGAGATCATCTGCACGGGGGAGAGTTTGCTCTTTTCCCAGTTGACCTGAAGACCCAACTGGCTGAGGTGCCTGAGCACGAGGTCCCTGTGTTCGCTTAATTGATCTCGAGAGTGTGCTAGTGTGAGCCAGTCGTCGAGATAGTTGAGGATGTGAACGCCCTGTTCTCTCATGGGAACAAGGGCCCCCTCCGTGACTTTCGTGAAGACACAGGGAGACAGGGACAGCCCGAAGGGTAGGACCTTGTACTGATATGCTCGACCCTCGAACGCAAAGCGCAGAAACGGCCTGTGTCGAGGGAGAATCGAGACATGAACGTACGCGTCCTTCAGGAACATTTTGAACGGTAGCTTGTGGAGACTCCGATTCAAAACTCGCAGGTCCATGATTGGTCGTAACCCACCGCCTTTCTTGGGTACAGTGGATGGTCCGAAACTTGGAGGGACGCTGGGCGAACTGAATCGCATAGCCGAGCCTGATGGTCCGGATGAGCCAGTGAGACGGACTGGGGACCAGGCTCGCAGAGACCGTAGGGACCATAGTGGTGGTCATTAACCACCGTAGTAGTGGGACAGCGAGGTGAAACACAGGGACGCTGTGCAACACTTACCTGGTTCTACGGGGCAGGAGGCGCAGGAGGATGTTTGGTTGCGTTCTCGAACAGCACGCTGATGCCCGCTGGCGAAAGAAGAGGCGGATTAGAGTGGTGAGGATTCTCTCCACCCACTGCTCTCCGGGCCCTCTTCGGACCCAGAGATGGAAGAAACTGCTCTTTTATTGAAAATGTGGGTAACACTGGTTTTAAGGCCAGCGGCGGAATACAAATAAAAGGGAACAAAAGATTTTCCACCCAGCCCTCTTCCGGGGGAGGGAGCGGTGCGGTCACCATCTCCTGAAGAGCAGTCCCATCCATCTCCAGGTCGCCCGTCCTAGAGCCGCTTACCCTTGGCTTTGCGACTGGCTCCTCGGCGCCACTTAGGTGGAGGCTGCTGCTGCGGTGCAGGAGCGAGGGCAGACGCAGGAGGACACCCCTGTCGACGAGCAGACTGAGGGGCTGCAGGCAGTGGGGTGGAGGCAGCAGCTGACCGCCGCAGCAGGATATGTTTAATTGCCTCAGTCTGCTTTTGTACAGCCGAGAACTGCTGGGCAAAGTTATCAACTGCGTCACCGAAGAGGCCGGTCTGGGACACGGGGGAGTTAAGGATCCTGACTTTGTCGGCCTCGCTCACGTCAGCCAGACACAGTCAGAGATGGCGTTCCTGGACCACCATAGTAGACATCGCACGACCCACTGACTGTGCGGTGACCTTCGTCACACGAAGTGCGAGGTCCGTTGCGGCACGAAGTTCTTGGAGAACTTGTGGATCGTGACCACCCTCGTGCAGGTCCTTCAGTGCCTTGGCCTGATGGACCTGCAATAATGCCATGGCGTGTATGGCAGAGGTGGCTTCGCCACAGGCCTCTCCGCGCCAAGTGGAGTTAGGGCATAGTTGCATAGCAATGGCCCGCTCCAGCTGCCCCGCCATCAAGGGTGGTGAGGGAGGAGGAGCCACCGGGACTGTTTCTGGCAGTAAAAGGTGCCGTCCACGGCCAAGTGAGCTCCTCATGCATCTCCGGGGTAGAAAGGCACCGGGGTGGGTTGCTGAGAACCAGCGCACGAAACCCTGAGATACCAATCGTCCAGCCTTGAGGGCTCGGGACATGATGGAGGGTTCCACACAAGCTCAATCCTGTTGGTGGCCCGGGAAAGCATGTCCATCATCTCCGGGTCTAACTCGGGTACCGCTGCCACACCCGAAGGGAGCAGCAGCGCTGAATCGTAATCCGCAGAGAAGTCTGACCCACCCTCCGATGCAGCGATCGACATCTGTTTGGGAGCGCCGAAGGAAACTACTGATACACACCTCGTGGATGTTCCAGCGCGTTCCATCGGCAGCTCTATTCTTGTGGAGCGTGGGAGGGATGAGGGTTCGTAGGGGGTTGGTTCCCCGAAGGAAGCACGCTCACCATAATCCTCAGGTCACCTGCACCCCTGCCTGAAGTAACCCTCTGTGGAGGGGTCTGTCCCTTTGCAGGAACGAGAGTCTCGACCGTAGCTCCAAGATGGTCATCTTCCCACAATGGGTACATGACTCATCCACGAACGCTGCATCAGCATGTTCAAAGCCCAGACACACGACACAGCGCTCGTGACCACCCCGTGATCTGAAGTGCAATCGCACCGTCTGCTCATTATATACCCGTGCTGCATGGCTGAACAGCTGATACAATTGACTGCACGCCAATGTGCATTGGCTCATTTAGTTTCACTTTAAGTAGATTGGCCTCTCTAGCGAGATTCCTATTCATCTGTCTCGACGTGGCGTCGACTGACCGACTGAAGCGGAATCAGCACGTCTGTGAACACACCCCTCCTCTGGATGTCCACATCACATTTGTAAAATAAAGTGATTAGCTGCCATCACATAGTGATAGAATTCATAGGCTTTCTATAACACTCTACATTAAAGACATGCCATGCTGATTAAGAAAAGATTTAACCTTTGTAAAGGTTAAGTGACTGGGTCATTGACGGCTTGACCATATTGATAGGCTAATTTGTAAAAGATTGATTATATGTCTACTTAATAGGACATTAACTTGTGTATAGGTGTTAAGTGACCATGCATTGTCATTGTCATTTTTATATGTATATAGATTAGCACACATCATACACAGTTTCTAAAGAGTCATATTCAGGATTTCTTATTTGAAACTTATTTAGTTTATTTGACTTATTTTATAATAAATATTTATGTTATGTTATGTTATGTTATGTTATGTTATGTTATGTTATGTTATGCTATGTTATGTTATGCTATGCAATGTTATATTTTATTTTATTTTATGTTATGTTATTTTATTATAAAATTACAAATTACAATTGCATTGCATTACATTAAACTATACATACTTATACTCTAGGTACACTCTCAGAAAAAAAAGGTACATGATGGTACAAATCATGTCCTTTAAGGTACAAACTGGAATGGTACAAATTTGTTTCTTTATATCAAGATACAATTCTGTACCAGTAAAATGTACTGCCCCAGTGGCAATGGTTTGTACCCTCTTTGGTACAAAATTGTACCTTTTTTTCTGAGAGTGTAGGATGTACAGTTAACCAATCAGAAGTAATCCAGAGAGACATGTAATAAATTATTTTAAAACTATATTTATAAATACTTTAAAAATGTTGGGGTTGGGGTTGGGGGGGGTGGGGTCTTGGCTATCATAAGTGATGTTTTTTTTTTTTTTGTGCGTTTCCTTTCGGAATCCTATATCCTCAACAGGCCAGGACAATAATCATAGTCTTATTTGTTAATTTCTGTATTCCTACTGTGTGGCATTTTATGCCCTTGATAGCTTGATGTGATGACTACTCGTCTCATGCACATTGTTGCCTTAGGCATCCTGTTGGCAAGGTCATAACCAACGGGTTACCATGATGCCAGATACTGTTGGTCTGGCAACTGTCACAACACAAAGTAAGCACACAAAATACACTTATGTTTAGTTTTCAATTCATCTTTACTTTGAAGACCACAATGTTATAAGGATATTGATTTGACAGCATTATTCTTTTTTCTTTACTTGTTTACTTTTATTTTTAATATGCTATAAATAAACATTTGAGTACTTATTTAAAGCTACTCCAGTGGTAAATGTTCCAAAATAATATCATGACAAATAAGGTTGAAATATCAAAGATTTTATTCCTTTAGTCACCTGTCATCTGTCGTTTTGCCATTTGTTTCAAAGTAAGTGCATGTTTTCACAAGTGCATGACGTCCTTTATAGTTAAGGACTGTAGACAACAGGAAAACATAACCAGTGACAATCTTTGATATGGCTGGAAGCTGTTTTGAAGCATAATAGAGTTATATCGCGTGTACAAAGTATTGTTTTGCTGATATCAATTTTAATATCACTGACGTGTGCTCATATTAATCAATTGCTTTTTTTAATGTATGCACATCCTAAGGCAGAGGATAGCCATTTACACGCAGACATTTTTAATGTTTCTTTTCTTTTTTTCTTTTTTTTTCTTTTTTTTTTACATAAAACTGTTCAAATATTCTCCAAAAGTTGAAATAATCTTCAATGGAATGAGCTTCAAATCACTTCTTCACTCTGAGGAATTAAGCTATTAATTAATGAGCTTTTCTGCTCTATGGCTCACTCATTAATACAACTTCAGTCATTTGTCCTTAAATTTTAACCTTTAGCATAATCACATTATTTACATTCCAATGTAGGACAGACCTGCGATGTATTTCTATTATTAAATTATTAAATATATATATATATATATATTTTTATTTTTTTAAATACATTGATGTGCCTTCACTTTCCTTGCAACAACCTAAATTGTGTGCATAACTCAATCTTTAGAGAAATGAATGAGCTTCACACTTTTTAAAACTTTGCATGCTTTGATTCTAATTTAATTTGTCGATACAAGGAGTATAAATGACTGCACATGGGTTTGATTTATAAATAAATTATCTGTTAAGGTCTTTCTCTATTTTTCACTGTTAAGCAGGAGGTTTGCTAGAGGACTGGAAATAAGTGAAAGAACCTTCTTCTACTGTATTTTAAGTATGCCCAGACAGAGTTTGGAAACACGCACAGCATTTCTAACAGCTTTACGCCATTGGATGCTTACGCCTCTTAATGCTACTTTGAATACATAAAAAAACTCAGGTCTTTCCGATTTGTCATCCCAGCATGGTCACTCTAGTTTAATCCACAACACAAGAGGGTTTTGGCGAGGTCACAGCTGTGTAAAGTCGATAATAAACTGTTCTAAACACTTAGCCCCTGCTGGCAGATCCCATAACTACACCACTCTGTAGGCAAAAAGTGTATTCATTAAAATAACAATTTTAAAGGCAACATATAATATGCATATATTTTTTAATGAATGAGAAGGAATAAATCAGAGATGCGACCATTTATAAAACTGACAGTGCCCATTGAAAATGACATGCAATTTGTGTGTGAAACAGTGTTATTTTAAAGGGGTCCTATTAAACCCTTTTACAAAGTCTTGATTTTGTTTTTGGGGTGTACTAGAATATGTTTTTATGCTTGATTGTTAAAATATATATATATATATATATATATATATATATAATATCTTAGGATATATTATATAAGATATCCTAGATAAAATATAAAATATAATATAATATGTATATGTATATATGTATATATGTATATACTGTATATATATATATATATATATATATATATATATATATATATATATATATATATATATATATATATATATATATATATATATACATATATACATATATATATATATATATATATATATATATATATATTTCTTTATCTTTTTTTTTTTTTTTTTTTTTTTTTTTTTACATTATTACAGCTCCTCTCTCCCCAGTCTGGGTGAAAGCATCATATTCAATGGAGCCCCTCCTTTTCACATACAAAATGTGCTGTGATTGGTTAGCTGGCCCAGTGTGTTGTGATTGGCAGCGCTTAGCAAATTTTCGGGAAATGTCACATATAACCGCAAGCTCTACTCATATGTAAATATTAATGATGGCATCAATTTCAAACCAATTCGAGCCCGATTCAATGACAATGTTAATGGACAAGAAGATCGTGCTGAACAGATTTCAAGCACGGACTTTGCAAGCACGGATTCCACTAGAAGTTTCAGAGTGGTAGGCCTATGTTTTTTTGTCCACCATTTAATCATATTTGTTGGAAAACCATGGTAATACAAACAGTAATCGATCACAAAACCATGGTTAATTTTCCTAAGGGGTGGTGAACAGTCAAGAGCAAGAGCGTACAAAAGCTACAGTAAATACTACATCAATACTGTAATGTTAGTTAATGTTAGGATGCAAAGCTTTGCCATTCAATTACATCATAGTTATCATAGCAACTATCATTGGAACTGTTAATAGGATACACAACTTCAAATAATAAGGCATACATACAAGGAAACCAGAGGTAGGGAGGAGCCCAGTGTAGCCGAGGGGGTGGAGGGTAGAGGCGCAGCCAGAGACTTTGAAGTCTGTGGCGGATGCTGAGTGACAACCAACCGAGTTTGATCCGGAAGGACGAGGGAGCCTGGAGGAGTCCCAGGGCAGACGGACCATGGTGGAGACGAGGGAACACAGAGCCAGGGCAGAGACGATGGGCTGACAGGCTGAGATCGATTCATGGGCCTGGAGGCCCAAGGTGCAGCCTGGGACTCAGTTTCACACCAAGCTGGTGGAAGGGAAGCCCGAGGCAGAGCTGAAGAGCCACACAGAGCTAGCGTGGGGGCAGAGCCAAGAAGCTGGATGAAACCAGTGGAGTCAGCAGATCAAGGGGACTGGACCTAACAAGTGAAGGGGATGTGACCAGGAAGTCGGGCCGGAACACTGGAGGAGGAAGATCTCCGGACGGAACTGGATATAGCTGGCTGGGACTGGGACTCAGGAGAGAATTTGATCAGCAGACCACAGATTGATTTAGGCAGACGTCTGCTCCTGGCTCTGAGATGGACTAAGCAGCACCCGTAGACTCCAGGGCTTTGATGGTGGCCGGCTCTGGTTCTGGGACGAGCTCGGTGGGTGCTTTGGGCTCACAGACTGTTAGGGGGAGGTCGCCGTATAGGAGCATCCAGCCCAAATACTGCAGCACATTCCGATGTTCTAGGAGGTGGAGAAGGCGCCATACTGGCGAGTCCATTTTTTATCTTTTTAGGTTCCGTGTTCTGTCACAAAAGGCTGTATGTAAGCACACAACGCAGCAGAATAGGTACAAATGGTCTTTAATTCAAAGGAACACTCACAATGAAACATCGACAACACGGAACAATGAGTAAACAAAACAGGAAGTATATATACACAGATTAACTGAGGGAACTAAACAGGAACAACTGAACTGAATTAAAACAAGAACTAATGCAGACAACACGACAGGAACTAAACTAAACAGAACATGACCGTGACACTTACAGGTTTTTTTATTATTAATTCGTTTTTATTTTTATATTTTCAGTTAATTTTAGTTAAAGTTTTAGCAATTTTGTGATTCTGTCATTTTTATTCTATGTAGTTTTTGTTTACGTTTTTTTTGCTATATTAAGTTAAACAATGAAAATGAGAAAACTTTCCTAGGCAACTATAGCTTAAGTAAAATAAGTTTATTTATTTATATGGAAAGAGCCCACCTTATTGGCAGAGGCTATTCACGCTAACTACGCCCACCAATGTTGGGTTGAGCCAGGCAATATTACAAAATAAACTAATTTCCTTACAGGATCAGTGATGCGGAGAGTAAATTGGACAGCAGTAACTTTTGCAGTAACGATAGACCCAAGATCAAATTCGAAAATACTGCTATTTTCACTTTGTGTAAATAGCATATATCGCTAAGGAAATACTGCTATTTTCACTGAGTGAAAAAATCAGTATTTTCAAACTTAGGGCAGAGGCTATTTGCACTTAATAGTGTTACATGCTAAATAATTACAGACTCTGCATTCAGATCACAGGGTTTAAGGACAGTTCACTTCCTTCAAAACATTGAGGGTCCAAATATGCTTTGGGGTGAGTACTTTCAGAAGACCCTGTATAATGCATTCTTCTTCAGAGTTGTCACTGATTTACATCTGCATTAGGCCTGTAATATATGTATGGCTGTTTTTGAAGGTAGCATGTATAATGTATAAAACATAAGTAAGAATTCCTGACAAATCTCTTGGTCTTTGAATTAAATTTAGAGGAATACAGACAGGCACAACGGATAAACATTCATGTAAATGTAATTCTCTCAAAGAGAACCTGAGCAAATCATTCCTATTGATGTCAGTCGTGACTGTCCTGTAGTGGGTGTCTTATGGAAGGAAAATGACATGACAAGCATGACAAGTCATGTATAGCATACACCTCACAGTGCGCAAAGGGCGTTCTAATTTTCTAATTTAATATCTCACTGTTTAAAGCATACAACATAACAATAATATTAATAATAATTGTCCACATATGCTTTTTACTAATTCCTTTTATTTATTTATTTATTTATTTATTTATTTATTTATTTATTTAACTAGGTAAGACGATTGTCCTTTATTGGGTGATGAAGATAATGTTACATATTTTACTATTTCAACTTTTGAAATTAGTTATTATTTCAGCAGTTTTATGTCTCACTATTATTACAGAATATTATTTTGGTTTAGAATTGGTATAATGCAATTTCTTCTAGATCAGAAAAAAATATGTATAAATGGCTACACTGGTGTCCATTATTCATAGTTTTATCATTAAAACAACGAAAGACTGTTTAGCTCACACTAACACATTGAATATTAAAGGAGTAGTTCACTTTAAAATGAAAATTAGCCCATGATTTACTCACCCTCAAGCCATCCTATGTGTATATGACTTTCTTCTTTCAGACGAATACAATCGGAGTTATATTAAACAATATCCTGGCTCTTCCCAGTTTTATAATGGCAGTGGATTGCTACCAACAGATTGAAGCTCAAAAACGTGCATCCATCCGTCATAAAAGACCTCCACACAGCTCCGGGGGGTTAATAAAGGCCTTCTGAAGCAAAACGATGAGTTTGTGTAAGAAAAATATTAATATTGATATTTACGCTACGCCATGACGCACTGCGCTTCTTCCGATGTCACAAGTTTCGTAAGTTGCGTATTAGGGGCAAGTAGACTGCGTAAGGCCGTTTGGCCGGAAACTAGAATTTTACTTTGTAACGTGTTAAATATGAATATTTTTCTTATATCGTTTTTGATTCAGAAGGCCTTTATTAACCCCCCGGAGCAGCGTGAAGTTCAATCTGTTGGTTGCAATCCACTGCCATTAGAAAACATAGATATTTTTTAATATAACTCCGATTGTATTCGTCTGAAAGAAGAAAGATATATACACCTTGGATGGCTTGAGGGTGAGTAAATCATGGGCTAATTTTCATTTTAAAGTGAACCAATCCTTTAAGTGCATTTGCCTGCATTAATAGTGTGATTACCTTATAATGTGGAAACATTCATAAGAAAGACTAACTATAATCTAATCTAATATTAACCTTTTGGCTTGCAGTAATTTGGTAGCCTGGGTGCCAGCCCGAACCCCGCCCACAATATTTTTTGGTCGGGAAGTTCGGTCTGGACTCGCTCCGTTGAGGAGCTATTATGCCCGAACAAAAATTGTTCGGACCAATCAAATTGTCAGGGCGGGCTTTATACGATGATGGACAGATAAGCAACGGTAACGTCATCATCCACGTCATCAACGAGCGCTTGGGTTGAATTCAAATGACTGCCGCTGAAGAATTGAGATTTCACGAGTTCACGCTTACAAATAAGTCAGATAGAATAAATGCATATTTGGCGTGCTGTCTGAGGAGAGGCTTCGGGCTCGGTATTCGGCCCGAACCCAAAGTACTCCCCCCGTATTCCTGGCTGTGGAAGAACAAGCCAAGAGTGAGTGCAGGGATGCTGAAAACTGTCATGTTAGGTGAGTTGACCGAGTGAATAAATATATGCTTTCCTCTCATGCTGATAGACGGTTGATTGGATTGATTATTTGAATGTGCTCCTCCTGAAATTTGTTTATAAAACATCATGTGTAGATTCCGCCATCGCGTCTGTTATAGAAGATATCGACAGCGCATTAATTTTAAAAGAGGAACAGAGAACCGCGATCGGAAACATGAATGAAAAACATACGTCACTTACTCCGTTGCTCTGATTGGTTGTAGGTCTATCCAATTGAGTGCAGAGGAATTTTTTTTCCTGGTTCGGTTGAAACACGCCTCATAATCAAAGCTCAATGGAGAAGTATCAGACTCACATTCTGACTAGAATTGAGTATGATGACGTCAGGCTAGTAATTTGGCTTTTGGCTTGCAGATGCAGTAATAAGGGGATACACTACACCTTTTATACCAAAAACGTGAATTTGTGAAAAGGGTCACGTCATGCGTATTACATGTTCAGTCTACAGGCGCTTAGTGTTTCTTTACAAAGTGACATCGCCAACTACTGGCCTGACCAGAATAATACAGCGTTTTCAGTTCTGGCATGAATAAAACAGCGTTTTTAGTCATTTTCGCAGATCTGTGTGAACGGGGATTGATAACGTTGTCGTCTGATAATGCCAAGGAAAACCTTTTCAGTTTTTAGTAAATTGTTGTCATGCAAACGTACCCAAAGTTTCTGTATTGATGGACACCTTCATCTCTGCAAATGTTCAGTATCCAACCTATACAGACCACAACAAAGCCATATTATACTGCTGTTGAGAAAATGTGGGCGAATTAAATATCTATGACATCCTGTAGGTGTTTTTTTTTTTTTTTTTTAAATCAATGCCTATTAATATATTTCACCATAATTGCCAGGACGCTGTGAATTTGACTTTTTTACAACTGTAAGGCATATGTAAAACATCAGGGCTTTCATTACAATATGACCCGAGGCGGTGTGCGGCAGGCAGAAACGGCTTGCTTGTTTATGTCCTTCACCTACAATGAGTGCAATGAATGCAATGAGGTTGAGAACAGTTACATTTACATTCATTCATTTAGCAGAAGCTTTTATCCAAAACAACTTACAAAGGAGAACAATAGAAACAGTTAAACTAACAATAGGACAACAATATGCAAGTGCTATGACATTTCCCAGTTTAATCTAACACAGTACATGTATTTTTTTTTATTTTTTTTTTTTTTATAATAAATAGATATAGAATAGAAGAGAAAGTGTTAGTATTAATGGATCAAGTGCTGCCAAAAAAGATGTGTCTTCAGCCGTTTCTTTAAAATGGCTACGGACAGCTCTGGTTGAGTTAGGTAGATCATTCCACCAGTAGGGAACAAGGTAAAGGTCAGAGAAAGAGATTTTGTGCCTCTTTGAGATGGCACCACAAGACGACGTTCACTTGCAGAGCGCAAGTTTCTGGATGGCAGTTTCGATGGATTCTTTTCATCACTAAAAATTAAAAATTGAGTTCTATCCCACTTAATTATCTGGTAGAAACCACTGCAATGCGTTATGACTGTTAAAGGTACAGCAGCTGAGAAGAAATCATGCAGGTACCATATGTGCTTTTGATAAATGTGTTTACGGTAACTAATGCCGTTAATTGACAAGCAGTAATTCTGGACTCGTTAAGGGAATATAAGGAGACTTGACTTGAGCAAATTACAATTATACCACTAACAAGCCAGACTGGAAAGATACCGATGCCCTCCAACCTCTTTGGGCCCTTTAAAGTTCAGTGACTACACAAGACACTCTGATCATTGCCATGTTTGAGGTCTCCCTCTGTTGTCTCTATGATGTTCTGGTTCCTTGAAATCAAATGTTTGAATGGGGTTGTCAATCCATGTTCACAGCTTAAAGAAATCAATAAGACATGGGAAGCATGATGAAACTTAAAGAAATCTCTGGACTGCTCTGAGTGTGGTGTACAACGAGAAGATGACGTAGTTTTGACATGTGTACTTTGCCAACAGTGTTCTAAATGCCCTTTCATGACAGTGAAGTGAGCATAAATGTTGCACTCCTCATAAATATTCAATCAAACATGTACAATATACGCTAACAAGCTCTACATTGAAGAACTGTTGAGCCACCCATAAACCACAGCTATTGTTTTTGCAATACTGTTTGGTGATGCTAGTGGAGCAAATATTACATTCTTCAGCTCAGAACCAATACAAATTATTTAGTATAATATGAGTTAAGAGTAGCACATTTCTGGATTAATGTTGATGGAGTACTTGAGCCAGAGGGTACTTATGTAAAAAAAATAAAATAAATGTTGGAAACCCTGATTTAAGGGTTTAAGTGTTAGTACCATTTTTAAATTATCAAGCTGATGTAGTACTTTTGATTCAGTTAAAGTCCCTGTAAAGGCAATTCAAAAAAAAAATTCTAAACACATTATAAATGTTAGAAATGTATTGCTAAAACATATTACAAAGACTGTGAACTGTGAAGTACTGAATTGTGGAGTTAGACCGTTAAACAGTTTTTCACCATTGCTGTGTTCCGGATTTTTTGGGCGGGGCTAAAACGGGGGCTCGATGACGCACTGAAGCCCCTGAGCTCCTGGACACGCCCCTACTTGATGACGCACTGGAGCCCCTGACGCTGCCCCTCCCCTAACAATATAGCACATTCATTCACATCAGTTTGCCGATCGCGAGTCACTGTCAGGACTATTAGTTACTACAGCTTACAGCTAGTTTACTAGCTAGCTATGCCTTCGTCACGGAAATGCGTACTACCTGGATGCGATCACGTACAAAACAGATCGGTGTCCTTATTTAAATTTCTGAAAAACGATCAAGAAGAGGTGGATTAATTTTGTGAAGAGCCACCTTGATGGACAGCTGAGGATCACCGCCAAAACCCGCCTCTGTAGTGATCATTTTACACGGGATAGTTTTATAAACTTTCGTCGGAGACTGGTGTTACTGGTGAATGGGGCCGAGCCGACTATCTCCCGCCTCGGCCTTCATCCTCCCGTCGCGCCTACAACTGGTGCCATCGTCGGCAGTGCGAGCCCACCAATGAGTGTAAGTCTTGTATGCTTATGTTATAATTATAGTAGGTAGTCCAGGCTCGAACATGTATGGCTTTGTAAAACCTAGGAGCATCCATTCCGGCTGTAGCGGTGACAGTTGAGTGTGGCGACGGCAGACGGCAGCTTTCCCGCGAGTGGGCGTGGTTTCAGCGCAGCCAGTGGACACGCCCCCAGCGTTTGAGAGCAGAGACTACTGCTCATTTTTTCAAGATTTTGATAGCTTATTTTATGGACTTGCCGGCTTTTTTTATCATTCAAATTTGGCTGGGTGGCTAATAACACCTTTTTCTGTGGTGTGACAAACTCAGAACACATACTTAATTTTGACTTTACAGGGACTTTAATTTACTATAGAATTTCCCCAGGACACATACATGATAGAGCTTTTACATATACATCAACAGGTGTTATAGAACAGCTAAAGCAAAGATAATATTCAAGGTTTAACAACACAAAACTTTACTTTTTATTTTTTAAGTATCATGGAGCCTTGTCCTTCCTCCTTTTTTTTCCTGTCGGAGGACTAAGCTAACTATGTTAGTGGAAAATGGGTCACTTCTACTCATGTTCAAATGCTCATTCAAGTGACTACGCTCTAACCTCGGGTAAGAATGGCTTAAATGAAACTAAGACCCTGTCCTATGCACTAGTGCGACAATCATATCTGTCAAAGTGGCAAAAATCAACAAGAAGAGCGTTCCTGCTCTGCCTCAGGGAAGTCCACTCAATGTATGCACTTCAGTCCTCGTGAGACAATGGCTAATGTTCAGTCACAAACTAGTTTGCACTCGAAGCGGAAAGAAATCAGTGCACGCCCAATATAAAAATAATACATCAATTGGTACATGTATAAATAATGTAATTTAGAACAGTAAACACGTTTAATTAGAACTGTTTTTGTTAACATTTGATTTTAAATAAGAAAGTATATCAAAAAGCTATAATTAGAGACTAAGTTCAACATGTGACAGCTCTAATGTACTGTGCATGTACATATGCCTCCATCTGCTAACTGAAGGCAACATGATATTGTGCCATTAAATCTTTTAATGATTCAAGAGTTTTGTTTGTGGCAGATAGTTTGAGCAAAATGAGATATCCACATATATGTGCCAAACTATTTTGATGCACTATTGCCCAACTCAAAATGTCACATAATACCAAGAAAAGTGTGACTGGTGGTTGAACATGTCAGATAGATGACATGTTTGTATCTGAGTGGACAGTTCTGTCCAGATTAAGCTGGAATATGCACCAAACTTAGGGCTAAAATACAAGACGCTGGCTTGTGAGACTGACAGCGTTTGTCTATAGTGAAAATGACAGATTGTCTTGTTGAGCAGGTGTCTGTGTTGAGCCAAGCTGTCTGTACGCAAGAATAATTTGCTGTACTGTGAACAGAACAGTGCATAATTTTTGGAATTACCTGAATTCTGCAGTGCTTTAGATGACTTACAAATGAGAATGATTGAAAATATGACAATATTGAGAGTATGTATGGGTGACTATGTGATCAATATTATACTATATTATATTATATTATATATTTTTTTTATTTAGAATTGTAAGATACATTTTATTGTTTATTGGGCCATTATTTATTCAGTTTTGGTATTTTTTTTTTTTTTGTTGGGACACAAGCAAGACCTGTAGCATTTCAAAAGTCTTTCGTATACCACAGTCACACTTGTGAAACAGCAGTGTTGCGGGTCTGGTACAGGTATCATTAAATCAGTATGTTGGTGTGTAGAACTGGAGGAAAAAACATCCTCAGTGGATTAGATTGTGAAATAATTTTATATTCTGTTTTAAACAATGCCATGAAAAGATAAGTTAATCAAGGAAGTGTCTACCTGTATCCATAAACGGATTTGTGACACATGCAGGAGTGTGACGACAGCGCCTCGAGGGATTAACTGCTTCCACTGTTTCCCTGGTGATGGAGGAAACGCTACATTTTCTCTGCCACATAAACTTTATTTACAGTCACAGCTGCTCAATTTTTCAACACCTTCTCTTATTTTCCTATTAGCTGTTCCCGTAGGAAGAGGGAGTAGAAAAGATTGTGCAACTATAAAACTTTCCAGCTCACAGAATAGTGTAACTGAAACTCTGCATGGATTTGTTCACCAGGAGTTACAGGTAGGCACATGAAAATTGACCTACTCCGATGTTATACAAAATAACATATATTATATATAGACATAGCTTGCAAGTCAGTGATAATATTCAGTCACCTCTGTCTTCTTGTGTCCTCATTATCAAGATCCTCACACATTTTCAAACCATCAGTGTATCTGTAAGTGAACCAGAAAGCGGGATGAGGACAGAACTGCAGATGAGTGAAATATATCTGAAAGATTAATGAAGTGTGGTGAATATAAAATGGGAGGGGACACTTTTAAATGGACAAAAACCTGAACGTCGCAGTCACCCAAGCCCCTCTCAGGTTCATCTTAATCTAAGCCTGCAGGATAAAGCAGTTGTGGGTAATATCGCAATAGTTTTAGTGCAATGGATACCCTTAAAAATCATTGACCCTTTTTACAAAGGCTCCTTGCCTAATTTTAGACACCCATTAACTGGACATGGAAAAAAATAGATGGGGTTGGACTATGCAAGCACACATATTGCATGATAAATGCATGCTCTTTTGGCAAGTAAATATGGAGCTGCCAGTGAAGAGACCATCCGCTGGGATTTGTTTTAAAGTGATAATTTGATTTGCCCACACAAGAATTCCGAATAAACATTTTATTGTCTCCAACTTTAAATGTTCAGGCAAGGGACCTGTGCCAAATGCTGTTGTCGAACATTTTCATTATTATATTCTCTTTATTCCACAGAAATATGAGGCTGTTCTATATTTTAATTTTATTCATACAGTAGCCTATATATTATCCTCCCACAAATACATATAAATGAATGCATGTATAGTACAATGGATGTATTTTTCATGATTAGACACTTTTATAACCATCTTTGATGTATCTCCTACATTGAAAAAAGATATATAGTCAGCTGCAAATATGGCTTGACCCCCAAAAAATTCTAACAAAAGGTTTCTCAGTGGTTTACAGTAGTATCAGATGTACTTAAAAACATACTAAAAGTTTACCAAAATTTGACCCCAAGAAAGGCCCCATTTTCAAAATGGCAGCCGTCAGGACCCTTAAAATGACCATTACTCCTTTGTATTCCTCCTAGACCAGGAATACTGGTGCCTGATACATGTTTGGGCCATGTAATATTCTAATTAACATATTTGCATGATAGATAAGTGATTACAAGTACAATTATATATTAAAGCAATTGGTTACAAGCATATTTATACGAAAAATAGGTAAAATTTCCCTTAAAGGGGTGGTTCAGGATTTTCGACATCGGACCTCATTTTCAAGTGAGCCTGGTTGTTATTCATCAGTGGAGACAGTTTTCAAAAAAATTCATCCAGTCCTTACTTTTGGATAGTTAGCCGGTGCTAGGCTAGCGCGAGTCAATGGTGCACGCGTTAGCCTGCCATTAAAAACAGTTTTACCCACTCCACAGTACACCAAAAGCAAATAAATTATAACGCCAGACTATCGGTGTAAATGTCTGTCGAGAGAATAATGTTAGAAATCAAACTACCCTTTCATCACATTGCATTAGTTATAATTTGTTCCCTGTATTTATAAGCAGTCTACAGCAGCGGCGGAGTTATATTTGGTTACCTAGGAAACCGAGAGAGCCACGGTCCACATAACTATCACGCAAGTGTATTTACCTGCCGCTGACAATGTGATGAAAGGGTAGTTTGATTTCTAACATTATTCTCTCGACAGACATTTACATCGATAGTCTGGCGTTATAATTTATTTGCTTTTGGTGTACTGTGGAGTGGGTAAAACTGGTAAAAGCTTAAAATTGACCAGTGAAAAAAAAATGATGCTTTTGCCTGCCGTGTCTCGCCTTAAGTAATTGCATATTTATCCTTTCTCATATCGTTTTGCCTAGTGTTGGTGGTTTCTGTGGTTCATAACCATTCTTTTGATTCCAATAAAGAATAAATTCATTAGAACTGTGTGGTACTGTCAAATTAGTCAAAACAGGGCAGCCACGTGAAGGCATGTGCTGATTGCCTGAACCCGTATAGAATCACACCAATTCATTGGCTGATGGCGCGGGCGCCTCCTCAGTGGCGCAACTTGAGAGCGGAATGACATGGACAAAACTTTGGTGACATAACCAGGTCTAGGCCATAGAAACACCTTCACAAGACCTGGTGCAAACTCCATATAAGGCTCACTCACAGAAAGAGCCTGCAGATCCCCCACGCTCTTGAGAGAGGCCAACGCTAACAAAAGTGCCACCTTGAGAGTAAGAATCCGGTCCGGAGCTGACTCCAAGGGTTCAAAGGAAGGCTCTAATAGCCCCTCCAGAACAACTGATAAATCCCAGGTGGGGACACTTATAGGACGTGCAGGCCTCAAGTGTCTAACTCCACGCTTAAACGAGGAGACCAGACAGTGTTTACCTAAGGGGACCTCGTCTGACTCCCGATAGACAGCGATAGCTGACATAAACTCTCAAGGTAGTTGCAGCCACTCCAGCCACAAATTTATCACTGAACCGACCGGGCAGCTGACAGGGTCCACTGCATGAGCCGAACACCAAGACTCAAAAACCTTGCACTTAGAGAAATACAGCAGTCTAGTAGAAGGCGCACAAGCATTATCAATGGTCTCCCAAACATCAGCGGGAAGACCAGACGCCACTGTCGCTAGCGATTGCCTCTTATCGCCCACAGCCTCCATATCTTGAGTCAAGGATGCCAATTCCTGCCCTGGAGCTGAGACAGCAGATCTCTTCTGATAGGTATCTGCCAAGGGTACTCCTCCACCAGGGAGCTCAGTTCCGAGAACCACGTCTGGGATGGCCAGAATGGGGCTACCAGAAGGAGGCAGATCCCACATTCCCTCACTCTGCAAAGGACTGCAGGGATTCGCTTGACCGGAGGGAATGCATACAGTCTCAACTCCAGCCACGGATGAGCGAGGGCATCTATCCACAGAAGTGTCGAATGAGCTGAGACAGGGAAAACCATAGGGGGCACTGTGTCGAGCTCTGCGACGCAAAGAGGTCTGCCTCGCCAAACATGCTCCAAATTAGAGCCACTGTTTAGCAGTGCAACATCCATTCCCTGACTTGAGCTTCTGTCTCGACAGAAAGTCCGCTGCGATGTTCAGGTCCCCTGGAACGTGAACTGCTCTCAGCGGAAGAAACCTGTCTTGAGCCCAAAGGAGGAAGCGATGCGCATGCCTGTCGAGGGTGCGCGACCACAAGCCCCCCTGGCGATTTACATGGGACACCACTGCCATGTTGTCCGTCCTGACAATGACATGAGTCCATCAGGGCCAGGAGAAATTGATCCAGGGCCAGAGAGACAGCTTGCAACTTGAGGCAATTTATGTGCCACGAGAGAAGCTCGCCCATCCAAACATCGTACGTCGGTCTGCCCTCGAAGACCACACCCCAACAAGTCAAAGAGGCGTCCGTCGTGACAACCTGCCAATGGCAAACTACACCCATCTTGACCCCCTGAAGTAAAAAGGGGGAGTCTTTCCACCTCCAAAGAGCGTGAAGGCAACTGCGCGACACTCTCAGCAGGCGGAAGGCAGACCAAGAAGGGCGGATGTCCCTGAGTTTCATCCAGCACAGGAATGGTCTCATATGAGGGAGACCCAAGGGCAGCACAGGAGAGACGGCTGCCATGAGCCCCAGAAGCCTGCGACAAATGCCCACCGCTACATGATGACCGAGCCTGAAACGGGCCAAGCACGCACGGAGACTGGAAACTCAAGCAGGGGCCAGATGGGCCTGCATCGAGAGAGAATCGAGTTGGACACCCAGGAAAGTGGTCTGCTGAGAAGGAGTTAAGACATTCTTCTGAGCATTCAACCTGAGACCAAGAGACCGAAGGTGGTGGAGAATGACGTCCCTGTGACGAAACACCAACTCTCTGGAATGAGCCAGAATGAGCTAGTCGTCTAGATAATTTAGTACACGGATGCCCTGGAGCCTCAAGGGGGCCAGAGCTGCTTCCATGCACTTGGAGAATGTCCGCGGAGTCAAAGCTGGACCAAATGGAAGGACCCGATACTGATACGCCTTTCCCCCAAAGGCGTATCTAACCTGAGGTTTAGTATAATGCCACCTTTATACTCAAAAACATCTATAGAGGATGTATTACATATGTATTACCTTATTCAAATTGAAATGAGTGACCATTTTAGAGGGTTCAAACACAGGCCTCTGTTCTGGCTAATTCAGAGTTGTTTATGATTATACAAAGTTTATGATTATATGAAGTTATACAACTCCAATTTAAGTTACTTTTGGGTGCAATAACTTTTACATTGAATGTCAAGTCTGTGTTTTAGCAAAAAAAGAGTATGTGTCCTAAAACACATACTGAGTAGGATGTTATCGCACAAAATCATGTATTCCATAAGTATTTAATCATGTCAGTGCAATTTAGACAAGTCCAATGGATTCATAGACCCAGAAAACATGGGGTTAGACACCAAGATTACTTGGCTAGGTCAAATAATGAAGGAGTTAGGATATTTTAAGGGCTTCCTGCCCATCTTGGACGCCATCTTGAAAATTACACCTTTCTAGTTGTCAAACTTTGGTAAACTTTTAGTATGTTATTAAGGACACCTAATACTACAAAAAACAGCTGCGAAACCTTTTGTTAGAATTTTTTTAGGGTTAGGTGTTTTTTTTTCATATATACAGCCGCCTAATAACTAAATTAAAAAGTATGCTAAATTATTATTTATTTATTTATTTTTAATTTATAACTAAATTAACTGGTTTTATTCAAGTGAAAATAAATATTCAATATTGCTAAATCACTCTTGTAATAAAGGTATGTTGTTATGGGAAGAAGGAGGCGGGAACCGGCGATCATTTAAACAAACTTTAATAATAAACAAACATAAAACGAAAGGAAAGGCGACAGCCCCTCATGGACGACTGCCGCACATACATAAACAAAACACAACGTAAAGTCCAGGCCTGGTCCTCTCTTGTCCTTCACTGTCGTCACTCCTTCTTTTATTTCCGTAGCTCCTCTGTGAGATACGAGGCCGGTGCGGCGTGCAGGTGGTAATCACGTAATCACGCCACCGACCTCGCACCGTTCCCTCACTGCCCTTGGCCTGCTTGCCACAACCCAAATACATTAACTTATACCAATAAAACAAAATTATATGTGCTAAACAAGGTAGAAATAGCTCTTTAATGTAACAATTGCAGATTACCACATTTTACAGTGCACAGTACATCAAAGCCATGTTTAAACTTTCATATATAGGGTTTGACATTAACTTTTTTGCTCACCAGCCACTGTGGCTAGTGGTTTAACCAAAGTAATAGCCACTCAGCATTTTCATTGGTCACAATTTTGACATCGATACCATGGGGAATCTACCATATCTACCATATACCATATACCAATATCTACCATATATAGATTTTTTTTTTTTTTATTATCTCATAATTTGGCAGCAGGTATATTAGGCTGCTGTCAATTTAAGACCTGACAGATGGAGCCATTGTACTGTTACACAAGCATAGAAACATAACTGACTGTTTATGTAAATACTCGCCAAGAGTTTATTTTGTGTAGCCTGACGTCGTCATACTCATATTCTAGTCAGAATGTGAGTCTGATACTGCTCCATTGAGCTTTGATTATGGGGCGTGTTTCAACCGAACCAGGAAAAAAAAATGCCTCTGCACTCAATTTGATAGACCTACAACCAATCAGAGCAACGGAGTAAGTGACGTATGTTTTTCATTCATGTTTCCGATCGCGGTTCTCTGTTCCTCTTTTAAAATTAATGCGCTGTCGATATCTTCTATAACAGATGCCATGGCGGAATCTACACATGATGTTTTATAAACAAAGTTCAGGAGGAGCACATTCAAATAATCAATCCTATCAACTGTCTACGGTCTACACTATCAGCATGAGAGGAAGCATATATTTATTCACTCTGTCAACTCACCTAACATTGCTTGACAGTTTTCAGCATCCCTGCACTCACTCTCGGCTTGTTCTTCCACAGCCAGGAATACGGGGGGAGTACTTTGGGTTCGGGCCGAATACCGAGCCCGAAGCCTCTCCTCGGACAGCACGCCAAATACGCATTTATTCTATCTGACTTATTTGTAAGCGTGAACTTGTGAAATCTCAATTCTTCAGCGGCAGTCATTTGAATTCAACCCAATGTAACGGTAAAAGATGAGGAAGCAATTGCAAGTATACTCATTTATTGAAGTGTGATAAACAAAGAACAATGATCAGCTGAGACACAGGATGGTAACGCAGGGACCCCGATGGTCAGATGTTCCAGTGAAGACGGTGAAGTGGTACGGTGAGAATCCCAGGTGACGAGTAATCCAAATCCAGGTGAACACGAACAGGAACAGGAACAAGGCAGGCACAAACTCGACACGAAGACTGGGAACACTACCGGGAAACCACATACAACGATCTGACAGGGGAAATGAGAAAGTGGTGAGTATTTATGGGGTGATGAGATGAGCTGCAGCTGGTGACGGGAGTGATGAGCTTAATTGTTGATGATCGCTGATCAGACGACCCGCCCACACAATCAATGCACAACACACACATGACAACAGAACACGAGACAAGAAGAAGACAATGGATTTATGAACCGTGACAGTACCCCCCTCCCTAGGAACGCCTCCTGGCGTTCCCAGGCTCCCTTACCTGTCGATTGTAATCATCGATAAGGGAGTGATCCAGAATGTCTCTAGCAGGTACCCAACTTCTCTCCTCCGGACCGTAACCTTCCCAGTCCACCAAGTACTGAAATCCGCGTCCCCTTCGCCTCGAGTCCAGAACACGATTAACCGAATAAGTAGGTTCCCCATCTACGAGTCACGGCGGGGGGGGAACCGGGGCTGGCGGATTAATGCGTGCAAAAAAACGGGCTTAATTTTAGACACATGAAAGACGGGATGAATCCTCCTGTACACTGGAGGAAGATTGAGGCGGACTGTCACCGGACTAATGATTTTAAGTTTATTAGAAACGGAGCGGAGCGGAATGTCCTTAGTAGAAAGCCACACTTTGGAACCGACGACATATACGGGAGGCCTACGCCGGTGGCGATCGGCTTTGGCCTTGGTGCGTGCCCCCACTTGGAGTAGAGTCTCACGGGCTCTAGTCCAAGTGCGGTGACACCTCTGGACAAAGGCGTGGGCGGAGGGGACCGCGACTTCGGATTCCAGACTAGGAAAAATAGGTGGCTGGTACCCTACACTACACTCAAACGGTGATAGGCCCGTGGATGACACTGGCAACGTGTTGTGGGCGTACTCCACCATAGACAGTTGCTGACTCCAAGAGGAAGGATTCTTGGACACTAAACATCGCAACGTTCTTTCCAAATCTTGGTTGGCTCGTTCGGTCTGACCATTGCTCTGGGGATGGAACCCGGAGGACAGGCTGACAGTCGCCCCCAGAAGTCTACAAAACTCTCTCCAAAATTTGGACACAAATTGGGGTCCTCTGTCAGAAACCACGTCTGTCGGGAGGCCATGAAGCCGAAAGACGTGGTTAACGACAATCAACGCTGTCTCCTTGGCTGAGGGTAATTTGGGCAAGGGAATGAAATGGGCCGCCTTCGAGAACCGGTCCACCACGGTTAAAACTACCGTGTGACCCTGGGAGGGTGGTAGGGCGGTGATAAAATCTAGAGCGATATGGGACCAGGGTCTCGAAGGCACCGGCAGCGGTTGAAGTAACCCATCCGGGGGCCGATTGGAAGTCTTACCCATGGCGCAGACTGAACAAGCCAAAACAAAACTGTGAACGTCACGAGCCATACCAGGCCACCAGAATCGTTGCTTGACTAAAAATTTAGTACGATTAACTCCTGGATGGCAAGCCACATTGGAGCAATGACCCCACTGAATAACGCTGGACCGTAGACCCTCAGGCACAAATAAACGGTTCGGTGGACAACGAGTCGGAGGCGTTACCCCTTCTAAGGCCCTCTTGACCTTCGATTCGACCTCCCATGTGAGTGAAGAGATGAATAGATTCTCTGGTAAAATGCACTCGGGAGTAGACGGGCGTTCGGAACGGTCAAAAATGCGCGATAAAGAATCGGGTTTGATGTTCTTAGAACCCGGGCGGTACGAGAGAGTAAAGTCAAAACGACCGAAAAAAGAGCCCACCGAGCCTGCCTGGAGTTCAATCTTTTAGCAGTCCGAATGTATTCCAAATTCTTGTGATCGGTCCAGACGATAAAAGGTACCCCCGACCCTTCTAACCAGTGGCGCCACTCCTCCAATGCTAACTTGACTGCCAACAACTCCCTGTTGCCAATGTCATAATTACGTTCGGCAGGGGATAAACGATGTGACAAAAACGCGCAAGGATGCATCTAGTCGTCTGAAGGAGAACGCTGGGATAACACTGCACCTACCCCCACCTCTGACGCATCGACCTCCACCACGAACTGACGTGATGGATCAGGGGTTATCAGAATAGGGGCTGAAACAAAGCAACCCTTCAGTTTGGCAAACGCAGCCGAGGCTGCGTCTGACCACCTGAACGTAGTACTGGAGGAGGTCAAGGCGGTCAGAGGTGCGGCTAGTTGGCTGAAGTTGCGAATGAAACGCCGGTAAAAATTGGCGAACCCCAGAAACCTCAGTAGGGCCTTACGGGAATCTGGGTTTGGCCAATCCACCACAGCCTTAACCTTCTCAGGATCCATGCGCATTCCCTCAACCGAGATGATGTAACCTAAGAAAGGAACAGACTGTGCATGAAAAACGCATTTCTCCGCCTTGACAAAAAGCCCATTCTCTAGCAACCTCTGAAGCACTTGTCGGACGTGTTGCACATGTTCCTGGAGAGACGAAGAAAAAATCAATATGTCATCCAGGTAGACATAAATGAACTGATCGACCATGTCTCGTAACACGTCATTGACAAGTGCCTGGAAGACCGCTGGGGAGTTGGAAAGGCCGAAAGGCATAACCAAGTATTCAAAGTGCCCCCTGGGGGTGTTAAAAGCGGTCTTCCATTCATCCCCCTCCCTGATGCGGACCAAATGATAAGCGTTTCGTAAATCCAATTTCGTAAAGATAGATGCTCCCTGCAACCTCTCGAAAGCTGAAGACATCAACGGTAAAGGATAAGTATTCTTTACCGTGATGTTGTTCAACCCCCGGTAGTCAATACAAGGTCGCAGCGACCCATCCTTCTTCCCCACAAAAAAGAATCCCGCCCCCGCTGGAGAAGAGGAAGGACGGATGAACCCCGTTGCTAGAGAATCAGAAATGTATTTCTCCATGGCCTCTCTCTCCGGAACAGAGAGTGAATATAACTTGCCCTTAGGCGGAGACGTACCTGGTAATAACTCTATAGCACAGTCATAGGGACGATGCGGAGGAAGAGAAGCAGCCTGAGACTTACTGAACACCTCCTTCAGGTCCAGGTACTCCGCGGGCACGTTAGATAACTCCACTGTCTCCTCCTGAAACACAGGGACAGAAACAGACGGACAGGCAGACACTAGACAAGACTTATGACAAAAGCTACTCCACGAAGACACAGATTGTGATTACCAGTCCACTCTGGGGTTATGACGGGTGAGCCAGGGATGACCAAGGACGATGGGTGCAAGAGGAGTGTCCATGATGTAGAATGAGATGGTTTCGGTGTGGTTGCCTGATGTGATGAGGGTGATGTCTTCGGTGGCAAGTGAAATGGTGGGGAGTTCTTGACCGTTGAGTGCGTGTACTGCAATCTGATGTGTGAGGGATCTGAGGGGAACTTGAAACTTGAGTGCAAAAGTGTAGTCCATGAAATTACCTTCAGCCCCAGAGTCCAGAAGTGCTCGACAGTCGTGAAGGTGAGAGGACCATCGGAGCCTTACCGGAAGGAGAGTAGATGTGGATGAGGTCTTCTCGGCAGAGATCCCACCCGACAGTAGCCTCATATTTACTGCCGGGCTGGGCCTTTTAACGGACAGCTGTAAGCAAAGTGTCCCGCTCTTCCACAGTACATGCAAAGGCCCAGGGATCTCCGCCTTTCCTTCTCCTCCCGGGAAAGCCGGGCTCGACCCACCTGCATGGGCTCGTGATCTTCGACGGGGCTGACCGCGTCCCTCTCTCTGGATCGTTGTCCCTCGATCCCTCCCGGGACCCGCTGGGACTGAAGACGTCGATCAGCTCGAGAAAGACGACCATCCACTCTTATCGCCAGGGCAATGAGATCACTCAATCTGACCGGAAGGTCCATGGCGTAGATTTCTCGTTGGACGCGGTCAGCCAGCCCATGCAGGAACATGTCCCACTGCGCCTCCTCGTTCCATTGGCTCTCGGCTGCCAGAGTGCGAAACTCGATCGAAAAGTCAGATACGGATCTTTCTCCTTGTTGAAGGTCGGCTAATACTCTGGCAGCCTCACGTCCGGACACGGAACGGTCGAACACCTGTTTCATTTCTTCGGAGAGCCTCTGGAACGAGGAGCAGCATTCTTCCTGATTCTCCCACACCGCCGTTCCCCAAAGCGCCGCTTTCCCAGTCAGAAGCGCCAGAACAAACGCGACCTTGGTTCGCTCGTCGTGGAAAGTACGGGGCTGCAGAGAAAAATGCATAGAGCATCTGGTTAGAAAAGATCGGCAGTAATTGGGTTCACCTGCGTAAGCCTCCGGAATCGGCAGGCGGGGCTCTGACTGGGATGGGTCCGCTGATGGTGGTGGGGGAATCGGCGGTGCGGGTGGCGCAGCGGGACCCTGTGGTTGTTGTAGCTGCTGGGTGAGCCCGGACACCTGCGTTACCAGAGCCTGAACAGCGCGAGCTGTCTCATGGAGATTCTTCTCCTGCGTGTCCATTCTCTTCATGCATTGATTCAGAAAATCCTCCATTGGACTGGAGGAACCACTCGCTGCTTCCATGCTTTTGGTCAGATCGTTCTGTAACGGTAAAAGATGAGGAAGCAATTGCAAGTATACTCATTTATTGAAGTGTGATAAACAAAGAACAATGATCAGCTGAGACACAGGATGGTAACGCAGGGACCCCGATGGTCAGATGTTCCAGTGAAGACGGTGAAGTGGTACGGTGAGAATCCCAGGTGACGAGTAATCCAAATCCAGGTGAACACGAACAGGAACAGGAACAAGGCAGGCACAAACTCGACACGAAGACTGGGAACACTACCGGGAAACCACATACAACGATCTGACAGGGGAAATGAGAAAGTGGTGAGTATTTATGGGGTGATGAGATGAGCTGCAGCTGGTGACGGGAGTGATGAGCTTAATTGTTGATGATCGCTGATCAGACGACCCGCCCACACAATCAATGCACAACACACACATGACAACAGAACACGAGACAAGAAGAAGACAATGGATTTATGAACCGTGACACCCAAGCGCTCGTTAATGACGTGGATGATTACGTTACCGTTGCTCATCTGTCCATCATCGTATAAAGCCCGCCCTGACAATTTGATTGGTCCGAACAATTTTTGTTCGGGCATAATAGCTCCTCAACGGAACGAGTCCAGAACGAACTTCCCGAACAAAAAATCTTGTGGGCGGGGCTAAGTTCAGCTGGCATCCAGGCTATATTTTGTGTGTATTTGACTGTTTAAGTGCAATTAAAAAAACGTAATTTATTTCTGAGAGATGGCTTCATATTGAAGCTTGTTTCAGCCACAGAATAAAAAAGGTAATTGCGACTTTTTTATCTCGCAATTGCATTAAACAGTCAGAATTGACCTTTCGCCGGCCCCTCCCCCAAAACGGCCATTGTCCAATCACACATCATAGCAACCGTTACTATGTGAGCAGGTCCGACAAACATTAGCAAGATGGTGAAGCGTGCGCCCACGGCGTTTGTAAATCGGACACTAGATACCCCGAGAGATTGTCTGGAGGAGTTGTGTTCTTTCCATTCCCAAAGCCGAAAACACACCGTGAGCGATGCCTACAATGGATAAAACAGTGTGGACGGCCCCACTCCCAGGTAAATGTGTCGAACATTACGAAGCATAAATACGTCTGCTGGCTGTGGTGTCGATGGCTAACGTTACTTAAAGTTTTTTTTTTTTTTTGTTCTTCTGATCTGAAAAACTATCCTATCTGTTACTCAAAAAAACATAATATTGTCTGAACCGCGAGTTTTGTGATCTGTTGTCCCCCTAATAAATATTATGGTAACGTTAAGTGCATTATGAAAGACAAGCAATGAAAGTTATTTAGATGCAAATTAAGGCTATGTCTGGTTAAACAGTTATTGTGTGATTTCGTTTATTGTGCGTTGTCAACTTGAAGCATGAATTTGAGAAAGAAAATCATTTTTGGAAGAAAATGCACCACATACTTTTGTCAATGATGTTATAGCTAAAAGATTGTAAAAGCTTTCAGTTCACCCTGCCTAATTGTAGTTGAAAAGTCTAATTAAGCTTGATTAATGATATACTGTGACTGATCAGATAAACTACAGCATCGAGAATATAACTCCCATGTGTTTTGCAGCATTTAACATTTTAGTCATAGTGTCTGTTATGCAAAAAAACACACATAAGAAATTATTGCTGACAGCACTTTTATTTTCAGAGAGTTTTTTCTTTCACACAAAAACACAACAGTGAGTGTCTTTCAATGCTTTTAAACACTTGTTTTCTTGTTCTTTGTCATATCACAAATTATGTGTATGAACACCGGTAAGCATTAGCCTCGATAGAGACGTAGATAGTAGTCGTGTCTCCTTCATTGCGTATTTTTATATTCTGAATATATCCCTCCACTGCATACTGTAACCCCTTTTGCCTCGATCTGGAGGATATCGCGGAGGTATTGCTCCAAAAATGGTCACTGACACGCACGGGTATACCTCTTCCCGTCATGGCAATCTGTCGCGCTGGTCGTGTTTGACCATTTGTTTGTCGGACGTAGCAACAGTAACTAAGGGGGGCGGGGCTCGGCGAAAGGTCAATTGCGAGATATAAACTCACAATTGCGAGAAATAAAGTCAGAATTGTGTGATATAAAGTCGCAATTGCGTGTTATAAAGTCAGAGAAAAAAAAGTCAGAACTTTATAACACGCAATTGCGACTTTAAATCATGCAATTCTGACTTTATAACTGTCAGTTTTGACTTTATATCACGCAATAGGTGGTTTGCAGTCACGTGATTGTGATGACGCGCGAAATTCAGATGGAGGGCAGGAAGTGAAGAGCGGAATGGACGAGATGGCGGAAAGTCCGTACTGGACTACTTTTGACGCTATTACAAGAGAAATATACAACAAAAAAATCGAAACATATGTTGGACGTGATCCTTACGTTATGAAGAGGAGCGATTTTTCAACTGAATTGAAAGATTTTGCCTGTAACGTTACGAGTTTGTCTTCAGTTACAGGGGTAACTTACAAACTCAAAGAAAAGAAGAAACAATTACTTTGACTTTACAAAGTTCAGAAACTGGTACGTTACACAAACATAGCCACATAAGTGAATTCACCTTTGACAAAGTGATCACTGCACACACAGGCATTTTCCGACGTAGGTTTGCAAGCCATTTTTTTCCGGCGTTTTTCGGTCAATTTCTTGCCTTTTTCCCCCTTATGAACAACAACTTTTGGTACTCGATAAAAACTCCTCGTGGTTTCATCGATTTGAGCAACCATAAACGACGCAAAACATAGGCATTTTGAGTTTGTTATAGTGGTTCTAAATGTAGCAAATCACTTCCTGCCCTCCATCTGCATTTCGCGCCATGGCAACGCAGTGAGGTGACGTCATATGCAAACAAGCTATTGCGAGAAAAAAATTTGATTGTGAGAAAAAGATGCAATTACCTTTTTCGTTTTTTATTCTGTCATGGAAACAAGCTTTCATAGCTTTATGCTTGCACACTTTGGGTGTGAAAAATCTGTGCAATTTCCCACAGCGAAAATCAAGCCTTGTAACACCAACAGTATGAGTGAGGGGAGGCGGGTTTGTGTGTCAACTTGCTTTTGGAGAGCTGTAAAACGACGGCTGTAAAAACTTGAATCTCTCATTGGAAGGGGAACATGTTCTATTGACTCTTTGTCCAAGAGAGACTGTAACTCCCATGTTAGCAACATAATCTGTTCTTGTATGCTAACAATTGCAGGTCACCAATTTTTACAGTGTATGGACAATTGCAACCCTGTTGTTATTGTTAATTTTCCCATGATGCAGCATTCTCCATCTAAAACTGATCGGGCAGACCGAACCGTAAGTTGTAGAGACTTGAAACTTTGAGGGCTGGTAGTACTCACACCGCCTACAACGTCACCAGAGGTCAAAAGTACAAAATGGCTCATAACTCTTAAACCGTTAGGCGTAGGCTCAAGTGTCTTATATCGTTGGAATCCTTGGCTCAAGGCGGACAGGCAATGATTTGATTTGCTCGTCACCCTGGGGAAATTTTGGGGTATTTTGGGGTTTTCCAAATAGCTAATTTTGCAAACTACTCCTAGGTTTTTGGCCTGATCGGAACTAAACTTCAATTTCAATTTTGGGACACATGGTTATGTAATGTGTTTTTTGGGACACATGGACTGTAAATGGTCTTTTCCATCTATGAGCTAAGTGTATTTGTTTATTTGGTTCCCCATTAGCCACTACCTAGGCAGTGGCTACTCTTCTGGGGTCCCAACAAGTAAAAAATACAAAACTACATTTAATCAACAAAATAAAAAGTCAATAAAACATACTAACCCAACATTCATTCCAAATATCAAAATCAACAATTTACTATATATTGTGCCATTAAAGGTGAACTAAGTAACTTTTTTTTACCTTAACTGAACAGCTTCGGAGTCATTGGAATGGTTATATTACTTATTTTGGGTTGAATGGTGGTCGTTTCGCACCCCCCTGGTGCCCCTGAGCGGAAAATGCGCACTTGCAACTTTGAGCCGGTGGGCCGCCGCGTCAGGAAGTCTCGCATGATATCAGGTCTCGCGATGTAAACAATTGCTTTACGGCAAAAAGAAATCTGCTAAAATGCTGTCATTATTGCGCTCCCTCACGCTGTTCGAACCCGAATGAAGTAGACGTTTTAAAGAATGTCCCATCTGCTTTGATGTCGTTGATCTACTAGCCTCTGGTGTCTGAGAATAGCCAACGAGTTTTTACAACAGTGTTGTCAAATATCTATTCCGAAGCTGTGGGGGGAGCTCTAGAGAGAAACCTGCGAGCAAAAAGCGAGAATACAGCGAAGAAATCCCGAAGTTACTGAATGCAGCTTTAAATGTTCCTTTAAATATTTTTTTAAAACTAATTTTTCTTGTTAAAAAATATGTAATATCAATGGTAAATCATTCCATATTTTCATTCCTCTAAACATTACCGTTGTTTTGCAGTGGTTTTCGAAACAGGAAATATGCATTTTTGCAATATGCCCTTTTATGCATGCCTGGTGTTAAAATTATGACTAGTACTACAATACAAAAGTTGAGTGTACAGGGCATTAGGAACTCTAGACACATCTAGAAATATTTCTTAGAAAACAAAGCAGAGAGACAATCCTTCACCAGTGCATTCTTATTATATTAGCCCTTCTTTTACAGTTTAAAATGAGTCGTGTCGCTCTGTTCTGGACTAATTGTAATTTTTCAATTAGATACATTTTTTGTCTTTTCTTGATGCACTCAACCACACCACTGGGCAATAATCTAAGCAAGAACCATTGTTTGCACAATTTTAGAAATACATTGTTGTGGTCAAAAGTTTACACATCTCTTAATAACTGACAAACCTCTTCCCATACCTGTTATCATATTTCCTATCTGTTTTGACCACTTCAGCCTGCTGTCTAATATAACTCCAAGAAGTATTATTTCCTCTACCTGTTCAATAGGCACACTCTTTACAGACAAATTTAACTTTTGATGCAATCACCTTTTGATGTAATTTGATACAAACACAGTGCTTTTGGTTTTTATCAAGTTTAGAACAAATGTATTATTCCGTACCTACTTTATAACCAATTGTATTTCCTCATCCAAAGCACTTGACAACTGCTTAATTGATGTTGCAGGTAAATATAATGTTTTATCATCTGCATACATGACTGTCCATGCACACTTTAAAACAAGAGGAAGATCATTGGTCTTAAACAACTTCCTTGAGGCACACCACATTGCAACTCTTTCACATCTGAATAACTTCCATTATAAAATACACATTGTCCCATTAGACAGTTAACTTTTTTAACCAATGTACATGAGAAGTAAATTTGTAACATTTCAGTTTATCCAACAATAATTTATGATCCAGTACATCAAAAGCTGAGCTAAAATCTAACAATACTGCTCCTACTAAGTCAATATAAATGCTGAAAATTAGAGAGCAAATTATTCTCCTTAAAGAATAATTGAATTTGCTCACAAACTATCATTTTCAATACTTTGCTAAGAACTGGTAGCGAACTTATTGGTCGACTATTATGACCATTAAAACCCAGTGCTGCATTTTTTCTGTAGATGAATAACCTTTGCATCTTTCCAAGCTAAAGGAAAAATCCCTTTTTCAATACTGATATTAAAGATGTGGCAAACTGGTTCTGCCAAACAACATTTCTTCTCTTAATTTATCAACTTTATTTATGAAAAAATCATTAAAATAATTTCAATTTCATATGGTTTAAAATAGTTAAAAATGAGTCACCTGTATCAATAAAAGAAGGATTTTTTTTCAATCATATTTACATTCACTTATTTTAATTTTGTAAAACATTCTTTTCTTTTTCCTAATAATTTCAGTTACTTGATTTCTTAATTTGCAATAGATGTCCCAATCCTCCTTGTTCCCAGTTCTGTTTGCTGTACCCTTTGCCACATCTCTCTCAAACATAATATTTTTCAACTCATTAACAATCCATGGTGCCCTAACATTCTTCACTGTACATTTTTTCATAGGTTTTCACATTTGTCCACCAAAGGTTAAAATAATTTTTCAAATGCTGACAATACATTATCAGGATGAACTTCCTTATAAACATCAATCCAACATACATTATTTACATCTGTACAAAATGATTCTCTTATATGATCTTTTATAAATTACTTTTGGTTTCCTGAGTTTTCTAAGTGTTTACATGCTTTCTAAATAAAACATAATATCTTTTTACGCATGTGCTTAAAGGCCTTAAACCGACTGAACCCCGATAAATGCTGCTTGCAGCTTTAATTTATTTTGTTTCAGTTACTTTATCATACTGTTTTATTGTTTGGTCCCTGTGATGTTTGTGCCATGGTCGATTGATCTGACCCTGTCCATGTGTTCATGCAGAGGCTGAATTGTTCTCTTTGTCTTCTTTGCAAGTACAGCCATATTGATGTAATGGTATGTTGGACAACTGTATGATATCAGCCACAGCCATTCACTGATAAAAATGATTTTGTGGTAAAGTAAATTCTACAGAAAAAAAAACAACAATGTAATTTACATGAAAAAGTTAGCACAGGCAAAAACCAAAAAAAAAAAAAAAAACTAAGTAAATTCTATACTAGTACTCAATTCAAGTGTATAGAAATGAAAGTAAATTTCAACGTTATAAAATTAAGTAAAATTACTCAACTTTTCTGATACTGGTGTTCCCATCGTGCACTGGGTCTTGATTAATTAATTAGGTTGATTTTTCACTGTTTTCCAGCTGTATTTACACCGTTTTATCATTGCTTTTGTTGTTAGGATTAGTAACTCACCATTTTGTGACATTTGGAGTTCATTTTCTGCTCAAAATCACACATTCAAACACAAAAACGATCCATCAAATGTTACCGTCATTGTGTATTGTCTACCAAGTATTGTGGTCTCTGCGTTCACATAACGTGTAATTTCTGAAATGTAGATATGGTGTCTCACACAATATCGATTGTATTATTTACTTAGATGTTTATAAGTAAAGCATATACTTTAAAAGTGTGGTTTAATTCAATGTTATATCGTCTGAGTGAAATGTATTGCAAAGGAAACTTCAACTAAATAGATATTACTCAACCTTTTACTAGCCAAGTTAAAATTACTTATTTTCTTTGTTAATTTCACTTAACTTAGTTATGTAGAGTTTACTTAATTCCATATGTGAAATTTACTTTAAAAATATGCGTGTGAAATTTACATAAAAAAATATTCTTGCAAAAACTTGCCAAAGAAAAATTAAGTAATTCTTACTTATTGTTTTTTTTATTTTTATTTTTATTTTTATCTCAGTTATCTTAGCATGTGCTTCTCTTTCCATAGGCATGGAGAGGATGACATTGCCATTGTTATCTACAGGCTTAGACTAAACAGAGTGCAGAATAACCTTTCAGACCAAACAGATAATTTATGATGAGAAAACGTTAACGGTCTCTATTTAAATGCAATAAGATTTGCCCTAACTGGGGATTTTAAAATCATCATTATCAACATTACAGAAATGGTAATTTTCCTTAATTTAACTCGAAGCTAGGAATATTCAGAAGACCAAATCATGTTTGCTCCCTCAGGTAATGGCTACCTCAACACATAACAATTTTAAGACGTACAGACCTATAAATTCAGCCCACATTATCATTGCAATACATAGCAAGAGGCCACTGAACTGAGCATTAACACAGCATGCTCACAGAATTTCTCCTGTGATTCTGATAATTCAGCAATGGAAAATCAATGCTAATGTGTTTTCATATAATAATATACCATTGATTTATACTACTACTCTTTCCTCCTTAAATGGACTTAACCCCCAAATGTCATTATAAAAGCATTAAGGATCGTTATGCATGCTTGTTCCTTTAGCCCTATTTGTGCATAGAAAGTTATTGTGACTAAATATCGTCTGGACTTGTACTTGGGCATAGTGGCTTCACGGTCGATTTACTTTGTAACTTTTGCGTCACTACATTCTGACAGCATGACCATGGTGTGTTGTTCTCCATCTTACTACAGTGCATCATTTTTGGGTTACCTTTGATGTTCTATTTTCCTTCCTAAGAAAGTAGAGCATCTCTTGCAGAAAATGAAAACAATAACATGGTTTTATCTATACTGTTGTGGCAGTAATGACTGTGAAACTGTGAAAGATGGATGTAAAAAGCTTTTTTCAGAGCCATTATGGATTTGCTGCACAAGGAGGAGGGAAGCAAAATTAGTTGACTTCCCTTATTATATTTTCAAAGCAGTTGTTATTTAGGTAATTGAGCTCAGACAGGTGCAAGCAAACTATGTCAGAACTAATATCAGTCTGAGGCTGTTCTCAGCATGACTTTGTGGAAGAGACTGGCTATGGCAGGTTTCTCTCAGCCTGCACTCAGTCCTGTTAATTGAACTTTTATTAACTCAGGTTATTTTTATTTTTTTTGCCTCAGTGCAGGAGGACATGATGACAAATGCAACACACTGAGTTTCTGTGATTAGATGGTATACTAGGCTAGTATTACATTTACAGGGTTGCAGATAACATCAAGTTTTTGAGTATAGATGTGACCCTGCGGAGGCGATTTATTTTCAAATGAAACATTCGAAATAAGACACCGATTGAAATGGAAATGTATAATTTATGTGTAATTACCTACACAAAATGCTAAACATTGGCAAAATCAGCAAGACTTTATGGTTTCTTTCCAATTATTTTAGAAGGTTAAAAAAAAGAAAGAATATATTTCAGTCCAGCATCCATTATGTCAGAGCAAAATCCTGTTTCCTAACATAGCATCACTTTATTTTATATCCTCTTTTTTTGTTTGAAAGATGATCAGGTAGCTTGACCTTTTGACATGTTATTGATCCAGAAGAGAAGGATGTGTGCTCCTGAGATTGGAACAGAACAGGAAAAATATTTTGGTCTGAGAGGCTGCATGAATTTCACCAAACAAAGGAGTGTTAAATATCACCCCCCTTAAATTATTATTTTTTTTTTTTAAATAGATGCCCGCTTGCAAGCATAATGTTTTGAAATTTGGAAACCGAGCTCAGCTCCTTGACTTTAACCTCAGAATTAAAAATACGCTTGGGGGTAGATTTAAACAGAGGAGACAGAAATTACTTTAGAATCAAGACTCACTATGGCCCAAACTATCAATAATTGGTGGTGTGGTTGTAGAAAGAAAAACAGTACACCAATGCATGATAGAGTGGGATATAACATTATGTTATAGATAATTTTACAGTGCAAGCTACTGAGGACAATTGTCTAAAGGCTATTGAGAACGAGAGGTGCAGTGAATTAATTATCTGTAATTTGGAACTAATTCAAGTACTCATATACCTTTTACCTATCATCAAAATCAACTAATTAGTGAACTTTGATATGACCCACTGTAATGAGCACTGAATGGCTGCAAACTTTCTATATATAACAGAATTTAATGTTCCAGCTATTGTAGCTTTCTTTCAGCTTCTGCCCTTAGAAAAAGAGACACAATCGTCCAATAAACATGTTAATATTGAGTAACTAACATACATTTTAGTCTTAGTCTCAGACCCGTAAAAATGGGCTCTTGTTTAATTCCTGAATGAATTGCTGTTTTTAAGGGAATCGGTTGAATAAATGAACCACTGACTCACTTGTAAATACAGTCTCTTGTCGCCACCATCTGATGTAACAATGTAACCTGTAGAAAGATTCACAAAAAAAAAACAAAAAAAAAACATAAGTGTTATTTTAGTATTATTTAAATGCTGTTAACATTTTCAATAGGCTCTATGCACGAACGCTGCTGACGTATTTCCGGTAGGATCTCAGCCAGCGTCTTTACTTCCGCATAGCGCGTTCTATAGGACAATTCACTTCAATAAAATTCATTTTCTCAGAAACGGAGACAACGATTTTAGAAACTGATTCGCTAGTCGGATTTCGCGCGATATGAGAGAATACTCACCCTCAAAGTTGTTGATGTAGCTCGTAATTTATAATTTAAAGAACTTCTCTTTTATACTCATGTGTGACAGTTTAACTGCCTTACAATATTGTTAACTTCATTCACGTTAACCGCTGGAAGTTTTTGTAAACAGCGAGTGTAATTTGCCATTATCTCCACCTAATGCAAAAACTGCTTCTGACGCAGCACCGGATGTAACTGGGCGGGCTGAGACAAAACGCGGAAGCGATCGTGCATAGAGCCTATTGTATGCATTAGGGATGTCACGATACAAAAATTCTAGTAGTCGGTACCGAAACCATTACAATTGTACGGTTCTCGGTACCAATTTCGGTACCACAGCAAAATCTGTTGGAACTATTTTTCTATTTTATTTTAACTATTTGAACTACTTTATTATTTATGACTGTAATCATAAGTACATAATACATATAAGCATTGAAGGCTACATGCTGTTTAAACGTAAATATTGCTTATAAAAAAATCTAGTGAACAATAAGACATTATTATTATTATTATTATTATTATTATTATTATTAGTAGTAGTAGTAGTAGTAGTAGTAGTAGTAGTAGTAGTAGTAGTAGTAGTAGTAGTAATAGTAGTAGTAATAGTAGTAGTAGTTTTAATACATGGAGACATAGCTACATCTACTGTGTACAGAAGCCTAATATAATTATTTCTGTCAATTTCTTCAAGTTAAACCGAACTTTTATTTTGACGGGTTGCCGTGAAGACCTTTGAGTTTCTGTGTGTGTATAATCAGAGAATGTCTAATAGGAAGAGAATTGGCACTCTCTGCTTACTTCCGGTTTCTGGACTGGCTGCAGTAACACGTCTCTGTCCATGCGGGGGCGCTCGCAGGCGAGTGCAGAATGAATGGAGGTCTATGGCGAAAAACCCTCAAAATCCACTTTTCTCTAGATACATTTTTTTGTCTAGTAATTTGAATGTTGTATTCGAAAGGAGATGCAAAGAAATTACACATTGCTGGGTGTTAGATTTTTTAGAGTCACTTATTTGGTTTAAAAAGTCTTTTAAAATGTCAATGACGTCAGAATGCTGACGTCATTAGCAGAATGCTAGCGTGTTATGGGCAACAACAACTCAACCTGTAAGAAATCGAAAAGAAATAAGTACTCGTTCATTCAACTTTCGACCTATAACCCATGTTGAACTTGCAAAACCTACAATAAAATCTGAGATTTCTCAACGGCAATCGGGTGAAAGAGACCGTCTTTAGCCGTCTAGCCCCATAGACTCCCATTCAGTCTGCACTCGCCCGCGATCACCTCCAGTGGAATTCTAATGGAACTGCAACCAAGATCGATACAATGGGGCTAATAGGAAGTGCCAAGGCTCTCCGTAGACGGGCTCTGGTATAATCATGACGATATAGTTTTTCTCAAATGAAACGGTAAAATGCTCATGAAGTGACTCTCAGAGCGGCTCTGGAGATTAATTTTATCATGTCATAATATCGTGAGGCAGCAGAGACTGAAAACAGCGCGAGCATCACTCGTGCTTCAGTGTGTGTGTGTGTTTGTCTGTGAGGTAAATGAAACCGCGCGTCTGCGCCATTCATTCACACAGAGACGAGCAGAACATGCAGAGTTAATATTTAAATAGCCTTTTGCGTTTAATATACACAGACACTATGTATATCGGCTATTATGCTTCTAGTAAAAAAAGCTAGTCTGGAGCCCCGCGCTAAACACAGAGCGACTGAAAGCAGCTGCCTATTAGTGGGTACCGGCACTACAGCAATGCTGGTATTGTCACATTTAAAAAAATTCAGTAGCCTACCGACTTGGTACCGAAGTTAGGCCTACCGGTACTTTTGACAACACTAGTATATATACTGAGGCTTGTTTCCGCCACAGAATAATACATTTCTCACAATTGCGAGAATCAAGAATTGACTTGATAAGCTTCCATATATATATATATATTTATTTATTTATTTTTTACTTTTATTATAAGCTTTGGTAATTTAGTAATTTGCTCTTGTCAGTTTTTTAGGTTCTAGCCTTTTTTAATACAAATTAAACTGATTTCAATTAGTGCACTTTTAGACTTTTCAAGGGTTTTTTACAGTAACTTTGCCAGTAAGTTACTGTAATTAAGAGTTACAGTACCAAACCGTATTTCAGTTTTACAGTACATGGTACTGTAATTGTGTAATACAGTGCATTACTGTAAAAACGAAGCTAATCAGTACACTACTGTAATTATTTTTATTTGTACTAAATATAAATTAGATTTCATAATTTTGATATATGATTAATTTTATTTTTATCCTACATAAGTACTACTGACATACAAACCAATTAGACAAAGTTATCACAAAATACAATTTTTTTTTTATTTAAAACATTTCATATATATCACAAAATAAACAGTCTGCCAATGCTGGAAATGTGTAAAATGTTTACACATTAATGGGTGAGTTTAGGGATAACGTTTTTTGTGTTAATTTTAACTCATTCGTTCTCACGAATTCACACGCGTTCACACCGCCGCCGGCGAGAGCGGCAAAATGGCCGGATGTCATTCATTTTCAATGAGAGCCGGCGGCGAGCTCCGGCGAGGGTGGCACGGCGCGTCTTGGACGGTGAGAGCGGCGAAGAGAGTTGAAGTCAGGTCAACTTTATGGTAACAAGCTATGACATGGTTCGGCGGCAACCAATCAGAATGTAGAAGTCCTCTGCCTGAGAGGATTCCAGAGAACGCAATCCTGTAAACATTGGCCTACTTCGTTCTACGTCAGAGCATCAGAGTGTCCCCGAATCTTTCTCCGGCATCGTTGGCAGGTCGAACACATGACAAAACACAGTTCTTTTCACAATACATGACACATTACCCCACCTTCAAAATAATTTCACTTATTTACAAAAAAAATTTGGATTCATGTGCACTGGTGGCCAAAAAAAGTATTTAATTGTCTTAATGTTTTTGAAAGAAGTCTCTTTGATGCTCAAGAAACATTTTTTATTATCAATGACAGAATGTCTACTCCTCCATCTTTTCTACAGCATAGGAGTAAAAGTCATCATCAAAATAATCTTTAAAAAGCCAATACAATGGTTTTGTCCACCTTTGAATAAATGAACTCGATTATTTTAGCCCATTTCAGCTTGTCTGCAGTGAAGGGGTTCCTGTTTGAGACAAATACACAGTAAGACACATGCAAGAAATCACTGAGTGATGATCGTTCTCCTTCCTATAGTTAACCCACCTGTGGCTGATATTAGGACCTTCCTGGTCAGGTGGGACTGCAATGGTAGAGAGTCTTCTGCCTAATAAAATATCAAAATAATGCAAAAATATAAACTTAAGTTGTTTAGAATGCTAGATTTGGTATGAATGAATTAGTGAGAGTTTCACTGCAGTGCTTACCTGGATACATTTAATCTGGTGAGACTGAACAAATAAAATGGTCCATCTTCTGATTGGTTCATTTGCTGTGTAATAAATATAAAGTTAGACATGATGCAAAGGTCACTTATAAAGTTAGCCAATTTTATAGAGATTTTATAAGATATTGTAAGCTACCTAGTCTGCACCAGTGGCTCCAAAGCACTTTTCACATATTGCTAATCATTTCAGCAAACTTATCTCAAAATATATCACAAATGGCCTACCTCCGGAATCTTGCTAGAAGTCACTGGCGCGAATTGGCGCTTTGTTGCAGAGAGTTGCCTTTAAACACATAAAAATGAAAGTAAATATAAAATTTCATAAAAAAAAAACTATATGTTATAGTTTGCATACTAATGCTAAAACTATAAAGGTTCTCATCAGTAGGCCAACATTATCTACAACCAAAACAGAATTTCACATTAGTTAATTTATTGTTAATGTAAACTAAGCGTTGCTCGTTGGCATATTTTAACTCGACAATTCAATAATCGAACAAAGTCTGTCAAATGAAACGTTAGCGCAGTTTACCGTGGTAAAGTTCGTTACCGCCATGTTGACGAGTAAGTTAGGCTAACGTTTTAACATGTTAAACTGGGCAAAATACTGTCAACACACACAGAATGTTTTTTTTTTACCTTGCTTGCTGGTCTCTCTCTCGGTGAAGTGAATTCCGTCTCTTCCCCAGGCCAGACACGAACGGCGCGGTCCAACAAAAGACAGTCAGAACCCAGTACACGCTCAGAAAAAAAGGTACAAAAGCTGTCACTGTGGAGGTACCTTTTCAAAAGGTACACCTTTGTACCTAAAGAGTGCATATTAGTCCCTCAAAGGTACATATTGGTACCAAAAGTGTACATATTAGTTCCGAAAGTGTACATATTAGTACCTAAATGGTACATATTAGAACCCTTTTGAAGGGTACTGTCCCAGTGACAGCTTTTGTACCTTTTTTTCTGAGAGTGTAATATTACACTGGATGCTCCGGCGTGACACGACAAATCCCAGACAGTGTGTATAGTGATGCGCCGTTATATTTCTGACGTAGCCTACTCCGAGTCCAAGAGCTCGTGCTATTTCTGACAAGGGACAAACAGGCTCTGGCTATTATAGCGTTGTTGACACGCGGTGTAAGGCAAAAATGAGGAAATAAAAAGCACGATGGAATGGTGCCAGCCCGAGAGGCCGTTACGTCAAATACAGTAGTATACAGCAAATTCTTTAAATACAGTAAGTCTCTGTGTGTGGTGTTAGACGTCACAGAAAATTCCCATGATGCAATGGGAATCACAGTTATTTACTGTAAAGAGAAATAGCAAAAGTAAATAACTGTAGAAATTACAGAAAAGTCTAACAGTGTAGCCAGGGAAACTTGTTATCTAAGTTCATGATTTATTTATTTTAAAAGTTTCAAGTTTCAGTTTTATTATTATTAACAAAAAACATGTTTAATAGTTGTAGTTAACAATAATAATAATAAACACTGCCACTAATGTCTTGACTGACAGCCCATTATTCATTTTAATAGTCTTCGAGTGACTCAGTTGCATGTGCTGTTGACCGATGAATTGGAAAACACAAACTGTACTTTCCTCTTTGACTAAAAATGACAATACTCTTCTGTGAAATTTGAAGAACCAACTCCCTCACAGAAGAACCTCATGAGTGGGATAATGCATATTTGTCTTTCCCAGCAATGATCCTAAATGTACACAGAGCAGAATAAACCTGTTAAAAACAACGGCTGTGATAAAGTATCAACAGTATTATGTCAGGAAGTTAAGTACCTAGAGACAAAACAATGAGCCATAAAGTGAAGCTTGCCATTGTTTCCCACGAGACTAGGTTTACTTATTCCCAGTAATAAGCATGTTAACAAAAACCTACGATCTTATACACCTTTGAAGCTGGTTTGTTTACCAAGCAGGGGCTTTTTTCTGCTGGCAAATTCCAACAATAAATTTAAACAGCTGAGTGAAAACCGAGTGAAATCCTTCATCTTATCAAGAGGATTGTACTGTAGTACCTTGTGTGTGAGTAGCAGATCAAAGAAATAAGAAACAACCGTTATCAACAATCTAGAGTATTTGTTTTCTTTCTGTTCTATTCTGAGTAATCTTATACAACATCGTTATTTCTCTACAACTTACTGAGACAGACACTTGACATTCAAATCAGATACATATTTAATGCTTTTCAGGCTTAGTTAAAATGCCAAAAGGTGCTGTTTATTGTAAATAATTATTAGGTCATACATTTGACATTTTTGCAGGAAACCAGTCTCCGATTGTTCTCAAAGACGTGACCAGTGAAATATATATATATTTTTTTCATTCTTTAGAAACATCACATTTTCATCATTAAAAAAATTACACGTAAAGGATTCAACAGCACATTTCAAAAACCTTACAAATTCATGGTAACACTATTTTGATGGTCCCTTTTGAACATTCTGTTGAAGTAACTTTGCAATTACATGTCGACCAACTCTAACGTCTTCTTAATATCTGCTAACTCTTTATTTTGATGCTCCTCCAACATATATTCTACTGCTATAAGTAACTTTGCAACTGCATGTCGACTTATTCTAACCCTAACCGCCCATAACAGTCAACTAATACTCAACTGACACTCTAATGAGACTTAGTAGACATGTATGTGCAAAGTTACTTCTAGTCAACAGAATGTGTTAAAGGGACCATCAAAATAAAGTGAAACCAAATTCACCTCTAAACAAAAGAGTTTTAGCTTCATCCAAGTTCATTAAATGTGTAACGCACACTATTGTATAAAGTCTTTCAGCTCCATCTGACCAGTGCCGTTTTCTGCCAATATTCCACCCACCCTGCCTTTCCACAGCAGTCCCTGTGCACAGTAACCACTAACTCTATTAGATTTACAGCTCTAAAGTGTACTTAGTCTGCTGCGTCTATCCCTAATGAACATGCTTTTTAATTCGAGTACAGAGCTACTGCTTCAAGACATTTGCTTTCATTATCAGATAGATTAAGCCATACTTTACGTGGCCCCTTTACATTTTATTCGCAGTGTAAAGACAATGAACGGTTTTAGGGATACTTTGAGGAAAGGTTCCTTTTCACCTGTATTTCACTCAAAATGTACACATTTTCTTAAAGGGATAGTTCCCTCAAAAATGAAAATTATGTCCTCATTTACTCACCCTCAAGTTGTTCCAAACCATATGAGATTTTTTTCTTTTTTCTTTTTTTTTTCTCTACTTCTTCTGTTGAACACAGAAGACGACATTTTGAAGAATGTCGGTAACCAAATGATGGTAGCCATTGACTTCCATAGGGCTAAAACAAGGCAACATTTGGGCTGTCCATGAAAATGTAATAGACGTCTAACCAAAGCCCAAGAATAGACGCACAGGCTGCACATAACATGTCAAAGAAATTAAACCAAAAACCTTGTAATCACTGTTGACTTTGCTTACATGATGGAATGTCATTTTTGCCAAAATAACTTGCAAAATATGATATGTAACCAAATTCAAGGTTATTTTGGTTAGAAGTGGGTTACTCATACCTGGACTATATCGGGTCTATAGTTAACCTAGACGGTGAGATGGCTATTGCTTGCTGGGTACTGTCAACTGTATTCTTCAAAATATATATTTTTTGTGTTCAACAGAAGAAGGAAATTCACACAGGTTTGGAACAATATGAGGGTGAGTAAATTATAACAGAATTTTCAACATGCTGTCCTCATTTATTCATCTTTTATAATTGTGATTTCCTTCAATGTATAACAAAAGGAGAAATGATGAAGAATTTTCTGGCTGCTCATTGGCACAAACTGTGAACAGGGTTCTAAAGTTACTATGCACTTGAATAACTTTCATTTTGTTATTTCTTATTTATCAGAATCACATCAATGACACCATGCCCTCCATTATATATGAGAGCTGCAGCAGAGGGAACTATTTTCAAAAAGGTAAAGGTTATTTTTACGTAAACTATTCCTTTAAAGGTTTGAATAGTTTCTTGCTATTTTAGCGTAAAAAAGAAAACACACACACACACAGAAACAGTGTAACAACACAAATCACTGTAGTCCGCAGTGAGTTTATGAGTGCTTATTGAAACACTGGAAAATAAATCCATTAAAGCCCTCCACAATTCAACAGTAGAATCAAGTGATCATGGTTCCAGCATTCAGTTTTGAAGAGATTCTTCTGGTTTGTAATTCTGAGGGGCTCTCCAATAATTAAATTTCCTTTATGTCTGATTTAAATTCAATAAAACTAATCCATTATTTAATTGCCATAATTTGTTCTGAGGGACTGAGTATGCGGCCACTTATTGTGCTTCTTTTTTCTGTCATTTCAGTGAAGAATTTTTAAGTAGAATCCAATGACAAAACATGAACATCCCGCAATTTCTGAACGCTGCAGAACTTTCGCCGCTCCGTTTTCTTGTTCCTCAAGGGTTTAAGAAACAAATACAAATGAATACATTCGGAACTACCCGTAGCACGAAACCTGACAGCAGCTCATTAATTTTGAATCACCTGTCCATATCCTGGTGGGTTTTTACTGTGATCCATTCCCCTTTCACATTACATTTGTTCTGTGGAATGGTTTAACTGAACGATATTATTTATGAAATTGCACCACACACCCACCCATACAGCTGTGTAGCCCTATCATCAAATTAACACGAGCACAGTGGAGTGAACTAAAAAATGCTGGCTGCCAAGAGCAATCAGCCTCACAAGCTGAGATGTGTCGGCACTGTCATGTAAAGATCTCACTCTGAGAGCATCCGGGTGGGTGTGAGCCGATGGGGCTGTGGGGAGAAGTCGGGTCCCAGTGTGTCCTCCACCACCAGCAGACCTGTCACAGACCCTGTGTGATCGCCATGAACCGCACTGACAAGAGTGACCCCGGCTTCTGATCCGGCCTCACAACCCTGGCGCTCACAGGCTTAATCTGCGAATGCTATCGCAGCGGCGGATTGCTGCATCCAGAGGCCATGCAGAGAGGACAGGTCATTACCGAGCGTCCTTCAAAGCGCTCCTCGCAGTCACAGCTCGGCTCTACGTCGCACTCGGTATGAAGCGAGGTCTGGAGCCCGCTGAGCATTTTCACTGATACTTTAAATATCTGAAGGGGACCGGCACCTAGCGTGTGGACCGTGACCCGCAGAAGACCTAATACTTGCATGTCTCGCAAACGAGTCCCTGATAGTGTCCACTCGCTAATTGTGATACTTCAACTCTGCCAATTAGATGTCACGCAGTCATGTTAAACTCCAGAAACAGTTTGTAATGATGTTCCCTCTGCTCGGTGAAATGAGTTTTACATAATGTAACGTTGCTGGTAATGACATGCACTTTCTATATGAATCTTCTTCTATATTGAAGCTGACTCTCTAATGATAACATAGGATCCATCTTTCATTTTCATACTTTTTGAAGGAAGAAAAAAAAGATGGATGCTTCTCGCTTAATGGTTGATGACTTATTTATTGTCGTGGTTTTCTTAGAACTAACCTATTTCTTTTCTCTTAGTCTCATCGGTTGGCATGCAAAGATGTCAGATGAGTACTTCAGTTATTTCTAATTATTTGTATGCACATAATATTGTCACTATTGCCACAGTGGAACACAAAAGTAGGTATTTTGAATGTTTCAAATGTTCTGGCCATACAGTGTAAATCAATGGGGTCCAAAATAAATATTTTGTGTCCTTGCCACTTTAGCACAATTTTAAAAAGAGTACTTATTACTTAAGTGCAAACTGAATGCAATGTTTTTGGAAACTCGTTGCATGTTATTTGCAGTTAAATGGAAATGTATTTTAGTTTAAATGTATAATAAATCAGTTGCACTTAAAAGTGTTTTTTTTTTTTTTTATCCACTTAAGTACATCTTTATATGCAATTCCATACTAATGTCTGTTGGCTTTAAAATATAGTTAAAGTGTCGTCGAATACTGGCATGTATTTATGGGAAACTAAAATATACTTTAATGTCATTTCTATCATGTATTTAAATAGGCTTACATTTTTATTTACACAATTGTAATGACAAAGTTGCAATGTAGTACCTGTAAATGTCAAATAACACATTGGAAATAAAATTATAATCACGTTTTTTACATGTGCTTTAGTATGTAAGTCAACCTAAGAATAAGTGTAAAAGCACGGCAAGGTTATTAAAACATTATAACATAACGTTGTACTGTTAAAAAATATACTTTAAAAAACACTTCAAGTGCATATTCAATACAATTGCGTTTTTTACTTTTACCACAGAATGCATGACATGGAGTGAATTTTTCTTCATTGTGATGTGACTGTTCATTTAAACCGACCTTATGTTCTGCATTATTTTCCCAGAGGTATAAAGGCAACTGAAATCATGACTGCAGGCAAAAACTGCAAATTCTGGAAGTGCCACAAGCGATTGTGGTTAAGACAAGGCTGCATACATAAAAATCAAAGGCAATGTGCATGTGACTGTGCTGACTTGTGATATTCAATTTGTAAAGGTTTGCAGCAGGTTGTATGGTGAAGTTGCTCTGTATTGATCATATGAGGTCTTGGGTATTTAGCTGCACAACATGCCTTCATAAACGTGCCTTTGATGCTTTAGTGAGGGTTGTGAGCTTCTGAAAAGCTGAGTGAAAGAGGATAAGGGGAGACAATTTCATATTTTTAGGATGATCTTGATGATGTTGATATAAAAAAAAAAAAAAAAAAAAAAAAAAAAACTGGAGACACTGGCAGCCTCTGCACTCCTGCTTCCTGTAGAGAGCTGATTTACTATCGCTAAACCTGATGGGACTTGCCCTGTCAGTTTATGACAATCAATAAGACAGCACGATTGAGATGAGATGCTGGGGATTAACAAAATAATAGATTTAAAATAGACACTGCAGAAATTAAGTCAGCATGAAAAGATATTTGTGGATGGGTCCAGGGGCCGGTTGCATAAACCTCTAAGACTAGTCTTACAAGTTAGACATCAATTTATTTTCTTTAAGACGGTTCATAGCTTTTTTAAATCAGTTACATAAAAACGTAGATAAGCCTACTTTGATGCCGGAAACTAAGACTGACTGCCCCTGACTAACTGCTAGTAGGTCATACTAGAACTTAAGACACTGTCTTAACATTATGGCTATGTTTATGCAACCGGCCGCAGATCTTATTTGAAGTCTAACTGTTCTAAAACCTTTGAAAATATGATTATATTAAAGATAAAGAAGAATAAATCGCAGGAATTACTGAGCAAAGTTCTAAGTGCTCACTCTTCATTCAGCAATGGACTATTGCCCTCTATTGGTAGAAATTGTGTCTGCATTTAATCCATGCCTTTGAAGAACTATTACTGAGATAATGCATAGAGGGATGGAGAGCAGAAACGAAGATGAGATGTTTGCTTTGGCGTGTTTCACTGCGCACTGCCCTGCAACAAACTGTCTAAAACTTGGCAAAACCAATGACAATTTTACAAAGTAATTATTGTGGTTACAGAGCTCATAATCCTTGCAGCCTATTAATATTTCTACTTCATCTTTAAGCTCTTTCACTGTGTGTCACTCAGTTATTTTACAACTGAAGAATACAAATATTTTTTTTTCTGCTCTTACATTTTATCATAAGTAATGCTTTTCTTCAATGCAATTATGTAGTTTTTTAATCCGAACAGTTGAACAAAAGGTTTATTCTGTATACGTTAAAAAAGTTTAAAATATTTACTGTCACTTGTATATGTTTTTTTTGTTTTTGTTTTAATATTTGAACCAAATATAGATTGTAAGTTAATAAATATAGTAATATATTTTATAAAAAAAAAAAAATTATATATATATTACATACATTAAAATTAAATGTATCCCTATAGTGCTGGGTAGATTAAACTGTAATCCATTACTGAATACAAATTGCATGATGAAATTATAGTTAGTAACAATCTATTAGGTTACTCATTTTAGGTAATGAATGCGGATTACTTTTTGATTACTTTTGATAGAACTCAATCATATTAATGTTAATATTGTAGCATATTGATATAAAACTGCAATAAGAAAGAAAATTGGCAACGCTTTATTTTACAGTGTATTTGTTACACTTGTTACATGTAGTTACTATAGTAATAACCATAAATTATGTATAATTACATGCAACTAACCCAAAACCAAACTCTAATCCTATAGTAAGTACATGTAGTTACTTAATATTACTCAGTACTTAAATGTATAACTACAGTGTAACAAAGTCACTTCAAAATAGTGTAACAAGAAATGTATTCCACTCTTTGTTGTCAACAATGTGAAGTGCATTAAACATACGTCAGGCTTTCTCAAGCTGGGGTTTGTGTAGGAAGTGACGAAAAAAGAATAAAAAAAAAAAAGAATAAAAAAATAAAATAAAAATTCGAAATAAAACGCTTACTAAAAATATTTTTTTCTTGTTTATGCTGTATGGCCTCTCAATGTTCTATTTAATTATAGATGCCTAATAGCCGTTCTTGTATCTTTAATTTCACAAAACGGGAATATTTCCTGAACATATTTAAGCAATAGGCTTCTTTTTTTTTTAAAATAACAATTTAAAAGATAACATTAGGAAGAATTTTTAAAATGAGAAGAATTAGGGAAATTCTGATATGAATTATGAATATTTTACTGCCATTTTGTGAATATTAAGTAATAATGTCAACAATTATTATTTTTTTTTTTAAAGTGTGATATAATCTAAGCACAAGTATTTAAATATGATTACGCCTACGTAATACATATTACATATAATCAGTTACTACCCTGTGATGCCAAAGCTGAATTTTCAGCATCATTACTCCAGTCTTCAGTTTCACATGATCCTTCAGAAATCATTCTGATATGCTGATTTGCGTCATAAATAGACAGTTCAAAACTTTTTTGTTTTATCTTACTTTTGAACGGTATGTGTACACACTGTTGCACTGCATCGATACCTTGATCAATGTTCCAAAGCACAGTAGTGCTGTATTGTCAAGTGTGGACTGAGACCTACCGATGTCACTTCTTACTGTGGCATAACAGTGCTTTATCTTAGCATTTCTTGTTTGTTTCTTGGAATTCAATCTCAAATAGTGGTGATGGTCACCAGTGACACCACAAGAGATAGCAGTTATTAGAGAGGTGCTAGTTTGATCCCCTTGTGGGACACCAGTTGTTTGCAGTTTCTTATTGTCTAAAAACCTTCCTATCCCCTTTGGTTGTGCCCTTTTGTGCTGGTCCATAGATGTAGCAACATTACATTTTTACTTTGCCCCTCATCCAACCTTAAGCAAAGGACATTGCTACAGTATGTGATTGTGTCAAGCGCTGCCCATATGATTCAACTCAGGTGGAATTTACTGTACACTTCAACATCAGTTTCCATCAATTCAAGTTCTTTCACAAGTGTTGGTGTAAGAGGTCTATACTTATATTTTTAATGATGCATTTCTAAGAGCGGTAGATTAGAATAACTCATGAGTCACCGCCGGTGAACATATACCTCCATTTCACGGGGATCTCTCTGCTATGGGCCTTTTATAGGAGCAAGGTGGCCTGGTCTCTCCATCCAAAGCTTTACTTAATGTAGTTTGGAGGGGTAATTGGATAACACAGGTTTATCCTCTGCAAGCACTTTGTATGAGCAATCCAATTTCACATCCTCCTGAAAGGAGAGCCATTATTCCTCACCAAAGGGTGATGCTGTAGTCACCCTTGCACAAAAAGCAGCTGGAGATTTTCCACAAATCCTATCAGCACTTAACCTAGTTACCGGGCAATCTGTATTATTGTCCTATAATTTAAAAATTTGCCCACGCTCCTCTGTGCTAATAGTATCCACGCATATATAGGCTCCACAATCCATATCCAAAGGATCTGTGTTTATGTTTATCTAGATTCCAAAACTCTTTGCCAAAGAATGTTCTTAAAATGAGTGACTAACTAGCATCAGTAGATCAGCTATTTTATAGTTATTATCCAGCGAATAGCAGTATAGCATGACAAAACGCTACATTGCTGTCTTTTTTCGTATTATATTGTGCAGCGTTATATAGCTGAGGTAAAAGTCTCCTAAAAGTGTTACCCGTCTGCCCTAAAAAAAGTTGACGGTACCAGCATTTCAGTACCAGCAGTACTGAGTACCGGGTATATTCTGTGCCAGCTGATTTCAATTGCTCTCTTTCGCATTTGTTTGAGCACTCTCTGAGCATCAAAGGTTTCTATTTACAGAGTGTTTTTACAAGTGTTCAGCATTGCAGCCAATCACAATCATATCTGTTGAGTTTGTAAACGAAATGGCCAATCACAGGTGCTAGTCAGTGAGTTACTCAGAATTCGCTTAACACAGTTGAAAACGCACAAGGTTTAGTTTTATTCAGCGCGAGCCACAGTTTTTTTGTGTGTTTTTTTTACAATGGAAGATTTCGCGAGATTGCAGAATTCAGTGAGCTTTCGCAGTAGTGATTGGCAGCGTTGATGATTATAAAGGGAGGCTCTTCTCTTGCTTTCTGTTTATTACCCATTCACAGTGTGAATACAAGTTTAGTTCCCTTTCATGTCGATCACTCCAATGTTCATCGGAGGGATCCGACTGAAATGGGATCTTCGCAGAGAGACCAATCTACTTTGAGAGAAACTAAACGAACCAATGCACATTGGCATGCAATAATTGCGCCAGCTGCTTCTATCACGCAGTGCGGGTATATAATCAGCAGCAGGTGCAACGCATCCTTGCATTTCGCTTCGGAGCCGAGCTGATTCATGTTCTGTTCCAGCAGTCTTACTTCTAAAGAAGAGACAACTCTTCGAGTGTTCTTTTTGGAAGAAGCCCTAACCTTCGTGTTGCGTGTCATGGCGCACTACAGCAGGATCACCTCAGGAAAAAAAAACAGGTGTTTTCACAGCTCTGAGCGTGGCGGTTCGGTTGAGTGCCTCAGCGGATTGCACTATTTCCGGCTGTTGGCCGCGGACATCCCCCTGTGCTCTTCAGCACTAGAGATAGCAAATTTTCCTAAAAGAGCTTACACGTTGAGTGTGACATTCCACTTGTGTGTTTCTGGATGCGGCCGTTCCCTGTTCTCATGTGACGGCCACGATCACTGTCTCACATGCCTGGGCTTAAGCATGCTGAAACTGCGTTCGTGGGTGGTTCATGTTCTCTCAGGGAACATTACCACGTCGGCACGTTGTTCGTCTTCCCTTTCTCGCAAGGGCTTGAGTGTTTAACGCGCCATGTGCCGTCGAGCTGCCGGTGTGCAGGTTGTCACGGCAACCCAGCGCATCGTCAAGTCAAGTCACCTTCATTTATTTAGCACTTTTAACAATATGAATTGTTTCAATGCAGCTTTACAGTGATAATAGGAAATTACAGTAACAGATTGGTTTGGCCTTACAGCAGCTCTAGAATAAAGTTATTGTCCAGCTAAAGTTATTTTTGATTGATTGATTCACTTCTGTTGCGAAGATCATTAGTTATTAACGTAGGGGTCGCTAACACAACACCGTTCTAACAGAAAGCCAACTGAAACTTTTTCAGAGGCTCCTGGGGCATATGGCATCCGCAGCCGCAGTAACGGCGCTCGGGTTGCTTCATATGAGGCTGCTTCAACACTGGCTTCACAGCCGGGTCCCGAGATGGGCGTGGCAGCGCGGTACATACTGGGTTTCCATTACCCCGCACTGTCACCAAACCTTCAGCCCGTGGTCAGACCCTTTGTTTCTACGGGCAGGTGTTCTCCTACAAAAAGTGTCCAGGCATGCTGTGGTCTTCACGGATGTCTCTGCCACCGGCTGGGGGGGCCATGTACAACGGGCATGTAGCTTTGGGTCTGCTTGGTGCCTCAGCTGCATTGGCATATCAATTGCCTTGAGTTGCTAGTAGTACGTCTTGCTCTCAGCCGCTTCAAGGTGACGATTCCAGACAAGAATGTACTGGTCTGTATGGACAGCACAGCGACCGTTGCGTACATCAACCAACAAGGTGGTCTGCACTCCCGTCGCATGTGGAAACTCGCCCGCCATTTCCTTCTATGGAGTCAGAAGCATCTGAGTTCGCTTCGTGCCATTTACATCCCCGGCGAGCTCAAACGTGCAGCCAACGAGTTCTCACGACAGCTTACGCTTCCGGGAGAGTGGCAACACCATCCCCAGGTGGTCCAGCTGATTTGGAGGTGCTTCGGGGCCGCACAGGTAGATCTGTTTGCCTCCCCGGACACGTCACACTGCCAGCCATTGAGTGAGGTCAATCTACTAAGTATCTCATCACTCCTGCGAACAGGAAGGGGGCCAGAGCAAATTACAGTGCCTGACATCGTACTTGCGAGTTCACACACCTCTTTAACGTTAATTTTAGTGATCTCCGACTGGCGGAGTCGAACATCATTAGTGCCGACGTGAATAATAATCTTAGAGAATTTACGATTAGCATTAGCCAGCACTTTTAAACTTGCTTTGATGTCACGCGCTCTGGCTCCCGGCAAACATGTGACTATGGTGGCTGGTGTCTCTATTTTCATGTTCCGTGTAATAGAATCGCCAATAACGAGGGCACATTCAACAGGATTCACAGTTGGGTGTTTCACTAAGAGTGGAGAACCTGTTTGAAGTTGTAATCGTAACAGAAGAGCTGTGTTTTGTTGCACCCAATTGCCCTGCTGCACGAGCTCTACTACAGCCGGAACCGAACAATGTACAGAGTTCACTAAGATAGTCGCATCCAAAGCAGTATCTAAAGCCCTTGCACTCTTACAATTAACCTTGATTCAAGTTTGGATGCGTGTCTCTAGTTCTGAAATCTTCTCTGCCAGCCTGACTATCTCCCTGCATTTATCACATGTAAATCCTGTGCTGACAGATAAGGCTATGCTACATGAAGTGCATGTGACAATAAGAGGAGGATATGACATGACTCACCGTGTTTGTTGACTGATCCTACTCACCTAAGTTGTTTGATGAACTCGTAAAAGGCGCGAGCGCGCAAGAAAAAAAATTAAAAAATAATAAAATAGAGCGCACGGATGGCACGCCTACAGGCTAGCAAATTACTAGCGTGTTGTGTTAGCAATAACAATTTAGATTGAAGCTAGCGATGTCGGTTAATGTGTGATGTTGAGTAAGCTATATTTAGCAGTATAAACAACAAGCAATGATTGTAAATAATGATCCAAAACAGAAAGATACGAAGCTTACAGACGCAAACCAACGCAACAGCAGTAGCAGCAAACGAGGCAGACAGGAGTAAGACTTCAGCACAATGGTCGTAAAAGATCTTTTAAGTTCTAAATTCAACAGTTTTTGTTCTGGTGCTGTAACAGGGCTGTTCTAGGTGGGGACTGTACCTGGGTCTCTTGTGTTCAAAGTCACTGAGTTAACTGATTGAGCTAATTCCCCAATAAATGAATCCAAGAGCAGGGGTGGTCAAAAAGCAAGGAGACGTAGATCTTTAACAAAAGACAATCTTTACTGATAAAAAAGTACAACAAAACAAAGGAAGATGGACTTCCAAGAAACAGTAAAAGAAAAATAGACACAAGGGTCCATCTTTATAAGTCTATGCAAGGCTCGAAATTGCGACCATTTTGGTCGCATATGCTCCTGAAATTTAATCTGTGCGACCTAAAAATATATTTGGGAGCATTTGTGCGAGTGCAAATAATGGTTGTGGTGCGACCTGTTTTCATTTCTCTAAAAAACGTTTGCAAATTACTTCACAGTGTGTACCTTATGTGCGCTGATACGCGATGGCCGGACCGTCATTCTATCCAACGTTATATAACCAATCCCGGGGTTTTTCCTGCATTGATTTTTTTTGGCGGCCGCCAAAGCCTTTGATCGGTGCGTGAGTGACTGCTGCGCTTGACGAGAGAAAGCCCCGGCCGCGCGCGCGCACTCTCACGTCTTCAAACAACACGAGCGCTGTCTTGCTCTCTCTCCCTCGCGCATATTAATCAAAATCATTTGACACGATAGAAAAAGGGCAGAAGACCGAAGTTTCACGTGGAGCATTCGGAGATTTTTTTTTTCTCCTAAATTACCGTGGAGTGTGAATTGTGCTAAAAAATAAACTACCGGGATAATCACACAACGCTTGCCGTATGCTACACTTCCACTATGACACTCCGATTCGCGAACTAATGACTCATTTGAACCGATTCACTTTAATGTGAGACGTCTGAATCGGTGTATAACAAATCGGTACCACTTTACAATAATGTTCCACTTATTAAATTCTAGTTAACACAGTTGTACTATTAAAAAAACTCCACTTTGGTAATTTGTTAACCATTGTTAATGTTAATTTCAACATTTGGGCTACTAATAGCCTATACATTATTGCATTTTTTTTTTTTTTTTTTACATAGTTAATGCACTGTGAAGTAACATTAATGAACAATGAACAGCTGTATTTTTATTAACTAAGATTAACAAAGATTAATACAGCATATTAATAGCAATAGAGTGCCAAGTGCCAAGCAAAAAATGCAGGGACAGGTGTGTGGCAAACAAATCAGGTTCAATTATTAAGGCTTTTAATCGGCAGGATACGTCAAATATAACCATACTGTCTATGAATATAACACCGCATACACCATCGCCAAAGAAGAGCTTGCCTTCACAAAATTTATGTCAAATGACAAATTATGTGCCAATATCATCGGGGTGAGATGATATAGAGCCAGAAGACCAAATTTCAAATCTTGGCCACAGGATGAAATAAAATTTATTAATATATAATTTGTAGTTGTGGTGCTCCTTAATTTTTGGTGGGTGCTCCTAAATTTTTGCTGGTGCTCCTAACTTTTTGAAGTTGGGAGCACCAGTGCTACCAAGTAAAAAAGTTAATTTCGAGCCCTGCTATGTATAGATATATATATATACATACATACTAGGGATGGGAACGACACGGGATTTGGGAAATCGACTGTCGAGGACCATGTGTCGACTTTTTGTCGGATTCTCGGCCTTTCTTTTCTTTTCTTTTTAAAGGGGGGGGGGAGTGAAATGCTAATTTTCACGCAATCTCCTGTTAATCTTGAGTACCTATACGTAGTATTGCATCCTTCATATCTCCAAAGAGTCTTTAATTTTATTATATTTATAAAAGACAGATAGGCTGTCCCGAGTCTTTCCGCAAAAAAACGAGCGTCTGGAGGCGGGCCGTGTGCTATAACGTTAGCTGTGCTAACCGAGCTAACAACACACACAGAGTAGGGATGGGCATGATTAATCGACGATCGATAATTGATCGTTAAGAATTTCGTCGATCACGTTTATTTGTTATCGATTAAACTAATGCAGGTTGCGTTGCGTAGAGTGTGAGTCTTGAAGCAATGGAATTAATTTTAGCGCGGAGGTACCTGTCCTGTGCATCCCGGCAACGTCAATCCCCTCAGAGCGGGTGTTTTCGGCGGCTGGACTGGCTGTCACCAGGTTGCGGTCGCGTCTGATCCCAGATCATGTCAACATGCTTATCTTTCTCAACAGAAATCAGTAGACTGGTGCAGAAGTTCTATGGGAACTTCATGCGTTTTCTCGGTCGGATAACTATCTGAATTATCAAAACGATTCCATTTACACCTGGTCACATAAATGTGTTTTTGCAAAACGGATATAAATCCGATCATGAATTCCCGCGCTATATGCATATTTAAATTGTTGAACGTCACCGAAAGCAACTGATATGAGCTGCATTTTATTGATCATCAGCGAAAATGTCTAAATCAAAGACCGCAACAAGATATTGCGGCAACAGCCCTGGTAAGATCATTTCGGTTCTTTACTTTTAATGAAGATGATTGTGTGTTGATGAATGACTTTCACTTTGATTTGCGATAGTTTGCACGTTGGCTTGATGAATAGATGCTCATCTGTGGTGATGCGTGTTGAAGTAGCGTCGTCATATCTGGCTATAACATGACATATAGCCTATAACACGCTCTCACACGTTTATTTCTTAGCATTTTTGGGATAAGTCAAATTTACATGTGGTTTCAACAACCAGATGCATTTACACTTGTCCAGTTTCGTCTGGAATGCGTCTCAGATCTCCTCCTGAAGTGGTTTGCGCGATCGGATTTAAATCCGTCTCGAATGCGTTTCGGAGGGCATTTACATTTGGTCTTTTCACGATCGGATAGCTATCCGATCACAGAAAACGGATGAAGTGGCCATTGGTCTCTGTTTAAGAACGCCGGCTCGCAGCTGCAGGTTCCGCTGTTTTAGAGCACGCAGGACATATCTTCAAGTCTACCGAACGTCCAGTTTCACTGCCACAAGTTGATCTTCTTGTAATAAAGATCTCATCGAGGACAAACAAACTGTATTTTTGTATTTTCATTGCATTTTTAATTTATAAAAAGTTAAAGAAATAATGAATTTCAATATAAAAATATTAATGATTAATCGATAGTCGATCGTTAATTCTCCCGACGATCGACTAGGGAAATTTAATCGAATGCCCATCCCTAACACAGAGACATTTTTTTTAAGCAGTTTACTCACCGAATGCGATCGCGAACCTTTATCATTGTGACTGCTCGATCCGCATTAGACGATCTGCAAATCCGTCGATCTGGGCTTTGTTTATAAAACAATCATTGTCAAAATGCAGGGAACAAACAGTCTTACACAGCTCCGTTGATGCTCTGAAAAAACAAACTCCGTCCACTTAACGCTGGGTTCTTTGGGAATCTGTGCAGGGTTGTCTTGCCCTGGCATACAAAAACACACTTCTTTGGTGACATTGACTTCCAAAACCCGAGCACACAGCGCTTTGATGGCGTACTGCTTTCGCTATCTTGCTCTGGTCTACGAGCATAGACAGTATATAAACTGGACACAGCGACCCCATTGGATTCAACGGAGGCAAGTGAAGTCAATTAGAAGCACTAACTTCCTGATGGTCGAGCGTACTGCGCAGACTCACACTGAGCTTGACAACGTAGATGTGACGTGAGCAACCCGTCTGTCTTCTAGTAGCTGTGCCAAGAGAAATCTGAATCATTCCCTTCCGAAACGTGCAGAGACGGAGAGTGTGAGTAGGAGCTGTCCATGAGCTAGGAGCAGGAGAAACTTTTGCTAGGTATTCTGATTAATTACTTTGCCATTTTGCCTCCACGTCCCTCCAATTGCCTGCGAGCTTCTCCTCCTGTCCATACGGTAATCTCTCTACTGTGCGACAGAGAGTCGCGTTGGTATGACGCAATCGTTAGCCTATTTTTACAAAAACTGCTTCTACGGGGCCATAACGTAAGATACAAGGTAATGGAGCCTTTTATACATTTTCATGTTTCTTTAGAAATAAATAATGGACAAATGGAGTCTTTAAACGCCTCAGATGTAAAGTTATTCGCTGTCAAAGTGACGCCAAAATGAATGGGAGTCAATGGGATGCTAACAGCAGGTGATGGTCTGATAGCCAATGGCGGCGCCCGGGGAAGCTTCAACATAATATGAAACGCTGCCCCCCTGTCTACGAGTGCGCGCGCGCGTCTTTCCGGGAGAAGTGGGGTCAACGGTCAAGTGGCGATTCCATTTAGAAAAAATTGATTGTTTTATTTAAAATGTTTTATTTCATTATGGGAAAAGTGCCACTTTATGATGTGTATTTGAATAGGAAATGTAATAAATTAAAAGCCCAAAAAAAAAAAAATGCAATTTGGAAATCCCACAAGCCCCGCCCCCTCGACATGTCGACACTATTTTTTTTGTCGAGTGGAGCATGTGTCGAATGTCGGTCGTTTTGTCGACAAAAAGTCCCATCCCTAATACATACATATATATATATATATATATATATATATATATATATATATATATATATATATATATATATATATTATTATTATTATTTTTTTTTTTTTATTATTATTATTTTTACTGGTATTGGTACAGACTACTGAAATTTTGAAAGACTATATTCATTTATATTTTGAGTTAGATTTTATTTTTATTTTGATATTTTCCATTTTATTTCATTTTTTCATTTTCATTTAAGTTTTAGTCATTTTGTTATGCGTTTATGTGATTTGTATTGTTTTTAAATTTCTATTCAGCTTTATTTTTCTTTCAGTTGTAGTAATTTTTTTAACTTAAACTTAGTTACCAAGGCAATGTTTCACTTTTTCATTTAGGTTTGTTAGGTTTGTGTCACATATATGCTTTGGGAAGTCTGATTTATTGTAGAAAATTGGTCTGTTCAGATGGTTTATTTTAGGTTCAATTGAGGGCATTTAGTGTTTAATGTAGTCCGGCCTAAAAGCATTCGTTCAAAAACCCACTTTGTTTTGGCAGCTATACTGCTTTGTTCATATTACACATAATCTACTAGTTAATGTTGAGTAACTTTTTTTTTAGCTCTGCTGACAAAAAAAAAAAAAAACCTTCCTAACAAAACAGAAGCAGAGTACACCTACTGTATGTGTTTTTATGCAACACAATTTTTTCAAATTATTCAAATTCAAATGATTCACTCATAAAGACAGTCATAACCTGCAGAAAGAATCACTGTAATGTACAGACTGACAGTCTGTCTGTAACGCACAAACAGATTCGAAAGATGAAGATTAAAAAGATACAGTTTCTAATAGCTTCCCCAACTCCATTAGAATTCCTTACAGAGCACATTTAGAAGACATTTAGTAAAATATTCTGCTATTACAGTCTAGCACTCTGTCCAAGTTGAGAGTTTTCTCAGTTCAACAGTAAGTTCATGAGGGAATTGTGATGTGTTCAGGTATTCATGGTTTGAGAAAAATGTGGATATATATAATTCATGATTTTGTTTGACTGACGGGCAAAACTGTCATAGGCTATCCCCAAAGGTTCTGTCGGCAGCATGATGTATGTTATGAAGCTATTATCCAAACAAATTACGGTTACACTTTATTTGAAGGTGTGTTTGTTACAGTGTAATTATATATTTACTGAGTAATATTAATTAACAACATGTACTTACTATAGGGTTAGGGTAGGATTAGGGTTTGGATGAGGGTTAGTTGCATGTAATTATGCATAATTTACTGTTTTTTACTATGGTAAGGACAGTGTAAAATAAAGTGTTACCCAAATTACTTACTGAAATGACCTATGTGTAAGGCCTCTAATGTATTGGGTATATGGTAATTATTTGGGTTAATAATTATAACAGTAACAACAATATTAAAATGTAATATGATAAAAAAAAGAAAAGAAAAAAAGAACAAGATGAAAAAAAATAACATTGTGCAATAGTTTAGAGTTCGGTACATTTTCATGCTCGTTCTGCACTTACTACGGCTCTAAGGACAGGACAGACTCCGCACAAATCTATATGCAAACATGAGCCAGATTTATTTTCTGACTATTATATAGGTCAACAGAGGCAGTGTTTCCTTGACACATTAGTGCAGTGAGAGCACCAGCTCTCAAAGGGCATAAACGTTTTTTTCAAAGCCAAACACATCTCGTCACATCATTATGTGATAAGTCTACTAGCTACTACTGGTTTTATGAGTCACTTCACACAAGAAATGTTGCAGTCGGCTTACAACCAAACAGAGACATACCATCTGTTTTATGGGACACTGGAAGTTTAATTTACAGACTATTTTTCTGTGAAATTCCCTTCACTAACAATGTTCCTTGAAGAATGACAACAAGCATGATAAAAGTACTTTATGGTGGATTTCATCATTTCACGACAGACAACTTTTAATATTAAGTTAGTTGAAAAAATAAAATAAAATCCATGATAATTTTTATAAAAACGTCATAAAGGTTTGCATAAAATGCTGAGTGATATAAGGAGAGAAAAACGTATCAGTTATGTATGTAACCCTCGTTCCCTGAAGGAGGGAACGGAGGCGTAGTCGACGTGTTGACTGATTGGGATCACACTAGGGTCCCTGTCATCTTCAAGTATTGTAAAAACAAGCCAATGGACATTGGTGTGCATGAATCGCATCACATGCCCCGCCCCGCAGCGCGGGTATGAATATGGAAGTGGATCCACGCACCAGTTGTTTTTCGCTGAGGAGCCGAGCGGAACCCGGTCAGCGGTGGTACAGCAATAGTGGCTAGGGGACAACGTCTCCGTTCCCTCCTTCAGGGAACGAGGGTTACATACGTAACCGGGATGTTCCCTTTCAGTCGAGCATGTTCGTCGTAGTCAACATGTCGAACGATTGGGATCCCTACTAAAACGCCACTAGTGCTGCCACCTTCCAGTGTCTAGACAAAAGCCTCCTGATCTTCCACACTTGTGAATATGACAGGGCTCAGGCCAGGAAAGTCACTGCTGTTCCACAGGACCACTGGGAAAGCGTACCTTTCGTTGGAAGGTCTACGCTGCGGAAGCCACATCCTGCCCGAAGGAGGTGACATATTGCATGTCACTGAGGTGGCTCCAGCCAATAACAGGGGGGAGACGCAAACAGTCAGTGATGGCAGAGCAGGCTCTGCCAAGGGAAGACACAGGCTCGCCGCAAGGAGTTAAACCCTTGGAAGAATACACATATGGGATTGCCGTAGGGATCACAACATATGGACCCCACCTAACACAAGTTACACAAGCATACAAGTGATAGGACTAGCATCAGACGCTCCGCCACGTCCAACACCGACTGGGTGAAGAGGAACTCAACGGGGTTCGATTTGTTGACCGAAAATGTGAGCAGGTCAATGTGAGCAGATACAAGTAATTGTATCTACGTTCTTTCAGAGGTAGATAGCTGAACCACCACAACGGAACCTGGATTTCTCCGGTTTGATGCAGGTGCCAATGGTGCCCCATTCCTGAGAAGTCTCAGAGGAATGAGTCAGGAAGGCTGTTTAGGGAGCGAGGTCCTAGTTGGGCCATTACGGGGGAACTAAAAGAACCTGCTCCTTCTTACTTGACTTAACACAGTGATGTGTTCACCTATAGCACATCTCTCCACCTATAGCTGGTGTGTGGTGAGCGCACTGGCGCCGTTGTACTGTGGCTGCCGTCGCATCATCCAAGTGGATGCTGCACACTGGTGGTGGTTGAGGAGAGATCCCCTGATATGATTGTAAAGCGCTTTGGGTGTACAGTAGTACATATGAAAGCGCTATATAAATGCCCGATTCTATTCTTCTTCTATTCATGTGCAGGGGGCTCACTGGGGAATTAACGCATTTTGCTTAGGCCCTGGTGTCAGCTGTAAGCTGGTGTCTCCGTGTTTAAGGGAGTAAACAACTTGCAAGGGGACAAGATCAGAGCGGCAACAGATGTAACTGTGTGGCCCCGAAGATATCCTGGACAGCTGGAACGCCAAGGGATGGAGTCTCCACTCTCTTCGGCAACAGGCTGTCGTGAGGCCACATGGGCGGCACGATTGAGCAGGCTGGAATTTAGAAAGTGGAAGAAGCGACCTCAGAAGCTTCTGACTCCATAGGAGGAGGTGGCGGGTGAGTTGTGACATGCGAGGGAAGCGTATGAGCAACGGTCGCTGTACTGGGCAGTGCATCTTGCTGAGCAATGGCATCAAGCAAGGAAACTGCTAACAACTCGAAGCAATTGAATACCAATGCAGTGTGAGGTATGCCCAAGCCCTCTTTACTGCATGCCCATTATACGTGGACCCTGAGCTAGTGTTTTGTAGACACTTCTGTTCTAGGAGAGATTAGCCCGGAGAAACAAAAGGTCTGAACACTGCTGAGAGTTTGGCAGCATGCCAAATGCTGGCAAACAGCACGGAGCGTGCTGCTCTGCCACGGCCACCTAGGGACTTGGTCATGAAGTCAGTGCTAAAGTGGTCATCATATGGAGGAAACCGTTTATATGCGGCTGCGTCTCACATATGCCCCAGGAGCCTCTGAAGTTTATTCAGAGGGACCCTTTCTCACCTCCAAGCACCGACCGGACACATTCCAGTTGAGAAACGTGTAAACCAAGTCCACCTCCATACTAGAAAAAAGCTCCTCAGTCCATAGACGAGTTACTCTTCTCCAGTTGACCTGAAGACCCAACTGTCTATGTAGCACTTGAAGAGAGGGACTTGTACTGAGACTTCGACCCCTCAACTCAAGACACAGGATGGCCCGTGTTTACAGAGGAGAGGATATCTGAAGGACGAGTCCTTCAGGTCCCACGCTGCAGACCATTCATAGGGATGAGCATTAGTAATGCGCACTGTGTAGTAACTTGAATGGAGGCTTGAAAAAGGCCCTGAATCAAGCACACAGATCCCTGATGGTCTAACTCACTATAGTTTGAGTACAATGAAGATTAGGCCTCACTTAGAAGCCTATCTTCATATCGGCTGGAGGAATGGCTCGATCGCAACCGTCGCCAGTAGGAAGTGACGACAGCACACAAGGCAACACAATTCGGAACACAGATGTGTAACAAAAAGCGATGCACATGGGCGGGTGCCGGACGAACTGAATCATCTAGCCGAGTCTGATGATACAAGAACTGGCTGAGTAGGTCAGGAGCACCTTTCAGTGCTACAACGGACCAACACAGGGGGTCAAGGTGTCAGAGACATACTCAGAGTGAGGCAGCGGGTTAGAGACAGGGACCCAGCTCGGAAGGCCCTAAGGCGGCCTGAGGCAGGGTCTGCGTTATAAACACCTGTCTCTAGGTAGCGGCAGAGAGTGCGTGAGAAGGGGTGGCCGGGTCCTCGAACACACTCAGTGCCAGCTAATGAAGCCGAGTCTGTTGGTACGGAGGAACCACTGGATCAGCCAGGAGCACCGCATAGTGCTACAACTGAGCGATGCAGGGGAACCATGGATACCAGAGACTTCTAGGCAAAAAACAAGGACCCAGCTTGGAAGGCCCGAAGCAGGGTCTGAGTGTGTAGTGTGACTCTTACCTGTCTGTTCATGGTGGCAGAGAGTGCGTGAGAAGGCGTGACCGGGTCCTCGAACCGCACCCAACTGCCGGCTGGCGATACAAGAGGTAGTTGAGGGGTGCAAGGCTTTACAGGGTAGCACACCGCCAGTCTGGCCCTCTTTGAACCCAAGAACAGAGGAAACTGCTCTTTCTTTGAAGTGTGGGTACCACCGGCTCCGCTGTTTTTGGGAGAAGTCACACACACACACACAACAAAGCCTCCATCCGGCCCTCCACCGGGGGAAGGGAGTGGATCGGACCAACTCCAAGAGCATCCTCCTCCATCCCTGAGTGGCTCGCTCAGGAATGCTTTCGCTGTCACTTGCCACCTGGCTTAGCAGCGCCTAGACCAGGCTGGGCGCCCCGACTGTGGCCGGCTCCATGCTGAGGCCTGGCTGAAGGCTGCTGCGGAGGCCCAGCGGGAGCGGGAGCGGCGGCAGGGGGACGCCCTCGGTGACGAGCAGGCGGAGGAACTGCCACCGGCTGGGTAGAGGCAGTAGCGAACCGCCGGGGCAGGATGTGCTGGAAGTCCTCCATCTGCGCTTGGGCGGCAGAGAACTGTTGGGCGCAGTTCTCCACCGCGTCGCCTGATCAGCCCAACCTGGGAAGTTGGGGAGACCAGGAACCGAACCTTGTCCACATCCGCCATATCACCCAGGCTGACCCAACGATGGCACTTCTGGACCACTAAGGTGGACATCGCCAGACTGATCGCGCACGCCACGTCACTCTTGCCCCGGAGGGCGAGGTCGGATGCGGTGCAGAGCTCATCTATGAGCGCACGGTCTGGGCTACCCTTGTACATGTCCATGAGTGCCCTGGCCTAATAGACCTGTAGCAGCGCCATTGCACGCAAGAGGAGGCGGTTTGCCCACAGGCTTTGTAAGCTCTGCCCATCAGAACGGACGAGAACTCACAGGCCTTAGGGGGAGACGAGGGGCCCCCGTCCAAAAGGCAGTGGCCGCCGGACACAGCAGCGCACTCGACTACAAAATAAAGTAGTCTTTATTTTGAGAGTATGTTTGTAAATAAATCTTAATAGTAATGATACTCATTGTATACATACAATATGGAAAGTGGTGTATATATATATATATATGCTCTTCACAGATGAAAGCAGGTTCACACTGAGCACATGTGACAGACGTGACAGAGTCTGGAGACGCCATGGACAATGTTCTGCTGCCTGCTTTCATCTGTGAAGAGCACAGGGCGCCAGTGGCGAATTTGCCAATCTTGGTGTTCTCTGGCAAATGCCAAACGTCCTGCACGGTGTTGGGCTGTAAGCACAATCCCCACCTGTGGACGTCGGGCCCTCATACCACCCTCATGGAGTCTGTTTCTGACCGTTTGAGCAGACACATGCACATTTGTGGCCTACTGGAGGTCATTTTGCAGGGCTCTGGCAGTGTTCCTCCTGCTCCTCCTTGCACAAAGGCGGAGGTAGCGGTCCTGCTGCTGGGTTGTTGCCCTCCTACGGCTTCCTCCACGTCTCCTGATGTACTGGCCTGTCTCCTGGTAGCGCCTCCATGCTCTGGACACTATCCTGACAGACACAGCAAACCTTCTTGCCACAGCTCGCATTGATGTGCCATCCTGGATGAGCTGCACTACCTGAGCCACTTGTGTGGGTTGTAGACTCCATCTCATGCTACCACTAGAGTGAAAGCACCGCCAGCATTCAAAAGTGACCAAAACATCAGCCAGAAAGCATAGGAACTGAGAAGTGGTCTGTGGTCACCACCTGCAGAACCACTCCTTTATTGGGGGTGTCTTGCTAATTGCCTATAATTTCCACCGGTCGTCTATTCCATTCGCACAACAGCATGTGAAATTGATTGTCAATCAGTGTTGCTTCCTAAGTGGACAGTTTAATTTCACAGAAGTGTGATTGACTTGGAGTTACATTGTGTTGTTTAAGTGTTCCCTTAATTTTTTTGAGCAGTGTATATATATATATATATATTAAAATGTGATGCTCTGCTCATGTGATGTGATATGATGGTCTCATGATGGACTTGAAATGATGAAATGATGATGTCTTTTTGGGTCTAGCCTTATAGACAGCAGGCTGCAAATGATTTGAGTGACTAGTGTGTCTAATTCCCATCCACTGTCAGGAAGGCCTAGCCATAAATGAGAGGCGCTGTAACAAGCAGCAGTTCTTATATGCTCAGAATTGATAAGAAGCCTGCATCCTGTAATTGGAGTAGGCGTAGAGTAGAATATCAAGGGATCTCTGATATTGCAGTTGCAGCTCTGTTAACAGCAGAACTTTATGATCTGGACAGGTTTTTTTTTTTTTTTTAAAGCCCACATGATGAGACTAAATGATCTTCAAAAAAATGTTTTTTTACTAATTCCAAATTTACTAAGCAGAAATGCTTACTTAGAGCAAGACAGAATTAAAGTGCCCTATTATGCTATTTTAAAGTTTTTAATAATTTAGTTTTGGAAGTCTCCTACTACTGGTTTACATGCATCAAAGGTCAAAAAACACTTTATTTGTTTCATAATATACATTGCACATCACCTAATTTCTTAAAGAGTCTGAAACCAACTCATTCAAAGATTCAGTTTCTCTAAGCCCTGCCTTTCCCTAGAGCTACTCTGCTCTGATTGGTCAGATGACTCAGTCTGTTGTGATTGGTCGACCACTTACAGAACGTTCTACCTTAACGTTCATCACTATGACGACTTGAGCAGGACATTTCTCAGTGTTAAGTTTTTACTCAGTTTGTACATTATGAGATGTTGCAAATGTAATTTCTCTACATCAGCATCAACAAGTGTATATATGTCCATCAACAACAACAAGCCTATATTTCTAATTTATTACAGTACACATGTGGGAACTGTATTATTAAATGTATCAATAATGGTGCATTCATTAGTCGAGCACTAACGTGAATGACTGATGTAACATTACAGTTTGTAAACCAAAATCTTGCTCCAGACAATCTGCATTAATTGACACAGTTTTAGGTAATAGTGGGCCCAAATCTGAGTAGCAGAACTATTTCAGTAAGACAGTAATAACGTGAGTCAGCTGGTTAGCTGGAGACCTACAGCTACACTGCGTGTACACAATATAAAACACAAATCTGCGTATTTTGAACACCCAGTAGAAAATATTTACATCAATGATTAATCATACTTACAGGTTGTGATTCAGAGGAGCAAGTTGGTCCAAATAAACTGGGTACTCTCCCATCTTTAATGGATAAGCATTTTGCAAATCCCGCGTTGACCTCGCTGATATTTTAGAAACAATCATCAATAAAATGAACACAACAAAAGGTAACAAAAGGGGGAAAAAGTAAGTATTCACCTATTTCTCTCTTAAGCTCTATTTAGCTCAGCTGTTGTCATGTCTGTTTTACTGTAGGTTTTGTTTCGTGGCCATGTTGTCATGTCTTTTATTTGAATGTTTTCCCATTGTCATGTTCCTGGTTTGTCATGTGATTTCCCTGACCCCATCATGTGATTCTGACATGTGCTTTCCCTGTTCATGTGTCTTGTTTTCATTGGTTCTTTGTTTCTTGTGTCACTTTCTGATTGGTTCAGTGTTTCATTAGGTTCAGGTGATTCTTGTTGCTCAATAGTCTTTGTGTATAAATAGGCCACATCATTTTTTTTGTTTTTCTATGTTTAGCTGTGTTCCCTGTACTGCTGTTGGCGAGTTTATGTTTAGGTCACGTTTCTTCTCAAGCCAAGTCTTTGTTTATTGGTTCATGTTTATTTGGATTAAAGGCAAGCTGCACATGGGTTCTTAACAACTTGCCTTTAGTGGACATTTATTACACCTATGAAAGATCCAATCTTTTATTATCCAAAGCTTGGGGTCAAAACCACAAAGGGGGTTGAGTCATGAACTGGAGAATTATTGGTATCCTCTGTCCCTATTGTGCTCTTGAACAATCCATTTAGCTTCAGGTTGTTCAAGGGGAATGAATCCCTGTAATGAAGATCTCTGAATGCAATGTAATGAACTGAGCTTTCCATCTTTACTCATGTTACGTTGCCTTTGGAGAATGACTACTTTTGACTGACAAAATTCCAGCCACCGGAAACACTAACTGATAAAGTGAGTTGTACAAAACCTTTCTTTTTAGTAAACTTTGTGTACACAATGTTGTCAATGCTCGAGCTCATGTGTAGAGCCCCTGGTGATACTTCAAGCACAATTTCATGTGTCGAGCCTCCTTAGAGTTTTAAAACTAGTGATTTTGATGCTATCACTGTACTGCCCCTAGCACTCCCATTCGAAAGGCATTTTGACCAAAAACAAAAATTCGGTCCATCTTAAAAGTGCCATTTCCATTCTAATTATGCTTTTACATGAATGTTTGACTTGCAATTTGGTGAGAGTTACCATTTAAAGAGAGATACCCCATATATTTTGTGTGGTCTATCTATGTAATATCTCGTTATATTTAGAAGACCACTATGGCAGATTGTTTTAGAAAATGTAACTCACCCAACATTACAAATCACAGCTCAAGAGGGAATTTCCCATCCTCCAATAATTGATCAAAAATCAACTGCATTATTGTATTGTACACTAAATAAAACAATCCAAAAATATTTTTAGTTCATTTCATGATAATCAACAAGGAATACTATTGTTCCTCAATGTTTCCTCAGTATTTTTCAGGCTATGAAGTGAAGTTGCTGTATCCGTAGGATCAACCTGACCCATGGCTTCAAGGAAAGGTTAAGATTTGCATCCCATATTATGCAATCCCATAATACCACAGTCCTTAGAAAGACGATAACTAAATGTGGAGTTCCATGTTGGAAATGTAATTTGGCAATTGATTCATCCCTTGTGGCTTATGTTTTAGACTCGTTGATGTATAGTACATAGCCCATTTGATGCACTGCCAAAGCTGAACAGCTGGAGCTCAAGTGGACCAACACTGATTAGAACGCTTGGCCACCCTGAGCGACTAAAAATGACTCACTTTCTTTGACACTATACATGACTTCTCTCATCAACATCATCACTAACTTGCATATCTGACCGATGAATAATTCTTGCAATAAAAAAAAATCTGTTTTTTTTGTTTTGTTTTTCCTTATTAAAAGACATCCCAACAGGAACAGTCTGTTCACTTTTGATTATTACCAAAAAGCAGAACATGATTTCACCAAGCGCAACATGTTCCTGGATCAACATCTTTGTTCCTGCAACAACATTCCAATCAACCAATCAGAAGTAGTTTACAGTTTGTCAAGTTTAGGCTTACAACCAGATTCAGGAGTTTCTACATCAGTGGTATTCACCTATCATTTCCCTCTGATTTTAGGGATATGGGTATAAGGTTAGGTTTAGGGGTAGTGATATGGTTAGGATTACATTTTCGTGCAAGAATGTTGACCAAGGAACACACCTAACTCGGCAAAATCAGGACATGCGATCAATAAACGCCACTTTAAACCTAAACTTTTGCGATAAAATGAAACAATAATCATGCTGTTTAGGTTGTTATTGCCATTCCAATTTTAGCACCATTTTCCATCATTTGTTTTACAGTGAACTATAATGTTTTGATTTAATTACAATATATCAATATGTAGTAGTCTAACCAGATGTTTGAAATTAGTCCCGCAGTTGCTTAGTAAGTCAAGCGTTCTCTGATTAGTGAAAAGAGCGTGTTCTTCAGTCATTTTAAATGATTGTCTCACACACATCCACAGGTGTTGCATTACCCATTTGTTTGAACTGCTATTGACTAAAGCTTTCCATTTTTTTTCCGTTGATTTTGCTGATTGAATGATTGTTTAAATTGGCTGTTTCCCTCGTGAGCATGTAACACCTGCTCGTGATCCATCACAGGAGATCAGTGTGTGCTGTTATACCTCTTGAACAGGTGACATAACCCAAGACATTCAAAAGAGAATGGGGAAAAAAGCTGCCGCATATCTATGAAGCCAAAATAAGCATATCTGAAACAAGTGCCAATATGAAATGAAATGTATTGCAGAAAATAGAATTAGTCATATTTGTAACAAGTTTGCCACTATGAAATGGCTCAGGAACAGTTTTTGGACCGAATCTGTTATGAAGAAGCAGAAATAAAACACATTTAAATCAGTCTTATATTCATGTTACAATTCATGTTTAATCAAAGTCAGTGGGTTTCATTGTATGGAAAAGATATTGTGTGAATAAATTATGACAGAATATTTGGGTGAACTATACCTGGTAACACTCAAGAGTCCATTTTAGACATTCTTCTGACTAGAAGTAACTCTGCAACTGCAACTAGCAGTCATTTGAGTATTAGTAGAGTGTCTGCTTAATATCTGCCAACACTTTTTTGATGGTTCCCCAACAAGTAACTTTTCAAGTATGTCAACTTATTCTACTAACCCTAACCATAACCCAACAGTTTACCAATTCTCTAGTGAGAGTTAGTTGACATGTAGTTGCAAATTAATGAGAGATAGTTAAAGGGGTGGTTCGGGATTTTTGACATCGGACCTCATTTTTAAGTCAGCCTGGTTGTTATTCATCAGTGGAGACATTTTTTTTTTTTATTATCCAGTCCTTATATTTGGATAGTTAGCCGATGCTAGGCTAGCGCGAGTCAATGGTATATGTTAGCCAGCCATTAAAAACCGTTTTACCCACTCCACAGTGCACCAAACGCAAATCAATTATAACACTAGACATATCGATGCAAATGTCCGTTGAGAGAATAATGTTAGAAATCAAACTTACCTTTCATCACATTGCATTAGTTATAATTTGTTCCCTGTAATCATAAGCCTTGTCTACAGCAGCAGCGGAGTGATATTGATTACCTAGGCAACTGAGTGAGCCGGTACACACATGTACTACACACACTGTAGTGCGCTTCTGTTCTGTGTTTACTTTTTGCCGCATTACTAACCGGAGCAAAGTAAAATTCCGCAGCTGCTGAGAAACTAGTTCCTTTGGGATCATTGAGATGAAAGGTAAGTTTGATTTCTAACATTATTCTCTCAACGGACATTTGCATCGATAGTCTAGTGTTATAATTGATTTGCGTTTGGTGCACTGTGGAGTGGGTAAAACGGTTTTTAATGGCTGGCTAACATATACCATTGACTCGCGCTAGCCTAGCATCGGCTAACTATCCAAATATAAGGACTGGATAATTAAAAAAAAAAAATGTCTCCACTGATGAATAACAACCAGGCTGACTTAAAAATGAGGTCCGATGTCAAAAATCCCGAACCACCCCTTTAACATGTACTGTGGTTGCAAAGCTACTTATAGTTAGTAGAATGTATAAAGTGGACTATCAAAATAAAGTGTAACCCTATGCCTTCTAATAATGTTAGTATTTTTTACTTTATCCCACCAGATGAATAAAAAGACAGCCATATACAACTTTAAATCTTATAAATCAACAAAACATGTGTTTTAAGTTACATTGTATAATGTATGCCATTTTTTTTCATATTATTCATATTTTCCTCATGACCCACATTGGCATATTATGTGAAAGTATATAATTATTCGAATTCATGTTCAGCTTTAGGCCATTTGGAGAACCCTTCAACTGTTTTACACAAGTAGCAGTGATGTCTCATATCATGTTGTTCTTGCTTTAGGGTCCTTAACATTTTCTGAAAACTTCACTGATCGTGTAGTAATAGAGTAGGGACATGCTGCACATTCAGATGTAGCAGTCCATTGGGTATCCACATCTAAGTATCTCTGGAGTATAAATTATTACAGTAATGAGTGCAAAATGTTGTTCTTAAAAGTATTTGGTGTAAGACAACAGTGGATAAATACATCAATGGATGTATATAGATGTACAACCAGCAAAAAAAGATGTAACAAGACCTGAACATTTCAAGACAGACTGAAGACATCTGTGCTCCCCTGTGGATTTGAATGTGTGTTGTTAGGCCTTTTATTTATAGTGTGTGGTCCCTCTGGGGCTTGTAAGCGTGTAATGCTGTGTTTGTGTGTACCTGCAGCCAAATAACTCACTGTCAGAGTGTGCTACTCACAGTCCACCTCGACTTAAATTATATGAGCACTGTTTTTCATTTGCTTTCGAAATGAAAGGAAGACACTTTTTTTTGCCAGCACAGTTGACTTAAAGGAGACAGTTCAAGGAGGATGAATGTAAGGGGAATTGGAAAGACACATTTGAGAGGATAGAAAGTTTGTTGTTGTTGTTGTTCACAGAAAAAAAAGTGTAGGCACATTTTTCTTTTAAAATCTATAAATCTATTCAATAATTTCGAGTTAACCTCTGTCTGTAAAAAAAAAAAAAAAAAAAAAAAAAAATTGGTTCTTAAGGAAAAAGACCAAAAAGCAAGTAATAACTAGTTTTTCTAGTTCCTTTTGGGATCTTTTTGAAAAGCAGCATTTAAATATTAAAATTGTGAACTAAATGTGGAAAACTTGTGTGAGCTGATTTTGACTTTGAGTCATGTTTCTGTGTGAACGGCCCCTAATCATGCAAGTATTTTTGACTTTCCTCGAAGTTTTAACTTCTTGACCTTTTTTGAAGTGTGCACATTAGGTCACCCAGATGAATTTCTTTTACAATTTTGCAATTCCTTCTGTTTCAAGAGCCCACAAATTGATGTGCTTCTGCTGTGCTGTAGAAGTGAAAGCCCATTGGTACATTTGGTGCATGAGGGCTCAAGATCCAACAGCAGAACAGATTTCATGCATATTCTTGCCCAATTAATATCAAGCAAAGCTGTACTCTTTTTCATTTCTGGTGAAAACTCAGGGTGGGTATCAATTAGTCTACTGTTAATTATCTCCTTCGCTTTTGATCTTTACTATGGCTGCTCTGTCAGACACTCATTTATTCATCACTCCTGGTGGAGGGATGGGGCCTTCAGAGATTGTGCAGATTGAAGCACATTAAAAATGACTTCAGAAGTGTGCAGATCCTTATAAGAGCATGCATACTGATGCAGCTATGATTCTGCTGTTGTAGTGGCTCTACACATTCATTAGCATCTTAGTAGTGTTCAATTTTGCTTTATTAACTAGTGTGTTGTTAATGGTTTTAATTATCTATAAGATGTTAGAAGGTGTGGCAAATTCCTCAAAATGTGATTAATTTCAATAAAACAATAAGACGTTTTCAGACCACAGAAGGAGAATTTTTTTAAAATGTCCCGCTTGCGCTCATCCAAATAATGGCAGTGAATAGCGACCAGCAGCACGCCTTTTAAAACAGACACAAAAGTATCACATAATGGAATCATATATTCCAAGTGTTCTGAGGGTTTACGATAGGGTTTGGTTCAAAACAAACCAAAATTGATTGTATATTTAACAAATATTCTGACCTTTGCTGTTGGTCTTCTGTTCACAGCTGTGTTACTTGCATGCACGTCACACAGCCGTGAACGGAAGACCAATGGCCAAAGTCAGGATTTGCATAAAATAATACATTAAATAAAGTATATCCAACACGTGAGATTTACGTCACGTGTTGCATGCATGGGACCATTTTTTTAAAAAGCTTGATGCTGGTTGCTATTATTTGGATGAGTGGGACATTTTTTTTTTTCAATTTCTCCTTTTGTGGTCTGAAAAAGAAAGAATGGCATACTGCAATAGTACAACACCAGGGTGAGTAAATTATTGCTTAATTAAAAATTTTGGTTGGACTATCCCAGAGCCTAAGTTACATGTACAGCAGAGACGTTTTGTTTAACAACTTACAGTACATTCAACAAACATAGTATATCAGTACAGTTTGTGTGTTCCTTGGGAAACGTACAACCACACACAAACTTGCCGATAAGCAGTTGAGCTATAGGAATGTATTATAGGAACAAGTGAAACAAAGTAAAGATCTCTACAAACTAAAATACCAAGTTATGTCTCCAGGGTATTTTAAATTGATTTCCTTGAATATCAATTGTTATCAACACAGAACATTTCCTGCCTCTGTGAATTCATGTATGATTTGGAACTCTTAAGATATGACTAATTCTACTGGGTAAAGTGTATAGGCTTTTTGACCTATCCTCTTGTTTTGAATAAGCAATTTAATTTTGAATGAGTTCAAGAAAATAGGCATCATACTTTAAAATAAAATTACTGAGCATCACTGAAGAGCACTTATCAGGGCAGTGTCTCTTTTTCATGTGCTCATGATCCTGTTCCCACTTCCAAATAAAAGCAGATGTCAGACTAATTAGTTAAATATCTATTAAGTTTTATCATGCAGATATATTTTCCCACCATACAGATGACTGAATAGGGCCATATATAAATTATAAGTCAAACAATAAGTTGGCAAGGCACTTTCATATATTGCTTTTGATGCTGCATAAACTCATTTTCTTCTTTCCATTTATTTTTTTTTTTTTAATTAAACAGATGGTTTTAACAAAGAATTTAATGAGTACATAATCACTGCCATGCATATCTGCTTCCTTTTTTTCTGTGATCAGGAAGTGGAACAATTTACAATTTGATTGCTTGTCAGAAGGAATTATATCTCTCAGGTAAGTTAGTCATTGGAATTGTGCCAGTCTTTCAATTCAAGTCAATTAATCAAGTCAATTAATCAAGGTTTTTAGGTTAACTTTCTATTTTGTTATGAGTGGGGGTGGCAAATACAATAAAATACCAAGCATGTGTTTGAATTATAGCACGCTTTGATTAATTTGGTACAAGGAAAGCAAAAATAACTGAAACAAAAGACAAATACTGCTCATTTGCACTGCTTTGATTCCCCTGGTATAAAATATTCTTTGTATATGGAAGTTTGCATAAGTATGCTCCACGTATCGATAGATGTCATTGCTAATGCACGGCTGAAATAAACAGACTCGCCACAGTCTCTCCTGGGACGAAGCTAATTAAGTGTTCAGAATCAGCAACAGGGTTCTGTGAGCTTTTATGCTTCTGTCACCTTCCATCCAGTGAATTGGATTGGACATATCCCAAGAACAACCTACAATCATAGTTCTCCTGCAAAAACAGGTCATTCTGAGTTCACGGGATGTGGAATGATTCTAATTATTAGGGTACGAATGGACGCAGAATACTTAATGGGTCCTGCTCTCCGTCATGCAGTATTGTAGGACAAGGTTTTATTTATTTATTTTTTGAGAGAGAGAGAGAGTCAGGATTACCTGAATGAAATAGCTCTTTCTATGTACACAATGGGGAATCATTTAAGCATGCTTTCTGATATATGTTGGTTTAATTACACAGTAGGACCTGTAACAACGGCCTTGCATTTATTCATTTGACAGAAGCTTAATCCATCCAGTAGCAACTTTATCAGGATATGTGTTCCCTGGGAATTGGACCCATGGCTTTGGCACTATAGCACCATGTGCCACAATTTAAGCTACATGAAAATGGTTTCTAGATCATTAATTCGTAGGTAGCAATATGTAACATTTTCAGGTGCAAAACATAACGTGTTGTATATTTGGAAAGAATATGGACGTATTGAAAACATTTAAACATATACATTATTATGTATTTACAGCTAAAGAAACATTCGAAAGACATTTGTATAATTGCCCTTTTAACATATTATAGATATTGTAGATCCCTTAACCCAAACACACATATATATACAGTATACACACACACACACACACACACACACACACACACACACACGCGTGTACATATAATATATATATATATATATATTCCATGATTTTACCACAACAATAAATATCCTCCTAAAATAAGGCAAGGACAAAGACATTTGTGAAGTAATTTTATTGTTACTCCTCTTTCTGAAAAACAAATGAAGCATTCAGTCTTGAGGACAGCACTGGTTCTTCTTTTCCTTCATTAAAATGACATGCGGGTATTACAACAATTATGCTAGTGGCGTCTGTTGCGATATATAGTTAGCAATCAAGCACCACTGCAGATAATTAAATCCAACTCCAACTGTGATGTGTACGCTGACGGTTTCACCTTGGGGTGATCATCTTTAACTTTAGACACAGATCGGTCAGGCAAATCTGAGGCAAATAATAAGCGCTACACTGTTTTATGCATAGCGTGAAGCAATCGTATCTTATTCACAGTCTGAGTAGAAAGAAAAAGTTCCAAGCTTGTCTGCTGCAAGTATCTTTGTATGTGCTCCACATATTCCCCTGTCAGTATGTGTCTGACCAGGGGCAGTGTATCAGAACCATTCAAACATGTGCTACACAGTTAAGAGGTGAGCATGGTGAATTTCACATTACTGTCAGAGGGTTGACGTGGCGTTTATCATATTTCGGAATTCAGTATTTCAGTCATGTGAGCCTAAAGTGGAAGCTGATGCAGTGAGTGACAGGCTGATGAACAAAACGGAAATTCAAAAGAAGCCCTCCATATTCATGCGCTGATTTAAATTCCGATCTCAGTTTTGGTTGCCTCCGAATGCAATCCAGTCGTGTCAGTGTGTGGCTATAGATAAAAGGCTGTGTAAATATAAAATAAAGAGAAGTGAAGAGCAATTTTCACGTCGTCCTAACGTAGTGTAATTATGTCTGCGGGAGAGAACTGATCAAGTGTCACTCTTCCGCTCATCAAATTTCTACTTTGATGCTTTTAAACGATTAATAAAATAAATAACCACTATTACCTACATGGAAGCTTTTAATATGTGGATATCCTTAAATCACTGAAAGGCAGTAAGTGTGTGTGATGTGACATCAGTCTTCCACAATAATCCGAGACATGAAAGAGACATGAAACCATTTTTACAATAAGCAGCCTATATTTGCCTTTCAGTCATGCACATGCTAGCGCCAAATTTTTCGCCATGATGTCAGGGAAAGGGTAATACTCATCCCAAGCAGATGCCCACACAAGCCTACAGGCATGTTGAGTCCATTAGCAGTCCAAGCGTTCAACTCTCAATATCACAGTGGGACTACATTGGAACCAAACACTTCACATACACTCTTGTGACAGGAACAAAGCAAAAGCAATCCGAAGAGATGTGTTTGTCACATTAGACATCATCAGTCTTCTGTACAGTGCTTTAAAAAAGGAATAGGCCTACTTTTCAATGCAATTGCAGAAGAATTCCCATTATCTACTTGTGAGAGCAATTTGTAGTCCTAAAACCCGGAGGATAATTAGCATTTTTGAGCCAGGGATTCCCTCCGGATTTTCCAATGTGGTTTTTGATTTATGAGTAAAATACACTGTGGTTAACACTGCTTGAAGAGAATTTTGAATTGTGTTCAAAAACATAAATTACACACAGTCAGACCTCAAACTTGAAAACACTTTGCTTTATAACGTACTTTGATAACAAGTTGCTACACAAGGAAGTGTATAAACACTACACTTTATTTAAAGGTGTCCATGTTACAGTATAATTATACATTTAAGTACTGAGTAATATAATACACGTAAATACTATAGAGTTAGCAATATGGTGTGGTTAAGGTTATTTGTAATTATGCTCAATTTATAGTTATTACAGTAACATGTAACGTGTAAAAAGGATAAAGTGTTACCAAACATTGTTTTGATTTATCTGATTTTTAAAACACTACAAGGAATATGAAAACTAATCAACACTAGTAACTATTAATGTAATTTATTTTTAAAAAGCTAGTAAAAGAAGTGTAATACTTTAAAATAAGCCTTTAAATATAAACATTAGTTAATGCGATAGCTAAGATTACATATAATTTATCAATACATATGCAGCATTTATTAGTCTGTGTTTATGTTTATATAAATTGTAATACGTTTAAAAAAAATGAATTAATGTCAGTTGCAAGCATGAGTTAACAATGAACAGCAGTATATTTATTAATAAAGAAACAATTTAAATTATTTATAAATGCTGTAAAAGTATTTTTCATTGTTAGTTCATGATGCCTATGCATTCACTACTGTTAATGAATTGACTTTATTGACTTTAATAAACTTTACTGTAAAATGTTGTAAAACAAAATGTTTTTATTTTACAAAGGAAAACAAGAAATACAGCATGATGCTCTTAACCTCTTAACCTGTCTGTCTTCCTGTTCTGCAGCCTGGGATTCACAAAAGTCTTTGTTGTGTACCAAGAAAGTTTCCTACTCATTTCTTCCTTATGCATAGCATCAATAATATAATAATATAATATTACAAGATGCTGCCAGACTATTTTGCATGCATGCAGAAAAAAAGTTTCGCTGAGCACCAGTGAACAAGGGCAACTTTATGAGATTAATTGTGTGCAGTTGCTGCTTGTTTCAGAATATGGTCAATTTAACTAAAATGTTTTGTTGGTAGAGGTGTCTATTTTGGTTACAAATTGACTGGAAACAAGTAAAGTTTGTTAATCCTCTTGATTAGTCTCAGTCTGCTCTATTGTCTAGGAAATACTGTTGGGGAATTCACTAAGAATGAATTGAACTGGCTGATAGCACTGTTTATTCACATGCTTTGTCTGTGAAGAGCCATTTAAGCCCATTTAGTGCCTGGTTAAAAGGGATAGTTCACCCAAAAACTAAGCATATGCATATGTAAAATAACGATATAATTAACATTAAACAGCATATAAATCATTTTTAATATATATATATATATATATATATATATATATATTCTTATTCAGGTTCAGGTAGTCAACAAAATATTCTGGGGGCCTAGAAAGCTGAATTTTTGGTAAACTATCCCTTTAGACTGGAATGTGGGTGGTGAGCAAATAAGATTTATTATTTTATTTTTTTCACTGAAATACTGTGAGCAAAAGTGGAGTTTAGTGAATTCTCCCATATGTTTTGATAGTTGTCCAGCCTGTGAATAGTTGTGAGCCAGTTAGCACCGATTTCTTTATTCCAGATACAGTACCTTTGCTATAGGATAAGAAAGCATGGAGCTCAGTTTTCATGAGTCTGCCATATATCCACGGGTAACTATCCCTGAGGAAGACCAAAGCTCACAATTCTCCAAGACTAATCAAACATCCAAGGATGCTTCTCCCCTGAAGAAAGCCGGTTCATCCAAGGATTGTCAGTTCACCATTAGGATAAGCAGTGTTCAGAATTCCTCAGGCTATATAGCTGGTCTGGATATTCAGTTTTAATTCCTGTTGCCTTTGAGCAAAACGGAATAATAGAGAAATTCATTGTTGAAAAGAAAAGAGCTCAAATGAATAGTGCGCAAAATAGCTGACTCCTTTAGAAAGGTTAGAAGTCAAAAATCTACAAAGTATTTGGTACAGAGATACAAAGGCTACAAGTAGACGTCTGAAATGGAAATGTACTGTAATGATATAATGGCAAGCAAAATAGCACTCTATAGAGACAAGTCATAGGTTATCTTCAAGAAGTGTGTTTTGAATCGTTTACACAATAATCCCCTGAGAGTTCATTTAAAGTAATTGAGTAAAAAAAAAAAAAAAAAAAAGATTAAGTACTATCTACAAAGATGTTGCTCATACCATCTTTCCTCTCAGCCATTCCAACCAGAATGGATATATCCATCCAGACTACAGAAAAAATGTGTAGAACACTATGATGAAAAGTTATGAAAAGCAAACAAATGTAACTTCATTTTATGGCCTTGGCATATGTTAGAGATGCAGTGAGACTAAATTCGTTCGCCTATACCATTAGCCGATTATTCTGAATGATATCGGCCTCCTTTTGATTGACAAGATAATAATCGACCCTGATCACCTGCAGTTAAAGTGAAAATAATTGCTTTTATTGGCTGATACATCGGTGCATCGTTAGGCCTATAAGGTTTAAGACCTAAAAATTAAGTTACTTTTCATTATAGTGTTCTACACAGTCTCAATATGTATTGATGTAGTCTGGATGGATGCATCCATTCTCAGCCCAGGCTCTTTAGAAAAACGTACCTGTGGCAACATTTTTTCCAAACTATACGTATAAAATACGTTTCGCGACAGTTTCAAAGTGAAATGTCCAGTGAGTGGCGCTAAAAGCATGTTTAGTTTTTTTCTGGAACAGATGAACGTGAATATGGCAACGTTTTATTACGTTGCCGTTTGTACGTTTCACCGCAGTTCTGAATTGGAATGTCCGATGAGTGGCGCTAAAAGCTTAATTCTCTAATTTATGTGACATAAAAACGCAATTTCTAACCATGCCAGTTTAGCTTGTTTTTGAGCTCTTTTATTGAGATTCTTTACCAGCTGAGCTATCGAACAAGCTTAGTATGTCATATGGAGCTGTTTAAGTGATGAAAACTCCAAAATATATTTGTTTACAAATCATGCACTATGGTAAAAAGGTGTTTTGAGGTCATACCATAATTGTGGAAAGAGCCGCATGAAAACAAGTCTTTATTAATTAATATTCTGCCCCTAATCATAATTGGGTTTGATTAAAAGTGTTTGTTTTGTTTTTCTGTTTCTTTTTTATCTGTTTTACTGCCTCTAGTGTTCATTTTTGTTGGAAACTGCAGTGATATACGTATTGGTACGTATTTTGCGTTTTGCAAAAATGTTGCCACAGGTAGGGTAGAGTGGGGGAAAATCAAAATATTTGAACAAAACATGAAAACATTACCTCAAGTGAGCATTAACTAGCTAGCTTGCTAGCAAAGAAATTTGGCTATTTTGGACATTGCTGAAATAAATATTAATATATATACATGTTGATACATTACTTGCCTTTTACTTTTAGAGATTAAAAACTATTGTCTGTTAATTTTGCTGTTGATCTATGAAGCAAACTGGTTGGTAAGAAAGGGGGCATTTTACCCCACCTTGGGGGGCGTTTTACCCCACCGCTGGGGCAAAACGCCCCTTTTGTACAAAAATATTTTTCAGTGAAAATACTAATTAATTATGAAGGCTGAGCAATTTTAATATTTGGTGAATAACTCCTGCCATAGTCACTCAAAACCGGGATGGCAATTCTAGTCACATTTATGTTTTGTTTCACTGTAATGTCACATTTTCCTTAAGGGGGGTGTTTTCCCCCACTCTACCCTACGTTTTTTCAATGAGCCTGTTTTGTCCATTCTGGATGGACTGGCTGAGAGGACAGGTGGTATAGCATCACATTTGTTGTACAGATATTATGGTAGGCTATATATTATTTACATATTATTTGTTGTATAGATAGCACAATTATTCACATGAATTATCAGTGGATTAATGCATGTGTGCCTTTTATATTGGGTAATATAAGGGAAGATGCCCTAAGAACATTGTATATTTACTTTTAAATTGTAACATTATAGTTTAGCTTGTACAAGATGATGATGCATCAGTCAGTGTGGTATTACGGAAAAGAAATAGAAACATTGGCTATTTTAATTGTCACCACAAAATGTAAAATGTTGACATCTTACCCTATTTATACCCTATTCTTACACTATTTATACCAAATGGTATAGCTATGCTGACCCTGTTTTAACAGTAATAATCTGTATACAGTATCTGTCAGCTCATCTGATAACTCAATTCGGTGCTACTTTCCTCTCTACACGGTGTATTGCTGTTTCCAATATTTTTTTCCATAATTTTTATTTGTATGACATTGGAACACAATTTGATAAGGCTTCTTTCTTTCTTTCTTTCTTTCTTTCTTTCTTTCTTTCTTTCTTTCTTTCTTTCTTTCTTTCTTTCTTTCGTTCTTTCTTTCTTTCTTTCTTTCTTTCTTTCTTTCTTTCTTTCTTTCTTTCTTTCTTTTTAAATCTCTCTGACAGTCTAGATTCAACACTAGCCATATCAGACGATCAAGAATGAGCAGGTTTTCATGACTTAAGCCAAGTAAAGTGAATCACTTCCTTCAGCATGTGTGTGAGCTTGCATAATTTTCCCCAGAACCATTTATAATCTGACAAGCAATAATGAAGGTTGGTAGAGTTATAACCCCGAAAGATAAACTTTAATCAAGCTCTGTTACCTTCGTTCTATTTGAGCATGCCCCAGCATATCCAACATTGTAAGCATCATGTTGAAAGTAAATAGCAAATGTGAAGGCATTTAAGATTGGTCATTTAAATGTGAAGGGCAGGCTAATATCATTACCACTGAGACTGTCTGCAGTGACCTCCAATCCATCTGTGCCCTATTTACTTGAATTATGGCGATATTAATTAAAATAAACTAAAATCTCTTTATTTTAAAACTTGTAATGTTTACCAATGACCAACATGGAAAGAAAGTAAGGAAAACTGTGCTTTCTGATAAAGGCCTACTCAGTATGCAGTTTTTCACATAATACATCTCGACATTAAAAATTCCTCATTGATTTTGTAGAGTGTAGTACAATGAACCCATTGGTGAAAATTACTTTATTAATTAACATAATGCAATTTCTGCTATTTACATTCAGTAAATGTTTTGAGCATCATTACTAATAGCATCACATGGACAAGTTTAAGTCGAATTGCAACTGACTGATTGAATTATGCATTATTTCAGCAATATGGCTTATTCTTAAAAAGTTACTAATTAATCATATCTGCCTTTACGCTCCTGGATAACCCCGAACTGAATGAAAGTTCAGTATCTAAATTATTTCAGTGCATGATGAATGTCTGATGAAGGCTTTCAGGGTTGCAGGCTGATTATTAGCTTCAGGGTAAGATTAAAGGGAAACTGCAACCTAGCTGACAGTCTGGTTATCTCTATTCGACTAAATGAAAATCATGGCCTGAATCCATCCAAGGAGATTAGAAAAATGTGACTGCATTACTGATGTCATTTTGAAATTCTCCTGGTTTTCGAGTCACTTGTTTGACCCACGCCAAAGGCTTAGGTGGACAATATTTGCAACTGGGGCACAACATTCAAAGATGTGTCTCAACAGATGGACATTGCAGAGTCAAATCAAATGATACCGACAGCATACTGTATATCAAGAATTATAAATGTTAATCTGTGTTCTGATTTACAGTAAATAAATAAAAAATACAAATGCCATTTATAGTTTCAAGAAGAAAACTGTTGTTCTAAATGTCTAAGCTGTTTTTATGAATCATTATTCAATAGCCAGTTCATGTCCTCTTGTAGCTAGCCATTGAGTGTATATTGGTTGTACACTAATTATTGAGGTGTATTATGGGATAAAATTGATAATGTCCACTATGGTTTTGGACACCATGGCTATCCATAAAGGTATAGGGAGCGATTCAGACACAGTTGTGGTCTTTATAAGTAAGACATTAATGATTCACTCAGACTATTTATTTTAAAAATGCAAATTAGTTCAGGAATGAGTGAGTCATTGAATAATTTGGTAAACTGATTCATTTAAATATTCTGAATCATTCAGGAATGCCAATGTCCAGTTTTTTACACAATTTAAAAGTGTTTTTTTGGTTATGCAAACATTAAAGGTACAGTATGTAAGTTTCGCTGCTAGAGTTTGCTTATTCAAAACAATAACAAAGACGTAGCTTGATGATGCCGTGAATGAGCATGGAATCATGTGAGTTGTCATCTTGTCTAGCTAATGTATTAAAGTTTTATGAAAGTTACTGTGATATAAAGCAGGGCGGTGCCGAGAGCCTAGGACATTTTACCTTGCTGTTTTTGTTATGCTTATATGCCACTGCCGCTCCTTTCTTTTTGTTGTTTACTGTATGTTTATTTTACGATTAAAGTTATGTTTAACGTCCACCTCCTTCTTCTCTGAACTTGAACTTTGTTACAGTCATGTTTGATCACTTACATTTACACTATTTTACTGCATAACTACCGCAAGTGCTGAAATATTACTCATACGGGTCACTTAATTTGACAAATTAAAAGATATATTTGAGTGTGTTGAAAGTTATGTTATATCGTTACGCAGTGCGTTCGCTCTGTGTCTGGTATGAGACACTTGTTGCACATTGCAGTAGCGGATATGCAACGCAATGACACGGGACATTACACTGGTTAAAATTGCTGATTTCTCTGGATTTAAACACTATTGGAAACATTTGGGATAATGTAAGTACACAAGTCAACAAAATATATAGCATTGGTCTAGGTTTTATTTTAATTTTTTTCATTAAAAAATCTCATATATTTTGCCTTTAAGAGAACATTCCATTTTATCATTTTGCAAACATTATGGGGACATTACTTTTGAATGTTCTCTGAATGTTCTGAAACAAGTAGTTACATTAAAAAAAATATTAGAGGATCATCTAACATCTAAAGAAGAAGAAAAAAAAAATTCCAGTAACAATGCATAAATAATGTTTTTGCGTTGACGTTAACCAGAATGTTCTGTTAATGTTACTGGAAGAATGTTTGCTTCTAGCTTTAAGAGAACCTTGCCAAAGTTCTGAGAACGTTCCGGTCAGCTGGGACTACTGTGTTATTTTCAGACTCGGATACGCAACAGATTTGTCACACTCTTGTCGACGAATAAGGAATATTGACAATTAGAGACACTTCAGATAGACTTTACTGGGAAATTGAACAGAATAACAAAATAGAAGTCCATAATCATGACAAGATTTGGCTGTGACGTTGTTTGGAGTTAAAAAAGTACTAACAATACTTTTAAAATGTGATTGTCTCAGTATTAACTTTTTATTTATTGAACTATTGCATAAAAACAAGATCACACTCGCACTGATCACCTGCAAGGTCACACTGATCTTCAGAAACATCTCTTGTTCTTGTTCTTATCTCAGCTTGCTCTCATGCAATGCGTCTCAATAGCACACTTTGTATTTACCGTGCAATTTATATGCGAAAATGAGTTTTTAGGTGCATATGATACGTACTTTATGGTGTGTACGCACGTACCCCACACCACTAATCCTATCCAAGGGGTTTATAGTGTGTATCATATGCGCGTAAAAACTAATTTTCGCGTATAAATTGCACGACAAATACAATGCCTGCTATAGAGATGCATTTCATGAGATCGGGTTGCTTATCTACAAGGCATGCATTAAGACAGCAATATATCAGTGAGTTCTTTTTCCAAGTTAAATTAAATAGTGACCATGACATGTTTAACTATACGTAGCCTACCTAAAGGTATGTTGATTTAATGCAATGATTAAAGACTTGTCGTTGCATTCGGGGTGCACACAACTGCCGACAAAGGAGCCAGTCATTATCCTGCTTGCTGCCATGGTGCAAAGACATTGCCTTAAATAGTCTAATTAACTTAACTGGCCACATAATTGTAGTGCTTGCTCAAGCATGCTTTTTTACAGAACAATGCACATCTAATGACAAACCAATGCCAATTGTGAGTAGGTAAACCCTCTTAGGGCTCGGGTAGTCATTAACATGAAAACATGTAACCCACTAGAGTGAGACACAGTAAGTCGGGAAATAAATAAATAAAAATATCTTGTACAGTGATAAGATAAACAAATCCTTTGTCTAAATAGGTCAAAGGCACTGTGTCTAGCAGCCAATAAATCACAACTTGTTTCCAATCCCAGTTGTCCAAGAAACTCTGTGTGGCTGTGTGCTTAACTCATCTTGTTTTTCATGATGTATGGCGGAGCGCTCCGTCCACACACTAGAGAGAGGCCTCTGCTCTTTTTTTCCGCCTCTGAACAGTTCCAATGAATGTGGTGATGACCTACACCTCCTTATCACACATCTTCTTTAGCTGGGATTCTGTGTTTTGTTGGAATCGATGGTTTAACACAACCATTTAATTGTGGCTTCATGTAAAGTAGAAATGGATTGATTGTGGTTGATTCAGGCAGTAGGTAATAGTTTGAGCGAACAGTGTTCTGTAATGCCTTCTCTGTTGTGAAGAAAAGTGGACCAGGTCTGCATAAAATAAATATGGGAGAAGATATACTGTGTTTCAGTGTGTCTTTCAGATGGGCAGTTATTGTTTGGGTTATAAAACTTTAACCTTGTGGTGTCCTACGCATGTATTTCAGATCTTCTTCTTTCTGAAAATTGAAAGCTTATTGAATAATCTTTGTTGGAGTTTGACATCAGAAGATAGGCACAATCAAGGATGTGTTTTGTATCAAAATGTTCATTGAATCTTTGCACAGAAAATTAGTTTCTTGAATGTTCTAAGTTTTATGAAAACTGGTTCAGTTGAAGGCTGGTTTAAGTCAGGGTCATGCACCATTCAGAAATTACAGTTTTTTTTATTCGCTTTGGTACTATTTTCACAAGTTAGGTGTACATTTTCAAAACTCTTAGTGCTAATATCACAACAGATCATCAAAAGTGCACTTTTTTCAAACATTTCATCATGTTTTCAATTGTGTAAGTCAAAATCACAAAGTATCCTTTTCACAACACAAAATAAATGTTTCATTCACAATAACTGCCTTTCATAAATCTCTTACTATCAAACTTTTGATTTGCATCTCTTCTTGTTCAGTTTAATACATTTGTCTATTTAATCCAACTGATCTTAATGGTTAATCAATGAATCATTTGGTACACCTATAGATTTCTATAGATATTGATGCAATACACAGTTTCTATAGAACTTGTTTGCAATTTCCGATATGGATAACCAAATGTAATGAATTCTTTTTACATAAGTGATTTATAGATAACCACCACTATGTTCAAAGTGTGTGCACACGCATGTGTGTGTGTGTGTGTGTGTGTGTGTGTGTGTGTGTGTGTGTGTGTGTGTGTGTGTGTGTGTGTGTGAGATTGATCAGAGATGCATCAGTAGAAGGGAGACAGATGGCATCAAATACAGCATTTTACATTACAGTATGTATGCATTACTGTAAACAGATTACCATGGTAGAGACTGCCGAATTACTGTAACTCAACCTTCATCTGTAAAGGTCCACTACAGTATAGATTCAGTCAAATGGTATAGAGTGAAATCATTTACTGTATTGCCAGTGTAGGATTGAAAATAATCCAAAATATTTTAAATGAAAAAAGATATTTGCTTGACTGTTTTTCTACCCCCTCTTTCTACCACAATGACCATTTGGAGTTCCTAAGGCACAGAGGGGCTGATAGTGATCTCGGCTTGCAGGCCAAATGTTTGTACTTTGGGGGTAGATGAATTTCACACCTTTAGTACAGTGGTGGAAGTGTAATTATCTGATTGGTCAGTTTGAATGTCTCACATTTGGGTTTTAGTCACATGGTCAAGGAAAGGATAAAAGAGGATTGTAACTGTTGCTCTGGCTTTTGATGCTCTGGCTCTCTTCTTCTCTGGGTCCCTTTCTTGGGGGCTCTCTTCTTATTCTTGGGGCTCTCTCCTTTTGCCTCCTCTTTTCTCTCTCTCTCTCTCTCTCTCTCTCTCTCTCTCTCTCTCTCTCAGGTAACATTTTTCACATATGCTGGGTACATTTAATAATATAAGTTATCATCATTTCATACATTTATTTTGTAACTATTTTAAGTGTAACCATAACCATATTTTGTCATTAAACATTTTCAATTACAACTAATGTGCTAACTAGTTTTGATTTGGTATTGACTTTGAAGTGCTACATATTGCAATACAATATCGTCACTATCTATAGCAACGCTCTCCCACAAATATTAAGCTATTGTAACTGCGCTTATTTCCGTCGTTGGTATAAGTGGCAGTGGGTGGTTAAAGACAAGAAATGTGCAGTTTTCTACCATCTTGCCAATAACGTTTCTTTAGTCATTCGGCAGTTCCCTTTCGAAAGGGAACTCTACACTACGTCAGAATGACGCTATGGGGAACGCCTCAGGCGTGACAGGTGTCTGAAATAAATATCAACTCACGTCAATTATGTTGACCGGCGACAGCCCGTGAATCATCAGCTTGATTGATTAACGCGCAACCTGGATGTATAAAGGGAAGCCTTGCATACATGACAACATCTTTTCGTCTTCAGGGACTGTTTGTCTGTATTGAGAATATCGCTGAAGCGCGCGGGAGGCTCTCGAGAGAGCCTCTTGTGCAAACTGTGAGCGTTTTTTATTTAAAAATGCTCCGCTTTCGCGGACCCTTTTCTCGAGGGAGGAGGGTTCAGCATCTGAGCTGTGGTGCGTACGATCTGTGAAACAATACTGTTTGGGTACGAGGCGTTCACAGTCAGTTCCTGAGGGTGCTGGCAGTGTTCATTAAGAAATATCTCGGCGCGCGTGAGAAAGAAAAAATCCGTGCGCTGTCGGATGTTTCAACCTCGCAACTGTTGACTTTCTTCTCGAGGGATGAAAGCCAAATATTTTTTAACGGCTTTTTTCTCGCGCTTGCCGAGGCAGTGTGTAGATTACGAGAACGTATAAATGTTAAAACAGTATTGTCTGGTGAGTATGGCTGCATTTAATTCTATGAATTAAAATGATGGAATATTATCTGACTTTTAAGAAGTTAGATATTTAGTAATTCAGCCTATCATCCAGATCGCGTTACCCAGTGTTTTTGGCTGCATTTTAATTGAAAAATGAGCAGTGAACAAAAAGAGCAGGTGTAATTCTGGTCTTTTTGTAAAATGTGAAATTAACATATTTCTGTTTCTTTTCAGACCACATCTCCTGTTTTAGAGTCTGGGGCAAAATGTTATGGGAGTAAATCTAAAGATTTTTTCAATGGTCAGGTAGTAGGTCTTAACAGGCCTCCTTGACCAGACAGTCCCCATTTTGCAACCGGACAGTGCTTGGGCCTCCCTGAGGTGAGCTCCCAGGAATTGACTGTCAAGGAGTAATGTGGTTATCAGGTTATAGGCCTCACTAGGCCTTCCTGAATATGAGCTTCCACATACTATGGTTAAATGAGCTCCCACATATTATGGTTATCAGGTCATAGGCCTCACTAGGCCTTCCTGAATATGAGCTCCCACATACTGTGGTTATCAAGTTATAGGCCGCTCCAGGCCTTCTTGAATATAGCTCCCATATAATGTGGTTATCAGGTCATAGGCCTCACTAGGCCTTCCTGAAAATGAGCTCCCACATACTGTGGTTGAATATGAGCTCCCACATTCTGTGGTTATCAAGTTATAGGCTTCACCAAGCCTTCTTGAATATGAGCTCCCACATACTGTGGTTTTCAGGTCATAGGCCTCACCAGGCCTTCCTGAGTATGAGCTCCCACATACTGTGGTTGAATATGAGCTCCCACATACTGTGGTTATCAGGTCAGAGGCCTCACCAGGCCTTCTTGAAAATGAGCTCCCACATACTGTAGTTGCCAGGCCTTCCTGGTTATGAGCTTCCACATGTCAGGTTACAGGCCTCACCGGCCTTCCTGAATGAGAGCTCCCACATACTGTGGTAATCAGGTTACAGGCCTCATCAGGCCTTCCTGGTTATGAGCTCCCACATACTGTGGTCGCCAGGTTACAGGCCTCATCCGGCCTTCCTGGTTATGAGCTCCCACATACTGGGATATCAGGTTACAGGCCTTTCTAGGCCTTCCTGAATATGAGCTCCCATACACGGTGGTCGCCACGTTACAGGCCTCGCCAGGCCTTCCTGGTTATGAGCTCCCACATACTGTGGCGCCAGGTTACAGGCCTCACCGGCCTTCCTGGTGATGGGCTTCTACATGTCAGGTTGCAGGCCTCACCCGGCCTTCCTGAATGTGAGCTCCCACATACTGTGGTCATCAGGTTACAGGCCTCATCCGGCCTTCCTGGTTATGAGCTCCCACATACTGTAGTCGCCAGGTTATAGGCCTCACCAGGCCTTCTTGGTTAGGAGTTTTTCACATGTCAGGTTTCGGGCCTCGCCGGCCTTCCTGAATGTGAGCTCCCTCATACTGTGGTTGTACATGATCTCCCACATACTGTAGTCGCCAGGTTATAGGCCTCACCAGGCCTTCTTGGTTAGGAGTTTTCACATGTCAGGTTTCGGGCCTCACCGGCCTTCCTGAATGTGAGCTCCTACATACTGTGAGCTTCCACTTACTGTGGTTATTAAGTTATAGGCCTTACCAGGCCTTCTTGATTATGAGCTCCCACATACTGTGGTTGAATATGAGCTCCCACATTCTGTGGTTATCAAGTTTTAGGCCTCACCAGGCCTTCTTGAATATGAGCTCCCACATACTGTGGTTATCAGGTCATCGGCCTCACTAGGCCTTCCTGAGTATAGCTCTCACATACTGTGGTTGAATATGAGCTCCCACATTCTGTGGTTATCAAGTTTTAGGCCTCACCAGGCCTTCTTGAATATGAGCCCCCACATTCTGTGGTTATCAGGTCAGAGGCCTCACCAGGCCTTCCTGAATGAGAGCTTCCACATATTTTGGTTGAATATGAGCTCCCACTTACTGTGGGTATCAAGTTATAGGCCTCACCAGGCCTTCTTGAATATGAGCTCCCACATATTGTGGTTATCAGGTCATAGGCCTCACTAGGCCTTCCTGAGTATAGCTCTCACATACTGTGGTTGAATATGAGCTCCCACATTCTGTGGTTATCAAGTTTTAGGCCTCACCAGGCCTTCTTGAATATGAGCCTCCACATTCTATGGTTATCAGGTCAGAGGCCTCACCAGGCCTTCCTGAATGAGAGCTTCCACATATTTTGGTTGAATATGAGCTCCCACATGCTGTGGTTGTCAGGTCACAGGCCTCACTAGGCCTTCCTGAGTATGAGCTCCCACATACTGTGGTTGAATATGAGCTCCCACATACTGTAGTTGCCAGGTTATTGGCCTCACCAGGCCTTCCTGGTTACGAGCCTCCACATGTTAGGTTACAGGCCTCACTGGCCTTCCTGAATGTGAGCTCCCACATACTGTGGTGAATATGAGCTCCCATGTTATATGGTTATCAGGTCAGAGGCCTCACTAGGCCTTCCTGATTTGAGCTCCCACATGCTGTGGTCGCCAGGTTAGAGGCCTCACCGGCCTTCCTGAGTATGAGTTCCCCCCATGCTGTGGTTGTATATGAGCTCCCACAAACTATAGTCGCCAGGTTATAGGCCTTAACAGGCCTTCTTGGTTAAGAGCCTCCACATGTCAGGTTACAGGCCTCACCGGCCTTCCTGAATGTGAGCTCCTACATACTGTGGTCATCAGGTTACAGGCCTCATCTGGCCTTCCTGGTTATGAGCTCCCACATTCTGTGGTTATCAGGTCAGAGGCCTCACCAGGCCTTTCTGAGTATGAGCTCCCACATACTGTGGTTGTATATGAGCTCCCACATACTGTAGTCGCCAGGTTATAGGCCTCACCAGGCCTTCTTGGTTAGGAGTCTTCACATGTCAGGTTACAGGCCTCGCCGGCCTTCCTGAATGTGAGCTCCTACATGCTGTGAGCTTCCACTTACTGTGATTATCAAGTTATAGGCCTCACCAGGCCTTCTTGAATTTGAGCTCCCACGTGCGGTGGTCGTTAGGTCACAGGCCTCACCGGCCTTCCTGAGTTTTAACCTTCCACAATTAGTGGTCACCAGGCTTTAGGCCTCTGCGGCCTTCCTGGTTATGAGTTCTTTCATGTCAGGCAGGCCTCACCAGGCCTTACTGAATGAGAACTCCCACGTATTGTGTCTATCAGGTTGCAGGATTCTTCTGGCTTTCCTGATTATAGGTTCCCACGTACGGTGGTTCCCTGGTTACAGGCCTCACCAGGCCTTCCTGGGTTTGAGCTTTTACATGTCAGGTTACAGGCCTCTTCCGGCCTTCCCGAATGTGGGCTCACACATACTGTGTTTTAGAGTGATGAAGTACGAGCAAACCTTTACTTCATTCCTTTTTGGTACATACGTTCCGTACCTTTTTTAAACCATGCTTATGGTAAGTCACACGACTTATGTCTTGTGTATTTTCTATATCCATTTTCTATGGTAAGGGTCATGCGCGTATCGCTTCTGTCCCTTCCTATGTGGCTCAGACCCTGGTCTTTCACTTCGGGTCCCATTCTAGATACTTCCTGTCGTCACTTTATTACGACAGATGTTTTTCTCTAGCTAACTTCCACATTCTGATGAGCTCCCACACACTGTGGTCACCGTGTTACAGGCCTCACCGGCCTTCCCGAGTATGAGCTCCCACATGCTGTGGTCGCCAGGTTAGAGGCCTCATCAGGCCTTCTTGGGTTCAGAATGGCTAAGTACATGCACTTTCTTTCATGTACTTTCTATTTCCATTTTCTATGGTAAGGGTTGTGCGCTGTACGCTTTATTCCCTTTCTGAAAGTGAGCTCCCACATCCTGTGGTCGCCAGGTTAGAGGCCTCACCGGCCTTCCTGATAGGAGCTCCCACATGCTGTGGTCACCAGGTTAGAGGCCTCACCGGCCTTCCTGATATGAGCTCCCACATGTTGTGGTTGCCAGGTCAGAGGCCTCACCGGCCTTCCTGAAGGTAAGCTCCCACATATTGTGGTTGAATACAAGCTCCCCCATGTTGTGGTCGCCAGGTTAGAGGTCCTACCAGGCCTTCCTGGAGGTAGCTCCCTTTAGGCCCTCACAGGCCTCCTCAGTGTTTTGAAACACAAACACTGGGTAGATCCATGGATCGAGTAGAGAGACTCCCCTCGCTGGCAAGGGTTGTAAAGCACTATGCTGAGTCATACTCTCCAGGGTTTCCCGTCTCTGAGATCCGGGCTGAGTGGTTCACTGCCTGTTTTGCAGTCCCTCGGGTTGGATGCCTTCTTAAGGCAAGTGTCCAGAGGCTCTGTCTTCAGACAGACAGGAAGTGGCCAGACTCTGGTGTCTTATGTAGTGACACCAGGTCAGGCCTGCCTGGTGGTATTTCAGGTGGCACGCTCCCCTGAATAGTGACTGGCTGGGAGTCCCTTGGGCCCCCTAGCCACACTCCCTAGAAGGGACCCCTTCTTTTGGAAGCTGTGGTCCTAAGCCTTTGAGCTGGCCCAGATATACCCCCCATTAACTATGTTCTGGCGGTTTCTTGGTTCATTAGCTTGGGTGATGACCGGTAGGGAGTGCTGTCACTGACAGCCCGATGTGACCTAAGGGTGAGTGGTTCCAGTGTTTTCTGAATTACTGGTTCGGACAGTTGTCACTGCCTTTGGGCATGCACTCCCCTCAGCATGGTGGCGTTGGTATATCGTTCCCCATAGCGTCATTCTGACGTAGTGTAGAGTTCCCTTTCGAAAGGGAACGTCTCAGGTTACGACTGTAACCTATGTTCCCTGAGAACAGGGAACGAGACACTACGTCTTCCTGCCATGCCTCGGGGCCTGCCTGCAACAGTCCCTTCAGACGATAGGATGTTGTCATGTATGCAAGGCTTCCCTTTATACATCCAGGTTGCGCGTTAATCAATCAAGCTGATGATTCACGGGCTGTCGCCGGTCAACATAATTGACGTGAGTTGATATTTATTTCAGACACCTGTCACGCCTGAGGCGTTCCCCATAGCGTCATTCTGACGTAGTGTCTCGTTCCCTGTTCTCAGGGAACATAGGTTACAGTCGTAACCTGAGACGTTCTTGCAGCTTGAACCACTGCAGGAATTCCACCCTTACACCAGCAAACTCTGTTAGCACAGAACCTCATGGCTGTACTTCATCACACCTTTTGATAACACACTGGAATAGATACTATTACAAACATTACTTCTGTATTGTAAGGCAACTGTAGCCTGTATTACTGTAATTATTTCAGCAACAACGGGGATTTGAAACATGTATCTTGCATTGTTTGCTGTTGAATGAACTGATTGTTAAAAGTACTAAATTGAAAGAAGATCATACTGTTGTGTTTCTGTGATTAAACCAAATGTTCTCATTACATATTACAATAATCTTGTGTTTGAAACAATGATTATGTGGACTGAAAAGTGTATAACTGTAATGAAAGCATGAGATCAGGTTTTGAAAGAATGACTAGCTGTGTTACAAGTGTGATCAGTTTGGATTTGTGTCCTAAGAGTTTTGAAAATGTACACCTTATGGCACTTTTCCACTGCATGGTACGGCTCGGTTCGGTACGGTTCGACTCGGCGCGGAACGGTTCGGCTCGCTTCGCTTTTCCACGGTGCGGTACGACTCGACTCGGTACGGCACGGTTTGGTTCGCTTTAGCTCGGTTGCTTTTCCACTGCAGTTAGTACCGCTTCAAAGTGGGTGGGACTGATCGTTATAGTTGCCGTCTTTACTGCAAAGACATCATCATATTGAATGCGAATTTTTCATTCCGTGTTACCCCATCCGCTCCTCGGCAACCAACGAGAGGAAAGTACGCACCTCGTCCACTGACCACGATTCAGCCATTTCTTTTTTTGAAGTTTATACTCTTTTAAAACAAGTAAAACAAGTAGCCTACTTTTAAAACAAGTGCTACAGCGTTGGCTGTTGTCTACTGGCTATTTAAATCTAGCGGGTTTAAGTGTCTCGTGTCGTAAATACAATGACGCTGGTAGTGATGTTTCTGTCTGACCAATCAGTAATCTGCAGTGTTTTCACGTCACATTTTAGTATCGGTACGGTACGCTTGGAACCTCAACAGAGGTGGTACCATTTAAAGCGAGCCGAAGCGAGCCGTACCGTACCGTACCATGCAGTGGAAATGCGCCATAAGTGAGCCGTACCGAACCGAGCCGTACCGTACCATGCAGTGGAAAAGCGCCATTACTTGTGAAAATAGTACCAAAGCGAATAAAATAAAAAAAAACTGTAATTGAGAATGCCTTCTATTCCAATTCAGTTCATTAATTTGAATTTAGGTAGCAAACAGGATGCAGAATTGCAATTCAAATTTGAATGTAAGAATATACATTTGAAATGATTTGAAATGAATAAAAAAAGCTAGCGAAGTTGAGTTGATAGATAGATAGATAGATAGATAGATAGATAGATAGATAGATAGATAGATAGATAGATAGATAGATAGATAGATAGATAGATAGATAGTTTTGCACACAAAACTGTCTTTTTTTTTTTTTAATATAGGTGACCACTTACAGATATTCCACTGCGACATTCAAAAAGCTGACAGTTTGAAGAAACATGTCAGCTTTGCCATACTGACATCTCTAATAACAAAATATGGTCCAATGTGGCACCTCATTTGCTGGCTCATTCACCTCCCATGATAGCAGGTGTCAGCAGAATGAAGATGACAAAAATATGATGTGCTGTATCACAGGTTTATGTATTGATTCAATTTGCTGGACAAAGCATGAAAAACAAACATTAGGAGGTTTCTAAATTAAATTGACCTTGTATGGATCCAACCTATTTTAATTCCATTGGCCTATTTTGGCAGATATTATTCTTGCTGAGAAAAAAAGAAAGAAAAAGAAATCTAGCATTACATAGAGGCACAAAATAACACAGGGCTAGTTCTATTACATCATGGTATCACAGCTTTCCACCCACACTGGTGTCAGAAACTTAATTTGTTCACTCATTGCCATATAACAATAGAATTAGTAACATTTCACACTGCAGTTAGCTGTCATCTTTATTTTTAGTGTTTATTTAAAACAAAGCAAATGTGGTAGCATTTTATTCCCAAACTGTTGGCAATATAATTCACATATTTCCTCTATTATAAATGTCTTCTCCTATTTGCTAGCGTTATTTTGACCAACATGCAGTGGCTTTGATTTGTGTTAATTGTTTAGGGTCCAATTCTCACTATTAACTAGTTGCTTATTAGCATATTACAAGGACATTGGCTGTTTATTAGTATTTATAAAGCACATATCAATGCCTTATTCTTCATGACCATATTCTGTATGCCTTAAAGCAACACCAAAGCACTTTTCCACTATTTGTTTATCCAGCACCGGCTTTGGAAATAACGATGTCCACAGACAAGGCAGAGTAACTGCTCACCCCACCCCTCTCTTCCATGGGAGGCAGAAATATGCTAATATGGGATAGTCCGTGGTCGTGGGCGGAGCATGAGCATTATGACATCATAGTGCTCAGAAAATGGTGTTTAAACTTTTTGAGGATAAAAAAAAAAGGTGTGAATGGATTTTTTTTTTCAACACCATATAAAAGTGAATTTTGCATCCTGTGACCCCTTTAACAACTTACTAACTTTTTAATAAGCAGTAACTAGGAGTGTATTGAGGCAAAAGTAATAGTAGTTTGTTAATAGTGTGAATTGGACCCTAATCTAAAGTGTGACCAAATAGGTTAATGAACACATGGAAAATTGTCATTTGATTTATATGACAAATTTAATCAGTGGGTTTTATTGATAGAGTATTTAAATCTACTGTCTCTTCCCCTGAAAAACAAAAATAGTTTGAACAGGAAGCACATTTCTGACCACAACTGTATGTTGGGTTCATACTGCCCAATATTTTTGTCTGTTACAATAGTCACTGTGTAAGATTTTGTGATTTTGACTCCTAAATTCTGCAAACCTCCAATAACTAAATATGTTAAAAGGTACCTATTATGCCCCCTTTCACAAGATGTAAAATAAGTCTCTGATATCCCCAGAGTGTGTATGTGAAGTTTTAGCTCAAAACACCCAACAGATCATTTTTTACAGCATGCTAAAAGCAAACTGTCACTTTTTGGGGATGAGAGAAACTCTCCGTTTTATTGTGTATCCCTTTAAATGCAAATGAGCTGCTGCTGCCGGCCCAGAGGGCGGAGCCTCACAAGCTTGCCCTTCAGTGTCAGGACAAACTCATCTCATGGAATGATAATATCAAAACAGAAACTCTCAATTGCTGTGTTCATTTCAACCCGAGTCGGACAGTGATGTCTACAGAGCCAGAGAATATATGCAGCATGGAGACGAGGTATAGTTTAGTTTAATTATGGTTATAACATATTTGTCATCTGATTTTATCCACTATTGATACAAGCCTGCTGTAGCGGACCTCGTCGGAATGATGGCCAAAAATACACTGATGAGTTCAATGAAGTTGATTGTACATCACAAAGATGAAGCGTCAGTTTTACTCCAGAAAATCACTGTTTATTCAGTGCTGAATAAACACAGTATAAGAAGTGCACATTAAAGTCTTATCCATAAACTCTCTCTCTCTCCCTTTGATTATTATCAACATACACAAAGTACACAAAACACTCGTTACAATTAACAGTAAACAAATATATACACACCTTTTCAGGGGGTGCTTAATAAAGTGGTAAACTTTATATCCGTAAAATGAGTCAGATGAACTGTAATAAAGTGCGTGCTCTCACTTTCATTTCTGCCGTGATCACTGATCAGTAACGTCAGGCCTGTCCCTCCGGAGACTGTAAGCTGGATCACGAACAGTTGGTACAGATCCATCCTCGAGTAACAACAAGAGTAAAGACTGCTATGTTCATTCTTACATCCAACAACAAAACACCTAAATCGCTTAGAAGACATTCTTGTCAGCTGCTCCGGCGTCACAACAATGGCGGACTGTGTATAGCTCACTCAGGGCGGGTCTATGCTAAAACTGCAGTGTCAATCAACAGTCGTAGGAGGGGCCTGTGCAAAAGTATGTCATATTGCCTGGAATCTGAGAACGGGTTGTTCTGAGACACTGCTTATGATTTATGGGGATTTTTAAAAGGGTGGCTGTGTGTACACACACTGCCAACACACATTTATGTTCAAACACCAGGTGCCCTTAGGTGCCCTTTAAATTCCAAAGGTTTGCTTGAGCTGCGCCCTCTACTGTACACATGTGAATTTGCATTTCCTTCAGCCTTAGGCTTATTATTTCACATTATTGCACTTTTTCACTTTTGCCCAAAAATAAAACTTTTTTGTTATAAAAAACAAGCCCAGCCCAAGTGAAAAAAGTAACACAAAAGTAACGTAACGCATTACTTTTCTAAAAAAGTAACTAAGTAACACAAGTAGTTACTTAGGAAAGTAATGCATTACAATATTGTGTTAACAATACTCCCTTAACGCAATATTGTAATGCATTACCTTTCAAAGTAACTTTCCCCAACACCCTACGTCAAATGGATTGTGCCAAAATATCATGTAGTCTGAACCTGGCATTATACCAAAAAAGTGTTAGTTTGGGCCCTGCTCTCTCCTATATTGTGTGAAATACTGAAATCATGTTAAATATTCCACCAACTGTTTGTCTCCTCAGCTAAGCTGGTATAAGCTGCATCCGTAGCTTTGCTCTGGTGGAACATGTATGCTCCAAAGAATAAGATTAAATGTCAAAAGCTGTACAACTGAGAATATTTTCCTGAGTTGACTTGGACATTTTTCACTGTTAAACCACTGAAACTTTTAGTACTTAAGACCTGATCTTTCTGATCAATGAAGGTCACTTTTCTTTATATAAAATGTGTAAGTAACGAGCATTCATTATCTGATGTTATCATCAGACCGCACCCTGTAACAATAGTGAAACATGAAGGTTATTTGAAACACGCTTCATTTGATCAATCCTGGTTGGTATGTTTCAGCATGGAAGAATAAAGAAATCTCCATTTTATGTTAATATTATGGAAGAAAAAATGCTGATGTATCTGCAAAGGCAACTTTGCAATTCCCGTAACTGTGGGGGTCTGAAATAATGGCTTTGTGCCTGTTCTGCACTTCATCTGCAGACTGTTAGATCGACAGATCGAAGAAATGCCATTGGATGGCTCATACTTATTATGCTCAAATGGGTTTGGGATTGAGACCCTGGCTGTTTTCTCAATTTGCAGCCTTAAGGCAGCGATTTAAGCAGATAAAACGCTAAATATGGAAGTATAAAAGCACCCTCCAATCTATCATTCATATGACCTTGGTTTTTAGAGGACAGCCAGACAAAATGAATCTACCACAGACTTTCACGACTAAAGTGAAGGTATACAAAAACTTAAAGATGTGAGCGCACGTAACACTGGGTGACCTAACTGACTTGCTTAATGATGATGAAGTCATTACGGTGAAGAATTTAGAAAGTACCACCTCTCGGTGGCTGATGTAACCTTTTGAAAGTTCTTGAGAAAACGTCCTTTACGTGTTGTTCGGTGCAGATTCTTGGTCAAAATGTGCAAGAATATAAAACAAATACATATTAAACTCAGGGAGAGCTTACGCTTAATGATTTCATGCGACCGGGGCCAATGTTTTATTTGTGTACATAAAGCTAAAATGCAAATGTCAAGCTCTTTGAAGTTTGTTAAAACATTTAGATTGGAAAACAGAGCTTTCTTCTTAATACACAGCATACATATTTTACATTATTCTACTTGCTTTGTCAGCTCAAGGATGTTTCTCCCAGAATAAGCCTCTTTTATAGCACATGCTTTTTTTTTCCATTCTAATTTTTAGACGAAAGGAGATGCTGCACGTCCTTGTGGCTCATGGTGTCTTAAGCATTTGATATGTGTGACTAGGAAAGCATGGCTGATCCTCTGTTACTGAGGCAATTCAAAGCATACACATGGTCTTTGGGGGAAAGGGCAAGACATGGAGAAAAAAAAGAAAGAAAAAGTCTGAGAGATAAGAGGCTGAGAGGCTGACGCTGGAATCTGAAGGGCAGGCAGAACTGAGAGAAAGCCTGTCAAAAATGAATGCTGCTACCATGAGGTGCCTGTTATAATGCAACGCAAGTGTGACATGCGGCAGGACATGCCTTAATTTATCCATATCAGTTCAGATGATTGACAGCTTAATTTGGTCTTATCCTGAGGGGTTTTAACCTTCCATTCCACTCTATTAGTATACAATTAGTCTTTAGGATTTATTTATTTTCTATACCTCAAGCATATTGCTGCAAAGTATGATAATTGAATAACTAATCACAACCTTGTTCTCACTGAGTAACATTTCTTTTGATCAATACTGGTTCTTTTATTGTATTATTGCGTGATTTTTTTTTTGTTGTTGCTATTTTGTGTTTTTGCTCCAGGGCTAGTTGTCACACTTTAGGCTGATTTATTTTTGAATGTCAGTGTCTGTTATAGGCACAAAGAAGGCTATTGAACATTTCCACTTTGAATGTTGAGAAAAAAAAAAAAAAAAAAAGTTTATTGAACAAGCATTGACCTTTCATGACTGCATGCAGTAATAGCAGCTGACTTGTTGTCACATTGTATGATCATTTGCAACAATGGATCTTGCCATTAAACAGTCTATCAAAGGCTTCTCTTCTAGGTTTCAACAATTAAACAAATATGAAGTTCCAAACAATTCAGAAATATCAAAATTATTAAAACCTGTCACATTCAGAGTGTATGTGAATACCTGATGTTAGAGCTGCACGATTCTGGATAAATTGAGAATCACCTTTTGTTGTTGTTGTTGTTTCAAACAGAGATCACAATTCTCTAACCAGGCATGAGACACCTTAACAAAATAACATGTAATTATGTCATGTCTGACAAAATGTTAATTGCTGCAGTCTACTTTAAATGTTTAATTAATTTGAATGAATTATTAAAAAAAAAAATGGTTTGAATGAATGATTCAATGACGTAAATTTTTATGTCACTTGTCGTCGCCACCTAGTGGCGTAGCGATGTAATTGATACAAACATTATTATTTTAAGTGTTTTTAAAGCGTTATTGGCATAAGTGACAATTTACTTTCAAAAGGGGATCTGCTCTATTCTGCTCATATTTAACAAAATATATAAACATTTAGAGACCCAAATCTTTTTTTCTCCGCATATACGTTCAAACTATCACCCTTACTATGTTCTATATGGAATTACTTTTCTAAATTGAATCTCAAAATCAATCCCCATTTTAACAGCATATCTTCAAGTCATTAATCTACAGTTTAAGTGATTTGTTGCTCCTAATGAGTAAACCATTTTAAATTATCCTTGAGGCAAAAGTTGCACATTTCAAATCAGACAAGCCTCCAAGTTTACTCTCTGAGGCAAACCTAATGGCATTTAGTTTTTCTTAACAAAATTAGAGGAGATGTGCATGTGTGCTGCTTCATGGAAAGACAATTCTTAATGCTGTCAAATGACATCATAAAATATTGTGAATTATCTTAATATCCTCCCTTGTTATGCGTCTTACCCATCTGCTTCCAGTAATTCACAGTCCCTCCTCAAAAACAAAATGGATATTTTATCACTTTAGTAGCCATAGAGTCAGATAAGTTGCGAATGATGTTATTGCTTGCTTTGTACTGTTAGTTCTCAATTAATGAATTATTCACTCAGCTGAATTTGCTCTATGTTGCATCATTAAAATATATTAATAAGAAATTAAATTCCCCAGAGTGGAAATAATGCACATAAATGTTTAAGAGAATTCAGCACTTGTTGAAGTGCCATGTGTTCGGTTTTCTTTTTTCATTCGCAGATGGTTTAACTGTGTCTTACTCTGAGATTCATTGCTAAAATATTTAAATAATGGAAGCAATAGAGCCTTTCTTTCAAATTGTCAAACCATGTTCCTGTCAAGAGCTTGAGAACTTTGGACAATGTGCTTACTGACAGGACTGACATTTTTATTCTCTATCGGCTGACAGAAACCTATTGTTACTGACTCTTTCAAATGGTTAATTTACACCACCCTTGTCAATGGGATGTGGATTTCCTTTTGATTGGGGAGGGTATCACTTTTGTTTGTGTGGCGGCATGTAATCAACAGGGACCTTTGGGATTGTCACATTGACATGGTTCACATACGTTAGTTTTGATACATAGACATTTTATATCAGTAGCAAAATATTGCCATATACAGCGGCCCCACGAAGTTAAACGCACTTGAAGGCAAACTTGCATTATCCCAGCTAGGAAAAATATGTTCTAAGAATGCTTTGCTTACGTTGGAATGTTCAGCGTTGAATGTTGAATGTGTAATGTCTCTGAATGTTCAAAACGTCTAGTTTATAAAATGTTTTTTACAAATTATGGGACATTTTAAAATAAGTAGTAACATTTAAAAAGCGTTAAATGAACGTCCAACTACAACTTTTCAGGGGCTGGAAAAAAATCCATGAACAATGTATAAATAACGTTTTTGTGCTAACATTTTGAGAACATTATTAAAGACCAGCTAACTTTGAATTAATGTTCTATTACTGGAAGAACATTTGTTCATAAATTTGAGAGAATCAGAACCAGTGTCACCGGTGGTTGCAGGAAAGCAGATGAGGATGAGGATGAGGATATATTTCCAACACTAAGGTTTAATGGTAATAATATAAATGCTAGCAGAACAGGCAGCAACACACACTATACACAACATAGATCGGTCCAAGACTGACTGAACAGACGCAACTTAAATGCAAACACAGATGATGATGATTCAAATTTCTCATCTACCTAATCTACATAGACTTCAACCTAATTCTAGCATTAGTGTGTACACTTAGTCTAGGGATCTCAGACCTAGTTTAGTCTGACCAAAGTTCGTAAGGGTGAAAATAAGGTGAAAAAAAAAAAAAAAACGAAAAAAACAGTTAAAGCAGGGGTAATGGAAAACCTTTTATTTAACACATACATTTTTAAAGTGATAGATTTCAACTGCAGCCCTCGCTGCAAGTCTACTTGAAAGCTACTTCCTCAATAATGCTTTTTTCCAGGGAATACTTATTTATTTAGGGGGAGAAGGTGCAAGAAGCAGTCCTTGAGAGGCCTGGTTGCATTTACATGGCCATAGGTAAGATACAATATGAAGTAATGGCTCTGTTAGGGAAAGTCTTCAAATGCGTAAGACAGAGGCTGTCTAAATAATTATTATATCTCACAGATTCTGCTTTCAAGCTCTCTGAAAATATATGGCTTAAAACATTATACTTTTATAACATCCAGGCTGCACTGTTCACTTTAGTCCCGGGTTTTCTCTCGACTGTGCAATTAGAGACAAGGGGGATTGTGTTCAAGCCATGAAGTGCCATGAAAGTAGCCATTATCAGAAACCACAACTGCTTTATTGAGCGAGATGCTTACCTCGGTGTTGCTGATTATTAAATTTCAATCGTCCCCTACAGTGCATTAAGATGCTCTCTAAAGCTACCCAACCTCCAGAATGCATCTAGAAACTTTGATCTATTATCTCGTCCATTTTAACATGTTAACTGTGCCGGTGCACAGTTATCATTATTTAGATTGTTTTGTGGTTGTATGCACAGGGACATTATATTTGGGCTATTTTCTTTCTCTGTGTGTGATATAACCAATTCAGAATAGCTGTTTTAAATTAATGGTCTCGGATTTATATATATGTTATATATGTGTGTGTGTGTGTGTGTGTGTGTGTTATTTGAGAATTCGGAACTGAACAAAGCATGAATTGTCTTTGAACTTGGTTGAATATGGGGGTTTGATTGTGATTATGGTTTGTGATTACAAGCATAACTATATTGGCTATACTTTAGATGGAGGACAAATGAATGTAATTGTTGCAAGTATAAACTGGAAGAAAAGCGTGTTTGTTTTTGTCTCTCTTTCAGTGTGTGTGTGCGTGTGTGTGTGTGGGTGTCTGCGTGTACACTTTATCTCTCACATTAGAGATTAAGACCTCCAAGGTAATTTGCTTTGATATATTCACCAATGCTTTCAAGACAAGAAATTGATTCGGCCTCTGAAAATGTATCACCTAGCAAATTGCACGACTCTTTGGGCCATATTTATCAAATCAATTCTGTATACAACATCCAGAGCTCCTGCGGAATGTGTCACTTCGGTTCAAATCCATTCTGAAAATGTCTGGCCAAATGATCCTAATGTTAGCTTGGCCAGGCATGAAACCAGCCATTTTCTGCTCTCGCGTATTAATAATCCATTACAGGAAGCTGTCATTATCAAAAACACCCAAAAACAAATACAGTAAGCTTGATCAATTACCATCACTCTAAAACAACATGCTACTGGGCAGCTAATAACGCCGTACATTTACTCAAGAAAATCACTTAAAATGTCTTGCTGTAATTTCAATATCAGTGCTCTAATTTTAAGAGGAAGGCAGCCCAATCAAGGTTAATATTTAATTATGATGAGTAAATATTAATGTCTGTGGGATGACAGCGCAGCAGAGGGGAAATAAGGGGAGAGTGATGGCCACTCGTTGTAGCAAGGCTCTTACTAAGATAAGATTATCGTTAAAACTATGTAATGCTGCTTTTCATGTTGTCATAGAGAAAGTCTTTAAGATTATTTTTAGGCTCTTGCCAAAATAAGAGCTATGATAAACATGGAACCATTGATAAGCCATGCATTGAAGCAACACTAGATAGTAATTTAATTTCACAAACGTAAATGTGGGGTCGGGGCTGCAATATTTTAAGGTTTTAAAGAAATGTTACTCAACAATTATAACTACAAATAAATTTATTAAAAATTACATAGAAACAATATGAAATAGTCTGCAATATGATCAGTGGGTGTGATTTAGCAATGGAGAAAATTCCTGGTTACCATACTGTGTAAACAGAGAAATAACTTATAATGTTTGTAACCACTTGTAACGAGGTTTGTTGTTATGGAAAGGAGGTGGCGGGAACCTGCGAACATTCTCAAAGTTAATAATAAAATAACCAAATACAAAATGAAAGTAAAGGTGGCAGCCCCTCGTGGACGACTGCCACGCACACACATAATAAAACATATAAACAAAACACAACGTAAAATCCAGGCCTGGTCCTCTCTCGTCCTTCACTTATGTCGTCGCTCCTCCATTTATGCTTCCGCTCCTCCGTGAGATACGAGACTGGTGCATTGTGCAGGTGTCGCTCATTATCAGCACCTAGATGTGCTGTGTTTGACAGAAACCTGGCTAAAACCAAACGATTATATGTCTTTAAATGAGTCCACCCCCCAAGATTACTGTTATAAACATGAACCTCATCAGAAACGCAAAGGCGGAGGTGTTGCTATAATTTATAGTAATATTTTCAGAATTACTAAGAAGTCTAGTTTCAAATATAATTCTTTTGAAGTGTTGGTGCTTAATGTAACAATATATAGTGTAAATGATAAATCACGTTTGAGATTTGTGCTGGCTACTGTATACAGGCCACCAGGGCACCATGCAGACTGTGAAACAGTGGCTAAACTAATGAAAAATAAAGCTTCAAGCCCAGAAGTTTCCAAGCAGCACAGCAGTAATGACTTTACGACGTCTTCACTTCGTCTTCACTTATAAGATTGATAATATCAGGGAGAAAATTATAACTATGCAACCTACAGTCTACTACAGTATCACATCAGGGAGTGCATTGTAGTCTCCCTAAGGAAAAATTCGATTCATTCATCGAAGATAATAGAAAAGGCAGTATCTTCACAACTATGTTCCTTTTTAGAAAGAAATTATATCTGCGAGGATTTTCAATCAGGATTTAGACTGTACCATAGTACTGAGACAGCTCTCATTAGAGTCACAAATGATTTGCTCTTATCATATGATAGTGGTTGTATCTTTCTATTAGTGTTACTCGATCTTAGTGCTGCATTTGACACTATCGACCACAACATTCTTTTAAATAGACTCGAAAATTATGTTGGCATTAGTGGAATTGCATTAGCATGGTTTAAATCATACTTATCTGACCGTTATCAGTTTGTAGCAGTAAGTGAAGAGATGTTTCTTTGTCACTGTCACTTTGTACATGCTACTTTTGGGAAATATCAGAAGCATGGCATACGTTTTCACTGTTATGCTGATGATACGCAGCTCTATATTTCTTCACGCCCTGACGAAACTTACCAATTCACAAAATTAACGGAATGCATAGCTGATATAAAAAAAACAGGATGACTAGCAACTTCCTACTACTTAATTCTAAAAAAACAGAGATTCTAATTATTGGACAAAAAACGTCCTCACATAATAACCTAGAATACTGTCTAACACTTGATGGCTGCTCTGTCAAGTCTTCGTCGTCGGTTAGGAACCTGGGTGTGCTCTTTGATACCAATCTTTCATTTGAAAGTCACGTGTCTAGTATCTGTAAAACCGCATTTTTTCATCTTAAAAATATATCTAAATTTCGTCATATGCTCTCAAAGAAAAATGCAGAACAATTAGTTAATGCATTCATGACATCAAGGCTAGATTATTGTAATGCTAGTATGGGTGGTTGCACTGCACGCTTAATAAACAAACTACAGCTGGTCCAAAATGCAGCAGCTAGAGTTCTTACCAGAACCATGAAGTATGACAATATTAGCCCGGTTCTGTCAACACTGCATTGGCTCCCTATTAAACATCGTATACATTTTAAAATATTACTGATCACTTACAAAGCACAAAATGGTTTAGCTCCCCAGTACTTGAGTGAGCTCTTAACGCATTATAGTCCTTCACGTCTATTGCAATCTCAAAATTCAGCCAGAACCGGGAACACTCCCCATAAATCTTGATGTACTTGTTACATCATAAGAAGGATGGCGTCTACGCTAATATTAGTCTCTCTGTTTATCCAAGGTTTACAGCAGTCCACTGGATCCAGGCCGTATCCAGATCTGATGAAGGACCTGCGCCTGGACACGATGACAACGCAGTCCTGAAGTGTCAACCAGTCCATCCCCTGTGAAGGCCTCCTTCCCTTCCCTTTACCTCAGTACAGATAAAATGTTGTTGGGATAATTTTGGTTCGCGTGGCTACGCAGATGCGACAAAAAATGTCTGTATTATAAATTTTTAAGGCCAGACAAGGAGTTTATTTGAGGGTTGATTTGTAAAGAAGGACTACACGCCTGCGCACATATATATTCAAACGCTCATACCTTTGGACTAAACACGTAATGCGCATGTGCGTGACGTCTGCTTTTTGCGGGTTTGCGTTTTTGGGTCGGATGGGCGGCCGGAGCGCGTTAAGAACGGTGTTAGAACGTTTCCTGTTAGAACGGTGTTGTGTTAGCAGCCCCTAAGTTTATAACTAATGATCTTCGCAACAGAAGTGAATCAATCAATCAAAACTAACTTTAGCTGGACAATAACTTTATCCTAGAGCTGTTGTAAAGCCTAAACAATCTGTTACGGTAATTTCCTATTATCTCTGTAAAGCAGCTTTGAAACAATCCATATTGTTAAAAGCGCTATATAAATGAAGGTGACTTGACTTGACTTGACTATCAATCACGCCACCGGCCTCGTGCCATTCTCTCACGGCCCTTGGCCTCGTCCTGCTCGCCACACCACTATTGTTCAAAAGTTTGGGGTTGGTAAGATTTTGCAATGTTTCTTTTAAGGCTAGGTTTATTTGATACAGTTTTGTTAAATTGTAATTTACTCCTATGAATTACTCCATTTCTGATAATTATCAATGTTGAAAATATTTTTTGTGGAAATATGATAAATTGTTGTTTTTAGGATTATTTTTTGTTGACTAGAACGTTAAAAAGAACAGCATTTACTTGAACTCCTTGCTGATTAAAAATATTAATTTCTTTAAAAAATTCTAACCCCAAACTTTTGAACAATATTATGTACACTGTATGTATACAGCAAGCTGCATATCAGAGCAAAAAACAAGCTATGAGGTCAAATTGTGTGTCGAGACAGAGACCTGTGGAAGACTACAAACAAAATTTGCTGTATTGAAGGTTCACAGAAGCATGTAGCCTCTATAATCCTAAATGGAAGAAGTTTGGAACAATCAGGACTCTTCCTAGAGCTGGCCTCCTGGCCAAACTGAGCAATCGATGGAGAAAGGCCTAGGTTAGAGGGGTGACCAAGAAGCTGATGGTCTGGTTGAGCTCAATGATCATATATGGAGATGGGAGAAATTTACAGAAGGACAAACATCACTGCAACACTCCACCAATCTTGGGCTTTATGGCAGAGTGGCCAGACACAAGCCTCTCCTCAGTGAAGACACATGAAAACCATCTTGGAATTTGCAACAACAACAAACATACCTAAAGCACTCTCTCAGACTATGAGAAACATGATTCTCTGGTGAACCTCAGTTCCAAGCACAATTTCTGCAGAAAACCACACACTGCTTATCAGCACAGTACCATCCCAACAGTAAAGTGTGGTGGTAGCAGCATCATCAGAATTTTCCTTTTTAATTAATGTGTCGTTGTGGTGTATGGAGTGTAGATTGATGTGAAAAATAAATAATTGAAAGTAGTTTAACATAAGGCAGCAACAAAATGCTAGGACCACTGGGATGCCAGCCGCTCGCACCGACATCAGCGGTGGGTTTGCCACACTGGATAACAGTCTCGAACGCCTTGGAACAGCCTTTTTAGCTTCGGGTATGGCGGTCATGGTGACTGAAGACTCTGACATGGCAGCCATGACGGCCATGATGGCTGGAGACTCTGGCGTGATGGCCATGATGGCTGGACACTCTGGTGTGGCGGCCATGATGGCCATGACAGCTGGAGACTCTAGTGTGGGGGGCCGTGACTGGCGTGGGACCACCGGACTCAGAAGCACTGTGAGTTGAGGTCATCAGACTTGGAAACACATGAATCCGTGGTGGGTCAAGCTCTGCAGCCTCTGGAACTTTAGGAACATAGCCCCATAGGAGAAGGGTCCTCCTCTTGCTCCCCCAAAGTGAAGGGGGAACCACTTAGTAGTAGAGTGTAATCAATAAATGAGTGTAGCTGTTTGTTAAGTACATGGCAGTAGAAGTTTAAATCTGGGAAGTCTGTAAGACATGCAGTGTCCAAAAAGTCTCTAGTGTGATCCTCAAGGGTACGACCACCTTGATGAAGACGAATTAGTCTCACTGCTGGATCCTTTTTTGGTTAGTCGTTTTGTAACAGAGCAGTCAGGCAAGGAACCAGGCAGACATGAGGACCCATGTGCAACTTGACTTAATAATAATAATCCAAGAAAGATAACAAATATAGGGAAGCCAGAGCAAACAAAGAAACAAAGAACTGGAGCATATACAGAAAACAACGACTGACGACCAAACATTGGAAACACAGATGTATAAATACACAATGGTTGATTGGCAAACAAGTCACACCTGGGAACAATGAGGAACTGATCAACAAGAAAAACTAAAGGTGCTATAAAACCTGGTGCAAAACAGAAAATAACATTAAAGTCCAAACAAGACCAGGGCAACACAAGACAATACCAGTAAGTGCTTTTCTAAGACTTATCCTCTTTGAGATACAGCCCCTCAGGAATCTTTGGTAGGATTCAAACATTGAACGAGTTAGGCCAAATGTATGCAAGCCAGACTGAATACAAATATCAGCAAAGTTGCCGTGTGAATGTGAATTTCTTCGACACTACCCTCAAACCTGTTTTTTCAGTATTTTCCTTTTTTAATCAAAACAAATTACTGCATGAAACTCTTTCCGCCGCTTAGGTGTGACATATAAAGTTGGTTGAAGGGAAGTCTCTGGTGAATTTCAAATTGAATGCAAAATTCAGTGGAGAACATGCCTTGGAGGAGCCATGTTGTTATCGTAACAAGTCTGTCAGTGGTAGAGGGCTTGCGTGAAGAGATAAAAGGTCTATTGTGTGTGAAAACAACCTTTGTTTAGACTCGGGGATATTCCCTGACTTAACATTCAGCTGTCTACCTTTAAGCTACAACAAATATTGCAACAAGCCATGAGGAAAAGAGTTGGAGGGATGAATTAATCGAGGCCTGGTTTTGTAGCTCGTGTTGCATTTCCACTGACCATTTCACATGTGAGAGAGGAGGCCGAGGCTGATTAAATTTGATAGGAGGCAGGCAAGAGCAATGTGTACACAAAGGTAGGCGAGAAAATTATCTGCATGAGACTTGTCGGCATAGAGAATTGTGCTGGCCCAAGTGATTCTGCCTATTGTAATCAGAAAAATACAGGGACATCATAGCAGGGGTTTTACCTCACCCACGGAGGAAAGAGGGGGAGGTTTGAATTTTGGCCCATTTTCATTTCAATATTTGCATGGAGTCAGAATGACTGTTCTTAAGATCACATTTCTCTGTCAGAGATAGAGAATTCTCCAGTCTCACGCTGTCACTGAACGGGGATTCAAATAAGCTCCTGCTCTCTCTTTGTGCAGATTAGATGTCAGTTAACTTGCACTCCGCCCTTTGTGCTGTACCAAAACCCACGGGGGGCCACTGCTGCATGATTTACAGGTAATAAAACCAGTCAGAGATGACAGCCAGAGACAGGCTGCTACCACAGACTTGCATCAAATGAGAACAGTCAATACATCTCTGTGATAATATGAATTATTCTCTTTATGTGTCATGAAGGAGCTGCCTTCAGCTATTTAATGCCTGCCAGGCGGGAAATCACGAACTTTGGCATCTGATAGAAAACAGATAATATAGAGACAAATGTGTGCAGATGGGTCAGCATTTACAGTGTATTTATTAAAAAAAGGTGTGAAATAACTGTCAATCATCAAAGATTAATTTCCTGTTAAATATTGTCTATTGCTTACAACAAATTCTCTGCTTTAAAAAAGTATTTGGACACTTTTGTCACACTTAAAATTCCATGAATTGTTGGCATCTGCAATCAAATGATGCTGATTCACCTCAAGTTCACATAGTCTGTTTCGAAAAGCTGACAAATAGAGGTAGGAATGGAAAGCTAGAATCTGAATACAGTGATGGTAAAACATCCCTTATAAAACGGACAGTTCGAGTCCTTGATTCTGATTGGTTGAGCCGCGTTCGAAGCCGTTGTAAATGACTTAACAAACATACACCTGTGACCGCATTACATTAGTATTACTGCGCAACTGCCGTTTGTAATTCTTTGTTGCTGCATGTATTGCTTAGCAACCTCTTTGGAACTACATTGCTTGGCGGAGGAATAAATGTGTTATAACGTTATATTTTTTGTTGCTAGTGTTTATTTTATGAATAAAATAAATATTAAAATGAATATTTTTATGGAGTAACCGTTTTATAAAAGCAATAAACCCCTTGAAGCCGTGTCTTACAGTGGATTTAGAACAGCTAAGGGGGTTTTAGGCACTCCGCTCCGCGTTGTGCATAACAACGCCCCTTAGCTGTTCTAAATCCACTGTAAAACACGGCTTCGCAGGGCGTATTGATTAATTCTACTAAGATGCTTCTAGCTGGTACATTTTTGAAAGCGGCATATATGTATCACTGTCTAGGACCGGATAAAAATAGTGTCTGATAAGTTATAAGGAGTTGATTTATTTATAAAAGTCTTGGATTTATCCGATTATCTTGGTCAATTGCCATGTCATATTTATATTGTGATCTTATTTCATTTGAGTCCACTAAAATTAATGTAAATGAGTTAACTAAACATCAATTTAACTCAGTCCTCTTGCAGATAATTGCAGATTTACAAAAAGATCATCAATGCATCAGCTTCACAGTCACTGCCTTTAAATAAAGCAAAATGCAGCACAACATCAACGTTTCTCAGTATTTCTTTATCCTGGACTGAAGCACATGCTCTACTCTTCAGCAAAATGGTGACCCACAAAACTCAACAGAAACCCTTTAAATCCCAACAGAACATTAAACACTAACAGATCTCCACTATTTCATTATGTGCAAAAACACATAAAATCACATAAAGTAATTCACAGAATTAAACTTATTTTGATATGCAAATTTGACTGTGAGATTTTACAGTGAACAACTGACTTCCTGCCACAGCCTTAGATGAAATCAACTGAAGATAAAAGAAGACATTAAATAGGATTAAACAACAAAAACAGCATTACCAGCTTCACTTATTACTAACCAGATTGACTTTATTTCTGTCATAATCAGAAGTACTTATTGATAAATAACAGAGGTTTAGATGTTGATGATTTATTGAAAATATTTAATTTGAAGTTACCATGATAGTGATCAGTGTTTGCTTTAGTTGCGCGCTTGACTCTTGATTTTTTTTTTTTTTAACTCCCTTCATGATAAAGTTTTATACACAAAATTTAAAATTATGCTTGTTTTAACCATTTGTACACATCCACAGGTGTAGTTCATCACATTAATAATGGACAATGGACACAATCAGAAAAAGTTCAAATATTATTTATTTATTTATTTACTTACTTACGTGCACTCTTAAAAGAAATTCCACTTTGATTATTTATTACTCATTTAGTTTGTCTAATGTAAAAACAATCACTTTTGTTGTGTGTGCCTTAAGCTTCCAAATACATTTCGGGCAACTGAATGCCTTAAGTCTCTTAAAAACAAAAGTGCGTCGGAAAATGCTTCAAATCTTATCCACTGCACATGCATGTCCAAAGAAACGGCTGATCCATAATTTACAAAGACACCATGATGAATTACTCAAGAATCCTTCAAGCTTTTATTCATAGTAACAGCATTTATTTTATTTGTTCCATATCACCTCTAAACATCGGACAGTGCTTTGTGTTCACAAACTGAGCACTGATCTTGAGCAGCCGTCACAGTGTAACTAGCATAATATATTGCATCTAAAGTGGCATGAATACATTGAGTACGAAGATCCACTTAACAACTGGCATCATCAAATTCTCCACTTCTGCATTCTTACCAGACGATTAAACCAGGATCCTGTGGTGCCCTTCAAGCCTGGATCAAAATGCGTGGCTATTTCGTGGGCGCACATCTTGAGCTTTAATTGCATTTAACATGTCAGACCTTTCAGGGGCTGAGTCTCCATAATTACATTATTATTCTATATACTTACATGACCTTCAAGTATATGACTACTAACAGGAAGGGCCAAAACTGTCTAATCAAAGTCAACTTGAGTTTAGAGGAAATGCAAGCTATCCAGTTGTATAAAATGGCTTGAGACAGCTGACTGTTTATCATGCAAACTAATGCAATCATGTTCCTCGTCTATACATTTAATAGATCTTGTTTACGATATAAAGAATCAGTATTATATAAAAGCAGAGCTTTTTTATCCAGTCTCTGTTATATTGCACACAAATGCATAGACTGCATTATTCTATAGGTTTTCCATCTGTGATATTTCAGAATTTTGCAAAGGCGATATCTGAAGCAGTAGCACATTGAATGTTCAGATTGGTGTGAATGCAAGCAGACGAGTTCATACAATGCCTGCATACATAAACAAATAGCACCATCTTCTGAATATTGAAAACAGTTGCATCTCTGGTTCACAGTGGGACCTCCCATTGGTATACATATGTATTCTGTACACAACAAACCACACTAATATGTGAAACCAAAAGGCTTGCTTTAGTTGTACAGTCTTTAAAACAGCATTAGTATAAATGAGCCTATGATTTGTTTTGATTCTTGTGAGCAAGGATAATTTAAGATGAGAAAAAACTAGTTATATTCACACAGACAGAATGTTTGGTAACACTATACAATAAGGTCTCACTTGTTAACATTTGTTAGCGTATTAACCAACATGAACTAACAATGAGCAACATATTTTTACAGCTTTTATTAACCTTTGGTAATGTTAGTGTTCATGTTAGTTCACAGTGCATTCAATAATGTTAACAGATACACATTTTAAATTAAACAAAATGTTTTGGTAAATGTTTAGATTATCATCACCTAAGATTAATCAATGCTGCAGAAGTACAGCATTTAGAAGTAAACTATTTAACTAGCTTATTTTATGACAGTCTTATGTATTGCTTTCTGTCAAAATAATGTTTAATCTGGCGTATTTTTTGTTTCCTTGGGCTGTTTTACCAACACAAACATATTATAAAATATTGACAGTTTGCAGGGAGCGCTGACAGATAAGAAAAAAATATTTTTAATTGAGTTGAAGACCCTATGAATGTTAGGCAGTGGTTATTTAGCTCTTTCTGTGGCAACAGCTGATAGTATCTGTGTTTCTCCTTTAATCAAAAGTGCCACGGGCGAGTCATGATGGGCTGACACACTTGAGCTGTCAAAATCTTTCTCCCTCTGTCTCATCCTGGTGTTTGTGGCACTTCTGTTGGGAGGGGCAATGTAGGGACGCAACCCGTTTCAGCTTCCACCTTCTCCCTCCCCTCAATCCAAGGAGGATGAAGCGCATGTTGTTTCTGATAAACCACTGTGATCAATCTTACGGATGCACAGCGAATCAGTGGAGCGAAAGCCTTTGAAAATCAAGCCTGTCCCAGTTGTGCCAGCCAATGATTATGTGGTCAGTGACGCCAAAGGCGAGACAGAACATCAAGGCATTGGAAGCTGTAGTCTGTCAGTTCTCTGTACTAATTAAACCTAAACAAGAAGCTCAATGAAACAGTAGCAATAAAGAAGAGATCCCATTCATGATTAGTATAATGTTTTATTTAAAGAGGTGCAGTACAGTAGTTCGCCCAAAATTTGAATCCTGTCATTATTTACTCACCCTCATTTCTTTCTTTCTTCTGTGGAACACTAAAGGAGATGCTTTGAAGAATGTACTTGTTGCTCTTTTCTTTACTATTACAGTAACAGAAACGAAAGCTTTTAAGCTTCAAAAAAGCTTTTGATATGTCTTGTGTGAGATGATGATATACATCTTCTGAGGTCATGCAATTACTTTTGTTGAGAAACAGACCAACATTTACATAATTATTCTGTTAACACTTTATTAGCATTGTTTTGATTCAGGATGGATGGCGTGCTCAATTCCTTTTGAGTTTGATTTGGGTGCTCTTCGGTCCAAGGTAGAACATCTAAGGTGCAGTGTGGAGAAAAAATCTCTGGTAGCCGAGGCACTCCTTAGTTAAAATGTCTTTATTAAAGAAATGACATGTCCTAAACGGACAACTTTAAAATGCCCACGCGTAGCGGCATGGGGCCTTCTTCAGGGATGCCCTGAAGAAGGCCCCATGCCGCTACGCGTGGGCATTTTAAAGTTGTCCGTTTAGGACATGTCATTTCTTTAATAAAGACATTTTAACTAAGGAGTGCCTCGGCTACCAGAGATTTTTTCTCCACACTGCACTTTATTAGCATTAGTTGAGTTATGAGCCAAAAATACTTCTAAAGCATTTATTAATCTTACTTAATGTTAATTTCAACATTTACTAATACTTTATTGAAATCAAAAGTTAAATATCTTTTCATATTATTTAGCGAACTTGACACAAACTAACAATGAGCAATTGTATTTTTATTAATGCTAACAAAGATGAAATAACTGTAATAAACGTGTTAGCTAATGCATTAACTAACCTTAACCTTATTGTGAAGTGTTACCATTATTCATCCACTTAAAATCTTTCACTCCAGCGAGCTGTTAACTGCTTCTACTCGATCAATGAGTCAGTGAGTTGAACTTGAGAATTAGATGAGTCGATTCATGAACAAATCATTCAGACAATTACTTAATTAAACTAAATTATCTGATGTACTAAAAGCAATAATAAGGTTTCTGTATAATATCACAGATTGACTTTGAAGATACCGGTGGCGCCCTTATTCAAGCTAAATCATTTCCTCATAAAAGCTGAGCTGATTTACACTTGTATTTCAACAGTAGCATGTCATTCTGCTCATAAAAGTCATTTTCATCCCACAGATTATTTGATGTGAGGCGGACCTTTTCTATTCACCGTTCACAAGGCACTGTTGTGCCTCTTGGTTTCCACTCACTCATTCCCAGCAATAAAATATCAGTCAAATACTTTTCCACTTGAATGGGCTAATTTCAGGTCCTTGAATGACTTTTTGTTGAGCTCCATTAACTTTTACTGCGGACAACCTCAAGGAGTTTCTTGCATACGGCTGCTGTAGTGGCAGAGAAATCCACCGATATGGAGCATGTTTGAGAGAAACTCGTCTTTCAGATGTGCAAGTTCAGCCTAGACACGATCCCACTGGAGTGTGTGTGTGTTTTTATCTTAAAACTCATGAATGTTGCTAATGGCGATGAAGACTGTGTGTTGAGAATTATTGATTGCCTATATTCACTGTATGTATCACCAATGTTAAGGGCAGAATGGTGAACTTTAAAGTTCTGCCAATTCAATATTTGCTTGAAATTGGAAAAATGGATGCCAACTTGATCCCTTCATATGTAACTGAACGGTTCTCAGACAGATTTAATACCGATCAAGACGAAACAGTTTTTAAAATGTATATAATCCTTACAAAGGTTTTTTTTTTTTATGTGTAAAATGGTCATTTTATTGCTGTAAATTTACCCAGCTAACAAAAGTATGTTCCCAATAAGTTATGAAAACATTCAAAAAGCCCAGTTTTTTTTTTGTTTTAAAAACTTTTTTCTTAATTAGCAATCATTAAGGAAATATTCCATTTATAAAATTCTACAGACATTTAACGTTTAAAGCTATGAGAACGTTATTAAAGACCATATAACTTTGAACAAACATTCTAGTAATGTTACTAAATGAACGTTTGTTCATAACTTTGAGAGAAACTTGCCAGATTGTTAGCCAAAGTTCTGAGAACTTTCCCTGTATGTACAACATACTGATTTTTCACCTCTTCAGCGAACCTCTCACATCGCTGGATCTCGGATAGAAGCAAGCGTCGTCTGAGTGCAAGCACATCAGCGGGACGAGCCATCTGAAGTCGCTGGCCTTCGCCGCCTTCCACTGCCGTACCTGCTGCGCTTTCCGGCGCTCATATCCTTTTCTGTTCCTCTGTGTGTGTGTGTGTTCGCCCCGCGACACACACTCGTAAAAGAGCTCGCGTCTTTTTAAAGATGCCTTCCTGCGACGAGTCTCGGCCTCGAGTGGTCTGCACCAGCACCTCCCTCTCGTACCCGGCTGGATGGTAGCTTCCTTCCCGGTGAGCATGCTTCTCCTGAGTCTAAGCCCGCCCCCTTTCTTCCTGAGCTTCATGAAGAAGTGGCAAAGGCCTGGAACGCTCCCTTCTCAGCACGAACTCGTTCGTCTGTTTCTCCAGCATTCTCAGCCCTGGACGATGCTAAAAACGTGTTATGGCTTCCGCTACTGTGGCTGAAAGACATCTGTGGCTGACGTTTTCAGACATGGCCGAGTCTGAGAGCACCGCGTTCCTCGACGCCCCGCTGAATCCCACTGGCCTCTTCGGATCCTCTGTCAATGAGTTCATAGAGAGATTCGCAGAAGACCAGAAAGCGTCGCAAGCCTTTAAGCACTTCCTGCCGAAGCGCTCCAGTTCTGCAGCGAGTCGTGCTAAGCCGACCCAGCGGAGCTCTCAGCCACAGCCCCCTCCTCCTGCTGCGTCATCACGACAGCAACGCAGCGCCAGACCTCGCTCTCGCTCTACCAGCCGTCGCCCCGCGCCGCGTGGTCCACGGCAGAGGATTGTGGTGAAACCGGAAGCCCCGAACACATCCTAGCACGCCTAGGAAAGCGCCGGTGTACGAGTCCCGCTGCGGCCGGGCTCCCACCCAAGCGCGCCGCTGTTTCAGTTCCAGGTATTGCGACTGTCTCAGCGTCTTATGCAACGCGCAAGCCTGTACAGTTGCCCGCTTGCCTGCACACAAAAGCCGTTTTCACGGCTACCCAGATATATCCCATAAAGAGTGTATTTTCTGGTGTCCCGGCCACGGCCGATGGTGCTATAAATGTAACGCTGATGCCCACTATTCAGTGCCCATCCGTACACACAAGCACAGCCCTTCACACAGGGCTCGCGCCCATAAAATCGACTCAAGTCGATCGCGCGGACTGCATAGTAGACGTGCCCACTCCTCAGTGCACACGAACACTATGTCACGCACGTCTGACGGTTTCTGTAAAAACGAAACCCGTGCACGTTCGTTCTGCTCAGACAGACAACGCGCCAAAAGTAGTAAAGGTGCGCGCTTCCAGCCCACATTTACTCACAGACGATACGAGTCCCACGGGACTCGCTCAGCCCTCCCTCACTCGGCTAAGCGCCATAGCGGGGTCGAGGACGAGCGCTCTGCCCGCTGTCATCAGCGCGCCCCACGCCTCGAATGCCACAGACATAACGCCTGTGTTACAGCACGCCGAAGCGCTTCCGTTGCTCAGCCAACAGAATGCGCTTCGCATCCAACCCTTAGCCATCCATGCAGATGCATGGGCAGCGCTTCCAGGGGTTTCGGAATGGGTGCTAAGCATTATAAAGAGAGGCTACTCGCTACAGTTTTATCGACGCCCTCCCCGCTTTACGGCGCGTGTCGAAACTACGGTGAATTCGGAAGTAGCACACCTACTCCGAGCCGAAATTTCAAAACTGATGAGCAAAGGGGCTATAGAGCCTGTATCTCATGCTCAAAGCGAACGGGGGCTGTACAGCAGATACTTTCTGGTTCCCAAAAAAGACGGGGGCTGCAGACCCATACTGGATCTGAGACAGCTGAACAAAGCATTAGTGAAACGCAGTTTCAGAATGCTTACGACCAGGAAAATCCTCGCGCATATTCGCGAAGGAGACTGGTTCATGTCAATAGATCTGAAGGACGCGTATTTTCAAATACAGATAGCGTCACGTCACAGGCAATACTTGAGATTCGCCTTCGACGGTCAGACATACCAGTATACAGTCCTGCCATTCGGTCTGTCCCTAGCACCTCGCACATTTACGAAGTGCATGGACGCAGCGCTCGCCCCTCTCAGACTCAGAGGCATGCGAGTGCTGAACTATTTGGACGACTGGCTGATTCTGGCTCATTCACGATCAGAGCTCGTGGAGCACAGGACCATGTTACTCGATCACCTCGAGAAACTCGGTCTCGGAGTCAATTGGACGAAGAGTTCACTGAACCCCAGTCAAACGATTTCGTTTTTGGGCATAGTTCTGGACCCACAGTCTATGACGGCGCGGCTGTCGCCACAGCGCGCGCTCGGCATTCAGCGCGCAGCGAGATCTCTCCGCTGCGACGCGTCCTTCCCGCTCAAGACGTTTCAGAAGATGCTAGGTCTCATGGCCTCAGCATCGCCAGTCCTTCAGCTGGGCCTGCTCCGCATGCGCCCCCTACAGTTCTGGCTGAAAGCGCGGGTACCACGCAGAGCGTGGACTTCTGGTCGACTGCGCCTCAAGGTCAACCAGAGCTGTGTTACAGCTCTAGAACCTTGGACGGTGAACGGCTGGTACCAAACAGGTGCAAGCCTGGGGACTTCCTCGAGAGTGAGAGTGGTGTCTACGGACGCCTCCACCTCGGGATGGGGAGCGCTGCTCGAGGGCAGACCGTTATATGGCCTGTGGTCAGAACGGGAAAAGCTCCGACACATCAACTGTCTGGAAATGCTGGCAGTAGAAAACGCGCTGATACGTTTTCGTCCCCATATCAAGGGCCATCACGTCTTAGTCCGTTCGGACAACATGTCTGTGGTGTCCTACATAAATCGCCAGGGCGGTCTCAGATCCCGAGATCTGTACAGGTTGGCGGAACGCCTCCTGGTATGGGCTCAGCACAACTTGCGCTCGCTGAAAGCAGCTCATGTGCCTGGGATACAGAATGTGGGTCCAGACAGGCTGTCCAGGAACAACATTCCCGCGGGCGAATGGTCTCTACACCCACAAACAGTCCAGCTGCTGTGGGAGAGATTTGGCAGAGCGGAAGTGGACCTCTTCGCGTCCAGCGAAAACGCTCACTGCCCCGCGTTCTTTTCCAAGAGCGAAAGCGCGCTGTCCCAGAGGTGGCCGCGCTGCCCGCTCTATGCCTTTCCCCCCGTCTCCCTCCTTCCAGAGGTGATAGAACGAGTGAGGGAAACGAAATGCTCAGTGCTGCTTGTAGCACCACTCTGGAGGAACCAACCTTGGTTTCCAGAGCTGATGCAGTTGGCAGACACTGCCCCATGGCCGGTGCCATTGAGAAGGGACCTTCTCTCGCAGGCCAGGGGCTCGATTTGGCACCCTCAACCAAAGTTGTGGGCCCTACACGTGTGGGCTCTCAACGGTTACCCGCTGATTTCTCAGTAGGAGTGCTAAATACTATCACTCAGGCTAGAGCACTGTCGACTCGACGGCTCTATGCCTCAAAGTGGTCGGTATTCTCCAGTTGGTGTGTGGCTCGGGGATGCTCACCCTTCGACTGTGAGGTAACGGAGGTTCTCTCCTTCCTTCAAGAGCTGTTGGATAAGGGCAGAGCCCCATCCACGCTCAAAGTATATGTGGCGGCTATCGCAGCGTTCGCTGAGACAACGCTCGGTCAGTCGATAGGAAGGAACGATTTGGTCATCCGCTTCCTCAGGGGAGCTAGGAGACTGAACCCTCCCAGACCCCCGTCGGTCCCTGTTTGGGACCTCTCTACGGTTCTGGAGGCCATGAAAGGTTCCCCTTTCGAGCCCATCCAGACGATTAGTCTTAAACATCTGTCATTTAAGACAGTGTTTTTGCTGGCCCTTGCTTCAGTGAAGCGCATAGGGGACCTGCACGCGCTCTCGGTGAGCCCGTCGTGTCTGGAGTTTGGGCCTAGTGACTCGAGAGTCATACTCAAACCTAGGCACGGCTATGTGCCGAAATCCCTCAACACGCCGTTTCGGGCTCAGGTTATATCCCTGTCCGCCCTGCCGGTATTAGAAGAGGAAGGAGACTTGAGCTCTCTCTGCCCTGTCAGGGTTTTAAGAGCCTATGTGTCTCGCTCTGCTGCCTTTAGACAGACTGAGCAACTATTTGTCTCGTTCAGTGGACGTTCCAAGGGAATGGCTGTTTCGAAACAAAGCCTATCCAGATGGATAGTTGACGCCATAGCGTTAGCATACACCTCCAGAGGTCTTCAGTGTCTTGTCTAAGTGATGTCTTATATTGCGTCTGCGGACGCAGCCACATATCAGAACGGAGAGTTCCTCCTCCTGTTCTAGGACTCTCTGTGAGTCCCTCTGGTGATTGTGCACTGTAAATCCTGGGTCCGCCTCCAGGTTTATGGTTGTTAATCCCTGCACGCACGGCGTCTTACATTGGGTAAGCGGTACACCGCTCAAGACGTTTCAGAAGATGCTAGGTCTCATGGCCTCAGCATCGCCAGTCCTTCAGCTGGGCCTGCTCCGCATGCGCCCCCTACAGTTCTGGCTGAAAGCGCGGGTACCACGCAGAGCGTGGACTTCTGGTCGACTGCGCCTCAAGGTCAACCAGAGCTGTGTTACAGCTCTAGAACCTTGGACGGTGAACGGCTGGTACCAAACAGGTGCAAGCCTGGGGACTTCCTCGAGAGTGAGAGTGGTGTCTACGGACGCCTCCACCTCGGGATGGGGAGCGCTGCTCGAGGGCAGACCGTTATATGGCCTGTGGTCAGAACGGGAAAAGCTCCGACACATCAACTGTCTGGAAATGCTGGCAGTAGAAAACGCGCTGATACGTTTTCGTCCCCATATCAAGGGCCATCACGTCTTAGTCCGTTCGGACAACATGTCTGTGGTGTCCTACATAAATCGCCAGGGCGGTCTCAGATCCCGAGATCTGTACAGGTTGGCGGAACGCCTCCTGGTATGGGCTCAGCACAACTTGCGCTCGCTGAAAGCAGCTCATGTGCCTGGGATACAGAATGTGGGTCCAGACAGGCTGTCCAGGAACAACATTCCCGCGGGCGAATGGTCTCTACACCCACAAACAGTCCAGCTGCTGTGGGAGAGATTTGGCAGAGCGGAAGTGGACCTCTTCGCGTCCAGCGAAAACGCTCACTGCCCCGCGTTCTTTTCCAAGAGCGAAAGCGCGCTGTCCCAGAGGTGGCCGCGCTGCCCGCTCTATGCCTTTCCCCCCGTCTCCCTCCTTCCAGAGGTGATAGAACGAGTGAGGGAAACGAAATGCTCAGTGCTGCTTGTAGCACCACTCTGGAGGAACCAACCTTGGTTTCCAGAGCTGATGCAGTTGGCAGACACTGCCCCATGGCCGGTGCCATTGAGAAGGGACCTTCTCTCGCAGGCCAGGGGCTCGATTTGGCACCCTCAACCAAAGTTGTGGGCCCTACACGTGTGGGCTCTCAACGGTTACCCGCTGATTTCTCAGTAGGAGTGCTAAATACTATCACTCAGGCTAGAGCACTGTCGACTCGACGGCTCTATGCCTCAAAGTGGTCGGTATTCTCCAGTTGGTGTGTGGCTCGGGGATGCTCACCCTTCGACTGTGAGGTAACGGAGGTTCTCTCCTTCCTTCAAGAGCTGTTGGATAAGGGCAGAGCCCCATCCACGCTCAAAGTATATGTGGCGGCTATCGCAGCGTTCGCTGAGACAACGCTCGGTCAGTCGATAGGAAGGAACGATTTGGTCATCCGCTTCCTCAGGGGAGCTAGGAGACTGAACCCTCCCAGACCCCCGTCGGTCCCTGTTTGGGACCTCTCTACGGTTCTGGAGGCCATGAAAGGTTCCCCTTTCGAGCCCATCCAGACGATTAGTCTTAAACATCTGTCATTTAAGACAGTGTTTTTGCTGGCCCTTGCTTCAGTGAAGCGCATAGGGGACCTGCACGCGCTCTCGGTGAGCCCGTCGTGTCTGGAGTTTGGGCCTAGTGACTCGAGAGTCATACTCAAACCTAGGCACGGCTATGTGCCGAAATCCCTCAACACGCCGTTTCGGGCTCAGGTTATATCCCTGTCCGCCCTGCCGGTATTAGAAGAGGAAGGAGACTTGAGCTCTCTCTGCCCTGTCAGGGTTTTAAGAGCCTATGTGTCTCGCTCTGCTGCCTTTAGACAGACTGAGCAACTATTTGTCTCGTTCAGTGGACGTTCCAAGGGAATGGCTGTTTCGAAACAAAGCCTATCCAGATGGATAGTTGACGCCATAGCGTTAGCATACACCTCCAGAGGTCTTCAGTGCCCACTGGGTGTCAGAGAGGATATCTTTACAGGATATTTGTATGGCGGCAGGCTGGGCCTCGCCGTCTACATTTATCAGGTTTTATAACCTTGAGGTTCCCGCTTTGCAGGCTAAGCTGTTATCGGTGTAATTGAACACTGAGAATACAAGCACAGTGCGTTACTACTATCTTACGGGCAGTTTTACGTAAGACCCATATTCCCACTTTAGTCAAGGGTGTCTTGTCTAAGTGATGTCTTATATTGCGTCTGCGGACGCAGCCACATATCAGAACGGAGAGTTCCTCCTCCTGTTCTAGGACTCTCTGTGAGTCCCTCTGGTGATTGTGCACTGTAAATCCTGGGTCCGCCTCCAGGTTTATGGTTGTTAATCCCTGCACGCACGGCGTCTTACATTGGGTTCCCGCAGCGTCTTAGCTAAGACGCAGTACGAGAGAACTCTCGTAAGAGAACGTACTCGGTTACTAACGTAACCTCGGTTCTCTCTAGTAGAGGGAACGAGTACTGCGTTCCTTGCCGTGCGTACGATTCACTTTGGTTCGCTTCTTCGATGAAATAAATCAAGTGAGTCAGCCTTTTCGAGCTACCTTTATAGGGCGAGGCCACGCCCGCGTCGGCGGGAAGTGGCCTCATTGGTCTGATGTTGCATCAGCCCGCGCTCGATAGGCTTATGCATTTGCTAGTAGAACAGCCAATGAGCAAACGAGCCGTCTTGCCTATGGCTGTATACTGCTGCAAATGCGTTTTACAAATATTAAAATTAAGGATAATTTTTTGCTTCAATATTCGTGAAAAGAGACTTTTCCCGCAGCGTCTTAGCTAAGACGCAGTACTCGTTCCCTCTACTAGAGAGAACCGAGGTTACGTTAGTAACCGAGTACGTTTTTTTTTTTTTTTACTAAGAATGGAATGGGTGATGTAGATAGATGATTAAAAAAAACCCTGATATATATATATATATATATATATATATATTTAAATATAAATTTAAATATAAGGCTAAAAAAAACCTGATATATATAAATATATATATATATATATATATATATATATATCAGGTTTTTTTTAATCATCTATCTACATCACCCATTCCATTCTTAGTAAAAAAAAAAAAAAAAAAAAAAAACACATGGATGTATTGTAATATATATATATATATATATATATATATATATATATATATATATATATATATATATATATATATTACATTTAACCAGCTGACTCATATAAAAAAACTAAATTACTATTGTGGATCGAAGAATGTTTATAGTTTTAATCATGAAATACTACTGTTTTACATCTACAGCATTCCTGTTCAACTTGATGGTAAAATCCAAAAAGATATTAGTATATTTATTTATGTTTCAAAAATAGCAAATGAGTACATGTGTTCATGTCAGCTTGTCTTCAGCTGTCCACCGGTCACAGACTAGTCTTGCGTCAGTTGCTTTGCATTGCTCGTGGGATGCTAGCGGTCAGTGTGATGTCAAGGGAGGCTCTTTACCAGCATGGTGACAAACCACACACTCAACAGTCGAAGTAGGAAGAGAGGTTGGTGTGACATGGGTGGCAAATTGCCTTTCAACAACCCGGAGACGTCACCAGGGGTTGCTCAGTAAGATAGAATTGTCATGTTTTCTGCTGCGTCAAGTTCAAAAGATGTCCCACTCAGGTCATTGGTCAATTGATTAGATAATGTTAATTAACACTGCTCTATTAGAGCTCTGAGCTGTTCGGGATGTTACTTGATAAAGCCATGCTAGCTGCTTTAATTATAGCCATTTACCATAAAATCAATACGAGCGGCTTGGCAGCGCTAATGTTCGGCTATATTGATTTGAAATAACAATAAATTGAGGCCTGATTACTGGTAGAGATTAATGAATAACGTTGTTATGTTCTTTATGTAATCAGGGAGATTCCTCCACATTTGTCACATGTGCATTAGTTGGAAATACTGTACAGAAGATGCACTTCTGGGCACCATGAACATAAAAAATGATATAGCCTACACTTTCTGTCTGGTTGTCTTTCTGTCTGGTTGTCAATCATTAGCAGTGTTCATTGTGAACATTGTTGTTTGCAATATGTGATGTCATGGGGGTTACAAATGTCTGAAACAAAGAAATGTATATTTATTTATTTTATAAAATATACCCTGACAGGAATCCAACAGACTGCTAATAGTGTCACACTTTAGATAAGGGTATAGCCTAGGCTACTATTGACTACGACTTTTGCCTCAATAAACTCCTAATTGACCGTTCGCAAAGACCTGCCCCCTTTAGTTACTGTTGCTCTGTCTTTTTTCTAATTTGCATGCTCTCACGCCACTCCATGTTCTCACGCAGTGAGCCTTTGGGCTCAGTGATGTTGAATTTAAATGACGTAAAATAAAGACATGTTATGTTACAAGTTACATTGTGATGTAATGGGGTTTTCTGGAAGGGACTAAAGAACAAATAACTTTTATCAGCTGAAAGGCAGATATAGACATTATAACAGTTTCAGGTTATGTTTTAGTGTTGGTAACATGTCCCACATTGTCCCACACAAACTTATAATCGTCCCACATTTAGTTTGTTTGATGGTGACAGACTGACAGACACTGACAGACGGGACAGACCAGGTTACTTTTGATATGAAACAAAGTCTCAACTTTCAAATTTGGTAATTTATAAACGAAATTGAAACAATTAATACCGTTTTGTGGCTCTTTAATGTGTCTGACAGATCGCTGTAGAGCATCAGTTAAAGCTGCTTGTGAACCGATCATCTCTTCCTTAATTTATAGCATCAAATAAACATGAATGAACATAAGAAGATGTTGTTTTATCCACGGACAGACATCAGTACACTCCGTTTTTCAAGTTCAAATCCTCCAACGTTAATCTACTAACTCTCATTCTTCTTCTGATTTTTAATGGCGGTTGGCAAACAACTTTTTAATGTGCATTACCGCCACCTACTAACTCTCCTGACTGCTTTGTCAGACTAGGATGGCGGATTATGATTGGTCAGATCGCAAGTCAATCAAACTCCCTGCGAAGGGTCAATTGCTGCTTATTAATAGTTACTAAGGTAGTGGTTGTCACTGTGACACCTGTCCTGGGGCCTCATTTATAAACGTTGCGTACGCACAAAAGAAGGCGTACGCCGCTCTCTACGCAATAATTGGTATTTATAAAAAGCAAACTTGACGGGAAAATGTGCGGTCCTTCACGCAAACTCTGACCCAGGCGTACGTACAAAAACGGGTGAAATGAGAAATGGCGACACCATCGGCAGATGGAAGAAACACGTGAAAGTGTGTGAAACTGTAGACCGTTGTGTAAAAGAAATGTCAATACTGCCTCTCATAAATAACATGAAGACTTCAGGGAGAGCATTTTCACATTTGGCTCCAAAACTCTGGAATAGTCTTCCTGATACTGTTCGTTGCTCAGACTCGCTCTCCCAGTTTAAAACTAGATTAAAGACGCATCTCTTCAGATAATACTTTTAATCTTACAGTTAAATCTGACCTCTAGTTCATAAACGCCAGAGGAGAACTGGCCCCCAACTGAGCCTGGGTTCTCCCAAGGTTTTTTTTTTCTCCATTAGGTCACCTGATGGAGTTTTTCGGTTCCTTGCCACTGTTGCCTTTGGCTTGCTCAGTTGGGGATATTTGGGGATATTTAATTTAATTAATCAATCAACAATACTATTGATCAGCATTACCAAACGTGGACGTTTTCCACTAGAAACAAACATTGATGTATTATTTTAATTTAATACTGTGAAGCTGCTTTGATACAATCTGTATTGTGAAAAGCGCTATATAAATAAACTTGACTTGACTTGACTTCACAAAGCAAGTCTTACAATTAACAGCCTACACGAACACCCGTTTGATCGATCTGCAGTGTAAAACAAACAAAATCAAACGAAGATTACAACAGAAATGCAAATTAACACATATTTGCATAAAGAAAAGTGAAATATGTTCTGCAATAATATTGGCATGTTATGCAATTCATCCTCATAACACATCTGTAGCTTGTCAGATGCAATCAAATGGATGGTAATAAAATGCCATGATGCCATCACAATGCGTAATGACGCACAATGGCTGATCTTGCGCTCTTAGTTGAGTGAAGTTACGTTTCTTTACATTTTCCTCTTTGTGTTTGCCGTGATTTCGCAATCGATGAATATTACCTTGGGGGCGTTTCACGGACTATTTATGGGCAACTATGGGCGTGACATGAAGCCGCAAAAGCTGTGCTACATTTAGAATCGATTGTGATTTATTAAGGGAAAACTGCGTAGGATGTGCGTGCGCACGGTTTTATAAATCCGAATATTTCTGCGCGTCCTATGTTTCATCCGTACGCCACTTCTGACGCAAATCCAACGCAAAGTTTTATAAATGAGGCCCTATGACTTTGTTTTACCTTCTGTGTTTGTGCACCATGTGTTTTCTTGTTAATCAGTTTCACCTGTTACCTGTCATCATCCTCATCAGTCATCATCACTCACTGTGTGCACCTGTTGTCAGTTAGTCTCCTTTTTTGTCTGTGTATAGTCTCCCTAGTTTCAGTTCTTTGTGGTCGGTTCTACGTCTTTACTGCTTGCTATGTTTGGTACGTGTCTTGTTCATAAATAATAAATAGTTTAATAGTTATCCGTCTTCTTCATCTTTCTGGTCTTCCTGAACGTGCTTCACGCAGCCCAAGGGTGACAGTGGTTAAGTTTAGGTATTGGGAAAGGGATGTAAAATATGGTCATGCAGAATAAGGTATTAATGTGCTTTATAAGAATTAATAAACAGCCAATATCCTAGTAAAATGCTAATAAGCAACAGTTAATAGTGAGAATTGGACCCTTAACTAAAGTGTTACCAAAAATGTATATGCCTGATGGATTATTGACCCTTAAATGCATTAATGTTTCGCCAATCATCATTACATATTAGGGTCTTTAGCGACCCGGATTTATATCTAACACTGGATCTCTACTTGTCGCGATAATATAAAACTCTCCTGATATTAGAGTAACAATTACAGAAGAATAAAAGCCTTTTGGAGCTTGTAAGGGTTCAGCTTGAGCAGAACTCATTTCCCAGCACATTCAGCATCTGGCTCATTTTCGTGATCTCAAACATATTCTCAAAACTATAATTTTCAACATCTTCAAAATCAATATTTTGATCACTGACAGCTTCTTCACCAGATCCACCATCAAGTAACAACGACAATAATATTTGATTGCGTTCAGTACTTGCTCTGCGGCAAATCGCTAAGCCATTTCAAGTTTTGCTGATGATATTCTTCCTATTCTCTCTCTTTTTTTTTTTTTGCCTACGGTAACTATGAACTATTGAACTAGTGAAATGTCACTTCATCATTGTGTATCAGACATTGACATTGTATCATGTGAATTGCACTTATTCAGTCATCAAATAATCAATTCTTGTTGTGCAGAAAAAATATACTTACACTGTTACACACCTCGGGTCACCCCTATACATTTTTTTTACAAAATAAACTAATGGGAAAACAGGCATTATTTTATATGTTTTTATTTTTATTTTCTTGTTATATTGTTTATAATGAATTGATTGAGGAATACTAACTTTTTTCAAACTTTAAAAAAAATGAATGAGGAGGAGGGTAGTGAATGACATCCCAGGTCACTAAAGACCAGAGGTGTGCATTTAAAGGTTTTTAATGGAGATTACATTGGTGAAATTGTATGTCTTGGATCGGATTAGTCTTGAATTCAGTGCTGGGCATTCATTTTATATTTAAGAAAAATGTACAAAAACTTATTAAAGAAATGTTGAACAAAACACAGACAAGGTGAACCAACATCTTCCTCCATAGATGCATTGCAGTATCTATTGACATACTTTATTTGTATTACTGGACACTTTAAGCAACAAATGAGTCGTCATGGTTTACTCAGATGAACTGACTGTCCTTCACTTAACATCTACTGTATAGAACAGCACATTGTTACTTTCTTCCCATTGGATTCTGAATTTGAGGCCGTCTGAACCAGCCTTGCCTGTAGCATCAATTAATTCAATGCATCAGATTCACCCCTGAAATCCATTTCAGTTTAAGATCTTCAGTTAAGGTAATATTGATTAAAGTAGATATTTTGTTGAACTTACTCAATAAGTGACCTTCTGAATTTCTTTCGACCTTGTTTTTCTTGTACAATAACTTGGTTAGTGAAAGTGTTTGCAAAGATAAAGAATAGGTGGATTTGAATTAAAACTTTAACAATGTTGCACTGCATATGGTCACATCCGTTAAAGGGACAGTTCACTCGTAAAATACAGTAATATCTACTCACCCTCATGTCATTCCAAACCTGTATGATTTTCTTTCTAGTCTGGAACACAAAAGCAGAATGTCCACACTGCCCTTTTGCATACAACAAAAGTGGGTAGGGTTTCTCATTGTTTGGAAAAGAGCAACTTGGACATTCTGCTAAACGTCCCATTTTGTGTTCCATGCAAGACTGAAGTCATACAGGTTTGGAACGACATGAGCGTGAGTGATAATGATGATAGTTTTTTGTGAACTATCGCTTTAACGAGACTTACCATTGATCACAGCCATTTGTTTCCATACCAAAAAGACTACCAGAATTGGACAAAAGTCGAGAATGTAACATGAATATTTGATTTGAAACTGTTCCTGACAGGCGCCTGCACTGGTTGTAAATCCAATGATTAAATTACAAAGCGCACTGGGCACTAATTGAAGTTTTATATGTACACAGTATCAATATTGATTTCAGATAGCACATGTATTAATAGGAGGAAACCATCTCTAAAACAGAGGACTGTCGCCAGGTCCGGCAATCTGATATTGTGCTCGATGCAAAGGAGTGTAAAACATGGTATCCTGGCAAGGAGAGAATGTTACTCGAGCAGACAAAAAAATCAATTTAGCGGAGACAACGCGGAACCCTGCTCCTTTATTTACATCTCAATTACTTTTTCATTTCGCCACTGGGTGCTCGGGGCCGCGGTGTGACAAAGAGGGCTGAGACTTGTACCGCTCACTTGGGGAAAGGGGATGGCATTTTCTAGCCTTACTTTTTGTAAAAGATGAATTTGTTGGCTTTAATTTGTCAGGGAAAATGAAAGAGTGAGCTTTCTGGTTTAATCGTCCCTTTTTCCAGAGGAAAGATTAGGTGGGTTCTCAGTTTCAAAGGCAGATTCAAAGGCACATCCAAACGGATGGCATATGCTTACAGGATGTAGTTGCCACACCACGCTGTTCAGGCAGAAATGATGAAATCCAGTTAATAATATGATTTATTGTCTACATCCAACTCTACTTCACTTTCAGTTGGTCTCAAAGTTAGCAAAGCTTATAAAAATGATTTCAGCTGCGTTTTCACAGATGAGTAGAAACTTTAGGTAATGTGTTAAATCAATCGTTTAATTTTAGATTCTGCATCATGTATGTTCTCTGTTTCCTACATTCAATGTAATGACAGATTTAATGTGAAGAGGTTTCTGTTAAAGAGCTAAAATCATGCGTAGGCTTCAGTTAAACATTAATATTGATCATAAGAGACAGATTTAAATGCACATTTAATTATCTGCATATATGCCATAAATCCAACCAGCAATGCCTATTTTTGCTCTTTGAGCTAACTGCTTTTTAAATATCTGGTGTTAGGCTCCATTAATATATCAGGACAGTTGCAGTCCAATCTGAAATGATTTGCTATGCTTTCTTTTTCAAAAGGACAAAAGCGAAGGATTTCAGCCACACATGCTTCAATCCAATGTTATGGATAGATGGATCTCATATTTCATGTGTTGCTCATCTAGATCTCTGTCTTGTGTCTTGCATTACTTTTGCGTCAAACATCTTTGTGTTTATGGCTGTACAGTAGTTTTTTTTTTTCCCCAATATAGGAGAACGTTTTGTGAACTCGGTCCTCCAAACAAAAATTTAAATATCATATTTAACTTAAACTTAAAATGAGCTGAAACGCCATTGTGTTTCCATTGTGATAACTAAGTGTGACAGTATGCCCTGCTACAGGGGTATGTCACAAAAGGTAAATATGTGGAACTTTCAAAACATAAACCTACTGTGAAAAATATTCATTGGCATAAGAAGTGTGACAGCTAACAAAACAGTTGAAACAGTAAATAGAAAACTGACTTAAACTGCATCAGCACTGTTAAGCTAAACACAAATACTCTAACAAAGAATAATATCATAGTGTTTATTGACTTGTTCTGTGTTTAAATGAATGACGGCGCCTGTTATGGATAGCTTTTTTGCCTCCCACCAAAAAAAGGTTTGAAAAATCGTTTTGACATTCAGTCCAAAAAAAGCCTCCTGTTTGCTAACATTACACAATATGTTATTCAGCAGCACAAAATCAGCTCTAAAGCCAGTTGTTACCTGAGCTGAGCGCTGGTGGTCCCCTATCATGCTGCAGCAGTAAACTTTGATGCACAGGAAAAATGTGCCTCTTAACAAGCATAGCATCGCTTGCAAACAGACAGCAAGAAGACATCAAGGAGAGTTCTAGGAAAGCGTATGATTCTCGACTTGTGGCAAAACTGGTTCCAAACAGCATGAAACTGAGCTTAAAGGCAAACATGATGAGACACGGTAGGAATCCATCACAGGGACACGCAAATAGAGTTCGGCTCTCACGCTCACATACATATGTACACTTACGTTTGCACACACAAACACCCACTCTAAATGAGCTCGCCTCAGGGTCCCTACGTGACACCCTGAACTTCTATTTGCATCCTTTGCCGGCTTTGAAATGTATAATGTTCAGGTCGCAACAAGGAGAGTAAATCTATCTTAACCGTGCCAGGACGTAGCGTTGATGGATGACCCGGATCGGTGAAGTGTACTGGCCCTCTGACAGCAGGCGATTAATAAACAGATTGTGCAATCCTTTCCTTTGTGTGCCAGGAAAGTGGCACCTCTGTGTTCCATCCATGCCGTTGATAATAAATACTCATAAGCCTAATGATGCCTGATTACTGCAGCAATCTTTGCCTCATTAAGCTGATTAGCTGCAATGCTGTTGGAGAGTAGCCTATGTCTGTTTAATAACATTCAGCAAGGTTGACACCTTGCAGAGAGGGGAAATAAATAAATGCACCTTTAACCTCATAAAGCCATCCCGCTGTCAGCCTTAACATGCAAATAATTAAAAAATAAAGAATCACGGCGTGTTGCTCTCATGATTGCTTGTAAAACTCTGCAACGCTCCCACGTTAGACACTGGAATGCTGGTATTAAATGTTCAAGCTCTCCTTCGATATCAAGGACGTTCAATCACACAACCGGGTGCCTTCATGTCTGTTGATCCGGTAACGTTTTCTTCTCTTTTTTTGTAAATTTATGACCCCTGTGCTGGAAAAATGTCCTTCAATGTCAAACGGCGTTGTGTGACTTCAAACAAATCAAGGGAGCAGGCAAAGTCGCTGACCCCAATAATTTAGCACACTGCTTTGGACATTTCAAGACACGGGGAAAACGCACCGACTGGCCAAACAGAGCCCAGCCTCCCTTGCTTTATTACAGGTTTCTGACCCACATTGGAGCCTGCTGCTAAGGGGGGGCATGAAGCTCGCAGGGGTTATACCAATGACACCACCATCTCTATTTGAAACAAAACACGCTTCAAAGACGTTGAGTGAATGTTTGTCCCGGAGGAAAATATGTGCACTTGGCAATAGCTGCGAGTGAATAACAAATTCACCTTTGTGAATGACTGCTGGGGCGATTTGAATAGTTGCAGTTTCTAACCTGCGAACATAATTATTTCTAATTGATTCTCTTTTCAAAGTAATCTTAACATAAATGAATAAAAGCTTCCAACTGCAGGCACCTGAAAAAAAAGAAAGAAAAAAGTATAATGTCTAATTAATATGTATAAAATGTATGGCTATCATAATAAAAAAGGACTTGTGTGCATGTGTGTGTTTCCAGAATTTCAGGCCGGTTGTTAAACTCTGCCTCAGGGTTTCCTCTGTGTGCCTCTGAAAATGCAATACATATTTAAAAAGACCTTGGGTTGTTTTCAAACTGTAATTCTAATTCTAAGTGCATTTTTGGTTGTACGTCTGTCTGTCTACTCATTTCCATGGTTAAAATGCGTTTTTCTTCATTTATTTTGTTAATCTCAGTGGCTTAGGTTTTATTTGAACATTGATTCAAATTTAAATTCAGTTTAATTTATGCATGTTGATGGTGAATGAATGAAAGAGAAATGTATAATTTGTACTGGATTTTTTGTACCTTCTAGTGCTCTGAATTTCATGCGTAATAACTCGAAATGTTAATTACGTTAATGTAATAATGTAGTACAAAATATTGTGATCTATAACGAACAGTGCTTTCTAAGCAGGTACTACATTTGAATTTGAACTTAATATAGCCATTAAAAACACATATATATATATATATATATATATTATATATAATTATTACATTTTTTTTGCAAGTATGACAATCCCTTTCCAGAGCAACAAACAGTAGTGGTGTTTCATTCTTGATTGAATGAGTGAATGAATCACTCAGTGACAAAACAGTTGAGTGAATGAATTAACGACACACTCATAAAGACATTCACTTGCCACCACTAACTGGCGTAACATTGTATCCTGCATAAATAGTTACTGAAATATCCCCAAGAAGATTGGGAGCTCATTCAGTCTACAACTATGATTCAAGCCCTAGTTTATCTACTCCTATGATTGTAGATGATGCTATTGTTTTATCGATGTTTAAACATCGATTGTTTATCGATGATGCATCGATTCATTTATGTCTGTAAGGCCCATTGCCTCATGCAGTGACTTGCGTTGTTGTTTGTGGTCTTTTCTTCTTCTTTTTCATTTTATATATAAAGACGCTGTGCTCTCTATTTATTAGAGTTTGGGGATCAGCACTGGACATGCATAATAGAAATAAAGCCATGAGTGTCAGAGTCGGCATTGATCCAGAACCCCTTGACTGTGTTTCCCAATAGAGGCAGCACAACTTATTAGAGGAACATGCTGCCTGCCTACTCCAGCTGCAGAAAGAGATTATACAGACAAAGCTGGCCAGCTGTTTCTTGCATGCACTATCAGTGACTAATTGAGACCAGTAAACACAGAGAGAGCTGAACCCCAGTAACACTTCATTTACTGTGTCCAAAATACATGACCAATGGAGAAGGTTAATTGCTGGGTTGGTTTGTGAGAGAGTGAGGCCTGATTAGACATAAATACATATTCAGCACCTCAAAGAGGAATAATTACTGCGACCCCTGGAGAGGCCTCTGGGCCAGATCAGTGGAATTATTTGATTTGTGTAAGCTTAGACGCTCGCAGAGAAATATCTATAGATGAAAGAAGTGTCTCGCATTTGGATATCATTAGAGACCCATGTTTTTACACATCTAGTCATTTTACAAGCTCAAGTCGGGAAAAGTTTTGTATTAACGTCCAGAATGTATATGTGAATCGTTGTTGATGGGCACTAGCATGATAACAGGGCTTGAAATGAAAAAAGATACATATTTGAAAAGTCAAAGGCACATTTCATGTTGGTTTTAAGCATCATTTCTTTCAATAAGGCATTGATCCATTGGCAACTCTCTGGATCCCTAGAGTTTGGCAAAACAGATCAATGGCTCGACTTGGAGGTTAATGCGATGAGCTTCATTGTTGCTGACCAGCCACGCGCCATGCATGTCAAGAGAGATACCTCTTGGGTAACAGACGACTGAGAATATATTCTACATTTATGCATTTAGCAGATGCTTTTATCCAAAGTGACTTACATTGACTTTAAATTATACGTTTTATCTGTTCACACATGATAAGCTCCATGATTTACTACAGGAACACTCGGGATAGATGAACTCTTCTTAAAGATGAAAAAAAGATAAATAACAATAGATACATATGTATGTGTGTATATATATATATATATATATATATATATATATATATATATATATATATATATACATATTATGGCAAGCCGTTCAGGAAATAATTATATTTATAATATGAAGTCTGAATATATAGAATGAAAGTCTGAATATATAAAACGAATGTCTGAATATATATGGAATGAAAGTCTGAATATATATAGAATGAAAGATATAGAATGAAAGTCTGAATATATATAGAATGAAAGTCTGAATATATATATAGAATGAAAGTCTGACTATATATAGAATGAAAGTCTGAATATATAGAATGAAAGTCTGAATATATAGAATGAAAGTCTGAATATGTATAGAATGATAGTCTGAATATATAGAATGAATGTCTGAATATATAAAATGAATGTCTGAATATATATAGAATGAATGTCTGAATATATAAAATGAAAGTCTGAATATATATAAAATGAATGTCTGAATATATAGAATGAAAGTCTGAATATATATATAGAATGAAAGTCTGAATATATAGAATGAAAGTCTGAATATATAGAATGAAAGTCTGAATATATATAGAATGATAGTCTGAATATATAGAATGAATGTCTGAATATATAAAATGAAAGTCTGAATATATATATAGAATGAATGTCTGAATATATAGAATGAAAGTCTGAATATATATAGAATGAAAGTCTGAATATATATATATATAGAATGAAAGTCTGAATATATAGAATGAATGTCTGAATATAAAATGAAAGTCTGAATATATATAAAATGAATGTCTGAATATATAGAATGAAATTCTGCATATATATAGAATGAAAGTCTGAATATATAGAATGAAAGTCTGAATATATATAGAATGAAAGTCTAAATGTATGTGAAAGTGTGAATATGTGAAAAGAAAGTGTACATTTGACAATTCTCACTGAATAATGTGTAGCTTGTTTTAGCCTTTTGAATTGTGATTCATTTAAAAATGTCATTCCCTGAAATTTTCCAATACTTTGGTGAGCTACAAGACTTTTTTGCAACAGTTGGTCATACTCCAAACAACATAAACAATTTGGAGTCTACATCACGTCATCTCGAGGATCATATTTCCATTCTTGCAACATTCTTAGCGCTTATGGGCAGTCATGTTCAACAAAATGTTGCTGAAAGAACATTATGCATCATTCTCGAAGGAATTTATGAATCTTATGAATTCACCGCATTCACTCTTCCGCGATGAAATAGCGAATTCATTTCTTCATCAGTAGAACGATGTTGAGTATGGTTGCCAGTATTTTGGCCCGTACACGCATTCGCCAGGGTGTTAATTAGATGATCGTTACTTAAAATTGCTGCTACTAAATTTCGTGCGGACTCGCTCATTGTTCAAAATGTGTATAAAAAATAGTAGATGAATAACACAAGATGGCGCTGATAGCATCAGATTTTCATTCCATATATTCAGACATTCGTTTTATATATTCAGACTTTCATTCTATATATACATTCAGACTTTCATTCTATATATATAGAGACTTTCATTCTATATATATATATATATATATTCAGACTTTCATTCTATATATTCAGACATTCATTCTATATATTCAGACTTTCATTTTATATATTCAGACATTCATTCTATATATTCAGACTTTCATTCTATATATTCAGACTTTCATTCTATATATATTCAGACTTTCATTCTATATATATATATTCAGACTTTCATTTTATATATTCAGACTTTCATTCTATATATATTCAGACTTTCATTCCATATATATTCAGACATTCGTTTTATATATTCAGACATTCATTCTATATATTCAGACTTCATATTATAAATATAATAATTTCCTGAATGGCTTGCCATAATATGTATGTATATATATATATATATATATATATATATATATATATATATATATATATATATATATATATATGTATCTATTGTTATTTATCTTTTTTTGAAAATTATATATATTATCATAATATATATATTATATATATATATATATATATGATAAAACATATACATTTTAATGACCCTACGAGTTTGATTTTGATAAAACCATCAACATTATGCAAAAAATTATGTCCACACAATTTGTTTCATTGCGTTATCACAAATAAAACCATTAACTCCAAGCACAACTATGAAATATACTTTAACAATTTTTAATAATATTTGGATAAAGGGTAAAGATGTCAATTCTCACAAAATTATTTTAAGAAATTAATATTTTATTAATCAAGAAAACAATATATTGATCAAAAGTGACAGTTAAAACATTTATAATGTTTCAAAAACTTATATATTCTTTTGAACTTTCTATTCAACAAAGAATCCTGGGGAAAAATATCATGGTTTCCACAAAAAATAAATAAAAAAATAATTAAGCAACTGTTTTCAACATTGATATTAATAATAAATGTTTCTTGAGCAGCAAATCAGCATATTAGAATGATTTCTGAAGGATTGTGTGACACTGAAGACTGGAGTAATGCAAATGTAATGCCGCTGAAAATTATTCAAAATATTACCGCTTTACTGTGATCAAATAAATGCTGCATTTGTGAGCACGAGAGACTTCTTTGAAAAGCATAAATTCTTGCAACCCCCAATCTTTTGAATGGTAATGAATATATTTTTTTTTTCCTGAAAATTGTATCCGATTCACTCGCATCAGATTTCGACAAGTGTTTGAATTCTCTCAGACACTGCACATCATCAGGTACTGTGTTAACAGGGTTGCCATGGCGATGGTTTGCCTCGCACAGCTGTAGTTACTCTCTGCGTCGACTGACACCTCAGTGCATATCACAGGCCGTCAGATAATCGCCTCTGTCTGTTTCCTGGTCCCGTACCCAAACACCTGTGCTTCGCACGCATCCCAGATAAACCCCAGCCCTTCTGTATATGACACTGTCACTGGCAGTCAAACTAATCTCCTTTCCAAGTTAAAAGAGAATTTAACTTTGTACCTGCTAGAGCGGCGGTGCAATTTAATGCTCCGTCCGATAACTAATGGGAGAAACTCTTTAAACTTCACAGCTTAGAATAAGCTTGTCAGCTTATCATATTATGCTTGTGAGCTTATAATATTAGCATTAAAATATTCTAAGGATTTCTGAAATAATTTTAGAGGAGAGAACAACCGTTTGACTTTACAGGATCGTGAATGAGTGGTTATGAGGCAAGAGGGTGATTTGGCAACAATCAATTTTGTCATTACACTGAAATGCTTAATGTCTCATGGTTATGCTTTGAATTATTTTTAATATGCAGTATTATAGCACTGTACTTACTCCTTGCACTAAAATCTCTTTGCATGCAATGCGCTGTGGAAAATTAATCAATCATGTTCTGAAAAGGTACAAATACTGGTTGTCTAACTTAAATGGTGATGATTATGAATATGATGTTCACCCTTGGCCAGTGAACGGTTTCTACCACATTTAAAAGGGGTGGTATTATGACCTTTTCACAAGATGTAACATAAGTCTTTGATGTCCCCAGAGTGTGTATGTGAAGATTTAGCTCAAAATCCCCCACAGATATTTCTATATAGCATGTTAAAATGTCACTTTTTGAGTGTGAGCAAAAACGCACCATTTTGTGTCTGTTCCTTTAAATGCAAATGAGCTGCTGCTCCTGGCACAGGGGGCGGGGCTTCAACAGCTTGCACTCACACACATGCACTGAAAATTTCTAAAACTTTAAGCCTTTTATGTTCAAACAAAGATGGAGAGACTAAAGAAGAAGTGACAACATGTAGAATGCAACAGGGCATTTCTGAATGGTTAGTTGATGAATTTATGTAGCTTCTGTGTAGTTATCTTCTAGTCATTGATTAGCATATTCTATCTTGATAATCTATAAATCGTGTTCTGGGGGTTTATGTAAGTTCTAGGGTTCGTGATGTCACTAAAGCTTGTCTAGTCCCTACCAGCCGTTTAAAAAGCGATTTCTTTAAAAGCAAACATCTTCCTTTGCTTTGAACTTTGAGCATTGTAACTTTGCAGATGTAGTTTATGCTCAAACAGCAACATTACACACTAACTAAAGTTAGAAAGTGAAATCATAATCATTCACCCCTTTAACGTAGTTTGCCACAAATCAGTCATAATATGCAACTTATGCAGAAATGTATCATTCTTAGATTTGCTATTAGACATAATAGTCATAACTGATTTTTTTATTTTTTTATTTTTTTAGGGCAACAGAGATCAAATTGCTTCCACGCCTCAAGCATCTTCATCGTTATTTACTGATCATCTTCATTCTGTCATTTTCTAGCATGCTTTTTCCAGAACCCAGCTATTTTACAACAGAGTAAACCATATTATCTTAGGATTAATGATGCAAACATGTTTATTGCAAAAGTGAACCGAACATAAAAGACGATTTAAAACCATCATTAAAGAGGACAGAAATTCTTGTTCATGTTTGACACCCATGCAGTAAATATGCCTATAGAACTTTACAAATTCAGTCATTTAACTTCCAGACAAACAATCCCCATGTACATCCTCTGACTCATTGTGATATCAGCACTGCCAAACGTATATAATAATAGTAATAATATATGTCCTGTCTCACTTACCCAATTAGGTTAACACTTTATGGCCTGGTTTCACAGACAGGGTTTAGATTAAGCCAGGATTAGGCCATGGTTCAATTCGGACATTTAAGTAGCTTTTATAAACGTGCCTTAGAAAACATTACTGGTGTGCATCTTGAGACAAAACAATGGCAGATGGCACTGACATATTTTAAGATATCTCAGTGGAAGTTGCTTTCAGTTAAAACAGCTCAAGCATGCATTTTAGTCTGGGTCTAGGTTTAAGCCTTGTCTGTTAATGTCCACAGTCAACAATATGTAAAGAAATCAGACGAGTTTTTGATAATTCCAACAATTTTCTCTAATGCATTCTCTTATTTCCAAACTGAAATTTATCAAAACATCTAAGGATTTGACATTGCAATCTATTCAGGACAGCATCAGTCATAGTCTACCATAGACTGCAGCACCCGCAATATGAAGCTTTACCTGTGTGAAGACACATTTCTAGCTCTGAAGGATTTTTAATCGTGATTTTTGACACCCTAGAAAAGGGTCATACCATTAACGTTACCAGCGCTGTGGAATTATGCTATAAAAATACACTCATTCAGGGAAGTGCATTTATTGCATTCATGGTCGAACAACATAATGTGTTAAAAATTCATACACACAGTTCAGTTGAATGGCATTTACCCTCTTTAATGCTGTTAAACTGATTGTACGACAGTTCAACTGTTTGCTGAAACTACCCACAACTTAACAACAACACTGAAGGAGCACGCAATTTATCTCAATCAATGGTGCGTGAAAGTTGCATTCATTACTATAATAGTAGGTACATGTATACCTACAACTCTCAACTCTGTAAGGTAGTTCGAACCTGAAGGGGACCGCTCATTTTAGCTATTTATGCAAATGTTTGTGATGAATGTGTTGGTTTTAATCCTTCCTATACTTACTGATTTGTTTTAACTCTTATTCTTACAGTTGTTTTCCAATTGCTAACACACAATTTTGCAAACTAGGCTGGTTTTATCAAATTCACAAAACCACACACCCAAACTGCAAAATACCTAATATATTCTGCAAAATGAAGCACTGCAACCAAAACTACATATAGCATTATCAAAATCAAACTTTTGCACGAAATGGCACACACTTCATTCATATTACCAGATTTTTGTCTAACCAACGACACACTGTTGGGCATTAAGAAAATCACTCTCATCTTTAGTATGCGGAGGAAGGGGAGGAAGAGGAATCAACAGAGGAGGAATCAACAGAGGAAGAGGAAGAGATGGAGGCCATGCTGGAGGTAGAGGAAGAGGAAGAGGAAGAGGAAGAGGAAGACAAGAAGGTGCTCAAAGAGGACCGAATCTGACAAATGAGATCCGCGCAACACTGGTTGACCACGTTGTCAACCACGGCCTGACGCTGAGAGAGGCTGGACTGCGAGTACAGCCAAATCTAAGCCGATACACATTGGCAAGTGTGATAAGAACATTTCGACTGGAAAATAGGTATTGTAAAAGTATCATCATATCAAAAACATCTGCACGGTTTCAGTAACTGCGTACAGTACTGTATTCAATGCACTATCAGCACTTCTGTTACCTTTTCCTGTGAAATTACTGTACTGTCCTATGCACTGTTTTTTTTTTTTTTTCTACATAGGATTGAGGGTCAGGAACTACAAGGGGGAAGGCCTCCTATGTTCACAGAACAGCAAGAGAGGGAGATAGTAAACATGGTTTTGGCCAACAATGCTATAACACTCAATCAGCTCCAAGCTAACATTGTCAATAACCACGCCAGTTTCAACGATATCCATCAGGTCTCAACATCAACACTGGCATGCATCCTAAAAAAAAAACATATTCAAGTGAAGCAAATTTATTGAGTGCCTTTCGAGCGCAATTCCGAAAGGGTGAAACGACTGCGGCATGATTATGCAGAGGTATGTATTCACTTTAGCAGTGTGATCTTGCATACTGTCTCATAATCTTTTACTGTACTGTAATATGTATACTAGATCTACACTGAACTACACAATTTTGCCTGACACTGTTCTTCAGAGAGTTTTACGAATGGATGGAGAGGAGATCCAGCATGAGTTCATTTATGTAGATGAGGCTGGGTTCCACCTGACGAGAACACGAAGGAGGGGAAGAAACGTCATTGGCCACAGGGCTATAGTCAATGTCCCAGGGCAACGTGGGGGTAATATAACACTCTGTGCAGCCATTACACAGAATGGGGTCCTCCACCGCCAGGCCCATACGGGCCCTTACAACACAGCACTCATACTTACATTCTTGGACCAATTGCACAACATAACAGCAGCAAATCAAATCGATCATATGCAATACATTGTTGTCTGGGACAATGTGTCTTTCCACCGCTCTGCTCTGGTTCAGAACTGGTTTCAGCAACATCCACATTTCACCGTCCTATATCTTCCACCATACTCTCCATTCCTCAACCCTATAGAAGAGTTTTTCTCGGCATGGCGGTGCAAGGTATATGATCTCCGTCTCCAGGCTGAGGTACCCCTCATCCAAGCTATGGAGGAGGCCTGTGACCAGATGGAGGTAGCAGCAATGCAAGGATGGATTCGTCATTCAAGACGTTTCTTTCCAAGGTGTCTTGCTAATGACAACATTGTTGATGAAATGTTGATGAAATTCTCTGGCCAGATCCAGCTAGGCGAAGAGACAATGTCTAGTGTTTTTTTTTTTTTTTTTTTACAGTAAACTTACAGTACAATATGTAAAGTGACATTTTGTTACAGTATTATGAATCTCCATGTCAACAGTTTCTTCAGTCTGCAACATTGGTCTTGTGTAGTGTTTGGTGAATTTACATTATATTTGTACTTTGTTGATGGTAGCCTACTCTAATCATAGGGAAGTAGAAGTGCTAAAAGTGTTTTAGATTTATCACAGCAGAGTGTAACTCATGCAAACAGAGTAATGTAATGTGAAACGTGTGTGTTTCATATGGTAACAAAGTGTGTTTTTTAAACAGAAGTGTATAGTTTTTACAAGAGTGTTTAATTATGCAAAGGATCTGTAGTGTTTTGCTAATTGGGTGTGTGGTTGTGCTAATTGTGGTGAATATACAGACACTCGACAGGCCTACTATTACAGTTTTTCTCGACTGCTTAAACACATTTCTTGAAACTATGCCTCATATTCTCAAAACAGTAAACACAAATCCATAACGTCTCACCCAATTTCCCAAACATCCTATTTTCAGGTCAAAATGAAGCTCTACACTCAAAACCATTCACTCTTGCTGAAAAACCAAACTTTGCCCTCAGACAGGACACACAAGCCCTCAAAATCACACACACTACAACATAGTCTAACACACTGGTCCAATAAATTCAAAACAACATTTCCGAAACTGGTAAGTTATGTTGTTTGTGGTTGCTTGAGCACACACAAACCTTATTCTAATGGAATTGTATTGGAATGGTAAAGAGTGTTGGGATGTGACAGGAGGGTCTCCACTCAAGGAGACAATATGATGAACACGTCTACGAATGTTCCACATATGGTTGAAATACCATCATTTGCCTAGAAAGATACAATTCTGGGAGTCAAGACTATACAGGAGAAAGGATGCCCTCCCTTCACTGTCACACTCTGTGCCACTCTGTGTGACTGTACGACTGCTGGCCTTTTCTTGCAAGAAAATACACCTCATCAAAGACTATTGGAAATGTTTGTCTTTTATTCAGTGATAGAATTTTGTTTGCCACCACTCCTCCCTGAAGGTTCTCAAGGCGACGGTGAAGCGACTCAAATTTGGCCTTACTCGTAGCCCAGCCTCCCTCATAGTCATACCATTGATAAAGACATGGCAACTAGAGTGGCTTGAATTTCATCTGAGACTGCTTGTCTTCTTGCCCTTCCTCCTCCTCCTCGATCTCTTCCTTCATGTCTTTCTGGATCCATTGTTCCAAAACTCAATACAGTTTTTCTCGATTGTTTACACACATTTTCTGGTACTTGAGACACAATGACCACAACATGTAACTCATTCACCAACCCCCTGAACCAATTCTGCTAAACTACAAGCACAATTCCTGCTTTACACTCAAACTGCAGTTCTAAAACACGCTTTTTTCAAAACACTACACACAATTCTCTGCTTTTGCCACAATTTTCATGCAGAAAATCTCTTGTTTTCACAAGAAACACACTGCCATTCAGATATGCACACTGACTCATCACATGGGCAAACACTCGTCACACAGTTTTACAATTAGCAATCAGAGCTTTAGCATAAAAGGGCAACAGGTGAGCTCTTCAATGGAGCAATGGATGCCAACATTGGAATTTTTTTTTTTTTTTTTTTTTTTTTTTTTACTGTAACTGTATACAGTCAATTCTTCTGTTGTTTTGTATGTAGACCACTGTATGTACAACTTTGTGTTGGTTGGGAGGTACACTGTGTACATTATTTTGTGGGAAAAATAAAATATATTTGTTAGCCTACTTTGTATTTGTGTGTTCTGAGTATAAAAACAATATTCTCAAATATTTTACAACACACTTAAGTATGTACTGTCTGTAGAAAGTGTAACACTGAACAAAAAAAGGCCTAAGTCATTATGATGAATGGAGAAGAAGTGTTTTGCATTCATCATAGTGTTTTACATTGAGCACATCAGTGTTCAACTGGTTCTTATAAATGTCTATTCATATGATGGTTTGTGTGTGTCATTTGAAAACAAAATACCATTTTGAGAAGAAATAACATTGTTTTGAATGTAAAGTTTCATTTTGCAGGAGAATTGAGGGGTTTTGCCCATTGTGTGTGTGTTTTTGGATTTGTGTGTAGAGTTCTGAGAATATGAGGCATGCTTTCAGAAAATGTGTGTAAACAATCGAGAAAAACTGTAAACTGATTTGGGCCCTTTTATCTATCTATTGAAGGATATGATTGATGTGTGTTCAATTTTGACTCTTAGTGTTTCCACCTGGGTAATTGTGTGCTAACTGAACTGAAGCTGTGCTGACTTGAGTGAACAATATTGAATGCTAATGCTTTCTAAATGACAACATGGTCTAGGCAATGAGAAATTAAGGGATTTGTGTGTAGAGTTTTGCAGTGACAGTTCAACAAATCTGACTCATGTGTCTAAACAGGGAATAGTGTTTATAGTTTAGTGAAATGGGTGTGCTTTTTGATAAATGGCATTATGGTTTTGAAATTTTAGTTCAAAAGCCTGGTTATAGTGTTTAAGCAATCGAGAAAAACTGTAAATAATAAGTATAATACTACATGGGCGCCGTATAGGGGGGAAACGTTCAGGGGCCCCAACAAATAGGTAAAACCTAATTTAAACTTTTTTATTATATTATACACTATATAAACCATCATCATTGAGTATATTTCAAATAATAATAAAATGAAGGATGTATTTTGGCAATAAAAGTTAAATATCCCCATTGATCAAAAAGTAAAACATCCATATTGACCGACCACCCCCATGTTGCAGTGGATACAGTATACAATGTATACCTTACTACTGTAAGTTGTCATTCCTATACTTTTTTACATAATTGCAAAATTTGTTTACTTTGTTACTATATACTTTTTTTTCTGTAACTGCATGCCTTGAATTCTGTGTCTCCATTTTTTGATGTAGTGTCTAATGAATGATCTGCAGTGTTTATAATTTTGACTCGCTGTGTGTACGATCTGATAGCATTGTTTGGTTTTGAGCACAGATACGTTTTTGAGGCAATTGTTTGATTTTGCCAGAAGAGTCAGAGGTTCTGTGAATGCGGTTTGAAAATTTGGTTTTGTGTTTAAGGTTTTGAGAAAGTGAGTGATGGTTTCAAGAAATGTGTTTTAGCAATTCAGAAAAACTGTAACAATTAACCATTGAGGTGTTTGGCCAGGTGGCACATGTATTGGCCAATTAGCTCATGTAGTGTCATTTTGAATGGCAGTGTTTTGAAATGGCAAACATGTGACTTTTTGTCGGATTGTTGTGTCTTGTGCAGAAAACCGTGTTCAGTGCATTTAAAAAGTGTCATTTTGAATTGCAAAATGTGTGTAAAGCAGAAAATGAGTTTAGACTTTTGGAGACTTGAGAAGTGGTTTTGCTCTCTGTGTGTCAGTTTAAATAATTGTGCTGTGCATGTCATTTTAGTGTGTTAGCAGTTAAAAAAACCTGTAATAGTCATTTTATTTATTGAATAGAATGCATGTGGCAAGAGCTTATTTTATTGAAAATGATATGCTCCAATTAGTGAGAGAAAATTAGTGTATTTAAAGGGATATTCACCCAAAAATGAAAATTCTGTCATTTACTCACCCTCAAGTTGTTCCAAACTTGTATGAATTTCTTTCTTCTGCTGAACACACAAACACAAAAAGATATTTTTAAGAATATGGACTTCCATTGACTTCCATTGTATGGAAAAAAAATACTATGGAAGTAAATGGCACCCATCAACGTTTGCACATTTATTTGTAGATACATATAAATAAAAAATAAATGAGTAAAGGATTGTGAATTAGTATTATATATTAAATAATTACATAATCATATGAAACAAATGAAATCAATTCAATCAATTGGTCAATTACCCCAAAAAAACAAATGGTATAAAACAAATCAGCTGCAATATAGCCTAATATACAGTGGGGAGAACAAGTATTTGATACACTGCCGATTTTGCAGGTTTTCCCACTTACAAAGCATGTAGAGGTCTGTAATTTTTAGCATAGGTACTCTTCAACTGTGAGTGACGGAATCTAAAACAAAAATCCAGAAAATCACATTGTATGATTTTTAAGTAATTAATTTGCATTTTATTGCATGACATAAGTATTTGATACATCAGAAAAGCAGAACTTACAGTTTTTTACAATCGCTATGACAGTTTTTTCAATACATTTAACAAGTTTCCTAAACTCTTAACGCACCAACACACCTAAAACACACAATTGGCAAAACGGTTAATTTCATCCTCAAAATCACACATTGTAAACTAAACTCCAAAACTAATTTTCAAAATACAATAATACACTAACACAATACAATATGTCTAACAAAACACTGCAAACATGTTTCAAAATCAAATAATTATTCAAAACACTAACACATGTTCTCTTCCAACAGGAACATTTAGTCAATCATAACACAATGACAAAAAAAACCACTATCATCAGCTGAAATTACAGAAACTGTATTATTTTATGTGTCAGGTATGCCCTTATACAACAGACAGTATATTGTATTGATCATAGATTGTGTTTTCACTGCAGTTTTTTTTTTTTTTTTTTTTTTTAAGTTTCTCTACATTTTTGTTTTGTTTATAATGTAAATGCATGCATTTTGTTGTTGTTGTTGTTTTGTTTTTTTTCAGCAGAAATTCAATACAACAAAATAAATGACCCTTCTTAGAGTAGCTTTATAGAATGTATGGGTTATGAAAAAAAGAAGACAGAGACAGAATTGCTGCAGTAACGGCTTTATTTGCAACAGGACATTTCTGCAGGATAACAAAAATATGCAATATAGCTGCCATTTACAGTATTACTGTATGTGAAAATACAAAATATACAAACAGAAAAAGCCATCTTCTAATCTGTGCGGTCTTCTGCATTTGTCCACGTTCTCATCCACATCACACCTGATATCTTCCCTGGCAAGGCATCTTGGGAAGAATCTTTTGGCTTGCCTTATCCTGGTAGTGTTCAGCTGTGATGTCTTGGTATGCAGCATCTTTTGCATACAGGAGGGACATTTGGTCCTGTGGACTATGGTCAAAAACCTTTCATCTCCAGGCTAAGAAAACTCCTCAATGGGGTTGAGGAAAGGGAAGTAAGGGGCAAGGAAAATGGACATCATCCTCTGATGGGCGTCAAACCAGGCTGTGACTGCACGGAAATGGTGGAATGCCACATTGTCCCATATTTGCATAACTTCAATCAGCTGTTTCTCAGTAGCAATGGAATAAAATACAGGGAATATATTTGTGTTTCAATTCACAATATAAACAGCTGTTCACCTTGACTTTAGCCTGTAAGGTTAGGTTTAGAACATGGTATTATCTGTTCTGACATACAGTGTGAAAGCATTGGTAAATTTGGCAGTAAAAATCCATTGTTTTGGTCTTGTTTGAGCTTGTGTGTAAAAGAAGTTCAAGCATTTTAAATTTGTGTTAATTGTATGCATTTTGTGTTAAATCAACAAGAAATGTGTTAATAGTATAGCTTACACAGACGGATGTAGTGCTAACTGTGTTAAGAGTTTTGGAAAATTGTTAAAAGTATTGAAAAATCTGTCATAACAATCATAAAAAACTGTAATATTTGGTACAGAAACCTTTGTTTGCAATTACAGAGATCATACGTTTCCTGTAGTTCTTGACCAGGTTTGCACACACTGCAGCAGGGATTTTGGCCCACTCCTTCATAAAGACCTTCTCCAGATCCTTCAGGTTTCGGGGCTATCGCTGGGCAATACGGACTTTCAGCTCCCACCAAAGATTTTCTATTGGGTTCAGGTCTGGAGACTGGCTAGGCCACTCCAGGACCTTGAGATGCTTCTTACGGAGCCACTCCTTAGTTGCCCTGGCTGTGTGTTTCGGGTCATTGTCATGCTGGAAGACCCAGCCATGATCCATCTTCAATGCTCTTACTGAGGGAAGGAGGTTGTTGGCCAAGATCTCGCGATACATGGCCCCATCCATCCTCCCCTCAATATGGTGCAGTCGTCCTGTCCCCTTTGCAGAAAAGCATCCCCAAAGAATGATGTTTCCACCTCCATGCTTCACGGTTGGGATGGTGTTCTTGGGGTTGTACTCATCCTTCTTCTTCCTCCAAACACGGCGAGTGGAGTTTAGACCAAAAAGCTATATTTTTGTCTCATCAGACCACATGACCTTCTCCCATTCCTCCTCTGGATCATCCAGATGGTCATTGGCAAACTTCAGACGGGTCTGGACATGCGCTGACTTGAGAAGGGGGACTTTGCGTGCGCTGCAGGATATTAATCCATGACGGCGTAGTGCAGGGTTCCTTAAACTCGGTCCTGGAGGGCCGCTGTCCTGCAGAGTTTAGCTCCAACACTGATCAAACACACCTGAGCAAGCTAATCAATGTCTTCAGGATCACTAGAAACTCACAGCTAGGTGTGTTTGATCAGGGTTGGAGCTAAACTGTGCAGGACAGTGGCCCTCCAGGAACGAGTTTGAGGAACCCTGGTGTAGTGTGTTACTAATGGTTTTCTTTGAGACTGTGGTCCCAGCTCTCTTCAGGTCATTGACCAGGTCCTGCCGTGTAGTTCTGGGCTGATCCCTCACCTTCCTCATGGTCACTAATGCCCCACGAGGTGAGATATTGCATGGTGCCCCAGACCGAGGGAGATTGTCCATCATCTTGAACTTCTTCCATTTTCTAATAATTGCGCCAACAGTTGTTGCCTTCTCACCATGCTGCTTGCCTATTGTCCTGTAGCCCATCCCAGCCTTGTGCAGGTCTACAATTTTATCCCTGATGTCCTTACACAGCTCTCTGGTCTTGGCCATTGTGGAGAGGTTGGAGTCTGTTTGATTGAGTGTGTGGACAGGTGTCTTTTATACAGGTAACGAGTTCAAACAGGTGCAGTTAATACAGGTAATGAGTGGAGAACAGGAGGGCTTCTTAAAGAAAAACTAACAGGTCTGTGAGAGCCGGAATTCTTACTGGTTGGTAGGTGATCAAATATTTATGTCATGCAGTAAAATGCAAATTAATTATTTAAAAATCATACAATGAGATTTTCTGGATTTTATTTTGATTCCGTCTCTCACAGTTGAAGTGTACCTAAAATTACAGACCTCTACATGCTTTGTAAGTAGGAAAACCTGCAAAATCGGCAGTGTATCAAATACTTGTTCTCCCCACTGTAGCTCAATTGTGGCCCATATGGGACCCTCAAATAATCAATAAAGGGCAATCCAAAAAGTGCCCACTCTGACCCCATGTCCAGATTACGGCCATTTAACCCAGATGAAGCCCATATGGGGCCCACATGGACATGATGTCTGGGAAATTGAAGTATGTAAAAGTAGATAAAAAGATATTTAGAAAATAAGCACTTTACATTAATACATCTTAATACTTTGCATTAGAAACAGTCCAACAAGTTTTTATTTTATTTTATTTTTTTACACAAAGTGCCATCAAACATGCTTTTCTCCCAAATAGACACTGAGATCAGCTAACACGTTATATATGAAAAGTCAATGATTTTTAAAGGCATGAGAAGAGTCTTCCATTTTCAAACTGAAGTTGAGAAGAGCTTCACAAAATAATTGAATTTGACTTCCAGGTTGGTGCAGTGAAAGTGTGACATGATTATATGACACTAGGCATATGTTTTTCATTTTAAAACTTGTTAAGTGTCAGCTCACCAGCATAAAGACTATTTTGCAATTTAAGCTGCTCCAAATGCCAGAGGTGTTCTTTATTCTATTTTTATTCTATTTTTCTTTTTGTTACTTATCTGCATTTATTTTCACTATACTATGTGTATACTTCTTATTTATATTAGTCTATTTTCTACTTTTACTGCTAATTAAAAAGGAAATTATTATTTTGTTTTGCAATATTCATATAGTGTATACTAAACTGAAGCAGTTTAAAGTTATTTAGAAAATGAGGATATCTTGGATATCTTTGTATTAGGAACAGTTAACATGCCTTCTTCGACACAAAGTAACGTCAAAACATGCTTTTCTCCCAAACAGACCTTGAGATCAGTCAGTAATTAATGAACCTCATGGCAAGAACCAGCATTAAACGAACTGAACAATTTCAGGACTGACAGAGATTATGAAACAAAAATGATTACGGTCATTGTAATAGAACAATAATATCCTGCATACTAAAGTATTAATGTGCTAGATTAAAATAGGCCCATCCATTAGAGCACTGATTTTTCATTTAATCTTTATGGGAAGGAAATAAGATTCATAATCCTTTGATTTGCTAGGAAATGGGAAGCAGAGGAATATCTTTTAATAACCAGAGTCTCCTTGACAGCCAAGTCATGCAGAGCTGAGAACAGAGCACATCAGAGAGCAACTATTGTTACTGCATGGCACATATTTGAAGAGTGTTTTGACTGTAAAGATACAGAGAAACACATAAAACTGCCTATTTGTTTTTGTGAAATTGAAAAACTGTTTTGGGGTCTTCTACAAAAAAAAAAAAGGGATAAAGTGAGTCTCCCTTGTTCAGTGTGCTGTCCTGGCATACAGCTTATTTCTCAGTTGTTACATGCCACAAGACACAAGATTTATAATATATACTTGACATTTCAACTTCAGCGTACTTCTTTGCATTCAACATACAGTTCACGTTTCATTAATAAATTGAGAAATGTTTTTTTCCCCTTAATTGGCCGCAAATTAGCACAGACCACACTCAATGCCATTGTATATTAATATTATTTTGATTATTTCCTGCAAAATACACAGCTAACTAACTAGCGTATGATTTTAAGAATTATTTTGCTAATGTAACATGCTAAATGTAAAGCCTTAATCTAATTAACATCCCTTTTCTTTATAACTTTCACAAATGCCGTCCAAGTCGAGCATTACATTTAGAAATACAAAAATAGGCGTCTGTTTAAAATATACTTTTTAGTATACTCAGTTAGCTTATTTGCATAAGATGTTGCATGCAATGTATTGCAATGAATGAAAACAGTACAGTATATGTAAAAACAATCATCAAGCATTCGTGCATATGTGCTGTTGATGTCACAAGTGATGAAATTAATATGCATATTGAATTATTTTTATTATTATTATTATTTTTTTTTTTAAATATGTATGTGGCTATGATAAAATCATGAATGGCTTAACTTTCAGAAAATATGTAGCCTATTTTTCAATAGCCCAAAGGTGAAATCCTTATAGAAAATAAAAAACATAATAAATTGGTGTGCATTTTTTATGTCCAGAATTGTGCATGTGCCTGGCTAGTCTTTGATTATTTGAAGTGATTTTCACATATTGCATAGCAGTCACTCACTGTGAAGTATCCCTAGATAGTTTTAGTGTGCCCTGGCATTTCTAAATATTTGAAAGGCGAGGCAGATGTGAAATTGAGAATTGAATGTTTATTTAACATCTCAGCACTCTATGTACTGGCAGAAATTTCACAGAGACAGAGAGATATCTCATTAAATCAGTGTATGCCAAGTTGGTCCTGTGTGTGTGTGTGTGTGCGTGTGCATGTGCGTGCGTGCGTGTGAGCGAGAGAATGAGAATGCATTCTCATGTGTTTGTGTGTGTTGTTGGAATGCTGTGCCCACAGTCCACCTATGTGATTATGCGCACAACATAAATTAATGAAACGTCAACTCCGAGCAATAATCTATTTTCTGCATATCTCCATGCCGATAAATTAATTTAGAGGTCCTTTTGCACTTATAAAGTATTAATTAGTGGCCTTGATACATCTGAGAGCAATTTTCCCAGAAAAGCATTTAAGCTCGGAATTATTTGTGAAGTAAGCTTGATTTAATGAATGTTAATTGGACACCTTTCAACATTACTTTTTCCCCCCACATCTTTTTGTTGTTGCAGTTTAGCATCATACATTACAGTTAAACTGTGCATATTTCTGCATTATTGAAGCACCTGTTGGACTATGCGCACAGCATACCTTTGACTGCTAGTTTTTAACAGTTTAATGAGCTATTTTCCAGCATTTCTTCTTTTTTTTTTTTTTTTTTTTTAGTTTAGAATCAGCAGATAATGCTATTTTGTGCCTTCTTTCCTGAAAAATACTTGGCTGGAGAAACCATGTATAATTGTAACACTTAGACAATGGCAAACGTTTAGCCTAAAAAGCTATGACATTTTTTATTAGATTTTGGCTCAAACATCATTAACATATTAGCAGTTATGTTTAAAACTTGCAATTAAATATTATTTAAGGTAAAATCCAAACGTATTCATTTTGACAGTTTTCATAGGTCACCTATATCATCACTTGTGCAGCCAAATAATTTTGAAAATCACTTAAATAATGGGAGATCATTTGTGTGTGTTCAAATTATCTAGTTTATTGCTCAAATCTATCTGGAAGATCCAACTTCTGGTTAGTTATATTGTGGCAGGATCATGAAGGGATAAAGAAAGAAAGAAAGAAAAAGCATAAGGCAATGGATACAAGAGTTTGCATCATGGAACATCTATATTAATTAAGAAATGAAAAAAACTAAACTAAGAAATGAAAGCATGGCACAGATGTAAATCTATACAGACCTTCCTCAAAAACTGAGTTTCAATGAGAATCCACTGTAAATAAAATGTCAGATGACATCTCGTCTACAGTTTCACAGAAGGTATGTGGGAGACCAGCTGGAGGAAGATTCTTAGGAAACTTGACGAGACCAAAACTGAGCTTTTTGGACATCTAAATAAAAGCCAAACACTCCACATCATCCGAATCACAATGAATAATGGGGGTGGATGATTTTTTTGCAGCAGGGTCTGGAAGGCTTGTTAGGGTAAAGGATGTATAAATGAATGCACTAAAATACAGGGAAATCCTGGAGGAAAACCTGATTTGTGTTGCTGCAAGACAATGACTCCAAGTATAGAGAACAAAGCTACACAAGAATGGCTTAAAAAACAACTATTTTAATGTCCTTCATGGAGTGAGAGTCCAGATCTCAGTCCAAATGAGAATTTATGTGTGGCTCTCCATGTAACCTGTCTGAACTTGAGTAGAGTTGCAAGAAATAATGGGGGAAAAATTGCAGCAGCCAATAATGGAGACTTCTGCACAGCATAGGCTTTTATCCTTATGAATTTATTTTATTTTATTTTTTATCAAGACTTTTATCAGGTTGTGTGTTTTCAGGGTATCAAACCCATGATCTTTGTATTGCCAATACAGTCAAGCTACAGGATCATCTAATAAATATCTCTTAGGGGTGAAAACTTAAGCAAACTTTCATTACATTGTTTTTAATAATTGTAAACATTTTGAAAAATTGCATATTAAAGCAGTTGTCTGCTTACTGTGTCAAAAGGGCACATGAAATCCCCTGTGGTTAAATATTCAATATGGTTTATGATTTATTTTATTTTTTTTATTATTGTTTTATAGACACAATTAGTGAAACACAGCTGTATTTTAAAATCAACCCTTTTATCAACACATTTGGTTACCTTCCCTCTAGTGACAGGGGATTTTGATTCATCCCAGTGATTCTAATATATTATAGCCCTTCACTACAAAAAAATAAAAATAACAAATCTGATTCATTTTGATTTGTTCAATACAGAGACCCACACATGACATGCGGACCAAAAAGTGTTTATCGTTGCCACAAAATATATATTCTCTCGTTTCAATAAATCATGGTCGTGATTTACTAATCTGTTCCCTCGTTTTAGTTAAATCATGGCCTCAAAATAGGTATTTGTTCACACAAAAACATTTGTTAATGTGTGCCCTCGATTCAGTAAATCGTGGCCACGTTGCAATAACTAATTATTATATTCTGAACATGATTTAGTGAAACGTGCGAACAAATTATTATATATAGATTTGGTAAAATGTGCTGAGTAAGTCGTGGGAATGAAATGTTAATTCCCCAAGAATTAAGACCCATTCTGTAGAATTCATTGTTGTGCCAGTAGGTGGCGACAAGTGTGTGTCTTTTTGTGTGTCATTGAATTGTTCAATCAATCTATTCATTCAAAAGATTCAACCAAAACAGGTATTTTATTACAATCTGTGTGTCTATAAGAGACACCAGAAAGAGTCTACTTGTCTACTGACAAGATGTTTTTTTCATTGCCACTTCAAGTCTCAATGTCTGTCCTCAAATGCTAATCGCTTTTGTTACAGTCACTTCAGTGATTGTGCATGGAACGGTTTTCAACGTTTAAAATTACACTAAATTACATGTACATTTTGAAGTGAAAATAACTAGAATGAATTGATTTCATTCTAAATAAAATTGTTACCCTAAACCTGAAAATGAAGAAGGCTCTTTTACTTTAAAATATATTTCGATCATTATTGAAACTGGCCATTAGTTTGAGAGGTTGAGGATGAATTATATACAGTATGCAGATACTGGAATGGCAATGATGTTGTGCAGTAAATTATTATTACCAACGTTACATTTATTGAGCATAACAATTAGCCCTACTCTGTGAAACTAGTAAAGCAGTCTTACCCTATACAGTAAGTGGCTCTATTATACTTTAGCATTGTTCAATTACTAGAATTCACACATTATAAGCCCATGAACTGCAAGAGCACCAGTAAATCTATAAACTGACTTGCTTTCACCCTCTGGAGAGTTATGCAATGACCTCATGGGTACTAATAACATACATAACTCCCTTTGCACAACATTTCTTGCAGATATAATGAGTTTTGCACAATATGGGCAGGATCAGCTGTATCTCTCCTGCCTCAACTGTAATGTTGACCACATTTATCCTGCAAGTTGTTGTTTTTCTAATAGCCATTAGTTGACCAAGGTTCCTTGACAAGATTTATGTGGGCAGTATTAATCTTCCAGCAAGACAAGTAAGGATAAATGTGGCTTTACAATGAAACATGCATCAACTAAAAATATTTAGCAAGTATGTCTCTTTTGATTGCATGTTAGGATTGTATTTTTGTCAGTTGCACAGACAGAGGAGAAATTAAATTAGCAACACAACATCTGTGTGTGGTTTCTGTCACCTTCTCATACCTTCTCTATCCTCCCCTAACTTATCTGCCATTCACATTCACTGCTGAGGACTTCATGACCCACTTTTAAAAAACTCATTCTCCAACACCCCTGACATTCCCCACCACATGATCGCTTCACTCTTGCTGTTACTAACCTCATTTGAGACTCAGACGAGGACATACTCCAGCTTCTCACCAAATAATGTGCAACCACCCTTATATCTAACCTGGATAATATGTCCTACCAAGTCATCTGGAAAGGCTCACACCCTTCACTGAAGTACCACAGGAATCAGTGCTTGAACTCTATGTGTTCTCCGTCAGCACCGGATTGCTCAGGTCCATCACCCAATCACAGAGCTTCTTTTAGCACTACTATGCTGATGACACTCAACTGTACATCTCATTCCCCCTTTCAGCTTCTGAATCCGCAATCTCAGTGTATATCGTTGCATGACCCTTTGTCATCTTGAAGTGGATGACTTCTCACCACCTCAGACACAATCTTCACTGAGCTCACATCCTCTTAAGATCTCCCTTACCAGATTTTTCATTTGAATGTCACAAAGTTAATAACTCCAGGTGTTGTTGTCTCCAAACTGCTGTAAACCAAAATGTCAAGTTCTTCTGTAGACTATATTAAAACTCCCTAATGTGGCTGCTTCATGCTTCATGACATAAGAAAAAAAGCCCTTACTCTAACAACTAGCCCCTCAGCCAGGACCAGATTTGACTATAGTATATAACACCCTCTATTCTGGATTTTACATTGAACATCAGTCCAGATTATGCATACACCAGTACAGTATTTGTACAAAAAAAAAAAATTCCAAGCAATTTATTATTATTTAATAAAATGTCAAATTTTTCTATTGTTTTTATGCATTCTTTTATTATTATTTTTGAAGACGGTCATATTACTCAACCTGTCCATAATGACATGTGTCTAATTCTACCAATGACAGATGAATAGGTCAGAAGATTAATTGGATGCACATCCTTTGACTTCAGTACCAAAAGATATGGAAATCATTTTCTCCTTTCGTTTGAAATTGTTGACAACAGCGTTGTAGTTGAGACCAGCTCATTCGAGTCTGAGGCCTTGTCCACACTAATACGGTTTCGTTTGATCTTTTTCTCTCTGTTTTGGCCTTTTCATTCACACTGAGACAGCGTTTTTGTCAACAAAGACAGAGCTTTTCTTTGAAAAGACAAAAGTGGATACATTTGAAAACGCTGTTTTCGCTTTGTATTGTAAACCATAGATTTATAATATACAGAGATGCCTCATTAGTGGCTGTTTCTATGGGCCGCTATACATAAGCCGTCAGCCATATTGGAACAGTCAAAATGACTTCTTAGCGTGAAGAAAGAGATTCTGACGCAATTGTCGCGCCCATGCATTTTATACTGCCCGCGTACCTGTCAGTATTTGCATGCTTTGCGACAATTGGCCAGCTATCCCCAGCTGGCATTAGCCCATAAGATTTCAGCAAAAGTGGTGAAGGGAGGAGTTCCCATATACGTCACAGCTGACGTAATGTTGAGTTACCTCCTCGAAAGGGAACACAAACCAACACATTCTTTTCTGTGAAAGGTTATCCAATTTCTTCAGGAATTGTAATCTCGGCGGTTTCACTACCAGAAGCTGCGCAATGTTGTGGCATCATTGATTCTTACTGTGAGTGACGAAAACTTGACCGCTCCCAGATGGAAGGAGCGCCGACGTGCCTGGAGCATAGACTATAAAAAAAGAGGGACGACGCAACTTCACTCTCTTCCATTGTAGAAAAGTGAAGCCGCCAATGTCCCAATATGGCGCTGACATCTTGCGCTGATTTGGGACCTGATTTGGGTCTTGTTTACAACTGTGACAATGAGCGCTTATAGGATCAACTAAACGCTGGATTTTCAAAAGTATGTGAAATTTGCAGCTCCAACGGTCTTGAATATACAGATGCATGCCAGTCTGTTATTGCAGGAACATCAACTTTACGTTTTCGGACCCCTTCACATGTCGCGGAACAAAATGAACTGTGATTGGTTACGTTACATTCCAGTCAAATGTCCTCTTGGGCGGTCCTTGACCATAAAAACCTGCGATAGAGTCCAGACTTTCTGCCGTCAGCCTGGGGTCCTGAGTCCTGAGTCCCGCAAAAGAAAATAATCAGATTAATACTGAATGAATCAAATAGTCAATCGAGTAAAATAAATTTAGTGGAAGTGTGTGGTTTCGGGAGCTTTGTGATTGGTTGCTCCGCCCACAAATGACTTCAGTCCATTGGGTAGGCTACACCTGTCGCTGTGGCTCAGACACTCCCTTTAAAAAGGATGGGGACATTGTTTGTGTTTTCTATTTGGTTTGTTTTTTCTTAGCATTTCCAACACTGCAACAGTATATTACACGTTCATCCAGGCACCCTGAATTAGAGGTCTACACAGGTCCAAAAATTTGAGACCCGTAATGTGCTACACGGAACCGACCCGGACCCGTCTATTATTTCAAAAGCTGGACCCGGACCTGTGCAGATCTGAGAAATGCCATAAATGTACTACCCGGACCCGACCTGGACCCATCTATTATTTGAAAGCTGGACCCGAACCTGGCGGGAAGACACAGACCCAACTGGACCCGACTGTCACATATTCCACACTAAATTGCAATATTATTAACAAGTCAATAAAGCAGTTGCGAAAAAATTGTTTTGTTTGTTGTCTTACCTAATTTTAGTAGCCGCCGTCTCCCTTCCTTGTAATGTTACCTGACTGATTGTGATGCATTACAATCCTCCGACAAGAAAGTTCTATCCATGTTATTCCTCTCGTTATTCCAAGCTTAATCCACTCATTATTTCAGCTTCAAAAGTCCACCTGATGTCACGGTGACGGATGATAAATGCGACTTTGCAGATTTGCATTTTGACTCATTAACTTGCATAATAACTGTTGACTGTTTGCCCTTTTGAACTATAATAACGATTGCTCGTTCAGTGCCATGGCCGCTGACGTTAGCATTATTTATTTGCTATCATCTCTGATCTCTCTGCGCCGAGTCTGACCTCCAAAACTTTAAGATTAAACAAGACAGTTCATTCATATTATTATAAAAATGGGAGAAAGTGTAAAGTGCGGCTTGGCAGAATAAGTCCCGCCTTTTAAGTAAAAGAGCCAATCGTCAGTTGGTAAAGTCCTTGTGTCACTGCAGAAGCTCTGGTTGCCATAGAAACATGACGCACTTGAGACTGCACATTCGCGTTATGGGCCTTTCACACAGGACGCGGTATGCGCGGCACTGTGCTATAAAACCCATTCATCCCAATGGCTTGCGCCGCGCAAGGACGTTTTGTTGCTGCGTCGACCAAAGCGCAAGCGCATCATTGGCGTGCTCACGCGCACGCCGCAGTCAAAGTTCAAAATACTTCAACTTTTGCCGATGCGCTCTGTGACGATTACCAGCGCGGCCAATAGAATCGGGGGATCCAAACAAGGACGGAAATCAAAATGGATGAACGGCAAAATTTTATATCTGAATTAAAACAAGAATCACGAAGTCAGCTCTTTTTTTAGAATAAAACATTTATTCAAACATTAAACCTGAAACTAAGAAACAAAAACAGACGTAATAGAGCTCCCGCTAAAAGTTTTTAAATCTCCGCCTACGTCATAGCTCAGCGCAAATCGCGTTGTATCTGAAGGGAAACGCTGAACACAGCGGCAAGCGCCGCGCATACCGCGTCCTGTGTGAAAGGCCCATTAGCTGCCTGGAGCAACCTGAAATATGAGCTTTTTAATGCAATTTGTGTTTTTAGTTTTTTTTACATTATTTTCCAGCTCACACTTTTCTTATCCTAATTTTACAAGTTACAAAAAACACACAAGCAGTGCTGACTGACTCTGATCACGGCCGGGTGTTCTCCGAGTCCGATCAACTTGGGTATTACACACAATGTTAAATTGGTCGGATCCCGGGTCGGGTCCCCGGGTCTCGGGTGCTCCGTGTGGACCTCTACCCTGAATTACAATTTGATGACATTGATGTTTATAGATACATAGTTTTTTCTTTTCTTTAATTGTTCTGTTCCATTATTGGGACTGCTTCAGAAACTCTTGATTTGATATAGGCCTACTCATTTGTTAATATTTCAGGTAATGTTACTTTTTCTAAAAAATAAAAAAAAAAACTCTCCCAACTAATGCTGCAGACTACAGGGATATCTCATTTGGATCATTACTACAAAGTTGAAGATTAAAATGAACAAACATACATAATTTAAAAGCTGATACTTTGTTTCTTTGGTCATTGCTTATTGGATTGGAGGCGCAATAATGCTCAGTGAACTGAAAACAGCATTGCCTTCACTAAATGAGATTTAAGAATCAATATCAAGATTGTTAAAAGTATGAAAGTATGTATTAAATCAAGAAATAAACATTTTCGACACAACAAGTCAGATTCCAAACTTGTCCGGGTCAAGACCAAGTCCAAATGCTCCATGACATTGAAAATACGGTGATATGTTGTTGTGATAGTTTGGAACAAATTATACATGGCCCCTTTAAGAGATTGCTGCGACGCCATTATCTATCATTACGCATGTGCGATGTTGAGAGAGAAACTCGATTGGAAAAGTGTCCATAGCAGGTGTCTTTTTATAAATATAATACTTTAATCAACACATTCATAGGAGTTCTTAATGTAATACACCATATATATGCATCTATAATTACAGTTAGATACTTTGTTAATTTTTGACACTAATGTGCTTTTTAGGGATGCAAATGGGCAGGTGAACACCAGAACACCCTATGATGATTGAACACCTGAGGATTGGGTAAGTCAAATGAATTAATTTGATCTTGTTTTAAAGTATATTTTAGTATGTTTTCTAGTTAGAAAGACATTGTGTAATTAATTCATTGTGTAAATAATATTTTAAAGAAAACTCTATTTGAGTTATCAGATATACCATAATATAAAATTAACTCAAATATCATGTTATGAAATATACATAATCATGTAGGCAGCCTTTTCAATAGCATGTTAAATAACCCTTTAAACTGTTTTCACACTTGGTCCGCTTCAAGGAGTATGAGTGTGAAAAAAGTGTGAAAACACTCTAGCTTTATAACTAAAAGTTAATCGTATCAATTACCGTTGTGTGTCTGACTTTGTAGAGAGTGATGATACATTAAAGCATTACCCTTCTGATACATCGACTTAGACGACCCTGAATAAATTAACTTTCTTTTTCTTTTCTGAATCAGTTTGTGGTTCAAACATAATATGACTGAATTTAACCAGTATTTCCACTTGCTATTGTGTAGCGTTTACAGTTGACTAAGTAGATCAGGTAGTCCAAGCTGGTGTGATTGAGTGGATGCGAGGACTAATCTGCGTACCAAATAAAGCAACGTTGTAGAGTTATATTTAAGCTATTTTATGATGCAATTGTATCAAAGTTTATTATTGACTGCAGAGGGAAATAAATTAAAACATCATTCGATAGAAGAATACTAACCCCCTCCCCCCCTTTTTGTTAATTTTACTCCTGATCTTAATCTTGTTTGATTCACTTTTGTGCATACTCAACATCGATTTTCGTCCTATAATTTCCTCAGAATAAGTCCTTTTTTTCCCTCAAGGTAGAACAAAAGAAATGTGTGTGTGAAATAGGTCTGTGTCTTATTCATGATTTTATATTTACTGTATATCAGTGTACTGTGTTGCATAAGAGAGCACACAATTGATTTGAATGTCTCTTGTCTCTCTTATTGAGAGAGATACGCTGGAGTCAGATGTGTATTAAAATTGAATTGACAGACGGGGAGTACAAAAACCAGTGACATTTGAGGAACCTTTGATTTTGTGACAACGTAGTTTGCAGGGCTTTTGACTGCTCTCCAGGGAATATCCTTTGCCAATGCCTTGCTCTGAGTTCCACAAGCGTTCCCACAAGCATGTGAGCTCCTGAGACGTTTTTGTGTGTGTCCCTTTAAATGCAAATGAGCTGGCGCTCCCGGACCCCTTTCAAGAAGAGGGTGGAGCTTCAAGAGCTCATGCTTCGGCATACCCGTGATGATAAAACTGGACAATCTCATGCACTGAGAATATTAGAAACTGTCAGTAGCTGTGTTCAGGCTTCATGTTCAAACTGGAGTCGGACACTGATGGAGAAAAAGTGACAACATGTAGAATGCAACAGGACGTTTCTGAATGGTTAATTGATAAATTTATGTAGTTGATGTGGAGTTAACTATCTTCAAGTCAGCGATTAGCATGATATTATATAAATCGATTAGCATAATATATAAATCGCTATACAGCTGCTTGTGTGGGAACTGTTGTAAGATGCCTACAGAGCCAGATAATATATGCTGCTTGGAGATAGAAGTAGTAGATAGTTTAGCTTGTTTGCGGTTATAACTTATGTTGTCAGATTACTTTTATGACAGGCTATTGCATTATTGTTATGTACTGTATTGCAAAATAGGTGAAAAAAAAATTATGCGACAGCTTGAGCAGACTCCTAAATGTATGATTGACCATTGGAGTTTGTTTAAACGTGTATTCTCTTCAGAATGCATGTAACATTTATCGAGCCTGCTATGGTCCCTTGCGGCTACGTGCAATTGGACAGTAAAGGGGGTCGCACACCGGACCAGAAGTGCAGCGCATCTATGAGTGTACACACACCGGCAGCGCCATTCTGCGTCTTTCCGCAGCGCCCAGCTACGGCTCAGGACCTTGTTCAAAATCCTGCCGAGCCACAGAGCGCCATTTACATAATATTCTATTAAATTTACATTTATTTGTCTCAAATCGTAGTTAATGATACTGACTTCACCCTGTGCTGCAAGATACATTTAGTTTTACATTCATTTACAGAAATCACCTGCGTGGATGAAAATTGCTGATGTTATCGTATTTTCAGGTGAGATTCTTAATTAATTCAGTTAATGTACGCCCTGAGGTAAAGTGTTCAGACTGCAGACTCAGCAGCGATTGTATTTAATTGTACAGTACAATCATAACAAAGTACACACATTATCTTAATTTCATAATGTCCTTAAACATAACAATATTGCTGGCCATAAACTGAGAAAGTGAGCGTCCGGTGTGCTATACCTCAAGATGTCCTAGACGCCCTTTAGTGTTGCTGAATACATCGTACAACTCCAGCTGCTACTCACTGTGTCTATGCTAATAGGGCAGATTGTCACCGGCTGTAGGTGGGGCTTCTCCCTACGATGATGTCATTGTAGGGGGGGAATCTGAATCTGCTTGTTTGATGAGACTGCTTTTGATTTATGGGTATTATAAAAAAATTAGTAAGTGGATTTTTACCATTATAGGCTGGTTGTTCTCACACACAAGGTGTTTAAACACCTTATAAAAGTGAATTTTGCATAATAGGTCCCCTTTAATATTGTTTATTGAACTGTTGTATAAAATCAACTCTTTGTGTGATGTTGATTAACTATATTAAACGATATAAATGTATGTCTTGAATATTGGCGGCATTTTAAATGCCTGACTGTTGCCCTGTCCAAGTACCCACTTTCAGTCTTTGCACTTGACCACTTGTCTACTTGCATGACGTATTTCCTGTATTTGTCCCATATGTTCAAGTAGGTGTGAAGACCAGGGGCGGACTTTACCATTAGGCAAAGGTCGGCAATTGCCTTGGGCCCCGAGCTACCTAGGGGCCCCCAAAATGCCCTATTAACTTGTGCTTAAGTTTTTTTATTTCTTTTTTTTTCTTTTTTATTATATATTTCTAAACTCCATTTGCGAAAAATGGCATCAAATCATTAGTGTCGCAGACAGGAGGGGGCTCCCCGCCTCACTACATTGGACTATTCCATTATCTCACTTACTGCGTATCTGCGAAAGTGACAAGGCTGTGCCAAAAAACTGACGGAGAAAAAGAAGTGATTGACAGACAGAGTGTACAGAGTAGTAGACAGAGTAAAAATGAAGCGAAGCTAGCTACCCAAGCGGTGCTGAAAAAAGGAGGAAGCGGGAGGAAAGCAAAAAGTCTGTAAAGGTGCGCGGCGCGAAAGAAACAACACGCAGTAACAGGAGGACTGGGAAATACACAAACAGAGCAAGACGAGTCTAAACGCGAAAATTTTAAGTTTCGAAGTTACCCAAGCGGCTCAAATAAAAGAAAAAAGTGAAAAGACGCTGATAAGTATTTGGGAACGCTGCCAAAGATGACAAACTTTTTTTACGGCTAATGTTGGGGATACAGATCAGGAACAACAACGTCCAACGCACAGAAAAATCGTGAAGCAAAGAGGACACGGAGATCGACAGACAAAACTGAGCAGTTTACTTATGAATCATGATATTTAAAAAAAAATCTCAGCTCTCAGATTCTGTCAATTCTATTACGAAATTCAAACAATAAATACCGTTTTGCCGTTTTAATGTGACGTAACATATTACTATAGCGGCACGTGAACTGATCATCTCTAGCTAATAGTAAATAAACACAAATTAACAATGTTGAAAGATACAGTATAACTTACCGAAATGTATATTCCTCATTCATAATATCGATCAATAAGTGTTTTTCAACCGCGGAAAGAGGTAAAACAGCTGGAGAACAATCGTCACATAATATTTACCTCAGGAAAGCCATTTAATTGGCTAGAAAAAAAGAGCTATAGAGAGTATTTGGCTAAATATGTTTACTATCTTACTTATTTTAACCTTAAATTATACCAGCTGATAGGGCTTTTTTTTCTTGAGAAAAAGTAAGGCCTATATCTTGTGAAACGTTACCTAATATTTATCCAAATGAGTCAATATTGAATCAAATCACAAGAATTGAATCGAAATGGTGAAATTTGTCAAGCAAAAAAAAAAAAAAAAACCCATAGCTTACCAGAAATTGTACCATGTAAACATTGTAACATGTTTCTGTTTAGGAGTAAAGAAGTGTATGCAGGGTATAAAGGGGACGTTTTTTCTCCTCTCTAACCTTTACTTCCCCGTAGATTAGCTTTACCTGCCTATCCACCATTCAGTCGGTACATATTTTTTTCGTTCTCTTTTAAAGATTGGATGGGGAGGGGCCCATAGCCTACCTACCTTCGCCTTGGGCCCCCGATTTGCTAAATCCGCCACTGGTGAAGACTGCAAGTGTGTATAGAACTTTTGATTACTGGATGGGACGCTCTTATAGTCTTGCAAAAAGATGCAAGTGTTTACAGAGCTTTTTTATTTTTAAATAATCTTCTAAATGTCTGTTCAGTAGTTGCTATGTAACTAACATACGCGCACGCGCACTAGTGTAACCTACTAGATTACATCACGTAATGTATGCATGCACTCTCTAGGTGTGTTTTTGTAAAGTGAGGGAAGTCGATAATGTCAGATTGCACATTGTTAAAACAACAATCACGATATTATCATAGACAATATATATCGCTGCTCAGTCACGATGCAGAAAACCATATTATTTCATTTATAGCTGTCTTTTTGTGCTTCAATATTCACAGACCATTGATTTATTGTACAGCTCTATTTCCGATTATTTCATCCATCCATCAATTTGTGCGTTTTACATGACATCTGCATTTGCATAGTCCATTTTCATGACTATTCCAGGATTCCCTCTGCATCACAGAAATCATACAGCCTTAAGTATAATCAAGTCGTACCTTGCTTTATCTGCACGGAGGGATGGTGTTCTCAAATATAGGTGAACGTGTTTGATGTGTTTCCTCCTTTTGCAGCCATTTTGCGTCCATATTTTTAGCAAATTGGATATATATCCTTGAGGACAACCATGCGTTCATTTTTTTCTATATCCAAAGTATTCCCATACTGAAAATGATAACTTCTTTTTCAACGGGGATACAGATTAGAGATAACAGGCTCTGTCCCTACATCGTCTCCGACGTACATGTGTGGGTGGAGCAGGTTGAGTCTAAGTGGAAAGAAGTTGCTTATGCGCAGGTGAGATTCACCATCTGATTGACCATCCGTACATGTTCATACCGTGATACATCGACATATCGGTATACCGTTACAATCCTATACATAAAATTAATGATCTTGTCAAATGAATTTTCAGTTTTAATGTACCCGTCTTAAATCCTGGCGGAGAAATGTAGTGTTTTCTGATCTACATGCTTCTGCTGTACTATAACCATCTTCACTTGAACCCAGGTTGAGTCTCTCACTGGGGTGAAATGTGGCTCAAGGCATCTCTGACTGTTAACAGGTTCTCTTTGGAAATCAAAGTGTCTGTTAAGTCAGGTGTGAGGCTCACTGATGATTAACCACTTATGGCAGGTCTGGATATTGGAAGCCGGGCAGAACTAACAATACCACTGATCTCTGTGGGCCAATTAGTCCTTTAAGTTCTCATGTGAAATGCCTTCATGAAAATATGGAAAATACAAGGCTCCGGCGGAACATCCAGCTCATGGGACATCTATCGGACCAGTGCTGCTGGCTCTCATGACAAGCACCTCATATTTTGGTCCAGAAAGCTTGTGAGAATTTGCGTATAGAATGTTATGCTTTATTAGGTATAAAACTTTTTACAATGTATAGCCCTCATTAATTCAACTTTGTATCAGACGGCTTTTATTCTACCAGGTAATCGCTGAATTCTGACCTTCATCTGACTTTGGCTTTCATAATTTGCTGCATAATATGTGTGTGTAAAAGTTACAGAAAAACAATGTGTTAATGAGAGCGTGTTGTCATTATCCCCATAGTCTTTCTGAGAAGATCGGACACCTGTTCACTTCCTCCCCTGTGACTGGTTCTCAGTGAGTAATAAGTTAGTGAGAATGTTTATCTAGCTTGATGTGGCCTTGGATTATGTGTATGTGTGTTCTTTGCAGAGGGTGAGTGGGCAACTCTGGCGAATTAGCTGAAGCACAAGAGAAAAACAAGTGGAGCGTGTAAACTCACTGGCAGCATTCATGAAAGGGACAGTTCTTTTCTTCCAGTGCTATTGTGCTGGAATGCTTTTTTGCGAAATGGAGAATCTCATCACAGAACACTGTGGGCCGAATGTAGGAGTTGGCCTCGGCTGGCTTGTATTTATCTAAAACACAGTTATATGATTCACTAACTTTGATTTCTACTGTAGCAGGTACTTGTGCATCAGATGAATTGGCTTAGGCTGAATTTACCAGCAAAACACATTATTTCCCAAAAAGACAATTATCCATATAAAATAATATTTACATAATGAAATGATATGTAGACTAATCAGATTTCATAATAAAAAAACTGCATGGATTGCAGTGCTATAAGAGGTTCAGCATGAGTCTGTTAAATATAGATGTTGCCTAGCAATACAACCTCGCTATTAAGTTGTTGCTTTTAAAGAAAATTATGTTTTGGAGGGGCCAATTAGCTGCTGTTCGTTCATTTTGGCAATTGTACTGTCAGTCTCGCACAACCTGAAAATGTGGCTCAGAATATGCATGTTGCTATGCATCTGTGAAGCTCCTCAGTGGGAAAAACATGGCATGGCCAAGCTTTGATCAACTGAGCAGCTATCAGGTTTGTGTCTTTAAGACTCCCATCCTTGAAAGGGATACTCGGCTCCCATACGGTGTGCATTAGCAATTTAGATCTGACAGGAGAAGTATTCTTCTGGATTTTGCATCTCAAAGGCATGTGTTTTTTATTGCAGCATCTTTTGCTGTCTGTCCGTCCACCCGTCCCATCGTCCTTATTTTTCAGCTTTGAAATGGTCAGTAGTCTGTGTAAACCTACATGCTGAGGAGAATTACTCACTGACTATAATGAAGAATGCATAATATGCCCAATTCTATTTCTGTGGCTCATGTTCAGAGTGGCCAAATCCTACATCCATCTCCCATTCATTAATCAACTCTCAATTGACTACAGGCCTTTTGCAAATTCTTTTATCACAGGGAAGTGCTTCTAATAAAATCTGCAACCAGAAGTTCTATTGATCGTTCTAAATGTTAATGTCCAATGAGTATAGCCGTCAAATATGTCACTATTAAACCAGCAATAAAACATGCAATATTGTAATGATATTTACCAACAGCTGTTCGGCTGCTCTAACAATAGGCAGAAATCGCCACCCTTTATGTTCCTTGGCACTGGAAATCTATTGATCCTCCAGCAAGAACAAAAAATCTACACAGAATGTCAAGAGACATGCACCCTTAATGATGTTTTTGATCTAAAAGGGCAATAACAATGCCAACATTGCTCACTTCAGTGCATGATATAGCTTCTCTTCATACACAGGCACTAACAAGCACACAACAAAATCTCCACTGGCAAAAGAAGGAAAACATCAGCTCTTGGAGTTTCACTGACTGATTTGCAGAGGGTCTAAGCTTTGTTATTGTACTATTATACTCAATAAGAGAAAATCTTAACTTGGCCACTAGCGCAACATTGTTCTCACAAGATAAAAAGAGTTCTCTGATTAGATTTGTTCACATGAGTGTTTTATAGTTTTTTTTTAAAACTATTCTATGGTTATTATTTTCATCTAATATTTTGCATCATTGCCCCCATTCTATATTCCAGCGATTACCTGTTTTGTAATCTTGCAACAAGGGTCTAATATACCGACTTGTTATATTTTCTCTAAATAAGGGAACAACAATAAGGATGGACTTTTGGTTCAGAGCCAGTATGAGATAGTTTTGGGCTACTTGACAGACCTTTCGAACCAGTGCTGTACTGCCACTGAAAATCTTACACTTTATCTGGTACGTCCATTTCCATGCATTGCGAACTTAAATGTTTGGTTTTCTGTTATGTGTTTTACGTTGTAGTTGCAATTTTGGTTGTTCTTTTACCAAGATAATCTCGCTGACAGACATGCAATTTTGTTAAAATTGCAAAACCGACTTGTGATTGTCTTATAAGCATCTGCATAAACAGCTGTATAGTGCTGTCAAATCAATTAATCGTGATTAATCGCAACTAACATAAAAGTTTGTTTACATAATAAATGTGTGTGTGTGTGTATATATATACACACATATTATGTAAACAAAAACTTTTGTGTTATGTATACATGTATGTGTGTATATGTATGTGTGTGTGTATGTATATGCATATATATATATATATATATATATATATATACATTCACCTAAAGGATTATTAGGAACACCTGTTCAATTTCTCATTAATGCAATTATCTAATCAACCAATAACATGGCAGTTGCTTCAATGCATTTAGGGGTGTGGTCCTGGTCAAGACAATCTCCTGAACTCCAAACTGAATGTCAGAATGGGAAAGAAAGGTGATTTAAGCAATTTTGAGCGTGGCATGGTTATTGGTGCCAGACGGGCCGGTCTGAGTATTTCACAATCTGCTCAGTTACTGGGATTTTCACGCACAACCATTTCTAGGGTTTACAAAGAATGGTGTGAAAAGGGAAAAACATCCAGTATGCAGCAGTCCTGTGGGCGAAAATGCCTTGTTGATGCTAGAGGTCAGAGGAGAATGGGCCGACTGATTCAAGCTGATAGAAGAGCAACTTTGACTGAAATAACCACTCGTTACAACTGAGGTATGCAGCAAAGCATTTGTGAAGCCACAACACGCACAACCTTGAGGCGGATGGGCTACAACAGCAGAAGACCCCACCGGGTACCACTCATCTCCACTACAAATAGGAAAAAGAGGCTACAATTTGCACGAGCTCACCAAAATTGGACAGTTGAAGACTGGAAAAATGTTGCCTGGTCTGATGAGTCTCGATTTCTGTTGAGACATTCAGATGGTAGAGTCAGAATTTGGCGTAAACAGAATGAGAACATGGATCCATCATGCCTTGTTACCACTGTGCAGGCTGGTGGTGGTGGTGTAATGGAGTGGGGGATGTTTTCTTGGCACACTTTAGGCCCCTTAGTGCCAATTGGGCATCGTTTAAATGCCACGGCCTACCTGAGCATTGTTTCTGACCATGTCCATCCCTTTATGACCACCATGTACCCATCCTCTGATGGCTACTTCCAGCAGGATAATGCACCATGTCACAAAGCTCGAATCATTTCAAATTGGTTTCTTGAACATGACAATGAGTTCACTGTACTAAAATGGCCCCCACAGTCACCAGATCTCAACCCAATAGAGCATCTTTGGGATGTGGTGGAACGGGAGCTTCGTGCCCTGGATGTGCATCCCACAAATCTCCATCAACTGCAAGATGCTATCCTATCAATATGGGCCAACATTTCTAAAGAATGCTTTCAGCACCTTGTTGAATCAATGCCACGTAGAATTAAGGCAGTTCTGAAGGCGAAAGGGGGTCAAACACAGTATTAGTATGGTGTTCCTAATAATCCTTTAGGTGAGTTAGGGCTGGGCGATTTAAATCGTGAGATTGTTATGCGCATCTCGTCAGTAAAGCCAGTTCCTTGATTAGTAGTAAATCGCATTAATAATCGCTGGAGATACGTCCGCGATTTTAATGCGATATGGCTCAGCTTGTCAGTTAACTACGGCTCTTTGTAGTAAATGCCGCTCAATCTGAAAGCAGGTGATGGCGATTTACTACTAATCAAGGAACCGGCTTTACTGACGAGATGCGCATAACAATCTCACGATTTAAATCGCCCAGCCCTAAGGTGAGTGTATATAAATATATATAAATATAAATATAAATATAGGCTATATATAAATTTGATAGCAAACCAATCAGCAGTGTTTTGAGTCGTTTGCATATGTTTGATTATTTATTAATATAAGGAGTTACGTTATGGTTGGAATTTAAAGGGGACCTATTATGCCCCTTTTCACAAGATGTAAAATAAGTCTCTGATGTCCCCAGAGTGTGTATGTGAAGTTTTAGCTCAAAATACCCAACAGATCATTTTTTACATTTTTCAAAATGTAATTTTCATCAAATTTTACACATTTTTACATGTTTAAATTGTCACTTTTTGGTGCTCAGAAGAACGTGCTGTTTTAGCTTATCTATCTGCTTAAATGCAAATAAGCTGCTGCTGCACGGCACAGGGGGCGGAGCTTCATGAGCTCGCGCTCAGTCTCTCAGGACAAATTCATCTCACAGAATGATGATAATATCAGAAACTCTCAGTAACGGTGTTCATTTCGACCCGGAGTTGGACAATAATGCCTACAGAGTCAGAGTGCTGTATGAAGATGGAACAGGTATAGTTTAGTTTAATTACGGTTATAACGTATTTGTCATCTGCTTGTATGTATCCACTATTATAGCCTACAAGTCTGCTGTTTCGGACCAGGTCCGAATGATGATCAAAAATATACTGATGAGTTTAATAAAGTTTATTGTACATAACACAGAAGATGAAGCGTCAGTTTTACTCCAGAAAATCACCATAAAAGCTGAGGAAACACAGTATAAGAAGTGCGTAAATACATAAACGAATTTCGATAGAGTTGAGGGAGCATTTTCTTTGAAAACAAAATAATTCCACCTGGTCTTCAGCGGCTGCCTCAGATTTCGGGAGTAAATAGAGAGAGCTATGTGGATTAATACATCCAGCCACACAACACCTACAACGCTTGGGAGACATTCTCGTCAGTGCAGCAATGGCAGATGTGTACAACTCGCTGTGAACTCGATCAGGGCGGGGTCTATGTTGAAACGGCAGTGTCTGTCAACACTCGTGGGCGGGGCCTGTGGCTTTAGTGATGTCACTAAAGCCGCATTCTGAAAACGCGGTAGTTGGGAGACACTGCTGATGATTTATGGGGATTAATAAAAAAGGAGTGAGTGGATTTGTACTGTATCACTACTGGGTGGTTGTGTACACACACTGCCAACACACATTTACATCCAAACAGCATGCAAAAGTGAATTTTGCATAATAGGTCCCCTTTAATAATTTGACAGCTTTTGCAATATTTAATCTAAAGAAAAAAATAAAGAATCTTTAAGTTAATGAAAAATATAAATATAACTGTCAAATATAAAAATACATTACTAAAAGTTTTTTTTGCGAAAATTACATTTTGTTAAATTGCTAAATAAATGATTTTGTGGCCAGTGAAAATATTGGCAGGGGAAGTAATACTGGTCTGACTAAGATGGCAGGAAAAAAAAAATCCTTCTTGTTTTTTCCCTCTGGAGGGACATATTTGAACCTTTAAATAGCTGGTATCAAACATTTGTATAATGACATGCCTTGAAACAACCCGTTACATTTAGAGGGTAACACTAGAAAGACTGGGTGAAAATGTTACCTTTAATTAACGGTAATATGTTTTCATTCATCATGTAACACATGAGAAACCAATGTTTTTTTTGTTTTTTTTCTGACAACAACAGTCTGTCCAAGTGGCGGGGGGTGTTTGTGAAAGCTGTGGTGCCTTGACGAGATTGTCTCCCATAATTGCTTCGTTAAAAGCATTTGCTTTGTGTATACTAGAGTAATTAAGCAGTTGGAATTTTACATTACACAAGTGAAAATTAACAAAGAGCACATCTGGGTGTCCCTTAGGTTTAGTCATTAAAAAGCCCATTATTTTTTAAATTACTTTTTCAATCTTTTGGCTCCTTTAATCCGGGACTATTTCCCAATAGGCAGCTCCTGTTCCTTGCTTTTGAATGACTCCTGTTGGAAAGTTGAACATTTAGAGATCTCATCGCCCAAACCAGCTGTGTTTCTCCCAGCCAAAGCCCATTTCGAAGACAAACAAGGCTTTTGCAGTCTGGGAGCTGACTGTCAACATTGAAAAAAGCTGTGTATGTGCGCCATGCATGACTCATCAACTGCTACCTCCGAACTCTTCCCACCTCACTGCGCTCAGCTGAAACTTTGCTCGCAGGGGCCACTGGTTCAAGCTTTGCGGTTCAGTTTGCCTCTTGATAAACCCAGTCAATTTTGCATGCATTACACAGTGATTAGCCGGTCTGTATAGTGAGATATATTTCAAGTGAGTAGGGAAACAGAAACTCTCACTGAGATCTGAAAAAATGTTCTTAGGATTTAGTTTAATGTGTTAGTAGAGTGAAGGATCTGTTTGAACCACCAATAAATCAACAGTGCATCTAATTAACCCAGTGCTTATTTTAGGGTCGACAGCTACAAAACCTTTGATTCGTTTTCTCTTTTGTTTTTACCAATTAAAAAGAATCCTAACCATGGAGCCAGCCTTGTCCCCCTCGGTAGAAATTGCGTTCCACGGGGCACCGCGCGCGATACGATCGAAAAGGGCACTTTCGCTTTCACGATTACGATCACGATTTCTTGGTGCTATGACCTACGTCTACTGATTAGCCAATGCAAAATGCAACATGAAATGGCGTACTGATCAACGTGATATGGCGCTAAAACTACTTACCTGAATCTCCATTTGAAAAATTGCCAAGTTGGCCTTCAAATATTGGGTACTAACTTGCGTCGTAGCCTACAATTCAACAGGTGACATCAAACATTCAGCATACATGTCACATACAGTCCATAATAATCGAGTAGTTTAATCAAATTCATCCGAATTGATTTAGTTTAGTTGTGTTTTATGCTGGTTTTGTATTTAAGTTCCACAAACATAAAACACAAATTTAAATTCTGTAATTTACTCATGCCATTCAAAACCTGTTTGACTTTATTCTGTGGAACATAATATATTTTGAGAAATCTTTTTTTTTTTTTTTTTTTGTCCATACAGTGGAAGTCAATTGAAACCAAAACTGATAACCAACATTATTCAAAATGCTCCTCCCTCCCCCACGGGTGAAAGTCTTTCAAGTTTGGAACAATATGAGTGTGAGTAAATAATGGCAGAATTAAAATTTTCTTGTGATCCATCCCTTTAAGAAGTGTTTGATAATGACCAAATGGTTTACCTCTGCTGTGGATATGTCTGCGGTGGTTGGGACATACAGTATGGTATTTGATAGTGGCAAAGAAATATTGTGCTTAAAAAAAAACTGTTACTCACAGCAGGTAACACTTCTACAGCACTTCAAGTTGCAAACCTGTGCTTTAACAGTAATGTGTTCTGGATTGCACCATCTGTTCTTCACAATGTCAAGTTCACCCTATATTCTTTTGGCTGCTATTACTCGCCCTGCTGTCTGAACATACTTAAGTGTCTATCTTTTACTTTAGTTTTGAATTATTTTGCTACCCAGTGTTATAGCTTTAACTTAAACAGCTCGTTCTCAACTTCCATCTTGCTCTTTTTGTAAATTAGGTATGATTACCTAAATATGTAAGGGATAATGTACATCCAGCCAGTTGTCCTCTTAAAATAAACCCCGACAGGGTGATGAGGACCCTGACGCAAAGCGGAGGAGTCTTCCATCAGCCTGAAGGGGATTATCCCGCTTATTACATGGCTACTTTCCACATAAGTAAATAATTAGACACGAAATATTGATCTGAGTTGAAATATTTTATTAGGTCCTTAAACGCAAAGTTTCCGAGGAGAGGGCAGTTGCAGCGCGGCAAGTTCAAACTAGACGGACATTTAAGAGATACGGTTTACAGTCATACAGCTTATTACACAGCATTTCGCAACATAAATAATTTTGGAGATAAGAGATATTGATTTCAGATTAAATCTTACATTTATTAGATTTTAAAATCGTACCTGTTCGTATCTTACAATCCAACAGTGTACAAAACAATAGTCACAAAATGGCTGCAGCTGCATTTGTATGAAACAAGAGAGAGCGAGTCCACGATACTGGATGTCATAATTAAATAACTGAACTCGACTGAGCTTTAATAATTTATTAGCTCACTAAATGCAAAATTTCCACAAGGAAAAAACGTTCCTAGCAATGTATAGCGCTGCTGACTTCAGTTACCCAGATGAGCCTGCGTTATCTGTTTTGAGCGATCGTTATCTAGGAATAACATACCGCTGGATGGCGTGACTGACCAATCAGGATCAAGTATTCCACAAAGCCGTGTAATATAATACTATAATCAACACTTTTCACGATTAGTTAAAGGTACAATATGCAAGAATTTTGCATTAAAATATCCCATAATCTCAAGGCCAGTCCCATATGGAAAAGGTTTGCTAAAAACTCCTGTGATTCTTATATGTTCCAACAGAATATTGTAAGGGACATATATGCTGCAAAAACCACATATATAAATTGTATAATATTAGTGTATTTTTAATCATATTATGTCATATATGTCTGAAGCCATATAGATTTTCATGATGTAAAAACATAGGAAAATAATGCTAATTTAATATGAATGTCCAACATGAATGTGTATAAAACAGTGCAGTTTACCAATCAGTATAAGGCTGTACTTCACTCATGCTTGTTCTTATCTTGTCCTAAGTCAAGCCCTATGCCTGTAGTCAATCATGGTTACTGTATATACTGTATAATCAGCCTTAGATGAAACACAACATTTAAACTTCGCCAACAAGCACACATTTATTAGAGTGTGTTCTACAAGATACAGTTGCATATTTCACATATAAATAGTTTTCATTTTAAATCCTGCATCACCTGTTTTCATTTTCATTTGTGAAAATTTCTCTAAACATTATCACAGTACTATGGTATACAACATGCAGTTCTATTCTTAACATAACTTTCCTAAATGTCGAAGTGATTCTTATGGGTAAAATAAAAAATAAATTCTAAAAAAAATAATTCAGTGGCTTAGTAAATATCACAGCAATAATTAACTTTATTCACTTAAAAAAATCTCTGAATATCATTTACTTGAGTTGAACATACCGAAATAGGCTAATTGACTAAAACTCCAACAATTAATTTTGTCTGAAATTTACAGTTATATTTAAGTTTGAAGTTTTTCACTAAAATAATTTAGTATTTGACTAACCAATTATTTATTTAAAATACACTGAGCTAATATATTTGTGAAATTTCCATCACCATATTTGAGAATGGATAATTAAAATGATCTGTTTCAAGAACCACAAATATTACTTAAATAAAATCAATATTATTAATATTTAACACGCATAAGAAATTAAGTTTACTCAATAGGCCTATTAAAACAATGCGCGCCCCTCCCCCCTGAAGTGACGTGACGACAGCTCAGCGGTTGAGTGAGCGCGCGCTGTTTGAATTCTCTTCAGTCTTCGGAGAGTTCTCCTCTTCTCTTCTCAGCGGCGCAGAATTGGTGCATTTCCTCTGTGAAATTCAGGTGTGTGCATGTTTTATTTGATCTGTATAATCATTAATGTGCTTTAAATCATTTTATTTAATGCGAAAGAACATACAGAAATGCAATGTTACTCACCGAGTGTCGGCTCGCGTCTGCCTTTTCGCATGATTGTAACGCCTTGCATAAACACACGACTATATTCCTAAAGATAATGAATATAACTAATTTGGATGATAAAATGTCCTCAGAACTGTGCACTGTTTGTTTATTGGCAGGTTATGGAGTCAGTCGCGTCGCAGCATCTTTCGGCTGTGAGTGACGCAGGACGGCGGTGTAAAGTTAGAGGCTCCCCCGCAGAGGCGAGTCCATCTCCGGCACGCGAACCAGCACTGATCCGGTGGATACTGGATAACAGACCGGTTGATTACACTTGAATTACTTGAATGTATAGGCCTAAATGTTTACTTTTTACTTCGAAAATGTTTCTTACATGAGTTTAAATATTGTATACGTGTTAAAAAGATTATAAAATATGCTGTATTGCTGTAGGCTACTCATTGACAATAAAGGCCAATGTCATGTAACTTAGTTATACCGGTGGTTGTATGGAATATTTTTTACAGAGGTTTAGAGGAAATAAAAAAGTTAATATTACTGGCATATAAACAGTTAATATTACTCATAAATAATTGTTTTTAAATGTTCTCCCCAAATTTTTTCTACTCAATTTTATTTGTTAATGTACCAAATGCAGTTACTCAGATCTATTTAATTAGTTTTACTTACATTTACTCAGTTAAATACAGTGTATGTAATTTATTTCACTGCTTAAAAATCTAATCAATATTCTAAGTGTAAAAATGTTTCACCAAAAAAAATGAGTAAATAATATTAAAAGTTTTTGGAGTGAATCACCACCAGAGTTCATATACAAAAGCATATTCCTGCCAATTTTCAACATTTTAATCACTGTTCTAGAAACATATTTGACTCAACTTTGTTCATTTGCAATAATATGTTATGATTTGTTCACAAACAACAGGCCCAGACAGTTCACAATTAATGTAAATGCACGGTCTTACAATGTCATTGCTTTATAACTGCTCTTTCAAATCCTGTAGGAAAATTAACAGTCTTCATAAAGGTCAGTGATATTCTGACAGCTAGTAATCCTCGAACCGGCTTCTGCACTGTGTACAATTTAAAGGGATACTCCACTTTAAAATGAAAATTCTGTCATCATATATTCACCCTCATGTTGTTTCAATCCTGTATGAATTTCTTCTGCTGAACAGAAAGGAAGATATTTAGAAGAATATCAGTAACCAGACAGTTTCTGGTCTCATTGACTTCCATAGTAGGAAAAAAAGTCAATGACACCAGAAACTGTCTGGTTACTGATATTCTTCTAAATATCTTCCTTTCTGTTCAGCAGAAGAAAGAAATTCATAAAGTATTGAAACAACATGAGGGTGAGTATATGATGACAGAATTTTCATTTTAAAGTGGAGTATCCCTTTAAAAATTTGCCAACTGCATATAAGTGAATCAGATGAAATCTGTATGAAACACATAAACAAATGACACAAAATGTGTATAAATTCTATATGACTTTAATTTGACTAGCATATGATTCAATATAAGAACTTTAAATGATTTATATATTAATTTTATATGAGTTTTATATATTTCTACTAATACCATACACATTTGCATACTTTTGTCATGTAAAACTCATATAAGTCTTTTAACAGTATTCATATATAACGCAAAAATCCCCTACAAGTTGTATGTGTGCTATTTAGTATGAAAGTGGCCATAATCGGTCTGATTTTGTATAGGACATATATTGGCCTTATATGAAACACAGAAGGTAATTCTGGCTGATTTAAGTAAGGAAGATATATGGTTGCTGTATATGAACCATGCAGGTTTTTTTCATATGGGGTGTTATATATTTTGTTAAGTTGATTACTTACAATATCCCAAATGTTTCCAACTATTTTTAAATCGTGAGAAAATTGTGATTTTAACCAAGGAAACGGGGCGTTAGAGCAGGGGGGAGCTGGGAGTCGCCAGTCAATTGCGTCATATCCGCGTTACCCTCGGTTTCCGCTCGTACTGCGTGGAGTCCTTGACAAATGCGGAAGTTGTAGTTGGAGCGTCTATCAAGCAACAAACGTTAGCTTGTTTCGTGCAGTCGTTATGGAACACAATTATTCTTTACCGATTGCAGCTGGTTCTGTCGACAAAGTATGCTTAATTTTATATTTTCCAAATGTAGCATTCGGTAATAGTTATGTTTATGTAAGGGAAGTATTATTGCTTTAGATTTGTGTTTAGTTTATTGACATTGTTTATCACGTCTGGTGTTTATGGCCATGTAAATAAATATAGCATGTGTTATACATAAAGATTAATCAGTATTTTGGCAAATGTGGGTATGTTCGAATGTACTTTTACCACAATTGTTTAGAACACGTAAAACTGTGCCGCGTTATCACAACAATGAATTCGACATACAGTAACATCTATGATAACCAATTTAGTATTAAACCTTACTTTTCTTGCGGTTAATTCATTTTAATGAAATAAAAGTGTGATGAGGTTTAAGAGTCAGGAAGGAAGAAGACAGGGGTCGGCGTGACTGGGACTCGTACTTTATTAAAATAAAGCAAAACAAAGTCGTGCACAACGCACATTCACCGTGGCAACCGCGACGGCACAAAACAGTTCAAAAATGAGAGCTCGGATCCACCGGTTTTCTTTCTCTGCGTCAAATTTTCTCTTCAGTCTCTTTCTCGTTCCAGCGCGCGGCTTAAAAAGCGGTCTCTCCACGCGGATCACAGCAATAAGACACAGGTGTTCGTCATTTGCACTTGACCTACTTGCGTCCCACGCTCGTCTCTTCTCTCTCCCATTACAGACCGCGCTGAACCACGCCCCCCTCGCCACAAAAAGCATGTCATTATAAAAAAAGAACTTAGCCTCATCCATGAACATGATTTTTTGATTCCCGTCTGACTGATTTACATCCACGGTGGAGTTTAAAACGACAGTTCCCATCATTCCACGCTCCTTCACATCGTCATCAAGCTACGTCGTTGTTGTTGTTGTTGTTTGGAATGTAGCGCCCTCTAGCGGCAAAAAATTCTTGCATATTGTAGTTCTCTTACGAGAGGTCTCTCGTACTGCGTAAGATATCTTACGCTAGGGGAAAATCCTTTTTCCGCGAGATATTGAAGCCAAAAATTATCCTTAATTTTGTAATAATGCAAAACGCGTTGCGGCAGCATGCAGACATAGGCGAGACAGCTCGCGCGCCTATTGGCTGCTCTGCGGCAACTGCAGCAGCCTATCGAGCGAGGCCTGGCGTGACGCCAGACCCAATCAGGGCACTTTGCGCCCGCTGCGTCACGTCCCGCCGAAATGGGCGTGGTCTAGGCCTATAAATACCGCTCGCAGGCAGCTATTATCTGATTTTTCATCCTTCAAGCGAAGCACACGCATCGCTGGAGCCGGAGAAGAAGCCGCGCCGTCTGAGAGAGAGCACCTTCAGCGGGACGAGTCACTGAAGTCGCTGGCCGCGCCGCCTTCCTGCCTTCCTGCTGCGCTTTCCGGCGCTTATATCCTTTCTATTACTCTGTACTTTTGTGTGTGTGTGTCGCCGCCGCGACACACATTCTAAAAGAGCTAGCGTCTTTTTAAAGATGCCTTCCTGCGGCTCGTGCAGAGCCACACTCAGCGACGGAGACCGCCACGTGATTTGCGTTTCCTGCCTGGGTGAGGAACATGCAGCTCTCGCGCTCGCTGACGGCGGCTGCCCTCACTGCGAGCTGATGGCAATGGCGACTCTGAGGACTCGCCTAGCCTTCTTCACCGAGACTGCTCCCCCGCCCGCCGCGGCGTCGCGCCGTAAAAAGCGCCGTGCCCAGCGGGCCCCGGAACCCTCCCTCAGCCGCCAAAGCTCGCCGGTTCGCCCGCTTGCTTCCCCGGCTTCGTCACCCTCGCTTCCTGACGGACAGCGGCCGCCGTCTGCCGCCGCTTCCGTTGACATCGTGGATGAGGAAGCCCTGCTGGGAGAGGATGATTCCTGCTCTATCCTGGCGTCAGGCAGTGAGGATTGGGCGGGCTCTGAGGACCCCGCGCCCCCTGCCCGCATGTCTTCAGGCAAGAGAGCGTCCATCGAGACGGAGCTCATGCGAGTACTCGCACAGGCCGCGGCGAGCCTCGGCCTCGAGTGGTCTTCGCCTGAGCAGCCCGCTCACAACCGGCTGGATGGATTTTTCCTGCCTGGGGAGCGCGCTTCGCCTGCGTCCAGACCGGCGCCTTTTCTTCCTGAGTTACACGAAGAAGTCGCCAAGTCCTGGAACGCCCCCTATTCGGCTAGAGTGCGTCCTGCTGTTTCTTTGGCATTCTCCGCTGTTGACGATGCCAAGAACAAAGGATACCTTTCGCTGCCGCCGGTCGAAGAGGCGATAGCGGCCCACTTATGCCCGCCCTCTGCTGGACGGCGTGCTAAGTCGGCCCTACCCTCTAAAGCTTGCCGCACGACGTCAAGCCTGCTCCGCCGCGCTTTCTTCGCCGCCGGGCAAGCTGCGTCAGCGCTGCACACCATGGCAACGCTTCAGATCTTCCAGGCCGATCTCCTCCGTAAGCTGGATGAGGAAGGGCCTGACGCGATCTGCGTGCCGGACTTAAGGAGTGCCACGGACCTCGCTCTCCGTGCTACTAAGTCTGCAGCGCAAGCCATTGGACGGAATATGGCCTCTCTCACCGTGACTGAGAGACATCTTTGGCTGACGCTCTCGGAAATGGCCGAGTCTGAGCGCACCGCGTTCCTCGACGCCCCGCTTTCCGCCACAGGCCTCTTTGGATCCTCCGTCAAGGATTTCGCGGAGAGATTCGCAGAGGTACAGAAAGCGTCACAGGCTATGAAGCACTTCCTCCCGAAGCGCTCCAGCTCTGCAGCAGGCCGTGCGAAACCGTCTGCTCAGAGCTCACAGCCACAGCCACCGTCCACTGCCTCCACTTCACAGCGCCGCCAGGCCCGAAGCGCGAGACCGCGCTCCCGCTCATCCGGTCGCCGCCCCGCTGCACGTGGCCCGCGACCTAGGATTACGGTGAAGCCCGAGGCCCCGAAGTCGTCCTAGCACAGCTAGGAAAACGACGGTGTTTGAGTCCCGCTGCGGCCAGACTCACACCAAAGTTATTCGCTCGTCCAGTTCCAGCAAATGTGACTGTTCCAGTGTTTTCTGCAGCCAACAAGTCGGTTCTGTCACCCGCTTGCCTGCACACAAATGCCGTTTTCACGGCTACCCAGATAAATCCCCAAAAGAGTGTATTTTCTGGTGTCCCGGCTACGGCCGATGGTGTTTCATGTGTAGTAAGAATGCCCACTGCCCAGTGCCCATCCCTACACACAAGCACAGCCTGTCACACAGGGCTCGCGCACATAAAACCGACTCAGATCGGTTGCGCTTCAAACATGGTGAAAGTGCCCACTACCCAGTGCCCACTAACACCGCGTTGTGCATGTCTCACGGTTTCTGTAAAAACGAAACCAACGTGCACTCGCTTCACGCAAGCGAACGATGTTTTCGGTGTGATAAATGTGCCCGCTGTCCCGCGCCCACATCCACACACAGACATGACAGTTCCCACGGGAACCGCCCAGCCCTCCCCCTCGCGGCTGACCACCGCAGAGGAGTCGAGCGCGGGCAATCTGCCCGCTGTTATCAGCGCGCCCCATGCCTCAAATGTCACGAGCGCGATGCTTGTGTTGCAGCACGCCGAAGCCTCTCCATCGCTGAGCGAGCGGAGCGCGCTTCGTATTCAACCCCTAGCTATCCATGCAGACGCATGGGCAAAGCTGCCCGGGGTTTCGAAGTGGGTGCTGAACATTATAAAAAGAGGCTATTCGCTGCAGTTTCGCCGACGCCCTCGCCGCTATGTGGCGCGCGTCGAGACCACGGTAAAAACAGAAGTAGCACATTTACTTCGAGCCGAAGTGACGAAACTATTGAGCAAAGGGGCCATAGAGCCTCTCTCTCAAGTTCAGAGCGAAGGAGGGCTATACAGCAGATACTTCCTGGTACCGAAAAAAGACGGGGGTCTCAGACCCATACTAGATCTAAGGCAACTGAACAAAGTGCTTGTGAAGCGACAGTTCAGGATGCTCACGACCAGACAAATCCTTGTGCAGATTCGCCAAGGAGATTGGTTTGTGTCAATAGATCTGAAAGACGCGTATTTTCAAATACAGATAGCGTCACGTCACAGGCGATATTTGAGATTCGCCTTCGAGGGCCAGGCATATCAGTACACAGTCCTGCCATTCGGTTTGTCCCTGGCACCCCGTACATTTACGAAGTGCATGGACGCGGCGCTCGCACCCCTCAGAATGAGAGGCATACGAGTGCTGAACTATTTGGACGATTGGCTGATTCTAGCGCAATCTCGCGCAGTGCTCATGGAACACACGACCATTTTACTCGATCACCTCGAGGATTTGGGTCTCAGTGTCAATTGGGCGAAGAGCTCTCTGTTACCCAGTCAGAAGATATCTTTGCTGGGCACAGAATTGGACTCGCTGTCCATGATAGCGCGACTATCACCACAGCGCGCGGTAGACATTCAGCGCACAGCGAACGCGTTTCGCTGCGGCGCGTCTGTCCCGCTCAAGAAATTTCAGAAGATGCTAGGTCTCATGGCCTCAGCATCGTCAGTGCTCCAGCTGGGCCTGCTCCGCATGCGCCCGCTGCAGTTTTGGCTGAAAGCGCGAGTCCCACGCAGAGCGTGGGCATCCGGTTCGCTTCGCCTCAGGGTCAATCAGAAGTGCGTCACAGCTCTGAAACCTTGGAGAGCGAACGACTGGTACCAATTAGGTGTAAGCCTGGGGACTTCCTCGAGGGTGAAAGTGGTGTCCACGGACGCGTCCACCTCGGGATGGGGAGCGCTGCTCGAGGGCAGACCGTTCTTCGGCCAGTGGTCGGAACGGGAGAAGCTCCTGCACATAAACTGCCTCGAAATGCTGGCAGTAGACAACGCGCTGACGCGTTTTTGTCCCCAGATAAAAGGACGCCACGTCTTGGTCCGTTCGGACAACATGTCTGTGGTGTCCTACATAAATCGCCAGGGCGGCCTCAGGTCCAAGAACCTGTACAGGCTGGCAGAACGCCTCCTGGTATGGGCTCAGTGCAACCTGCGCTCGCTCAGAGCAGCGCACGTGCCAGGGCTCCTGAACATAGGACCGGACAGACTGTCCAGGAACAATGTTCCGGCAGGCGAGTGGTCCCTACACCCACAGACAGTCCAACTGCTGTGGAAGAAATTCGGCAGAGCGGAAGTAGACCTGTTTGCGTCTCAAGAAAACGCTCACTGTCAGGAATTTTTCTCAAAGAGCAGGAGCGCGCTGGCCCATGTGTGGCCCCGCCGCCCGCTCTATGCTTTTCCCCCCGTCTCTCTCCTGCCTCAGGTGATAGAACGGATCAGGGAAGAAGGATGCTCAGTACTGCTGGTGGCACCGTTCTGGAAAAACCAACCTTGGTTCCCAGTCGTGATGCAGTTAGCAAGTACTGCCCCGTGGCCAGTACCAGTGAGGAGAGACCTCCTCTCACAGGCCCACGGTTCGATCTGGCATCCTCACCCGGAACTGTGGTCCCTTCATGTCTGGGCCATCAACGGGTACATGTTGGACTCCCTGAAGGAGTATTAAACACGATCACGCAGGCTAGAGCTCCGTCTACGAGACGACTCTATTCCTCGAAATGGTCAGTGTTTTCGGGCTGGTGCACAGCCCGTGGTGTGTCACCCACAGACTGTGGTGTGGCGGAGGTGCTTTCCTTCCTACAAGAGCTGTTGGATGGGGGCAGGGCCCCCTCCACGCTCAAAGTTTATGTGGCGGCTATAGCAGCGTTCTCAGAAACAACGCTTGGTCAGTCAATAGGAAGGAACGATTTAGTCATCCGCTTCCTTAGAGGGGCTAAGAGACTGAATCCTCCCAGACCTCCCTCAGTCCCCGTATGGGACCTTTCTACGGTTCTGGAAGCCATGAAAGGTGCGCCATTTGAGCCTTTACAGTCAATCGATTTGAAACACCTGTCTTTCAAGACGGTGTTTTTGCTGGCTCTCGCTTCGGTGAAGCGCATAGGGGATCTGCACGCGCTCTCTGTGAGCGCGGCGTGCATGGAGTTTGGGCCTAATGACTCAAAAGTTATACTCAAACCTAAGCACGGTTATGTTCCGAAATCCCTCAACACACCGTTTAGGGCGCAGGTTATTTCCCTGTCAGCCCTACCGGTCCCTGATTAGGAAAGAGACGCGAGCCTCCTCTGCCCAGTCAGGGCATTACGAGCTTATGTGTCTCGCTCGTCTGGTTTCAGACAGACGGAGCAGCTCTTTGTTTCGTTTAGCGGACGTTCTAAGGGACTAGCCGCGTCGAAACAGAGCCTATCCAGATGGATAGTTGATGCTATAGCGCTGGCATACGCCTCCAAGGGCATGCAGTGCCCGTTGGGTGTCAGAGCGCACTCCACGAGAGGCATGGCCTCTTCGTGGGCCTGGTCAAGTGGGATTGCCTTGCAAGATATTTGTATATATCTAGAACTAGAGGTTCCCGCCCTGCAGGCCAGGCTGCTGTCGGTCTAAGTTTACCAGTATTATCTGACCTGATGCGTCAGCTCAGAATGCTGCGTCTACTGAGCACAGCTCAATGTTCGACAGTAAAAAAGTAGCAGCACGAGATGTGCCTGGGCAAACTGTGTAAGACCCACATTCCCCCATCAGTTCAGGCCGTACCCCGCCCTGTCTGTATGATGAAATTCGCGTCTCAGCGACGCTACCATATGTGGAAGAGTGCGGCTTCGCCCCTCCCTCTTCCTGGACTCCCTGTGAGTTCCCTGAGTGATTGTGCACTATATGTACCCCGGGCTTTCGCCCTTGGGTCTTTGGTGTCAGATCTCAGCATGCACGGCGTTTTGCATTGGGTCCCCTAGCGTAAGATATCTTACGCAGTACGAGAGACCTCTCGTAAGAGAACGTACTCGGTTACTAACGTAACCTCGGTTCTCTCTAGAAGAGGGAACGAGTACTGCGTATCTTGCCGTGCATGCACACGCTCTGGTTGCTTCGATGATGAAAAACCAGATAATAGCTGCCTGCGAGCGGTATTTATAGGCCTAGACCACGCCCATTTCGGCGGGACGTGACGCAGCGGGCGCGAAGTGCCCTGATTGGGTCTGGCGTCACGCCAGGCCTCGCTCGATAGGCTGCTGCAGTTGCCGCAGAGCAGCCAATAGGCGCGCGAGCTGTCTCGCCTATGTCTGCATGCTGCCGCAATGCGTTTTGCATTATTACAAAATTAAGGATAATTTTTGGCTTCAATATCTCGCGGAAAAAGGATTTTCCCCTAGCGTAAGATATCTTACGCAGTACTCGTTCCCTCTTCTAGAGAGAACCGAGGTTACGTTAGTAACCGAGTACGCTTTAACCTTGAGAGGTGTAATAGTAAAAATGTGCTAAACGTTTTCGAGAGGGGTAAACATGTAATGCTTTGCTATTTCATATGCAAAGATGTTAGCCAATCACAGCAGTGGGCGTTTACACTGAAGTTTCACAGCAGACACACCCCTTTAAACAAAGGGCTAAAGAGGGCTAAAATCAGGGTAGGAAAAATGCCTTTTTTTTCCTAAATTGAAAATTTTTGATGTAAAAATCATACTAACATTATAAGTGCACCCAAGGAAACATCACAAAATAATAAGATAACGCAGTTCATGACCCCTTTAAATTCCCACAAAACTGAACATGTTCATTCTCACATTTAGGCTCTATTGCTAATGCGTTTAGGGCTAAAGGTCGGGTTCGGATTAGGGGTAAGTTTAGATAAGGGTTTGGGTTAAATACTTAGAATACACTTCAGTTGTCCTCCATGAAAATGTTTTACTTATGTTTGGGGTCTGTGAGATCCCAGATATATATGTATATGTAATCATGTGTGTACTTTTACACAAATTTTGCAATTTATATAATACATTTTAACATGCTGATATTCTTTCATTGGTGAATACAATTTCAGATGTGCTCATACCAGTTATTTAATTAGATTTAGTTTTTCTGCAGTGTCTGTTTGACCCAGTCCCCATCGAAAGAAGAAAAAACAACAACTAGGGCTGTCGATGTAATTAACTAGTTATCAAAAAAATGATTACAGAAACGAGTGCAATATCACACGAGTGCTGTTTTTATCCAAAATAGCATAAGTGCAAATGTGATTTCAAACAGAAGTTAAATAATTTTTAGACACAACATTCTGTTTTTAAATATATATATATATATATATATATATATATATATATATATATAAAACCTTTAAAGCCAGAGCAGAACTGTTTTGCATCTGTTTTGTATCTTTAAGACTCAACTCTGAATTAATCCACTTTTAATTCAAATGTCCATTAATCTTTAATATTTGACCACTTCTTTACAATTGAAAGTATGCTGCTTCTTTTTTTCGGCTACCACCATTAATAGGCAAGTGTCAAAAGGTGATATCTTCCACATTCAGATTGATATAAACTCCCACCTTATAACAAAACAAACTTTAAACTAATTTCAATATATCTAATAACATAATAAACAAGACAACCATAACACAAATTACTGTTTGTCTTTTAACCTAAAACTTGGGTACCCCACATATAGACACAACATGGTGTCACCGGGTTCCAGAACACTGCACCGGCGCGGCATAGTCTGATGACGTCATAACCACTCGCCCTACCTGAGCTCGAGTTTGCCGAGGCAACTCCCAACAACCCGGTTACGCCAACATTAAAGGGACACTTCACCCATTTGCATTAAGCTTTGCATTGTTAGAAACCCAGTCATACTATTGAATGGTTGTGCAACACTCTCTCATTTTCCCCTGAGACGGGAGAAATCCGTTATTTACCTCTTACACTTCCTCCTACAATGACGCAAAAATCGTCATTTTGCGTCATTGTAGGAGGAAGTGTAAGAGGGGGGGATTTCTGTTGAGACTACAAGCACTTGTTCCTCATCTTTCCCAGGGGGCGGGACCCGCTCACGCTACAGACCTATTACAGATCAGTGGGTGGGACTTTACTCTCTGAAACTGAAAGCAATATCCTCCATCTTGTTTGAAGCTAAGCTAACAGGCGCTGTGGAGACAGATGTAAAGTTATGACAATAGCGGAGGAGAGTGCTCAATATGATATAGACTAGAGGAAGAGGATTTCGGAAGTCTGATGCTTGAATCAGGTGTTTGTGGCTACCTTTACAAGCCGCATTATAGCGAAGAGCAGCCGAGGCAGAAGACCTGCCTGCCGCGGACGAGGAGCCCGGACTGGCTCGGGTTAGGGCGGACTGGTGGCGCCGGTGATCTCACTATGCAACTACGAACCGCTACGAACACAGAGATAGAGTCCGTCTGTGGCAAAGATTTTCAACGATGACAATTTCTCCTGGACGAAATCTCTGAATCAGACGAGGACACGGACGTTTGTGTTGTGAACTAGTTTCCTAGTTTCGCACCGCATATGTTCTGACTGAACATCCAGGTACCATGCAATAATTCACCTTTTCGAAAGAAATACAAACGAGGAGTCATGCACTAATGAGTTCGCCAACTAACTAGACATTTTGTGTGAATGTGAAATGAATTTCAAGCTCTGGTGGTAGCTAGACTTGTAGACGGAAGAGTGATTTCTCTTATAGGCAGATATGCGCTTTCTGGATTAGTGGGAGTGGCTTGCGGAGCTGTGCAATGTGGTGCATTGTGGGAGTTGTTGTCTTTCATACAAATGCGTCCTGAAGTTATTTTTTGTCTTTTCTCGGTCACAAAGGCACCAAATTCAAAATTTATTTTACATTTCGACTACATATATGACCCACTTTAAATAAAAAACAATGTTCAAATGGGTGAAATGCCCCTTTAATACATAAAACAAACAAATAATGAGAATGAGTGATATGTCTGGAGGGAATAATTGAAGGGAAGTACGCGTGTGCACCCGCTTCTCCAATAGTGGCATTAACAGGTGAGAAAAATGTGTGTGTGTGTGATTATGTGCGCTAGTGCTGCTGCTTGCAGCAGTGAAGGTCACTTCTTCACACATGGAATGTCACTGAATTTGTAAAAAAAATTATGAATAAATAAAAAGCTGGTCAGTACTCTTAAATCAAATCGCGATATAGACTAGTGTCTGTGAATATTAAACCACATAAAGACTATTTAAATATGAATCCTGCATGTTCTGCGTGTCTCTGTGTGAATAATTGGCACAGACGCAGGTGTCATTTACCACACACTGAAGCACGCGTGACGCTCGCTGTGTTTTCAGTCTCTGTTGTCATATGAGGACATGAATGCATGAACTTCATCTCCAGAGCCACTTGCCTTGTGTTTGCTTGGTTTTATTGTATTTATATAATATTTGTATTTTTGTAATTTAATTTTTGCCATGAAAATAGCTTTAGATGCTGACATGGCATTAAATAAAACAATCTATTTATCTATTCAGAGCCGCTCTGAGAGTCACTTCACGAACATTTTACCGTTTCATCTGAGAAAAATGTTGTCACATCATAAACGCACAGAAACTCAAAGGTCTTCATTGCAACCTGTCAAAATAAATGTTCGGTTTAACTTTAGAAATTGTGACAGAAATATATTTCTGTCGTTCGTACAGTAGAATTTAGCTACGTCTCAATGTAAAAATAATACTAACACTAATAATAATACATTATTATTAAAACTTATTTTTTTGACAAAAATGTTTAATTGCGCAGAGATAAATTAAATTATGTGTGTCTTCATTTGATTGACAGAAAAATTCAAATACACAACGGAATTTCTGAAAATAAAAACTTTGTTTTTATGACTTTTTGTTTTTAATAAATTGTTGTTTTTATGAATTCAATTAATTATAAATGATTTTTGATTATTAACATAATTGGAATTTGGGAAAAAATTAAACGTATCCCATAGGGCCTTATAACATTTCCATGGCTAAAGTCTGATTATACTATACTTTACTTACACTTACAAAAATATAAAGAACACCAGTTTTTTTGTGCCTACTTGTAGGGCTGCAAAAAATAATACTTACAATGATATTTTTTCTTTACAGAAAACATTTAATTTTAGGGAAAAATGCAGGCGGGCTATAACTATAAATCATTAGAAAAGAAAAGTTACACTAGAGAAAATATATGGATTATACATGTCTAGTTTCAGTATTATTTATTCTTCAGACAATCCTCTTTAAACTCAAGTATCAGCCCTTTGAAAAGTTTTCCACATTTGTTTTTTGAACATTGAAAATGAGTGAAATTCAACAATTTGAACATGCAGTCACATTGGGATCCCCATATCTATGGGATTGAACCAAATAGGACCTTAAAAATGAAGATTTCAAAAGAAAACTTTGCTAAGAACCAGAATATAAAATCATATTGAGATAGCGTTAATATGTTTTGAGTTACAGGCATGCAAACTTTGGAAAGAATAGCCTTATATGCAACTGTGTTGACAGAAAAAAAACATTATTTGTTGTTCAGATATTCCTCTTTAAAATAAAATAAAAAGTATCAGCTGTAAGCAAAGTGACCCACATTTGACCCACAGTTTTTGGCCACTGAAAATGTGTTGACCAATTTACTCATTGAGCCGCATAAGATCTCCATATCTCTGGGATTGAACCATATTGAGCCTTTGAAATAAAGATACCAAAATAAAAGTTTAAGAAGCAAAATCTATAGATTAAGAGATCTTTAATACTTTTTTGAGTTATTATATATATATATAGGTGATCTTTAATACTTTTTTGGCAAAAAACACAATAATTCTCACAAGTCTCACACACCGTTTAGACTTTTTCAGTTTGCACTGTTTCCCTTAGTTTATTGTCATGGTCATTAATGGATTAGTAATTTAGTTCAGCCGTGTTCACCCGTTTTCACTAGTATTTAAGTTCCCTTTCGTTGTCCCTCCGAGTTACGTCGGATGACGACGAATGGGGTTTCGCTTAGAAAGCCTGTCATCTTCGAGTATATAAAACGAGCCAATGGCAATGAAATGCCATGGGTCTGCAGAATTTGCATAGCGTAACTCCGCCCCACCCTGGGGGTATATAAGGAAGTACGCTGGCAACATGCAGATATGTTTTCGCTTCGGAGCCAAGAGTTTTCTTCACTCCTACAAGCCATTCTGTATCATCTTCACTCTACGAGACAAGCGGCTCTTCAGTGTGTTGGTGTGACGGCGTGTTCCAGCGAGATCGCATTGCCTGCTGCTGATCTGTGCAGTGATCTGCCGACAGTGTGTTTCTCCCTGGGCGCTTCAGCACTCTGCTGAGCTTTTCCTCCCTCTAAAAGAGCTGCACGCGGCACGTCTTTTTCAAGACGGCTCGCCCGTGTATTTACTGGATGTGGGCGCGTGATTCATCTGCCTAACGGTCACGAGCGCTGTTTCGCGTGTTGGGCTTATTCACGCTCGGCAGCGCTCGCGGATGAGTCATGTTTTCTTTGCGGGAACGTGACCATCGCGATGTTTATAGATCGAGACTCAATGATCTCCGTGTGGGTAGAGTCCCCTCTGCCACACCCCAATCTATCTCTTCCTCGAGAGGGGATACTTTGGCTGGTGGCCAGGGTGATCTGAGGGTTACAGTGTGGCATAATACCGACGAGCACCGCTCCTTGGTGGTGTGGTTGAGGACTGTACCCTACAGTCTTTGACCCCCCCCAGAAGCAGACTGAGGCCTTCTGCACCGACGGTCATCCGTCCGTGCGGTCTCCTTAGTCTGCTTCCCGCAGAGGCCGCCTCCCTGCGGCCCCTCCCCTCGAGCCTTCACTGGCCCCGGGCAGGAGAGGGTTGTAGGAGGGCGGCACCGCCGTCTCCGCCCCTAAGCCGGCCAAACACCAGGCTAAGCAGCATTCTTGAGACGGGTGGCTTGCTCGGCGGTGTGGTTGAGGACTGCACCCAACAGTCTTCGACCCTCCCCTGAAGTGGACTGAGGCCTTCTGCACCAATGATCATCCTCCCGTGCGGTCTCCTTAGTCTACTTCCCGCCGAGGCCGCCTCCCTACGGCTCCTCCCCTCGAGCCTTCACCGGCCCCGGGCTGGAGGGGGATGCAGGAGGGCGGCACTGCCCGTCTCCGCCCCTTAGCTGGCCAAACACCAGGCTAAGCAGCACTTTCGAGACGGGCAGCTTGGAGTTAGGGCTCAGTTCTTCTCAGGAGTTGGTAGCAGGGCCAAGGGTCAGAATCTCATGTTTCAAGAACTGATCCCCCTTCCTCCGAGCCCCAAGAGGCTGTGGATGACAGTGCGCGCCGCTCACGGGCCTCGCCACTCTCGTCCCCCTCTGTCGCCAGACCCCTGCCAGAGCACGCCCCCGTGGGACGCTGGTCCTCCCCTGGCCTCCTTTGGCAGGGCGCAGCTAATGACCGTGCCCCCACACTGGGCCGCTATGCCACCCACGTCCGGGCCGGTCATTCCGCTTCGCTGCACCACCAGTGTACGTCTGGTTCGCTTGACACCGCTGGTACAGCTTTTGGGAGCTTTCCCAGACTGTCCGGTTGGGTCTTTCCCTCGGCAAGCCACCTTGCCACCCCTGGGGTTGAAATATTCCACCTGCGGCTGGACACCCCAGTGATTCTCCATATGCAGCCCCTCGGGGTCATATGTGTATTCCAAGTCCCCCCCTTCGGGCTGGGCATGATTGCATATTTCCACTGAGATATGCTTCCCAGTGTACCTTGGTATTCCTGTGTTAAGTAGGAGTCCTTCGTCCGTGCCAGTCTCACGACAGGGAGCTCAGACTTACGCAGGGCACTGGAAGACAGTCTAGAGGTGGCGTGATTTCACTGGGAACCCCATTCGTCGTCATCCGACGTAACTCGGAGTGACAACGAAAGGGAACGTCTCGGTTACGTGACACTTCCTGCCACTTCCGCTGTACCGCTGGGAAACGCCTGAGTTCAGTCTCGGCTCCTCAGCGAAGACATATCTGCATGTTGCCAGCGTACTTCCTTATATACCCCCAGGGTGGGGCGGAGTTACACTATGCAAATTCCGCAGACCCATGGCATTTCATTGCCATTGGCTCATTTTATATACTCGAAGATGACAGGCTTTCTAAGCGAAACCCCATTCGTCGTCATCCGACGTAACGTCTCCGTTCCCTACTCAGGGAACGAGGATTACATACGTAACCGAGACGTTCTCTCTGTTTCTGTTCAGTTGGTCTTGCCTCGCTTAACACTTTGTAGAAAATATCCTGTGTTCCTGTTTACCGGAGTTATTAAAATACTTCTGATTCTTCTTTATCGTCTTCGTGTTCCTGCTACAACCCGTGAATCTCAGTGCAAGACCTAGACAAAATATGCTTTGTTTTTTGAAGCATTTATTTTGATTGTTTAAAGTTCGTGTTTGTTTTTCTGTGCCCGACAACCATGGACCTGCCAGCGGTACAGCTGTTGTGGTTTTAACAGAAGGACAGATCACTCGAGGCACCTATTGAGGAATTTCTCAGAATCGCCAATGAAACATCATTCCCGGACGATTGCCTCTGTTTCTTTCTGCTTGTCAGCCTGAACACCGCTACCAGAGCGCAGCTGTTCGGGCAAGGGCCTCGAGTGAGCTTCATGGACTTTGTTCAGTGGGTGCTGGTGTCCTATAAATTGCCGCTCACCGTAGGACCCATCGACGATGACACCAGCTCCACTGATTATCCAGTGCCCAGCCAAAACCACTCCGACTGCAAGGATCGGCAGCATGAGCCCACCACAGGCCACGAGAGGGACTTCGCCGTGACATTCAAGCCAGCGCCAATGAGAGCGACTGAGCAGAACTTCACCATGGATCCTGAGCAACGCGGGTCTGATCTGGTGTGCGAGCCGACTGCGCCATCTGTCACCGAGGGAGTGCTAGTGGAATTGGAGGGTATGGAAGTGAGCCCCATCAACCCTCCTGCCACTGAGAGTGAGTTTGGCAAGCACATGGGAGAACTGTTTTGATTTTTGAGAGGTTAACTTTCTGCCCGTTTTGCTACCATCTGAATCTGTCGGTTGCGTCTCTAATTCAATGGTCCCGCTCAACCTCCCTCTCCCACCACCTCTCCAGAATGTTTTTGAGACTTTATTTTTTGGGGGATTTTACATCGCTCTCCAAGCCCCTCTCCAGTCGCCAGCCACGCCTGCCACCCAGTCATCGCTGCCTCCCATCAGCCCTTCAGTTTCACCTCAGCCTCCTCTTATTAACGTGGATCTACCTTGGGACTGCTGGGAGCCATCTAGGGTTGGGTACCGTTCACATTTTAACTGGTTCTTGTACCTGAAATTCGGTCCCGGTACCCAACGGTACCTTTTTTCGGTACTTTTGGCATGTTTACCTTAATAACTGTAATTTGTAGAAGTGTTTTTGACATTATGGCAGAGCTGCCTTGGGCGCTGTCTGCCATTGTCTGTGATGCTCGAATAATAATTAAAACAACCATTTTAATAATAAAAAAATAATTTCTCTGAAATGTTTTGTTTTCCACAAATTCTGTGTCAAAGACATAAAACATTAATTTAATTGATCTTTTATATGAAAAAAAAAAAAAAATTGTCAAATAACTGCGCTTTATACTGTTAAAATTACAGTATATACTTTATACTTTGTTGTAAAATTACAACAAACAAGAAAGAAGCATCACGCATGCTTCAGTGTGTGTGTGTGTGTGTGTGTGTGTGTGTGTGGTGTAAATGAAACCACGCGTCTGCGCCATTCATTCACACAGAGACACGCAGAACATGCAGGATTCGTATTTAAATAGTATCGCGCCCAGATGCGTACTCGGGTACCAAAATTTGGCACCGGTTTATTTAATGTGAATCGGTACTCTGTAGTACCGATGTAATTCGGTCGGTGCCATTAAAAGTACAGAGTTCGGTACTCAACCCTAGAGCCATCTCCTTCTGGGCATGAGGAGCCTGCGGCTCTGCCTCCATCTTCAGAGCACCCCACTCCCCCTCGACCCGTTGCCCTGGCTCCTATGTCTACGCTCCTTCCACTCTCGATGTCAGCAGTGACCATCGGGCATTCGGCCTCGCTGGGCTCCCTGGGGACATCGGCTCTGCCTGGGTCGGACATCGCCATGCCTCTGCTGCGGACTTGCGGGCCGTCCGCTGCTCCTCCACCCCTTCTTCTGCGGCTAGCTCCGCCCTCCCTCAGGCTCCACCTCCGCCCTCGGTCGCTCCAGCTCCACCTCTGCTCTCCGTATCCCTGCTTCCACCTCCTGATCGCCAAGGCCATCAGTGTCCCCTCGGTTCATCGGCTCTCTGGCTGTGCGATGGGCTCTTTCTCTGTTTTCGTCGCCTCTGGTCGTCCCCATGCTGGCGTCTGTTGCAACATCTCCATGGCTCCTCACTCCTGCGACACTGCCATGGGGTGCAGTCTCAGCTGTGGCCTGGATCAGTCACCATCTCCCTCTGTTCAAGGCCATTCACTGGATCACTCCTCGACCTAATCCACCCTGGACTATTCTGTTGAGCCCTCTCCTGGGTCCCTGTATTCCACCCAAGCCTCCTCCATCCATCTGCCGGTGCGGGGTAACACCTTGCAGGAGGGGACGTACTGTCTCACACACACACACACACACACACACACACACACACACACACACACACACACACACACACACACACACACAGAGAGAGTTTGTTTCTGCTACAGCCCATGACAGCAATTAATTAGATTAATTTTAATTGCTTGACAGCCCTATGAAACATAACATGAATGGATATGTCCCATTTTTAAAGTGTGCAAAACAGAATGAAAAAGCAAATAATTTCTGCTTAATGGATTTTGAGTTGGTTAAATGAGCTTGTTGGAATCGGAGGCAAAATAAGCGGTTAATAACAGGATCCCTCAACAGAACATGAAGGTTAAATAATGTGTATAGTTAGTTGAAATGTCACATTGTTGACATTGTTCTAATTACTCATTTTTGGCGTAGACTGTGCTGCTAATTCAGGGCCTACTTTGTGGATGATGACTCAATGCTGTTTAAAACATTTAGGGATTACAAGGCTTCTGGCTTTGTATTGCTGTACACTAGCCAGAATATGTTTGTGATACAATCCCAAGACTTTACTCGTATCAGTTTACCACAGCGTGTCTCTGCACACTTTGCCAAAGCACTCTCTGTATCACGTTTGCGCTCAAGGTATACCAGCATGAATATAAAAACAAACAGATAAGGAATAAAACCTTTTGTCCTTTAATCAGAAATCCAGTGACAAAAGCTAGTGCATCACAATACCACAAAGATTTGTTTCTCACTTTCAAAACCTTGTGCACCATGCTTTCTTTTCTGTAGGTTCTGTTTAGTTTAGTTTCTGTATGTTTTCAGCAGGAGAGCAGTTCTTGTATGAATGACTCTTAGATTCTCTGTGACAAACCACAGTCTATAGACACAACAGTTGCTGCTTCAATTGCTCTGTGTTCACACATTTTATCACACTGCCAAACGGCCTCATGCTGAAATCCTGAAATGCAGGTTTAATGGTTGCCATGTCAACAATGGATTTATGGTTTTTATTCCTGCCCCCAGGGGTGCCCGTCTCAAACAAAATAAAAATCACTTAAGAATAAGGATGAATATGTAACTAAGTGTGATAGTTGATGGATGCATGAAAGTAGGTGGAAGAACATTCTGCAGTAATTCACCTATAAATTAGACATTCATTAATTAATTAAAATTCATTTGTTATTTTAACCTTTTGATTTAGTTAGTTGCTTTAAATTAGACCTTAATTTATTTAACGAAATTCAGTATTGCTTTTAACCTTTTGATTATATCTGTACATGCAATGTTTAATAATGATATTGTTTTTCTTACTGAAATCAGGTGTGGAATGTTTCATGTCTGCTAGCAACATGTGTATTAGAAACACATCAGATTCCCATGGTCTCCATGTGGCAGCAGATTAAATATCAAATCAACCCATGCGTTGCCTCTCCTGTGGTGTGATGAAAGCCTCTCGTATTGTAGATATTTCCATGAATCCTCTCACACACAGCATCAATCCTAGTTCCTTTTTTTTTTTTACCTTCGTTACTTTTTTTCATACAAGTTTATCCACACAGTGAAGAAAATTTTACTTAAAGGTACAGGGCAGAATATTTCTCTCTTTTTTATATTAATGTCAACACTACCCAAAAAATCACTTTTGAAAACCTTATTGTCACTACAATAAGCTAAAAAAAAACTTAATTCAGAACTTTTATACAGTGCCTCTAAGTGGACATGCTGATGGAAAAAATATAAGATGGGAGGAAAAATATTTCAATGTTCCACAAAACTTTTGCATTAGCAAAAGCATTGACGTATAGTTTTTCCTCCGCCTGCTGAAGATTAAGAGATTGGAAGAAATATGAAGAGTTTAAAACATTTACACAGCAAGGTTAGTGTCCAAAGTGACTTGAATATTTTTGAAGCTTTCTATAGTGAGTGTTTTATATTTAATCTAACACTTACCTGGCTAGCCAGCTAAAACGGCTTCATGGTACAGTCCCCGGGTCTTTTTTTTATTTTTATTTTTTATCTGCCAAATCTAAATTTTAAAACGGAAACCCAACAAAGAAGGTCACCTGTTTATTATTTTAAGCGGTTTCCTGTTTTATACAAGTCACCATCACCTCTTCAGAAGGGATCTTCAAAGTCCAGCATAATGTACTCGCTCGCCTTTAAAAATACTCAGAGTACAAAATATATTGCATCAAATATTTACAGACTTATTGGATGTTTCTCTTTTACTGTGAGGTCTGCAGCAGTGTAGGAGACTCTTTCATCCACCAAGGGTCCTGACAGTGGCTGCTTTCATAAAGGGATGGCATAAGATAAGAGGAAGCGTTGACCAGCTTGCCTTCCCATGATAAATCTTTATCATTTTAGGTGATGGTCTGACCTCAGAGGCATGTGCCAGCAAGGGGTTCTCATTAATACAACTTTAAAACCTCCTGGCTCATTCTTCCTATTTTCTTGACGCCTATGACCTTTCTAGAATTGCTGTTATCAAACAGGGCCTGCCTTTGAGTCTGAAGAAATGAAAGGTTCTAGTGCCTTGAAAAATGACACATTCATACTCTTGTGCTGGTGTTATCACTGTCAGACTGAAAAGACAGTGAGAGATGGGTCTAGAAACGCACAGTGAAGCCCTCCGCACAATGTCAACCCAAGCGATCACACCCAGTTGGGATTGTAGGTTTTTGCTTATGAAAGATATGTTTAGATGAAACTCATGATGGTTTTATTCAAAGTGTTATATGGGTCGATGAATGTATGCTCAATGATGTTTTAATTTATTAAAAATTATAACTACTCTTTCTCTGCCGTTTATGACACAACGATTCCCCGCCATTGACATTGTTTTTCCGGCGATCTGTGTTTTCACTGTTATACGGTAAGGGCTATGTTACGGATCTTCTGGAATAGTGTACAGCATCTCCGGATTCAAAAACAAGTGAATAAAAATATCTGCATAAACCAGAAGGATAGAAGTTGTTTATGCACATGTAAGCTAATGTGATACCAAACATTCAACAGCTTATAAATCAAAATGACCTAACGTTAAAGAGAAAAAATGTCAAACCCACAAAGAGGTATAGGACTGTGCAAGAGTTGCAATGCTGTGCAATGCTGGTGCTGGCTGGCAACTTATGAATAAAATGCTGGAGGGGAAATAGTTAAAAATGGAATTGAATTAAAAACACTTGAATTAATTTCTTGTATGATGAACATGTTTTAAATTTCTGAATTTATTTAGCTTTTTTATACATGGTCAAAAATGTGATACAATTATTGAAAAAGAAAAGCTTATTAGTTGGCATAATATTTTATTATTATTTCTTAGAAAAAACAAAAACAGTTTTGTTCAAATATCATAAAAAAAAAAAAAAAATGTCTGCCAAAAAGTGCCAAATCAAAGTGATGTTGTGCAATTAGATCTTCATGACTGTGTGTTAATGTCTATAAGGCTTTAAGGTATGATAATTAGATTTTTTTTTTTTTTTTTTGACATGGCAAAGTTAGTTTAGGGTGTTTAATGTCATGTGGTGTGTGTCTCCCTTCTTTTATTTTTTAGTTCTTAGTATTCTTCAGACACTTTATCTGTATATGTGATGGAGTCAGATTCACTTCTTTCAAAGGCAGCTGCGTGGCATCCCTGTCCAAAACACACATCAGATACAGCTGCATAATTAATTCTGCTGCAGGTTTCGTAGATGAAAGGTCAGGCAAAGTGAATATTTCTCATGTCAGTTCATATTTTGCTATGATGTTTGATGTGTAGAGAGTTGAATCTTTTGATTTCTGGCCATCATTTTGAGTCATTTTCAAAGACTATCTATCTTCTCTACTTTTCTCAAAATGGCTCTAAACGGCACTCATCGTTTCTAGGGTATTTGACACCATTTGATCATCTATTTTCTGTCATCTGTGTGGTCCATATGTCTTCACGTGCCACAGAAACCCACTTTATGTGTGATGATAGAATTAGAAGAAAATTGTGTAGGTTACAGTATTGGGCTGAAAACTCAGATTTAGTTCAGTTCATTGTAAAATTGGGAAATATGGGATAAGCCTGCTCCATTACTAGACGATCTGGTAGATACAAGATATCTATATCCTATTTCTAAATCACATTTTCTTCAATATAATTCAGTATACTTGAGAGGATGGAATCAAATGCATACAACTTCATTTTTGCTTTCATAAATAGAGAGGTTTACTTGAGCAATAGATGCAGGATTGCATTATTGTATGTGCATGTTTTTTACCCATGTGATTGGTTTTGGTGCAGTTTATTCTTTTTTATTTTTGGTCAATTCATTTCCTCTTCTTGTGCATTCACAGCAATCTTCATAGTAATTAAAGGGTAACTAAACCCCTGGTCAGAGCCTGACTCCACCCACTGTCAATATTTGAAAAATGCTAGAAAAGCGGGCAGACCCCAGCGGAGATAGAGGGGACGAACCGTGAGCGGGGGGGGGCGTGCACCTGAGACCTGCTGTCAGACTCTAAAATGGAGTTTGCTCACAGAGTCGAAAGACGACGTAAAGTGCATCTGATGAGTTTTATCAGAGCCCGTCATTCTCTGGTTTTATCGAGTTGATGTCAATAGCGCGCGCTCTCTATAGGCATATTCATATTTTGCCGCTATGTGAAAAAATCCAGCAAAATGCGCCGACGCGTTTGTCGACCCCAGAGGATTAACTTTAGCCTAACCATAAATTGTGATTAAAATATATATGATCACTCACATCAAGACGCCGCTGCGGTGGTGGAGTCCATGCAGAATCAGCAGCATTTTGCACTGTCGCTTTTCAGCGCGAGCTGTGTGGAGGAGAAGCCCATTTCCACCTCTATTGCGTTGGAGAAGCAATCCCGCGAAAATGCAGGTTTCACACTCACGGTCTTCCAGGCCAAGTGCATGCAAACACTGGCGCCTATTTTCCAAGTCTGCTGGAAAGCTATGCAGTCCAGCAGTGCTGTTGCAACCAGCAACACTACACCTACGTACCCTCCTGACCACTGTACACAGATAAATCTACGCTAGCTCATACCAAGGGCGTGGTGAGCTCGTACCAGGGGCGTGGTAGAGCTGGAACCTGCTTACGTCACCTGCCACCTTTTACGTCACTTGCCACCGCAACATCCAATAGGAAAATTAAACTGCAGTAGCCACCGTTCAACCTTAAGAGGGCAGCACTCAGACGTTTTTACACCATATATTGTAAAATTAAAACACTTTATACCCAAATGTCAAAAAAGTTACTCGAATCAATGAACAGCACTAATAAAGCCTCATTCTTACAGATCATTAAATAAAAAAAGTGGGTTTAGGGTTTAGTTACCCTTTAAAACTAATCTTATTTATATAACAGACCTACAAAATGTTGCTGAAGTTATATATAGTAGCCCCAATTTGTTTTTGTTTTTTTTTTTTTTTTTACTATGCTTAAATGTGCTGTGCATGCATTATATAACAACATATCAAACCAAGTGGAATTTGTTTAGTAGATTTTAAAGATCTTTAGAGATGCAGTAGCTCAAAGAAGACTTTTGAAGCAAAATATTTTACAAAAAAATTGCTGGGTTTTATATTTAAACCAACTGATGCATTGCTCAATTTACAAAAAGTATTTTTACACTTTCTGGTTATCAGATGTTGGTGGGATCATGTGCATGGTTAATGTGATGATTAACCTGTGGTTACTCTGTTAGAACACCGGTGTGAACTTGATAGACAGTCTAAAGAGAGTCAAATTGCAGACTGCAGAAAATGTGGAACTGAACAGATTGTTCTGTTTATTCTAACTTTACACCTGTCATGCATTCCATATGGTCCATTTCTCATATTAGACAGCTACAAATAGGATTTTTTCCCCATGACTTCTGGCAATCAGTAGGGAAGTGCATACATTCAATTTAAATTATAGATTGCTTCATGAACTGTCCAATATCTGCATGCATTTTAAACAGTTTATATTTAAAAATCAATATATACAGATGCACCATGTTTTGCATACACAATGAAATTACCTGGTAGCTTATCATTTGTACTTGATTAGAAAGTGTTTAAGCATTTGTTCACTACTTTTTATATATATAAACTGACAATATATCCAGTGAACACATCTTATTATTTTTAAAAAATCTGATTATTTTGCTGCTGTTATTTAAGAATATATATTTTAAGAAAATATGCATTTTGTATGTTGTCTAAATGCACTTTGAGTTCATGAAATCATTGTAAAGTCAACATCTTGAGGCTATAAAATGTGAACTGTATGAAACGTTTTCAATTTATGCAAATAATTCTTTTCATTATGATTATGATTCATTATGATTCAGTAAATTATTAGCGGGCACGGACATGGCTCCACTGCCCATGGTGTGATCTGTGTTTATTAATGAACTCTATAATGGTCAATAATTGGTACCAAATGTTAGGACCTTAGTATGGAGTAAGCCCGTTGGCATTTAAAAGGGACTGATGTAACTGTATTTAGCGCTTTAAAGTCTTGAAGCAGAAAATTTGCCAAATGGTTTAAGCCCATGAGTGTTTGGGTTAATTGGTTGACCCAATCCTTCTCAATTAAATTTTTTAAAAAACTTTGTTTCCTTTAGTGTGTAAAAGTGCATATCTATTACAGATTGCACCTCCAGAGGGATTGTACTTGCTAATTGATGGAAAGAGTAGTTTCTGCTCGAAGAAAGATGCAAACTTAGTTAGAAGAGAAGGGTCAAATAATTTGCTGCAATTGACATGCAGTGGCAGCTAACTTGATGCGGTGTGACTTATTCCCAATTAACCTCTGAGTTTTCTTGACGGTGTACCAGTGAGAATTGCATGAAAGTTCTGTGGTAGCTCCTGTTGTACTATTTTAGATTGTGTTGTTCTTCAGTGATTGTAAGAATAGCCTGCCGTATGTTTGAGTACGATTTTAGCCCCATGTGAAGGTGAGGCTAGAAATTTTAAATAGTTTTACACTACATGCGAGGTGTCACAATTCCACATTTTTTCTGTGATAATTACAGCATTCACTAGTTAGAAACATTAAACACTACAGAAAGATGATCATGTCAGTTTTAATATCAGATATGGTTTGTGCAAACATAAGTCACACCGCTATATCATATTCTACTCGAAATTGATGTGTTTCTCATATTCTCTTCAGGGATATTATCACCCTGAAAGCCACATTTTAATTTATTCCAAAGAACTCCGTCAGCCCAGTTTTATTGTTCAATTACTCTAGTTAATTTAACCCTCTGTGCTGTTGTCAGTGTGAATACAGCTGTGTGAACATCTGGTGGCACTAATGGCATAATTGGTCTTGGAGTATGACTTGTGTATCTCATCCAGAGGTCTCACTGAAAATTGTGCTTAATTGTGTTAATTCAGACAAGTCACAGGATAATTAGGCAGAATCACTAATGTAATTATTAGGGCCCAAGCCCTGAAAGGGCGAAGGCCCTATTGTTTCCGGTAGGATTATTTGCCATATGAATCTGGTTTTAATCGGCTGGAAATGACAAAGCCAATGTTCACATTTTCGGCACAGAACGCATTCACACTTTTTTTCTGAAGGTCTAGGGTATTCATTCCCAGCGATGTGGACTTCAAACTTGTGAATTGTGTTTGAATCAGATCCCACTACCTCAACCACTACCAATGTGCAGCATCCACCTGGATGTTGCGGCGGCAGCAATAGTGCACCAGAACGCCCACCACACACCAGCTTATTGGTGAAGAGGAGACAGAGTGATGAAGCCATTCAGTGTATGGGGATGATTAGGAGGCCATGATGATGGACAGAGGCCAGTGGGAAAATTTGGCCAGGATGCCGGGGTTAAACCCCCTACTCTTTTTACGAAGGACACCCTGGGATTTTTAATGACCACAGAGAATCAGGACCTCATTTAATGTCTCATGCGAAGGACGGTGCTTTTTGACAGTAAAGTGTCCCCATCACTATACAGGGACATTAGGAACCACACAGACCACAGGGTGAGCGCCCCCTGTTGGCCTCACTAACACCAGCATCTGGTTGTCCCGGAAGGTCTCCCATCCATATACTGACCAGGCTCCACCCTGCTTAGCTTCAGTGGGCAACCAGTCTTGGGCTACAGGGTGATTGTACATTCTGACTGAGCGTGTGAGCGTGTATTTATCCGAGTCTTTACAGCGCAGTGAGCGGACTATTCCTATTGATATCAATGGATGTGCAGCATATTTTATGCACTTTAAACTTTAGTTTGTAGGTGCCTATCTCCCTCTGGCTTGGCTGAGAGCACTCTATTTCTCTCTCTCTCTCTCTCTCTCTCTCTCTCTCTCTCTCTCTCTCTCTCTCTCTCTCTCTCTCTCTATATATATATATATATATATATATATATATATATATATATATATTATGTCAACATTTCTGAGTTTGTTTGGAATTATTTAGCCTTTGAGACTAAACAAAAGCCACTGAGGGCAGTTTCCTTCAGTAGAGGGCAATGTGTCAATGTGTGTCTTCCAAATCATTCATATATAAATCATTCATTCCAGGATGGATGGATGGACGGACGGACGGACGGACAAACGGATGGATAGATAGATGGATGTACATTTTCTGTTGAGGTCAAAATTGTCAAAATTTGTGAGGTAACAGTTTGTAAGTCACTTCATCAGGGTTTTCAAACTGGTGGACTCCCAGTGAGCCACAAAGATGTTTTAGGGGACCGTGAAAAACTTAAGCGAGAAAAAAGTATGTTTACGATTGTCAAAAGTAAATGCGTGCAGTCAGACGACCATTAAGAATTTTATTTAATGTATTATGTTGCAGTTCCTTATGAAGTCATTGTCTATTGTTACACTAAAAACTGCAGGGTTAAAAAATAACCCAACCTTATCCACACCGCTGGGTCACTATTGGACAGAAAACACGCTGGGTTGGTTTGATCCAAGTGCTGGGTTTTACCAATTAACCCATATTTCTGGGTCATTCATTTGAATGTGGGTGAAATTAACCCTCTTGCTGGGTTAAGTCTTACTCATGTGCTTATTTCGTGTCTCATTGCCTTAATACATTTAGTAACAAATATTTGTTATATTACGGATGTAAAATAACTATTGTCTCTGTAATACAATAAACCAGAGAGGCCACTATATATGTGATTTCAATCTTATTTAATTGTTTTTTTCTTTACATTTTTTATATATTTCTTTAATTTCTTTATTTATATATATTTTTGTATACAATTATACAATTTATACTCATTCTAAGGTAATAAAAACATAACTGCATTTCACTGACTTGTCTGTCAACAGACCCTCCTAAATATTACACAATGCACCTTTAAAAGTCATTAACCAACTCATTTTAACTCTTATACTATTACGATTTCATTTATTAAGATGTGTTGATTTATTAAGAGCAGCAACAAACATTTAAAATGTGACTAAATATCACGTGGGCCTGAAACAACTGTTGTCCTCAAATTTGACAGAGGATGACTCTTCGATTAATTTGATACACGGCATGCTGGAGAAACTCCCAGGCGGGGAGACACTGCTTCGTTTATTTAACATCAAAAACAAAAGAAATGCTTTGAAACAAAGATCAACAGCCTCCAGCAAAGCCTCGATCTTGATGGCGTGGCCTGGAACAATAGCATAGGTCTGACTTGTCCCCATCATCTCATTCCTGAGGCACAGAATGTGGAGCAATGCTCCAGTCATCTCATTTTGGAAATATATTAAGCTATGTTGGTCCCCACCTGTTGATTACACACAATCACTTAGTGTTGCAATATAACTGACATGCAAGTTAAGCTTTTTTTGTGGAAGTATAAAAATAAAAAAGTGTGTGTGTGTATGTATGTGTGTGTGTATATATATATATATATATATATATATATATATATATATATATATATATATAAAAAATATATATATATAAAAAAATATATTTATATATATATATATATATATATATTTATATATATATATATATATATATATTTATATATATATATATATATATATATATATATATATATATATATATATATATATTTTAATAATAATAATAATAATAATAATAATAATAATAATATATATATATATTTGGTAATGTTTGCAATATATATATATATATTGCAAACATTACCAAATATGACCAAATGTGAAAAACAAACAAAATGTCTATTTACATTCAGTATTTGCAAACTGAATTATAGTAATAGTACTTTGGACTAATTTTATCAACATTCAAACTATCAAGCCCTTGAAAGCATTTTTTTATTCAATTTTCTGGGCAAAAACGATCCTGGTTCCGACAACTGTTCCGGCTGGAACTTACCCCAGTCGCTTCTTCTGATGAGTATTTCTAAAATATGCCAGCAGACTTTCCACACACAACTCACTAGCTACATTAGCCTAGACTAATTTCCTGCAGATTTTACGTGCGAGCCCTGTGAGGGACTAAAACATACTGCACTTGTATGGATTTCATTTAAAACGCTTTCCTCACTTTTAACCCTTTAGAACCTGAAGCTAAAATTGGTGTTTTTCACATAATTTGATTTTTTTTACTGTAAAATTCTAAAGGTGTCATCTTTTTCAGAAAAAGATAAGCTTTCAACAAATTACAGTTATTGACCATTATTGTGTGTGGTGAGATTGTAAATAGAATTTAAATAGACAAAAATAAAAAAAACGAGAATAAATTTACTGATTTTTATTTAGAAAAAAACAGAAAAAATCATGAACGAAAGAAACTAATACTTTAAAGTTGAAAAATGAACTATAATACATATATACAAGTCTTTTTGTGACATTGGGATGCACAGTTTTCATTTAGGACACTTTTTTTCATTCACGCACACATAAAAATGCACGCATTCATAGGCACGCGCAAATACACATGCACTCACTACATGCTTAGATGCGTGAAAGAGTAAAGGCCATCCGCCTCCCAAATTTCATTAAAAATCATCCCAATCCCCTCTTCTGCTGTCTAACACATCTTTCGCCATGTATTTGTTCGTTTCTTTTATTATTTTATGCAATCCAAAACACTCTAAGGCCGGCTACACACTGGCTGCGTGGCGTAAGCGTCTCAGCTGCGTGGCGTGTCCGTTTTTATTTCGGCTCCCATGTTAACAGGTTAGAGCTTGCACACTGCCTGCGTGACACGCGCGTCTCAGGCGCGGCTCGAGCCGCGCGGAAAACGCGTGCCTGCTAGAAATAGAACCGACGCCTATTTTTCACGCGACACGCAAGCGTCTTGGAAGCGTTTCCAGGCAAAATTGAATAGGAAAAGATGTTTATATGACATTTTGACACGAATACATATTAATAAATGTCATTTTGATGTTTGAAAGTGTCTAGGGTTTGACATAAATGCAAATATAAATGCAATTTAAAAAAATATTATCAATTTTCAAATACTGCACCTGTCAATACAGAACGAAATATTCTATAGTCTATATTGCCGTCAACACTGCCGACGTTGTCTTTGCTGCTATATATTTATGTTTAACATGAAATATAGGCCTTCCACAATTCTCTCCCCATGTCACCAATATGTCACCTAGCAGCAGCAGCGCCGCGTCAGACACGCTTCTGGTGTGCAAAGACACAGAAAACGCGACGCAGCCGCCACGCATCTGACATGCTTCAGAAACGCCACGCTCACGCCACGCAGCCAGTGTGTAGCCGGCCTAACCTGCCGCGCGTCGTTTCTCTCTGTTCAAATCCTTCCATCCCGCGCTGATGTCATTTGCAGACGGGCATTAGACATTACCGTAATAAGCCGTATATTGGCGAAAAGCGCATGATGTCTACTTCCAGGAACTATTTGAATTATATTGATAGTGCAAACGGTTGAAGAGTTACAGTGAAATGAAAACAGCTTGGTTGGCTGTGTCGTCGACGACACGTCCGGTTTTAAAGGGTTAAATGCATAACTTTTCACAATGAATACGATAATTACGTGATGAATTCACAATTTAAACTGCATATTTCAAAAAGGCTGCTGATATAGAAGGTTTACAACTAAGGATTTAACGATGCGGCATTTTGTCAAAAAATTGAATCGACTAGCTATGGCTATTTAATGTTCCACAGAATAAATACGTTACTCCTCACACTTCCATATCAACGACTGTATGTTGAACTGTGAAGTTAGCTTGCTGTTACCACAACTTGTTAAAAATATAGGTAAACATTCATATTAACTTACCATAAAACTGCCCGCTCCGAGTGGCATGCTCCTCGAGTCAGAAGTGAAGAATCCAGAAAGTTCCGAAAAGAATGAAAAGGTAATAAACCAGTTGCTGGGTCAAAATAACCCAACCAGCTGTTTATTTGTGAATGACACCCTTACAACTCATTTGACCCAGCATGAGCAACCCAAGAATGTGTTTACAGTACCCCAAACAACCCAGCATTTTGACCCAGCACAATCAACCCAACAATTTGTTTTCAGAAACAACCCAGCATTTTTTTGAGTGTAAGTAATGTTATCATATTATCCTCAGTTTAACTCAAGATTTTTTTTCCCCCTGCATTAGGTAAATGTTAATTTTTGCCCCTGCTGTCATGAGTTTTAACATGTAAATGTAGTGGTGTTTTAGAGAACAAGTCAATACAAATTGATCAATGACTCAGACTCTGCCCCATTGATGATACTGAGATTTGTGAAATTGTGATTGCTTACGTACATATGAACTTTGACAGTTCCCACTTTCACATTCTTGTATTGTCTTACCAGGAAACAATACAAACAAACAACCCTTCAGTTCCTTGAAACAGTGGTCAGTACAAGGCGCCACTTTGCTTTTGTTTTTCCAGGCACACACCGATGGCCATTACGAATCACAACAGCACCTATGAGAGACTTAATTTCCCTGGGCAGCCCCGGCCATCCTCCACCACAAACAATGGCAGCAGTGCAGTCACATCATGTTGACTTAGTGAGGAATCTGTCCCCCTCATCCACAACGTTCCTCAGGCACAAAGAAAATGAAAAGGACAGGGGGAGGTCCACAGGGAAATAGCACATTATTTCTGAATTTGCTGTTAACCTCGTGTTGTCGTTAGCAAGACATACTCTTCTTTGGAAATAGGGGCTCAGGGATGATTCTGCCATCAAAGGCTTTTGTTCGTTGTGCATGTTCCTACTTAGTAAACAGGTACAAGGAGCTCCTCGTTATATCCCTCTGAGACTCCATTAAAGACTCTCTGAGCGTCCTCACGCACCCTCTGGTTCACTGCTAACTACATTTTGGCGTCAATTGACACATGCTGGAGAAGATATTGATTTATTCATGCACACCAAAAATGATCTCAGTTTTTTGTTCTGGGTAGTGACTAAAATTTTGGAATATTTACATTCAGACAGCATCAGGATTTAAGACAAGAAAGAAGCAGCAGTGGCACGAAATCAATTAAGTGGGCTGCCAGGTAATAAATTAATTTCCAAGGGACAGTGCTAATATGTCTAATCCCCATGCGTCTAATTGTTTTACTCATGCTATGCAAATATAAAATGGCAAAAAAGGAATTATGGTTTTCTGTGACTTCTGGACACCATCTTTCTGAAAGATAATGAAAGAAAATAATTAGATTTTAATCACTCGCTCTATGTGCGCATCTGTCTTTGTGTACTTGTGTATCTGCTCTGGAAATAAGTCAATAAATTAATTAAATAAGTTGGTACATTTCAAAATCATACTGCAGCAGAGATTTCCAGATGAGTTTTTATGCACTCTACAAATTCTAGAATAACTTACAAGTGTATTGACTTTTTAAATTAAATTTACACTCACCTGCCACTTTATTAGGTACACCTTTCTAGTACCAGGTTGGACCCCCTTTTTTTCCTCCATAACTGTCTTAATTCTTCGTGGCATAGATTCAGCAAGGTGCTGGAAACATTCCTCAGAGATTTTGGTCCATATTGACATGATAGCATCACACAGTTGCTGCAGATTTGTCGGCTGCACATTCATGATGCAAAACTCCCGTTCCACCACATCTGAAAGGTGCGTTATTGGATTGGGTGACTGTTTGAGTATAGTGAACTCATTTAAATGTTCAAGAAACCAGTGTGAGATGATTTGAGCCTTGTGACATGGTTAGTGCTCCTGCTGGAAGTAGCCACCAGAAGATGAGTACACTGTGGTCATAAAGGGATGGACACGGTCAGCAACAATATGCAGGTAGGCCGTGACGTTTAAACAATTGGTACCAGAGTACTGTATGTGAGCGAAGTGAAATGAGGACATTTAACCCATTTAGCTAACATGATACAGATAGATCACTCAAATCATAAAAATGTGAAGGTTATGATGATGGCGATGGACATGAGCGGGAGGTTATATCTTAAGGAATTTGTTTGTACCTTTTAGATAGGCTACTGAATATGATTGGGTGTTTCATTTAATAGACCTATATATTATGAACAGAACTTTTGCGAGATTTCAAAGCATACTTATAAATACTTTAGCTGCAATTTCCTCAGGGAGTGAAGATGGAGCGGTGTTTTTGATATCAGTGAGCGAGGAGTGGTAAATGGTGAACCTGGAGCGGAGCTGGAGTGGAGTGATTATTGAAAGCTTGGAGCGCAGAGGGGAAATTGTTGCCGCTCTACTCCGCTCACATACTCTGATTGATACTAAGGGGTCCGAAGTGTGCCAAGAAAATATCCCCCACGCCATTAGACCACCAGCTGCCTGAACCATTGATGGAAGGCAGGATGGATCCATGCTTGAATGTGAATGCTTGTCCATCTGAATGTCGCTGCAGAAATTGAGACTCATCAGACCAGGCAAAGTTTTTACAATCTTCTATTGCCCAATTTTTGTGAGCCCGTGTGAATTGTAGCCTCAGTTTGCTGTTCTTAGCTGAAAGGAATGACATCCGGTGTGATCTTCTGCTGCTGTAGCCCATCTGCTTCAAAGATCGACATGTTCTGTTCTGTCCTGTACAGTGGTTATTTGAGCTACGGTTCCCTTTCTATCAGCTGGAACCAGTCTGGCCATTCTCCTCTGACCTTTTAGCCTGGGTTTCCCCATGCTGCCTTGCGCGCAGCGCAATTTTATTCACGCTGCTAGGCAGCCTGGACACCATGGACCAGATTTTCCCCTCAAAAAGGGAACCAATCACAGAACGGGGAGGGAGCAGCAAGACGATGACGACGTCTATGCGACACACCGAAGCAGCTTGTTTATATCTATGGATCCAACATGGCAGCAGACGCGAAGTTACCTTTCAATGCAGCCTTAGACAGTGTTCTAAGTAGTTTAGAACGCAAGTTTATTTCGTCTTCTTCCTCGTCGAATTTCTGTCGCTCTACATACGTCATCTGGTATAATTGAAATGATTGGCTATGAGCTACGTACAGGCGCATTTGATAGACATTCGTAGCGCCCAATAAACGGCTCTGGGCATTCGTAAACCACGCCTCAAATACGAGAAAATGAACATGTGGTTCCCAGACCACATCTCAATGAGAAGAGGTCTGACATTAGTCAGGCTACTGACCTTTGGCATCAACAAGGCATTTTTACCCACAGAACTGCCGCTCACTGGTTATTTTCTCTTTTTCAGACCATTCTCTGTAAACCTTAGAGATGGCTGTGCGTGTAAATCCCAGTAGATCAGCAGTTTCTGAAATACTCAGACCAGCCCATCTGGCATCAACCACCATGTCACGTTCAAAGTCACTTAAATCACCTTTCTTCCCTATTCTGATGCTCAGTTTGCACTTAAGCAGATTGTCTGGACCATGTCTACGTGCCTAAATACATTGAGTTGCTGTCATGTGACTGGCTGATTAGATATTTGCGTTAACGAGCAGTTGAACAGGTGTACTTAATAAAGTGCCTTGTTAGTGTATAGGACGTTTTTGCAGTACAATTTGATGTCAAGGAAGACTTTTGAGGCACATAAGTCATAAACATCTACAATAGAGTTATAAATAATGGTAGTGTTTGTTACATCAATGTTCCAACTAATAATGATCCTAATGAAATGTGCTCGAGCAGTTACTGTCATATGGATATATTATGCAAACACTACTTCTCATGAGCATATGCATGTATGTTTAAGTTCAACCAATGGAGCACATCCCCAGCACATCCAATATTTTACTTGCAACCACACTTGCTGTACCAATTTGCTTCATGCATTTAAGTCATCTTTTCTGAGATGGACTATAGTCTTTTTTTCTACAGTAATTTTTGTCATGCTAAAAACACTGATATAAAATAAAAATGTACTGTAATTTCTATGTACCACTGCTTTCCTGCCAGTATAGTAATTACTATACTGGTAATTGCTATACTGGCAGGAAAAATGGTTAAATTGCTCAGAAAGTGTCCATTAATTAAGACTACATTCAACAAATTAGCTTTAGTTGTTCTTGTTTGATTGTTGTATTTTATAAGTTGTCAGGGCACCAAGAAAGTCAAATAATTTAATTTGACTTCAGTTATGAGATCCTTATCAGCAGCTAGTTTCCGTATTTTAGCTGAACTTTTAATGGGATGACAAAATTATTCACACATGTTTTTTTGAGCCTGCATTGCACTTGCTCAAATTATTATTTGTTTACTGTAGTTGATAGATAAACAGCTGCAATTTGTTTGTTCATGTCCTTAATCTTCAAAAAAAAAAAAAAAAAAAAACTATTTAATTAAAATGTCACATTTTGGCTTATTCTAAAAGCAATCTTGGTAACAAAAGCCGGATAATTACTTGTCAAATATTGCCGGGCTCTATTATTTACATGTATCAGTACCAGCCTGTTGCGAAACTGTTGAAAAAGCGGCAAGAGACGGAGGATCTTTTACCTTTCCACCTACCACATCTGAAGTGCAGAGAGTACTACTTCATTGAAGAGGTGGAGATGCTTGAATACCGGAATTATTGGACCACGCACAGGAAGAAGATGGCCACTCAGATGGGAGATGGCTTTGATGGAACCAGCTGCTGGCTTTCCTTTGGCCCAGATCTCCTTGTGCAGTTCTCCTGCCTCCTGACAAGGAGACTTTCTACCTTTTGACTAGCACTTTCAGCTGGCACTGTTATCAGCTTAAGACTGGAATTTTTAACCTCTCAAGAGCTGAGTACAGCAGGTAACTCTCTACCTATCTTTTAATCTCCCTCTTTCCCCATCTCTCTCTCACATGTATATATATATATATATATATATATATATATATATATATATATATGCTCTCTTTGCCCCACCAACCAATTTAGGAGAGTCCTTGAAGCTCAGGAATGGAAAGAACTGCACTCTTCCCCTTTCAAGGCAGCCTGACGCATTAGTCTAGTTTCAAGGCACTCAATTTGAGGTTCCACACTATGCCCTTCTATCTGCATGTTTGATTTGCTCTCTGCTGCCTCCAGATCTCTGAAGTGATATCTCACACCTCACATTTACTGTGACATAGATTAGCCATTTCTTTGTCATTTCTGGGGTACAGTAGGCATCTAAATTTCATCTCTATGACTCTTGCAGGCTGTTTGCACATTTTTACTAAAGAGAAATTATGCATAATGTTGATTACCTATGTTGAGTCCCTTCATTTTTTCAATATAATGTTGAGTCTCTTCATTTTTTTTTTTACACTTTCACGCAGGTCACTACAGTGGGCAGCTATTCAAAAAGCATTTTATTGCACATACATGGGTTTTAATGGCAAAGTTGTACATCAACCTCTACAGTGGACCCTAGTGCATCTTCCTATACATTGCAAACAAGTGGCAAGCCATTGTAAGTGGATTTTTTTTTTTCTCTTTCTCCAAAAAAAGATGGCCAAGATCCAGTCAGAAATGTTGCTCTGGAATATCCATCCATTCCTTGTATCATAGGAGACTCTTGCAGGTTAAAAAAATAATAATAATAACATCTAAGTAGTATCTAAGGATATCATTGTTAAATTTTGGATTGGGAGGAAATTCTGGTTAATCATCTGTCCACTAAATTGGACATCATGCATCAATAACTATATTTCAGCTACAATTCATACTATTACTGTGAATGCTGTTCTTGCAAATACTTCATCTGCAGTAACTTTTTTTGGCTGTAAATACATGTATTTGTGTTATTAGAATGTAATTCGCAGTTACATCAAAAAAGTAATGTGATTATGTAATGTATGTTACATGTAATGCATTACTTTACTCATTACGTCAGAAAAGGAATCTGGTTATGTAATGCATGTTACTTGTAATGCTTTACTCGTTACATCAAAAAGTAATCCGATTACGTAATACACGTTACCTGTAATGCATTACTTGTTACATCAAAAAGTAATCTGATTACATTATGCATGTTACTTGTAAAGCTTTACTCCCAAAACTACTCTACTCTACATTTCAGATGAGATTGAAAACACCTGATCTCTAGCTTTTCCACAGCCTGACTCTGAAAACATCAATAGATCAGTGTAGATGAGGAGAGCTACAGTAGAAATGTGTCAATTTTGAACATTATCAGAATTATCAGCTAATAAGGGTAAATCAATGTACCCTGGTAGACTCAAGGGAACGTGAGCATTTTCTACATAGAGTTGGGTTTCCACATAGTTGTACCTTCACCGGCTACAGACATCTTTGATGGAATTACGTCCTCATGTTCTGATGTCAAAGACATGCAACGTTAAACTTGTATGAAGTTATTCATCTGCTGGTGGAACTGAAACAAACTCAATTGCTTTTGCAATAACTGAAGCTGTATTATAGTTTTTGTATATTTTATAGTTTTCACATTACTTTTTATCATTTTATTAATTGGTTTGTTAAATACACTTAACCTTACACTTATGTTTACAGCATAAGCATTGCTGTATTATGTTTAATACAGTATCTCTTAAGTTAAAACCATAAACGCATGCTGTCCACTGGGGACATCTGAAAATCTCTTTGAAAAATGTGTTTAAAAAAAAGTTCAGGCCTAAGAGCAATAAAAACACATAGGAAAAATAGTTTTGACTGAGGTTGTCACGGCATATTTTACAGCACAGACTTGTGCTTGTTATAGGGCCTTGTTCTTTGTTTGAGGGTAAAGTTATTTGGATTTGTTACCGATTTGACCTGCTCTAGAGCAGTTTTATTTAACATAAACAGAAATGCTTTGCATTACATGCGGAGAAGATACTTTGAGTCTCTCCCAGATGTTTTTTTTTTTTTTTTTGGAGACCTCCTTTTTGAACCAGGTTTTGACTTATTTTTGGCATTTTTGCCTCTATTGTAGGACAGTAGATATTTCACAGGAAACAATGTGGGAGAGAAAGATGAGGGTGAGATTGGAAAGTACCTCGAGCCTAACTCGGTTTGTCGGAAGCGCAACCTTGCCATGTGTCAAAGCACTTTTGCATTGTATTAATAATACTTTATTATTAACATGTTATATTAAACTTTGAATATATATTATTTTATAAGAGGCTCAATGGGTAGAATTGTTTCCTCACAGCAAGAAGGTCCCCGGTTCGATTCAAGGACCCAGGAGGCTTTTCTATGTGGAGTTTACATGTTCTTCCTGTATTGCAGTGGGGATGCTTCGGTTTCCCCACAATCTAAAAACATGCACAGACCATCCAGGGTGTTTCCCTGACTTTGTCCCAAGAGACTGGGTTAGGCTCCAGCATCCCCACAACCCTACAAAGGATACATGATTTGAAAATAGATCGATTTAAAGGTACCGCTTTGTTCAAGAGTTAATATGTACAGTATTATGTATTATGTATTATCGCGAATGTATTAGTTGGTGTTCAAAGAATGGGCCACAGGTGTCAGCCAAAAATTTTACTAAACAATGTTTGTTTAGAGCATGTAAACAAGGAAGTTTCGTCTCCTCCCTTCTTGGTATCCCAGTACATAGATTGTGCCAAATTTACTGGGCCTGTATCTGTCTCAGTTTGATATGGCTGCGGTCCAGTTGGATGGCCAATTTTAATGAATCACTTGAGAATCTTCTACCATTTGATTTAACTGGGCAAAAATTTTCTGCTCCAGCAGCCGAACCACATTTCACACAAATCATAGAGATCAAATATGTCAAGTTGCTGCACTGAGTCTTATGGAAAACAGGTCATACCTATTATAATGGGGAAGGAGTCAAATTGCTGCACTGGTATCTAGACAGGAGCAGGTTTCTTTGTGTAAAAAGCTCATTTGGTGGACTTGTTCATTGGGTCAGTAGCTTGAGGTTATAGAATGTATTCATTCTGACTTTCCCTGTCACCTGCAAAGTGGGGGCTGGAAGGGAGAGGGTGCATTTTATAAAGCTCTATTTTACGCTCAACCCCGCACCTGCTCTATTGCCTGGTATTGACTCCCGGAATTAACATATTAATTGTTTACCCGCATCCTCATGTTGGTTTTATGAGCGTTGCCAGAGAGACGAGCGGGCTGTGAGCATGCACGCAAGCATATGCACACTCATTGACGCTTGTTTGGGTGGGTAATCAGAGCAGCTTTGGAACTTTACAAGAAGTCATTAGCAGTCAAGACTATTGTGCAGACGTTCTGATTTCAAAGGTGCTCCACAACAGCTTGTGTGGTGAGGACTGATTGAACCAGAGCACTTGAAAGGGGAAGAGAGACGTCAGGTTCGCCGCATCCTGTCGCGGCCCATCTGCCTCCTCCTCTGCTCCCACAGCCAGCCTCCTTTGTAAGGAAGGAGGGTTTTGAACATCAAAGCTGAGGCTCGCTACCTAGGAGACGGAAACAATTAGTGAGGGATTTGGTGAAAGGTACGCGGCGGAGTTCAGAGACGCTAAACTAAAGATGGGCCGAACTGATATATCTTCCTGATATATCTGATGAAACTGTGTTGCACCCCTCAGCCAACATTGGGCTATATAATTACGCTTAAATCCCAAGTACAGCTAGCGTTTTCACGAATCCCTGCTTACGCCTCCCATAGATAACAACATATCTTGATTAAGATCTAATTATCCTGTATCCAGTGGGGATTTTAAATTAGTGTTTTAAACATGGCACCGCCCCGGAATTAAGTGGTGACACCGGTGCATTGGTCCGAATCTGGTGACTGATGCCGTAGGTATATGAATTTCTCATTATCTTTTATATATTAGGGTATCCCCAGAGCTACAGTGCTGAAGGCCATGGCAACCTTCAAGGGAAACAGCTTGTTATAGAGTCCCCTTGGGCTGTTATAGTTCTGTTGAATGATTTAAGAGGAAATTTATAGGGGTTCTTTGTGTTCTCTGTGTGTGTTTATTTATTTATTTCTTACCTCTGTCTCCGGCAATTAGTCTCATTTCCATGTTCATGTTTAAGTCAAAGGGCATCTTCACATTATGTCGTAGTCTGCGATATTAATACACAAATTAATAAAAGAATGTGTTTAGCTTTTAAGTTGGTTCTTTTATGTGGTAAATGCACATTAAGTGCATGCGTTACAGCTTCCCTGTTTACACTTTCTTCTTTTCATGTTTAACATACCATTTATCTTGTGGCTGTAAGAACCAGCACTTCGGAGATAACAACTGATATGTGGATTGCGCAAGAAAGAAAAGCATCCACATTATTAATTTTAGGGGGAAATGAGGAGCGCAGATTAGAGATGGAACTGAATAATTAAATCTAATTATGTGACAAAATGAAATAATAGAGAAGAGAGCAATAAATGCAACACTCCTCCCACTAAATCATAGAGCATTTTATTCATGTGATATAATTTATTGCCCTTGATTCCTTAAAGCTTTTCAAAGGATATTAAGTGCAACGCAAGAGACTGTGTTCAAGCCGACAGATTTCAGCAGGAAAGTATCAAGGAGTGCATTAGACAGGATTAGAATCCTCAATCACTCACTGGACGGCAATTTAATATAAGGAATGTCAGCATCCTCCCCTCCTCTAGTACTATTAAACAAGCTTGTCTATCCCTTTCAATTAGCCGGTGAAAGACTAGCCCTGCCCCCTCCCCCGAGATCTGCTAAATGTGTTTATGACAACACAGCAGCACTAAAACTATAGGAAGAAGAATACATTACCCTGTCTCTGTGTGTGAAGGCTTTCCCTGGCGTCCTACGTTACACACATTTATCACTAATTCTTAAGACAAGGGAAACATAGGCTACAAAAAAGATTATATAAATTCAGAGGTATTTTATTACAGTATGTTAATTTTTCTTCACTGTCATTCAGGAACACCATCAGATATGTCAGATATTATAAATATTGACAAATCTAGCACGTTAGTCAATTAGTGAATGAATTAAGGCTGCATGATATAATCACTGAGCCTGTATGGTGTGAGTGATAATTAGTGTTGATGAGTAATAATGTTAAAATTCATTAAATGAAGACCATATAAAATAGCTGTTTATATGTAGTGTTTTTTAATGCGATTATTAATGAATATTTGTGTTGAGATCCTTCTAGTGATCATTTCAGGTTAATTTACAAGGCATGCTTTGCCTCATGTCTCGGAAATAAGTGCTGCATTATAGGGCTATTCAGTGTGATTTTTAACAATTTCTGTTGCAATCTTTTCCAAGAAATAATATAAGAGAGGCTTGAGGTGTTAGGGGTCATTCTCTCATGATGTGCAACCTTGGTGAGTCAAGCAACAAAGAGAGCATTGAGACCTTTGGGGGGGGGGACGGGGACGTGCAGACAGATCAATCTGGAGACAAGCCGAGTGACTAGGTCAGAGTGAGGCCACTTCAAAGGGTGTGAATGCACACCACTAGCAGGGACGCAGAGGGTTAGAGACCCTGACGAGAGGATTCAGTCATTCCGAGGCTGATGTGGAAAGCACTAAGCAGAGCTATCAGCTCTGAACAATGTCACATCATGACCTCCTTTAAAGGCATGATGATGTTTCATAACCTCCATCAGTCCTGGCAACGTCACTCACTCACTCACTCACTCACTCACTCACTCACTCACTCACTCACTCACTCACTCACTCACTCACTCCGTATTCCATGTGTTAAATGTGTTTGACAAGATAGCAGCACTAAAACTATAGGAAGAGGATTACATTACCCTGTGAAAATTATATGCAGATGGTTCAGCTTGATTGGACTGACCAGCTTAATTTGAAATGTAAATGCCTTATTTATTTATTTATTTAATTTTGTTACTTACAGTAATTGTTCATCTTAAATTTCCAAGGTACAAGTACAGTAAGTTGCAGTCTAAATCCACCTGGAAATATGAGGGGGTGCTTTTCCTTGATTTGAATGGGCATGACACTCATGCCCACTGATGCAAATGAAGTGAGGCAATTTATACACACAACACTGGTAAATGACAATGATAATATGAAAGTTAATTTGCTACTGATGTCCAGTAAATTTGAGCAGGTGTCTTAATATGCAGCATGTGTTTACTCTGGCAATATATTAGATGATTTGTGTGACATTTATGGGGTGGTAGTGAGGCTCAGAGGAGTCATTGTGATCTGCCTAGTGGGTTTGCATTCCCAAAATATCCATTTGGGGCTTGTTTTACACTATTTGGGATTTTACAGCCCATCACCCAGAAATTTTCTCATCTGTGAGCATTAACTGCCTTACATACATTAGCAATAAAATCCCTAACAAATGTGCCGAGGGACTGACGACTGCATGTGTTGGCATAAAATATTCTGAACTTTACCTCTGTCTGGGAATTGTGATGTCTACTGCTAGTAATCTATATGGCAGCTCTCAGGTTTATACAAATATGTTTCGCTGTATGTGCATTACACTGAAGAGATTTGAAGTAGCCTTGCAGCCCTTTTTAAAAGAGCAATTCATATATGTGTGTGTGTGTGTGTGTGTGTGTGTGTGTGTGTGCGCAATTCCTCCTCCCTCCACATTCATGAAAGTAATAAATGCATTTTGTGTAAGAAGAGTACAATGGAGTGGACAAACTAGAGATTCTTTATTTTTTGGAAAGTGTTTCCCTCTAATCTTCCCAACAATGTCAATTTAACCTGTTTTTCTGCATCTATGGATTTCTACGCCAATGTGTCCGACTGACAGAGGGCTAATTTAGCCCCAACGAATGGCCCACCTATCTCTTATTTAGAATTTATAGTTTGAAGCCTCTGTGCTGCAATGCTGCCCTCCAGTGTATACACCCACCAACCCCCTCCATCCACACGGCCTCTTTAGGACTAACCATCCCAAAACCTTCCTTTTGTTAAGATGTCAAATGAGCATCTATTTAAAGTATTTTCCTCTCAAGCATTTGCTTAGACCTAAGGGCATGTGATTTATTTATTTATTTATTTATTTATTTCATGCATTCCACAAGCGTTTGTGAGCAAACATAATCTAAAATGCTGCGTGCACAGCCCCGGCATCGACAGAGCAGATGTATAATGTATGTGTGTTGGCACCTGACTCAGCATGCCAATGATTTTTGTTGCCTTGGATATGTGACTGGCACCGATCCAAATCTACACCTTCCCTACAAGTCCTCAAAGTGTATTTATATAGTTTTCATGCTTGGCAGGAGCTTTTCCTCACCGCCGGCTTGTAGCGGTCCCAAGGTGGAACGTGATTATGATTGCATGAGACATTATTGCCTTGTTTTGCGATGGCCATTATAAGGATCTCAGGGGACAGCGTACATTGACTCACCAGGATCTATACATCGCTATCTACAGGGTCAGACACTCAGGCGGCAATCAAGCTGAGTAGTTGAAGTGCAACACGTCTTGTTTGTTCCTAGCTCCTTTTGGCTGTTGTCAGGCTCTTTCAGATTGCAATGCTATTTAGTTGCCCATTGTTGACAGTTTAAGTTGGAGCTCCACTTATTTGCTATCACTGTTACCACTTACATGGACAAGTGCCTTTGTTGTTTTGTAAAATCTCAATAATAAGGATGACAAGTTGTAGTTATTTGTGAGAAATGTTGCAAGAGCAACAGAGACAAAATACAATACGATTTACCTCCGTCGTCCCTGATGACGAAACCCGTGTGTCCGTGACAACAACAGATATGAACCTTTCTCCTACAGAACCCGTTGAGCTCGATCGATAAGCCAACCTTTAAGGCAGAATGTGCAATTTAGCCATGTTTCTGACATGTCCCTTGGCACCCTAATGTTGCTTTCATCTATAGACATATGTTTATATCCCGAACATCTTTTAAACTTCACCATTTAGCCTTGCTGACTCCTGGCAAAGTTTATGGAGGATGAGCCTTGCTTCTGTCTCGCACTGTAAACGCCAGTGTAAATACACCCCCACATTTCTCACGGCTGGCGAGCAGAAGCTGTAAAATGCTCAGACGGATAGAGCAATATTCAATTCCTCCCTTGAGTTAGAGGGCAAACTTCTTGGAGGGGCATCCTCCCTTTGACGCGGCTTTGGAAATAAACTCGAGTGAAATAAAACCTCATCAGCGGTCGCATCAGCGACTCCTTCCCTTTTATCACCAGAGCTCAGATGAAGAACAATTAACAGCTCACCACGAGTCCGAGAACTGAATCACCCTGTAAGCATGCACACACACACCCTGGCCAGCACTAATGCATCTCCCATTGTGCACACTTCTATAAATTACCAGTGGTACGAGTAGGCAGATACAAATAAAGGTGATTTAGCTCAAAGAGATGCTGAGGGATGGCTCTCATTAGCCCGGAGAGGAAACGCAAGTCCGGACCTAACGGAGAGAAATTCTTGCCCATTAGCGCAATGGCAGCGTGTGTATTGATAGGTTTTTAATAAGATGCTGCTTTAATGGTTATCATGACTGAGTGGGTTTATGGTAATGGGGATGGGCAGCAGAAAGGGGGGCACGGGACGGTTCAAATGACTTTTTAGTCAGATCCGAAGAGGTCCACGTCGGTGAGCAAATGCCCCCTGTGAAGGGTGAAATGAAATAAGTAGCGTGATGATAAAGACTTCCTCTGTAATAACTGAGTGGCTTCAATGAGGATGGAAGTGATGAATTGGTGGAATGGACAGCACTCGTGTGTGGGTTTCTTCATTTCCTCCCATTAATCTGAGAGACTCATTTTCCATAGCACCCATTTTAACCCTACAATACTCTTGCCTGGAGATGTTCTAATTGTATTATTAGCTGCAAGTTAAGTAAATGAAGACGATTTAATCAGCCCTCTTTTTTCCCTCTATCTCTCCCTTGTGTCCCTGAGATCTTTCTATTAACAGAATTGTTAAGGGATCAATTTAGGCTTTTTTAAATAGGCTGACAACTCTATTGTCTCAATGACAAAGATACTGAAGATTAACCTTGTAAGAACAAACTTTGCAGCTGTAGTTCAGATGCCTTGCAAAGTATTTTCTATAATTAACAGGAAAGGCTTAAGATGTGTCGATGATCGCCTTGTGTGCATACTGTATGCATATAAATATTTAAATTAACGAATGCTGCTGATTTATAATGTGAATTACTTGGGGTTCATAGTGAGCAAAATAGAGCACTCTTCAGTGATGACAGGTACTCGCATAGTCTCCAAGGTTCACATAGTAAACACAGTGCAGCGCTTCCTGGTTCTACGTCAGAGCGCCGGCTCATTATTGGCTAACTCCTGCGTCAGCATCACACGCATGTGTCGTGGTGCTCACGTGAACGGCGTCGGCCAATAATGAGCCGGCGTTCTGATGTAGAACCTGGAAGCGCTTCTCTGTGTTTAAACTATGTGAACAGCATAGAAGTATTCTTGTCGCTTCATTAAATTAAGGTTGAACCCCTGTAGTCACATGGACTATTTTAACAATGTCTTTACTACCGGTCTGGGCCTTGAAAGTTGGAGTGACTGCCTATTGGTGGTTCAGAAACCTCTCGGATTTCATCAAAAATATCTTGATCTGTGTTCCGAAGATGAACGGAGGTCTTACGGGCTTGGAATGACATGAGGGTGAGTAATTAATGGAAAATTAAGGGGGGGTATTTTATGTATTTTATTCTTATAAGAGCCATAAAAAAGAATCAGGCAGTGGTAAAACATGCTGTAATAAAATATGTGTGATTAATAAGGTTATGTTCACTCCACAACTGAATGTGGCCCAGATTTAATTATATCTCAAAACAAATGAAAGCTATTGTTGCAAACTGATGTTCAGTGAAGGCCAGCATGAAATTACACATCAATTAATAATGAGGTTACAAAATTATAGTATAGGCATTCTATGGACCTATTGTGGGAACCGCTGCTACACTAATGATAATAAAGCACAATTTCAGGTTAGAATGATGTATAAAGGCATATGAACACTAAGGTTGCATTGGTTCCACATTTACACAGTATTAAATCATGCGTTTCGTTTTGATTTCATCGTGAGAAAAAAACAAAACAGATTTGGTCCACATTAAGCTGCAGTGTGAATGCGATGAAAATAGTCATTATACATAGCTAATTTTAAATGTCTGTCAATTATGAAATATGTTTTTTAGAACAACGAGGTGTAGTTACAACCTCTACCAGCAGGGGCATGTTTTTTTCATTCAAATGCATAGAAGAAGAAATGGTGCTCTATTTGCTTTTATGTTTTTTTTTTTTTTTTTTTTTTTTACTTTCAGGCCATTTCTTTTTAGTTGAACAACGAAGTGTAATTTCAATGTGTACTACTGGAGGCAGAATGAAATTAGCCTTGCAGAACAAGGTAAATACATTTTCTGAATAGGATTGTTCAGTCAGAAACGAAAGAAGCCTCAATGCCTGCTTCACTTCTGAAAATAATCATTTTCATATATGGTCACATATATTGCTGACTTGTACATTTCTCCCTAGAAAGCATGGGATTTGTAAGAATCATTAATGAATGCACTTTCATCATAATGATCCTAATGAAAAAGGCAACCTGCACCAGGTAATCACCTCACTTTATGGATGAGGGCTCCTTTTCTTTCACAAAAATCCAACTTTATTTTGACAAGTGCTGGGAAGAGCCAGGAACTTCTGTAGCATACCAATGCCGAGATCTATCATGACCTGACCGCAAGAACCTTCAGAGACGACCCAAGTCTCATGCAGGAGAGATTTTATTAATGGTGTCTTTTCCCACCTGGGCTTTGAACCTCTATTTGTTATCAAACAAATGGGAAGTGAAAATGAACGTGAGGAGCCCAGAGACTCCATGTGGAAAAGAGTGGGAAATGAGTTCCAGTTGTACACCATTCACATGCTGTAGCTCTTGACATAGAGCTGCATTTTAAGCAGGCCGTCATTCGTAATCTACCTCATTCTCATCTACATAGAACCGGTGGAGGTAATATTGCGTTCCTCATTTTCTCGACACAGGGCTTGTTTTGGCTGAATTCATGAACAGCACATGCAAAACAGCTCGATAGTGTTCAGCAGTCAATGGGCAGGCTAAATATTGATCTACTACTCTTTTTTTTTTTTTTTTCATTTCATGTTGATTACAGAAAATACCTAGAGCGATAGCAGGGTCTCTTTTCTTGGCCTCATTGTTATGCCAAGTTTCTGTTTGATCCGAGTAGCGATAGGCTAAAGGCATTTTAAACCATGCAGATTAGGTTTGGATGAATGAAGTGTATCTGACCTAGATGGACTGCACTTGGCCTCTTTCGTTGCTGAAATTATATTCTTTTGTACCTTTTTTAGCAGGTCTATAAGTATATTCTCGAAAGCCATCCACTTTTTTGTGCAAACCACCTAATTGCAGGCAATTCTGCCAAATCCACAAAAGAAGCGATAGCATTCTTTTATTTTCAATCTGCTATATATAAGCGCATAATCCTATCACATCAGAAAGCTTACTTTCATTTACTGTAAAAGTGCACGCCTGTCAGCACTACACACACTGAGAAAGTCGAGTCCAAAATGAGGCAAACCAATCAGTTGAGAAATCTTTCTTTCTTTCTCTCCTCTCACTCTCTCTCACTTTCTCTCTTTCTATCAGACGTGGACGACTGATAACCAACCCCCCACTCACCCTCCACTCCTGTGTGTCTGCACTGTGGCGATAAGCAAATCAATATCCTGTCACTTCTCATTTTTACCCTCCCAATTCTGCTTTCTGCACCCTGCACAAGGTGACAAGGCCTGCTCCGTGGTCTGGCGGAGCAATCTCTGAACTTTTTTGCTGGAATATTCACCATCTCGTGGTACCAGACTGTGTTATGACTCCGCTGGGCAAAAGCGCTGGATGGAGTTGTAGTGGAATGTGTGAATCACATGATCTCAGTTAGCTTACACAGCGCTGCTGGAGGAGATGTGTTCAGTCAAGCAGCACCATCTCTACTTCCCCAACGTGTTCTTTATCTGTACATAGTCTGTCCATGACAAAAAGATACAACAGGAATGAAGTCATGTATACTTTTGTGGTGCCAGAATTGTCAGACGTTAGATGAGTGTGATCGCATTAAAGGGACTGTTCCATCAGAAAATAAAATGCGGTCGTCATTTACTTACCCACATGTCCTTCCAACTTCTCATGCCCTTTGTTCTAGTTACAGACACTGACTTTAAAACTTTAAAACTGAATACATTTGATTCAAATCTGATCAAATTGGCTCAAATAAAGCAATATTTGGTGCAGTTTATCGCAATGCTTTTAACAATTCTGAAAAGATTCCAAAATCTTTGCAAGGCATAATTTAATTGTTTTTTGATTTGTGATTTTGATTCCACATCTAATGCTAAGACGTGGAAATTTGGCTTGATCAGTTATATTTATATATCCAGATTGGGCGTATTTTAGAATCACTCATTTTGATTCAATTGAATTCTCTGTCCAAATAAGATTGTCTACCGAATAATTGCAGTGTGGCTTAGACTGTATAGGCTCTTAATATGTCTATTTTTACAACAGATTGTTCTGGTTCTCAAATCTGATTGGCCTAGAGCCTTTTCCAGCCATGCAATATTGACCAGTATCTCCACCGTAACTCATTTTTATCACTCCGCTTGCAGCATTTCTCACAGCGAGTGTCATGGCGGACAAGCAAACCACCATCATTTTACAAATACTACTGTTGTAGTTTTAAGAGTTTTTTTAGACCTCAAATATTCGACTTATACATAAACATAGTGCCTATTCGACTATTTGTTTATACGTTTTTGGAGATGTGAAATCAAATATATACAGACCTTATTCGGGGGGTGTTTAATAAACTGGTAAACTTTATATCCATAAAACAACTCTCATAAACTGTAATAAAGTGTGTGCTCTCCTTTTCATTATTGCCGTGACCAGTATCGCTCCGGAGAATCTAAGCTGGATCATGAACAGTTGGTACTGATCCATCCTTGAGTAACAACTTTTTAGCAAAACCTGTGCTTTGTATTGACCCTCATTCACAGAGCAGGCCGGTGTAAAATGATTTTGCGCAGACATAAATTGAGGTATGGGGGTGCATCCCTTCAAGAACAAAACTAAGATATTGAGACTGCTCTGATGTCGGGAGTACATGAAGACTGTTATGTTCACTCTTACTGTACATCCAACAACAAAACACCTGAGTTGCTTACGCTACATTCTTGTTACTACAGCTGCTCCGGCCTGGAGAAAATGGCAGACAGTGTACACCTCCCTCAGGGCAGGGTCTATCCTAATATGTCTGAGTTCATCAGCTGTTGTGGGCAGGGCCTGTACAAAGTGACGTCACTTTGCCCAGAATCTGTGAACGGCTTGTTCCGAGACACTGCATATGATTTATGGGGATAAAAAAAAAAAAAAAAGAGTTGGGGGATTTTCATTAGTGGTTGTGTACTCACACTGCCAACACACATTTATGTTCAAACACCATGTAAAAGTGAATTTTGCATAATATCTCCCCTTTAAAAGGTATCATATTTAATCAGGCAGAAACAATCATTTAGTGTTTTGTCTTTTCCTTTGTTATATATTTTGTGTATTATGATTTTCACTCTCTAAATCATTCATGTCTAAAACGTAGAAATTTGGCTTATATTGACAGAAAAATTAAGGATCAGTAATATTTATATTTCCAGATTGATTTAAGAATCACTTGTTGTAAATTTAATTCTGTCCAACTAAAGACTGTCTGCCAAATAATTGCAGCAAATGCACTGTCAAACTCAGCATGAAACTGGTGTGGCTTAGACACATAGGCTCTTGAATGACAGAGAGCTGTGATGCAACTTCTCTGTAACATTTAGTTTCATGTTGCACATAATGTAGTCACATAATCATTAGTAATAAAACGCTGTGTTCTTCATCATGACCAGATGTGAATTGCTCTTTCATAATGTCATGACTGGAAGTGATCCTTTTTTTAACATTTCCCTCTGTTTGAACAGCCATTCTTAATATTATTCATTTTATGGATTATGAAACATTGTCATCAGAGTGAACACCGTAGATTGTGATGCCATGAACAATCTACAGGAATCTTCATTTTGCCCTTTTCTCTGCTTTTAAAGTCATTACATACCCCAGAATAGTACCTACCTCAGATCAGTTTGTATAGAGCATATTATTATTTTATTTTATTTTGAACTGCATTGCCCTGAGGTTATTCCTCATGGCACATCTAATATGATATATCACAATTTAGTAATGATTTTAATATGACATGTATTCCAGTATTGTCAGTACGACTTTGCATATGCAAGCAGAAAATACATATAGAAACACAATGGCACCATACAATACAAATCTATATGAGAACAATACATTTATGCATACAATTTAAGACCACTGTTTTGGTGACCACTATTTCCCCCCTTGTTTTTTCAGTAAAAAAAAAAAAAAACTTTTTATAAAAACTAATAGGATGTCATTCCAAGGAAGGTAAAAAATCACAGATGTTTTATTTATATATATGCATGTATGTATGTCTGTGTTTTTTTTTTTTTTTTTTTAACCTTCCTTGGAATGACATCCTATTATATATATATATATATATATATATATATATTTTTTTTTTAAATACACATACATATTTATTAGGGGTGGCATGGTACATGAAAAAACATCCGAACCGTTCGGTTCGCTTGTCTCGGTTCGGTGCGTGTGTGCGTCGCACGGTTTGACGCATGCGCAATGTAGCCTCGTGCCCGTGCTAATACAATGCTAAATCATAACTCAGATGTATGTAGAATAGCGTTATGATGTCCAGCAATCGATTTAAATAGTACACTGGGTTTACTTAGACATTTAATGAGATCTACTCCACGTCCACTTGTTGTTTTTTCATGTGAATAAATACATAGATCGACTGATTCACGTATGCACTTTAATGGTACAGTGGCAGAACTTTTGCCAAGCGTGTCATAGGTTCTGAGTTCTAATCCGCACTCGTATATATATTTTCTTTTTTCATCAAAAACCGATTATGTTTATCAGTGGTTGTATATCAAGCAGGGACAGATTTGTGTGAATTTTGTTTTGTGATTTCACTGGAACGAATAGACAGTCTCCTCAACGGATTGAAGCACGCGTCCGAGTGAAGACTGTGCGGTGTGTGCGCGAGCCACAAGAGAACACTGTATCAGCGCCACTGATCGCAGCGCAACGAGCTCTTTGATCACTTGATTTAAAAAAAAACACATTTCAGCACTAGATTGCTTTTTATTTTACAAACGAACGAAACGGATAATTACCTGGAGATGTTTTATTTATTTGTATTGGTACATCCGTGCCGTGAGATATCGACCCTGGTACATGTCCCACCCGCAAATTACGCCTATGACACGAGACACGAGGAGAAATTGACAAACAACTGTCCTACACAGACCACGTTGCTCTCACTACAGATGGATGGACCTCCAGGGCCACTGAAAGTTTCCTCAAAGTGACCACTCACTCACTATATTACTTCGAAATGGGAAATGAGAAGCTGCATTTTGCAAACACGCCCCACACTGTAAAAAATTTGTAACACTCCCAAATCAAAAATTTCAATTGACCGATAACATCTAAATTTTTCAATTGGCCCAAGTGAAATTCTGTAAATTCTAAAATTAAATGTACAGATTTTCACTTGGGCCAATTGAAAAATGTAGATGTTATCGGTCAATTGAAATTTTTGATTTGGGAGTGTTACAAATTTTTTACAGTGCATTTATGAAATAAATAAATAAATAATTAGATAATTAAGCTATATATCATATGCTGAAGTATATTTTTGGAGTGTTAAAGATTAAAAGAAAAAATAACAACAAGAACCGTACAGAACCTAAAACCGTGATACGAACCGAACCGTGGGTTTTGTGAACCGTGCCACCCCTAATATACTGTATATATATTATATTTATTATATTTATTATAAAGCCAATGTCATACAATAAAAAGTCGCTGATGCTGAAGCTATTTGAGCTCAGTCCCATCGCGGATTTTTCAAATGTAGTTGAAAGACAAACTGCTGCAACCTATTTCTTGGTATTTGCTTGTCGAAATTGCTAGCCAATTTTCATAATACATTTCACACAATTCTACATTTATACCTTTTATTATATTATTACTTATTATATTTTTATATTATTATTAGTAATAATTAAAAAATAATTATTAAAATAATTAAAAAATATATAGGCTATTATTAGTTGTAGTTTTATTATACTTTATTATATTATTATTTAGACCTTTATTATATTATTACATTTATACAATTATTTAACTCTGCTGGCCATTGAGAGGACACTGGTCAAGTCACTGGAAAAGATGCCTAGTTGGTACAACAGGGTCACAGAGCATTTTCTTGAAAAGGAACGTCGAATTTATGTATAAATAAATGGAATTTTTTTATGATGTAGGCCGAAAATGAGCTTCCCCTCTTTGAAATACTCCTCTCTGATACACACACACACACACACATATATATAAATTTAAATTAAAATTTAAATATACGAGCTTGATAAAAATTATCATTCTAGAAGAAAATTTCAGATGGCACTTAGAGGCTTTTGCATCTGAACTCTTTATATATATATATATATATATATATATATATATATATATATATATATATATATGTATGTATGTATGTATGTATGTGTATATATATGTATGTGTATATATATATGTGTATATATATATATATATATATATATATATATATATATATATATATATATATATATATATATATATATATGTGTGTGTGTGTATATATATATATGTATGTTTGTATATGTTTATATGTAAAAGGGAAAAAAGCCGTAGGTATGAGCTATTTTTGTATGTGTGTGTATATAGTGTATTTAAATGTATTATTATAACTTTAAAGTTGCATTAAATTAAGTTCTTTATTTTTTTATTTATCTACTTATTTTATTTGATTTTGTTTCATATAAATTACATCAATAGTTGCTTTGCAGGAACTTATTAAGCATTAAGACTCCCCATAGTCAAACCTACAAGACAGAACTGGTGTTTTTTAACCTGTGTCAAAGTCAGATTATGCCTCTTATTGGCGGCTATGGCCTGCCCTAATCAGAATTTAACAGAGCAAACACAGAGACTACTTGGATATCAACTGAACAAATGAAAAAAGATTGGAAGCATCCAACTGAAGGATCACCATTTTTTTTTCTTGTTTTTCTTTTTTCTTGTGTGGCATTGATAACATTGTTACGGCTTCACAAGAACATTAAGATAAGTCTGGCCTCTTACCCAGAGCGCCTTCACTAACACAGATAGAGAAAGCTTGTTTCTCTCAGGAGAAGTCCATAGATCAGAGCCAATACATGAACGTTAAGCATGTCAATAGAGAGCGTCCACAGCTGAGCCCAGTTAATACAAAGAATGATGGAGTACTATCCTGAAGATTTCTCTTATTTGTTTGTATCGATCATTTAATTTTCTCTTTGCGATACGTGTACACATTACCTTGCCCATGCCCTGGAAAAGCCAGTGAATAAATATTTACAAAGGCTCTTTTGATTTAAAGAGAGAACCATAAACCTAATACTTTTAAATGTGTAGTGAATGTACTTTTGTTTTCAAGCAAGGAAAAAACTATTTCATGTATTTTTTAAAAAGCTTTTCATTTCAAGTGGTTTTATTTCAAAACAGGAAAGTCTGATTAAATTCTTTCTGGCAGTAATAGGCAATGTAGTGTTTTAAATATTACAGAAATCTCATTCATAGACAGCTATCGCTCAATCATATCCGCGACTAAAAATATGTCGTGCAGGCATTCATAGCTCTTGTTACTTGCGTGAAACAGACTGGGAATGATTTGTTTAAATATGCAGTGCCTCGGGCAATGTCAAGTAATAGTATTTTCCAGTTTTCTAACATTTGCAAGGCCTGTCAAAGATCCATGCATGAAGCAGTGCATTGTGGGTACATTTTGTAGTGCTTGAACCTAGCCAATGAACTGTGGATTTAGGGAAGAAATGTCACATCTCGCAATGACTCAAATTCTTAACTTGAAAATGTCACTCATGTAGTGGCCTAATGAAAAATGGATGGGTCTGACCACCTCCTGCACATCAATAAGCTCTCTCCAATCTGTTCCCGCCGATTATTGCTTATCTCCACGCTGGCACGCACCTATCACCTGCTGTAGGTAAATGAGCTACTGCATCTACACAGTAGCCAATGTAAGGCAGATATGCTTGATCTGCATTCATATAAGGCAAAATTTTAAACAAATCCAAATTGACAGCCGTGTCCAATTTGATATTCACAAAATACTCACAACGTCCCTGCCTGTGCCAGTTGTTCATCACACAGCTCTAACATTTGTAGGCTGTTAGATTTGAAGTATTTCTAGTCAAAACACATCATATCTGGCGTCAAGTATCGTCTTTACCTTTGTTTGGCTGTGACCTCAGGGCCTGATATCATTAATTGTTTTAACCTTTCAAATCGTCTGAATAATGCAATTGTTTCTTCTAATTGTAGAAGGGGTAACTAATTGTACCCATGGGGGGGAAAGTTAAGTATTAACATTGCATGAACAGTTGCTTTCATTTCATTTCACTCCAGCATATACCTTGAAGGAGAGTCAATTAATTCAAAGAAGTCTGCAGTTACTTGTAAGAAAAAAAGGATTTCACATAGTTTCTTTGAGCATTTTTCTTGTTAAAATTTTTGAATTATAGGGTGTTTCTAGTTTAGTAATAAATGCACTTGACTGCACAGGAGTTATTTTTAAAGGGTTAGTTGAAGGGTTAGCCCACAAATGCCCAACGCGCGTTCACACAACGTCTGCTCTCGTGTCAAAACAACACGTATGCGTTGTGGTGCTCTCGTGAACGCGCGTTGGATATTAATATTTTGTAAATAAAATGGTTAATTGTTTATTGCGCAAACAAAGCACTAGTGTCGCTTCTTAAAATTGAGGTTAAACCACTGGAATCACATGGATTACTTTAATGATGTCTTTACTACCTTTCTGTGGCTTGAAAGTGGTAGTTGCGTAGGCTGTTAATGGAGGGAAATAAATATTTCATTAAAAAGATATTCACGTTCCGAAGATGAACGAAAGTCTCACGGGTTTGGAACAACATGAGTTTTTTTTTAGAAATGATGCCTTGACAACTGAATAAAATAAGTTTGTTTACTGAAAATTACTGAAACAACACTAAAAAAATATAAAAAAGCTAAACTGAGAAAAGACAAAATCACAAGAAAATGACTAAAGGTGATGATGTTGCTGGGCAATGTTGCCGTCAACGGGCAACCAGATGAGACCGATCTAAATTATCCAGACAGAAATTTACTGCCCATTTTCAATGGGAAAGTGCCCAAGCAACAATCGATCGGCAACATTGCTCAAAAAGTTGCCCTGTGTATCATCACCTTAAACCTTAAACTAAAAAGGAAATATAATTAATTTGGCATATTAATAAATACTATAATAGAATAAAAAATAAATAGGGAATAATGTACATCCAGCCGGCTGTTATAGCAGAATAAACCCTGACAGGGTGATCAGAACTTGCATCACATTGAAGGGGTTTATTCTGCGATAACAGCCGGCTGGATGTGCGTTATCCCGCTTATTACACAGCTACTTACCACATACTGTAAGTAAATAATTAGACACAAAATATTGACTTGAGTTAAATATTGTATTAGGTCTTAAAAAAATCTTCCAATGATATAGTTCAAACTAGAGACCTTTAAAGCCAGGGACACACTTAACGACGAGCTGAAACATTCTAAGACTGAACTGAACACACTTACAGACCGTTTCCAATGACTGCAGCAGATTTTAAACACCAACAGTGAACACCGACTGAACGCGACTGTATTTGTGATCTTATAGTCCTTTACAGTGTACAAAACAATAGTCGCAAAATGGCAGCAGCTGCGTTTGTATGAAACAAGAGAGAGCGAGTCCACGATACCCGGATAACATAATTAAATAATTGTACACAAAATATTGATTTGAGTTTTAATATTCTATTAGCTCGCCAAACGCAAAACTTCCACAAAGAAAAATCATTCATAGCAAGTGTAAAGCACTGCCTTCAGTTATCCGGATGAGCCAGTTGTATCCATATTTACCGGTTGCTATCAGGGAATAACATACCACTGGATGGTGCGTTTGACCAGTCAGAATTAATTATTCCACAGAGCTATGTAATAACACTAAAATAACACCAATGATGACAAAATTGATATTTAAATACCCCCATATGTTCTGACATTTTGTACTGAGGTACTAATATGTATACTGTTATTTTTTATATATATTTTTTTTGTGTCTTGCTTTATTTTTATTTATTTATTCATGTACTTATTTATTTTGCCTTTGTGTGTGTACATCATTTGTTAGCTTCATGCAAAATGTGTAGGACAAGTGCATATTGCATAATGGCACTGTACTTCTTAACAGCTAAAATGAAGATGGACGATGGGGTTAAGCAGCGATGTTGTTGATAAATACCAGCTGCATTTTAATGCACAGCCTAGTAATCGTGTTGCAGGTAATGGAGTCATCAGTGTTCCAATGTTGAGTAGATTAAGACCCTTGATAGTATCCATGTTCATGTTCACAAATGAGTCATAGGTAAGGACAGTGATTAGCCACAGCCATAAACCTTTGTAATTGTAATTAAGGTAGTAAGGCATTTAATAATTGGGTGTTGACTACAGTATATTGCAAAACAGAGATATGGATGACTCATGTGTTGCTGGTTTCTTAACTCTTTTTTTTTTTTATTCAGCTTAGTGTACATGTTAAGCATGGAAACTGCTTTCAGTTAATTCCATTATTTCTTCAGAATTTATGGCTGGCTTATGGAGATCTGGTCTAGGTATCTGTCAATTTCAATTTCTGAAAGTATATAATGTGTAGTTTTAAGAGCCTAGTTTGGTCCTGATCTGCATGATGAGGAAATTTAAGGCTTAGATTAATCACTTCATCACCGTTCAGTCAGATCATCTGTGTTTATCCTAGAAAATTCAAGGTATTGCTAATCAGTGGTTTGAACACCACTGCATAGCTTTCAGCCTTAAAATGATTTAATGCATTGCTTTATCTACCATCACCTTGGCAGCAGAGAAATTTGTGTTTGCTCACTCAGCTTACTTGATTTATCTTCCATTGTACAATATAATCTACAGACACGCTTCAGGATTCTTCTGTCACTATGCATCAAGCCAGAGGCTCTTGGGTCATTCAAGCAGATATTCTCTTTATAAAAAGATGCTTTGAATATCCGGCTTTCAAATTAAATCTTTTACACTGTAATTATTTTATTTTCATATTCCGCTCTGTTCTAATCAAGGATCAAGCATTGTATGAGCAGAGCAGTACTGTTGTTTTAATTTCTTACCAGAAGACACGAAGAGCATGGAGAATAGTTTTGTAACTGAGAGTAAGAACACAAAATGTTTTAGTGGGTGAGAGTAATTGAATGAAAACTTTGCATAATGTGTTTTTATTTTATTTTTTTCTTCAAAACGTCAATCTTGAATGAAATGTTAAAGATTTATAAGCACTGGGAAATGTGAAAGCAAAAATAGCATCAATTACTAATTTTACCGTTATCCAACTTTAATTTCAAGTTTAGATAGTTTTTTCACGACCCCAAAAAAATGTCTTGATAAACAGGGTATTTCCTGTGCTAACTAGAGTTGGGTATCGTTTGAATTTTAACAATTTCGACTCCATTTATCACTTCCGATTCTTCGATTCTTAATGTTGATCCTAATAAGGTAAAAAAATATATATAATAATACTTATATCATTCACATTTATGCTAAGTCTTATTAGTCAGCTGCAAATATGGCTTGGCCCCAAAAAAAATCGAACAAAAGGTTTCTCAGTGGTTTACAGTAGTATCAGATGTACTTAAAAACATATTAAAAGTTTACCAAAGTTTGACTCCAAGAAAGGCCCCATTTTCAAAATGGCGGCCGTCTGGTCCTTAAAATGACCATTACTCCTTTGTATTCCTCCTAGACCAGGAATACTGGTGTCTGATACCTGTTTTGGCCATGTAATATTCTAATTAGCATATTTGCATGATAAATAAGTGATTACAAGTACAATTATATATTAAAGCAATTGGTTACAAGCATATTTATGCGAAAAAGAAGTACAATTTCCCTTAAGTAATTGCATATTTCCGTTTTCCTAGTGTTGGAGGTTTCTGTGGTTCATAACCATTATTTTGATTCCAATAAAGAATAAATTCATTAGAACTGTGTGGTACTGTAAAATTAGTCAAAACAAAAAAAAATTCATATATTTTATAATGCATTTTGTTTTGTTTTTTGCCTTTTTTCTTATTTTTATTCTTTTCTTATTTATACATATCTTTTTTCTATTTTCTTCAGTTGTTTCCTCTTATTCTGGTTTATTTTTTATACTTTTTTGCACTGTGACCTTCACTAGATTCACCATTAGTCGTCACATTCTTCCTCCCATTGAGGTTGATTATAGTGATTCTCACAATTCCCAACTTGACATGGTCCACAAGCAGGCATGCATGGTAGTCCATATGCCCTGCAACTGCACCGTTGTGTTCAGCAGGCAGTTGTGCAATTACAGTGGATCATCTGCAGGAGGCTTTCTGGGGCAGCAGCCTTACTGGTCATAACTGGCAGGAACTGGTTGTCCACCAGTTTCCATCCCCAATCCACTGTGTTCATGTCACCTTCCTTTCCAAACCACACCATGATCTGGAGGTCTTTGGCAGTGGTATTTGGATGAGGACTCAGTTGGAGGCAGACGTTCTGGGGTAACAAATGATTTGGTGGTAACGATTTTCTTGCTAAAAAGGTAGTAGCGCAAGGAGGCAAGTGAATCTGTACTCTTTCCGCCAAACAACACTGCCATTGCCTTGGTCCCATGGTCCTCTATGACATTCCTTGCTTGATGTGGGAGCAGAAACACATTTGCACAGGACTGGATGGTTGAGTCACCATTCACAAGTTTCTGGAATGCTGTCTGTTTGCCAACACTAAAAATGTGTTTTGTATCACATCATGTGAAGGCATGGATAAACGGCAACTGGGAACACAAGTCACTACCCAGGACTTGTTTCATCTCACTGATGTTGTACACTTTAGTAGCTTTGGACTTGTCTGACCGAAAATAGAGGCCTCTATTGTTTGTCCCAGCATAGTAGAGGAGAAGAATGAGTAAGTCTGTATCCTCCCCTATCAAGGTTGTGGGCTGATGTTCTGAGGCCTTGATTGCAGCTTTGACAATGTCCACGTCTGCATCACCTGATGCATTGATAACAGTGCAGTCCTTCTTCTCCAGCTCCTTGGTCATAAGATTGATAAGTCCTTGTTTGTTGCAAGATCTGGAAAGGAAATCATCCTTTCTTCCCACAAACTCAGTCTCTGCATTGAAGTTAACAATAGGGTGAGTGTTTTCACCATGTCTCTGATGCGTATTGTCTTTGATGAAGGACCTTCGCTATAACCATCAAAAACGACTGTTGCTTTACCATAATGGCGTATGGTAAAGTCTGCATATGACTGTGCAATGGCACCGTAACTGTCACCCTTTTTCCATGCCAAGCGGTGAACCAGGGAGCCACCGTCAAGGACATAATGCTCAGTTGGTGGGATGGAATCCAGGACAGTTTTGTTAGATTTCTTGCTTGAGAACTCAGTGACTGCCTGCGCTAGTTGGGGATTGTTGGCTTTACGGAAGATTTCCTTGCCTTCGAACAGGGCTGCAGGAAATGAGCAGAGCTCATAACTCATTACATCTTCCAGTGAAAACTGTCCAGTTTTCGACATGATCAGGAACCGTTGGAACAGCAAAGCAGGATCAATGCTTCGGTCTTGGGCAACTTTGATGGTGGAGTCATCTGCAAGAGTTTTTGCCCGGTCTTTCTGTTTGAAGGATATTCCAAAAAACGGGTTTTCCAATCATCTGTTGCAAGTGCATCTTCCAAGATCCTGTACGATCTGCTTTGATCAGAGCTCGGGCTGTCTGCAGCATCTTCTGATAGTTTACCCACAGACGGCTGGTTTTTGACCTTGTGCTAAGGTGTGCCCTCTTTGTGTCCACCTTTTCCTTGAATTGGTTCAGCATATCTGATGCTGCAGCACTCTCCAAAGTTGTTTCTTTCGTTACCATGGATGAGTACATCTCTCCAGCTTGGTTCACCAATGACTCAAACTGTGAGTCATCCTCCTGCAGCTCTGACACAACTAGGTGATTGAGACATCTGTCCACCAGCAAATGTCCACGAAAAGCTCTTTGCACTGACTTTCCAGTCATCGTGTGCTGGATGGCATTTGATCCATAGACAACTTCCATAATGTTCCTGTGCCTTCCATCAGTGTGCCTATTGCACCAAGTAGATTCATAAAAGTATGAAAACCTCCAAACATTAAGACTATGCTTTTCAGGGGACTACTCTGTGGTGCATCCGCAATGATCTCTGCTGCTTTCCAGTACAGTGGCTGATCAAAGGTAATAATGGGTGGAGCATTGTGTTTGATAGCCAGGTCACAAACAAAACCCAAGGTGGACAAAATACACATTTTGTCTCCAGAGTACAGGTCAATCATTGGCAGGAACACAACTGATGATTGGCCTGGATGTTCTAGTTCTTGATGAATGATATGCATCATTCCCTGCCACCCTGGGGTTTCTTGTTTGAAGTTCAGTGAGAGCTCCCACAGGACATCAACTGTTCTGTAACAGTTGATCAGTGCTGGGAGGTCGTTGAACACAATGGTTTGGCTCACATGTTTCGCAAAGCGATATTCGATGACTGGGATTTTACTTTGCACTGCAAAATCTAGGTTGGTAATGTGTCTCCTTGGAATGATACAGCCTTTTTTTCACCCTGGAGTGATTGCTGCTATAATTCCTATTCCGTGGAAGGTCCCCTTACCATCAATAGTAAGGATGTTGTGGTCAACATTGTCCCCAGCAAACAGTGCCATGTTCAGCACATCTACAGTATGTCATCCTCTAACATATCTGGGGCAACTGAATCTGCTGCATTCTTTTCAAAATGCAAAACTTCCTTGTATGATAAAGCAAATCCCATTCCATGAAGGGTATCCACCAGGAATTGTGATCGATACATATGATGTGCCTGCACTGCAAGGCCAAGTTGTAATGGAGCTACCACAGCACGTGGTTTTGCTGCCTGGACAATTGCCTGTCCAATTCCTGCAACCTTTCGGCTTGTCTCCTTACCCACAAAAAGACCATTCAAAAGTGTACAGAGAGTCTAAGGAACAAACGAAAGGGCAGAATCAAGCTCAAGTGACTTTGTGCTCGGATACTGATCCGTAACGGAGAGGACATTGGACTTGATATCACTTTTGATCAATCGCGCAGTTGTTTGAATGATCGCTTGTTTCTGGGATTCCTCATCCTTTTCTTGTTCACTGAAATAAGATCGTAGTATTTGTGATGTCTTCTCTCTAATTGTCACTATGTCATGGAGGCCTTCCCCTTCAGTGAAATGTACATTGTCCTTGTACTGTTTTCTCAATTTTCTCTTGAGGTATTGATTTCCATATGGTTCAGAATCTGGGTTTGTCAGAGATTCCTTCATTTTGTCTTGAAGATGTGTAATTGTCAACTGTTCCTCATCATTACTCTCGAGGTAAGAGCAAACTTTCATGAATGCCTGCTCCTGATCTTCATTTTTTGGCCGGACAGACTTTCTGCGCTTTGCCCCTGGGTCTTTCTGGAACTGTATCGGGATGTTATATCCGTTACAAAACTACTACTGCGTAAGTGGTGGTAAACACAGTCTGCAGCATGTAGATCATGGCCAGGGCCGGATTAACAATTTCCTGTGCCCTGGGCAACAAGACTCAAGGTCCCCCGTAGTTAGGGGGGTTCGGGGGCATGCTCCCCCGATAAAATTTAGATTTCTCTGACTTACATATGTGCAATTTAGGACTTTTGAAGGCCAAAAAATTATAAGAAATAGGCTAGCTTTAAAACCTTGTCATTAGATTATTTGTCAATACCTGCTCTCTCCTCATCTTCATATTTCTTATTCTCTCAGTATTCTTATCCTGGCCTATTTCTACCTCTCCTTAAGCTGAACTTTGACTGATAGTCTTTTCATTTTCGTCTGTGTCAGTGACGAAAATAAACATAGGCTCAACTGATATTTATACGTTTTATGAATCATTTTCTTAGACATGTTAATTTACTCAAGGCTACCAGGAAAGCTGTAGCCTAAGTCAGTATTGCCATTAGGAACCTTCTGCAAGCTTTGGGATTTGAAAACGTCTGTTTTTAAATGTTAAAAGTAATTTTAAATAATACAAATTATAGACTACGTTTACCACAGTTGGTGGAATTGGCAGACGTTCCCTTAAGCATTGTGCGCTGTGGAAACGCGTCAAAGCATTCTCAGGTATAATTATGCAGCATTAATGCATGAATGATTTTGAACGAATATTTCATCATGTCGATATACAATGGTCACATAATGTTAAAACTAATCTTGCTATTGATATCTTTGTTAGACTACCGACCCTATAGAACAAATGTCCGGCTAATATCGAACCTGAAACAAACTTTACCGTGCTCAACCAGCGGGAGTGCATTTCACGAATTAGTAATCGCTGGCGTTCAGCGGGGAGCGAGGAAAGTCTGCGTGAAGACTGTAAAGAGTTTGATAACTTTATTAAATTTCTGTGTATTTCCTACCTGTCAGGGCCCCCTAGATGTCATGGGCCCCTGGGCAAGTGACCAGTTGCCCTAATGGTTAATCCGGCCCTGATCATGGCCATAATATTCAATCCTGCCTTTCACAGTGAAAGCCCATTGATATGCACGATTGTCACAACACTCAAGAATGGACTCTGCGAGCGTATCAGTCTTAACACTACTTGTGTCTTTACCTCCATGTGTTATCGTAGTCCCACAGAAAAGACAATCGGTTTGGCTGTTGAAAGGACCAGTTGCTACTCTGGCACTTCTTTTTGGTGGCTCAGCTTTATTCTCTTGTTGGATTTTAATGTCTTTTTTATTTATGTACTTCTATCGACATTTTGAGTGTACTATTTCACCAGCGGAAATGTGTACGTCGTCACCTCTTTGTACACTTGCATTGTTGATTCCATCAGCTCCCTTCTGATGAACCTCAACCACATTGGAGCCATCTCTATTTTTACAGCAAATGGGTCAAGTTTCTTGGTTTACAACGACGTGACTCATGGTCAAAATTGCATTTAGAGTGTACCTCTCTCCTTACTCCTCTCTTAACACACGTGTTAGAAATCTGTCTAATGTTCTGTTGACAGTTGAGTTACCATGGAGACAGGGAAAATAACTGCCAGAAAATAACTGCCAGAAGGAGGGGTGGGGTTTAAGTAGTTTTAAGGAGGAATTTTGTTCGAGCAAAATGGTATACACTGTACTGCCAACAACATTTTAATGGGGCAAGCAATATCAAATGTCAGTATTATCTTCCACCATCTTCTGAATTGCTGGAAATTGTGAATTTAGTTTTGTTGGGTTTAGTATAATGCCATCTTTATACTCAAAAACATCTATAGAGGATGCATTACATATGTATTACCTTATTCAAATTTAAATGAGTGACCATTTTAGAGGGTTCATACACAGGCCTCTGTTCGGGCTAATTCAAAGTTGTTTATGATCAAAGTTATACAACTCCAATTTAAGTTACTTTTAATACTTAAAAGTTAAGTTACTTTTTTTTTCCATATATGCAGCCGCCTATATTGCAATTCATTGTAGCTGAATACCATGAACAAAAATCAACAGGCTAAATATCACTTAGACAAAGAATCTTTGCATATGGTTTAAAAATACCACTTCAAAAACAACTAGCCTAACTAATTTAAATTCCAAGCATTATTAAAGACAAGTAAACATTTTGCAATTGCAAATTAGCACAAATATATACAACTGAACAAAGATACTATTGAAATAAACAGTGTTTCGGATTTTCAGGTATTCAGGTACAGAAACTGTAAACAAATTTAAAATATCACTGCACTTTAAAAAATAAAATATACATTACGAATAGTTACAAAAGTTAATCAGTCATGAACAGCAAGGGAATTTTCTCTTTGTTTTCTATTTTTTGATTAACGCTATTATAGAGACTGCAGCAGGAATTTTAGGCTTCTGTCACTTTAAGATCCACTACACTGTTACTTTTTACTTTAACTTAAGACATAAGTTTACAAGTATATTTTGACATTTTTGTGTGTATTGGTTCGTTCATTTGCAAAAAGACACGGAAGTTTTTCCTTCTTTTTTTTTTTAACAAGACAAAAAAAACTAAAACATTTAAGTTCTGGGAGTAAAAACCCCATTCATTACTTATGATTCTGAAAAAACTCCACCAATCAGAGAAATATTAAATTGCTGCAAAAGAAGACTTTAGCATCTACCCAATCCCATGAAGCACTGCGAATGACTTAATTAATTCAATCTTCAATTTTTATTTGATTGCCGTTTGCAATGCTTCATGGGCTACTTCGTGCTTAATGTCATTCTTTCCCTCATTAAAGCTTTTAAGTATACATACAACCGGCACATCCGGGAACTTAACTGTAAATTTCGTAACCGCCCCTTTTTAGGGGAAAACAAACCAGACTTCCCATAGACTTCAATACAAAATAGCGGCACAAAACAACGTCCGTACACAGCCGGCAGACGTGTATAACTTCAGAAATCACTTAGATGAAATATGTCGAGCAATTATATGTCCACCCTGCCTTCCATAGAGTGTGAACGATACATTTATAAACTTAATTTGGGCAACTTAAAAACATGTCCCTACCAGCGTCAAATTGGTCTAACAACCCCACCCAGTGGCCAGAAGTGTCTTACCCGGACATTTACTCGTTACCTCATCGAGTCACCAGCCAGTGAATGATTTTACTTCGGTTTTAAGAAGTAAACATCTTTAAATGTATAATATAATGTCTTTATATTTAGAGTAACGTTAGCTACTGAGTGCACTTTTCTGTCCAGCCATACAACTAGCCTGATTTAGCTTTCGATAGCATCATCCGTAATTCATGATATTTCCATAACAGCAAGATATTGATGATAATGGCAGGCAGAGATGGGCATAAATACATGGAAATGTATTTAAAATAAAATAAAAATACAAAATACTGTGTGGAAAAATTTAATTAAATACAAATACATAATAGGGGTAGCCTATTGTGTGAAAAAAAAAAGTTTAAATACAAATTACATGTTTGTAAGGGTTAGTACACGTTCTCAATCCGATACTGTGTATGGCGCTCGCCGGTTTGTTTTCCCCTAAAAGTGGGCGTGAACCTTTTCAGAGACGTTCTATGACGCTACGCCGGTTGTATGTATACAGTCTTTTACCTTTTGCCATTTTGTCTGAATTTCAAAAACTTTTTTGTTTAACTTTAAATCAAAGATTCTAATGTTGTGATTCACCTTGTAACTGGTTGTTAGTGCAGGATGAGTCATCAGTAGTTTGGGTGCAAATGTGTACAACACTGTAAATCTACATATTCTACAACTATATATTTGCTTATTTTGTTGGCTTTGAGAAGTACTGTTTACAAATAGCCTTGAGACTATCACAAAAAATATCCATGAACTATAAGAGAGCTGTAGATGTCATTCATGTTGATCGTTCCTATTAAAACCACAGCAACAAAACAGAAAGAATGAAAAGATGTGACCTTGTGCATGAACATATCATGAACTCGTTTATTCACAAACACACAAAGATGAATTCACACATACCCACACGCACTCCCCCTCTCTTCCACTGCTGTATGCGAACATCCACATGGGTACACAAGTAACCACAGGTTCACCTTACTCTCATATTGCAGTTCGCTGCACATCTATAAATAGGCTGTAGGGCACCGCACAACCTCAATATGCTACTCCCATACACTTCCACTGCAATTATCCTAAGGTGTATTTCAGTTAAGCAGTCAAGCACAGGGAATCAACTCCTCAGTTTATTTAGCAATGGTTAAAAGCACTGAAAATATCTAATAGTTGCGAGCAATCATTGTAGGCAAAATGTGAAACTGAGTGTTTTTTTTTTTTTTTTCAGTAAAAGATGATTACATCTAACTGATGCATGAAACCCTGCTTTCACGTTCAGTCGAAAATTATCAATTTCCTATTCAAGGTGTAAGGAGTGGGTCTAGACACAACTCTCGCCCTTGTTGGCATGTCCTCCTTTTTGTACGACACATGCTTTTACTCAAAATTCTGCAAGAAGGCAATTTCCTTTCTCATTGTAAAAAAAAAAAAAATGTCTGCTAGTTAAATGTCTTGCAGTTTTTCTTTTATATAGATATTGCTTTTTATTCTGCATGTGGGAGTGCTGTGAGAGGAAGAGAGCAGTATTTTATTTGCTTGGCTAAGGCTTCTATTGAATGTGGAATCGGCAGGCAGCATCTTGACTGGGCTGAGGGGCGGGGGACAAGTTTGGGAGAGGCAGACTCAAAGACTGTGAGAGGCTCTCTGAGCGAGAGCGCCTTTGATATTCCTTCATAGGTTGACGGTGACCTTCCTCTGCTCCTGATGAACCCCGAGAACAGAGACATAACGTGGATGAATTGTTCTGCAAGCTGTCCTTTCGCCTTGTGTGCTGCTAACTGTAATGAAACTGCAGTCTGCATGTGGCCAGAGGGATTAACTCCTGGAGATCTAATACACACACAGATGCGCAGATAAAAACACACAACAGCTTGGCAGCTCAGTGTAAAGAAGAAAGGGCAAACTGTGGACATTTCCTTTAAGATATATTTATAATACACACAGTGTGGAGCAGTGTTAAGTAACCTGCATAGTCTCGACAAACTTTACAAACAAACCACTTAGGCTTACGTTGCTTTTGGGAAATGCAGCCATGGTCTAGTTATGAAACATATAATATAATATAATATAATATAATATAATATAATATAATATAATATAATATAATATAATATAATATAATATAATATAATATAATATAATATAATCAATGTCCACTACACTATATTATACAGTGATGGTCAGAATTATTTGCCCCCTTGGTAAATATGATCAAAGATGGCTGTAAAAAATTAACAAGAATTAGCAATGCAGATTTATTTTTTACAGCCATCTTTGATCATATTTACCTAGGGGGCAAATAATTCTGACCAGCACTGTATATACAGTAAGAGAGGTGTAAGGATCTAATTCATTCTAAATCATTTATGCATCTACTTCATGTGCAATGCTGAACTGAATTATCTGATAGAATATTAGCAATGCAAGTTTTAATACTTTATAATATTATTTAATAAATTATCTATTTGTTCTGTCTATCTATTTATCTAATTTTGGTTTTGGGGTCATGTTTTTTCACCCCCATGGTATTTAATGCGCATCTCCTCCAAACAGACTGCTAGGGGGGATTTTGTTATTTTTTTATTTACCCGTCCATTCATACATACACTATTCTGTTTCTGTTTCTATACCTCCACTGTGTGGACCATGAGCCCTCCAAGGTAGTTTGATCAACCCACTGTCTCCAGGCTCTGCAGCTTCTTTGACCTTACTTACAGCAATATACTCTCTCATAGTGCAGTATGGGCTGAGCACAGCCATCTTGATATATATATATATATATATATATATTTTTTTTTAATGTAGATCTAATAAGCCCTGACGTTTAATTGTGAATCGATGACTAAATTATTGATGAGCAGAGATCCATGAAGTGTGAGCTTAGATGGAGTGGTGTCATAAAGTTATTAACTGGGTGTGTGAACACTGAATAAAAATCATTCTGAGGGAAAACAGGAGGTAAGATTTTCTCTTGTTCTTCCACCAAACTGACACGGGGGAAAATTACATCTTTGATGCTTTTCGGTCTTTCCAGAGTGAATCCATTCAAAGGAGCAGAGTGTATCTGGCTTTGCTACAACTAATTAAGACTTGAGAAGAAAAAGAAGCCGTCCTCTTCGATTCAGTGCTGTTCTCTGTGTGAATGAGATTGCATTTGACTCATTCTCTGAAGGGACACCAAACTAATACTGCAACAACATGGCTTTGATTTGCTGCTTGTAGTATTCTTTTGATTCTTGATTTTGACTTTTTGATTTACACCACATGGGCTGCATGAACTTAAATTACATTCAAATTAATGAATGCCCTATGGCAGTGTTTTCCAACCTGGGGGTCGTGACCCCCACTAGAGGTCGCTAAAGATTTATGAGGGTTTATCAACGCCAAGCTCACTCTTGTTTGAGGGTTAGGGATGAGACGGTTACCAGTTTGACGATGTTTGAAAAACTCACAGTAAATATTGTTCAGTATTAAGCAAAGCAAGCAACAGTCTCATGTAGACAGCATTCAGCTTACAGCATATAGCGTAGGTTTTGTTTTGTTTGAAAACAAATGTCGGGAAGAAAGTGAGAGGTTTTACAGCCTTTACAACCGAGTTCTTAGGGAAATTAAATGAATTAAAGTATAAATGAACTCTATAAATGCATCTCTGATATGAACTGACTGCCTTGAGAAAAGTTTTAATGGCATTTTCTTTTGATCTTCCCTTCATGTGGCAAACAGCTCTATTTCTGCTGTTCCATAAGCGCCACCTACTGACAGAGATACATTTTCATTCAGCCTGTCAGTGGTTTTTGTTTGTGAAACTCGGACCACATTTTTATGCTCTGTTGTAAATGTTAACCGGTTAATGGACCAAATCTAAACAATTTGGATAAGGTATCCAGAATTATTACGTTTAGCATTTTATAAAACATTTTGGTCACAATATATTATTTGAACATTTATTACATGTTTGTAGATAACATTATGTTGTAAGTCAAATCCGGTTGTAGTTGTTAATGCTATTATTTCAGTGTGTCTTCTGTTGCTGCATTTATGTAAAATATAAAAACTGATTCTGTATCCCCTGTCAGTAAATTAAGTGCAAGTGGGAACCACTGCCCTATGGAGTCACGATATAGACCTGCACGAGCTGTTCTGTACTGTATGTTCTAATGTCTGATTGCGTTGTTGCGTTTGTTGTTTGAAAACCTCAGGCATTGCAGACGCATTCAATTTCAAGAGTATTATTGATGTGGAAAGAAACATTTCCACCAGAATACTCCTCTATTTGGTAACAAACACTTGAATGGTTGGCCTTAAAAAAAAAACTTTATTACTAAACAAACATTTTACCTTAAAAATGATTGCATCATTATGGTACATCCAGGGCCAATTTATTAAATAACAAATATTTTTAAATCTATAGTTGTTTAACTTGATTAAAAAAAGTATGCATGAAGCTAATTAAAAAAAAAAAAAAAATTAAGCAGAGGCTCTGTTCTTTCTTTTGATGTTGCATATTCAGATATTTGTACAACAAAATATTCTGTGGGCCATTAACGTTTTGTGAAAATTATCAAAAATGATGGCACTGGCTGGCAACTTTTAAAAAAAAGATTCTGCCGGGGAAAGAGTTAAGTGTTTAGATTAAAATATAAATGTCATAAAGACTTGTAACGTAATACAAAATGGAACCCAATTTGAAAGCTGCAGGACAGAGTAAAATCACTATATTATAGAAAAATAGAAGAAAAATCACAAAAATAGTGTCACCTGGTCAGAGTTAGAATGAGCCGGAGGCAAACACATTGTCATAAGTATTGCACTCCTTTCTGTTGTGCTCCATCCTACACAGGCACAGTGAAGTTTAACCCCAACTCATTTACTCTTAAAGGTTTAGTTCACCCAAAAATAAAAAAAAATAATTACCCTCATGTTGTTCCAAACCCAAAAGGCCTTCATTCATCTTCGGAACACAAATTAAGTTATTTTTGATGAAATCCGAGAGCTTTCTGTCCCTCCATAGATTGCAGCGTTCTCACTTATTATTATCTGATGTAAAAACTGGAAGCGTGGAGTGTTTAACGTGGACGTAAAGCATCTATTATCATTGTGCGTTTTATGTCTCTTAATATTTTCTTAAGCAGCATTATGATTAGCAGAAGTCCGCAGGATACTGTTTGGCAAGCACCTCATGGTCCGCCCGAGAAAATAACCAATTTTGCTTCACTCTTCAAATTCCTTTTCATAAAGCAAATACTAGATTTTACCTCTTAAAATGTTTCAGATGTGAAGGTTGATGGATTGAAGAGTGTACTGCAATGATAAGATCAGCCAGTGGAAAGGCAATTTAATGGCAATATCCAACAGGAGGATCCTTTGAAGTAAAGTAATGTTACAAATAAACTCAGGTGGCAGACCATCACTGTCAAGATTCACCCCCAGGGTATTTCATGTGCATCTACTCCAAACAGACTTCAAGTTTTCTTTTTATTTAGCAGGGATGCACAATATATCGACCACATATCGATATTGGTAATTTTTTTATGTTATCGTTATCGATCCGATAAGAAAATTAGGCCGATATATCAAAGCCTATATAATAGATTATTTACTTCAGTTGAGAGATCCGCGCTGTTCGCCATGATGGTTTTGAATGATTGGAATCACTTCGAAAAGGAAGATAGTTCAGTGCAGCACAAATCTGTCACATAGGCTTCATAACATTATATATAAATTAAATTTACCCATTCATCCATCCATACATCCACTATTCTCCACTGTGTGGACCATGAGCGCTCCAAGGCAGTTTAGTCAACCCAGGCTTGACCTTCTTCGGCCTTACTTACAGCAATATACCCTCTCATAGTGGAGATAGTGCAGTATGTTGCCGGCTGAGCACAGCCATCATGCTTTTTTTTTTCTTCTTCTTCTTCTTTATTGTAGATCTAATAAGCCCTGACGTTTAATTGTGAATTGATGACTAAATTATTGATGAGCAAAGATCCATGAAGTGTGAGCTTAGATGGAGTGGTGTCATAAAGTTATTAACTGGGTGTGTGAACACTGAATAAAAATCATTCTGAGGGAAAACAGTAGGTAAGATTTTCTCTTGTTCTTCCATCAAACTGACACGGGGAAAAATTACATATTTGATGCTTTTCGGTTCTTTCAGAGTGAATCCATTCAAAGGAGCAGAGTGTATCTGGCTTTGCTACAACTAATTAAGACTTGAGAATGAAAAGAAGCCGTCCTCTTCGATTCAGTGCTGTTCTCTGTGTGAATGAGATTGCATTTGACTCGTTCTCTGAAGGGACACCAAACTAATACTGGTTATTAAACAACATGGCTTTGATTTGCCGCTTTTAGTATTCTTGATTTTGTCTTTTTGGTTTACACCACTCGGGCTGCGTGAACTTAAATTACATTCAAATTAATGAATGCCCTATGGAGTCATGATATAGACCTGCACAAGAGTTTCTGTACTGTATGTTTTCATGTCTGATTACATCGTTGCGTTTGTTGTTTGAAAACCTCAGGCATTGCAGACGCATTCAATTTCAAGTTATTCGAGGTGATCGAGGTTAATTCGTTCTTATTCACCACACAGGTAGATGAATGGAATTCATGGAGATCTTTAGATATAAATGTACACTGACATTTATCACCTGTACCTCAATTCCCAGCGTCCCTTCCCGCAGGATGTATTGAATGTTTTGTGGAGTGCGGTAAAAAGGCTCTGGAACACTAGTTTTACTCCCTGTCTGACCTCGAGGCTATTGTGGGTTCTAGCCTAGCCTGAGTCATGAGTTAAACCAGCAAACGATGGTTTGGCTCTCATCCAGAATGCCTTTTGGGATGAACTCTGCTTTGGTCGCATTTGGTACCTTAAAGATTTGTTGTTGTTGTTTTTTTCTTTGCTTGCTAATGATGATTTATTTAGCCTTTGAACTTCAGCTAAATAACTTTTTTTTTCCTTCTCCTGGAAACATAAATCATGTAAGTTCTCCCCCATTTCTTTGACGGAAATTGTGTAAAAGAGGTCAGTTTCTCATATTTTCCCTGTCGCTTTTAATAGGCTATTAATGAAGATACATGCTGGATCCTGTGGTTAATAAGACAAGTGTCAGGTTCTTCTTTCCTGCAGAAGACATAGTGAAGAAGCACTGACCGTCCCACTGTTTCTCTGACACCGCTCATCAAAAGGGGTGGGTGGTGAGGTGCGGAGCGGGGAGGAGGGGAGGGGGTGTCAAGGCAGAATTACTCCTCATTACCGAGCCGGACGAGCCAGTAAATCACAGCTCTCCACGCCAGCAACTTTCTCCATCATCACTCAAAATAGCTCCGTTAGAAGCCGCTCGTGCCTGCTGACCTATAAAACCGCAGTGCCGCATCCTCGATGATCATGTCTGAGTGGTAAGCATGTGTGGCAAAAACATGGCTCAGATGCTGCAATCAATTCTATAGTACTCTTTGCTGAAAAGCACCGGCACCCTGCAAGTAAAGGTGACGTACTGGAGAGGCAAGTTTCTGTGAGAGCATTCGTAAGGGAAACGTTATGCCCTGTTCAGACATAAAGGGATTTCATAACTGGTGGTTGCTGGGTATTTGGTTGCTAGTAGGCATTTGTACTGCTGGATATTTTAACGGTATTGGTGGGCTGCACAACTGGCCGTAGCTTTTGTAGTTTGATTAAATTAATTAATGTATTGCCAGTAGGGGTGTAACGATACACTCGTGTCACATTTCGATACATATCACGATACTGAGCTCACGATATGAGATTTTTTATTATTATTATTACTTTATTATTATTAGGACCTACAAATATTCCCCCATTGCATTATTCTACATCATATTTAACATTATAGTAGTTTAATGTAGTAATGTCACTGAAACTCTGTAAACTTTTTTCTAACAGAATACTCACACTTTCAGTACAGGCATTTGTTGGATCTCTTACACAGACGCACGCACAGACTCTCCAGGTACTCATTTTGCTCCCCCTCTCCCGCCATTATTGCACTATACATATAAGAATAATCCATCTAAAATGCTTTGAATAATCATACCTCTTAAACTAAATGTGATTTAAGAGATGTTTGCTCTTTTAAGGAGTGCTGTTCCGGCGCTTGCACTTCGATGATCAATGCAATCAATCACAGTTCTAATCTTTGTAAATAGTTACTCACTCTCATGTTGTTTTCTCACGTCACACAAACATTTGGACATCTGTGTTTACTACAGTGTGCCCGTCATTGTAAATCTGGTCATCATATAAAGCCATCGTTTCCCTGCCGAAGACATGGATTTGGATTAGACCACTCGATTGATTGTTACGATGCCTTTGACATTTTTCGAACTTTTAAGTTTTAGAGGACTGGACTTTAAATGGAGGGACAGAAATCTCTCAGGTTTCATAAAAAATATTTTCATTTGTGTTTGGAAGTTCAACGAAAATCGCAAAATCCATCTTACCATTTATCAAAATCCATTTACACTGCAATTACAATTGACTAAATAATGTTATAAGATTAATGTTCTAAATATAACACTTTGAATATAGAAATATGAAATTAACTGATAGTATTATGAAACTAAAACCATTAGGTGGCGGCAAGTTATAATAAGTGAATCATAGAATCGTTCATTCAGCCGATTTGTTCAAACTGGTTGATTCATTCATGGAAAAAGACTCATGACTTTATAAATGAGTCATTGAATCATTGACTCACCCGATTCATTAAAAAACGATGAATCATTCAAACAAAACACCGCTGTTTTGCTGGGATATACCAACTTTTCTACTTTCTTTGTTACTATTTTGTTGGCAAAATAGAGCAAAAACTTATTGTTTATTTAACTGGTGTAATATCAAATTTTGCAATCATGCTGATATTCGAGAAAATGGCACTCTTGCTTGTGTGATATTGCTTATGATATTGTGATATATTTTAGTATGAATAAAGGTTATGAATAAGCTGGTGTGTTTCAAAACAATGACAAAATTCACATTTAGGAGATCTAAGCATTCAAAACTTAGGCATACAAAACTCTCTCACTTCCGCTAAAATCGATCACAGATATTTATGACATCACCACGGACTTCAGTTTCTCATCACATCTTCTGTCCAATCAAATGCTCTCTAGAATCTAAAGCATCCCACTCCCTATGCTATAAATACCATCTGGCCATAGTGACGTCACGGAGCAATATGGATTGGAGATGTGTGTTCGGTTGCTCAAACGCTCAAGTTTTATTCTGTTTTCCAACTGGATGTTGGTCAGGAATGAAAGGTCTAGAATTGATTCACACCTCTACTATTGAATCCAACTCATCATCATCGCTCGGATTCGCTTCCATGGTGCTGTCAAGTACCAGTAGTAATTGTAGTCAGTGAGGTAAATTAAACTCTATTGGCTATTTGAAAAGGGGGAGGAGCCATTCAATATGTCCCACCTTAGCTTCCTGTTTCAGTGGAAATTACGTCAACACATTATACAAAGCTGCACGTTCCAAGGCACTTCAGTGGGTCTTTACCTATATTATGTTATAAACGCAAAAATACAAGAACTCATACATATAAGGGCAATTCATATCTTGAATTTTGGGGGCTTTTCTGACCTTGCTCAAAGCTATTTTACGTCAACGCCAGAATAGATTGCTTGGTTTGAAGCTTAATGGAGGGCTATTGCCCAAGTTAGGCTGGCTGTATTGAGATGTTTTAATAGTGGATTAACTTCACAACTGTATCAAACAGTGCCAAAGTTTAGGGCAAACACGATTGGTACCTGGCTGTCAAAAATGAAGACTGGTCCAGGAGACGTGGATGCTGCTCGCCTGCTCTGCAGAACGCTGTGGTGACTGTGACAAGGGATGCACAGTAGGTGAGTGGGAGGGGCTTGTGCGGTCTCGCAGAATTATTAAGAATATGTTGTCAGGCACACGCTGAGAATTTATGCCACAGGGCGAATTTAAACAAAAACTAAAATATAAAATAAAAATATAAAAAATGCTGCTAAATTGGCACTTATCTAGGTCAAAAGGGCAGGTGCTTGAGGACCACTTTGGGTCTATCTGTGGCTGTGTATTATCTGGCTGTAATCATCTGTTCTAAATCATTTTGGACATTATGTGAATGTAAACATAAAGAGTAACTGGTGCCCCTTGCGTTCCCAAATGCACATTAAACTCTCAGCACATGCAGAGATGGAGTTCACTGTGAACTGAGCCGTTCTGAGACGCGGGAAATACAGACTTAATTAAGTCGCAGCCTTTTACGAAATGATAAGGGGATTAAGCCATATTGTGCTTTTGATTATAGTTCGTTTGACAGATACTTTGCCAAAGCAATGGCACAAAACACAATGTTAAAGAACTTTTATGTTATAATGAGAAGTTTAAATATCCAGTATTTTTGATTAATTATGAAACTGTGCAAGGACAGAGTAGACTGGCGGGCCTGTGAATAGGAAGCACTGATGCAGCATATTTTTCGTTCTTTTTTTCTGGATGTTGCAATTTTATATACACACACGTAGTATCCTATCATTTATAGTATGGCAATCACCACATTGAATCACTATTCATTTACACAACATTCAACTTTTCTCAAATTTGTCACATCACTGGACACACCCACATCACATCACCAATGTCGCCAGAAATTGTTCACTCTTGAAAATGAATACTTGCAGTTGTGTTGTGCTCCTTGAGGTTGAAACTTTCAGTGTTCGTGAGGGAAGCGGTCTGATTTGTCCTGGCCTAACCTTGGCTAATCAGGGTATGTCTCAGCACTACGTTTACAAATAGCGTGTTGCGGCACCTTGACATTCGTCATGCTCCCTGTTGAAAAATGACGTCTCACTCCATTACGTTCCTGCCGTGCAGACTGCTCGTCCCATTAGACGGCGCTCCGTGTCGCGCCGTGTTACTGCAAGCTCCATTGGCCTTTATTTCACCATCAGCCAGATGAAACGGTTGATATTAACAATCTGTTTCTTGATGTATGCCTCTCTCTGATATCATCCAGCATAGCTGCAGCACCCATTAGTAACTGTGTTACGTTTCAGATGGTATTTAATGAAGAGAAGCCCCTTGACAGGTAATTTCACTCTTCACTTTCATTTGATATTTACAAGTCTGGATGAATGTTACCCCACTAGCTTAGCGTCCTCATTTGCAAACATGTTGCCAATTACACTTCGATCCACCTGAATGACCTCATGAACTGAAGGAAGGGATGAAAACGCAACAGTGCTCGCCTCCTGTGGGATGTGTGGTGTCCAAGCCATCTGCTTCTTCACTGGCAAACGAGAGCGAGGGCTGGCTCACCTAGACTGGACTAATATGACACAGTGAGCTTAAACCCCAACAAAGGGATTACTCCCCTCATCTGTTGCTCTTATTTTCACTAACTGTTCTTGCAATAAAGCAGAGAAGAAAGAAGCCTTATTCGGACAAGACTAGTTTTCTCTGCGGAGTTTGGTAAATTTGTTTCACATAATTTATGATTTTAATCCCATTCAAATTGAACACATCTTGTACAACTTGTAATAATTTAAAGCTGGAATGATCGCTACACTCCTGATTTCCTGATTGGTCTAGGGGAGGAAAGCAACAGCAAAAATGGATGGTGGTGAAATGAATGTGCAACAGCATGAAGTCACCCCATCTCCAGACCCAGAATTGCTTCACAACAACCCAAATAACCACGTAATTTCATGAAAGAAAGTCGTTTTTAATTTACAAATTAAAGGTGCTGTATGTAGGATCCAGCGGCCTCTAGCGGTGATGTTTCAGATTGCAACAACAGTGCTCGTGCGCGTGCTCAAACTCAAGAGCGCGAACTCACTACCGGCGGCCACACTGAGACTTTCAACACAACGGAGAAAGCATCACACAACATGCTGGAAACTCATGTAAACTCCCACTGCAACATTACCATAATAGGCTACTTTTATCAGCTTGACGTAGAACTAATGCTCCATGCTCGTACCATGATAACGTTACATTGACTGTATTTTGCCGACATGTGGTGTTATCTAGCATTATTTTACTAACTATTTGTGTATCTTTCACAATCAGCAATGTCAACATAGGTCAATGAATGAAAACGAAAACGGTTAGTCAACTAGACTGGACAATTTCAGTGTAACAATAAAACAGTAGGAAGTAATATTACTGTACTGAACATGTCTGGAAATGTGTATTATAATCAATATGATAGTAGTGGGATGAGTGACGTTAGACAGTAGATCTAGTACATAAAATAAAAGTTACATCCTAAAGCACCTGCTTTTTGTTATCATGGAACAGTCTTTTGTATTCATTTCATGTCTTATGTATGTTATATTTTACCTTGCTATTTCAAAACGGAGGTCTCTCCATAATTCAAACGCTCTGCCGATGTTGATCCGTGTTTTCGTCCTGAGTCGATCCGATTGACTGGCCTGACGAGCTTCAGCAGATATATATATATTTTTTGGAGTCTGTGTTGTGCTGGAGGCAGGTCGTTTTTTGGTGTTATCAGACTCCATGTCGTTAGCTGCAGTGCAGTTGCAATAGACTGTAGGCTCGGGAGCGCGCATGCACGTCACATCCGGTGGATTTCGCAGAAAATCCGACCCGGAGACTTCACATAAAAATAGGAATACTGGCCTTCAGAGGTAATAGCAAAACACGAAAAGTGGATAAATGTAATGTGTGATTACAACCCCTTCACAGACGGGCAATAAAAAAAGGATTCATTTTATAAAAAAAGTTACATACAGCACCTTTAAGCAAAAGAGGGGTATCAGATTCAGAAGGGGGTAACAAACACAATCAGTCTAACTCCTTATTAACCAAACTAAAAGAAAACAAGAGTACAGCAAAATAAGCTAACTCCCTTGCTAACATAAACAGGAGAAAAAGTCAAGTTCAAAATAAATGGCACCCACCTCCCTACTAACCCCACAAATAAAGAAATAAATGATTAACTAGCAAACTTCAAGTAAACCAAGAGAGTTAACCACTCACTTCTGCCTTTTAAGTCTCAATCATAGTGTGTGATCAAAAGAGACTAAAGAGAGAAAACTCTACTTCAATAAGTTGAACACATATGAGGTAAAGATACACACCACCACCACCACTTTGTTCAATTTGTCAGGCTTTCTTGTAATGCATGACGAGGTTGGATGACCATAACAGTTGCATTAAATATGTTTTTGCAAGTTTTGGTAGTATGCAGAATTTTTATTATCTGTTTTTTAAATAAAAATAAATGAACTAATATATTGCGTATCATAGGTTTTGGGGATATTTTTCTTCTCTGTTATGGTATTAGTTTACACACATGCCAGCATTCTTTCAGGTGTGCAACAGATTTGTTTATACAGTGATTTGTATTATTTATTTGTGTTGTTGCTGTATATTTGTTTATGAAATAAATAACAGCTGGTGATATAGCACCGATATAACAACCTTACTTTCTTCCCTTGGTTATATACAGTATACAATAATCATACATATGCACACATCCAGAGCACACAACCTTCTGTAACGCCCACATCCAGAAACCCGCTTCAGTAATAACTACAGAGATCCCAATCCCACCTGAACCAGTGCATGAAATCACAGACGCTCTTCATTTAACAAATGCAACTCAAAAATCTTTTACAAAATGAATCCCATCCAAATAGCACTGAAGATAGTTGACCCAGCATTTAGTGAAAACGCTATTTGCTGTGTGGTTCAACAAGCACAAATAAATGATTTTCCATGTGCCTCTTTTCTCTGCTTCTGGCTCCTAGGCCAACAAGAGCTCAATAGAAGAACAAAAAAAAACAAAAAACAATTCAGCTGCTCTCTAGGAAATCCTGCCAGAGAGATACAATATTTTTGGATTTTGACAGTTGCTAGAAAGTTCTACAGATAATGACATTACCACGCTCGGCTTTCGCTGCACTATTATAGTGAACACATCTCCGTGCACAGGGCAAAGGCCAGGTAGAGCGTGTGGAAAAGACGCTGAGGCAATTAAACAAGTAAGTGCAAGTGGGCCACACACAGCACCATGCTAGAGGCCCTCCCTTTCCCTCCATGGTCAGATGAGAGAGATCTATGAAGCTCGGATAGGTCACACGGATCAGGCTGGATTTGTAGCCTTAGTCCCGAGGCTCTCTCCATGGGTTCTTGCGTGGGTATCCTCAGGAGTCAAGGCTACTGCTGTAGCTAGCCTCCCTCACAACATCTCTTGGACTAAAGGCTTTATCAGCTTGTGCAGGAGAAACTAGAACACTCATCTGAAGCACCACTCGACATATATGTGCGGCTTCTACAAAAGTAACTGACTTTTTCAAAGATTCTTAACAGGAGTTCGGTGAGCACAAACATGGTTGTGTGGAAACTTTAGTTTAGGAGTTACGGGCAGAATTCAACTCACTGGAGTATGACCTCTGCTGACAGCAGAGCAGCTATTGTATTCTTATCTGGGTCTCCTTGGCCAGTGCAACTTTGAGCTTCCAGCACAGATAATAAAACATCTCCCAATACCTGCTTTTTCAATTCCATTCCACTCCACGGAATGCTATTGATTGGGAGTTCATCACCCTGATGTATTGATTGTATGTTTTTAAAGGTTTCCTTGAATAGATGCGCTGGTGTTCCTAGTTTCAGCAAGTCTTTTAACTCAAGTCTTCACGCATAAGTAACACGTACATTGGTGTAAATCCGAGATGGAAAGCAAACACGAGGGTGGAATGATGCACATTGACAAACGTGATTTATTTTTAAATTATCAAAATCCCCCAAAAATGAGTAGGCTACATACTTGTTCAACATGTTGTGTATTTTTTGACATTTAAAAAGGATTGTACCTGTTTTATTTAGCTGGTAAGCCATAATAGTTTACTGTATGTGTTCAGCTAATAGCTAAAAAAAAAAAAAAAAACCCTACTTTTACAACATTAATTCTTATATGATATACTCATATAAGTGGGCAATAGGTTCATTTTTATTTTTTATTAATACTTTTATTCATTACAGACACATTTAATTGATCAAAGATGACAGTAAAGACATTTATAATGTTACAAAAGATTTCTATGTCAAATAAAAGGCTTTCATCAACTGTTTTCAACACTGATAGTAAGAAATATTTCTTGATCACCAAATCAATATATTAGAATGATTTCTAAAGGATCATGTGACACTGAAAACTGCTGAGAATTCAGCTTTCAGAGGAATAAACAATATTTTAAATATATAATGTAATAGAAAACAGTCATTTTAATTTGTAATAATATTTCACAATTTTACTGTAGCCTTGGTGAACATAAGAAATGACTTTCAAAAACACGTTAAAAAATCTTACCGTCCCCAACCGTTTGAATGGTAGTGTATATTAATACATTTTTAGCAATTCAATATACATTAACATCAGTACTTGCAATGCCCTATGACCAAACATTAATTAAAAATGAGAAAGTGAAATTATGAATTAGTATTACCTAGATTAATCAATTCTGTAGAAAATCTTTTGCAATCTTGATGCATAGAACTTTGTGAAGTGTTGATCCTGGAGCTGTAATGCAGTAAAGGACCGGTGTATTTCACACTTGAATCTCCGTCAATGGAGCAGTCAATGTGAGCCCACTTTGCACATACTTCACAACAAATCCATTCGCTCCCAGTTATGGAAAACAATTGTATTGCACTGCAGGCATTCTGCATTTTCCTTCCACTGAAATAATGTTTTTGATGGCTTTTTTGACCACAGTCAAAACAACCCTTTCAACAAGAGACCTTTGTTCCCCCGAATTTACTTTACTTCATAAAATCGTTAACACTTTACAAAAAGGTCCCATTATTTAACGTTGGTTAATGCATTAACTAACATTAAGTAACAATGAGCAATACATTTGCTACAGTATTTATTCATTTTTCTAGTTCATGTTAGCTCATTAAATAATGTTTATACATATAATATAATATATAATGCATTAAATGTAGATATTAACATTAAGATTAATAAATGCTTTAGGCTTTTTCATTAACTAATGTAGTTAACCAATGTTAAGAAATAGAACCTTATTGTATATGTAACCATTTATTAATTGTTAACATAACTGAAAGCCGTAAGTCTTTTGTCTCAAAATATATATTGTAGTTTCATTTATTCTCAATAGCTGTGTCATTCTGTTACATTTAAAGTTATATTATTCTTATATTCGTATAATATATTTCAATGACCTCATGGATCAGGACAGTTTTGCAGGGCATATAGACAAACTAAGTGTTTAGGTAAGCGCTGTGCTGGTTAGCTGTGTGTGGTTTCGAGTTGTGAGAGAAAAGAAAATCAAAAGGGCTTTCTACCCCAGAGGCCTTTAGCCCCATCATACCTACTGCTTTGTTATACATATTACACAACATCAACAGAGCTTTTGCCTGTTATAGTATTTGTAGCCCTGTCTGTGAGCAGTGCCCTTGAGCACCCATCTCGGGAGCTGTATATTTGGATTTGCCAACAGAAATAGTTATTAGTGATTAATAGAATTTGCATTTCTGCTTATTGTTGCTTGATGTTGTTTTATTGTAGTAGTCATGTCCAGTTACCGTTCATCTTTTTTGGGGTTTTTTTTAGGTCTTGTGGTGTTCCTCAAATGAATAATTATGAGCTCTTTTGCTGTCTGTTAAAAGAAAATGTATGCATTATTTCATTTTTATTCTAAGAAGGACCCTCATATACTTTTCTTGTCTTATTTCAACCCCTATGTATACATTTATACCTTGTCCATGTGTGTTAAAATAATTATCATCCTACACCACGATCCAATTTCAATCCAAGCCCTAACTCCACTGTACTGCCAACAACACTCAATTTCACTTGGAAGATGTGCGTTGCCTCATTTCAATGCAGTAAGTAGATTACATCCTATTCTCCTTCTCATGTACGGTGAAAGTCAGTGCTGTTTCAGAGGAGTGCTAATGCCGGCGAACTGTGGAGGAACAGTATAAAATAAGGTAGCCATCCACTTTTCTGCTTTGTATTGAAAGATATAAACTCTCTCCAAGACTTCATTTGTTCTACCAGCCATTAATCCATCGGCAGGCATTTTCCATCCTTCGGCTTAGTGACCTCTTTTCTCTCTTTCCTGGTTGGAGATTGGGAACGCAACAGGGGGCAGAGGATCTCCCGGAATACCAATTGGCCTCACTGGAGGGGGTGGAGCACAGGATCTTGATTATAGATTTTAGTTGAGACGTTTGTGAATGTGGGTGTGCATGTGGAAGTACATGTTTGTTTGTGTTTGTGTGGGAGCTTGTGTCTTGGGTATGTGTCTAGAAAATAAATTGATCTGTTAACCAACCAATCAACCAGCTCTGTCTGTTTATCTATCCATCTATCTGTCCATCTATCCGTCTGTCCATCCATCCATTCATCATTCCTTCCATCCATCCATCCATCCATCCATCCGTCATTCCATCAAAACCTGCTGTTATGCTTTTATTAGGAGTTTTATTTCTCACATTTTTTCTGTAATGTTATTTGCCTATTTGCTCACCTATTTAATCAACATAACTTATTTAAAAACATAGCATTTCATTACCAATCCATAACAGAATTTTCTTTCTATTTACTAATTGCAACAATTAGTAAATTCTTTAAATAATGCAACTAATGCACTTGCACTGATGATGATAATTTGTGTTTCCTCAGTAGTTTTCTTCAATGTACAGTATATATGAATTTACAGCTGACTTTTAGATTGGGATGAGCTACAGTAATAATTTCCCCCATCAAATAAAGACATTTTATAATGTATTGCATGTCATATCACACATGCCCACTAATACAAACTGATGAGGAGGATGCTCAATATCCAGGTAATATGCAGAACATCCTCTGAGCTTCTGTGGTCTCTCGCCTGACTTTCCCCTCATTGCACACAGAGGCATCTGTACAGTATTGGGTTTATTCTGTTTATGGAGTGCAGTGGTCCAGTCTGATAAAACTATGCTAGCCTTGCACAGGCACAAGGGCAGTGGTCAAGCTAGGGGACAGCACTAAAGGATCAATGGCGATCAGTGTAGCTTCCCCGTCGGTCACTGAGAAATGATTTTCCTTTGGTCACTCACTCACTGCGGCAAGCTGCTAGCTCTCTCCTTCAGAACAGCAACAGTGCCCCCTGTTGCCAAAACACGTTCTCAGTTCTAGACCTGCCACCTGTGAGGAATTATGAGCTGGCCATTTTTTTACTGGTCATCCTTTTTATTGATTAATTCATTCTCCTCCTCAAGATAAAAAGTAATTTTTTTGTAGGTGAAGTTTGACTTACCTTTGCTTGTCATCTGATGACTATCTGGGTGACATAAGGGACTGAATCACTGCCACTTCTAGCTCGTTACTCACACTCTGAGCTTTCACGAGTACAGCACATTCACTAGGAGATAGTGCTTCTGGGAGAGATGTGCAGTATGGCTGTCCAGGGAGGCGGGTAATTATCTGTTATGATCACCAGAAACGACAGCGGTCCACGGGACAGCCTCTGTTATTTCGAGCACGGAGTGATGATTAAAGTGGGAAGGAGAAGTCTGCTTCTCATGTCTTTGGAAAAGAAATGATTTGCTGACCAGGGAATTGGAGTGACAGATGGATGGATCTTAAGGAGTGTATCTCTTGGCAGTTTCACATCATGATTGGCCCTAGCATCTGGACTGGAGATGTCATTTTGGCCCCTCCAATCTCCTGCGGAAAATGTATAAGGAAATGCAAATATTATATTATATTATATTATATTATATTATATTATATTATATTATATTATATTATATTATATTATATTATATTATATTATATTATATTATATTATATTATATTATATTATATTTCAACATTTTATATTATATATAACATGCCAAGTGCATAAATGTCCAGTTCCAAACATAACATTAATATAATATAATGTAATGTAATATATTTTGAACTGGACATGTATGCACTTGGCATGTTATGTAAACAATATACTATAATATATAATATATTGTTTAACATAACATGCCAAATGCATAAATGTCCAGTTCAAATTATATTATATTAATGTTATGCTTGACATTTATGCATTTAACATGACATAAACAGTGTAGCATGGTGCAAGGTCATGTATATTGTAATATGATATAATAGTAATCACTAGGGAAATTTTCCTTGGAAATGCCTGATTATGATAACAACAGATCATTTAATCGATGCATTAATCTAAATTATTCGCAGCATGCAATGGCATTTTGCGCTACTTAATTAATTGAGGTTCAGAGAATGTGTGACCACAATAACATGCGGAACTACAATGCATCAAAGAGCCCCTTTTCACCCGTTTTCCCCATCTGACTGTGATAAGCAGAAAGCCAAGCACGTATGCGCCATAGCCATTGCATTTGTGTCCTCTTTTCTCATCCCTAGACAGTTGCTAATTATTGTTACCATTCGAAAATTCATTGTGTGGCATTTTTAATTAGACTACAAAATGTCAGCATCTCTCTCAAAAAAGATTAATGGGATTTGGATAATTTTGTGTCCCCTAGTTCCCTGGAAGCTGTCCTAATTCCAACAGCAGTTCATAATGTTTGATTGTAAAGTAGGTTCGGTCTTTGACTGATGCTTTGGCACGCCGTTACCCTGCTCTCTGAGGGCAAGAGCTTCTAAACGGCGGTTGTGATGCGTAAAGACACAAATAAGCGAAATACATCATTGAAGAAGGGGGGGGAGGCTTTGAATATAACTTCCTAATAGAACAAACTAAATACTGTAGGAGCGAAGTGTGTGCTCGCTTGCTGATACAAGCAAAACCGAGGGGAAATCTGATGGAGGGTGATGAGTTTATCTTTATCTTGTATTTGTGGCAACCGCAAAAGACAGGAAATGTCTTTTTTTAATAAATGTTCACCTCGCAAGTATTTGTATGTTAATACAACACTGTTGACATGCACAAAACGTGATTGTGAGGGAAATCAAGTCAGACGCTAATACCACAGTGACTGGCATTTAAAGCCACGTTGGGCACCGTGTTTGCGTCTGTCGATAAATCCCATATGTAGTCGGGATAGCGGTCTCATCCTTCACCGTAATGGGAGCCGCTGGGTGGGCAGCTCAGCTACGGAGTGAGTGGTGTGTGTGTCTGGGGCTCTGCTGAGGGCTGTGGAGGTTTACAGCTGGCCCTGGCCATAATCAGGCCTGCTGATGGAGGTGATGAACAGCTTCCTTTAATAGGTTTTATGAGTTCACCGCTGGCCTGCCTCTGCTGCTGGCATTTATCTCTCTGTCCCTAGAGACTGCAAACGCTTCTAAATTAATAAGCAGTCGGAGAGCTGACCGGCAGACGGGCAGACAAAGCCCACGCATCCCTGTGTGTGTGCATATTCCTCCTTGTGCACACACATGCACTCCGGACTCCCCTTGTGCTCCAGGTGTTTGGGGCTCGGCAGACAGAGGGAAGATGAAAAGCCTTTGGAAGCAGCATGTGGCCATGCATTTTTATGGGATACCCTCCCAGCACCCTGATACCGCAGTTGGCCCTCTGCCTGTGGCGATGGCAATCCGAGCCTGGCCCTCCTAACCGAACAACGGTGCTGTGAGCGTGTGCAACACCCATACAAATGCCAGAGCCTACAAAAAGCACTCAAAATGCTTTAAAGAGCTCTTTCCCCCTGTCAAATTAGTTTCATTTGCACCAGCTGAAACTTCTGCGCATGAAAAGTGCTCAAAGCAATCATATCTCACAGTTACTGTTGCTCAAAGCTGTAAATAACGTTGTCTCAGGAGATTCTGTGAGGAGAGGAGTTTGTGCAATATTGAAAACGGGTCACAATGATGAAGTTCTGAAATATATATATGTATATATATTTTTCATTGTTTGTTTACTTCTTTCAGGGAGACTTTGAGAAGTACCATCGATGACACCTACCACAAAGCCGTGCCTCAAATATTATGAAACAGCGGAGTGCACATCTGTTTAGGTGGAGCACAAATGATTTATTTATTGCAGCCAATTAAACCTTCAGAACAAGAATACTTCAATGAGAATATAAATGTCCAATAGCAACCATCGGTGTTGGTAAAAATAGTTTTTCTGATAAATGTCGATTCTGACTATGTGAAATGTTGTATTCATCATGTATAATAAATATAATGTATATATAATGTATAATAAGTATAACGTATAATACAAATATTTCTATGACAGACGTTACTATTGTAATACAACTGTACTGTGAATTTTAAAAAGGTATATATCATTATTAGCTTATTTTACAGTAGTAAAATTATAATAGCCTACTTATGATTTTTTTCTACAATTGTGTCATTTCCAACATTTTTGTGGACAGATGATTCTGAACAGCATTTCAAACATTTGATGTAGATTTCTTCTAGTAAGTGTTTATAAACCTGTTGCCACAGACACTCTCCCTGCAGTTTTCCATAAAAAATAAAAATAAAAATAAAAGCTTGAGGGTTTAACTCGTGCAAGTGAAGAAATGAAATCATAAGTAGGCTATTATAATTTTACTACTGTAAAAAAAGCTAATAATGAAATATGCCTTTTTAAAATTCACAGTTCATAGAAATATTTGTATTATACGTTCAGATCCCACTCAAAGCTATCGGCCTAAGAAATCTCAGACAGTTTCAGTTGACAAGAAAATACTTTTGGTCAACATGTAATTAGCTTATATACTGTTCAAATTGTATGCCCTTAATGGTATTGAAAATAGTATAGAATATTGTTATTTTTCAAGGTACTCTATCGAGGTTAGAGATGCCAGTATCATGATGACACTACACATCTGTTGCATACAAACTATTTTCTGACCTTATTCTCAAGTGAAAAAAACAAGCATCTTGCTTTTTCCCTTTCTTCTCTCCATGCGATGAATGTAATTTTGAGTTTCAAGTTCCTTTTCAGGGACTACGTCTTAGAAACAGGACTACATTTGGTTGAGAGGCACAGCCTAGGAATCGATTAGCTTCACTTGCCTCTGTGCCTTAGCAAAGTGTTGTGGGGCATAGCCTAACAGCTGGGGAGCACTGATTGTGTGGCATTTGTCGAGTTCACCAGGGAAGTGCATACTGTGTTATTGGGGAATATGGATTTTGGCACAGTTGGAAACGGTCTATATCTCCAAGATGGGAATAAATTGGAGCAAAGTGCGGCCATTGAAATGCATACAGAGCGGACAGAAAATGTAACATGCGGCAGCTGTTTACCCACTGCTATCTGTCACCGGGCCTTATGAGGGAATCGTTTAAGTGTCACATTACTCTAGCACGTAGGGCATCCGTCCTGAAGTATTACCCGCCATCCAGAAAAGAGATATGGAGACGGTGGACAATAGATGAAGGGATAGCATCACGCTTGGCTACCGAATATGTTGACTGAATCGGTTCTTTGACAAGCCACTTTTAAGGAAAAAGCGCCATGCATTTGGAGCGATCTGATTTGAATTTGGAAGTCATCACTTAATTAAGGAACCTGGCATCCAAAGCTGGAAAGAAAAACAGCATCTCAGCGGAAGATGATAACTTCAGATATGACATGGGCATCATTTTCATGCTTTTAAAATGACTTGATCTGTCACCCTGTGAAAGCAGAGCACAATTTTACCTTATAGTCCAAGACATCTGATTAAATATAAAAACTGTTAATAAGCATACTGACGGCTTGGCAAGCTGCCACCTGCGCTACCGAAGACATTGCATTACCTCTTGACTTATGAAGAGCGCTATCTCTCCACCCGCCGTTGATTAAAGTATGTTTTACATCTCAATGACACATCTATATCATTAGCATGTGTTAAGATGCCAAATAAAGCTAAAGCTAAAAACGTTCAGCTAAGCGACAAACAGATGGACAGTGAAGGAAGAGTGCTAGGCATGTATCTTTACAAATGGCCAAAGTGGTTTCTTTCGCTGTCGCCGTGGGCTCTAACCGGAGCTGTCTTGCTTTTAATAATCCTTAGGGGTATTTACAAAATGTCACTCTCCTTCCTGGCCATCGCTGGCTGGTTTTTGTGAGCCGTGTGGCAGGATCCATTGTAGGCCGCTGAGGCGGAGCGGGATGTGGTGAAGATTTGTCATGTGGCTACAACAAAACTTGCACACGGAGCTTAAGATGATTTATTGGGCTTATTTCTGAAAGTGGTAAAGTGAAATTAATCATGATCCCACCTGACGCCACTGCTCAGCTGTGATAAATGACAAGCTGTCAGCCGCAGACAGCGTGCCATCCATGAAGTGGTCGCTGATGCGCTCCCTTCTCAGATAGACTGACCTAAAGTGTAGCCCTGCCAGATGCCCCTCTGGATGCATGCGTTGGGGTAGACCGGGTGCAGCCACGTCCCCCGGCTGCCTGCGCAGACGTGCCCTAATGAGCTGAGCTCAGACTGGGATTGGACGGACCGCTCACCTCCTGTGAAGTCTCCGAGAAGTTCACCGCACTGTCAGCTTGAGATCTTCATTGCTTTGACAGCTTTGCAGAGTTTCTCTTCTGCGTTTACAATTAGAAAACAAAAGAATGTGAAGATGACACAAGGTCTGAGAGAGGTTTTATTTGTTTGGCCAGATGTAACTTTGAGTGAGGGTGGTATATTTGTCCTTTGTTATGCATGATAGAATCGAGACATCTGAAGAGACTAATTTAATGGGAAACATCCAAAATGGTTGATCTTTGGAGGCACCAAAACCCACATTTTCTTGCTCATTAATGTCTGCAATGAGTCGTAAAGCGGCAGTGTCTTTGTTGTTCTTGCTGTTCACCATAAGTCAGAAAGTTTATTGCTTCAGTAGTAATGTAGACATTAGTGTCCTTTAATTGAAAATCTATGTTTTCCTTGTTTTTTTTCTTTTCCTTTTTTTTTTTTTCTAAGGTTGCTCAAGTGAAAAATGCCTGTAAACCCATTTAAACCAACCAACAGCCTTTGTTTTCCCCTCTGCCATGAAAATAAATAATTTTTGCCCTTGACAACAGTGTAATTAATAGTGATGTTTAGCAGGTCCATTTCAACGTACCCTCTTAATCTAATTTTGTTTCCACTCCGCGATTTGTAAATTACTGCAGAATGACGCACCATTTACCACTGTCCTTCTGTGCGACAAAGGTAATTTTTCTTCCTACATAAATCTCTCTCTCCCTCACTCTCTCTCTTTTAACCTCTCCGTCTCTCCTCTTCCCCCACTATTTACCCCAGAAGCTTTTGGATGTTTGCAAAACTCCCAGTCCCTATGCAGTGCTTTTACATGCACTTATGTAGTTTTCCTATAAAGGTCATTATTGTAAGATAAACAGGGGTCTTGTTTCATGGGGTAAATGGTGTTTATTTTGCTGAAATGACCGACTGATACTACATTATCCCACTTATTATGTGGCTACTTGTCAAATAAATAAATAATTGGACATTAAATATTGATTCGAGTTGAAATGATTTTATTATTGGAGGAGAAAGAGACCACAGAATTATATGTGAAACCAGCACAGCTATGTAGGAAATCAGTTGCTTTTGATGGTCAGTTTGGTGTTTGTGCAAAAATACAGTTTATGAGACTGACCAGTAAGAATTAAGTATTCCAGAGGGCTGTGTAATAATTTAGTATAATGGCATTGATCTTTGTCATTATAGCAAAGGTCCACAACCCATTACTGGACACTAAAGTGTTAGGACTGCAAATGACCAAAGTGGCATTTAAATGAAAAAAAAAAAAAAAAACCTGTTAGACTGTAGCATAGGGTGCTGTAATATGTGATTTTTATATATATATATTTTTTTTTTATATAGGTTAACCAATTTATTATTTTATTACTCTGCTCTCTGTAACACTTTGGTCAAGATATTCAAGAGATTATGTGGTCAGATATTACTTATATTCGTCATTGTACATGACAATTCATTATCTAAATTATATGCATTGAAGCTGAAACTACCTTCATGTCTACTGCATCATCACTAGCAAAGTGTTGCCTTGTCTGTGAATTCTAAGCGATTTTCAGCTCTCTCTTTTTTCCCATTGTTTTTTCAAGTAGTTATATGGCAGACACAAGATTGTTGGGATTATTTCTAGAATGAAGTTGCAGAATGATATGAAAATTATTCACAATGAATAATCACGTGATTATTCTTTCTTTTTTCTTCTCAAGGGTCCCCTTCAAGGGTGAAATAAAATCCATCAATATATCTCATCTTGTTTGGATCAGCTCTTCAAATGCTAAATAAATAAATAAATAAAAAATCAATAGAATTAGACATGCATGGCAGTTTACGCTATGCTGTAATCAGTAAATGTATTCTTAATGAGTAAATCAATGGAAGAAAACACATAAAAATGGTTGTAAAACTAGGGGGGAAACCGAACACAAGCCAACTCTCAAACTGTGACAGTGTTGCATACAGCATCATATTGTACTTGTTCTTTTCTTCTAAAAGTCGTATGCTTCTCTTTGTAGCATGCAAATGGAATGTTGCTCATGCACCCAGAGAGATGAAAGACAGATGTATTCAGATGTAGTTCAGAGGTTTAGGGCACTGTGTTTTCAACTGTTGGAAGAGTGCCACTTCAGTTGCCAGGTGGGGCACTAAGAGATGTAAATATCTTTGGAATTTTACTGTATTGAATTACTATCTCTATTGTACCATTGAACCTCTAAATACTGCACAAGACTTCTTATTGTAAGCCCCTCCGGTTAAAAAGATTGCATTTATGTACCAGTCACAGCTAGGGTTGCTGTTGTGTGGTGCCATTTTTCTTAGTAGTACAACATCATGACCACAGAAAAGCGCAAGGTACTGAAATGGCTGTGAAAGTATGTTATTCATGGATTTGGTGCTGGTAATATTATATAATTCACATCTGTTGTAACAGACGTAAGCCTCCGTTTTCTATTGACATTAAGTACATACTTTTCATCAAGTGAAAATTATAGTATTTAAAAAGGACACTTCAGAATGTAGGACGTTCATGGAAAAGCATTTAGAAATTACATGACTTGTATGTCATGACAATAGAAAATAAGCAAATTCATTTTGAAACCGCAGTTTAATGCTTTTAATAAGATCCTGTGGCAGGGATGTAGATGGTCAAAGAGAAAATATGACACTTTATCAGTTTTAAAAAAAAACATCTGTTGTGTGTTTCATCATGGCTAAAAACCACTGAAGTGATTTCTGAGCAAAAAATTCATGGGTATCATGATCTCCCAGACCCAGCAGCCTCCTTTCCGGACTCGAGAAAGGCTGTCATTTTACAGATGTCATACATGACAGATGCACCCTGACAAAACCTACCACGTAAAAGAAAATACAATTAGAAGCCCCAGTGGACAGGCCACGCATCAATTTATCCTGAGCCGCTGTGTGACAAGGCTGGGCAGTGCCACTCGATTTTATGTCTGCTAGATGGCTGTGACTTATTTCAGCATGTCTCTCTTATCTAAGCATTAAAAGCTATCCGTCTTCCAGCGAAATCTTGGCCCCAATGTCCTCCATCTTCTGGCATCAGCGAGAACTGTTACAGCACGTGTAGTCGCCTGTTGAACCAAATTAGTCTTAGTAATAAACAATCATTTAAGTAGGGCAGGCCGGGTTGTGAATGAACGTAGCGAAGGCGTGCTGGATGATGGATCTTGTGTTGACAGATTCCATTGGCTTTCTCATGTTATCAAACACAGCAATACCGTCAAATCAATTTATTTGAGAACAATCTCTCGAGAGACGGAGTGAGGACAGGACTGAGGCAGAGAAAAGGAGAAAGAAAAAGGCAGTGAGTGGGAAATGTGCCTCAATAGGACCTCAGTGCTGCCAAGTCACTCATTGATTATCTCAACAGAGCTGTAAAACAAGCTCCTGTGGTTGTGTGTCCATTGTAAATGACAGCCCTGGGAACATTTTGTTGTTCTCTGCTGTCAATGATTGGGTTTCAGGGTCTGAGTCAGTGGACAGAGCACTGCACTATTTGGAAAAGTATTTCAAAAGAATATCCGCTCAGACAGGTCAAAGAGACAAGAGAGCGCGGGTTTGCTTCCACGGCACAGTGGAGTCCAGCAACGCCTTTTCGTGGCCTGAAGATGATTCCTGAGTGAATAAACTAAAAGCTAGCAAGATGTGTCAGATCAAAATGAAAGGAGTGAATTGCTTATTCACTGAACTTTCTTTTTTACAGTATCACAAGAGGGAAGAAAGCAGGCTGTGCACCCCATCAAAATGTCCTTTATTATCATCTCGCCTTCCTAGTAATATCACCAACAGAGTGGATCCTTGACTGTCTGAAAAAGGAAAAAATCAAAGACTTGAAAGCTCAACAGTCACTGTGAATTGAGGAGTATCTTATTCTGCACCACGGTTGGAAACTCTGATACTAGCTTTATTTTTCATCAATACCTCTATCTGAGAGAGAAACATGTATTTTGTTTTGAAGCAGAGTATGACCCTAAGATATGAAAGAAGCTACAGGAGTTCCTCAGAGGAGGGCAAGGTGAAATCTCTCAGGATCCGAGTACTAAGTCACAAACTAATTGCTCGCTGTCACTCCGTTCACTACTTACCATCAAGTTACATCTACGTAATGCGTCTGACTGATTCACAGGGATTCTTCTTGTATTAACAAGCTGTTTTACATATCCCCAAGCAAGCTCCTCACAGGAGGCCTCTGATTCCAGCCCCTCAGCTGTCTACTTATATGACTCGGAAGAAGATAGGGTGACTACGGGGAGCCGACGCCAAGGGCAGATGTAACTCCCAGCGCAAGGGTGTAGAAGCTCCTACAGTGGCTTAAAAATTCCACATCGAAATGTGCTATCTTGTATGAGGCATATCCTGAGCTCTTTCAATTTGGGATGTGACAGTGAGGAAATTTTCCCACCGGTTTTCTCGACGTGTGACAACACCGGTAATACCGGTATCACCCTCTTTTCCACCTCGCTTTTAAATCGCTAGTTTCATTTTCATTTTCGTGCGCAGCCGTTCGCATTTTTGAATTAGCTGCAATTCGGGAGCGGCAATTGCTTGAATGGTGGGTTCATTATTATTATTATTATTAATTAAAAACACAATGACAAACTTAAAACAGAACTTTTATTTAAAAAATGAATAAGACAGCTTTATTAACAAAACGAATAAGCACGACAGCCTCATTCTTGTGGTGCGCTTGAAGGGGTGTAAGTGTTCCCTTCGGATGCTGCCACCTTCATCAGGAAAAGTTTACAGATCACCTCAATAATGTTTGCAGGTACCCTATTAGCACTGGGTTTGAATCCAAAATGTTGCCAAATAGCCGCTTTTACATTTCGCTTTGAAACCAAAACTTCCCGCCATCGTCTGTCAGTTAGTTCACCTCACTCTCGTCACGTGATAAATTAAATCTGACTCCTGCTGCAACTCTCGTTCGGCGGTTTTCTAATTATAGTGTCTGTTCTCTTAACTGAACTAAATTATTTTTATTAACATAAAAAATCAAAACGACGGTGAGGGGCGTTGCCGCGGTGGGCAAGTGATGTAATCGGTGTTCGGTTTAACACCATGTAACACTGGTACCGCGACTATCGCACCAAGCCTACTTTGAATGCAATCTTTGTTCGCAGTTCATTCGAAGGACAGCTTTTAAGTTCGTTTTTGAAAGGATTCGCATAACGCTGCGTTAATGGCGCAAAACACTACAGCCGTTTCATATCTTAAATCATTTGTTTTACCGACGCCTCTGCCTGCATTGTGCCTTGACGTGGGATAAGCAATTATTGTGAATCTGAATGAGGCATGTTCTGCAAGTAGGAGGCAGCGACTGAAACCAGCACTGTCTTTTCCCTGGTCTTCTCCTAATCACTCCCTTGCTTGCTTTTATTTCATGCCCTATTTTAGCCCAGACACCTCAGTGCTGTCATTGCCGGTCTCCAGCTTTGGACAGCCAGACTCAGTGAAGCTCATAGGAGTAGGGAGGCGTGAAGAGTTTGCCAGCTTTTCACAGAGGGGGAGCCAGGAGATAATAATGGGTGGAATGCAGGAGCCATGCGTGTCGTGCGAAAGAATAATTGCTGCTCTTTCAACAGCGCACCCCTAATTGGCCTCGCTGTGGTCAGAGAAACTTCAAGTCGGAGAGGGTTGGCGCGCACGGCTTGTAGAGCCAAGACGTGGCTCTAACGCCGTTGCCCAGGGAGCTGTATCTGAAGATCCGTTCCCCCTCCAGAGGGGGATATTTCAGCCTCCCTACTAGCTCCCTCCCTCCATTCCTCCCAAGCTCATTCATCCACCCCAGCAGTGACCAGCCAGGGAGAAATGACCCCTCATTAAAGCGGTGTCATTAGACAGGGACGGCTCCAACAGCCACCTAATCTCACCAGAAAGTGAATGTGTGCTCGGTAAATTTGCAGAGATTCCACACAGGAAATGTTGAAGAAATACCTTCAACCCATCGGTGACATTAAAAACCTTTTTTCCTTCTCTGTTCTTGCCATCCTGTTATACATCATTTGCCTTGCAGCAAACAGGAGGCACAAAGCTTATTAGCGTAGGCTACAACGGGCTGAGCGCTCTACAGAAGACTGTCTCACTCCTCCTTTTTACTGCCTGACAAGACGCTGATTACACTGTCAGTGTGCTGAAAAAGACAGGCCCATATGCTAGTCTCTCAGCTAGATTTCTGATCTTCAGCGTGTGCTGGTCCCTGAGCACCATGCCCATCACGCTAGGCTAAATGTTCGATATGAAGGGGGACAGATTATGTAGGATCACTATCTAGCCATATCCTTTCCAAATCCCCCTTCATCACACCTATCAAGTCTCTTACATCATACAATTCCCATTAGTCTTATCTCCATTGCTCTTGAAACCTGCTCATTCCTAGTTGTGCCAAACTGATTTTTATAGCATTTTTTTTTTAACTGGGGATTTCCTGTTTTATGCAAAGGCTATTGATTTAAAACATCGAATTCAAAGTAGACATGTTGTGAAATAGAGGTCTAGAATTTACTTCTGGGTGGAACTGCTGCAGAGCCATGACAGAGTGTGTTTGATGCTTGTTGGACAAATCTTTTGGTTTTTACTCTGTCCTTGTGGTACCAACTCCAATAACACCCCCACAGGCAAGAGAGGGGGAACAGCAAATACTGTGTGCTCTGGGAACAGTCATTTGCTTGGCAGCAAACCTGTTTTGTTCCTCTAGGAGTTTTGCTGTAATGAGTGAGTCTGGCATCAAACAAGGTAAAAATTACCATGACCCAAGAATGATAAATGTGGAAAGACGAAAGGAAGGAAGGAAAGAATGGTAAGGCAAGAATGGTAAGAAAATAATGGTATGGAAAGAATGGTATGGTAAGGAAAGAAAGAGAGATGAAAAGAAAGAGAAAAAAAGAAAGTGAAGAAGCATGAGATGAAATGAAGGAAGGTACAGATAGATGGAAATAAATGGAAAGGAAAGGAAAGGAAAGGAAAGGAAAGGAAAGGAAAGGAAAGGAAAGGAAAGGAAAGGAAAGGAAAGGAAAGGAAAGGAAAGCATGAATGAAGGAAGAACAGAATAAAGAAAAGAATAGAAGGGAGGGAGGAAAATAGAAAAGAATGATGGAAGAAAAGAGGTAAAAGATTTAAAGATAGAGAGTATGAAGGAAAAGGAATGGATGGAAAAGGAAGGAAAGGAAAAGAAATAAGGAAAAAATAAGGAAAAGGGTAGTTGACAAATATGCAGTAAAAATGCTTTTTTGTAAAACACCATTTAAAAAAAAAACGTATATTTATGAACGGGTTATTGGCTGCATGTAAACGTAGTCACTGTCATCACTCGAATGTGAACAAATTGATGGAAACGTCGTTTTTGTTTTGTTTTGTTTTGCAAACTTTGAAAATACATTGGATGGATCATCCACGTTTGGATGGAAACCCAGCTTGTGACTCTTTGACAGAGCAAATATTTTTGAAACCTTTTTTTAACGTAATTTATTTGTTTGTCAAATATTTAATTTTTATACAAACAGCATCATTTCCATTCTATGTTTGTTCTTCGTTGTTCTCTTAAGATCTTCTTCCTTCTGGGTGGATTCCTGTTCATTTTCTCTCTATACATTTGTGTCCTCTCTTGTGTACTTATTTCTGTGATGCTTTATAACAGTGCAAATGTTCTGCAATTATTATCTTATAATTAATAATTATCTTAATTAATGTAATTACTGCATTTAAGAACACTGAAAATTATCAAAAAAAATATATAAATAAATAAATAAATAGTTCACAAATCTTATTTAATTATTTAAAATGCTTCTGAAAGAGACCTTGTCCTCTTGTATGACATCTTTGTCCACCGGTGTGACACCTGTACTGTTCCACCAAAGGATGTTTGAGCCTTTTGTGTCAGTAAATGACATTGATATTCCTAGCTAACCTGGCATTAGTAGTTAGCAAGAAACATTTGCATAATGTTCCATGATTATGAAGTTAAACATACAGTTTTTAATTAAAAAATATAATTTAGGGGTGTTGTACCAAAGGAAAACAAAACTTTTGTGAACAAAGTTAAATATTTGAACGATTCTCAGACAAAAAATTGACCATGTGCACATGCCATGGGCTTTACAGCAGGCTTCAGTAACATGACCTTGAATGGGGTCCTTCAACTAATTAAAGTTGTCTGTGGAATTGTCCGATTTAAAATCAGGGTATGGTGTCACAACGAAGGACATGCTTTTCAGTGACAAAATGTATCAAGTTCCTACGCTTTTACAAATATGGATAAAAAATTTTTTTTTAAAAAGATACTAAATGATACTTTACTAAAATAAACACTTGTAAAATTATGCCTGAGGTATTTATTAACATGTTTATGCTTTTCTTTTTAATTGATAAAAGTTGTAATTTATTGAACCATGCTTGAGACAGTCACATTATAGGACAATTTTTGAGATTTGGGTCAAAAATGATTTTATAACAACAGTTCCATGTAAGACAAATAACTGTTTAACCATTTACAGTATTTTAAATGATGACAATACTAAGTATATTCATTTTTATATTGTGTGACAGTAAAAATGATAGCCAAGAAAGAAAGAAATGTAAGAAATGTAAGAAATGTAAGGAAAGTGGGAAGGAATGAGAGTAGAAAGGAAGAAATGACTGAAAGAAGGGAAAAAGGAAGGGAAATAGAAAGGGAAGAAAGAATTGTAAGGAAAATGGGAAGGAATGAAGGAAGGGGCGAGTAGAAAGGAAGAAATGACTGAAAGAAGGGAAATTAAAGAAGGGTATGAAAGCAAGAATAAATGAAGGACTAAAGAAAGGAGAGCAAGAGGGAGGGGGAGAGAAAGAAGGAAAGAAAAGAATAGAGGAAAGTAGGAAAGAAAAAAATTAAGTAGAAAATAATAAAGTAGGAAGGAAGGGAGAAAAAGTAATGAAGGGGAGAATGGAGGAGAGTAGGAAAGAAGGGAGAAAAATGAATGAAGGGAAGAATGGAGGAGAGTAGGAAAGAAGGGATAAAAAGGGAATAATAGACAAAAATAGAATGGAATGTAGAAAATGAATGAAGGGAAGAAGTGAGGAAAGACAGCTGGAATTATCAAAGAAAGGAAGAATGTGTGTCATTAGGAAGGAAGAGCAGAAAAAATAAGGAAGAAAAGATGGAAGAAATCTTCTAAAAACATAAAAGCACCCATTTATAAAACCCGAGTACAAATAAAAGCGGCAGAACTAGATGTGAAATTCAAGCTGTAAGTGTGGTTTTATGAGACCAGTGAAGTATTGGTGTAGATTCCAAATAGATGAGGGTGTAAAAAGACAGTCAGACTCTCGGCTCTGAACTCTTATAGAGGGAAGATGCCGTAAGCAGGATGTTCTGGTTTTGATGCTGTGTGTGTGACGGAGGTGAGTGTGTGTGTGTGTGTGTGTGTGTGAAGAGTTCAAGAGTTCCCACTATTTTCACATTGATTCTGCTCAGAAGTGATGCCAGAGAAAAGAGCAAGTAGAAGTTTTCTACTGAAGCAACATTATGATGGATCGCGATTGATCCTTTCTGCGAACAAGCTGCAGACACACTTCTTAAGGACTGTACTTCAGCCACAGTCTTTAGCGTAATTCTCACGTATCCACTTAACATCTGGTTTCGTAGGAAAATAAACATGTCATTCTTGTTTCTGAGCGCATAAGGCAAAACGGTTCGGCATCAGTGATTTCCTTATCAAAACGATTGGAAGTGTATCCAAAGACATTCTCAGCCGCCTGCAGCGTTTCTTTATTTACTTGATATGATTTATCTTTCTTCCTATGGCAACAAACACCTCACCCTACAAATTGTGTTATCTTGCTGTTTGAGTCTGTCACTGTCCTTGAGCCCACTGGCAATATATAACCAGTTGTAGGCTTTGTAAGTCAAACATAATGTGAAGCAATGATGAATATGTATATGCTAACATTATATTACTCACTTCATCTCAGATTTTTGCCTTGTTCAGAACAAATTCCCTGGATGCCTCCCACTCCTGGGAAGAAGCTGATTGTTATTCCCTGTCACTTGCTTTCTCTGGGCAGAGCATTTTACAATGCACTCAAATTAGATTAAATAGATTTCACAAGAGGATGATATACAACTGTATCGTTATGAAATCAATCACCACAATATCCTCGCTAATGTTGCTTTGTAGACGCCAGGTGATGCTATACATGCAAAAGATGGATTCCTTGGCAACAAGGCACCAGGAACCGAGCGTTGTCCCAATCTGTAACCTAATAGCATTCTACCAAATGCATCATGTATCTTATGAATAATAGCCATCGCAAGTTGAAGAACTAATGCTATTATGTGAGTTATTTAAAGAATAAAGGGTTGCGTTCTGCATTCGAACAAAGGAACTTTTCGATTGTCCAGACAAGAGCGGCACAAATCTTAAAGGTCTGAAATTTACCGTGGTTTGAAAGGTCACTGTCTGAGTCTCGCAGGCTGCTGGGAGTTGTAAACGACCCTTCTTATCAAATGTTAATGCTGCCAGACCCACATTGCTTCAGGGACAAGAGGGAATATGTCTTTGAGGTCTTAAGGTCCCATGGAAACAAGTAATTCAATTTGCATGCAAAAATCTAGTGCTAATTGCATCTTGCCTCACAGAGGATCAAATAGAGTTCCTTTGTAATTCAGGCTGCGTACGCGAGAATGTAAGATCTCTGCAGGAAGTGTCTTTTTGTGTGGCTGTCGACACTGTGACATGGCTTTTATGAGATGGAAGCTCAAGGCCTCTATGATTTTACATGAGGGATGGTCTCTTTCTGGGAAAAGCTCAAGGTTTGGTTCGGTCTAGCCGATTCAGGTCACGTTTTCTGGTGAGAGAAGACTGAAATCTAATGCTTTGCATTTGAGATCGTCTGGATGTCTATAAAAGCGGACAACATCACATGAAAAATGACATGCATTTTTTATGATTCATTGGATTTAAATGCATCAATAAATGAAATGTACTGACGCATTTATTTGTTTTTAGCTATCTGCTGTGTAAAATACAGCAATGACATTTTTATTTGAAATAATAATAATACAGAAATGATAACACCTCAAAAAATGTGAAAAATACAGTAATATAATTGTTATTTTTAAAATATAATAATAATAATAATAATACAAATTATATAAATATATACAATTCTAAAATATCATAGCATTGTCACAACATTTGAGTGGAAACCCACAGTAAAAGTGTTACTCTGCCAAGTAATGGCAAGTGATAATCTGTTAAATCCTCTTTGTGTTGCTCATACTGATAATTCGGCACATGAGCGTGTGCAAACGGAGGAGCAGGCAGCCAACCAGAGCTCTTCAGAGTGCTAATTATGTGGTGTCTCAAGCAGGCAATTTTAGGAAGCAAAAATAAGCATGAATGTAAATTTGATTGTCCTTGAAGTGCACAATGAGAGCTGTTCATTGCAGTCTAGTATTAATGCAGACCTCCTGCACAAATGCTCTGTAAACTCACTGCATGCCCCAGTTTATATTTCTGCATGTCTCCAAACATAAAGAATTGTAATTGTATCAATGTTAATTATACATGGAGAGGAGGTTGTCCAAACAAAATTGAGGTGCACAATACAGACTGCCAGACTGTGTGAAATCCACAGGCATTTTCATCCTGCTGTTGCTACACAATTGTCCTAAATGCAATGCAGTATTTTTCTCTTCAAACAAGACTGCGCCAATTGGGGGACACAGACACAGACACAGACACGCTGGCTGTTGATTCGGCAGGTCACACTGCCCCCTGTTGACTGTCATCCGCATCTGCAGGGTTTGTGCAAAATGGATAATTCATGAAATGACACAGATGATTTCAGAAAGCAACTCGAGTAATCTTAAACACAGAGATTTCATGATAGACAACAGGCGTTGCACGAAATGCATTAGCAACAAATGTCGCCAACGGGGGGGCAGGGCAGCGAGGAAATGTCAGGCATGTTGTTCGGTGGAAGAGAAAAAAATTGATCGTCTCAAAATATATGGTTATAATTTTGAGTTCTTTGACAGTAACCTTCCCTCCAGACAAGGCCTTAGCCTTTAAAATATTTATCAGGGTTTTCACAAAAGAAATGACACGCAAGTTCCTGCTGCATTAGGAAAAGTGGAAGCTAAATCGTTTCGGTGGACGGCTATGGATTTCCTGTCAGGGTTGTGGTGTAATAGCACAGGCTAAGAGAGTGAATCCTACAATGTGCACTATGTAGATGAGCCTTCAGCTGTAATTGAAAGAGAGATAATACAAGGAGCTAGAAAGCACTCTGCAAAAGTGATTTTGGACGAGATGGGAAGCTAGGGAGAAGTCTTTTACAAATAACCCTCAGTCAAACACTGATGAGTAAAGACAAAAGGAAAAGGAAAACAAGCACACGCTTTGGCACAAGCGCAGGTTGTGTTGAAACTGATGCATCTGACTTTGTTTGCCAGGATCAACTCCCTTCCCCAATTGGTACTGTCCAGGAAAATAAATGATCCACAAGTGCAGGCGCAGCGGGGTGTCAGAGTTAGCTCGGCGTACTTGGGAGATGTTTCGAATTGTATTCTCAAAGGTCACGCTCTCCTTTCTCACAGTCTTGCCTGTCACCTTAGCTTTGCACATGGAATCCTCCTATTGATCCTCCTCTGCAGAACGAGTCCTCCATGGAAAGACGTTCGAATCGCAGCGTGGTAGCGCTCAGCAGGCCCACTCGGGGGTACGGAGGAGAGCGCCTGATTGGGCGGAGGATTGAAGCTGAGGGTAAAGGGGCATTATGTGCCTTATGAGCGATGAAATGATTGCAACTGGAGGTGAAAGCTTTCCTTTCCACCAAGCTAAAAGCTGAAAGCCGCAGTCGCACTGTTAGTCCAAGGCCAAATCGCTGGCCGCTGCATGCACTCTCTCGACAAAACGGCAAACTGCCACTGATTTGATGGCTCTATGTTGTCCTTTAAAAGAAAAACTCTGCTTCCTTTTGCACAAACTGCTTTTCAAGACGGTAAATGGAAAGGTACAATACAGAGCTGTACGCTCTGTTATTTGACAGAGAGGTCAAAACGTTTTTTTTTTTTTTGACCTTTTCAAAGTGTAATAGTGTTAGCATGGAAATATATATTTTTTTCATTGTGATGTATTGAAAGATCCGTTAAGCAGATAAATGTCAAGTTTATTCTGCAAAGCTTATCAATAAAGGCAGTATTGATCTCGGCTCTTTATTTTCCCACTCCATCTTATGGTGGTCTCATCAATAATGTTACAGAAATTCATGTATCCACCATGGACCATTTCACCCACTGTTTGGGGATTTAAATAGCCTCTGCCTTTGTGTTGAATTAGCAGCACTGGGTTAGCGGTTTGCAGAAGATTAATGTCAGTGTGCGCTTGAATTGGCGATCAATTGCACGGCTAACATGTAGGACATGTTGCAGCAGAAGATTTGCTAATAGATGAAACTGGATCTCATTAATTGTCTGCAGTGTGGAACATTGAGTAGCAAAAAACAGCACACAATATCTGTCTAAATGGAGAAATGCACTACAAGAGAGGTCTGTGAGCTGGGTTGAAGTGGGTTGGTATCTCAAAGTCTATTTGAGAATATCTGCCTGGTAACACACTTGTAGCTATACATATCTGCTGTTCCTCACACATTACTACAACTTAATTATATTTATTGTTAGGTTTATTGCAGAGGTAATAATTATTGCATCGTGCAAATTGTACACAGTGCTACTAAGAAACAACACTGTGGATCTGTGGCAGTGCTGTAAGCAAGCTGAGATATGCAAATGAACATTATCATATGTTATTAGAATAATTCTTCTTTAGTTTTAGCTTTATCATTGCAATAATATATTACAGGCAAATAATATGTTACATAATTGCTTTACAGATTAATTTATTTTTTTATCTACTGTATGCGGAGATAAACTTAAAATTAAGTCAAGCATGAAGACTTACTTTTTTAAGTTGACACATTATTACTTATTCTAATGTTGAATTTTTAAGTTGTGATAACTAATCGCAGCAATATTTTTTTTACAGTGTCGTGTATCTAAATCTAAATGTTTAATTGCATGCAGTGCTAGAAAGTGATGTTGACAGCAAGAAGCGTGATTAAAGAAGAAATAACGGCAAACTTAATGTCAATACTTTTTCAGTGTAGTTTAGATTTCATTTCTATCAGCTTTGTTGTTGTTATAACATGTTGTAAAGCCACACATGTATGTTGAATTCACTTTTTAAACAGCATATGCCATGCTGATACAGATACAGTACAGAGTGATGGTATTTCATTAAAATCGTTAGAGTTGATAATAATAGTACAAGACAACTGCAAATATTAAGCAAACACTTTAGTTTATACCTTAAGACTTGTTTAATCGGGACTCTCAGAGGGACATCTAAACCTTTAATGCTGACAGATAAAGTGAGGTGAATGTGTATAGGCTGATTACTTGTTCACACTTTCTGTTCCAACTTAAGTCACAACATTTCCTTATATAGTCTGTACATTGTTCCCATAAAGGAGATTTAAACACAAAGTTTTGTTAAATATAGCTAATACCAGGACTTGATACATTCTAATTGTATACATTTTGAAATTGGTACACTTATTCACCAAAGATGCATTGAAGTGAACGTAATAATTATTGCAAAGACAATAATTTCTTTTTTTTTCTCTGCCTTTGGATTCACATAAAGCAGTCAAAGAGTGCGCTGCCCACAAGGCTATGGCTCTGACTATATATAATGTTTCTATTTCAGATAAATGCTGTATTCTTCAAGCTTTCTGTTTGTCAAAGAATCCTCTGCTTGCAGCAGTGACAGCTATTCAGACCGTGCATTCAGATATTCAGATATTTGTTTCATTTCATGCTCTCTGCAGCATTTCTCATAGGCGTGATTGACACTTCTTACAAACTTTTCACAACCTCGCAAAAACCTCAAGATTCATTATCTATCTGCAATTATTTAACATGCAGTTTTTAGGTTGTCTTGCCCATTCTACCTTTTTTTCTTTTCTCCTTTTTTTTTTTTTTTTTTTTCGGTGTCAGATGTGGCTCTTTCTATCTCAGAGTCTTCTCTTCCCTACTGCAGATGAAGATGGTGTTATTATGTACTAGTGAATGATGCTACCAGCTGATTTAAATGTAGGTACGGTGAATGTGCTTGTTCTCTATTTGTTGTGCATCTAGTCTGTCCACTTCTCTCTCTGACCTGGTTTGCTTTCTTCTTTCAAGACATCATTGCATAACATTCATCTCTCAAAAGAATAATAGACTTAGTTTGAAAGAATTTGCTATTTTGTCCATATTTAAAACAATCTAAGGGGCTGTTTATGTATTTTACGCTGTTTACCACCTTCAACTAAAAACTGAAAACTTTTTATGCATTTTGGCCATTCATTTACATGACACCAGTTTTTTGGGGGCCTGAAAACGCGAACTTTTAAAAACGTGTTTCAAGGTGCACGTTTTTGAAGCCGATACCATTATTGTCTCCGTGTAAACTACAAAAATGGGAATTTGTGAAAACGGTGACGTCAAAGCCCGGCTACGGAAAGCCTGTTCACTCCAACGCCCTATTAAGTCCTATTGGTTGTAGTTCCAATCAGAGTTCCACTGGGGGCGCTCGCCATGAGTGCAAAATGAATGGGAGTCAATGGGGCTAGACGGCTAAATTTGTCTTCCTCACCCGATTGCCGTTGAGAAATCTCAGATTTGATTGTAGGTTTTGCAAGTTCAACATGGGTTATAGATCGAAAGTTGAATGAACGAGTACTTATTTCTTTTCGATTTCTTACAGGTTGAGTTGTTGTTGACCATAACACGCTAGCATTCTGCTAATGACGTCAGCATTGACATTTTGAAAGACTTTTTAAAGCAAATAAGTGACTCTAAAAAATCTAACACCAAGCAATGTGTAATTTCTTTGCATCCCCTTTCGAAAACAACATTCAAATTACTAGACAAAAAATTATATCCTAAGAAAAGTGGATTTTGAGCGGTATAGCTCCACAGACCTCCATTCATTCTGCACTCGTCATGTGAGCGCCCTCATATGGAACAAGAGTGGAACTGCAACCGGAAGTTTATTGAGTGGCACTTCTCCCCTCATTAGACGTTCTCTGGTGACGTCATGCACATGTGTATTACGTGTTCAGTCTATAGGTGTGTAGTTTTTCCTCTGTAAAGTGACATCGCCAACTACTGGCCTGGCATAAATAATATAGCGTTTTTAGTCTTTTTTTTTTTTTTTTTTTTTTATCCATGTGAATCGGTATTGTTTTGACAAAGTTTTTAGTTCATCGTTGTCGTGTAAACATATCCTTAACTTGCTATTGTACAGTGACAAGAAATTCAAGTGTTTAATACATCAGCAAATAAGAAGGCACTGTATTGTGATTTTCACACTTCATTAAGTAGCATAACTGTTTTCATCTGTGCTATTAAAAAGATTTATCAAGTATCTGATTGCACATTGATTGATTTCCAAAGGATTATGTATAATTCACAGATTACAAAACAGTGTCATTGATAACAGTGACCATTAATACTAACAGTTCCTATTCTATATATCTAGGGGTGAGCGATATACCTGTAGACCCGGTAGAAATTTTGGACTATCATTTCTTTTGCGATTACGCTCACGTGACGTTGCTGTGCTACGCAGTCACAGAAGCTTATCGTTTGCATGCCTTTTTAAGCATTGCGTCGTAAAAAAGTTATTTTAAACCGTTAAAGCGTAATAAGCAGCGAAAAGGCAACACATTTCAGTATATGCACACGCACATGAAGCCGCTGCTCATAGAGCGCATGAGTACTGAACTAAGTGCTTTTTGCCACCTAATTGGGCTTGAATGGTTAATACTGTACCTATATGTCAAAGTGACTGTATTTGCAAGTAAACATAGTAATGTATGTCTCAAGTGAATGTAAACAGTTGAGAAAAAAAACTCACAAGTATAATGGATCCATGCAGTCGGATCACTTAAAGTGACAGCATCCAGATTTAACTGCTGTCATTATTAATGCTAATCAAACAACAAAAAAGAGAGAAAATATCTTACTGCTTTTGACTGAATCACTATTGTAACTTTAATAAGAATAAATATATATTTAATTTACACAGTAAAGATAAAAATAACTATATCAAATATATATTATAAACAAATATTTTTATATACAAAAATAACTATATCGTGATGTATGTCGTTATCGTGAAATAAAAGTATATATTTTATTTTATTTTAAACCCGCTACGTGTACTGTGCTAGACTAACTGGGACTGGTCACAGCACTTGTATATTGTTGCCCTGTTGTTGGTTTGATTGCTTCTATTGCTCTCCTCATTGGTAAGTTGCTTTGGATAAAAGCGTCTGCTAAATGTAAATGGAATAATGGCTACTAAAAATACCATCACAGGTAAAAAAAAAATATATTTTTTTAAAATGTATAAAAGTAGGCTACAATTTGTACCAATTAAATGCTACCTTGATGACCATAATCACACATTTATTGTACAACTCAAAACTGTTTCAGTGAAAAGTCCAATTGCACAAATGTTATGTAAAAGTTTTATGCAGGTTATGTAAAATTGCAATTTTTTAACCAAGCCTTTTATGAATGTGTCTATAGAGAAATTTACTTTTAAAACCTAACAAGTGTCTCCTCTATACACATGTGAATGAAAAATGTGCACTTCTAATTAATAATGATGTATGATTTATCACATTACCTCAAATAGCATGCATATCACAACTACATGACATTCATTTTTTTCTATTTCCTGTTTAGTAATTTGCTTGATTGTATTAGGTAAAAACATATAGAATATTGATAAACTCTTAGAAAAGGGATTTTATTAATGTTCTATTTTTATTAATGTTCTATGTTTCATTTGTTTTTGTTTTTTTATAGCAGATACATTCTATTTATTTTATTTTTCTGTGAGAAACAGACATAAAGTATACAGTACCACACATATCCAGCAGGGGGAGATATATGACTTTGTTTAACTAGGTGTGACCTACTTTATTGTCTGGAACACAGTGTTCCCTCACATGAGGTCACACAATGAAACTGAGTTCACAGTCAACGGCCGAGACAAGTGTTTAATCACATTCTTCAAATTTCTCATTGGCTAATCCAAGGAGAGACGGAGAAGAAGAAAAAAAACCAGTTGCTTGTTCCAGTGCCTGATACGGTCTGGTGAAATTACACAAAACATTTAGTTCTACACCGTAGTCACATGGTTGCAAGTGTTGTTGTGGTGAATGTTCAGATTTGATATATAATCAACTGAACAATGTTTACAGCTGCCATCTGAGACGTTTACGAACGTGTTTGGGCTGTTGAAGGGATGCGAACTGTCTGACGACGTGCGTAGCTCCATCTGTCTATAGAACATTGTGGTAGGACAGAGGGATGTGGCTGCAAGCACAATTCATACAGCGAAGATGTCATCTTATCTGCAAGAATATGCTTCAGTCTGTCCAGTGCATTGTACCCTGACTTGGATAACAACTGCAGATGAAAATCATAAGGGAGCAAATATCTTGATCATGATCTACGTTGCCATGCTGGCATCCCATACTGTTCTGTATGCCTTCAGACATCTGGACATATGTAAACAAGGGGTCAGTGGGTACACAAAGCTAGTCCTGATTTGCAGAGGAAGGTAAACCCATGTAGGACAACTTATCAACCCTAAAAAAAACTAGTTTGATCTAGTTTTACATGCCTTTCTCAAACGACTGCTGTTGAGTTCCCAACATTCTGATTATATCATACAACCAAATGCAAAACAGAAATGAAAGGTTAATTAAAGTATACGTCTTTCAAGCTTATTTATTTCTGAAGCGTGATATATGCTGTATATTTCAATAAGCTACAGTTGTAGGGAGTAGTATTGTGCTCGCCCACATCTGTGCTTGCCACTTCGCGTGCAGATTTTCAAACCGAAACTACCAGTGTTCTGAACATTTTGTCCCCCGCTTTGTGTCGATCAGGGAAGTTGCTCACCACCATCAAAATAACACTGCGTGTCATATGCTTAAGGTTTCGTGTGACATTTTACACAGACACCAAATGTATCTGACAGTTTATGTACCCTAAACAACTGCATTGTCAAGTGGCTAGTGAAATTGTTAAATAATCATTTTGTAGTAAAAATAAAAGCATCAGCTATCTCTTGCTCATGCATCACAGACCAAGCAGCACATGTTGTGACAAGGATATTTTATTTTATTTTATTTATTAGTTATTTTTGCATTCACAGCATATACATGATTATATCGATTAGGTCTTCTCACAAAGTCCTGAGAAATTAGAGCTATTATCTAATAATAATAATAATAATAATACTCAAATGAAATGAAATATATAGTTAATTAATATATATTATATTGTTTTATATGATATTATATTTTGTTATATTATTTGAAGATATATTGTATTATTTGATTGTATCATCTGCATATACTTTATTACATTTATGGTAGTACACACATATTATACAGTACTTCAAATAACTTCAATAAAGTTGCTTGTAGATTAGCTTGATTAATATTAATAGCATGCATGGTTTGTACCATAGCATACTGAAAATTATATCTCTAAAAGTCATGTCTATGGTGCATGATTGTGTATATGAGAGGCTGTTCTTGGCTATACTGGCTAACCACTGAAAATGATATAATTGATGGTTGAGTAAGGGAATCTTTGTCTCCAGTCATAGTTATGTTGTGGTGTGACAAAAACATCATCTGCCTTGTGCATGTTGGGAGGTACAGTCACATGTTATCGGATAGGATCTGAGATTTGCTGTTATACTGTACATGCATTTAAGTGACAGTGGGAGCATTAAAGGACAGAAAAAAAAATCAGTTTTCATGCTGGATGTTTAATTTAGTTTTCTAAATGCTTAAAGCATAAATTCCCATGGTGCACAATTTCCTGTGAATGTTAAGTTCTACCTATAGTTCGTGTTTACAGGAGTTTACGACTAGTCGGTTGTGCAATACAGCCATAAATGCAGAGCTCAAGCACACACCTGTACTGAATGCAGGCTGAAAAACACTGAAGTGTCTGAAAGCTGGTAGTTTGTGAGGTGTGTTCAGTCTGCACATCCAGTTCTGAAAATAAATTTGTTGCAGTCACGAACCAATATTATGAAAGTTCACTAACCAGAACACTTAGTATCAAGAAAAGTGTAAATGCACAATGTTTATTTGACATCTAAATGGGAAAAATACCATTAAAGTTCATTTGAAATACTAATGACTAACCCTAATGTAAATTCTAGGAAGAAAAAAAAACTTAAAGGCCCCCTCAAGTGCCTTGAAACACGCAGCATTATTCAATGTGTTGATGTAAATAAACAGGAATACAGGGTGGGGCATATCGAACAGCTCCTCCCCTTTTTTAAAATAGCCAATAGCGTTTCGTTTATATCACAGCTCGGCCAGAGCCGTTGAGCTTGGTAAAGCTGCATTTGACAGGTATATTTAATATATATATATTCCCTGTTACTAAAGCAAAGCAGTGAACATAATCATTGCTGAGGATGTGTAGTTTAAAAAGTGTGTAATTTATGTTGGTGCATAGCAACAGACAGTGATCTCTTATATCCGTCAGTGCTGTTTCTATTGCTGAGTCTATCTAACCATTTCTCCTCTTAGGCCTCTTAGGCCTACGTTTTATGGTCTGATGGATATGATCCGCTCTGTGCTATTGTGTCTCTGGACCGGAGCAGACAGTGTGTGTTCACTGCAACTGTTCATGTGACACTGACGTGAAACCAGACTTCATTCGCCCCAACAGAAAACATAATTACATTGTCTGAATCGTTCCGTATCCCCTATATAGTGCACTATGTGCCATTCACCATATAGGGATGTGCACGAATATTCGAATTTTCGAATATTCGATCTGTAATTATTATTTGAAAAATAAAATACTATTTGAATTTTATAATTGTTAAAAAACTATTTAAACAACTTTTTTTTCGCAGTTATAATTAAATAAACTGGGTGGCGCTGTGGAGCGTGTTTAACAAGTGGATTGTATTTGATCACATAATGTCATCCTCTGCCTCACGAAGTTTGGAATTTGATAAAGGCTACAATTTATCTCCATAAATACTATTTTCTCAATTCTGCGCATATATTTTCACTAACTTACATCAATTGCTCGATCAATATTATCATCACATATTTTACATTTACATGCTTTCTGTGCATCAATTAAGTTTCTAGATAAAATAACGGTTGTAAAAAAAAAATCGTAATAATTGCAATTAATTTACATTTTTAACTGTAGTTAACACAAACAATTTAATATAGCTAAGTTTGTGTATATTTTTGCACGTAGTAAAATACTGTATGTGCTGCTTATAAACACCAGACAGATAATGATTTATGAAACAGATGAAACTTTACTCATCTCACTTGCACAAAATAAATGCTGTAATAGAAACGCACAGGTGAAATACACTGAAAATGATATGCATTTAAATTACATTTTCATGATCTGGGGCCATTTCGGTCTCCATCTCCGAGTCCGAGTCTGACTCTGGTGCGGGACTCTCGAAACGGTACATAACGGCACACAACAATGAAGTGCTGAGGCTATCACCCTCTGAAAGGCCAGTCGCCTCTCTTGAATCCTAAAAACACTCGTTGTGAAAAATGATCTCTCTGGTAATGGAACTCGGTCGCTGTTGTCTCTCGCTCTCTCTGTCAGATCACCGGAAGTTTTCACCGGAAGTACTGGCCCACACAATCAATTTCGAACGTCAACGGTGGCCATATTGTGCACAGAGCGAATTTATAATGTAGGGGGCGGGACTCTTCAGATTCTAGAGAGCATTTGATTGGACAGAAAATCTGATGAGAAGCTGAAGTGCAGTGATGTCATCAAAATCATTGATCTGTATTGGCGGAAGTGAGAGCCTAAGATTTGAACACTTACGTATATCTTCTACATGCAAATGTTGTCATTGTTTTGGAGCACACTAGCTTATAGATAATCTTAAGGCTAAGCATATTCATACTTAAAGCCAAATAAATTTCAGCCATAACTAACTTTAGGCAATAACAATACCTCTGAACTAGCTAACAGAACTTTTACAGCATTTAAGAATCTTGTATATCTTATTTTCACATACAATATCATTAAAACATTTGGGGTCAGTAGGATTTTTCTCTGGGGAAAAAAAGAAAAAAGTATCATGGTTTGCACAAAATATTTAAGCAACACAACTATTTTTAACAATGCTTTATGTTCAGAATGTTTCTTGAGCAGTAAATCAGCATATTAGAATGATTTGCATCACAGGAATAAAGTAAATTAAAGTACATAAAATATATTAAAATAGAAACCAGTTATTTTACATTGTAATAATATTTCACAATATTACTGTATTTAATCAAATAAATTCATTACCCTTGATTATTTTCTATTATTTATGATACCTAATGCATTAACTAATGTTAACTAATGTTAACTGTCAATATAGTGGCATAGTTTTATAAAGTTAACTAGGAAAACAGCCTATTGGGAAGGTTGAGATTGCTCATCAAATGTACAGATTACAATGTTTATTTAATTTTTTCTTTTCTTTTTTTTATTATCAGGCGAGTCTGGTCAAAGGTTGCCTGTACACAGATTCAGAACATTATTCTTCTTTCTGAGCCCAAACAAACACAGCCATGACCGCATTTTGCCAGAGACAGCTCAAACAGTTTATGTAAACCTGTCTACATCAAGGCCTTGAGTGAACACAAACCTGACCACAGTATTAATGGCACCAGAATGACTGACTCACCTGAACCAGCTTATTTTAATGAAAACTAACATAACATCCCTCTGCAAGTAGTCTATAAAGTAGCATGCTAATCTCTCATGCAGAGTGCTTCTCTCTTATCAGGGCTATTTGCTATGAACCTGCTGTGCTTTGCAAAAATGTTCCTCAATAAAATTAGCCACATTATTTGCGTCTCTGGCTTTACATATTCCATGAGAACATAAGGGAGATCGAAAAGTTCCTTCCCTGTGGCTAATCTCACGGTCGCTATTTAGAATAACAACAATTTTGTTGTTGTTGTTTGGGACATTTTCGTGTTGTCACAAGTCCAAGATGGATTTGTTGTGTTAATGTTGCATGTCTACTTTTTAATGTGCACATTATCCATACATTTCCATCCAAAGTTAGGAATTTAACTTAGAAATTGGAATATCGCATAAAACATTTGCGAATAAAGCAGTGTTTCCATCCCATGTGTTCAAGAGAACGAAAACGTTACTTCCTGGGAAATTGGTGCAAAATATCTTTAATAAAAATGGAAGTTGCTGCAATCAGGGAAGGCTCCACTGTGGCTCTTTTTCCTACATTATAGATGACTTACGTCTCAGAGCGTGCAGAAGAAACGCGATAAACATCTTGCGTTCAGATGCCTGCTGTGACAGACTTTGGCTCAAGCATTTCAGAATGATCAAACAAACATTTGAGATGTTGTGCAATGAAATTGGTCTGCTGGTTATAGTCCAGTTATCACATCCACTGTTGAGGCATGCATGTTTTTTTGTTGCGCATTGAGGGTTTTGTTTGGTAAATGTGATTCCATCGTAGTTTATGCACATGCCGTCTTATAAAAAAAAATTTATCCACCTCAGTTGAGCATAGGCGTGTGCGATATTGACAAAAAATTGTCTATTTTCTGGGATTTTATCGATAACGATAATTAGACGATATTTTGCCTAGTGCTTTTATTGTGTTGGTTTTGCAGGTTTAGGACTGCCGTGGACAGCTGACTCCTAACATTTTTGCAATTCTTCACATTCTATATGGTGGTCAGTTTGCAGTAGTGACAGAAATGATCTTTTCCAATAAGATTAAATAGATTTTTACCTTTTTATGGGATTTTTACCATTTTTTTTCCCATTATAAAGCCTCTTTTTTTTCTTTTTTTTTACCTAATTGAATGCAAGCATAATTTTTTGGTCAAATTCTTACATTAAATCAAATTCTATTTGAATAATAAGACACAATAGTGCTGTTAACAATCAAATGAAATCAATATCAACAAAATTGATCTTTGCAATGCAGAGGAAACACAGAAGCTGCATATGAAGTGGCATTTAGATGCATTTACACAGACTGTTTAATGCAGCTCAGAGGGGCACGAATGCATTTAACCTGCCGTTACAAATGCAGAAATAATGTTTTGATGTTTTAAACATAAAATGTTTAATATTGATATTAGAAAGGATTTAAAAAAACTGAAAAGATATGTTAATTGTTCAATTAAAACCGCCGGTACAGCAAGTCACTGTTAATTAGTGATCATTGAGTTCCAACTGATTCATTCAAATGGCTGATTCATTCAGGTACGAAGCATTTGACTGTCTTAATGAGTGAGTCATTGAATAATTCGTTCAAACGATTCGTTCATTCAGTAACGAAACACCATCATGTGTTGCTCAGAGACTCAACAGTCCTGTGTCTTTGTTTGGAACTATTTTCGTTTGTGAAATGTAGCAAAAGCAGGCAATACTTTGTCTAAAATGTAAGTCACTTAAAGGAACACTCCACCGTTTTTTGAAATAGGGCTTATTCACCTTCTTTCCTACATTTAGATAGGTGGGCAAATGCATCTTTGTCTCAGTGCATGCATTGTTTTAGTTTGACAGGGTCGCCGCGAGCTTAGCTTAGCTTAATGAATGGAATCCTTTGTTGCCAGCTAGCATGTCCTGAGTAAAAGTGATAAAAAATAAAAATAAAAAAAACACCTAATTACTTCTTGTGGCCTGCGTTTCACAACGAGTACAAATAGCGATGCAGATTAACACTAGGTGATTTCCTAGGCAGATATTGACTTGGGACTATATTAGGGGGAAGCACAGGCGAAGCACTGCTACTTGGGCGCAGAGATATCACGCAACACATGAAATCCCACGACTTGGCTGTTGAGCGATCGCAACCTCCTCCTCCTGTCGTTCTATTACCAAAGCACGCAGCTCATCTTCTGAAAACTCTGGTTCATAATGGTTCTGGATCTTGACTGTCTGAGAAGTCACCCTCCTCGTCTCTCACAAAATCAGCCGTGTTCATCGCCATTCATGTACTGTAGGAAAAATAGCCAGCTACTATTCACGCCGGTATGTTGACGGAAGTCGTGGGATGTCATGTGTTGCGTGGTATCTCTGCGCCCAAGTAGCAGTGCTTCGCCTGTGCTTCCCCCTAATATAGTCCCAAGTCAATATCTGCCTAGGAAATCGGCTAGTGTTACTCTGCATTGCTATTTGTACTCGTTGTGAATACGCAGGCCACAAGAACTAACTAGGTGGTTTTTTTTTGTTTTTTTTATCACTTTTACTCAGGACATGCTAGCTGGCAACAAAGGATTCCATTCATAAAGCTAAGCTAAGCTCGCGCCGACCCTGTCAAACTAAAACAATGCATGCACTGAGACAAAAATGCATTTGCCCACCTATCTAAATGTAGGAAAGAAGGTGAATAAGCCCTATTTCAAAAAACGGTGGAGTGTTCCTTTAATATTAGCTTCTTGTTTATTGAACTGTTGTATAAAATAAATATCACATTTGTAATTGTGCTGATATTTGGTTAAAAAAAAAAGGCACTCTTCTTGTGATATTGATTAACTATATTAAATGAAATAAATATATGACGCACAGAGGTATTTGTTCCAATTTCTCAGGATATTATCGCAGACGATATATATGCACACCCCTAGTTGAGCACACAAGTTTATGTACATTTTTAGAATTAATGTGCATCTTGGCATTTCCATCCAACTTTTTTAAGCAATATCCTAAGATGTGCATAAAAATAAGTAGATGGAAACATGGCTATTGTGCATTGTGCACAAACAACCCACCTTAGCTTAGTTCTTAATAAAGAACAATTTGTACAGTTTGTTTTTAGGGCTTAATGAAGATAAATGAGTGGAAGATATATGACCTATAATTAAACTGCACCAACACTGCATGCTTTGGAAGCCACGCTTAAGTGTACTCCAGGGTTTGTTTTCAGGACATGTGTACATCCTGAAATGACCTCCGGACTTACTGCACCAAATGCCAAAGATGCAAGAGAGCTGTTTTTGTGGACAGACAGGCTGGTTTTTGTGGTGTGATTTTTGACAGATACAAGCTTGTGACGCTCCAAAGTACAGAGTGATCTTTAAACCAGAGGTCATGTGATCTAGACGGTATGAAAAGTTGTGTAATGTCATGAACCTTTAGTTAACCTCTCCTCCTGGCTTAGATCTGAGGGAAAAAGGGCAGATTTGATGCCTCAAGCAATCTTATTTGATTATCTGTGCCAAAAATGAACGGTACATTTGTTATGACGCTTTTAAAATTATCAGCCGTTTACATCATTGTTTATTTACCATGCACTGTTGCACAAGAGAAGACTTTCTCTCCACAAGAACAAATTTGTTTTTCAAAAACTGTGCGTGCTTTTGAATATGAAGCATTTTTTTAAGTGCTATATTATACAACATTTGTTCTGCCCAGCATTCTCCTTTTCCTTAATTCAATAATGGCTGAAGCATTATTATCAAAACTATAAAAGTGACTTTTTTCATTGCATGCATTGCAAACTTTTTTTTTTTTTTTTAAGGATTAAAGATCATTTCCTGGCATTTTACCAGATAAAATCGGTCACATTTCCACAAGAGAAACAATAACCATAAGTGCTGTAGCCATATTTCATTCATTAAAATCGTCATAATTTACTCATGTTTTTTCAAACCTGTATGACTTACTTTCTTCTTTTTGGTCAATACAAAGTCATTGGGGTCCAATGTTTCTCCAATCTCCACATATTTGTGATTTTATTTGTGGCTTTTAATCAAACTCATAAATAAGTGCTTGTTTAATGTTCATGCATATTGCATTTTCACCGCACATAATGGTGTCAGCCTTAGGTGAAAGCTGTTTTTTGTATTGTCACGCAAGTACTTTATGGCACGTATAGTACATTAATATCTGTATTTACCATCAACACTGATATGAATCTCTCTGACAGAAGCAGCACGCAACCTGACCTGGCATTGGGCCATTCTTAGAGTCAAATACATTGCCAGTACAACACGTAAATCCATTGAGGTATTTGCGGTTTTAAAAACTCGGGCAAAGGCCTTTTCGTCTTGCTGGTGGGAAAGTTAAGTGCTTATTATTATTAGAGCTGTAAACAGCATGCTATAATCTTTTGTTTTCTAGAAGCTGGTTTCATTGAAGTCCACAGGAAAATGTTTTAATAGCCACTGCCAAACTTTCCAGTACTAAGGAAGGAGGAAAACAGTGATATCAAAGGATGTCCTGTGAATGCATCTGTTTGTATGTTTTGATGCAGTACTTTATTGACAAACTTTAAGAAAGCAGGGTCATGTGAGGCTATGACTGGGACTGCAGTACCATGAGAGAGTCCTAGGGGGCTCTGAGTGCATATTCTGGCCCTCTATATGGGCTTTTGTCCTGCAGCTCAATGACTGGGAACTTGACTCCCACACTTCGTTGCCACATTACGGGAAAACAAAGTTAATTGAGGTTAGTATACAAGGGTCTGTTATAAACGGCACCAAATGGAACAATACAATATTCAAACACTTAAAGCCTCTGAAGAATCCAACACTTGGCATTAACAAGTTTTACCATCTTTCAAAATAGATTGTGTGGCTTAGACTAAATATTTAGACACTTAATAGCCATAATAACCATAAATATCTGTCTGCAGAGAATTGTGTCACACCACAACCTAATTGCAGTGTTGTTGTTTTTTCATAACACATAAGGGTATGGATGTATCACCCCGTGACTTTGTGGAAAGCACTTTTTATATTAATTTCTCACAGATCCACAGTTAAAGAGAAAACTGAATCATTCATACTGTCCTGGGGGATAGTTTTCCCCCAGACTTCCTTACAGTACTACAAACAAAACCTTCATTATTCACTGTGACCGTACTAAGTTTTTGACAATGCTGACTGTAACATGGTTAAAAATATATTGTCCAACATGATTACAAAAAAGTTTTACAGGAAATGGCATCACCCAGCCCAGTTAAGAAGACTGAGGCAAGTCCATCATAGATTGGGGAAGCTGCGGTTGCAAAGTAGTTACCTCAAGTGTTTTAAAGTTCTCTTGTCACATCTTAGGCGGGGTGGGAAAATCTTACAATGGTCATGTGATAGACTTCTGCTTTCTGCAGAGGTATAAAAGCAAGAGAGATAAAATTAAACTGGCTGTACTGAAGCACACTATGATTTTGTTTGCATCCTGTTATGTGCTGAATGTGAAGCAGTTGTAATGGCTATTTGTAAACTGTTTCAAAATGTATTGTGAAAATATAAATTGACTGTGTCATAATAAGTTGTGGCATAATTTCCATCACAACAACCATTTATGACCCTTACGTTTTTTCAAAGTTAGCGTCGTGTACTTGTTTATCAAGGAGATAAGTGTCGGTAATGAGCTTGAGTAAATATCACTTGTATCACTTTTATAATATATTGTATTTTATATTAAAAATAAAAATAAATGAATATAATATATTTTAATAATTCTACAACCTGTGAAAATATTATTTAATTGTGTGTATTTAGAATCAAGAGAAAGGTGTCATTTTATTTCAATAGCTATGTTTCCATCCAAAGTTGGTATTTAACTAATGCGCAAAATTGGAATATCTCATAAAACATATGCGAATAAAGCACCAGCATCGTCACTTCCTGGGAAATTGGCACAAAATATCTTTAATAAAAATGGAAGTTGCTGTAATCGGGGAAGCCATTGTGGCTCTTTTTTCCTACGTCTCAGAACATGCAGACGAAATGTTGTTTCCACCACCGCCATTTCCTTCACAGAACACAATACTTATTAAGTGGTACAAATGACAATGTGATGGAAATGTTAATGGCATTTCAGAAAATATTTCTAGTGATAAATGTACAGTATATACACAATTGTTAGTGCACAAATAAAGTAGTAAATTAATAAAAAATAATAAACTAGTGAGAGCTACATGAGGAATAATTTTCAGTCCACAGGGTCACAGATTGCATAGTTTATATATATATATATATATATATATATATATATACATATACATACACTTTAAATGTATATATGTATGTATTTCCTTTACATTTTATGAAATTATGGCATTGCAATTACTTTAAAATGCTCAATTTAGGGTGTAAATGTCTATGTATTATATGTAGGCCCTGTTACATAACACAGTTTGTTTAATAAGAGGTGTCCACAATGTCCTCCATCATTTGAAAACAAAACAACACAACTGGCAGAAAGCAAAAAGGTGAAAATTAAAAGGTTGCATCTTTAGTATTACATTTTAATTGGGTACAGAATGTTCCTTGAACTTTCAAAGCAAAACAAGCGTGCATACTTCCGATAGTAATTTACGAACAACTATGCCAAACCACAGACAGAAATCGGAGCGCAGTTAACTTCTAGGCTTGTCTGGAATGTTCCAGAAGATGTCTGACATTGAAGACAGCAGCCTTGAGTCATGCAAAAGGCTAGAATTCCCACAACCCCTACAGCACAAAGAATGGATTGATTGGAAGGAAAATTTCCTAGTCAGTCTTTGCTAAGAATGCATATCTCGGAAATTTATAAAATGCGTGCAACGGATTCAGTCCGTTTTGAGTGCATGCTTTGTGTTTTGTGCTACTATGATTCCCTATAAAAGGTGAGGTGAATTTATTATTGTTGATCTTGGTAATAAATGTAATGGCATAAAACAGGACGCCTTTGAGAGTGGCCAGAAATTCTGTAACTAATTTAAAATGCATACACATGACTTCCACAAATAATATACACGTAGAATACTGCACTGATCTGAGGAAACTGGATCATGTAGATATTAATAACATATTAATATGCATTGTATAGATTGTAATATGACATATTATCTGCAGATACATATTGTAACATTCCAAGAGTGGCTTCAACTGCAGCTGTTCATCACCTATCAGTTGCAAAGACACCACTTTGCACTTGTCACATATGCTCATACTAAAAGTATAAATGTGCTCAGAGCAAAATCAGATCATAAATAATATGAGTGACTGTTTAACTGCCTGTTAAATGCTTCACAGCCCCCCTTTGGCAGCAGGAATGCAGCTTAGAAGACCTGTTGAAATATAAGATGTCATCACTATGGCTTTACCTTTGTGACTCAGTCTGCTATGAGAAGAGAGAGAGAGCAAGGAGGAGACAATAGCAAATTGTTACATTGATTGATTGCTTAATTTTTTAAGCAATTATGTAATGGTTATCTATGTCAAATCTGTCAAATTGTCAATCAGCCTGTGACCTCTATCTCTTGAATGTTGAATATCCTAAGGCCTTGTGCATGCATATATACATGCATATACTGTATGCATGTGAAACATATATAGTGAATGACGTCTTTGCCCTCGACGTGCTCACATTTAAAGTTGACTTATTGCGAATGATTCATCCATGTATGTTTTTTTTTTTTTTTTTATGACCTTGTGGACCCTATCTTGCACCCAGCGCAATTGACTTTGTACACTGATGCACGTATCATTCCTATTTTGCACCCGACGCACAGCAGACTTTTCCCTCCACAGACACACGTCGGTAAATTAGGGAATGAGCTTGCGCTCCCGGGGGCGGTTCAGCGAAAAGAGGAGGCGTGTTCCAGCGCAAACGTTCCTTGGTGCTATTTTGCAGTTTCAGAAAACAGTTCCGCCACAGACCAGGAAAAACCTAGTCTAAAGTCAGTGGCGCGTTATTCAGATGCTATTTTAACCCTTTCGCACGTACGATCACACCAGTGTGATCAGTCTAGGCTGGTCCCTGGAGCGTACGATCACACCGGTGTGATTAGAAAGGTCAGTGCATCACGTGATCAACTCCTAAATTCAAATGTGCTTTCGCGCGTTGGCTGGCGCTGAGCCAGAGACAGGCGCGCTCAGAGCTGTCATATATCACAACTTTTCAGTGTTTTTTTTTTCCACATTATGTTTATTTTATGTTTCAGGCATATAAATTCACATAAGTACTAAAAAAACAATACATTTAGAGTTTGTAAAATACACACTGATGTCAATGGAAGAGGCAATAATAATCCTTTCCATTATAATCAGACACGTTTTATTCATATCAGATACACATTGTGTAAGTAACTTTAAAGTTTACTCTATTCTTCTCCCAGTTCACCAGCCACTTACTTTTATGTATTTTGTGAGAAGTGGATGAATTCACGTGTTGTAAATCCAACAGATCCGATTATCTGAACGCGTCTGCGGCACAAACTAAGATGGCGGCGCCCATCGCGCATTCAGCTCAACTAGCGGTCGTTATAAAGGTGTTTAAACAACAAAACACTTCCACTTGCAGATATTTTACAATCGGAATATCAGATATGTCATGCCATATCTAACAAATTTGAATATTTTGAATAAAAAAGGAAAAATGACATACAAGCAGATCATCATTGCGGTGTGTCACGTGACAAGCAATGACGCGTCACCATGGAAACCATAAAGTGGCACGTTCTAAATAACGGTCACCTTGAAAAACTCACGCTGGGGGGTCAGCCAGAATATTTAAAATTTATGTGTGAAAGGGTTAAGGGCGCATGCTTGGCCATAATGTAGCGTGTGCACAACGCGCATACACTTTGCTTCTCTCATCTACACAGACGCAGCAGGTCCCATTTTTGCAAACCATACATAATTACAAGGAAAAATATTACCACACGAGGGAAATCATTGTTGTGTCCATGAAGATGTGAAAAAATAGGCATAAATCTAGCTTACACATTTACCCAAATTTTTATACGCCTGTTTAACCAAAGTCAATTTGGGTGGGTTTCTCCCATCCCCATACTACGTCTTTTACGGCCCTGACGAGAACGTTGCTCTCCTCAGCTGTGAACCGCTCCTGGCGTGCGCCTGGCAAATCCGCCGTTATAATAGCAATCCGCCATGGAACAAGCGTGCCTGCTTTTAAAGGTTAATGTGAGATGACGCTCTGATTGGTTTATTTCACGTTACCTATGAGTAATATACTGTAGCTACTTCAGACCAACCCATTTTAGAGGGCGCAAGAGTCATTTATCCCGCCGGTATAATAGCAACAGCGCCCGAGACCCGCCTACAAAGTTACTTGCGTTTCGCGTTTAATACTTGCGTTTCAGATAAATTAATGTGTCAAATGCACACAAAAGTATTTCAACTGTTAGTGAATTTGCCCTCGACGTCTTTAGAATGGGTACATTAATGTAACAAAGTTATTTAGTTATAGTTATATGATTAAAGTTATTTGCAGTGGTTGTTATTGTAGTGTTTGTTCCTGGAAAGATGATGAAGATTTCCCGCATGCATGCTCAACACGTGAGAGCTGGAACAACGTGCCCCGGTACCCGCTGCTTTCCTGAACTAAGCGCTTGTTTTGTAAATTGTGTAAATGGAGACCCGAGTGGGCCGCTGTCAAAGGGGATTGTGAATGGATGAACGGTTTGTTCCAGACACACCTGTCCTGCTGTCTGGCTTGGGGTCTTAATCCTGCAGTAAGGTCAGTTAAGTTTAAGGCCTGGGTTCTTCCACACTGAGGGAGGGGTTCGGTTAGACTCTGTGGTGCTGCTGAGATTTGGTTGCGATGACACGCTGTGCAATTATTAACCTCACTACTTGTCATTCTGTGTGCATGCGAGGGAGCATTACGGAGGCAGTGGCATAAGCTTTCATGTGCACCTGTTACCCCCATGGGTGTTTCCCGTTCGTGCTCTCTTTCCCATCAGAGGGGGAAGGAAGGGCCATGCCGTCCTCAACTAGTGACTGCCGTCATCGGATAAGGTCTGGTCAGCAGTCTGGAAAAGCTCCTTCCTGCCCCCGTGTTGCCACTAATCTTGTCAGCAGTCGTCCCACCTCTGGAACCGCTGTGCCCTGCCAGCCTAACTGTTGCACATGCATGGAAACCTGCCTGGATGCAGTCCAGACACGGCCATCAAAATCATGGTTACACGAAATTATGAAGTCCTAGTTCTTTCCCATTTATTTATATACTTTTTATATCATCATTGTAAATTTCTACTGTAAATCTGTTCAGGGATACTATCATATTACTATAGGTGAGAGTTTTTTGTAGTTGTTTTCTTTAACTCTAACTTTTCTGCAGAACACATTAATATCTCACCCCTTGAGATATTAACCCTTTACCCTTTATATTTGTTATCATTATAGGGTGGTTGTGTATGCACACTGCCAACACACATTTATGTTCAAACACCATGCAAAAGTGAATTTTGCATAATAGGTCCCCTTTAATGAATTATTAGCTTTTCATCAACTCACAACCCCCCTGCAGTTCCCTTGTATGTCTCTGTTTGGGAAACCCTGCTCTAACCCAAAGTATAGATATTTTTAGCACTTTTGTTAGCTCTGTGAGTGAAACCTGTACTAATGAAGTTGAATCTGTCTCTAACAGGAAACAAAGTAGTTTATTGTGCTAACTTGCATTAAGTGCACAGTATAGCTAATGAACTCTGACCATCTGTAAGGGTTGTGCCCTGTTCCAGGAAGTGGAAAGGATGGGTGTCACACAGTGTTTCCTTTGTAAAGAAAAGTTAACTCTCTTATTATTAATATTTATTTTGCTTTTGCTTTAATCAGTGAGATGCTGTAATGAGTACAGCACGGTTATATGACAATGTAAAATGTATTTATGCATTGCTGTTGATGTTTGTTTTGTTTATATATTTGTGTATAAAATATATAAAAGTTCTCTCTCTCTCTCTCTCTCTCTCTCTCTCTCTATTTGTATATATATATAAATAGAGAGAGAGAGAGAGAGAGAGAGAGTAGTAAAAGTGCTTGCAAGAAGATGTGAAGTCACTAAATTAAAACTGAAAAAGTAAAAAGAAAATTAAAGAATTATTTATTTATTCCCTTTTTTAGTTTTCACTACTGAATATTTATGTATTAATTGATTTATTTTTACTTGTTAGCTGCTGTCAGCTGAACATTTATTTATTTGTGTATTTATTTATTAATGTATTTTCAATTTTTACTTTAGCCATCCATCCATCCATCCAATCATCCATCCAATCGCATTTTTTATTAAGTAATTTACCTCCTTTATACACAATTCATAAAACCACAGTCAGATTTGGCATGATGTTGGCTGTTTGCCTGGTGAGGCCTTGTACAGCAGCACTAAATAGATTTTTCGAGAAAACAGAGGCTCATCTGCCTTTGACACTGATAGGATGTGTGCCAGAACTGAACAGTTCAACGCAGTATCTCACTATGACCAGCAGAGGAGCTCTTGTCTCTTATGTAACCGTGGGCCACAGCACACTTGTGCTGAGGTGTCTTGTCTAGCAGGATGTGTAGAACTGTATAAGGCATTGCACGTAGCACTTTAAACATCTGCTTGCTAAATATCTCACAAAAGGGTTAGACTGGTAAAAGAGATTTCTTCCCTATCATTTCTCATGCTCTCACCAGGTCAGTAAGTCTGCAAACTAAAGCCTGACAAAGGTGGTGTTCACAGACAGTAAGTTTGATCTATGGTTAACACTGCCGTGTAGAGGCTACATAATGTACCGTTGAATATTTGTCTCAAGGTTAAAGTGATGACATCCAAAGCCGCATGTCGTGTTCTCTGCCATTTTACTTTACCAGTTAATTAGTGTTTTGCAGACAGTGATCCCTGTGTAATTGCTTAAGCCACCCTCAGGCATCGTTTTAGTTTTTATGTAACACCTGAGATTATTCATCTGCATGCAGCCAAAAGAGAAATTCACAGAACCGTGCAGTAAATCTGTGTATGACAGGTGGTAATGCGTGCAAAAGCATGGTTTGTCAACTGTCAGTTAACATTGATGTTCTCAAGTGTCTGATTTTAAGTGTCTTTCATGCATGTTGCATAAGGTTTTACTTGTCAAATGTCACTAAGCCTTTAAATGTGGATTTATATTGTGAATGTCAGTTATCTGTGAATCTACATTTGCATCAATACTTGCAGCAAACAGAGGAAAAAAAATGTCAATATTTACTCAGCTGTTTGACTATTTCTTCTATGGGCCACAACATGAGACATTTTGAAGATGTGTCAGTGGTCGCTCTTTTATATGCAATTACAATTAATGAAAACTGAAGAATTCAATCTTTTCAAACTTAATATATCATAAAAGTAGTTTTGTGTGAGGAATCAGACCCACATTTGTAGTCATTCAACACAAAGCTTTTGCATGGTTTCAGAGAACTTATAAATATAGTGCATAGTTCATAGACACGTTTATGATACTATGATGATTTTGCTTCCTTTTGCAGCTTTAAAGCCTCAGCCCATATTTATTGTAATTACCTGGAAACGACAGACCAGAATGTTCCTCCTGTTTTCCATGGAAGAAAGTAATATGAGTTTGGAACAACATGAGGGCAAGTAAATAATAATATAATTTTAATTTCTTGGTGAATTCTGAAAATTCAAAATTCTGAGAATATAAAATGTTCATTAATGAACATCTTTGTTTATTTATCTGATAAGGCCTAATTCCAACAGGTTATGACCCTGGTTATCTTATAAAAGTCCAGAGTCCAATAGAAACCCTTGTTTTATTTGGGAACACCTGATATATCTGAGGTTACAGTAGGAACTCCTACTGTTTCTTATACATATACACGTAGACACCAGATATAAAAAAAAAAATCTATTTTGTTTTTAGTTACCTCTTAGGTGTTGCACAGCAACTACACATGTTGTCTTCCTTAACTCGAATATGGCTTCAGATAAAGAGCGATAGAGACCACCACTTCATCAGTCAGGCAAGATAATGTTATCTCATTATGACTCATCATATGATTGGGCAGGATTCATTCTCAGTTATAATACTGTCAGCATTGAGTCTGGTGAACTCTCACCTCAGGATCTCCATAAATGGAGACTGAGGATTACTGAAGAGTTGTGAACAACAGTGTTTTGCCTGGAGTTTTTAGTTTTGGCGACCAATCTTGTTTGTCTGCCTTGCCGTTTTAAGGGCTGGTTCACACAGAACGGGTTTTTGCTGTTAAAAAAGTGAGACGCAGGTCAGTGGAACGAAAAGCGCAAGGTTCAGAGATGAGTTTTTTTTTACTTTTGAGCGCCGTGTTTTTAGAATGCTGTGTAATGCACGAAACGCTGCAAAAGACACGAGCGGTTAAAGATGTCCGTCTAGCGCGTGTTTACACTGAAAAACAATGGAAGAGTAGCACAGTGAAATGGAGAAACACGTTCTGTCTGAACACATAGTCTGCACAGTGGAGCCTCACCTACAGTGGCGTGACTTGAATGGAATGACTCAACAGTCCTCATTTTTTTATAAAGCAGACAGGGCAAAACAAGAGCACGAGTGTTGGCACTCATAGCCTCCCCAGTCCAGGATCCCATTAGAGGACCAGGCATGATGCCAGAGAACAAAATTCGAAAACCTGATTGCTGTACCATGCCATATTTGTTACACCGATTGATCAAAACGGATAAATAACGCTTTCTACGACACAATGATGTTTGTAAGCACTTTCGTGATGGTGTAATGGAAAATGTCCCAGTCATCAAGAAATGTTGTTGATGTGTTACCAGTCCTCGTACAACTGAAAAATCTCTCACACGCACTCCCACATCTTACCGAAAGTGAATTTTGGACGTCATCCTGTGTATCATGCCCATTAGATTAGATTGATTCTATGTTGGCGATGTCAGACGTTGCTGTAAGCTTGATAATGAGACGCTTCAGGCACTCATTAGCCCATTTGCTTGACAATGTAGTACGCGCCAGCAGCTGTCTTGAGTTCTCCATTCCCAGACTCTGTGCCCAGTCCAGTCTAAACATCAGTGTCGGACAGCAAACCCCCTCACCATTCGAAATCATACTCCTGATTGGTTTAAAGGGACAGTTAAATCTCACTTACTCATCCTCATGATATGTTTTCCAATCACATTTGATTGATTCTGTTGAACACAAAAGGAGATGCTATGGATGTTCACACTGTTCTTTTCCTTAAAAACATCAAGCCATTCACACATGAGACGAAGGTCGGTGGAATGAAAAAAACACAAGCTCTTGGAAATCTGTATCATGCACGAGATGCTGCAAAAGATGCGAAATGTGATCGCAACAGTCAAAAACACTCATCTAGCGCTTTTATATAGTAAAACTGTGAAAAAGCAGTGCAGTGGAATGCAAAAATGCGTTCTGTGTCAATGACCCCTAAAAGTGGCATGAAAGCATGAATTTTAGGCCATTCTTCTCATAAAGATGTAGCATATGAGTCGTATTCACCGCTTATGTATTAAGTTAAATAGTCCCTTGTCACCTTCATTTTCATTATATACTGTACAGCGCAAAAGAGCGACTGTTAAAATTGTATTTGTCATTGAATCATTCATTCTAGAGATTTGTTCAAAAATGCTGATTCATCCAGTAATGAAACAAGTGAAGTATTTATGAGTGAGTCATTGAATCATTCATTCAAACAGTTTTTTTTTTTTTTTACATAATTTATATTATTAAACATTTTAAATAGACTGCTGCAATGAACATTTTGAACCTCTAGTAAATTACATTATTTTGTTTAGTTTTCTGTTCAGTAGCATGCAAGAATTGTGATCTCTGTTTGAAACACACACAACATTAACCTTTACAACAACAGCCTATCTATAAGGATAAATATTTTAGCTGGAATCACATTGTGGCTCATATCTCTTTGGAATGATAGGAACAGATAAAGATTGATATCTTCTGAGGCAGGTCCTGCTCTCTGCCGTGAAGGGTGAAGGAGCGGCAGTCCGGATGGAGAGGGTGGGACAGCACAGACTTTCAGGATGCAGCCATCAGCTCACAGGAAATAGGCCAGGAGATAGAGGCAGACGGCTTTCACTTTCATCTGTTTCTAAATGAAAAGTGATATTGTTGTGAGTCTGGAGACATTAGAAATGTATTTATTTTTTAAACTTAATCATTCACCAGGAAGTGACGTCATTTTTGGTGGGCAAACATCACTAACATCAGTCATTATTAACAATGGATTTGATGAATTCTGATGTTTTGTGGTATTGTTTGGTTTCTTTCACTCTAATATTCTAATATATCTAATTTTCAAAATATATGGTAATGCCAAACTAAAAACATTTGACACCTTTGTGTAAAGTCACTGATCAATGGCGAACTTTTGTTCTGTATTTCCACCCTGTTAGTATACCCGTTCTGTTTAGTTAATTTTCTTTAGGACAGGGTTGTCCAATCCTGCTCTTCTAGGAACACTGTGTCCTGCAAAGCTTAGCTCCAAACCCAATAAAACATACATGAACCAGCAAATCAAGGTCTCACTATAGGCATAGGCTACTGGAAACTTCCAGGCAGGTGTTGAGGCAAGATGGAGTTAGAGATGGCCCTCCAGGACCGACTTTGGACACCCCTGCTAAAGGGCACTTTTATAATTAATAAGGTTTAAGAGCATGATCACAGCATATTTCTGACCTTTAATTTGAAACTTTTTACCTTTTTTGTTTTGTTTTACTTCCTTAAATTTCAAAACAAGTATGGTCGCAGTTTATATTTTCAAGCTAGTATAGAAGCAGGGCCTTTTTGCGTCACCAGATTTGCACTGCGGCAGTGTTTAAACCTAACTGATAGTTTAATAAGCAACATGACCTTTGAGGAATGCTCAATATTGGTCAAATGAAGTCTCAGGCTTGTGATTGTTGCTTAATGTGCATAACTCACAGCTTCACACAAAGTGAAAAAGACAGTATGTTAATTTTCTCAGCACAGGCGTATGCCAATGACCGTACTTCGAACTTGCATCTGGCGTGAAGACTAGCCAAAGAAAACTGAAGTGGCTCATTTCTTTTTGCCAAGTGTTTGGCCTTCTCCAAGCCAAAAAGCAGTCTGTACTTCTTGCCAAGCAAACTTCCCTGTCCCTTCCTTTATATCCCTAATAACCAAAATGGTGAATTTTATATTTAATCATGCTCTCCATAAACACATTTTTCCTAATATCACAGGCGATCACAGGCTTTTGCCATGCAAGCCTGTAGGAAACTAAGCTTCAAGGTAGTCTAAGAAATTCTTACTCAAAATAACTGGCAGCTCAGGCTGAATGGGATGGAACATATTTAGAGTAATTCATAGCATACACTCTTTCCATGGACTGTTTGTATTCCCTAATTTATAGGTTCGATTTGTTGTACTTTCTGTACTTTCCTAATGGGTTTACATTTAAGAGCCAGATAAGTTAACTGTACCAGTCTGTATCACTGTAACAGTCAACAAACTTTAAGCGTGTGCCTGGAGTTTACAGACTTCAGGATGCCATTGGTTTGAGGTTCTAATTTTGGTGTGACCCAATCTTTGAGTCATTGTTTCCTGGATATTTGTGTACTTCCTGTAAACCTGAAGAAAACATTTAGTTGTTTGCGCTTTTCCCGATCCATTCCATTCATCCCAAGCAAAATAATCAAAAGCACATGTGAAACCAGATGAAAAAACTCTGGCAGGAGGATCAACCTGTGTGTGTGTTCATTTACTGCTCTAATTTTAGCTGAAGCTCTATTGCAGCTCTGAAGAGCCTAATTTGAAGGAGGTAAAAGTGTTCATTCATCAAGGACTGGGTGCGTCCAGCTGGATGCCAGTTCCATATGAGATGTAGGTCATGGAGCGCAATATGACTAGCAGTGTGTTTACACAGGAAAAATCCCAGAAACCAGACGTCTGAAAATAGGCCAGTGCAACAGATCAGGACGTTAATGCTTCTGAAAGGTTAATATGTCTGCAAGATGTTAGTTGTCTGACCTCTAGCTACTGAGCTTCTAAATAAAACCACACTTGACCCTAAAATCCAATGGTTTTCATTGAGGTCCTTAACTGGCTTACTGTGTAAGTAATCTCTTGTGATCCTCTGAATTAGTGTCTGTGTTAGAGAGGAGAGCTCGGTGTGAAACCACAGGTCACCGTCAGGGTCAGCAGCTTGTGGAGAACTATAGGCCACATACACACTGAAAAGTTTCAGGAGTGACAACCACATTTGAATACGGGAATGCATCCGTTAAATTATACTTCTGTGTGTGTACTGAAGAGGATTACGCTTTAAAAGGTGAATTTACAACTGAATTTGGAACTTCTGACCCAAACAAGCTTTTCAGTGTTTCTTTTAAGAGATTGAATATGTCATAGCTTGAATTTTTTCTATCAACAACTTTATAGTGTCCATTGTGCCACAGCTTTCACTGTCACATAAATTGTTTCACTAACAGCTTGATTTATGACACCTTTCCTAATCAAAAGTATTTAAGTTTCTAGCGCTGCCAAGTGTGACGTCAGTGACAACATTTGATTTATCTGTGACTGAAAACCAGACTAAAAACCTTTTGTATTATACTATAAACCCTTTTAAAAACAACATGTCTGGTACTTCCTGGTTAAGAGATTGCCTAACACTTTCAATGAATGCTAAGAAATGTAATGCTAAGAAGACAAAACTTTAGGAGGTTTGATGTTTCAAAAAATATTATCCAAATCAACAGCTACATTTGCTTGCAGGCTGGAGTTCACAACCCTCCCACCCCCTTCTTTTTGTTTACAAGCTTTTGTAAAAAAAAAAAAAAAAACAGAAAAGAGGTTTGATAAATATAAATTTACTTGTCTAATCATAGCTTGTGCTATTTTTATGTTCAGCTGCATCTCGTGGAAAATTTTACAGAGGTTATTATTATTCTTTTTTTTTCTCTGTTTGTTTTGAGGTCCATGAACCATCTTGTAGGATGAGGGCCAAGCAACAGCCAGAAGCAAAAGACATGACGTGTCCCTTTCCACATATAATGAGGGGTTCCCTGTCTACAAAAACAGGCATCGCCGATTTCTTCAGCATGTATGTTTTTCTCATTTGGAAACAAAGACCTTGGTAGCAGAGCTCTGACTCATCCCAACTTGATTTGCTGATTTCGGTTTCCCCTGTGAGTACAAGAGGGAACAGGGAAGAACCAGATACAACTGGTTTTCAACTGTTTTGTAACCGAAAAGAGTCTTTGAGGGAGCACAGTATATGAACTATACCAACAGAATAAACATAGATGTACTATGAATTATATGGTATTTAGTTGTTGTTTTTTGTGTGTGTGTGTGTGTGTGTGTGTGTGTGTGTGTGTGTGTGTGTGTGTGTGTGTGTGTGTGTGTGTGTGTGTGTGTGTGTGTGTGTGTGTGTGTGTGTGTGTGTGTGTATGTATGTATGTAAAAAGCCTTAATAATAATATTTTTTATTATTTTATTATTATTATTAGGGTAAATGAAGCATTTAAAAAGACCAGATACATTGTAAAAAAATATAAAATGAAAAAGAACAGTTCTAAATTGTAAATTAAATAAATTACTGTAGTATATTTTACAAGAAAATACGATTTAAGTTTTTTTAACTTAAAAATGTGATGTTCTATTTAATGCGTTACCTGCCATTTCTTTGTAATTGTAAAATTGACTAGTAATATCTGAGTAAAAATAGTTTGTACACCATTTCTTTCAATTACAATTATGTAATTACTAGTAAATTTCATAAATACAAAGAAATGGCAGGTAACGCATTGAATAAAACATTACATTGTTGAAAATATTTTCTTGTAATATATGTGTGTGTTTTGTTTTTTTTATGCTTCATTTGCCCTTATAATAATACAAAATAAATTTATTATGTTTTATTATTATTATTATTGCAAATGACTGATTTGAAAAAAACTAAACTAAATATAGCATAGGCCTCTTGTGATTTATTATTTTTATTATTATTGTAAAATAAAATAAAAATGTAAATATATATTTAAGAAGATATACTGTAAATAGTCACTGCTGGAAAAAAAACAAGCAGTCTTCCTTTTGGATGAACATTTTGTGTTTACGTAGCCCTTTCTCTAAATTTAAGGACCATTAACCGAGAGGACTAAGTAAGGAAATGTAGGAAAGTGACTCATGGGTAAAAGTGCCAAATATTGACCAAATTTAGAAATCATACACCTCACCTGTTTATTTAGCCGGATTCTCTGGGAGCCCTGCCCAGGAAGGCCATTTAACTGAGCCATTGTGAGTGGCCGGAGTGAAAAATGAATGAATTTGCTGTACCAGCATCCCACTGAAAACACATCAAGCAATAACGTCTAAAATATCTCATGCAGAAGTATGACATAATGTTTTACTTTTGGTTTTCTGTGGTAATGTGGGTGTGGGGAGTGGTGGTATGACATCTTGGGCAGCCAGTAATCTTTGCCGATCTGTGTGACTCGTGTTGCTATAACAGCCAATGGTAACGGCTGATGCAAAAATGTTTTTTCTCTCCCCAAGACTCAGTCTTGCTGTGGTTTTGACAGAGGAAACTGAGTTGAGGGTGGAGTGGCCTATTTGAAACGCATCGAGAGACATGTGCTTTTGATAAATGAGAAATAACCATTTTAAGTACACGTATTAAACTTATGTTCATCGTTAATGAGTAAGATTTAGAACAAGTAGCAAAAAAAAAAAAACTATAATAATCATTTGCATTACAATAGTGCCATCCCTCATTTTGTTGTGTTGTGCACTTGCATAATATACAATGAAAAGCACATGGCAAAAACGTGTGTCAAATTTGCATGCCCGTCCTCTCGAAAGACAGCGTGTGCGTCATCAGGGCCAGCCACTTCCTGCTTCACTTCCCCCGTCTGTGTTTACAGTTACTTTGCATTACCATGGAAACAGCCCCCTTGCCTACAAAGAAAGAAAAAAATCATACGACATAATCGCACCATTTAGGAAACTCTTATTCGTGTTAGTCTACCCTGTCAAGATGCACCTGAATTCCTGCCGCTTTCAAAGAAACCAGACCTTGAAATCTTCCACAGACTTTGCACCTGTTTTAATTGACAGATTTCTGTTGTCAGTTTTAGGATAATAAAGGCATCTTTATTTATGTTCTTCCTGGGCTAAGTGAGACTTTTCCCCGCCCATGGTCTGTATCCTTTTTAGGTCTCAGGGCATGAACACTTAATGTGGAGTTGGCGGGGTGGTTGGCGGCGTTGGCTTATGGCAGGCTAATTGTGGACAGCTTATCTCATTCAATCTGTTGTGTGCTACGCAACGCAGTGACGCCACATGTCCACATTCGTTAGGATGTTTATAGCCAATGTTGTTAGTGTTGTCCACCCACATCATACGCTGTATATGGAAAGAAATGAGTGCATGAAAAAAACTCTTGAGTTTAGAAATCGTGGTGCTGTTTATCCAATGCATCCTCTAGACTTACAGTACATTAGAAACATCTGTTTGGTTAAAAGCCTTAAATCAAACCTTGTTTTGTATTTGGTGAGCCTTTTTACCAGAAATTACAAAATATGTGGACTAATGTTGCATAAAGGGATAGTACACCAAAAAACAATTTTTTTTTTTTTTTTTTTTTAGAACACAAAAAGAGCAATTTAAAATGATGTCCAATCTGCTCTTTTCCACACTTTGAAAGTGAATGGTGACTACAGCTTATAGTTTTAAGAGTTATGACTTACACGTTTTTCTATTCCTCACACAAAGTTACTTTAGAAGACTTGTTGAAATATAGTGAATGATTTATTTGGACTACTTTAATGGTGTGTTTATGGTCCTTTTTAGAGTTTGGCAGCACCTGGTCACCATTCACTTTCATTTTATGGAAGAAATCAGCATGAACATTCTTCGGTATAGTATTGTATATATATATATTTAGTACAAAAAATTCTCCTTTTGTGTTTTATAGAAGAAAGTCAGTCAATTTGAATGAAATGAAGGTGAGTAAATTCTGACCGATTTTTTTTTGTCTTTCAGCACCATCCAAAACCTGAAAGAGACATTGCGTCTATTAACGCTTTCTCTTTTAGGAAAGTACCCGGTTTTCCTGTAAATGGTTAATATTTCCTCAAACTCACATGATGTGTGGTATTCACAGTTCTGTCACATTACAGTCATATTTTATGTGGTTAGAAAAACAGAGTCATGTTACTATGCAGAACTGTTTGATCCTACGTTATTTACACAGGAAGTCATAGATTGATTATTAATTACTCCAGGAATTCTGCCAGGTGACGTTGTTGCATTGCCTTACATGGTGTGGGATCATGTTAATGTATGCTCTTTGAAAACGGTGTCCTTTTTACCTGAGGTCTTTTGGACGCTTTGAGCTTAAGAGACAGGAATAACAGGTGCTGGCGTGAGTTCTTCCATGCTCCTTTGATTAATGGTTAATCTCTGATCTCACACATGAAGTCCACAAACCGAAGTTGACGTGTTTACTCTCGTTGTCATGTCTCTCTCCGTTGACAAATGGATGACTTTGTCCTTTCAAGGACATTATAATGTATCCTCATCCTTTATTTGCAGTTTGCAGTCTTGTTAATGTTACATAGCTGCCATGACAATGTGTAACAGGGTCCATTTCCGTTTTTCAATGGAATGAAATGAAACGTGCCAGCTTTCTTGCCACCAGTGTCCGATACCTTAAACTCTGCCTTTGCCAATATTAATGGCTGAAATCAAATAAAAAAGTTTTTTTTTTTTTTTTTTTTTTGAATTGAATGCACACTTCACTTGAAACTGAATTTCATTTCGCATAGATTTATAATGGTTATAATGTGTTTAAGATGTTGAAGGTTAGCAGTTTGCATAAGGCCTTAAAGATTACAGACTCCAAAATGCATAAATATGTAAATAAATAATAAACAACTGAAATAATGAATTAACTTTAAGTTGGGCAGGAGTCACTTTGTAAGGGAGGCCTGTTTCTGCCAAAGAATAAAAGTAATTGTGAGGTTTAAAATAAGACACACTGATATAAACTCACAGATTATTGGACTTGTTTCCATGCGTTTTAGAAGCACACACACACAAAAAAAAAGATGAATATGAAAACACATTCAAAAGTTTTTGAAAGAAGTTTCTTTTGATCATCAATGCTACATTTATTTGATATATATATGTTATAAAACAGTCATATTGTGAACTAATCATTTCAATTTTAATTTAATTAATTTTAAAGGTATAGCGGAGGATTTTCTTTTCCGGGTGGATCATCAAGACTATTGGTCCTCCTAAGTGTCAATCATTCCGGTGATATGACACTTAAGGCCGTCAAACGTGCTCGTGCACACGATTCACACGATGGCGTGCGCTTAAAACACAGGTTGGGCTTCCCACTGATGCCTCAGTCGCGAAGTTTCTACTTGACAGGTAAAGTTTGGCATGCAATTTGGAGAAATCCATTTAAAATCACTGCTAAAGTTAATGTAAGCTATGATTAGCTCGTGCATGCTCTCTCGTGTACACGTTTAATAGGCGTTCCCTTTCGGGAGCAGGCAGAGTGTTGCGCATGTACATTTTTTCAAAAAGTGGAGAGGGCGGTTATTTTCTAAAATTCGGGAAAATCCTCCGCTATACCTTTAAATAAAAATGTATGTGATTTTTAGCATCGTTAGCTTACTCCAGTTTTCAGCGTCTTATGATCCTTCAGAAATCATTATAATATGCTGATTTGCTGCTTAAGAAACATTTCTTGTTTTTATCAATGTTGAAAACAGTTGTGCTACTGATTTTTGAAAACTGTGATAGTTTTTAAAAAACTATTAATTACTTAAAACTGTTAATTTCTCTCTAATAAATAGTCTCGACCACAAACTTTTGAACGTAGTGTAAGTTCAACAAAACCATCTAAAATAGTTTCCATGCACAATAACACTGTTATAACAATTACGTAAGCTTTTAGACTCTCAATCACAATCAGTTACTGATCAAAACCACCCACACATTAATTCTTCTCTACCTCATCTTGTTTGCCCTGTTTTTTAGGGGAGTTTCGAAAACAATAAACATGCACTTTTTTTAACCTCCTCAGTGTTGTAAATTTATTCTGAAATGATATAATGAAGAGCTTAATTCCTCTAAAAACCAACTGGCAAAAAAAAAAAAAAAAGGAAGTACTTCATACAAGAAGACAATATTGTCTCACCACGCAACTGGTTGCCTGGGTGTACAGTACACCAACACTACACCATTGTGTGTATACAGTGTAGATGAGTGTTGTTATCAGTTACCTGGTAACACAGCAGCATCTCTTTTTGTGTGTGGTGACTCAAAATACATGACTACAGACAGCCACGCTTCGATGGAATGATGAAAATCTACTTGATGAAATCATGTTGAAATCTGTCAAAATGTACAAACAGTTTCATTCTCGTATTAGCTATTGTCATGGTAATATAACTATTACTTGTTGCAAAAAATAGCGCTTGTCTCTCATTTGACTTGTGTCGGTACATCTGCAGTCACTGCTTTAAATTGTGTTGCAAGACCTTTAACATGGCACTTACACAAGTGGGTGAACATGTCAAACTCCATTTGCTCTAAACAGCCCGCACATGTCTTTGAGTGTCTATGTGTAGCAGCATTTGCTATACTCTCGCTCAGGAAATACAAGCCTCCTGCGACACAGATTTTAATTAGCATTAGATAAGACTTCCTGCTTGAAGGACAAGGCTATATGCTACAGGATTTTCTTGAGTGTCTCTCAAGCCATGATACACTTAATCACATGTCCCCAGTTTAGTTGAAGGTGCTGCAATTTATTTTTTAAAGGAATAGCTTGCAGGAACAGTCCCTATTTCCTGACAGATATCATCACTAAAATAGGCGTTCAGAGATATTGTGAACTCTAGGCTTTATAAACAACAACATATATGGTTTTAAGTGCCTTTTAAGTACAATCAACTTGGATGTTTAAGTCATTTCAACTTAAATTACATTAGCTGATAATAAGCAAAACGGCTAACTTCGCTGAAAGAACCTTTGAGTGCAATTTAGTTTTGTGCTAAAAGGAAATGCAGAATAGTTTTAGTTTTTAAATACTGTCTTATTGTGGACAAATAGTAGACACATAGGACATTTTTGAGTGTGAGAAGTGAATGATTAGTTGATCACTCCCACCTGCCTCCCTTAAAAACCACAAATGCTGACCTACTGACAATGTCGTTGACCAACCCAGCAGACAGGAATTTGACTATGACAAATTTAAGATAAGGGAAATATGCATTCCAGGTAAGAGTGTAATCAAGGGAAATTGCATCTTTGAGGATTTTTTTATTATTCATTCCAGCATGAGGTCTTTTTCAGCAGTAGAGCAATCAATGTGATCATATGAGACACCAAAGACAATATAACCAAATTTTCCATTAACAAGACATCATGCTGACAGAAAATGAGGTTTATAAATGGGTTTATTGGACGCGTTGTATAACATCTGTACGTGACATCCATCCATGTACTGTGTCTGTGTGAGTTTATAGTAAATGTTCCATGAGTTTGCATGTATTCTTTTGTTTGCATCACTGACGCCACCCCTGTCTCGTCTACCGCTTTGTCGTATTGTAGCCTACTTTGCAAAACAGTATTTTTTTTCATGTCATTACCCTTGACTTGTTGTTCCTACCTGTCAGAAAGAAACAGCAACCTGAGCCCTCAGACTAGACCTACGGCAAATCTGCAAAAAGAAACCTAATATGTCTGTTCACACTTCATAACCAGATGAAATTCACAGGCTGTTTCAAGATAGCAATGTCACAATGCACAGTAAGCTAAACATATATTATGGTCTTACTGGACTGGTGCCTAAGGCCTGTTTCACACCACATGTGCGAGCAGTATTTATTTTGGTGCCCGTTTTAACAGGTTACAGCATTCACACTGCACGCACGAGCAGTCAAATGCTGTTTATCTGGAGTCAAGGAGCTTCACCGCTGAGCCTATTTAGCTGCGCTCAGCAGAAAAAATGCACTATAAACATATTCATCAACATGATATTTTACAATATAGGCTTTATGAAACGATATAAAGTATTGTAGTGAATTACTCACCCATTAGTGAAACAAAAACACATTCTTTTCAGTAATTCATGCTTGTGTGTGAAGGCCTTATGTGACAACAGACACTGAAAAAAGTAACTTAGTTTTTACAAAGTTGGCAACTAATTCGATTTATTTAATTCACTAAAGCCGGGTGCACATTTATAATAGTCCTTTGCGAATGTTGCTTGTCAGACTGTACGAACATGATCCCCGATGTAATCCATGTCACACTATAGGATCTCATTTGTCATTAATGTCAGACTGTAGTCAAGACGCGATACAGACACATGCAAGAAGACTCGTCCGGAGATTTACATCATCAATCCGTGACGCGTTCGGTGACTGTGAGCTGCATTACATGCAGGATTCAAAATGGTGGCTTGCAAACAAAAAACATATCTAGCGTTAATTTGGATGGTTTGTGTGCGATATGATTAAAATCTTACATCACGATGTGAGTAAATTGATATTACAATAACGACACATTTCACAATAGTCATCTTTGCTTTATAATATTTATATTTAAAAAATTGTACACCATAGACATTTCATATTTCTTGTCACCAATGTCAATATCCCCAAAAAACAAATACTAGCCTAACTAAATTCAAATAAAAACTCAGGCTTACTGAAGATATGTAAACAGTCAGTGATAAAATAAGAACACAAACTAATTACAAGCAATAGGACAAAAACAAACTACGAAGACAGTTAAAATGGACCTGCCTGAAAAACTTCAAGCGCTGAATAAATGCTACATATTGTATAAAGCAATCAATCAAATGTGTATATATATATATAAAAAAAAAAAAAAAAATAACACTGCGTGGTCTTAACTGTGTAAATTACGTTTGTTCTTATTAAAGTTACCTCTTTGTCAAAAGCAGTGAGGGATTGTCTCTCTTTTGTTGTTTGATTAACATGAATGTCAAACAGCAGGAATATTAGGCTGCTGTCACTTTAAGAGCTGCCTGGATCCAATACTGTTATAGCCTACGTGTGTTTCTTTTCTTAACTGTTTAACTTCACTTAAGGCATAAATTAATGTATTTACTAGGATACTTGCGAAAAACAGGCATTTTGACACATGCAGGTGTGTGTATTTACCTGTTCCAAGCCAATAAAGTGGCAACAATTTGTGCATGTGCGCGCGTCTCTCAGACAGCGCTCAGAAACAGACTCTCAGACAGCGCACGCTTATAACGAAATGAGTTCTGTTCTACTGCCTTTTGCGCTTCAATGGTTTCAAATCGCTTGTTTTTAAACCGCAATGCTTAAAAATCCATGCAAACGATAAGCTTTCGTGACCACGCAGCACAGCAACGACGGGTGAGTGTAACCACGATAGATGGTTGACAAATATATACCGGTTAATCGTGTCTACCGGTATATCGCCCACCCCTAATGGCTTGTCTTGAAAAGAACAATGGAAAAAACAAAGACAATGTTTGTAGAGCAAGTGAGAGAGTCTCGCTAATTGAGCCATCAGGTTCTGCGCTCCTATTGGTTTTTTATTTGTCATTGCAGAAGCCACACTGCAGGACTGTGCGTCAAATCTTCCAACACTGCCAGAATTTTATTGGAAGTTAAATTTGATCGCAACGGTCATTGATCAACTGTCGGCAAACATGCCAAACCAGCGATCAAAGACTTCTGATTTTGGTTGAGAGAAATCTTTTAACATTCTCAACATTTGTCTCTGATGGCCAATTCGTGGCCAAAATCGTACAGTGTGGGCCCACTGGTCTTTTATTTTTATTTTGGTCATTTGTTTTTGTGCGCGTGTGTTGGGTGCTTTGTGTCCTTTTAAAAAACATAGTTTGTTGTTTTACACACAGGTGCACTGGACTAAATAAAATACAACATTTTACCATTGAAATTCCTTCTATTTTTGGCTATTCTTGACAATAGCCCACCACTCTCTTTCAGCAAGAATGCACAGTCATTGTTTTCAGTAATAATAGGTGCGCACATAGGGGAAAAAGATATAAGAATAACAAATAGCTAGAAACTTGAAAAGCAAATGTGCCTGTTTCAATGGTGTCATAAAGATGGCTGTCTTTACGGCCTCGGATCATTTCTTTAGCCCTGGTAGCATATGAGTACTTTTAGTTCTTCCAGACTCCATAGGGAATAGTGTGTTCATGCCCATGTTAAGAAGCTGCAGAGCTGTGCTTCCCAACAGGAATTTATATAATCTGTCACTGGATGTTCCTTACTGTTGTGTACAAGTCTTGCCAAGTCCTGGTCCAGTCATTCAAAGGTCTTACTTTAGGTCCTGACTCAGCCTGGTAAAAAAACTTTAAAAAAAAAACCTAAGGGAAAATCTCAAGGCTATGAGTGGTCTCACAGCCTGGTGTAGTCTATATATATATATATATATGCAAATAAATTGGTTAATCTGGTGGCAGTCTCCTATTCATTTTAATTGAATTTACAAAAACTAAACACTGAAAATAATCAGTGTGTTATTGTGTTTTTTCAGTCCATAGCAATGCTTTTTGTTCACTAAGAAACAGCAATGCAAATAATGAATCAGGTTTTTTTTTTTTGCAGCAAATTTGGGACAGTCTTTAGTCTTACGTAAACACTCCGTACACCCATACAACCTTTTATAGTGAAGAGGTTTCTGGGATGGCCAGCATGACTCACTGATGACTTTTTATTTCCCTCTCTCTGTCTCACCCTCCGGTACGGACTCTTCACACCATAGTTGCCATGGTGACTCTGGTTGTATGCAAACAAACAGACAGGGGATCTGTTGAACTTGGAGAATGATGAAAATAGATTTCATCAGGCGCGGCCTGGTTGATGAGTGGTGCTGGCTAAGCCATACTGTGGTAGTTGAGGCTGTTTGCACTTCACCTCCAGCCAGGCTGAGTGAGCTTTTCCCAGCCTCACTCCCAGAGCGAAGTGGGTCAGGTCCTGGCCGCAAAGGGCATTCCTGCTAAGCACAGATGTGTGTCACAGGAGGTACAAGGCCCCTGGGATTTAACACCAAACTGTAGGCTGCCTCAGCAAGTCCTGGGAAAAAATGCATGGTCAGCGTTTCATGCATAAACTTTACCTTATGTGTAAAATCCGTAAAATGGTTTTAAAAGACTTTAAGTCCTAGTAAAGATGGAGCACCCACACAGATGTGGGTTATGTAATATTAAATGTAACTCCTTAATCCAATAGTAACCTGTAGTATGCTTTGAGCGGAGTCCTTAGCAGCTGAAATAATACACAACGGGCACCGAGGCGGTATGAGACACCTCCTTCTGTGCACAGCTCGAGGCGACATGGCGCTAACACCAATATTCCAGATGTAATGAGGCCATTTGAAATATAAAGTATAACTGGTTGATTCACCTCTCCCATGAACCTTTAATGAGAACTACGATCACTGGTGAGTTCCCACTGCCCTATCAAACTGATAAGAAAAACAAATGAAAACATCCCCCGCTGTCAGTTACACATCTGTGCTTTCCAATAGTGTGAGAAGGTTTTTTTTTTTTTTTTTTGAGCAAAACCACTATAATTACCCATATTATATATATTATAATATGTTGGTCACATATTGGTCACATAGATGTTGGTCACATAGGCCTATATATATATAACATATGGGATGGGGGGATGGGGGATGGGGGGATGGGGGATGGGGCAAATAGAAGTAGAACAATGAAGGAATCTGATCAATCATTGTTCAATCACTTTGAACTATTCACAAATAATATTTGCATTCATTTTCGTTTAAATATGCACACATATACTTTTATTTGTATGCATAATATGTCAAAAATGTTAAATGTGTATTGTCTTGTCACACTCAGTAAGGAATTACATGAATCTCGCAAATTTGCAATTCAAAATGGCTGTATTTGGAAAGAGATAGGGGAGTAGTTTGCATCATGGATGTTACTGTCGGTTGTTTAACATTTCTATTGTAAAACAGTTGACTTATTAAATGTTTCGCTATTTAAACTTTATCTCACTCTTTCAACATTAACTGATTCTTTCTGCTGGAATTCGTTCTGATTATGTGAACGGAAAACCCACCTACTTTGATTTGATTGGCCATCTTCGATTGCCTTCGATATACATGTGTGTGTGTATATATATATATATATATATATATATATATATATATATATATATATATATATCCCATTATGAGTGTTGTGTGTGTTTTCTACAATACTTCAGCAGAGCTGGCTGGTGTAACTTCGTACATTTGTCTTATCACTGTCTGGGTCAAAGGTCAAGTACACCTCACTCTACAGTCTCTGCAAAGCTCTCCAGCTATCTAACTTTCCAGCTCACTAATTAAGCTGCTACTTCATTATGCTGAACTATAACACTGCTAATGGAAGGGAGATATGCTATATTTGTATGTTTTAGTGTAACCCAGGTGCAACAGTGGATTTTGATCCTGTTTCCATGCTTCAGGGTATGATGGATGGCTCGAAGTTAGGGCATTGTTGATAAATAATACAAGTCTCATGGTCTTTTGACTCAATATGAACAGGCAGGGCTTATAAAGCCAAAACATGTGACTGTACCAGTACGTCTAGAGTGTCTACCAGGCACTCTACAACTGCCAATACAAATATGAAAGCATGACAAACGTTATTTGCGCTGGGTTCAGAGGGTACACTCCAATCAAATAGATTTTGCCCTTTTGATTTTGTCATTCTGGTGTCATGCACACAAAACTGTTTCACATTCTGCACGTACCACAGTCTTTTTATATCAAAGCAGTTCCTGTGAATATAAAAGAAAACTGTTATGAGGATCTAGACAAACAGACAGATGGATATTTTTCGGATGGATGGATGGATGGATGGATGGATGGATGGATGGCGTTAAACGTATCGTACCAGGCAATTTTAACCACCACAGAATGAAAGCATCTCCTTGCACTTGAATGGACACATACACACAAAATTATGTCAAAATACTCGTCTCTGCAAATATTTTCGTAAACACAGTCAGTTATGTCTTAAGTGAAAGTAAACAGCTGAGAAAGAAATTGGATGTGTATCATTATATTGGACATTAAATCTTAAAGTGACAGCAGCCTGAAAAATACTTGCTTTTGTCTGTCATTAATGTTAAGCAACAAAACACAGTTTTAACATAGATGAATACATTTATACAGTGAACACTATAGTGTTATACGTTTAATTATTACATTTCTGTACCTGAAATGAATAATACAGTTAGACCTTACTTTATTTGTAACTGTTATATTGTATTTATCTATGTTTGTAATTAGTGTATTTGTTCATATTGTCACTTGCCTTTTAATAATGTTTGAACTTTATTAGTTAGGCAAGTAGTTTTTGCTGTGGTATCAGAGTACTTAAGTGTGCTTTATTTAATAAATCCATTGAACCAATAATGGATTTTTGGTTTTATCTCTGAAATTTCCAGAGAGTTGCATAATTTCAAAAAAAAAAAAAAAATGTTTCACATGAACGCATTTTGTAATCTATGGCTAACTGCTAAGGAATTGAGGATTTATTTATTTTTTCTTGCAAAATATCAGTAGTGCTGAAAGGAATTTTACAAAGCTTGTGGGAACTGCTTGGGACTGTTACTTATTAGTTTTTGTAATCAGTTTAGTCAACATGATCCTTGCAGCTTTAATAGGCATTCAATTCTCAAAAGTGTAATCGCTTCTCATTTCTCAGTATGTTTCTCTGGGATTCGGTGTTGATCTATTTGTGCACCAGCAGGCTGTAGATCATCATCTCTGCGTACCACAGATATAATCCATCTAATGATGGAAAAAGAGTTATGAAGCCAACCTATATTTGAAAGCATTTTGCATACATCCACAAGATAAAGTCCATAGAAGACTATGATTGCAAAACAGCTCAGTGATCAAAGGCTTTGCGTTTCCTCCTCAAGCCTTCTGCAAATACCATGAGATGTCTGGACTTGGGTCATTTCATCTGGTCAGTGGGTAGCCACATAAACATTTGCAAAGGAAATCCTGGCAGGCTTGTGTTCTTCTAGGTGTCACCCTTCTTTATTACAGCTCTTTCCTTAGTGTTAACCTGCCCCACCACAGCTGCCCAATCACAGTTGAAAGTAAGTCACTTGTGACAGTTGTGTGAAGAGTGACTGCTGGAGGACACATGCAGACTGAGACCTAAAATGGATGTTAGCGAGCTACAATTACTGCACACAAATGGCTTTATCTCATGTTAAATAATTGAGCTATTTCGAGTTGATAAGATTTGTTAATGTTTTTAAACAAAGTCTCTTACTGAATGCTTATGACAAAATACAGTAAAACAGCAACACTGTGAAACAATTAATAATAACTGTTTTGTATTTGAATCTTGAAAAATGTAATATATTCCTGTGATGGCAAAGTTAAATTTTCAGCATCATTACTCCAGTCTACATGTCACATGATCCTTCAGAAATCATTCTAATATGTTGATTTGCTGCTCATATTTTTTATTATAATTATTTTTAAATACTGTCCATTTAGAACTTGACTTGGAAAGGGAAAAATGAAACTAAATAAAAAAAATGGTGGTACATTTCAATTTAAAACAGAGCTATTTATTGTTCAGGAACAGCATGTGATGTTCTCTGTATATTTTCCAGTGGGAAAATGCTGGTATTGTCCCACTGTTCCGCATGGAAGGCATCTGTATGAGGTTTCATTTGCAAGAGAACAGCTCCAAACATTTACAGCCATTGGAAAAGTCACGCACAAAGCTTGACCTTGTTGAACGATAGACCACACAGACAAGCATTGCGTGCCAGCTATTGTGTTTACCTCCCACTCACAGGCTCTGGCTTGATGACTTCCCCCAGTCTGAGATGTTGATGAACAGTATGATAGTACATTAAATTCCCTTAATTCCACACCATTGTGAGGAATCTTGCATTTACCGTACATGCTGACATTTCAACCAGACTAAAATGCTCATAAAGTGGACATTTTGATTTTATATTACTTCAAGGTGAATGTCTGTTTATTCATTTTAGATTATGGAAATGTTTGTGTCTGATGCAAATAATTGAAATTGTTTGTACTGAACTCTATATTTTAGCTCTCATTAATTGTTTTTCCTACGTGAACAAACAAGAGTTCAGGATGGTGTAGGAATCGTGAGGACAGGTGGTTTCAGCAACACTGGTGTGAATTGTTTGCCGTTTGGAGCTCGTAGAGCATCTGCTGGCCCTAGACAGCGCCCTTGTCTGCTTTAACTGTTATGTAATCCACCGCCTAGCCATGTGCTCTCTTCCTGTTCCTCATTGGCCTAGAGAGACCTTGTATTTGCATATCCTTTCAAAAACGGGGTGGTTGAGATTGAGCTCTGGATTTCTCCACCGGTTTACTTGTGCTGCTGACTTTCACATCCAATAAGCTTTTGAATGCTTGACCACATTTCTACAAGCTGCTCGGTTGCATTATCTGGGGGTGAACTGGATTAACCATAGCAAAGGTCCAGAATACTGTTTGTTTTTGTCAGAAATACTGCCGAGTGGTCCTGTGAGAAGCAGCCTGAGTCAATAAATGGAAGACTGCTCAGGTTTCTGTTTACGGATATCATATTGTGTGTTCATGCTGGCTTTATGCATAAGGCTTTCAACAACAAAATTGTCCTGTTATGTAACATTCGGGGATCCAGATTTGTGTAATCAATTCATGGGAAAGGTATTTTACCCATATATAGACCACAGTAAGCCCAAAATTGCGGCAGCCTCTTGAATCTAGTTTGATTGCAAATGCACTTGGTTTCAATAAATCCTATGGACCACCTAAGAAGGCTGGTAAACATTTTTTGTTTAATCTTGCGAGGATAATGAGCTTTAAAATCAAATTAGAAACATATAGATGCCCTTCTGCATAACCACATTATAGGTTTGTAGTTGTAAAATCACACACTCAAAGAACTCAGTAAACATCACACTTTTTGCGCCGTTCTGCCAACCCTTTGTGCTGATGTTTATTTTAGTGTTATAATGGTGCTGATAGTATATACTGCTTTTTTGCAGAAGGAAATGCTGAAAAGATTAGATCATAACCAGACATGGCTGTTAAAGACTGAAGGGAACCTCTGATTTCCCTTTCGATTTTGTAGCCTGTTCTATATCTGCTTCATCTTATTTCATTTTGACAACGGTAGTATTGGAGTCAGGACATGCTTTACGTTCTCACAGAGGTTTTAATTGTCATTTCAGGTCACATTAGCAGACCAGACGGAAGCATAAATTGCTGTAATTTTACACAAACACACACACAGAGTTAACAGACAATAAGTAGGATGATGTCACAGTCAGAAATATGAAAACCCTCTGAGAGAACTAGGTTAGATTTTTCAGTAAAGTCACCTTTATGTAGGCTACAGTATATATCGCTTTATACAGATTGTTTCAAAGCAGCTTTACACTAGCGTTTACATGGACACTTATAATCGGATTGACGGATCAATCGGACTAAAAAACCTTCATGTAAACACCTTAATCGATCCGATTGAGCTTGATCCGAATGAAATTTCGATCGGATTGAAAGGGGTGGTTTATCCCTTTTGTAATCCGATCGAGAGAACATGTAAACACTTGATCGGATTGAAAACCGAAACTGAAAGGACTGCGCATGTGCAATGACGTTAAATAGCGTAATGACGTATGGACGCGCGGAACGAGCTGTTCTTCCTGTTGAATAAAGTGTCATATTAATAAGTTTCCCGTCATTCTAAATTTCTCATTATTTCACTCGCGCGTCTGTGAAGTGAAGCAGAACAACGTCCCACCAGTCCTTGTTTTGGATTCTCATGCATAGACGTCTGGTTTTGGCCGCGGGGAGGGGTATTTTTACTGCGTGATCAATAAGCAGCACGGCAAAACGGTTAATATGCTCTAAATTATGACCAGAGACGAATTAATATTACGTCTGCTGTTTAAAACAAATAAAGAATCAATAGAGGAGAATATTTATGCGCAAAAAGCGGGAAACTCTGTATATTCGTGCAGTGTGTGCATGTCAAAACATCAGATCCGATTTGAAACTTGTGACATATAAACGCGCACATCAACCCGATTACTTTATTTATCATTCATGTAAACACCTTGTTCGGATTCATCAATCCTATTGATTTCATTCCGATTGTGTCCATGTAAACGTAACTCTGATAACAGGTAAATGATGCATTCCGGCTGTTGTTCAGCTTAAGTCAGTTCAGTGTTGATTCGGTTCCATTGTGAAGATCATCAATTATTAAATTAGTTAATTTTATTTATAAAGCAGTTCTGCAAATAATGATGTCAACATCCAGCTCAGTTCAGTTCTCATACAACAGCGTCAGTACAGTCAGATCAATAATATTGTAAGTTTCCCCAACCCCAACTAAAGCCGGGTGCACACTGCGATTTATCATAGTTCTTTACAATTGTTCCTTGTCAGACTGTACAAACATGATCCTCGCTGTAAGCCATGTCACACTGTAAGATCTCAGTTTTTATTAATGTCAGACTGTACGGTAGTCAAGACGCATTAAAAACGAATGACATGAATGAGCTGTGTTACACGCGGGATTGAAATGGTGGCTACAAAGAAATCTCTAACGTGTATTTTGGTCATGGCTTGTCTTGTAAAAAGAAGACCTACCCGTCCCAGAAGTCACACTGCAGGACTGTGAGCCAAATCTTCTAACACTGCCAGAATTTCGTCGGAGGTCAAATTTTATCGCAACGTCATTAACCGGCTGTCGGTGCACATGTCAAACTAAGGATCAAATACTTACGATTTTTAGCCTAGGATCAGAGGAATCTTTTAGGATTTGCACAATTTGTCTCAGACGGCCAAATCGTGGCCAAAATCGCACAGTGTGCACCTGGCTTAAGCAAGCCAGAGGCGACGGTGGCAAGGAACCCAAACTCCACCAGGTGACAAAATGGAGAAAGAAAACCTTGGGAGAAACCAAGCTCAGTCAGGGGACCAGTCTTCCTCTGGAAGTCTTCAAACACGGTGTGATTATGATTCAGGCTGCATCAAATAAGATTGAGCTGTCAATTGTGCTGTCATTTTAAAATTGTAATCAAAATTATTTATGATATGCAGTTGATTAGTCAAATGACTTATTTGCTGTGAAAAGCCTCCACATAAAAACATTATTGTGGAAGTCCATGTATTGCTTGTTTTATTTCCATATCATTGAGTCCACAGTAATCCATTACAAAACCGAATGGCCATTCAAGGCCGAATAGTTCTATGCATAATGAGGAACTGCTACGGTTATATTTCCACTTGAGATAGTTTTTTGTTGTGTTTTTGTTCGGTTGTGTTTTTAATGAAATTAAAATAGTTAATTATATGAACATTTTCTTACATAAATTCTAAAATAAACCACATGCTATACATTATTAACAGTATTTTTTTCTGTAGTTTTACATACAAAAACTCTAAAAAAACAGCAACCACTGGACTGTTGGTTTGAAATGACTGTATTTTTGTGGCTGTTATAGAATTCCATTCATTCATTGCCATCTTGTCTTGCCGAGTGCCAAACATGCTAAAATGCTTAATCTGTATTTTATTGTAGTCTAGTCCAGATTTTAATTCAGATTAACCTTCTTTTTTTGTGTGTGTGTGTAATTTTAGCCAAGTGTAATTTGGTGATCGTGCCCAAACGCATTAACCCCAAACACATTTCCACAACTACTCCAGTCCTTGGAAACAAACGTCTCCAGTGTTTGTTCTTGGACGGTAAATGAAAGCGAGGAAGCTGCTTGTGACCGGGATATGACTGGGTGCTACAGTTCTGCCAGCCGCTCCATTGTAACAAATGTATTTTACAGGGCAGGTTGTTTTGTCTGGCCTGTTTTCTTTGTGGGCTCTTTGCCCTGCAGCCATTTTCCTCAAAGGAAACCTTTCGTTGTCCTTTCTGTTTCATTTCCGAGACTTGCATAAGGCTGTCACACTTTTGTTCTGCTTTGATGGTGCTTATTCTTTGTGACATCTTGTGTACATTACAAAGGCCAATGTCTCACTTAAGCTTTGAAAGGATTGTGACCCACTAAACATACAATATAACAGCTATTTGCTGCTTCCAACACTGAAATCAAAGCTCTGAGGTGGAGGTAACGGAGACAAAGTCAGCTAAATGTTTTTAAAAAGTCAATACACACTTCCTCTCTCTCTCAAAGGGAAAGGAACAAGGCAAACAAAAGCTGCCCCTCTTGACAAATATTCCACCAATTGCCAATGGAAACAGTCCTTGGGACAGTGTTTAAAGAGTGATGGATTGAGGGACTTTTGTCCATGCGTTTCTGGGAATTTATTGATATGATTAAGCTCATTTCATTTGCTTGGTTTAGAAGCGGCCTGAACTTTATCAGTCATCCAAAACAGTGGGAGTTCTCCGCACATGATCTGTGTGATAGGGTTCCTTGGACACAAAGCGGATTTAAAGAGGGAGTGCGGGCGGCCGTCCAACTAGGACAGAATGTACCGCACGAGCCCGCTCACATGCATAAATCTGCATGCAGCTGTCGTTTCACACCGCTGATGAATCAATGCAGCGTTTGAGTTTGTTATTGCCTTTGGAGTCTGTGCTGACGTAGCTGATGATAGGCAGACTATGCGTGTTTTTCACCTTCTCTTGCACAAAATTGCCCAGAGATTCAGTGGAAGGGTAGAAAGAGGGAGGGCTGATACTCTAATCCTGAGCTGCATGCGTGTGTTTACACCTCCTCCCTAATGTCATGTGCTCTCATGTGCACTGACTGGTCCTTGTGCAAAGAACTCTGACTGAGCTGGAATGCACATAGCACCACGAATCAGGTTTATTTTAGCTCATGTTAAAAGAGAGTTAACTGTTTTGAAATGTTTTCAGCAGAACACCAATGCAATAAACATACACTGGGGAAAGAATATGTAGAAATACTTTTTTTACTCAGAAATCGCTAGTAAATTTCACAAGTAATTACAAAGTAACACTGAATTAAATGTGAAATTTTGAAGCAGAAAGACTTAAGTTATTTTGGTAACACTTTACTATGTGTTATGGGTGATAAACAAATTTTAAATATCCTCTTTTCATACAGGTTTGGAATGACATGAGGATGAGTAAAAAAAAATTATATTTTTTTCCACCATTAAATCTTGTAGGGATCAGGAGGGAGCCCAGCAGAGTCAAAGACTTTGAAAACCCCTGATTTAGTAGATGATAGATGATCTGTAATGTGTTTCCCACCTGCAGTCTAGCAGAAACACTTGTGCATTACAACCACAACTCTTTATGAACTACAATTGGATTTAGGCCCTCTATCCACAGTTTGCCCTCTCTTATCAGCATTCCATCCCTCCCCTACGACCTAGCTGGTGATTTACGCTGGAACTTTGTGGTCACATTTGCACTCAATACTAACTTTTTAACAAGAACCAATTGTGCTCCCCAGTGTAAAATCTCTCTCTGCGTGTCTAGCATAGAGAAAGCTTAAATTTATCTTCGTCCAAATGGAGAGCGTGAATCCTCAGTAGGTGCAAGCCTTGTTTATTTTCTAATTTTATCTGAATGCATTACTTCAGTGTTGGCTGCCAGAATGCTAGTTTAAATTGGAAGTGTTCAGCATATTTAGTGCGCCAGCACTGGAGCTCCTCCAACTAGTGTAAAAGTGGATGATAAAAAAAAAAACGACACAAATGTGGTTAACAATTAGCCATTACTGCTGCATCAGTTCGTTTTTTATTTGAGGACAGAGAGATAAATCTTTGATTGTGTAAATAACACTACCCCATTAAATCCAAGAGATCAGAATGTCTAGAGTGCCAAACAGGTCAACTGCTTGAAAACACATTAGTTGTACAGGGTCAGAAGTTCCTATCTAATGATCTTGGCTGTGGACGGCCTGGCATAACGCGTGTGGGGTGGAGCTTTGTACTTGGATCAGAACACTTCAACAAGCTCACTGTATTTTGCTCTAAACTTTATCATCCTATAGAAATTTGCAGATTAACATGTTTTCTGTTGCCATTTGATTCAGCACACACATTAAAAATCAAATAAAAACTGTTAAAAACCACAAAATACATGTGGTATTCAGCTGAAAAATCAGCGCTAGTAACGTTTTGCTGTAAACCTTACGACCATAAAGTAAAAATTAAAATCTGTTGTATTTAAACATCCTTTCCAAGCTGTGGTGGAAGTGCCAGAGTGTGTGTATTTATACTCTTAAAACTTTAATTACACTTTTATATCTGCATGTTCAAAGTGAAGTCAGACCATACTCTTTTTCATACTGTGGGTATGACTGAAATAGCATGAACAGCAGCTCTCTGGAGGTTAAATGAATTAAGCCTGGTACATACTGTATGATTTATAATAGTCCTTTACGAATGTTGCTTGTCAGACTGTATGAGCATGATCCCCACTGTAAGCCATGCCACACTGTAGAATCTGTTGTCGTTGATGTCAGACTGCAGTCAAGACGCGTTAGAAACAGACACATGCGAGACTCGTCTGGAGTTTTACATCATCAATCCGTGACTCGAGCATGCATTACATGCAGGATTGAAATGGTGGTTTGCAAACACAAACAATCTTTAGCAGTAATTTTGATCATGGTTTGTCTTGAAAAGAAAAATGGAATAAAAGACGATGTGTGAGGCGCAAGTGATGGTTTGTTGTTGTCTCACTAATGTTCTGCATTTGTCGTGGGAGAAGCCACACTGCAGGACTGTGCGTCAAATCTTCTGACACTGCCAGAATTTCATCTGAGGTCAAATTTGATCGCAACGGTCATTAAAGGTTGTATCAGCGATTTCAGGCCCAAACATAAATGATCACATTCATCTAATCGTTCCTAACGATCCGCTAGCTGCCCGCCCCATTAGCATGCCGTCAAAAAAACGCGTCTCTGTAGGCAGCCTAGGCTCTGAGATCTGTTGGTTTCACCACCACTCAAAACCAAAATAAATAGTGTTCCAACCAATCACCGACAGGAGTGGGTGTTGTGAGGTTTTGCGCTCGTGCACGGCTGCCTATGACGGCTGCACGCGAAAACCTCACAACACCCACCCCTGTCGGTGATTGCCTACTGTGAGACGCGGTTTTTTGACGGCATGCTTATGGGGCGGGCAGCTAGCGGATCGTTAGGAAAGATTAGATGAATGTGATCATTTATGTTTGGGCCTGAAATCGCTGATACAACCTTTAATCGACTGTCGTCGGTGAACATGTTAAACAAAGACTTCAGATTTTGGCCTATGATCAGAGGATTCTCAACATTTGTCTCAGATGGCCAGATCACGGCCAAAATCATACAGTGTGCACCCTGCTTTAGGAGGAATATAGATACTTGGCACACTTATGGTTTATAAGTGGGGGACATCTAAAATTAATTTATGGTTTGATTATCCCTGTCCAACTCCTTTTACACCATTCTCACTACTTTTTCAGCATCTGTTTTTAATGCAAGATTTTTAATATAATACAATTTTCCAGAATTAAGATTTTATTTAACTTTAATTATAATTTAGCTTTAAATTTACCGCCATAATAAAAAGTAAATAAAGACCAAAAATGCCTCTGAAAATGCATGGTAAAATTTCTTTGTTTGTTTGTTTTTTTCTTATATGTCATTACTCATATTATTGCTCAAGTTTAAAAAGTCTGGGAAGAAGTGAGGCTGTAATTTTATTATGTCCAGGTGTTCTGCCAGCGGCTTTCTGAATTCATTTTGAAGTTGATGTTTCACTAAAATTAAAGTAGTCTACTAAATCCATCAAACAATAAACAGTGAGCTAATGTGTGACTAAAATGTCTGGACGTTTCTTCATGTCAAACAGGCATCAAATGAGTGCTTTAGACATCGTGTTATTTCCTTCAACGATTAGATTATTTATTTATTTTGTTTAACTTTGGTTTGTATGTGTTGCAGTTTAATTTTTTTTTTTTTTTTTTTTTTTTTTAAAGAGAGGTTCATCCTTCACCCAGAACATTCATTAAACCTGAAAGCATTATTCACTGGCTGAGTGGAGTTGGCCATTGCACAGTCCTTTCTTCAATACCCCAAATCTGCCCTGTGGCATTTCCCATAAAAATGTCTCTCACACACAAATCTAATGCTTGGATTATTTGTTAGTGTCCTCCTTGTAGTTGAGTCTCACAGCTTGCATTTTAACTGTTTTTATCTTCTGTGTTGATGAGATATGACTATATTTGCCATGCATACAGGAAAGGCGTGTGTTGAACCGTTAGTAAACTAGAACATCTCCCCATCTGCAGTCAATAAACAATGGAATGAATGTTATATAAAAAAGTAAATACACCAATGTGCATGTCATTTGTGTGCAAAGCCCTGGCCCAAGAGTTTTGCATGTGTTTTATAGGATAGTGGTGTTGTGTTTGTGTGGCTGAGGGTTGCAGCACACTAATAATCTCTGGCATACTCGTGTGAAGTGCTGCCTTTCCCAAACCACAGGAGAGTTGTAAAAGTCTCTAGAGAACACTGTGTTCCTCCTCAGTCTGTTGAAAAATGCTGTTTGTTGAGTATATGTGACAGGTGGGTAGTAATTACCATGTAAAATTATATGACGAAACAAACACAAAAATGTTCAGGGAGCCATACCATGCAATTAGTCTCGCTCTTCACATTTATTATTTCACCGTGAATTCCCATATTTAATCTTTAACGGTGCTAGAGACTTCAAAACAAAAGCAAAAACAAGCTGGATGTTGATGTGTTTGCATTGAAGCACTTAAATCAGCTTATTGCAAGGGCTTTTCTTGTTAATGTATCTTCATTGTGCCAAGTTCAACCGGGTCTGCACCATTTCAGGCTTAAATGATTAATATTGCAGAAGTTCACATATGGAATGCTGTAAATTTCCCACCGCTGGTCTGTTAGAGGCATTTCTTCCCCTGAAGGTGTAAACAGGAAGAGAAACTGATAGGCAGAACTCGAGCCGGATAACAATCTCACCATTTAACTAAAACACATCTTAACATTTTTTAAAAGCTTTCATTAATGAAATTAGGAAACATTTAGTTATTATTTAATGTCGAATCAAATTGATTCTGATCAAACTGACACTTCTTGATTGACAAATTCTCAAATTTGTCCGTGAGGTTTCAATCATAAAACTTTAACACATCTTTTGAAGGTGTCTGCACAGTTCTATTAAAATACAGTACAGTACAGGGAGGTCTATGGTAAATATTTTTAAATTTCATAACTAGGAAAGTGAGAGACATGAGCACACAGACAGCAGGTTAAGCTCAGGCTGAGTTGAAGCGTGTACCTTGCCAAGGTAGGCTTAATTGTGTCCATTACACTAATGCCTTCTTTATTGCTTTAGACGTGGAACGAAAAGACGCTGGGTTACATAACTGTCTCAATGTCTGATTAGCATGTTCTCATGTCTGTGACTACTCCAAATGTCTTAGATGTGTAGACAAGGTTGTGCCTCTTTATAGTGAATACGATAGAACTAGTTTCTAATCCTCTCTTTGTGTGTGAATGATTTTTCCCCCATTTTCCAGACTAAGAAAAACAGATCTTGGAAGATTTACTTTTAGAAATGTGCGCAGGCCTTGCCCTCAGGAGTAACACATTAAAAGACTCACCCTCATGTTGTAAAAAAAAAAAAACGCAAATGGAGACTTTCTGAAGAATATATTGACCTCTTTTTTATATAGAATTAAAAAGTAAGTGAGGACTGGGGCTGTCAAGCTCCAAAATGAGAAAGATAGTCCATATATATTCACAACTGCACAACACTGAAAATGTTAACATCTGCCGTAGATCTGACTTTTTCAATGAATCAGTTGGTCCAGTTTACAATACATCTTATTTATTCGTAAATTTGATTCCTTCAGTTCTCAGGTTCAACTGACTCAATGATCTGGTTAACAGGTTGCTGGAGGAGAAGATTATTAGTGACTTACAGCCTACATTTTGGCTTATTTCTCACACAAACTTGGAAACAGACTTGGAAGACTTGAAATACATAGAGTTGCATGAGTCATATGGATTACTTGTATGATAAATTTATGGTGCTTTTACATCTTTTTTGACGCTTTAGCCCTCATTCATTGTAGCTGCATAGACCAAAAGTGGAAAAATCATACTGGTTTGATGACAAAATTAGCATTTTTAGGTGAAGTAATCCTTGAAGTTCTCCAAAAACTCAACAGTGATCGTTTCAGTCAGAGAGTTATTTATTAGGAAAAAAATTATTATTTTTCCTGTTATATAATTGTTCTGGTTTAAATGAATGTCTTTGTGTAGGTACAGTATGAGAGATAACACGATGTCCTTGTCATTGCGTTGGTGGCTTTAGTCTTTAGCACCATTGTTTAGAAGCGTTTTTGTCAACTTCACCCCACGTCACAGGGGTAAAATTTCCTTAAATAGTATGAGGTCTGGAACTCATGACTCCTGAGTTTCCTGAGGCAGGAAAAACTAAATGGTTTATGTGATCAAAAATAGCTTGTATTTTCTCAGCTTAGTAGATGCCTGCAAAATCAACATGTACTCACTTGTGGTGGGAATATCATGACCGCTCTCATTGGCCTCCACACCCAGCAACCAGATCAAAACATTTAATATTCTCCTCATTCAGAACACAATTAAAACATGCGAGAATTGAGCTGAAGATATGACATGATCCTACTGTTAATCCAACTGTCGATGGACTAAAGAACGAAAACAACGGGCCCAGCTGCCCTCATTTTATATTTTAGATGCATTTGCAGAGACAATAGCAAGAATGATTCACCTGTGCAGACGTCGGGCTAACTGCACTCCAAGGCCTCTGTTGTTGGATTAAACCAACGTCATAAGGAAGAGATGAACATCCGGGTTGTGTTTTGAAAACACTCACTTTTAACAATACCTACCCTTGAGGTAATATCCAGTGTTGTTTACTGCATTTAGTTTCCTGTATAGGATTCAGCATTGCCAAGCCAAGCAGATCTAAACTATGATTATTCCACAGTCATGACAGGCTCCAAACATAATTCAGAAAAATACACAAGTATGCAACATGCAGCATTAATACACTGTAAAGAAGTGAGGTCAGCACAGGTTCTAGCATTTTTCCAGCATCATTTAAGCAACTATTCTCTTGTTATTGAATGTGACCAAGGAGCTGTGCGTTTCATAAACTAATCTTCCAAACCTGAATGCCTTCCAAGAAAAATGAGCCTCAAGCAGCTCTGCTGATGATTTATTTATTTATTTTTCTCGGTTCTCTCTCTGTGGGTATCTGAGATCTACAAAATTAGATTTCAGATGGTGATTCACGAAAAAGAACACCAGACTGCTGTTAACAAGCAAGATTATGAAATGCTGAATCTTAAGGCATGATGTTCTCCTGTGGCAGAATGATTCATATTACCTCCACTATAACATATGAAATCTTTTTGGGCAAATATGTCAACACAAACCAAACAATACCTTATAAGCCAAATAAAATAAAATAAAGACTTTAAACCCTCTGAAATAATGCCATTGTAGGTGGATGGATGGATGGATGGATACATACTAACTATGGATGGATGAATTGCTTTCACACCTTCATGGTCTTTTGAGATGGTCAGTGGGTTGTATGTGGGAGTGGAGAGTGTATTTATGGCAGGAGACATGCAGAGATCATTCCCAGAGGATCCAAGTGTTGATTGGCTGAGAATCATGATCAGGACAAACAGACGCTCTGGTAGTCCTTCATGCTGCTGCATGTGAGCAGAAGGAAAGCGCCTTACAATATTCTGCATGCAAATCAAGCAGGAGTTTCACATTCCATGCTTGACATTCAATAAGCAATACAAGGTATTACTTTGTTTCTTATTCACAGGCTGTTTTTTGCCTTGTACCTAGACTAGGTTAGAAGGTTAAATGTCTGACTGTCAAGCGTGAGGTGTCCTTAAGACAGATGCTTTAAATTCCAAAAACTGATGTGACTAGCCTGACTACACTGGTATTTGGGACCAACAACTCTATATGTGCATATTTAATAGAATATAAAGGCTTCTTTACTTTGATGGTCTCAACAGCACTTGGCCATATGAGTCTCTTAAAAGGGAGTAAGATTCATAAGATATTTCACAAGCAACAATAATAGAGCTTCCGTGTTACAATTGGCTGTTTTTCTGCCTTTTACACACTCATGTGAAATTAAAACAGTTTGAACTTTCCCTAGGGGACCTGCAGAGGTTAAAGTTCCACTGGTTTTGCAACAGCATCCCAGGTGAGACATTTGACCCCCAGTCGGCCTGTACTCTACCCTGCGCTCACATGCATTCGCCACATATAAAGTTATACAACAACACAATACACCAGCAATTTAACTGCTCAGATAACATTCTTAAACACAAACCCATGCTGCTCCGAATACTATATCCTTTTAGGGGAAAAAAATGTTGACCTGTCTGGTACACGCATCACATTACTTACATATCAAGTTAAGTCAGATTTATTTGTATAGCGCTTTTCACAATACACATTGTTTCAAGTAGCTTTACAGAAAGTCATGTTAATGTTTATAATATCTTAATATCATCTTGCCTCATAGTCACATTTAGCAGATTAGAGCTGGGTGATAATAGTTCAAATTTTGTGACAATACAAGCAATCAAGCAGTTTATATATATATATGAATCTTTGTTAATAAAGAGCTATAGTTATAGAATGTAGTTACATTTTGCAATGAAATAAGTCAAGCAGTTGAGATTTGCTATATAGTAAATATCGCTTTACCTAAGTGTATTTGATAGTTATATTATGTCATTTCCATTTTGCAGCAATATAAACAATCATAATAGCTGAGATTGTATATACCTTGTGTATACTGTCTATATGCAGGCAAAGTAGGACGTACTTATATATAACTTTTTAAAATATCACTGGCGAAAATGTTACATTCTTTCAACGATATAACAATCAAGATGAGATTTGCAATATAGTATATATGCTGTTTATACTTGATGAAACCTGTGAGGTTTTGTTCAATTTTTGACAATTTGATGTAGTGACAAGCCTAATTACAATTTGGTGATGTGCATCGCAGACATAGTTAAGCGATATATATAAATAACAGGGTTCAAAATTTCAATATCACTCACCCCTAAGCAGTTTATCTGAGGAGCTGATTGAATCTTTAATCTTAAATAATATCTTTAATCAAATCTAGCAAAGCAACTCCCAGAAACCCAACAATTTTGAGGTACTCGGGTTCATCATGAAAAAGTTATGTAATAAGAGCACATCATTTTCCCCATGACACACGTCAGTGCTAGAAAACAAACTGTGCTTGTCTCGTGTTAGGACTCTGAATTCAAGGCTTTCCTCTTAAATCCTCAACCTCATGCTGGTGGCCTTTGTTCTGCCCCACTTGGTCAAAATAAGGTGTTCCAAGCACATTCTTTGCGAGACTGGTACCACAGAGGAGAACACCTCTCACACAGACACACAGTGTTTCAGTGTTTTCCAAACCCCTGGGGAAAGATGGACACGGTTCCTCTCAGATCTAATGCGTCTAGGAAGAATTCCAGCACTGTTAAATAAGAGCACCTTCCCTTCTCCCTCCTACAAAGAGTCTCTTTTTTTTTTTTCAGATAAAGTTGGAGGATCTTTATTGATTATTGATCATTTAAAACTCATCAAGTTGAGGGACTAACAAACATAAGTTCTGTATGTTCCTGCAACTCAGAGTCATTGGCCAACTTCTGTTGGTATATTTGACCTCTTGCACCAGCCCAGAGATTAGTAAAGAGTTTAGGGTGGAACTAACTACCCATATGTGTTTGTGAGGCAACATCCTTTTATGGCCGTGTGAAAGTAACTAATGTTGGTTTCCAAATCCTCTTTCTATAGGTGGAGTGTGGTAAGCTTATCACATTCCCACACCCTTAGAAATCTGTAAAAACAAGAGCAATAGTGGCTTACCTCAAATAAACAGAACACAAAATGCTCTATCATAAGAGATAGGTGTGTGTATGTTAATGGGAATAAACAAGACGTTGTCGTAGATTATACTTGGAGGCAAATTCAATTCATTAGTCGCCAACTATTCACAGTTTACTGCTTCTGCAAAACAGAGAGACCATTTAGAAGATTATATTTTAAGAATGACCAGTTAATATTAAATCATGAGAGACTTTATGGATGAAAATTATACACCCAAAGCAATATTAGAGAACTTGAAAAGATTCAATACTTTTAGTCTGACTGTATACATTAAGTCTGACTGCAACAAAAGGTCATGAGTTTGTGCATACACAGACATAAGTCTTGCAAAACATGCTGTCGCATCACAGAAAATCTGAAATTGTGGTTTGTACAATGGAAATTTTATACATATCTGTGGTTATGACTTATATGCAACCCAAGTTGAACAATGGGTCATGTACTGGTATTTGTTTGCCTTTTATGTCTGAAGTAGATTGACCATACGCCTAGCACTACTCTAGAAACCTTTTACAATGATTCTTGTATTCCACTGGAATTTCCTCAAATGCGGTTTTATCGTCTTATAAGTCTAATATGAACTATATAAATTATATAATCTAATTCTAAATTATATAATGAAAAATGATCATGTATTTTAAATATAAGTAAGTTATACAACTCTTGAATATTTGGATTCAGGCATCAGTGTCTCTGATGTAATTTTTAATTACTCATTTTGGTAGCTGGGCACCAGTCAGTGCATTGCATAAAAGTAGTAAACACTTTGGGCTCCTAATGACTTTGTCTATTTATACTGTCAACTTACTTCTTAAGGATCTAAAATAAAATAAAAATTCCCGAAGTAAACATCTCTCATTTGCCTCTGTCTCTACAGGATGCACCTGGGAGCGAGAAGCTGTTTGTATAAAGTGAGAATGAGGTAACACCGTTTACACTGCAGATCACACTCAATAATTTTCCACAACAGGGTATTAGATCTGAGGCTTAGGAAATAATGTCACTCCACTGAAATATGGCACAAACAGCCAACTCTGAGCCTATATTTACATACAGAACAAACAAGTAAATGTATCAGTGCACTGTAACTCGCTCGCATGCAAACCCGGCCACACTTCACCAGGCCTTGACATAGAAATCCGCCCACTACACCAAACTGAAACAGATGTTTGGGAGTTGCATAACAGCAGAGGTCTCGCAGCTGTTTTGGGAAGCAGAACAAATGCCATATCACCAGTGAATCCACTCTGAGTCTGAACATTGAACCATTGAACATTGTCCATGGTTGTTTACTCCAGTCCAAAAATACCATGAATAAAAACTTGGTTACACTTACTTAATGCCTTTATATTAAATACATTATAAACGTATTTTAATGCATTAATTATGCCTGGTAATGCACCTTATAATGCATTGCATGGTCTCGCGAATAATTGTAACCACAGTTATAAAACATTATAATACTAATCTATTAATTGAACACACCTTTAGAAAGCATAATGCATTGAAACACGACAAACAACCAATTTCAGAGGTAACAAGGAATCGGATAATGTTATAATGCATTTTAACTTTGGTTACAATTATTTATGAAAAGATATAATGCATTATAATATAACATTGTCAATACCTTTATAATGCATTAATCATATAGGCTTTAATTCAATTGTTACCAAAACTTTATTATTGTTATTTATTTATATTATGGTTAATATTATAATACTATAACATTATTATTATTTAGTTTGTTGGTTACTTAGTTATTTGCCAAAAGAAGTTATCTTGCCTATTACACAATGAAGTAACATAATATGAACCTTCGGTAACACTTTATTTTACAGATTCCTTGTTACATGTACTTATTGTATAACAGTAAATTATGCATTAAAAGTAACTAACCCTAAACCAAACCCTACTTCTAATCCTATCCTATAGTAAGTATGTTGTTAATTGATATTACTCAATATGCAAATGTGTAATTACACTGTAACAAGGACAAGGACACCTTCAAATAAAGTGTAACCCAATCTTCATATTCAAATAAACTTAACAAATATTTATTCATGTGTTTATTTTTAATGTGTGGTTTGTCTATTCTGTTTGATATTCTAGTTTGATAGATAGCTTGATGTTAATAACGGCAATAAAACATGAATGATACGTCAGATCAGAGTGCATTTGGATTCTGATATTTCCAGAAGTGATTTCCTTTTAAACCTCCACCCATCTGCAATAGGACCCAGTGGACGTGACCCGGCGGAACCGCATAGTCTTTTGAATATACTTTATTACCGTCTACCTTATAGGAACTTCTGTTGAATACTGAGATGGGGGTCTTACATAGAAGTCTTACATAAGGGAGAGGATTGAGTTACATTGAGCGTGCCTTTCCTAAGGAGAGCAAGATGAGGGTTTCACACGCCATGATCTGTTTTCTCACTATGCTTTGCCCCAAAGCCTTGTGGATGACTACAGCACAGTAGCCACTGTGCACTTAGCTCTAGATCTGTGTATGTACATAAACATCTGCAATTAAACCCTCTTTTTCAATAGTTATTTTGATAGTCCAGTGGAAAGTCCAAACTTAGCATATTTTATTATCATGCACATGGTGCCACGCTCACTGAGGTCAATGACATTTATCTTTATATATGTAATTACTGGAAAGAATTTGATTATTCATATAAAGAAGTTTCATTGCATGTAGTAAAATGTGAGCAGCAAGTGATGCCAGTGCATGCTTGAATAGCAAATGTCTATCATAAACTACCATGCATGCTATGAGGATATTATTGGTCTAAATAATTGCTTTGTGAAGGCCTTATCTTCCATGCATGACCTTTACTCATGTAGTGTCAAACACCTCATCTTTAAAAGACTCTCAGTCTTATATTGACGCCAAGGAAGATTGCTCTGATTTTACATCTCATTTAAAGTTGGAATTTTTATAGATACTAAGAATCTGATTGTAACTTCTAAGAGGTCGTATGCACTAAATATGAAACTACAGAAAATGTTCTTGTCCTTCATGAAGAAAAAGCAAAAGATCTGAGGGTAGTATTTAGTGTAAACATCAGGTTTATTGCAATGTGCATTTTGCATCCATAAATCGTTTAAAAAAAACAAAACACCATGGACACAATAAAGCAACAATACCCATGTTACAAAAAGACTGCTGTCAAAAAACTTCTTCCTGTGAAAAGTTACACATGGTCCTGTTGGCTTGTGAGTATTAGGCAAGTCTTTGGTGGTTAGAAAACACAAAGTTCATTGAAAAACATGTGGCCTCCTTCAGACACCATCGTGCCTGTTAGTTGGTTGGCGTAGAGGGTCAACAGAACACACGTTCGACATGTCAGCAGAACGTTCGCAGCAACATTATCCGCCCTTCACCTTCGTCCGTTTCAGAACATTTCGCTTTACATCAGGTGCTAATTTACAGAACTATAGCAAATGTATACAGATTTTCATTCCCACAAAAACAAAAAAATCATTTTTACACACAGCCCACATAAACAAGTTGATTTTGTTCCGTTTCAAAACACAAACAAGCAATAATCCCCATAAGCAGCAGGCCCCATCTGCAGAGATACAAGCGATGCTATACAAATCATATGGCAGGAGTCACCGCTGTGGACGAGAGGACCGGTGCTCCGTACAGGTCCGTCTCAAGCGTCCTGAACTACGGGAGCTAAGAATGTCCACAGCACTAGGGGTCAGTGACACAGAGGGCAGGAACAAGAGTCCCGTACAGCTTGCGTCAGGTGGGGCTCTCGTGAGACTGTGGGGGCATCTCGTAGGGACGTACATTTCCTTGGCTTGACCGAAGATGCGCTCTTGGCCAGCTCCATCAGGCAAACCCCTCTCCGTCTCTTCGTGAGAGGGACCAAAGGAAAGCAAGGCTGGGCCCCCTTCCAAGCAAGGGGCACGTCAGTCCCGTTGTACAGTAACCTCAGACGTCTACATCTCTCTCTTTTCCATGTTAGTCCGAAGAGATTGTCGGATAATACAGAACTTGGCCACTGGTACGTCGTAATGCTTTCATTTCAGGTCAGGTTTCATCTGTACAGCCAGCTTCATCTTGAAGTTGCATATCTGGAGGTCCATTTCAGGTGAGAGCTGTGGCTCTGCCCGCCCCATGGCAGAGCCACTTATACAGCAGACCCCGTGCTGATGTACTGGTGCTCGTTGTTCTCGGGGGAGCCCAGCTCCAGAGGCTCCAGGGGGAGGCTGGAGTCTGAGGGCAGACGGGACTGAAACTTCTCCAGCTGCTCTGGGCTCGCCAGGTTCTTCAGCAGACTGTTCTCACGCTCCAACTGGTTGTTTTTCTCTGCCAGCTCCTTGATCTGCTCCTTCAAGATCTCCACTTCTTCTCTGACTGCATACATTAAGTGATTCTTTACAAGATCCTACAAGAGAAATACAGAGAATTGAGTTTCCATGATCACACCAAAACATACTCAGACTATTAAGTACATTGCAACAGATCTGTTTGCATGTGGAATTCATGTATGAACTCAGAAGAATGAGGCTGAGAATTGAGCACATGTATTTTACTCCTTGAATAGCCCAATGAAATAAACTGTCATTCATTCAGGGATGAATTACATTCTTTGTAATGACAAGAACTGTACATTATGTTCTATCATTGTGAGGGAAAGAGAATCCAAGGGGTGGTTTACACAATATCGTTTTTAATTAAAAACTGAAAACTTTGTATGCGTTTAGGCCATTCGTTTACACGACAACAGCGTTTTTGGGGCCTGAAAACAAACGTAAATTTTTTTTTTTTTAAAGATTCAAAGTGCAAGTGTTTGAAAACTAAATCGCTATTGTCTGTAAAGTTAAAAAACGCGAATTTGTGAAAACGGTGACGCCATGCGCATGCATATTACATGTTCAGTCTATGGGCGCGTAGTATTTCTTTACATCGCCAACTACTGGCCTAGTATGAACAATACAGCTTTTTTTGTCGTTTTAGCTGATCAGTGTGAACGGGGATCGTTTTGACAATGTTGTCATCTGTACGTGAAAAACGCAAAAGAAAAACTTTTCCGTTTTTAGAATATAAATGTAATGTTTAGTAATGTTTAATAAATGCATGTTTCCTATTTGTATTTGAATTTTCTTTTTTTTTTATGTGAATCAAGTTATTGCAATTCAAATGTTTACATCTATTGTGAGCATGATTTATATACTGTAAGATACATTAATAACATATCATTTAAATATTATTTGTAGTTATATAGTAAAAGATATGCATTTGCTATTATAGTTAAATAGTACTAATAGGAGTTTAATACCCTTTACAGGGGAAAAAAAGGGGTTACATATATTACTAGGGGGATTAAATGGGTTAAAACACACTTTTACTATCAGGTAATTGTGATGTTGGGAATTTAAGAATAATTATCTAAGAATTCTTTAATACACATTTATTTTGCTAGTTAATTATTCAAATGTGTCTCTGGGTTAACATAAATGTTTACATATATTGTGAGCATTATGTATATACTATAATGAGCAATCTTAATACATTAATAAAATACTTTTCTGATTATTTGTGCCAAATATGGTAGTTATGACCTGCTTTTCATTTATAATTAATAGTAATGTTTAATAAATAAATGCATATATTAGTAAATAGTACATTTAGACTTTTGGTTACAGATGTTACTGGGGGGATTAAATGGGTTAAACAATTACTTGCTTTATATAAAATGGTGCATGTGGTGTTGTACAGCAACCTTTGACTTTTACTGCAGGTGGGCAAACAAAGCATATGCAATGAATGTATATGCAGCAGCTCTAGAGCGTGCCACAGCTCTGGTTACAGCCTACACAGAAACTAGATACTTTCCACTGCAATTCTACAAACATCTGATCATAGTGTTAAAAGAATAGATCTTACCATTGCTTGTTCGATCTTGTTGTCAATAGCCACAACGCTTGCGCCAGAGGCACTGCAAAAGACAAAGACACAAAGTATTAAAACGCAGTTCAGACAGTGCAGTAGTAAACAAGCTCTTAGTGCGTGACACCTATTCTGTGTCGATGCTGCAAAACAGCAAACTAATGTCTGTCCGACTGTAATTCCTGTCGACTGTCAAAAAAAAAGCATCTAATAATCTCGTAAAATCGGCATACCTGTTGTCTAGTTTGACCGACACTACATCCCCTCCAAGGAATGATGAGAAGAAGGAGATGGAGAAATTGTGTAGCTGATAGACTGCGAGCTCCATTGGCGTTTTAAACATCTCCGTGCTCATGTTGAGTACAAGACCCGTCTGAATAATACTTCTCGCCACGTTTGCGACTTGTTTGAACACGATTTTAAGATCCTGGTTGTTTGTGTTGCGTTGCTCTGTTGCAATACGCGCAGATAAAACCGGGCACTATGAGTGAACTAGGAGCGGTTTCAGAGAAACACTGTCGGCAAGTGATGCTATTTCTGCCGCAGCGGGCTTTTATACTCCGCTCGGTGACGTCACATGACGCGCGCATGTGTTATTCAAATGAGGCTTGTGGCATAGATTTTCGTTTTGCCCTCTCACTGAACTCGCCTAAAGAACACACAGCATGCAGCAGCAGCAAACCGCGGGACAAACCTCCACAACACATCAACACAAACAAGACGTTTTCCCGCGTTATGACATGCCTCGTGAAATATATAGCTGTCCTATGATGACCAATGCACTTGTCTTATCCATGTAAAGTTGCCACTTTAAGGAACCACGCGTTCCTATAAAATTCAGTCATTTGTTACATGGTGAAAATAATTGAGCAGTTTTATTAATAGTAAATTGACCTAATTGGTCTTTCAAACGATGCCTCCAGGTCTTCATAAGTTTATAGTTTTGCAATTGACTGCTTAGAGATACGGAGAGCTGGATGGGAAAGATGAATCAACAGAATTTTCTCACAACACTTTTTTCCATAATGTCTAACTTCAGCCTTTAGTGCCTCTAGTGGCCAAACTGCGTATAACAGTCATAAACACATGCTCAACCAAACTTTCACTGGCACTTTGATATCAGTAAGCTAATATTTGCACATTTTGCTCATTTAGAACATAAACACACTGTTTCGCTGTCCATCAGTTTACTTTTTAACATTAAAGCCAATGAGTCAAGAATACAACAGTAAAGTCCTCAGCAAGTACATTTTAACGCATTTTACAACGTTGCAGTTATAAAACAGTGTGAAAAAAACCACACCAAAAAATTAACAAAAATATAAGTAATGTTTTAATCCTTCTAAAAAATACCTACCTGTTGTAGACTCAAAATGTAAATATAACAAAATCAAACTTACATTTTGTCCAACTTATAAACTTGCACAGCTTACAAACAGACACTGTTATTATTCACGTAATATCTGCTTTGTGAATTTAATTTTGGGGGGAAATCATTTGATGGGACATGCTAGCAACATTGCACAATGCAAAGTTTTGAAAATGAATCTATTACAGTATGTCACAAAATGTAATTTTACGGACATTATCGACTCTTTCACTACATTTTACAATCTGTCATCTGTCTTTTCTGAGCGGAGCAAGAATTTGTTTGGATCCTAGTGTAGCCCTTTAAAAGGGGACGGCTCGAAGTTGATCCTCCTAATGAGACTTTACAGAAAAGCACAAATTAGTCACCGTAGTGCTGTCACTTTCCATTTCATGCAGTTAGTTAAGCTGACAGATTAGATTTCCGAGGAACGCTCCAGAAAGAGTTAACCGAACTCCTGGTGAGCTGTTACAGTCAGGATAATTGGCAAGTGCTTGTACAGTTTGTACTGTCTAATCATCCCTCAGACGAAGAGGGAAAGACCATGAAGTGGCTTCTTAATTTGAAGAGTTATGCCTCGTGAGAGTCTGCAGGCAATGAAGTGTCAAAAGAAACCTCTGTTATAAAGTACTGCTAATAGTGTGTTAATCGTCGTCATTTTTGTGACGTGACAAAACCAGGACAACCAGCCTCTCTGGCAAAGAGAAAGCTGCATGTATTACATTCCAAGGAAACCGGGACTGACAAATCAATTTGCTAAAAAAAATTCAGTATTGAATAAATGATAACTTTCACATTGCTTTGATGCAGCTAGATGAGCAAACAGATGCTTCATTGAGTCGCCACTCGTACATCACAGTAAACACAGATGTGCCATTGTACAGTATGTCTCCGTCTGTCACCATGGCCAGGGTGGAGATGTCCCAGACACTCTCCGATAATCAAATGCTTTACACTGCTACTACACAGTTTAAAACAAGGTTGGAAACTTTAAGACTGGTCTCAGTGTATATATATATTATGTTCAATACAGTTACACTATAGTGGCACTAATTATTTACACTTGCAACAAGACTTCATTTAATAAAAACCCACAAAACAGGATTAGAGTTCTCAAGACACACCTAACCATACTCGGTTAACTTAGTTAGCATTTGCGTACTCAAGAACACACCAATAATCCCTACGAAAGAATGTGTGGAATGACATATTTTTAGTCTGTCGAGTTTGCATTCCGTGAATAGCTGCTTCTTATTAGGTCAAAAAATTAAATCTAGTTTCTTTAGGAGGACAGCAATAGAGAGACCCTCACCATAGTGAAGAATGAAATATGTAAATAACATCATCAGTGTAAACTCTTGATTTAGTATCCTACGAATTGAAAAAACAAGTTATGCAATACGTCTGTAAGTACTTTGTATTATGATCCACAAGCGATGAATCCGGTAATGCACTTTGCTGACTGTCTGTAACGTAACGATTTTTCACACCTTGTAGAGCAAGACCTGCAGTATTCGCCAGTTCGAGTGGTTAGACCAGACTAACTTTCCTCGCTCACTTTCACACCTACACAATTAATCCATCAGCTGTCAGTTGTAATGATACACTCACGCAACATTCTTACACTTACCGCCTGTCCCTCTTCTTAAATAGACTAGGTGAGTAAATAGGTGGCAAACTCATGGCTGTTGCTCTGTGGACGGTCACTATGAACAAGTCTCTGCGGATGCAGCCCAAGATGCAACCTTGCGCCTCGAGCAGCGTGGATGGTGTGAAAATGTCCCATTCTCTGTTAGATGGGAGGGAGGTGGACATACAGAGATGTTGTGTCTTGTTTTTCTCTGTTCACTGTCTGTCTGTCAGAGATATGGAGAATATGGAGAATTTCTTTTTTTCCACATAGGAAGTTTGATTAGCGACTCTCGTAACAACATGATTGAGAGCAGAATATTCTGAGTATGATAAATGATTAAAGTCAACAAAATGACAACGCTATACAAATGGCGTCTCACTGTACCCTGCTTACACCTGGTATTAAGATGCGTTTTGGTCGATCGGATCGTGTAAACGGGGTCTAAAACGGTTTGAGCTTGTCCACTTTCAACCACTTCCAGAGGTAGTTGAAAACGCATTCATCCGGATTGCTTTCGTGGTGTAGAGGCTCATGTGGTCGAATGTATTCGAACAGCCACAAAAGATCACCTACTCTAGGCCTACCGAATTAATGCATTATGGGACGCGCGCTAGCCAGACGGGATTTAAACTTTGTCAGCTAAAGACCCAAGTTTGGTTTGAAGACGAAAAACGCACCAAGCACGATGTTCTCTCACCATTCCTGGTTTCTAACACGCATTCACAGCGTTCGGCGTGATCTTGCGGCTTTCAGAGCAGAAACGAAAGCTACCGCTCTCCGTATGTTTTTCTGTTTTCTCCGGTCCTGTTCATATGTAAATTTCATCCAATAAATTGAAAGATCTGAAAAAGTCCATACATTTACCCGCCCATAGACCTTCCCCTCGGAAAACTTACGACAGAAGTGGTTGAAGGTGGACAAAAGACACGGATTAAAATACCAGGTGTAAACTGGTTTGTGTCTTCCTTGTCTGATTGTGACCATTTTAACATCAGGTGTAAACGGGGCAGTTGTTGCTATCTGGAATTTCCGAACATATCCATCTCAGATGACTCTGCAAAAACAGCTAAATTTCCATCTACAATTTTCCATAATGGTTTATGGAAGATGTTTGTTCAGTTTAAGTTCCCTTTTGTAGGATATGAAACAGACGTGCTTCAACTTTTATGTATATACCATGCTCATTTCTCAGCAGACAGCTTTGTTTTGTCTTACTGTCTGAAAGGACTTATGCGTGACTGCAAAAAAAAAAAAAAAAGCAGTTATGAAGCATGCTATAGCGATTGGTTGTTTGTTTGCCCTCATAAATCATGTCGGCACAGGAGATGCACATACAATGTGTTATGTAAAACTTTATTGTCATTGCTTTAATCTAGATACATTAAACTGTCCAACTGAGCTGAGTCAAAAACACATTACTAATTCTTACAGATGTAATTCAGGTCAGCCTGAAGGCAAGTAAGGTGTTTGTTTGTTGGCATCGATAATATAATTAAATTTCATGTTCCAAAAGTAAAACTTTCCTTTTGAACAACGTGTGCGAATTTGTTCTGCTTGTTTTTTCCCATGTCAGGATGGCTTCCCCATGTATTGTGCTTTCACGGAAGCTCTTGACTTGACCTACTTGAGCGTTAATAGCGTTAGTGCCAGGTCCTGCCTTAACAGCCAATAAGATGGCAATTTAGGCCAGAAAGATACAAAACAGAACATTCGTAGAACTTTGACATTTGTAAGTGTGAGAAACGCTACCATTCAAAAGTTTAGTTTGGTAAGATAAAAAAAAAAAAAAAAAAAATTGTAAGAAGTCTCTTATGTTAACCAAGGCTGCATTTATTTATTCAAAAATACAGTAAAAAATAGTAATGTTGGTAAGTATTATTGCAATTTAAAATAACTGTTTTTTATTTGAATATATTTTCAAATGTAATTTATTCCTGTGATGCAAAGCTGAATTTTCAGCATCATTACTCCAGTCACATGATCCTTCAGAAATCATTCATGATGATTTGATATACTCAAGAAACATTTCTAATTATTAGCAATGTTGAAACAGTGGTTTTTATTTTTGTGAAAACTTAGATTTTTTTCTTTTTGGGGGGGGGGGGGGGGGTTATTTGATGAATGTAAGTTCAGAAGAACAGCATTTATTTGAAATATAAATCCTTATATATATTTACGTTTGATCAATTTAATGCATCCTTGCTGAAAAAATAAATTAATAAATAAAACATACTAACCCCAAATGTGTTTAACTGTAGTGAGGGCTTGCATCCCTGTGCAGTGCTCATGAATGCTTGTTCCCATTGACGTGATGAAATGAGGTGGAAAACAGGTTATTATATCACCCATGCAGCAACTTGTCTGCAGTGGCTGACTGAGCAATTATGATCGCTCAGGCTGTCAATGGCACTATTATCTTAGTGCATGAAGGAGCTGCTTACGTAAGACTTCATTTTAACAGTTATAGAACCGCTTCGAATCACACAGCAAGTATTAGCAGATGTTTACCTTTACAGCCCAGGTGTGTCTCAGATCCGACCCTCTTTGTTATCTGTCTAGACAAGACTCAGTGTGGACTAGAACGCGTATGGGTTTGATTAACTTCTCTGTTACCCAGTTTCCAGTGGGCCTCATGGAAATTCTGCACAGCCTTCACTAAAGACCCAATCTGTTCATGACAGAAAGCACAGGTCCCCTGTAATACATTGACTTAGCCACTTGAGGCTGTTGTGGACATTCAGAGCCCCCTATTCCTGCTGGATATTTACACTCGCTTGAGAGCTGTGTCGTCTCAGCAAATGCAGTCATCTGTCTTTACACTACTAAAGAGAATCTACTGCCCTCTCCTGTTGTATGGGCTTGTATTTTCAGATTTACAAGGTACAACAATGGTCTCATCCTACCGAAATAATGGTATAGATACAGTACCATTCAAAGTTTTGGGGTTGGTATTGGTAAGAATGAATTTTTATATGTAGCCTATATAATATATATATTAAAGCTCTCTCTTATGCTCACCAAGGCTGCATTTATTTCATAAAAATACAGTTAAACTAGCCTGACTTCGTCATACTCATATTCTAGGCAGAATGTGAGTCTGATACTGCTCCATAGGACTTTGATTATGAGGCGTGTCTTAACCGAACCAGGAAGAAACAACAACTCTGCACTCAATTGGATAGACCTACAACCAATCAGAGCAACGCAGTAAGTGACGTATGTTGAGCGATGCATAGTTGTCAACAGAGCTCAACTGCACGCACGCTGGAAGAAGTAGTAAAGTAATGAGTAAAGTAATAATAAAGCACTCTATGAGTGCGACCAAAGGAGAAACCACAATGACCACAGGGTTTTCATTGCGTCCCATTTTCTTAGCGACCATCGGAGCCGGCTGATAAATTAAACTTTTGCCGAATCCCGTAGGAAGGACGGCAAACACATCTTTCCGATCGACAAATGCCTTGATTGCAGTTCTCTGTTCGTCTTTTAAAATGAATGCGCTGTCGATTTATTTTATAACAGACGCGATAGCGGAATCTAAACATCTCAATTCTCCAGCTGCAGTCATCTTTGTTGAAAAATTCAATCCAAGCGCTCTTGGTGACGTGGGTGATTACGTAACCGCAGATCATCTGTCCATCATCGATTAAAGCCCGCCCTGGCAATTTGATTGGCTCGGCCTTCTGGGAGCCGAGCATAATTACTCCTCAACGGCTCGAGTCCAGACCGAACTTCCCGACCAAAAAATGTTGTGGGCGGGGTTCAGGCTGGCACCCAGGCGACAGTTAAACCAGTAATATTGTAAAATGTATTTTTTTTTCTTCTATTTTAATATAGTTTAAATTATAATTTATTTCTGGGATAACAAAGCTGATTTTTCAGCCATCATTCTAATATGCTTTGTAATTAATATGCTCATTGGTGCCCAAGAACATTTCTATTTTTATTGATGTTAAAAACAGTTGAAATCATTTTTTTTGTGTAGAAAGATAAAAATAGGCTAAATATTTTTGTGACAATGAACAGTAAAATTACTTACTGACTTTTTAAAATCAGTTTAATGCTGACTAAAATTATTAATTTCTTTGAAAACTTTTGAAAGGTAGTGTACGAGCGACATTTGTTGACTATAAAAACTTAAACGCATCTCATTCAGATACAAACATAATTTGACTCTTGAATGCACATTGCAGTCTTATTACTGTGCATGCAAAATATTATGGAAATAATTGGTCTGCTCAATGGTGCCATTTCCAAATTACGTGACAAATTACATCACTCCGACTAATACATGTAAAGTATAAAATGCAGGAATGACACATTAAGTGAGATAGAGATAAAGCTGCAGTTTTGTCCCTTATGTCCATCTTTTTAAGAGTACTGATGGTGCCACAGAGATTGAGCTTAGGCTTTTCAGTGAAAAATCTATGAACATATTATAGTTGTCCCAGTAATAAGGTTCCCTCTTAAAAATAAAGGTTCTTTATTGGCATCTATCGATCCCTGAAGAACCTATAACATCATTGGAACCTTTCCTTTCCATAAAAGTTTATTTATAGTGGAAAAAAAGGTTTAAGTAAAGAAGAGTATTTAACACTGACTAATATTATATTCAAGAATATTATGTTCTTTCTACAAGATGTGAGCTCAAATCAAAGAAACCTTAAATCGAAAGGCTGCTTGGCATGTTTTCATACAGAGTCCAGTGGGAGAACCTTCTCTCCAATAAAAATGGTTGTTCGGCACACTTTGTAAAATTATATCAAATCGCTCTAATTTATCTGTCATATACATTCAAGCAATAAAAGGAGGGAACACTCTAATGACATAAGTGTCATCATTATCATCATTATACCATCATTAACATAATCAGAAACATTAGTCCTAAGGTTATGTTGATTAAATAAAATCCATTCATGCATTCACAAATCAGCACAGTGAGATGATGTGTAAATATGAGTAGCCTCCATCTATAAAAGGGATGATCCTACTTTCTTATGTAATACAATAAGGTCAGAGAGTAGATCTGTCTTCAGCTCTGTACGGTATGTACCAATGATCCACGTGTTCAAGCAGCCCCTGCTGTGCAAACATGAAAAGAGATCATTCCAGATGTGTCTGTACACTCTTAATTAATAATGCATTGTTTTCTGCAGAGAACCATCAGAGCGTGTTACTCTTGCACGGCTGCTCACGGGTCATACTGATCAATGCCTCTCACTGCATGGGCCGTGATCTCCCATGGGCTCGGCAATGAGGAAGAGCACCTTCCCTCAGAAACTGGCCCTTGCATGCCATGGCAGGCTTATGTAAGCATCTGCAGCCTGGTCATAAAGTCATTGCCAATGCAGCAGTTCCTCTACAGCAGTGAAATCATAAAAAATGCATTAAGGCTGTTGTATATGTTCCATCAACCTTTTAGCGTTAGCACGTATTCCAATAATAACCAATATTGTATATAACCAAGTCATTCTAAACACGTACAGTCTACTTGACAAGTTTGATTTAGATGTTCTTGGTGTTTGATTTCAAGTGATATTCTAAAGTTACACACACAAAAATAGATAGATTTTTATTTTATATATATATGTATTTATGTATATATATATGTATTTATATATGTATTTATGTATTTTATATATATATATATATATATACACATTGATACATTGATAATAATCAGAATGTTTCTTGAGCACCAAATCAGCATGAGACAGATTTCTGAAGGATCATGTGACACTGAAGACTGGAGTAATTATGCTGTAAATTCAGCGTTGCCATCACAGGAATAAATAATATTTAAAAAAAAATAATATTCAAATAGAAAATGAATTCAAAAAGTTCTGTTAAATTGTAATAATATTTCAAAATATTATTGTTTTTACTGTATTTCTCAACAAAGAAATGCAGCCTTGGTGAGCATAAGAAAAACTATTTCAAAAACATTTTACTGATATATAATCTTATCTTATTATATGAAATAATATATCAGATTTAATAAACTAAACTAAAAAAAAATTTTTTCCTGTGACTGGGGAGGGGATATCAGCTGAAAGTTTCATTACACTTAGCCTGAAGGGAGTCTGTGGGTAGCCAGTGACTTCCCTGCCTGCAAAGTGGCAGCAATGCTAGCGAAGCCCCAGTGTTCTGGCCTCGGAAGATAAGTGGACATGCCAGGAGAAGGGTGAAGCATAAGGCTTCTGATGTCAGAGCGCGGTCATTACATCCGCTTTAACGTAGATCCGCTGGCATCAACACAATGTGCAAAGCCTGGCGGTGTGCCTCCTGCTAAATCCATTCATTAGTGCGTCTCATCTCAACTGAAAACAAAACGTGTGTGGAGCGGTACTAATTTATTTTATCAGGTACGGTTCAGTGTCTGCTGGCTGGGGATCTGCCTGTTTTTATTCTGCGCGACCAATGAGGCTTGAAAACGAAAGTAAATCCATTTAAAACAGAATTGTGTTAATCAGTGCAATAAAAGGCCACCATAAATCACCCAAAAAGCGACTGTATTCATTAAGTGAATCCTGAGAATAATCATTCTTTATTTACTTAGAGAGAAAACATTTTTTGATTTACTTTCTTGCATTGTACAATCTGCACTGAAAGAATTTGTCCTCTAAATCATATGATGTTGTCATCGGATAGTTTCCAAAGACAAAACAGACAAAATGCCTTTGACACAATTGAACCATAAACCTTAAGGCAAACACTGATGTCTAAATAACTAAGGAACACGAGCAAAGGTTAAAAGATACCATGTTATCTTGTATGCATGTTGACATCACAGCGCACATTTAAAGATATACTCAAACAGACCACACAAATCCTGTCCCTCTAAGTCTATACCAGGCCGGATGAGATCCATGTGTTGGCTGAAGTCTGCTGGCAGCCGGGCAAGGACGATTTACAACACCTTAAACTCTCTACTCCAAACTCATTCCTCTCTCTTTGTCATGAATGGATCCTAGCTAAAAAAAGGAATTTCCCAGAAACGTGGTAACCTCACTCACCCTGAGCCATAACTGAAATATAACCGCCTCTGCCTGAGTACAGGTGTTTGTGTGCGTATTTCCAGTTATGTATGTGCATTCAAGCAATTACCTCTGCAGAATGAAAATGTGTTATCTTGAGGCTTTGTACATTCTTAATCTCCTTTCACACAAAAGGATTAAACGTATGAACTGAAAGATGATACATGTGCAGGTAGCAAAGGCAGTGACATAAAAGCTGAGATCAAAGTCAATCAACCGGACAGAAACACGTAGTTCAACTGAACTGTGCAGAGATGCTGTTTTCTGATGTGCAGTGTTTTTACACGTAGCCAGCTTTTGAGCCAATTAGCTGTCAGCATATATCTCCAAACAATCTAGAAGCCTAGTCAGACTTTAGAAAGTTGTCCAAAAAATGGTGATATGCTGGCATGCAGCTATTTTGCAGAAACGAGCAATGTTCAGGTGAGTCAGGGAAGGTGGAGACCATATGCTGCCCAACAGCATGAACTACAACGGGTTCGCCTACTGGCCTCAGATGATCTCTGATTATCTAACGTACATCATGGGGGTATTGGTTGGGAATGAATTATGCAAATCAGATATTATCACACGCACACACTCTAATTAGTGCCGAATGCAGTTTGCATGCCTCAATTTCCAATCTTGCGCACTAAAACGATCTGCCGTACTTTATTGTGACTGTACAGCACAGAGATGCAGACACCTTTAAAATGCAGACAGTGTGCTTGACTAAACTGGATTGCAGAGAACAACACACAGATTTTTCCACTGAAACGCTGTGTGCAAAAGTGGCGCAACAGTTGATTTGCTCCATAATTTGAGAACCTTTGTGTGCCAACAGTGTGTGTTGAAAGACAACTGCTTCCCTCTACTCTGCAAACTTAATATACTGAGACTGAAACAGATCAATGCCATCAAGAATGTGTCTTTCGAGACATTGTTTGCCGTTCTTAGTCACTGTAAAAACAAGCCAGTTAGTAGAAAGCCAGTCTCAATCTAATGCAAATACAAAGGGCGCAAGCAAGTTCAGTGTATTTGCACACAAAGAGTTTATCTTCACTTTCTTTCTCTTTCAGTCACTGTTCATGATTATTCCATTTTTTGTTTAAAAATAAAATATATTATTAGTATTTTCCATAAAAAGGACTTGATAGGATTTCTTAGCTCAAATATATGGCAACACAGCTAAAGATCAGAAGCAGTAAAAGAAGCCCTGTTCATGTCACTATACTAAAAAAGCTTCCCATGTTTATAGAAACAGTTATCTCTGTATGGCCCTTATTCATATTTAAAATACCACTTACTTTTATTTTCAGATACGCAGACACACAGACGTGGTTTTACATAACAGTGAACTTAAGTCAACTGCCACACCCAGAGCAATGCAGAAGTACAGAAAGCCATTTCGAAACAACAGATTTGTTCTGTTTCAAGTTTTTATATATCTATCTATATATATAGTATTAAACCTGTTTTAACATTGACTCAACCATCACTTTTTTTTTTTCTCAGTGCGTAGTCTCAACATCAAATCTGACTTGACCCCATTTACTTCCTTGATGCATGTTCCTGGTGATATTGTGAATGATTCATCCATGCACGGGATTCTTCATAAAATATTCCTTGTAATTCATTAATCAAAATAAAATATCCTGCTCCGTCTCTGATACAACTTTCCATTACTGCTGATTAAACTAGCCTCTAAGAGGACATGGTGATGGGAAAATATGAGTTGGGTAGAAAAATTATATCCAAAGTCGGCATCAAATCAGAATTGACCCTATTTATTTTGTTAGTGCACATTACTAGTCTTGTAGTAAACAATGTACTTCCCCTCTGGAATGGCCTTCCTTCTCTGATGACGTCATTTTGACAGCTAGGGTAGAACTTTGACAACAACCTGAATGAAATGCCCACTTTTCTAGATCCAATCAATTCCCAGTGGGAAAAACAAGTCACGCCCTCTATTTGTCTCATTCAATTTTCAGTTTCAATCAGAAACTAGGTGACTGAAGTAAAATCAGTCGCAGCTTCCGGTTCAGGGTGACTTTAAACACTTTTGTGTTCAACTTTAGTGTCCTCCTGAAAAAACACTCAAAATTAATTTCCTCGCAACATTTTTGCGTTCTCATTGAAAACTAGTGCGTCTCTCGCAAAAGCATTGAATTCCCCTTAGAAACATTGTGTTTGCTCACAAAAGCACTTCAACCTCATATGATTTCAATCACCAGTTTCTCCGGGAAACGCAAAACTTTTGTGAACGAATGCAAATTTACTCAAAGGAGTGCAAATGTTTTGTACGCGAACGTATAATTATCCCTTCCATCTCATTTTCCCCCCGTCACCACGTCTCTTTAAGGGCTCTGTATTTAGACTATGTGGGCTATTGGATAATTTAGGCAAGGGGTATTCAATTAAAGTTCCAAGAGGTCTGGTCTCTATATTTCCTTCCCAGCGGAGGTCTGGATAATACTTTTTTGGAACAGTAATACATTTCCATTGAGGCAGCCGTAGTACTTTGTAAAATAAAATAAAAACTAAACAATCAAAATAGTCATCAAAGATAAGAATCTTGGGCCCAGAGAGCCAAAAGAATTTTTACCAAAAATGTACCCCAAAAGTTAACAGGCTATTTGTTTATCTTTATTTTATTTTACATTAGACACCTTTGTGTATGGCACATAAGGCCTTGGGACTGAGAAAACATACTGGGGTTTCAGGTTTACCTCTCAAGAATAGTATGGACCATTTTTTATATTTTGCTTAAAGCAAACAATGTACATAATCTAATAATTAAAAATAAAAATAATTTAAAAGGTTTTTCGTCTTCCCTTGCCATCTTCAAATAATTTTCCAAAATCTAACATTGTTTGTTATGAAATACTCATTATATGCTGATTAATCATGCACTTTTAGCTCTAGATAAAAGTATTATAGATATAGCTCTGAAAGATCATTACCATAAACAACCCTGAGTGTGAGTGGTGTGAACCGCTCAGTTGTTTTGATGCGCTGCTCACTTTAATTTGTAGAAATGGTAAAATGGTGTAATTATGTCCTGCGGTCCGGATGATCAGGAGCACGGTCCGCCATTTGCACTGATTTAGGCTTTCAAGGGGAAAAAAATCCCCATTGAATATTGTTTCACTGGAAATATATAATATTATGGTTATAAATTGAATTGTGATCAATAATTTATTGTGACTTTTAAAGTTCAATCCTAGTAACATTTTCATGGAGTAATTTGGTATTCGTCTCACAATGCACACAATGACACTTCCACCAGTTCTCGAAAACACATCTGGAGTGCTCAAGGACTGGAATTATAGCTGTAAAATGACAGAATCTCAGCTCAAATTGCAGACTGCAATATAGCTGCCATTTCATAAATGTGCTCCAACACCTTCATTTGCCCTAAAAGCGTTCCTTTTGTTTCGGGGTTGCACAATCTGCGCCAGATTGTGAAGGTCAAGCTCTTCAGCAATTGTCTACATACTAAGCTCATCCCGTCTGCATGTTTGCATATGCCCCTCCCTGCTTCAAGCTTTGCATGTCTGCAAGTGTTTGTCTGTTGTCTGGCTCAGACGTTATTTCTGGCATGAGCAATGGTGTTATGTTTGGTATGACATTGACATTACCTGTAGGATCATAACAAGGTGAGTCACTTCTATGTTGATCCTTTTGCCCTGTTGTTCGTTATGAACTGCTCTGACCAATGTGCCATTGCATTCTTTATTGCTAGAAGGAACTCTCTTCACCGTCTTCACTGCACCCTAGAAAACATTAATATCCCTTCTTCTGGCTGTGGACAGACTCACTTCAAACGACCCTGTGACATACACATGGTAAGCAGCGTGTTCTCAGAAGCCCTGCCCAAGTACACAGACCACGGGAAGAGACTCTGCATGACCCTCACATGAGGACAAGAAGGAAGCTGGTTGACATGGGCTCTATTATTAGACACTTCGTGATAGACACTGGCATGGAAGTTGTGGTTTTTGTCGTACAAGACCCTAACTACCCTTTGCTCATATGAAAACGAAGTGGATGGACTTCTGATGAAGCGCCTACAATGGTTACATATCTTGCAGTTTCCCACATTTAAAGCCAATGTGAAATCAAAAGTGACCCTATTTACTCTTATAATAGACATTCATTGATGGTTCATTGGTGCATGTCATTCCAAGAAAAATTAAATGTTTGTTAAATTATAATAACTTGGTCTTCCTCTTTAGCGTCTTTACTTTTTATTGACGTCACTTAAGAAAAGACACTACAGGCAAAACCACTGTTTTTCATGCACTGGTCCATTTTGAGATTTTTTGTTTTGCTTCCATAACATGTCTTCTTTCACACTGGTGGACAGAAAATATCCAAATATTTCTTTCTTCTGCTGAACACAAAATAAGAAGAATATGGGCAACCAAACAGGCCCCATTGACTTCCTTAATATAGAAAAAAATATAGATATTATGGAAGTCAATGGGGTCCATCAACTGTTTGGTTACTGACATTCTTTAAAATATCTTTTTTTGTGTTCAGCAGAAGAAGATAAATTCATACAGGAACGACTTGAGGGTGAGTAAATGACTTTGAGATTATACTATAGATTTTATTACACTTCATCCAGTTGCGTATGTTTCAATTACAGGCCGTTTTCTCCAAATTAGTTAAAAATCCATTGATCTGTATTTCTTCATTCTGAAATGTAACACTCTTTTCAACCTCCTATCAAATACAAGGTCTTATTCTAGATTTGTTTCTTATTAAATATCCTGTTTCACTTGGAAATGTCACATTAAGGAAGTAAAACAGGTTATTAATTGGCAAAATGTTCTTTATTTTGCCATTGTTGTTGTTAATATTCTTTGATTTGGTGATAGCATAATTAATCCTAAGAAGCTTGCCATGGTTTGAAGTGAGCTTGGCGCAGATATAGTTCTCTTCTGATTCGTGCCATTATATCATTTGTCAAGATCTAAACGGACACGTGATGTAATGTCGTTTATCTGGGGGATGTCCTGTGTCTCTTTTAGATCTGGGTGACTGTGAGAAAGAAAGACATAGAGTACATACTGAAACAGGGAAATAAAAAAAAAATGAGGAAGAGAAAGAGCTGGGGTGGGAGGGCTTTCACAGCTGTTGTTCTGCTGTGTTTCCTCTGATAGTGGACTTGGCTGTACTCCCAGTTCTTTAGGTAAACGACTCACAACACAATTACCTCCAACGCCTTTTTATGAAAAGACAAGGTGGAAGTATGCAAAACAACACGTATTATGGATTCCCACCAAGACTTCTTAATTTTCTCTTAAATATATATGCATAGTTGGGTTGTTTTGCTTGAATATTTTAAGAATAAAGCATGTTAAAGCATATAATTGTGTAAATACTTTAGAGATATCCTCTTATAAAACTGTTGCTAATCACACAAAATGCTGACAATGCTGAGATTAGCTTCTTATATCTAGATCAGCTTATGGCACATGCACACTTTAATTCTTTAATCTGTTCACAAGTGACCCTTTGCGAGTTGCACTTGGTCGGTACATTGGAGGGACGGAACTTATTCTAGAATACTAATTGAGGAGAACAAAGATCCCAATGGGTCCTCAACCATGATTCTCCAGGTGACCATGGCAACACTGAAAACCTGACAGATAACGTCTTCTTGAATTTCAATGTGCATCGAATGTCTTTTATATACATTTTACCAGTAACACTAAAGAACGGTGTAATGCTGAAGCTGAAAATCCATCAACTTTCAACTGCATATTGTAATTGATACTGCTCTGGACAACAAGGAAGTAACAGAATTTGGTAAAAATAAAAATAATAGTAATGATTATAATTTTATGTATTGTATTTTTATATATATATATATATTTCATAAAATAATTAAAATAATTCATAGTTGAAGTTGATCATAGGTTCAACTTCAGAAAATAAATGAAAAGCACTGCTGTGTTAACAATCAATTTACCATGCCAAGACATTTGGCTCATACAAGTTCAGTCTTTTACCCTCAGGTGTGGTTTGTGAGACAGGTCTAGTAATGTAACTGTATCAAGTTAACACCTAAAATAAAGGTGTGTTTCATCTACAGCACAAACTTTCCATGGAAGCATATGTTCTGTCAGTCTTTCATTCTTTTTTAACAGCTATGAGTATGTCTTGAAAAATCATCATTTCTTTGTGCAACTTTACAATAATTTATGTGTGTCCAGGCTGTACTAGTATGGCATCGTATCATTATAGAATAAATATTTGTTTTAGAGGAAAAGATAAATGTCTTGTTGATCCAAAATTCATCCAGAACTTTGGACTGATGTTGAAGTACATTCACCTATAGAAATCCAATGTAAAGCATCTTTCTCAAATGTTTAAATGTCAACTAATTATTCCTTTGTGACTTTGTATGTATTTATTTGTATGCAAATCAGCATGTTTGAATGATTTCGGAAGGATTGTGTGACACTGAAGACTGGCGTAATGGCTACTGATCAAATATATTGTTAAATTGTAATAGTATTTCACAATACTTTTACAAAAAAGCTGCCTCCATGAGCATTTATTTTAAACACTGTTCCTGAACATTATAACCTCAACGTTTGTCTGTGCTCTGCACATTTCACAGAGATGTAACCATTCTTTTATGGTTTATGGATCAGAACTTGTAAGTATGTCTTATTATTTGTAGTTGTTTTTCTATTAACAATTCCAGTTATAAGTTTTATGTAATTGCTATGATGTAAACAAAGGGAAAAGCTTTGCCTCCGCTAGCATGCTAACTAACATTACATAATTGATGTAGTGTTTACTGTAGCTTTTGTAAGCTCTTGCTTTTGTAAGACTGTTCACCGCCCCTTAGGACAATTATCCATGATTTTGTGACCATAGTTTTCCAACAAACATGATTAAACGGTGGATAACATCATATCTATAAAAAAAAAGAAAAAGAAAAAAACATACAACTCTGAAACGTCCTGTGAAATCCGTGTTTGCAAAGTCCGTGCTTGAAATCCTTTCAGCACGATCTTCTTGTTCGTTAACATTGTCAGGGTCTGAATTGGTTTGAAATTGACGCCATCCTTATTCATTATTACACTAGAGTAGAGCTCACGGTTATGAAGAGGTGTGACATTTCCCGAACACGCCCTAAGCGCTGCCAATCACAACACACTGGGACAGCTAACCAATCACAGCACATTTCGGAAGGAGGGGCTTCATTGAAAATGACGCGTTCAACCAGACTGGGGAGAGAGGAGCTGTAATAATTTAAAATATGTGAAAAATAATGCGTTTTTTGAACAATAGGGCATGAAAACATATTCTAGTACACCACAAAAACAAAATCAAGACTTCGTAAAAAGGGCATAATAGGACCCCTTTAAAGTATACATTTTATCATGTGTGTTCCCATTAAACCTACAGTATGACCTTGGTGTTAAGTATATGTCACACTCTACTTTCTGAGATCCAGGAAATCAAAAGAGGAACCTCTATACATATTTATATAAGGTACAGTTATATGGAGGAACATACATTTCCTAAGTGAGGAACTGATTTGATGGTTATATTTAACTTAGAACACCAGAGAGTTTGGGATTATGTCAGATAAGTCAAAGGAGCACATAGGTTCACTCAGAAAAAAAAAAAAAAAGTCTATATGAAGTCTTCTATGAAGACTAGAACGTTCTTTACTCTTTCTTATCGGACATAAGAGCTGCCCAGTTCTCGAACAAATGACACATCATGAATTGCAGGCCCTGGGAGATTGCAAAGTTGGGCCACAGCTCTGTATTTTAAGTCCAAAAAGAACCCAATTGCCCCTTTGGACAAGGCTGAGAGCAGCATGTTTCACATTCCATATCCCAGTGTCTTAGATTTCTTGGCAGAACTTCGTTCATAAGTTATATCCGACTGTCCCAGAGTTCACTTCTCTGTTTACTCATTTGTCTATTTGTATTTGCTTGTATGACCAACCCATCATGATGATCCATTCCATGACATATCAGTGGAAAGAATGCTGATGCAAACGTGGTTAGTGGCACTAGTAATTAGCACAAAACAAGATGGCAGCAGCGTGAAAATAAACTACATGATAACACGTCATGAATATTGAACATGGAAGATACTGTAAATAACTGAAAGAAGTCACAGCTTACAAAGCGCATCTTGCCCGTGGGTTTGCCTCTTCGGTGCCACTTTTTAACTTCTCTGACTTAAAGGGAAAGTTAACCCAAAATAAAAATTATGGAACATAAAATATGATTTTCTTAAAAGAATCCTGGAAGCTCTTCTACATTTAATGAAAGTAAATGAAAAATTGGGTAATATTCAAGTTTACTCGCGTTAGACACCGCTAAAAGTAAACAGATGTCAAAATGTACATTTAAAGTGATCATTCAAGTCATTCTTCAGTCGTTCTTCAAATAATTGGCGACCTGGCTTTTGTGAATGAACTCAGCCAATTATCTGAAGAAATCTGACTCAAAAGAATGATTTGTTTACTAACCGTATCGTTACTTCTCTTTCAAGCTGTTCCACATATTAACATAACGGAACTTTAATATGTGGATGAATGTTCCCTTTAAGCAACCTTACTACAGATCAGACTGCACAAAAAAGATGAGTAATTAAAATCACCTATTTTTGCTATTGCTGGATTGCACAACCTCATCCCGGTTTACAGGAAACCCAAGACTGAACTTGGTTATCATTTATCACATTGACTTTTGGAGTCACAATTAAAACAGAGCAGTCTACTGGCATGGACATGTTATGGAAAGATACTTGGCAAAATAGCTTTACAAAGGATTTCCAGTACGCCCCAAACGTTTCCGATAAAAGCAGAGGAAGCTTACTTAAGAACTACATTCGGTTATTCATGCAAACAAATCAATTCCACTGAAAAAGCAAGCCTGATGAATCAGTGTCATTGACTCTTTATTCTTCTCTTCTTGTCTTTGAGAATTGACACCAACAAACCGTAAACCTACGTAAATAAAGCTTGTAAGTAATGTCTGTTTAGATTTAGCAGTGTCTAAGTTAGTCAGCATCTCTTCACATAAGAGCTTTGCGTCTATGAGAAGACACAGTGCCTTTCCTTCATCAAGCATGACATTTATAATGAATTACATGCTTATGGGAAGAAATGCTTTTGAGTTGTTGCAACAAAACTGCTCCATGTATGTTATCGATCAAAATTAATGCGGGTGGCATCCATACCATATCCACACTTTTGATTGAGTACATCAAGATAAACTCAGTTCTATTCATATATGAACACTGTGCATAATACGCATTAGACAAGCTTTTTTAAGTTGTGTTGAATGACTCAAAGTTCCCAACATTATACTACAATATCTTATTCTTAACCAAAGTGGACAGGCAAATGCAAGTTTGGCAACTTTACGCCAGCTTTTATTGCTTAAAATATGGTTTTAGTTCTGTCGCATGAGACTTGTGTTTTGAGAAACCAAGCTCCTTTAAATAGCCGCCCAAGTCAAAAAAACAAAACGGAGAGTTGTTTACTGTGAAAGGGCTGTTTTGGACTGAAAATTGTTCACTGCATAGCCACACGCACACAGATTTTTCTGCAACTTGCTGTGCACATGCCCAACACGCCAGTGAAGAGACGATTTGTCGCTGGTTTGTAACACGTGATCTGTAAATACTGGGCTAAGTCCATAGGTAGAGCTATGACATCCTGCTTGGATGCTGCACAGCAACCCTGTGGAGAAGCTTCACACAGGACTGCAGCCAAACAGGGATGAGCTCTAATAGCAAGCGGATTCATTCTCTCTATGTGTTTTAGAGGACACAATGTTCCAGCCCAGTCAAGACAAACCTGACCCATGGCTTGTCGTGGTTAAGTGTTCAGACTAGCACGGTGGAAAAACACTTTCCTTAGAGGTCTGTTCTCTCCACAGCAGAACCGTTCAGTGTTCTTGACTATACAACATCAAGTGAAAATAGCTGTGATGTATCTTATACATAAAAAAAAAACATTTTGTCAGGTACTGTATCCTAAAAATGTGTTTGGTAACATCTTAGTAAATTTGTTTTATTTAAGACAAAAATATCGTTTAAAATGATTGAATCGACCGGAATACATTAGATTGCACCAACAAAACTATGTGCCAGATAAAGTAGAGATATTTAAATTTGCACTTTACTAACTTTTTCTAATCAATTTGCAATGTACCCCATTGACTTCCATAGTATTTTTTTTGTTTCTATTATGGAAGTCAATGGGGTCCATCAATTGTCTGGTTACCGACATTCTTCAAAATATCTTCCTTTGTGTTCAGCAGAAGACAGAAATTCATACAGGTTTGAAACAACTTGAGGGTGAGTAAATGATGACAGAATTTTCATTTTGAACTCAAGCCAGTTATACGTCTTTTTACCCGACAATGGGTGAGTAATTCACCCTATTATTTTATGTTCCTTCATAAAAACCTTTATTACAAAAGATGATGTTGATGAATATGTTTTTAGTGCATTTCAGCATGTTTTCTGCTGAGTTCAGCTCACTATGTGTGGAAAAAAGTAGACTCAGCACCGAAACTCTATACCTTTTTCTACGTTCCTGATATGCAGCACTGCTCTTAGGGCGGGCAGTGTGAATACTTAAATCTGTTAATATGGGTGCTTAAATAATTGCACGCTGCTTTTCGTGCGAAGTGAGAAAGGCCTAAGTCATGCACAGATTCTGCTCAGCCCACGTGGGCTCTCAGACGCTGATATAACAAGGGCAAACGTTACAGAGGACAGACTACTGTTGACAAGTTCTGTCATTATCTCAATGGACGTCATTGCCAGGGTGTGAGCAGACAAGACAATAAAGGGCAAGCACTCTTTGCAGGGCTCACCTCTGTATCATCACATAAACAACTCATGCTGATGCTTTCCATAACTTTGCATTCTCATAAATAAATGAGGCAAAAAAAAAAAAATCACTGGAAAACATCAATAAATGTTTTTTTTTCCCATGTTGGAAGTAGTGGAAGTTATTTCACTCCAAGACAGTTACCATGCAGCAAAGCCTTTTGAGGACATGAAAACAAACGCCTTGAACAAACGACTTTGGCCACTGATCTTTTCAGAGTTTGTGCGATCATTGATTTTTAGCCAATAAATGTCATTTTTTCACATTCAATTCTGAATGTGGCACAATATCACATGAAACAAAACTGTCCTTTCACTTTCGACTGCAGTGAAGGTGCTGTGCACAGTACATTTCAATTAAACTGGCCTTGGGGGAAATTAAGCATACAGTCCCAAACTGTTATTATGTCTCAACATGATCAGACCTCTGCTTTACCCTGAGGTAAACACAACTGAAGTCATCCAGAAGAGTGTTTTAACAAGTCAACAAACCATGAACCCAGGAGGCTATTTCACAAGCCACCGGGGCAATTTTATTTCACAAGCAACTGATCTGACCTCTTCACTAATACTGTGGTAATATATTTTTGTTGAAGGCCAGCCACAATCAACAACATTAGGTTACATCCCAGCGGAAACCTTGTGCCACTGAAAAACTACACTGACTTTAAAGGGACAGTTCAACATGACAATGATATGATTATTTACTCACCCTTCTGTCATTCAATTTTTGGGGGATCAAAAGTACCATAAAATGTGTAATATTGTGAAATATTATTGCAATTTAAAGGAACTGTTTTCTATTTTAATGCATTTTAAAATGTAATTTATTCCTGTCATGCAAAGTAGAATTTTCAGCATCATTACTGCAGTCTTCAGTGTTCAGAAATCATTCTAATATGATGATGAAACATTTCTTCTTTTATTAATTACCGGTATAATTATTTAAAACAGTTATGCTGCTTAATATTTTTATAGAAATCATGATATTTTAAAAAAAATGTATTTGATAAATAGAAAGGCCTGTTAATTTATTTAAAAAATAATAATCTTACTGACCCTGAACTTAAAACATGTTGGTGTGAGGAACCGACCCAAATTAAAGTCATTATTCACTGAAAATATCGTAGCTCTCTTAGTGTTAATGAGAGAAATAAAATGTGCAGATTCAAGAATGAATCGTTCTCTTGTTGACAGCTCAATGTAAATGAAGTTTATCATTGAATAACACATTTTCTTATATAGCTTCAAAAGACTTGCAATACAGCACATGAGTCAAATTGACCACTTTACATGGAACTGGTAAGCCTTCATTTTGCAATTAATTTACAAATGCCACCATGACAGTGTATCACTCACAGTAAGCCTTATTAGACAATATTAATATCATATGATTATCAGTGACATTATTTGGTCCCTGTTAGATTATAAAACAGCACAATGTCTCTTTATTAGCCTGTGTAAACATTCAGTCCATTGTCCCAGGTCATGGACTCTGAGGCACTCCAGTGCCCTCAATAATATGTTTGTGTTTTGGCTATAGCATGGCCGCTCTGGATGAGTGAATGCCAGTGCTGGGTGGGCTTGCAGACAGTGCCTGTCAGTACCCTGAACCCTCCTTCTGGGAACAGGAGCACCTTATACCAGACAACAAAGCCTGGGCTGGCCCCGAGCCTCTGGCTCACTGTCAACTCTCCACCGGCCCAGTCACAACAATGCTGCTATTCAGTCAGCCAATTAAATGGATATTATACACCTCTGTGCGTGTTTGTCTGACTATGACAAGTAAATTACTAAACAAGCCGCTGCCATGAAGACAATTGACCTGTTAAGCCGCTATGAAACTTGATCCACCTGTTGCATTTTATTACAGCACTCCATCTACTGTCTGCAAGCCATTTTACAAACAGCTTGTGTTGGGGATAGCACTCGCTACATTCAGAACTGCGTGTGAACTCATAATCAGAATCATCAATGCAAATGACTTGCTCTCACAGCACGAGCTCAATGGAGGTTTAATTTTCAGACCAGCTGCACGAATGAATGCATCGCATGTGTTACATCAAAAGACTGCATCTCATTCAAATAATTAACTTCGACATTATCAGTTCATTAGGTTTTATATTTAGGAAGGGGGAAACTGATGGCACGTGATCTAAGGCGGGTGGAATGTGTGTATTGCTTTTCTCCATTGACTCTTCTTTTTAGTATGTGGGTTTATATTTAAAACCGCATTAACCCTTAAATGCATGAATTAATCTAGTTAAACGTAGTTTAATCTCAGGTTCGATTCTGCAGCCTGCTCCCCAGTCAACACATGATAGCTTTCACATTACCAATTTTATTCATGCAAATCAGTGTTTCGTAAAGGCTGAATTCGACATATAGCGTACTAGCATACAACTCCTTCTATTTCTCCCCTATCATTCAGAAAAGCAGGAATGGCAGGAAAAGTAAGTTTCGAATTTCGAATTCAGCCAACCTGTCTAGACTGCACATCCTAGTGCTGTTAGCCTGTATATGAGTACTAATTAAAAGTTATATCACAGCTTTGCAGTCCGTGGGTAATGTTCCACATTGTCTCTGATTGTTCGCTTTTCAAGGTTTGGAAATCTGATCAAATCAGCGTTTAAATGATTGCTATTCTTTTGAAACAGAAGTCTTATGAAATGGTTCCTGGTCCTGTTGACACAGCTGGGAGTGGTCAGCATGTCTTCAGAATGTGGTGTAATGTATGTCTAAGCTGATCTTCTATATAACGATGACCATGTGAAATAAATAGGCCATTGAGGCCACAGAGAGCCAGGGATGGGTGGAAATAATACTCAGAGGTTCCAGGCCTGGGGTTTCTCAAAGCCTTGATTTCTTCACGCTTATAGTGCAGAATCAGCCTGACGTTCTCAAAACAACTTTAAAAGAAAGACCGCTCAGCCAAAACCACCGTAACCCTCATGACCCCAGGACTTTTATGTAACAGTCTGCTGCGTGTTCCCTTCCAGATAATATCCTGCAGGCTTTAGGAGGATCTCTCGGAAAAAAAGTTTCATCTTTTGATATGTTTTTGTCCTCTGCTGTAGACTTGGCAGTGTACAGACGTTCATTGTTATTAAAGAGTATTTTTTGGCATATCAGTACTACTTGCGTATATTGATAGGGATTTCTCAAGTCTCTGCTTCAACAGATCCTCAGCATCTTGAGAAAGAACAAAAAGCTTGAGCTCTCATGTGGCGAACATTAGCTCTCTTTCCTCATGTGATGTGCTGGATGCCTTTTATTAGTAGTGGCTCCTTTTCATGCTGGCTGTGCAGACATACGCGTGACTTTGCATGTGTGAGTGTGCACATCTGATCCATATGTGCATGCATTGTAAAAAAGTTTTTTAAGCAATTCAAAATGTGTTGTGTGTGCTATATACCATGCTATATACCAATATTTTGTGTACAGTTATTTAATTATGTCACTGAAAAAACGATTCGTTCAATTTAATTAAAAAAAATTATCGTAAAATTGCATTCAATTGATTTTACCTACATTTAAACAAATGCATTAAGTTGAACTAAAATTGATTAAGTTCAACGTAATGCATTTGTTTAAATGTAGGTAAAATCAATTGAATGCAACCACTTACGATAAAAAAATTTATCAAATTCAACGAATCATTTTTTTCAGTGTACCGTGGACTCGCTTTCTCGTTTCATACAAAAGCAGCTGCTGTCATTTTGCGATGATTGTTTTGAACACTATAATGGATAATAAGATTTTAAAAAACAGATACAATTTTAAACCAGTTTCATCTCAAATCAATATCTCTTATCCACATAATTATTTGTGTCGTGAAATACCGTGTAATAAGTGGTATGACTACCGTATCCCTTAAATGTCTGTCTACATTGAACTTGCCGCTTGCTAGCAATTGCTCTCATGAGCTTTGCAATAAAATATTTCCACTCAAAGATCAATATTTCATGTTATTGCAGAATAAACCTCTTCAGGCTGATGCAAGATCACTCTGTCAGGGTTTATTCTGTGATAACAAGCGGCTGGATGTACATTACCCCTTACATAAACCCTTTAGATCCTTAAGGTAGCCTAACAATTGCACCATTTCACTTTTTACAGTATTTGAACGGTCACACTTTAGATTAGAGTCGAATTATCCCTATTAACTAACTATTAACTATTACTTTTGCCTCAATAAACTCCTAATTACTGCTTATTAATAGTTATAGGGTAGTTATTAAGTTTAGGTATTGGGTAAGATTAAGGGAAAAATGTAATGTGCTTTATAAGTAATAATAATCAGGAAATATCCTAGTAATATGCATGCTAATAAGCAACTAGTTACAGTAATAGTGAGAATTGGACCCTAAACTAAACTGGTTTAAATTTTATTGTAGAATTGTTTACTTTTAATGTAGAGTTTTAAAGAAGCAGCCAAAAATTCTCACTTAGGATGGAGGCCTGAGAACAAGCAGTTCTGACTTTTGTTTGTCAATCAAACTGTTTGGTCAGAGATTTAGGGGTCGGTCTGGGCAAGGCTAAGGGTTCAGATGTAATCTCACACATGGGCATCGACCATGAAGGGTGGCACAGTGTTGTCTTTTCAACATGTTTTGGAAGGCGTAGACGGCATTTAGCAAGCTTGTGCATACTCTGCATTTGAACATGGATTTGGGGTGTGATTTAAGTACAACGCTGCTCCCAAGAGTTATGCATGTCTATGAGTCACACTTCTGTTTTTCAGGTGAAGGGCCTTATTCTCAATTATCTTTAAACATATGTTGTTGTTTTTTTGTCTATGTTCCACTGGCTCTTTCCATATGTTCTTTGAGGTTTGTGTTGTATTGGACCGGCTCCTGCATGGCACTGTGTGCTTCTCTCCCTGCTGGACAGATATTTTGTTTTGTAGTGACTGTGGGCATCATATGACAGTTTTCGGTCGTCTGCGGTATATTATCTTATCATAAAACTCTCATTAAACTGGAGTGGATCTAAGATAGGGATATCAGATTCTGAAGAATAAATATATATTCTATAAATCTTAATATTTATTGCACTATATTTAGAGCTCACCAAGGATATTTAAATATTAATGTGTAGGGCTGTCAGATGTTTTGTTTATTTTTTTATGCAATGATATAATATAATATATGATATAAAAATACTGAGTGCACTCTTAATATGTTGTGCAATTGCACCCATTCACCAGGCACTATAAACACACCTTTTATTTAAATCCCCTTGGATAATTCCCAAAAACACTGGCTCCCAGATGCTATAGTGCAGATCATGAGCTGTTCAGCTTGGCATGTCTGGATTCATGTCTCTGCATGCCTGGAGATGTGCATTACATTTTTGCATATTAAGTAAATAAGACTAGCATTTTAGAAATATGTCTGTGGGTTTAGTGGACATGCAGGACTTATTGTTGGCAAGACCTCTGTTACTTTGTGTCCTACATACTATTATACAGACACACCTTTCTTATCATTGTTCTATCAATAACACAATGTTCCTTCCTCAAGACATCAAAACCTTTGACCGTAACACATATACGTCAGTATTTAGTCTGCAAGAAATGTGAAATATGAAATATTATACCATATAAGGAGGAGAGAAAGGAATAATCGTATCCATAGACACTAGAGTGCCAATTTTGGAAAATTGCTGGGATCACAAGGAAAGTAAGTCTATCCCATAGCAGAGAGCGGTCCAACACCAAAGAGAATTGCCTTTCCTGTCATGGAATACAAGAATGGGTCGGTGTACAGACTAACAATGGCTATTTGATCATAATAAAACAGCGGACTGTTGAACTCTGTGTATTTAGTAACTGAGACTGTGAAGTGTCATTGGGCCAGACGTCCCATGCAGACTGCTCCTGTTTACATCCCGACACCAAGCTCATTAAGAAAAGCTAATTATGTAGACTGTAACCTTTCACTGCCACGTATAAAACTGAGGACACCCCGATAAAGAAGATTAAACATTAACTGGAACACAAGAATCTTGTTTCAGAGGCGTCCCAGTAAGGTTAAGAAGTATATTGTCCTGTCGTAAAACAGATTACGCTGAGCAAGAACTTTATCGCATTAAGCCATAAGTAAGATTCCACTGAATAATCTAGTTATATTGCATGTTATGTTAATATTTATTGCAAAAATGTTGAGCTCACCAAGGACATATAAATGTTTGGTTTGTTTTTATTTATTTATTTTATTTTAAAAAACAATGCAATTTTGTTGGATTTTGTGATTAATTATTTATCAATTGAATGAATTAAAAACTTTAGTCAATTGACGGCCTTACTTTTCATATGTGTATTTGTTATCTTAAATAGCTTGAGATACAACAGTTTTTGATATTTTTTATATGAAATATGTCTCATTATTATGTCATGCCATGCTCCTTTCATTATTCAGATTATAATCTTTTCATTTACAAACATTCAAATATGAATTTTATTTCCCAGAGTAAAAATTATTTGCTGACTTCTTGATATATTTATGGTATTAACCAATTTTACTATTTACTATTACTATTTGAGCAGGTGTGAAGTGTTGCACTATCTGAGAAAAAAAAGTAGACAGTATGACAGGCTAGCTATACATATTTAATATATATCTCTGCTAGATTGACATTAAATATTTCCAAAGTGATGTGCGTTATCAACAGCATATGGAATGCATTCTTATCATCTGGCTGCAAATGTCAATTAAATATGGTTCAATCTTTTTGTAATTACCTGGCTTCAGCTGATTCTTTTTTCCATAGGCCTCATCTCTAATTTTCCCGTAGACTAAACATTTCAACCACTATCAGATTTTAACAAACTATCCTGATGTCCAAATGTTTATTTTCAGTTGGGATAGCAAGGTTTCATGGGAAAATGTGCTGTGAGCTTGATCCTGATTTTGCCAAATACCTGCTCTGGATGGCGTGCAATCTGTTTTTGACTTTAATATGCTGTAGTACATCACATCGGCTTGTTCCAAGATTCAATATTATGTATACATGCTGTCAGACATTAGATTAAAGCAAATGGTAAAGGTTTATGAGATTTCATTGCATCCAGGGTTGTTTTGGAAACTCCTTTGACCATTAAATTTGACAAACATGCATATTACCTGGAGAGGAATTTGTTTTGCTGCATACTTCAGCTATGGGGTGAAAGAATATGCCAGAACGGTATGTAAATTGCCCATAGTTTGTAAATGAATGGGTGTTTTGCAAATCGGACTGGTTGGGGGGGGAATCCACATGCACTTTCTACACAAATAAAATGCAGCGTGTGTAGAATATTTACACAAAATCATTGCATGAACCTAATGAGTTGCAAGGAATGGGGAGTGAGATTTAAGAACTGAGAACTGCTATAAGGTGGACTGACTCAAGATCCTCTTAAGGTGCATGCGCGAAGGCATGTTCTTCATACAAATCTACACATTCCTGGAACCCTGCTGAGAACGTGAGCCACCCTGTTCTTAAATAACACAGTTGAGCATGGTCTTTAATCACGAGTTTATCATGAAGTGTAAATAACTAGTAGTGTTCAGTGTTTGAATTGAGATTGTGTAACATTAATAAGTGATGAATTAGTTGACCCAAACCAGTGAAAATGAGCTTGAGACTGATTTGGTTCAAGCAAAACGATAGTGTAACCAAAAACAAATCACTTAACACTATACTTAGTCATGAATAACCAGTTAGTCAGGAGGAGGCCAGAATTAAATAAATGAAAACCACAGAATGTTGTTGTCATCAAACTCAAACATCCTGACATTGGTCATTAACCAGCAATCACAGCTCTGGCAGAGACTTTTACGGTTTTTATGACCTGAACTAGATGTGCGTGCCAGAGCAGGTGTGTGATGCAGGTGAGTTTATTCACATACCTGTGGAAGAACAACAGAATGGACAGCATGGTTTGGTCGATGTTGCTGTTGCAGATGCCCTCGTTGAGCAGGTAACAGGGGTCCCGGACCACCGACTCCAGTGAGTCCTGTCTCATGATGTTGTTGAGCTTATCTGTGTTTAGGTTCTGAAAGTGAAGCTGGTCCCGGAGCAGTTTGAAGTGGTTGACTGATGTAGGACTGCTCAGGCTCGCTTGGCCCGGCTCAGGCTCGCAGCCATTGGCCAGATCCAGACAGCAGCTGCAGCAGTCCAGGCCGATGGGCGAACGGCACTCCTCGTTTGACATCAGGCGGGTCAGGTTCCCCACGAGGGAGTCAGACGGTAGCCGTGACAGGTTCTCCTCCACCTGCTCCAGGTGATCTTTGAGCAGACCTCCCTCCTTCTCACGCAAGTGTATACCAGGTGCCACGGGAGAAGCTGCTGTGAGTTGATCCTTCTCGACAGCGAGTGCCAGAGTGTGTGTGTGTGTGTGTGCACACAACGCAGGTTTTTATGAGCTGGGGCGCCTGTTCGCTCGTAATGATGCAGAGGGAATGCGTAAAAAAAAAAAAAAAAAAAAAAACAGAAGCTGCTTCTGTTTTTTTGTTGTTTGTTTTGTTTTTTCTTCTCGGTGTCCCCTGCCCCGCACTTTTCTCTGCCCCTGTGCGTGCATACAGTGCAGACAGCGAGAGAGGAGGAGGAGGGATGGAGGAGAGGGCTGGAAGGGAGGGAGGAGGAATCTTTCTGATTGGTAAAGCAGGCAGATCAGTTCACAAAAAGATCCCGCCTACTTTCCTCTCAACATCACAATCGGGGAGGAGCGAAGCTAGGAAGGGAGTAAAAGCATGCTCTTTAACATGTGCACTTCAGTGTTGCCAGGGGCGGAACCCTGAGAGAGAGCAAACATGTAGTACTTCCCTGTTTATATCACTGAATCAATCACTGGTTTGGTCTCACTTTCCTAAGGCTATTGAATTTAGGCTCGACTTTGCGTGCTGTCAGTACAAATACTGTTTGTGTGTGTATGTAGTGTTCCTTGTCCAATGATTCATCACTAAAATGTTTTTCATCAGTCTTGTTTTACTTGTACCATTTTCTTCCCCTTTCCTTTTAAAGAGAGAATTTGGCTCAAGTACCAGTATCTATAAAATGTCACTTAATCAGACCTTAATTTTGTTTGAAGACTGTATTATGCTGCATTCCATTTACCTGGGAAGAGAAATGTATGAACCGGGAATGACTTCACACCCGAGGTGACAGCGTTCCAGTAAACGGGAAAACTAAGATGGACACATCCAGGCAAACCTTTGTTGTGCTTTCTCTTTCAGAATACAAACACATAAAAAAGCTGTATTTTGCACAGATAATGCCAAAGTGTCATGTCCAGAAATAGAGGTTTAATAGTAGTGTGTAGACCACTGCCTTTATTGAGAGACAGACAAACAAAAGTGATTTTACTACTGTGTCACTATGGTTGATGCACTGAGCAGCCATGTTGGATTCTGAAGCCAGGGTTGTTGCGTGTTTCCCAGACACAGAATCTTACTCGAGGGGGTGTTTCAGTTAAAAGTTCCTACTGGGGCCTAGGAATTTCCCCCATCTGAGGACAAATGGAACGCACCATTATTCCAAACATACCAAACAATTGCTCTGGCATCATTAGTTAAAGGTTAAAGGTCAGTAATCCAATATATTTTGTCAATTAGATTCTTATTTCAGGGAGAGATTTTGACGCTGATCTGTTTATCTGAAGTAAATAGGATTCCTATCATATTGCTTAACATGATAAAGAAGAAATGCTGACATGAACGCAACACAGTGTGCTCAAAAAATCATTCAGTGGTCAGTAAATTCTCAGAACACCTTCCAATGATCCACTCATTTCGGAGAGAATGTTTGAAATATGCAAAATATGATTTCACCACATTTTTAGCTGGACTTTCCATTGAAATTCAGTCGAGACCAAATATTTTTTTATTGTTGGGGCCAGTGCAATGACAGAAACTGAAATATTAAAAGTCTGATGATTCTTGTGTGTAATATGATGTTTTAATTATGCACTTGTGTTATGTGTGTGTAGTGCAGAGCTCATCAATTCAATGCATTGTGCTCCTTTAATAACATGTTAAATGCCTCTTTGGATCATCTCTTGAAATGTCATTTATTGTGTTATAAGACTTACCAAAAGCCTCTTAATAGGAGTGCGAGAAATTTAATTTAGCAGAGAATAGGTGAATTATGATTGCTTTATTGAGTGTATAAAGTGGTTGAGACACTTAAGGGCCATTTAAGGATTTTGCCAGCATGGGGTCAGATCAGTTCATTATTTGGCCCTCTGCTGGCAGGAGCAGTGAAATGCAGATAATAACAGATGAAGAATTGACCGTGGGATATGAAATGGTTCCGTTATATGCTCAGTAAGCTCTTTGAGTCCAAGTGTTTAGGTTTTGTAACACAATCTGAGAACAAAAACATCAAATGCGTCATAAGACAGATAGCAAACAAACGGTTTCTTGTATAGGCATGGTGAATGCAATCTGTCATCAGAGAACACTAGACCTGTTTACCGTACTGCAAAAACAGATGCACTGTCAGATAATAAATAGGCTGACCTTGCATTTAGCATTCTGTTTTATCCTAGTCATCCCAGAAACTTGCTATATACTGTATATATATTAAAAGGCAGTACAACAGCACAATTATTAATTGCACAAAAATATTGAATTATATTATATTATTATATACTATATACAGTGTATATATATACAGTGGGTACGGAAAGTATTCAGACCCCCTTAAATTTTTCACTCTTTGTTATATTGCAGCCATTTGCTAAAATCATTTAAGTTCTTTTTTTTTTTCTCATTATTGTACACATAGCACCTCATATTGACAGAAAAACACAGAATTGTTGACATTTTTGCACATTTATTAAAAAAGAAAAACTGAAATATCACATGGTCCTAAGTATTCAGCCCCTTTGCTCAGTATTTAGTAGAAGCACTCTTTTGATCTAATACAGCCATGAGTCTTTTTGGGAAAGATGCAACAAGTTTTTCACACCTGGATTTGGGTATCCTCTGCCATTCCTCCTTGCAGATCCTCTCCAGTTCTGTCAGGTTGGATGGTAAACGTTGGTGGACAGACATTTTCAGGTCTCTCCAGAGATGCTCAATTGGGTTTAAGTCAGGGCTCTGGCTGGGCCATTCAAGAACAGTCACGGAGTTGTTGTGAAGCCACTCCTTCGTTATTTTAGCTGTGTGCTTAGGGTCATTGTCTTGTTGGAAGGTGAACCTTCGGCCCAGTCTGAGGTCCAGAGCACTCTGGAGAAGGTTTTCGTCCAGGATATCCCTGTACTTGGCCGCATTCATCTTTCCCTCGATTGCAACCAGTCGTCCTGTCCCTGCAGCTGAAAAACACCGCCACAGCATGATGCTGCCACCACCATGCTTCACTGTTGAGACTGTATTGGACAGGTGATGAGCAGTGCCTGGTTTTCTCCACACATACCGCTTAGAATTAAGGCCAAAAAGGTTCTATCTTGGTCTCATCAGACCAGAGAATCTTATTTATCACCATATTGGAGTCCTTCAGGTGTGCTTTCATGTGTCTTGCACTGAGGAGAGGCTTCCGTCGGGCCACTCTGCCATAAAGCCCCGACTGGTGGATGGCTGCAGTGATGGTTGACTACTACTATGGTTGACTTACTAATACACTGTAAACATTATTATTATTTTATATATATATATATATATATATATATATATATATATATATATATATATACTGTATATACAGTGCTTGAAGTGGGAGGAAAAAGGTGCCGGTACTCTCTTGCATGCACGCCCGCCCGGAAATTTTTTTTTGTAATATTTGAGTTACATAAAAGCTTTTTATTTGTTTTCTTCCTAATTGTCCTTGAAATAGTGGTAAAAAAAAAAAAATAAACCAACACAAAAATGGTTTGGCCACTGATCAAAATTTGATGTCATTTGACTTGAAGTTCAGTATGCTCAAAATGTCCGGTGCTTAGAAAAGAAAAGAAGAGAAGAGGAAAATAGAGGCCGGAGATTTTCTAAACAAATATTTAAAAAAAGGTGGTGACGGTGAAGCTGGAACTAGTAAAGTCAACTTAGAGCAAGGTACAAAACAGCGCAGCCAATGTTCACCAGCCTTGTCAGCGGTTTTCCTGCATTGAAATTTTTTTGGTGGCCGCCAAAGCAAATTTTTGTCCCGTCAAAGCCTTATTTGATCGGCGAGTGATGTAGAATAGAATGAGTGCTGATAACGAGCATAACGAGCAGAGAGAGAGAGCCCCAGCCGCGCGCGCGCACTCAAGTCTTCAAACAACACGTCGAGCGCTGCCTTGCTCTCTCTCCCTCGCGCATATTAATCAAAATCATTTGACACGATAGTAAAAGGTCGGAAGAGCGCAGTTTCACGTGGAGCATTTGGAGATTTTTTTCTCTTCAATTAACGCGGGGTGTGAATTGTGCGCATCTAAGATTATCTCGTCCCGGGCCCAGGCAAGACTGTCAGCTGGCCTGCTCTCTTGCATTGGCAAATCATGACATTTGAAATTTCTACAGTGAAAAACAAAACTTGGAGATATTGCAGGTACAATCACAATTTATTGTTTGTTATTTATTAACAACATATTTAAACAAGTCGTGCGTGCGTGCGTGCGTGCGTGCAAACGGAACTCCTCCAAGTCTGCAAGGCCAAAAATACAATTATGGTGAGATTACTACATTTTATTTAATTAAATGCATTTATGGTGAAATTATTATATTTTCATGTCATTCTGTGCTAATTTTGACCACGAACCATGTGCTGTCACTTTAATTCAGCGCGTGCAGCACAGCAGAAATAGACTCGGTGCGGAAACGAACGCTGCATTACTGTATACGAACCGCACCTGGAACGGATCGCCGGACCGCATCCAGTGTGAAAGCTGTTAACATGGGTGCGGAACTGCAAACGGAGTATATGTGAAACGGGCGTGACACTGACGCTTTTTCTGTCAGTGGTAGAGTACCGGCTACATGCGAGAAGTAGCGGTACGCAAGAAAAAGTGCAGGTACGCTTAAAGGGGCATTCCACCCATTTGAACATTGTTTTTTATTTAAAGTGGGTCATATGTGTAGTCAAAATGTAAAATAATTTTTGAATTTGGTGCCTTCGTGACCGAGGAAAGACAAAAAATAACTTCAGGACGCATTTGTATGAAAGACAACATCTCCCACAATGCACCACATTGCACAGCTCCGCAAGCCACTCCCACTAATCCAGAAAGCGCATATCTGCCTATAAGAGAAATCACTCTTCCGTCTACAAGGCTAGCTACCACCAGAGCTTGAAATTCATTTCACATTCACACAAAATGTCTAGTTAGTTGGCGAACTCATTACTCCTCGTTTGTATTTCTTTCGAAAAGGTGAATTATTGCATGGTACCATGGATGTTCAGTCAGAACATATGCGGTGCGAAACTAGGATAGTTCTCAACACAAACTACCGTGTCCTCGTCTGATTCAGAGATTTCGTCCAGGAGAAATTGTCATCGTTGAAATTCTTTGCCGCAGACGGACTCTATCTCTGTGTTCGTAGTTGCATCTTACAGTCTATGAGTTGCATAGTGAGATCACCGGCGCCACCAGTCCGCCCTAACCCGAGCCAGTCCGGGCTCCTCGTCCGCGGCAGGCAGGTCTTCTGCCTCGGCTGCTCTTCGCTATAATGCGGCTTGTAAAGGTAGCCACAAACACCTGATTCAAGCATCAGACTTCCGAAATCCTCTTCTTCTATATCATATTGAGCACTCTCCTCCGCTATTGTCATAACTTTACATCTGTCTCCACAGCGCCTGTTAGCTTAGCTTCAAACAAGATGGAGGATATTGCTTTCAGTTTCAGAGAGTAAAGTCCCACCCACTGATCTGTAATAGGTCTGTAGTGTGAGCGGGTCCCGCCCCCTGGGAAAGATGAGGAACTAGTGCTTGTAGTCTCAACAGAAATCCCCCCCTCTTACACTTCCTCCTACAATGACGCAAAATGACGATTTTTGCGTCATTGTAGGAGGAAGTGTAAAAGGTAAATAACGGATTTCTCCCGTCTCAGGGGAAAATGAGAGAGTGTTGCACGACCATTCAATAGTATGACTGGGTTTCTAACAATGCAAAGCTTAATGCAAATGGGTGGAGTGTCCCTTTAAGAGTAAAATGTAGAAGTGCCGGTACTGCGTACCGGTGAGTACCGCCCCACTTCGAGCACTGTGTATATATATATAACTTTCTCCCATCTCCTGACTGCATCTCTGGAGCTCAGCCACAGTGATCTTTGGGTTCTTCTTTACCTCTCTCACCAAGGCTCTTCTCCCCCGATAGCTCAGTTTGGCCGGACGGCCAGCTCTAGGAAGGGTTCTGGTCGTCCCAAACATCTTCCATTTAAGGATTATGGAGGCCACTGTGCTCTTAGGAACCTTAAGTGCAGCAGAATTTTTTTTTGTAACCTTGGCCAGATCTGTGCCTTGCCACAATTCTGTCTCTGAGCTCTTCAGGCAGTTCCTTTGACCTCATGATTCTCATTTGCTCTGACATGCACTGTGAGCTGTAAGGTCTTATACAGACAGTTGTGTGGCTTTCCTAATCAAGTCCAATCAGTATAATCAAACACAGCTGGACTCAAATGAAGGTGTAGAACCATCTCAAGGATGATCAGAAGAAATGGACAGCACCTGAGTTAAATATATGAGTGTCACAGCAAAGGGTTTGAATACTTATAGGACCATGTGATATTTCAGTTTTTCTTTTTTAATAAATGTGCAAAAATGTCAACAATTCTGTGTTTTTCTGTCAATATGGGGTGCTGTGTGTACAATAATGAGGAAAAAAAAACTTAAATGATTTTAGCAAATGTCTGCAATATAACAAAGAGTGAAAAATTTAAGGGGGTCTGAATACTTTCCGTACCCACTGTAGATACTGTGTGTGTGTGTGTGTGTGTGTGTGTGTGTGTGTGTGTGTGTGTGTGTGTGTGTGTGTGTAGATCACGGTTTCTACAAAAATATTAAGTTTAAATATTAACCATCATTAATAACTGAGTGGCAATAATATTTGATAACAATTTAGCAGCAGCATATCAACATATTAAAATGATTTCTGAAGGATCACTAGACACTGAAAACTAGAGTAATGAAGCTGAAAAATCACATTTTTGCAATTTACTGGAATATGCAGAATACAAATGGTGGGGAAGGATTATACATACAGCATATACATGATGGAAAATGTTTCACTGTGGGTTAAGTTGGGCTGGCAAAGGTCCCATGCTGTTTACCCAGTCCCAGTATTCCCAATCCTTCCCTGCAGTACTGTTACACTGGGCCTGGGGTGAATAAAAAGGCCATATAATGCTCTCTTATGAATGCTAATGTGTACACTAAAGCTTTACATGGATTCTTTGATTGAACACATCCAAACCACTTAGATAACAGTCACCGCTGTCCAGGCAATCATGCTGGGTTGTGCTTGGAAAACAGGCCTTTGCATGTTATTATTGATTCATTTTCATTATCATTGATGATAATTAAATCATTAAAATGGGAGGGATTCCAAAGAGCTCTGTACAAGTCATTCAACTTTCTCTTCACAGATTGCATAGATGTAAACATGTTTAAGTAAAAAAAAAAAAAGAAGTGTGCTTCGTACCAATCTTACATTGATCAATCCAAACACACAATACAGGTTAGCAGTCAACTACTTATTATCATGTTTAGGGTAGTCCACTCTTCTAAAATGTCCAAATTATTTGTTTTTCGGCTCATAAATGCCACATGATTCGTCAATAAGTTCTAAAGTGACTGATATCGTTTTGCCTGTTATCTACTGCAGAGACAGTACAAAAACATACAGTGCCCGTCCTGAATGCCAATGGGTCAATACAGTGTTCCAACTGTGCTAAAATACACACAACACTCGTTCACCTGCCAGGGACTATATCCTTTAGAATAATTACTAATAAAATATACTTGGCATGAAAATTGGCATCCTTAGTATTTTTTTTGTAGTTCTAGTAAGGCAAAAAAAAAAATAATAATTCTTAATCAGTATTTTGTCATGTTTTCCATGTAAAAATACAGAAATATCCTTAAAACAAGATCAATTTCCCCGAAAAGCAGTTGCTTGACTTGTGTTTAGATAGTATATCTTGAACTGTTTATTTTTGTAACCCTATTGGCAAATTGATTTATTTATTTTCTTGTTGAAAATCTATTCAAATTCAGATGCTTATAACAATAGTGTTTTACCAGTAAGCTAAGAAAAATATTTCAAAGATGTATTAAATACTCATGTTCATAATACAGCACTACCACTCATCCATTATTGTGTAAAAAATTAGGAAGTCTGTTAAGACATTAATAATTAATGCATTAATAATGCTTAAAACTCTTTTGCTGCTTTGTTGTTTTTTCTTCTGTGATATTTAAACTGGAAGCTCTGGTGTAGAGTTTTGCTGCCACCTTTTGGAATGAAAGTTTAGTTACATTTAAGGTTAATTAACCCATTTATAAAAATATTTTTGTATGTATAATTTTAAGACATGGACTGAAAGAGTCAGGACAGAAATGGCAAGGATCCCTGGTACAAAATGTATTCATCACATGCAGTCAAAGTCCCTATAACAGCATTTGATTTCAGATCTCCCTGTTCATAGTTCAGAGTGCGTACAACAGAGCCAAGTGAAGGTCCTGGTAAACCCTATGTTATAGGAACAAAATGTCACCAAAGATGTCAATATCTGAAATCCATATCCTGCTGGGAATTTTTTTGCTCCCCATGAGGAAAACAGATTATAAATCATACTAAATGATGTGTTTTTGAAATGTAAAATGCAGGAAGTTTCTGTAATGGTTAGGTTTAGGGGCAGGGTTAGGGTTAGGGGACAGAATATACAGTTTGTGCAGTAAAAAAATCATTATGCGTATGAAATGTCCCCATAAAACCCATGGAAACCCAACGTGTGTGTGTGCGTGTGTGTGTGTGTGTGTGTGTGTGTGTGTGTGTGTGTGTGTGTGTGTGTGTGTGTGTGTGTGTGTGTGTGAGACAACTCTTATAACAAGTATAAACAGGCTAATGTTGAAAATGTACTAAATATAAGAATATATTTTTAACTCAGGTAATTGTAGCTGAATGCTTAATAGTAGCTTTGAATCTTTTGATTTCTAAGAAGAAAGTTATACATATTCACTTTGTTCTATTATTATGACAGATGTGTTTTTTGGAAGAAGAACAGGAGTTGAACTCTGGTAATGGCTCCTCTAATCAGTGTTACAATCTGTGTCACTAAGCATAACACAATCTACTTAGATAAATGACCCCATGCTGGTAGGCCAGTGTGTGGTGGATAGCTCTGCTTTAGTATCTTGTTTCTGGTTCAAGGTCTGCTGATCTCCTCTTTTTCAGTCGAGTTTAGCCACAAGTGGATGACTTTGTGTTTTAGATAAAAATGTAGGTCCTCCTGTAAGCCAGCCTCATATGACATGCAATCACGGGGTGCATTTCATCTGGGTTTTGTTGCCAAATAAAGCCAATAAATTTGTTAATTAATGAAAAGAGAGTAAATGTTCATTTCACCTTCTTGCTGCTCATAACTGTACCCCACTGCTATAAACTAGCCTGGGTTTCCCCATGCTGCCTTGAGCGCAGCGCGATTTTATTCACGCTGCTAGGCAGCCTGGATACCATGGACCAGATTTTCGCCTCAGCTAGGGAACCAATCACAGAACGGGGAGGGAGCAGCAAGACGTTGTAGAAAATAATAGCTAGTGGAGATTGTAAAGTTGTCGACTATACGTCATCAAAAATCAAGTCCAGTGAGTGGGAGAAATTTGGAGTTATATGAAGAAAATTTTGTGAAAGGCTTTGCTGCAAACATTTTCGTGTTGGATAGCCGCAAATGTGGAACTTCATCCCTGAGGAAGTACGCAGAAACTGTGGGCGTGTTTGAACCCAAAATGGTCAGATGTAGGCTAGACGAAATTGCGTGGCATAGTGTTGTAGCCGCGTCTGTTCGATTGGTAAAATGTTATAAGGCTACTCAGTTTTGTGGTAACGTTAGCCATGTTCTTCATGTATCGGCCTTTTGACAGCTTCGGCTGAAGTTGTCCTTGTGTTAATTGTCGTGTAATAACTTATGTATGACCTGGCAATAAACATTTTTGTAAGTGTGTCTATAATGTGATAGTCTAAACTGATTTTATTTCGGGTGCGGGTCGGGTGTTGGTTCTATTTTAAGCGGGTCGGGTGCAGATTTTAATTAGTGCTGCTGTTGGGAAACGGGTTGGGTGCTGTTTTAAGCACTGCGGATACGGGCGGGTGCGGATTTACAAAATCGGACCCGTGCAGGACTCTGGTGTACACATAAAGCTCTGACCCATCGTCGTCTTCTTCGTTGAATATCTGTCGCTCTACATACGTCATCTGGTATAATTGAAACGATTGGCTATGAGCTACGTACAGGCGCATTTGATAGACATTTGTAGCGCCCAATAAACAGCTCTGGGCATTCGTAAACCACGCCTCAAATACGAGAAAATGAACATGTGGTTCCCAGACCACGTCTCAAAGAGAAAGAGAAAGAGGTCTGACGTTAGCCAGGCTAGCTATAAACACTAACACAACCAATAGTTCTTAACCAGTTTACTTAACGAAGAGTGCTAATTGATCAAATCTTGGCACTACTACAAAGTTCTGTCATGAAACTCTAGATGGCGCAGGTTGATAGATCCTTAACTCAATCTGCTTGCAATAACGTCATATAGGGCACACCTGATTGGTTCCTGCTGTATCAGTAGTAGTGATGGGGACGAGACCGCCTATGCCGAGTCCGAGTCAAGACCGAGTCTTTGAAGGGTCGAGTCCGAGTCGAGACCGAGTCCGTTGGTTTTCAAATTCAGTCGAGTCCGAGTCAAGACCGAGTCTTTGAAGGGTCGAGTCCGAGTCGAGACCGAGTCCGTTGGTTAACATGGGAGGATTTGAACTTGAAACACGGAGTGTACTGACGCCTTTCCGTGGTTAAAACAACATTGCTTCTTATGTTTGTTCATGTTTATTTGAGGCTATAAATTAACTAGAAGGAAGAGATGATCGGTTCACGAGCAGCTTTAACTGATGCTCTACAGCGATCTGTCACTACACATTTAAGAGCCACAAAATGGTATTTATTGTTTAAATTTCTTTTAAAAAATGACCAAGTTTGAAAGGCGAGACTTTGTTTAATATGTTTAATATCAAAAGTAACCGAAAAGTAACCTGGTCTGTCCTGTCTGTCAGCGTGTTGTCAGTCTCCTCTCTGCTCCGTGATGTATTTTTCACTGCGTGAGAACATGGTGTGGCGTGAGAACGGTGTAGCTTGTCGGACATAGCGACAGTAACTAAGGGGGGCGGGTCTTTGCGAACAGTCTATTAAAATTTTCTAGTGGTATGTATTCTAGTGGACTAGTGATGGGACGAGACCGCCTATGCCGAGTCCGAGTCAAGACTGAGTCTTTGAAGGGTCGAGTCCGAGTCAAGACCGAGTCTTTGTAAGAACAAGTCCGAGTCGAGTCCGAGAAAGCAGAAATCGGTCTCGAGACCGGACTCGAGTACTACATCACTAATCAGTAGCCAATGAGCTCATTGCTCAGCATTCAAATACTTGATCAGCATTTGCTGTAGCAGTTGGAGCACACTTTCAGAAACCCTCCACCTTCCCCAGCTCCACCTGTATAGATCTGCTATAGTGGTAATTCATGTATGCTATATTGTACAGAAGCAGCATGTTTTTCTTGCTCACAGCAGCGTGTCTGTGTATGCATTGACTGTAGCAAGTCCCGTACTTGCTCTGCAGCAGCAATAACAGCAGCAGCGTACCAGATCTATTCCGCCAATACCAAACATATCAACATGGTCATATCCAGGGCTTGACATTAACACCCACCAACCTGTCAAATGCGGGTGGATTTCAGCAGTGGTGTGTAACGTAGTCACTCTTAATTGCCACTTTGGCCGGTTGAATTTTATATTAATATATAAATAATCTACAATAAGTGCAATATAGTTTTGTCAAAAATATTGAAAAAATAGAAACAGGAGACCAGCTGCGCTTTCTCGCTCTCTCACCTCTCCGACAGCAAGTTGGCACACAAACCCGCCTCCCCTCACTCACTCAAGAATATTGTTGGTGTTACAGGGCTTGAATTTCGGCGGATTTTTCACACCCAAAGTGTGCACGCATAAAGCCGTCTCTCAGTACTAAACTGAGTTATTTTCCACTGCTTATTGCAGTCAAATACCCACAAAATAATGCTAATGTCTTAGCAAGGATTCACGTAAACATAGTCAATAGCCACGTTTCCACTGTCGGGCCAGTGCAAACCAGGGCTTTAAAGGATAACTCTCCTAGCCAAAATATATAAAAATTGAACCTAGGCTCTTTTTGTTAATCTTCCCAAGTCAAACTTTCGTGTAAAGGCATAATTAGAATGGAAACGCCACTTATAAGATTGACTGTATTTTCGTTGTAGGTCAAAATGCCTTTTGAATGGGAGTGCATGAGGCACTTCTATGATAGCATCAAAATCACTATTTTTAAAACACTAAACAGCATAAAACTGTGCTGAAAGTATCACCAGGGTCTCTACACATGAACTTCAGCATTGACTACATTTTTTGTGCACACAAAGTTTACTAAAAAAGAAAGGTTTTGTACGACTCACTTTATAGTGTTTCCGGCCGCCGGCATTTTGTCAGTCAAAAATAGTCGATCTCCGTATGCAACGTAACCGGGAGGAGAGTAAAGATGGAAAGCTTCTAAAGCTTAGTTCCATATAAATTCACGGATAATTTGTTGTTTTGTTGTTGTATTTGAAAAAGGATCCTCATATAATGAAATGATTCAGTGATACAGATCGACTATTTTTGACTGACAAAATGCCGGAACAACAGCTACAGTGAGTTGTTCAAAACCTTTCTTTTTAGTAAACTTTGTGTACACAAAAAATGCTCAAGTTCATGTGTAGAGCCCCTGGTGATACTTCGAGCACAGTTTTATGTTGTGTCGAGCCTTCTTAAGCCTTATTCGGATGGGATGAACTTTACAAGGGTAGATGGAGTAATGTAATTTTACCACAGGACGTCTGTAATATTAATGGCCAATTCGCACGGTATAAGATACAGGGGTGCAAACACATGTATGGTCAAAAAAGAGAGAGGTAATCGAAGCCCTCGTCCCACGGCAAATATCCAGATACTACATTGCCACCATCCCCAACCCACCCCTATAGGCACATAGAGTCAAATGAAATTTAGAAAAACTATCTTGCACTTCTTCTTCTTGCTTTACTGCTACTTCCTGAAAACAATTTCACCTGATGATTTCAATAGCTCTTTTTGTAAAGAATGAATAATTCTAGGATGATTGGGGTAATTGTGTAGGGTAGGCCTAGTGCATCTGCATAGAAACTAATAAACAAAATACAAATATAAATACAATAAAACACAAATACACGAGAAATAAAGCAGTGCTTTATGTTTTTCAGGTAAATTAACTGTATTAAGTATTAATACAGTTAATTTACCTGAAAAACAAAGTATAAGTAAAGAATAAGTAAAGAATTTATGTATTATACATAAAGAATAAGTATTAATACAGTTTATCTTTTGACAAAACGTGATTTTTCTCTTTCTCTTTTGTTGTTTGATTACTTTGGTGACACAAACAGCTGCAGGTATATTGGGTGCTGTCCCTTTAAGACGAATGCACGTATCTAATACCGGTAATGACACGCATCCGTTTTATTTTGACTGCGTTTACGGGGAAACTCGTTGAGACGGACACTGGCTTATTTTTTCGTGCACATGTCTGTTCAAACACAAATAGATAAGAAAGAAAAGGGAATTCGGTGTTCACGAACTTCACGTGCTGTCTGCGACTGCGTGGCTCTGCCCATACAGAAGACACATATATTGAAATATATTAATAATAAATATATTTTCATATATTTAAATGTATTAAATCTAAATAGATTAAAATATATGTTATATTTATATGTAAATATATTTTGAAATATATATTAAAAATATATTTAAATATTTGATTTTGGCCCCTTTTTAATATTTTTCACATATATTAAATATGTGTAAATATATTTTGATTGGAAATATTTACATATATTTCTTTATTTTATATGTAAATACATTTAGATATCAATCTATGTAAATATATTCATTTGCAAAATATGTACATATATTAATTTCTAATATATGTTAACATATTAGATTTCTTTATATGTAAATATATTTTAATTGGAAATATTTACATATATTAATTTCCGTTATATGTAAATATATTAATTTGCAATATATGTGCATATATTAATTTCTAATATATGTTAACATATTAGATTTCTTTATATGTAAATATATTGTAATTGGAAATATTTACATATATTAATTTCCTTTGTATGTAAATACATTTAGATGCTTATCTATGTAAATATATTAATTTGCAATATATGTGCATATATTAACGTCTAATATTTGTTAACATTAGATTTCTGTATACTGTATGTAAATCTATTCTGAAACATACTCAAATATTCAGTGCTCCTTTTAGTATACTTCATATATATGTAAATAAACCTAAACATGTTTTCATATAATATATTCACATTTACTCCCACTTGATGCAAATAGTCTCCATATATGTAAATATTTACATTGCATTCAGGAACACACTACTACACAAAATTATGTTTTTATTGATGCTGACAAACAGGGTAAAGTAAGTACATATAATATTAACTGCACTTAAAACATCAATCATGAATTGATTCAAACATGAATCAAGCTAAATAAAGCCTATGGTAAACAACTTGAGGATACTTTGAGTTATGTTCTACAACCTAAATTGCACACAACTATACTGAAAACACGAATTTAGTTGAAGTTATGTTAACTTTTGAAATCATAAGTTTTTAATAAGTATCTAGATGTTTGGGTGTGAATGTGTGCAGTGTACGTTGTAGAACAAAACATTTATAATAAAAAAAAGTTATTATAAAACTGTTTCTTTCTTCTTGTTTTGGAACCTCAGTTCTGCCAACTTGGAATTAATGGCCTGGCCCAAAAGTCCAACAGTTGCCTTTTCGTGACGTTTTATGACAGCATCTGCAAAACAATACAAGATGTCAGTGGTTATGGTTAAAGGGTTAGTTTACCTACAAATGCAAATTCTGTCATTATTTAGTCATCCTCATGTCATTCCAAATCTGTAAGACATTCCGTTTACACAAATCAAGACCTTTTTAAAGAAATCTGAGAGCTATCTCTCCCTCCATTGACATTCTACGCAACTACCACTTTCAAGCACCAGAAAGTTAGTAAAGACAAGTCGAGTATTTTGTTTGTGAAAAAAAAAAATGATTACCACTTTATTTACAAAATATTCATCTCCACTAGAGCAGCAAGGGCAGACGTTGTGTGAACGTGCGTTTGTTATGAGGTTGAAGGATGAACCCAATAGCAGACAGTTTGCAGGACACACTAGGTTTATTATATACAAATAAAAGGGAAAACAAAACCCACGAGGGGGCAAAACAAGACTAGACAGGACAACGTGTGACTAAACTGGACTATGACTTTGACAATTAACTAGACAATAAACAAACAGCAAATACAAGATCAGAACTACACTAGACAATCCACTTGACAGGAATACTCACAGAGTGATCACACAATGTTTGACAATGTTTGACAAAGTTTGACATTGAATGACAATGAACCGACACAAGACAGCAGACATGAGGGGATTAAATAGGGAACAAATAATGAGGGCAACAGGTGATAATGGGGAAACAATAATGACTAAACAAGGATAACAAGGAGAGCGGGGCTAGATGATGAGACAACACAAGCACATGGCCCAGAAAAAGGAAATGTGTGTCCACATAAAACATGGGTCTGTCATGATCCTGCCTCAAGAATTAAAGAACCTCAAGGACTAGATGGCAGGATCATGACAGCGTTGGAGATTATATGTAAATAAAGTGCCAAATTATGTTTTTTTCACAAAGCACTGATGTCTTTACTACCTTTTTGGGGCTTGAAGGTGAGTAATTAATGACAGAACAGGGTTTCAACAGGTATCTTCAAATTAAATCTAATGCTTTTTAATGCCATTTTTTACATTTTTGACCAAATCAAGCTCAAATGGAGTTACAAGTTTTTCCACCAGTCAGAGATATGTGTTTTGTTGGTCATCAGAAATGGTTTAAACATGATGCGAGTTCTGCCATCTCTGTCAGTGAAGTCCATTCTAAAACGTGTCTGAAAATAAACTGTAACTCAGCGAATATTAGCCACACTTTCATGAGAGATGTCTTTATAAAGCTTGGAATGTCTACTTTTAAATTAAGTAATTCATATCAAAAACAAATATTCTCATTTTATGTAATCCGTTTGAAACCATGGAGATGTACAGTTTTTTCGTTCTCCTTTCATCTCTAATGAGCTGAGGCCGCCATACCCCAGGTGCTATTCACATGGTAAATAGTTTAGGTGATCTATATGCATCACACATGCCCCTGATCAATGATACAAAAACACGAAGTTCCTTCATCAGATTCACTGATAGTTCATCGCGTTTTGAGTATGGCACGCTACTCCGGTAAAGAGGCCCTTCAGAGGATTCTGGACAGCGAGGAAGAATTCACCTTTTCCTCAGAGCAAGATTGAAACTCAAGATGACGAACAGTTGTATTTTGAAGAGAGTTGATCCTGCCAAGGATACGGAGTAAGTTGTTTGGTGTTATATAATTCTTCTTCTGATAATATAGTTCTCGTATAAATTTCAGACTATATTGTGCCTAGTTTTGGCTAGCTTTTGACATCTTATGGGAAATATTGCCTAACAGTGTCCCTTACTTTCTTGTAAGCTATGCTCAGGTGTAAACATTTGTAATGTGATAAGTTACTAAACATATTAATATACACAATATATTTAGCTCAGTTTTGTTTAGCTTCTGACACTGATTATCATGTTAAAATACTGCCTTATGCCTAATTTAGCTTTGCGGATATCTATGTAAATATAACCTATGTGATTTGGTCCAAATATATTTTAGCTTCAGTTAAAATGTGATACTGTTTAAATACTAGACAATATATTTTTATGTATAAAATGTTAGATTTTGGTTAGCCTATGGCCCAGCTTATCATGCTAAAATACTGCCTTATGCACAGAAGTTTGTGAATACAGGTGTACATGTTTGAAATGCTCTAAATGCGTGCGGTCTATAGCCTATGTCCCATCAACAGATACTCGCGGTGACGCGGTCTATGGCCCATCAATAGTTATTTCTCTGTCCTATGGCCCATCAACAGATATATACATACATTATGCGTCCATAACCATTAATCAGTTTATTTTGGACAATGCGTGTTTTTTTTTTTTTTTTTAGGAATGTGGCTGCATCAAGCTCTCCTTCTCCAGCACCTCGCAGAGGGGAACGCAGGTGTCGTTCAGTTCTCAGTGTGATCAAGAATCATACTGAGTAAAAAGACGTTATATTTTACTGATGAAATGCAATTGTTTACATCGTCATAATACAAAAGTACATGTTCTTGTATGAAATTACAACAACTGTTGTCTTTTTTAATCCATGGCCATTAGTGATTGATAATGATAATAATACCTACAGTTTATTTGATGTGTTTTTGATGTGTATGTGTTATGAGCATGCTCAAGTGTTTTGTTTTTTGTTTGTTTTTACAGATGTGACAATGAACATTTCCAAGCACCTGTTCCGAAGAAAACAAAGATAAACAAGCAACAGGCAGTTGACATGGTTCCACAAACTCTGAGATTCATGCCCGCACGGACCGCAACTGAGTTGTCAACTCTGTGCCAAAACACCAATGCTCAGTTAATTAAAATTAAGTTTAAAATAGCCTAACTGTTTGACTATTTGAATATAGTGTAACATTTTTAAATTTACTTATTTCCTGTGATCAAAGCTGAATTTGCATCATTACTTCAGTCTTGAGTGTCACATGATCCTTCAGTAATCATTAGTGCAGCACAATTAATCATATCGCAATCGCGATGTCAAGGCTATGTGATTATGCACAAAATGCTGAGATTATGGAATAAATACATTTGGGCTGTCAATGTTAACACGTTAAATTGATTAAATATTGATAAAATAATTAACGCATCAACACAGCATCCGTTCATTTTTGTCATCCTTTGGCTAGTGTTACTTTATATCAGGGGTTCCCAAACTTTTCCATGACAAGGCCCCCCAAATACCAAGGCCAAGGCCACTAGGTTCTGGCCAAACCTATAAAACTATATAGTTTTACCCAAACTGAATAATTAAGACAAGTTTAAATGGGTACATTTTCTAGAAATATTTTTGAGTCTTCATTTTCTTTTCTGACATCAAACACTTCTGTTAAAACTTAACACACTAGACATGCAAATTATGTGCAGTTTAGGCAGTTTTTGTGTGAAATCACATTTATTATGTCCATCAAAAGTGTGCTTTCATTTTAATTGAGCGTGAGCTGCACAGCAAAAATAGACTCAGCGCCGAAACCGCTTCACTGCTGCTCACACGACGCTCCTGCTCGCAGTGTAAATGCACTCATTGATTAACATGGATGCTGAAAAAATATGCACCGTTCACGCTTGCGGTGTGAAACGGCTGTAATTCACAAGGTTTCCTACATGTGTGTTCCGTGTGCACGTGTGATGCTGATGTTGCGCGATGTTAATCATGCGGCGCCACATTGCATTTCACCCCTTTCAATCCGATCGGAATTTCATTCGGATCGAGCTCAATCGGATCGATTAAGGTGTTTACATGAAGGTTTGAGCAGCATGAACCTGCTTAAGTTTTATCGATTAAATGAATTATCATCAATTAATCGATTAATCGTTAACATCCCTAGTAACAACTTACATTGTGAGAAAAGTTGTCTATTTTGAATAAATGCTGTTCTTTTTAACTTTTTATTCATTAATGAATCCTGAAAAAAGTATCACAGGTTATAAAAGAAAATATTAAGAAGCACAACCATTTCCAACATTGAAAAATACCAAAGTATTTAGTAGAGTATCAAATCAGGATATTAGAATGATTTCTGAAGGATGTGACACTGAAGACTGGAGTAATGATGCTGAAAATTCAGCTTTGATCACAGGAATAAATTATATTTGAAAGTATATTAAAATATAAAATAACTAAATTTACAGTACCAGTCAAAAGTTTGGAAACACTACTATTTTTAATGTTTTTGAAAGAAGTCTCTTATGCTCATCAAGCCTGCAGTTAAAAAAACAAAAACAACAAACAAAAAAAAAAAACAGTAATATTATGAAATATTATTACAATTTAAAATAATGGTTCTCTTTTTTAATATACTTTAAAATGTAATTTATTTTTGTGATGCAAAGCTGAATTGTCATCAGCCATTACTCCAGTCTTTGGTGTCTTATGATCCTTCAGAAATCATTCTAATATGATGATTTGATACTCAGTTATTATCAATGATGGAAACAGTTGTGCTGTTTAATATATTTTTTTGGAATACTTTTTTCAGGATTCATTGATGAGTAAAACGTTAACAGCATTTATTAAAAAAAAACAGCATTTATTCAAAATAAAAACATTTCTAACAATATAAATCGTTACCATCACCTTTTATCAATTTAACGCATCCTTGTTGAATTAAAGTACTAATTTCTTTAAAAAATAGTTATTGTTCCCAAACTTTTGAACGGTAGTGTATATTGTTACAAAAGATTTCTATTCTAAATAAATACAGTTCTTTTTAACTTTTTACTCATCAAATAATCCTGAAAAAAGTATCTCAGGTTATAAAAAAAATATTAAGCAGCACAACTGTTTCCAACATTGATCATAAATCAGCATATTAGAATGATTTCTGAAGGATCATAAGACACCAAAGACTGCAGTACTTGCTGATGAAAATTCAGCTTTGCATCACAAAAATAAATTACATTTTATTAAAAAAGAGAACAATTATTTTAAATTTTAATAATATTACTGTTGATGTATATTACTGTACTTGATGAGCATAAGAGACTTCTTTCAAAAACATTAAAAATAGTCATGTTTCCAAACTTTTGACTGGTACTGTAAATATAACCTATTACATTTTTCCCCCCGTTTTTAACCCCCGGTCGGAATGCAAAAAAATTCTCGGGGGAGGACAAAATATTTGCGAAAGAAAGCAAAAACCATGTAATTTTTCACTAATTTTTCCCGTCAAAATCTCTCTTTCAGGGCTGTTTATGACAGGCTCAAATACAGGAGGTTTCTATATTTGCAGTCTATGGTTCAGTCATACGTTTAAACAGACCAATTAATAAACTTACTCATAATTGCCTTGACCTTCCCTGGATCCAGGCCATCTCTTGCCTCTTCACCGCATGCGGTCTTGGATTTTCCACCTAAATACCGGAAACAGTGATACTTGTAGGAAGAAACATTTAAAGTATAATGGTATATTACTATTAGTACTTGTAAATGTACCTCTAAGGTTGCTTCGGAGAAGAGTCTCCATGTCAAAAACACTACAGAGGAGACACCTTACCATAGTGGACGTATTGGCATGATGCTGCCCTCCATGCACTTCTGGACACAAACACTTCTGATCCAGGATAGATTTCAACCTAAGGATACAACAACAAAAATGACCAGATAACGTTTTATTTTATCTTTGTTATTAAAAATAAGAAGTAGTGATGGGCATTTTTCAAAAATATTGCATTCGAATATTCAGGCTCATAAAAATCAAATGGTGTTTGGTGTCATAACCTTATTTTTTTTATAATACAATAAAGATGCACAATTCTGGATAAATTGAGAATCACAATTTTTTTTTATGAAAATTATTAAATCGAACCAAAAATTGAAATCTTGCTAATCGGAATCAAATTGAATCTGGACATCTGTATCGATCCCCAGCACTAGTGTGTGTCTGTATATTGTAAAAACACTCACTGGGGTTAGGCTTATTCTTAAAGGAGTGATCACCTACAATCTTCACTTTTCCACGAGAATCAATGTATGTTATGATTGCCTAATGATTATACACTGGCCGGGAAGCCGATATTTAAAAGTGAAGCGTTTGTTTACCTCAGGGTTTGTAAAATAGCCCACGTGCACGCGCACTCAAATACGAGATTTTGGCCGTTTCTCAATATGCGTTCTTGTCTGTACTTGCGTTCTTGTGGACTTGTGAAACGTCATCAGTCGCTGCCCAAGTACCGTCCCAATACACAAGTTTGCATTTTGGCAAGAACGGTTAATCCCGGAAGTGTTCTTGACACGCCCATTTTACCGAGGATGCATTGGTTGGTAACTTGTGTGAACTTGACGGCAGAAATATCCCAGCATTCATTTCGGCATTCGAGGAACGAGAGGTCAATACAGCAAGTCGTTTTTCTACAATTTCATCGCTAAATTCACTTCTGAGAACATTTGATGCGAGAAATCAACTGTGTAGATTTCAAATATTGGCATTTTTCGAAAATGCGCTCAAACGTTTTCGGAAGTGAGAATCTTCAGCGTAGGTAGCTTTATTGTTATGAATATACATTACATAGTGTACAGTTGTAGAGTAATCCCTTGAGCTGAGGGGTAGGCTTGGGCGATAAAGCCTGGCTGTTACCGTCAATAATTCTCGTTATGTTTGGGCACTGCAGACAGCGTCTGTGCGGGGGTGTTATTGTGCAATACCAGCAAGAACACATCGTCTCAAACTGTCAGCGGCGTTCTGTGTGCTCGTCACCTTGTGAGTTCATTCTTCCAAGAACAACTAGCAAGAGCGTTCTCACCAAGAACACAAGTCCGTTCTTTGCATTCTTGGTTTTGAGAAACACCCTTTGATTTCTTCTCTGTCTTGACGTCACGACGGGGGAGGATATGCCATATATGGACAGCGCAGCAGGAAGCTCGCCCTTACCCTCTCCCCTCTCCCCCTCATATTCAGTCGCGAAAGATGCAGAAACGAAGTGCACACGTGAGTTGCTCTGTGGTTGACTGCCAGAATCAACATGTAAATGTGTTTTCTCTACCAAGAACGGACCTAGCTATCAGGGACCAGTGGATTAAATAAATTTTTAATGACGCGGTTCCTTCAACCCTTCCCACTGGCTTATCGGTACGTGTTTGTGCTAAACATTGTATGCCGAAATCCTTCACAAATTTGGGGCAATATCAGGCGAAGTTGGCATCGAAGCTCGGGAAAAGCGCCATTCCAACAAAATTGCCTGCAATTGAAACGGTGAGACTGTTTTTATTGCTCTACTGTGTGTAACAAACAGCATCTAGGTGGGTTTTCGCCTGGAAGGCTTTATAGAAATCTGGCATCCTACTGAACGAAGTTAAACTGAGAGAGCGTGGCGTTCACAGACACCAGAATGAACGAGTTCACAGTAACGTTCATCAGGCAGTAATGCGGTACGTTCAGTTCACTTTCGCCCAAAATATGAACGAGTTGATGAACTATCGTTCAATGAACGCGTTCAGGCACAACACTGGCGGGAGTATTAGTATGCTGAAGCTAATGGGGATCCAAAATAAACAAACAAACAAACAAACAAATTAGCTTCGAGGTATGGGGAATGGCTGCTAACGTACTTTGCAAAAAACAAATGACTGAGATCATCATGAATTCGGTTATTGTTTATTTATTGCCTAACGCTTATATATGAGGCGCCGTCTAGTTTGTGTGTGTGTGCTGTGCTCGTGTCTCATATGAGTAACTTTATGTGCGTGAGGGTTCATATACATGTATGTGTGACTACTTATTATATATGCAAGCGTGTTTCATATATGTGTGCGTGAATGAAGTTTGATTTAAGCCCTAAACGGAGCCTCATACTTATACACTGGCCGGGAAGCCGGTCGCATTCATTCACAACTTGCGCCATGATGTCAGTTTGTAATGATATGCTAAAGCGTTACATGCGGTGTCAACCCCCCTCCTTCCTGCAACCAATCAACGCGCCCCTCATTTGCATTATTATAATGACCGTCCACGACAGCCAAAATATCGCATCAGATCTCGCGAGACAATAATGCCTACAGAAATAAGGGTCTGAGGAGCTCTGTGTTTATTTTTTTTCCACTTTTCTTTTTTAGAAGGGCCTGAAAGACTATAATACAGCAGGTATCCAAGGTAATACTAGGGTATGACTCCTTTAAAAAACTTGAAAAGTATTAGAACAGTTAGAATAATCAAAAACAAGGAAGTTATTTTTTGGTCAAAGAAAACTACATATCAAAAGAAAGAATTTAAGTGATTTGGTGTCTGAGAAACTTACGGGAGCATTACGGGAGCACGGGTTGGCTGCATTGTCTGATGGTACTGGGTACTGTCCAGGTGCTGTTATCATGTTTTTAAGCTCCGCAATAGACTGTTGAATAACACGAAGTGACTCTTCCATGTTTCCCATTTCTTAAATGCAAAATCAACAAGATACTTCACATTGAGGGTACGAAGGAATTTGCAAAAGAAATATAAAATATTCCTAAAATGTTAGATCTTAAGAGACGTAAATAATAAGGCACATATTGTGCAGATCTTACTCTCTACAACAAATTCTCAAAGGTCTGATATGTCCTCCCGTATGTCCTTGTATGGTTGTGGCAAGTCTTTTTTCTGGATCTTCTCCATAAGTGCTCTCTGCTGTGAGACTTTCATTGTCTTCATCTTGGTGTAAACAATAAATAAATGTCTGAATAACATGCACCTCACAAAGAAAAAATAAATAAAATGAAATGAAATGGCCTCTGCACGGACAATAAGGAAATATGAAAATAATAAGAGAGTCATAAAAGTTCTAGTTAATAATAATAATGCATCAATGTTTTTGCAAAAAATATCAACCATTTTTAATATTAGAGTAATAGTTTAAGGAGAACTCCGGTCAATTTTAACATTGAGCTCATTTTTTTGTACATTTGGAGTGCTGTCAATACAGAGAACAACGACACAAATCGGTGTTGCCTACACCGAGTTATTCTATTTTTAAAATTTTCACCCTGTTGACTTCAATGGGGCAAGTTTTAAACCTGCTTTTAGCTTCTTAACATCCTTGATGTGTCATTACAAGTGCACAGAAAATGTGAGTGATTCCTTCAGAGCAGGGTTCCAGACTGCGACCAAAATGGTCGCATATGCAACCATTTTTTGAGAATGTGCGAGTTAAAATTGTATGTGGTCGCATTTGTGCGAGTGCATGGTCATGTACAACTCAGTTAAATTCACGCATGAATTTTCCTGCATTGAACTTGTTTTAGCGCCCGCCAAAATGAATTTTTGTCCCGCCAAAGACTTATTTGATCGGTGAGTAATGTAGATGAACTAACGTTACATGTTTTCATGTTTAACTGAACGAGCAGAGAGAGAGACCCGGTTGCGCGCGCACACACTCTCTTCGGAGCAGGCGAAAGTGTAAACAAGACTTCACCGTCTACAAACTAAGCGCTGTCTTGCTCTCTCTCCACGGTGGTAAAAGGTCGGAAGACCAAAGTTTCATGTGGAGCATTCGGAGATTTTTTTTTTCCTGAATTACCGCTGGGTGAATTGTGCTAAATAAGTTGCCTTATCTTCTCTGAAAAGCATTCCGGACATTCAGCTGACATAAAACAACACTTTAATTAAACGAAAAAAACTATCCAATGATGAAATGTTTTCTGTGTTGACACAAATCTTGGATGTCCATGTCCTAACTGCTGGGATAATCACACAACGCGCATGACATGTCCAATTCGCGAACTAACGACTCATTTGAACCGATTCATTTTAATGAATGGTTAAAACAACTGATCTTTCCAACACTGAACTCAGGAGACGTCTGAATCAATGTATAACTAATCAGTAACACTTTACAATAAGGTTCTATTGATTACATAAATTACATAAAAAGTACAGTTTGCTTACTCAAGCTTAAGCTTTAAAATAAATAAAACCACTTGTTTTTTTGAAAAGCATATGACAACATTTTTCCTCACAGTGCTATCAAGAATCGATAAGAGAATCGTTAAAGAATCGGATCGATAATCAGAATTGTCAGTGGCATTGATATTGATAAAATCCCCATCCCTATGTAAAGACAGTAAATTTATAATCAAACTTTAAAGAACATACATGTTTTTTAATAGTTTTTTTGAGAGTTAAAAGATTAAAACATTTTGCTAACATGAGGTCTTGTGTCACTGTCAAGTCTTTTTACATCAGTGCAAAACTAGGGTATGCAGATTAAGACCACTATTCATCAGCATGCATTGATTAATCCCATAGCATGTAGCAAAAAAACAAACAAAAAAGAAGGTGCGACCAAATCATATGCAGGTGCGACCAACTGAGAAAGTTGGTGGCAGCAGTGCAACCAGTGGAAAAGTTAGTCTGGAGCCCTGCTTCAGAGTGAAAACGGGTGAATCTGACTGCAGTAGATGTGAAAGATATGGATAAAAATCATACCTGCAAACTCCACACACTAAAAAAGGTGACAGTGTAGGGGGGGCAGGGGTGCAGACTAACTTTATTTTTTTTATACATGCCATGGGATTAATCAATGCATGCTGATGAATGATGTATAATAATAATAATTAATCTGCATACCCTAGTTTTGCACTGATGTAACAAGACTGACAGTGACACACAATAAGAGCATGTTAGCAAAATGTTTTAATCTTTTAAATCTTAAAAAAAACTATTAAAAAACATGCATGTTCTTTAATGTTTAATTATAATTTTACTGTCTTCACATAGGGATGGGATTTGATAACATTTTATCAATAATAATGCCACTGACGATTCTGATTATCGATCCGATTCTTTTTTCTCTCTTTTTTCTCGATTCTTGATAGCACTGTGTGGAAAAATGTTTTACTTTTTTTTAAAAAAGTGGTTTTATTTATTTTAAAGTTTAAGCTTGAGTTAGCAAACTGTACTTTTTATGTAATTTATGTAATAAATAGAACCTTATTATAAAGTGTTACTGATTAGTTATACACCGATTCAGACGTCTCCTGAGTTCACTGTAGGAAAGATCAGTTGTTTTAACCATTTATTAAAATGAATCGGTTCAAAGGAGTCATTAGTTCGCGAATTGGACGTGTCGTGTGCGTTGTGTGATTTCCGCCTAAATGAATTATAAATAAACATAAACAACTAGTAGGCTATTTGCAGTATATTAAATCATTTTTGACAATTATTTTGCACTGAAATGAGTCTGACACTCGAGTCTGTCAGCGCTGCATCACGTGCACCTGCGCAATATCATAGCTTATGATTTCCGAAAATAGTACTATGTTGTCAACTAGTGATATCATCACAAGAACTGTTGAGGAATATGCAACATATTTTAGACAATTATTTTTGTCATATAGTTATAATAATAAGTTATAACTGTCAGACACTATCATTTCACCGTGCATGCCCTCGCAGGCTCGCACCGAGCGAGGCTGAACATGACCTCAGCTTCGCAGCTGAGACACGAATAGACTATTAACTTAAAGGGGGGGGGGGGGGGGGGGGGGTTACAATGGTGTTTCATGTATTCAGAGTTGTTTACAGTGTTAAAGAGATGGATTCTCATGCTAAACATGGCCAAAGTTTAAAAAAAATATTTTAGACGAATAACAGAGAATTTTCTGTGCCGAAAATCTTACTTCCGGGTTGGTACAAGTTTCGGCTGATTTTTTTCGATCATGGATCTAATGACGTAGACCAGAGAGGAACTCCTTATATGAGCATTTCTCCCGGAAAAGCTCGCCCGCGCACACGTCGACCAGAGGAGAGCGAGACCGCGCACATCAACAGGAAATCATCGGCAGCGCTGCATAGGATTTGTTCAAGAATGTCTCTTCAAAGTGTGTTTTTGGATGTGAAGGAAAGCTTACCGTGTTTAGCTTCCCAAAGAACCCAGCGTTAGGAACAGTGGATGGAGTTTGTTTTTCCGGGGCAAAAATGGAGATGTGCAAGACTGTTTGTTCCCTGCATTTCGACAATGATTGTTTTATAAACAAAGCCCAGATCGATGGATTTGCAGATCGTCTAATGCTTAAAGGGATACTCCACTTTTTTCGGAAATATGCTCATTTTACATCTCCCCCAGAGTTAAACAGTTGAGTTTTACCGTTTTAGAATCCATTCAGCCGAACTCCGGGTCTGACGGTACCACTTTTAGCATAGCTTAGCACAGATCATTGATTCTGATGAGTCCAGTAGCATTTCTTTCAAAATGACCAAAGAGTTTCAATATTTTTCCTATTTAAAACTTGACTCTTCTGTAGTTAAACCGTGTACTAAGATCGACGGAAAATGAAAAGTTGCGATTTTCTAAGCCTATATGACTAGGAACTACTCTCATTCCAGCGTAATAATCAAGGAACTGTGCGGCTGTACCATGAGTGCAGCAGGCGTAATGATATGACGCAGCGCCTGAAAATAGGTCTAATAGGTTAGACAAACTTAGTCCCGGTCACGTTGGAAGAAGTTACCGAGCTGGGGACTATTTTCAGGCGCTGCGTCATATCATTACGCCTGCTGCACCCATGGTACAGACACACAGTTCCTTGATTATTACGCTGGAATGAGAGTAGTTCCTAGCCATATAGGCTTAGAAAATCGCAACTTTTCATTTTCCGTCGATCTTAGTACACGGTTTAACTACAGAAGAGTCAAGTTTTAAATAGGAAAAATATTGAAACTCTTTGGTCATTTTGAAAGAAATGCTACTGGACTAATCAGAATCAATGATCTATGCTAAGCTATGCTAAAAGTGGTACCGTCAGACCCGGAGTTCGGCTGAATGGATTCTAAAACGGTAAAACTCAACTGTTTAACTCTGGGGGAGATGTAAAATGAGCTTATTTCCGAAAAAAGTGGAGTATCCCTTTAAGGATCGAGCAGTCGCAATGATAAAGGTTCGCGGTCGCAGGCGGTGAGTAAAACTGCTTCAAATGTCTCTGTGTGTTGTTAGCAATCATATACTGTCTATGTTAGCAATCGACGCGTTAGCAGCACAGCTTTAACACGGCCCGCCTCCAGACGCTCGCTTTTTTCCGGAAAGACTCGGTACAGCCTATCTTTCTTTTATAAATATAATAAAACTAAAGACTTTTTGGAGATATGAAGGATGCAATGCTACTCTATAGTAGTGTTGTCAAAAATATCGATATTTCGATAAATATCGATACTGAAATATCTGAACGGTAGTTAAAGTAGTTAGTTCACCCAAAAACGAAAATTATGTCATTATTTACTCACCCTCATGTCGTTCCAATCCAAGACGTTCGTTTAATCTTTTTGATGAAATCTGAGATCTTTTTATCACTCCACTGACAGTCTACACAACTTGCACAATGACATGCATTTCTGAAGAAAAGCAGAAAGACACAATAATTTTTAAATACTGTGAGTGCATCTGTTTCACCCATTATTTTCTGTTGGATTAGCCTACATTTTTAAATCTTCTGTTTTTAGTTGTTACCAGAGCATTTTCCTGAAAATAGCAATCACACAATAAGAAGTATTTAAAAAAAAAAAAATCTTTTTCTGCACATTAATGTCAATTAACTATTGAACATAATTGCTTGTATTTTATATGTATATCCAGTAGTGTCTGATATTCCAAAGAAATTTAACGGTAAAACTTTACAATAAGGTTCGTTAGTTAACTACATTAGTTAACATGAACTAATAAAGAACTGCACCTATACAGCATTTATTAATCTTTAATTTCAACATTTACTAATATTTTATTAAAACCTTGTAAACATTAGCCTAGTTAATGCACTGTGAACTAACATGAACTAACAATGAACAGCTGTATTTTTATTAACCTTAAAGTTACAAACTTACAAATACTGTAACAAATGTATTGCTCATAGTTAGTTCTTGTTATAAAGTGATACCAATTTAGGCTAACATAAAACAAAGATGAGTACAATTATCATTATCATTAATAAACTGAATTTTGTGCAAGTTACAGTGATAAAAACATGAAATAGGCCTAATGCTGCAAACAGAACACAAAACAGTGTAAAACTAACACATAAGCGCGTTTCCTCTTGCTCACACCGGTTTGAATAACATAACGTTACTTAAAGTCTTTTTACATATCTCTAAAATTAAAATAAACAGATTTGAGGGCATTAGCACGTTATACTCACCGCTAAACTGAATGAGTTGACAAGGCCAACCTCGCTTATTGAACTTCTTTTCTTCCAGAAAACGCCTCTCTTCCGTTCCACTTGTGAATGACCACGGGTTGTATTTCTGTCATGTCTTTGTGTTTTAATTGTGATAATCCACAAATATGAACGTATATGAATGATGTCGTCAGTGAATAATCAACCAAACCGTATTTTATGGAGCAGACACTACGGGAAAATACGCTGACTGACCCGTAACCCGTAATGAGCATCAGCTGATCTCGAGACTCGTTGTGAGGACAACGACCGCGCGAAGGAAGAAGATCTGGTCACGTGCGGGCAATTTATGCGGGCGGGTGAAAAAGTTCGTCTTACAAAACAGCATAACTGCAGTACAAACGGTAGACCTATGAAGACTTCATATGCAAAAACCAAAAAGTCCATCTGAAGGTTTTTTATTTATTTAAATAAGCTTTTTTTTTTTTTTTTTTTTTTTTTTTTTATAAAGCTCCTTTATTAGTTTCAATAATTTCACTTTAATGACAACTAAAATGACCTCATTGCCATTAAAGTGAAATTACTAAACCTAAACATAGGAGCCTGATTAAAAAAAAAAAGTCAGATGAGGTTTTTGCATTTAAATTCTTCACATGCATATCAGTGCATCAGTGTTATTGTTTCAATCTGGTTTCAATATACTTCATTATACAGCAGATCTACAGTTGTACTGCAGTTATACTTCACTATAATGAAGTTGTACTTTTTGTACTGCAGTTTTACTGCTGTTGAACTTCAATGTACTGCAGTTATATTGTATCTATACTTCGTTATACTGCAGTGCAAATCTACAGATGCACTTCATTGTACTGCAATTATACTGCTTTGAACTGCAGTTTTACTGCAGTTGTACTTCATTGTACTGCAGTTATTTTTTGTAAGGGGTTTTTCATTGTTGTGTACAAGAGTTAAAAACTATAATACTGTTCGTTTTCTCACACAAACCGCTCGTTTCGTGTCTTAGGCCATCAATGTGTACTTACGATGGGGAATTGTTTCATTTAGACGATGGGGAATTTTTTAATTTGGACTTTGTGCATGCTCTTTGAGACAGGGACCATATACCTGTGAACAAAACAATGAACCAATGAGAACAAGACACATGAACAGGGGAGTACATGGCAGGTTCACAAGAAATGACAAACCAGGGAAGCACATGACAAGAAACTGAAACATAACCCAACACCATCTGTGACAATGTGACACTATTCATGCCTCATGTATTTTCATATGACATGAGGCATGAAATATATTGTCACATACATGTACACATATTTATACATGCAACATGTAGATCAACTGTTATGCTTGAATTTTTATGCATGTTGAAAATATATTTTCAAAATATATTTCAATATATTTAACAGTGTCTCACATATATGTGAATATATTACATTTCTGTATGGGTGTGCGCCGACAGACCATCTACATTTGGATGTTAAACATAATATATATATAGCCTGATACAGCAAAGACAACGTCGGCAGTATTGACGGCAAAATAGGCTACAGAATATTTCGTTCTGTAGCTAGGCCTATTGACAGGGGCAATATTTGAAAATCGATAATTAGGCCTATTTTTTTAATTACAATTATATATGCATTTGTCAAAACCGAGAGACTTTCAAGCATCAAAATGTAATTTATTAATATGTATTTGCGCCTTCTATTTTGTCTGAAAACTTCCAACACTCTTGCGTGTCGCGTGAAAAATAGGGTCGGTTGCGGTTCTATTTCTAGCACGCGGTTTCGGCGCGTCTCGAAAAGTGTGTGTGTCTGTGTCACGCAGGCATTGTGCTCTAACACAAGCTCTAACCAGTTAACATGAGAGCCGACATAAAAACGGACACTCCACGCCACGCAGAGAGAAATGTGATGCAGCGGCAGATCCAGAGTGAGACAGAAACACTAGTGGTTCACGCTTGCGCACATACTGCTGGTTTGGCGCGCAGTGTTCTGATTCGCTTATTTACTATTTACTTGTTGGTGGACGCAATCCAGAATTACTGTTGGTTAAATTATAATCAGACCCTCTCAACCCCCCCCCCCCCCCCCCCCCCCCCCCTAAAAAAAAACTCTTCGGATCTGCACGATTCACACAAGTCACCCAAACTGACGTGAAAAAAGCGGGAGGCGCCGAAAAGCGCGCTGTTTGCACCCCTGAAGATATCTCAGTAAAACTAGCAGAAGTGGGAGGAGTAACTCGATTTTCACATCGCCGTCACCCTCCTGTTGTGTCATCATGTGTGTTGCTTCCTGATATCACGTGCGCAAACAACCTATATTTATATTTATAAAACAGTTATGTCCAGTCGAACAATGTATTAATTAACTTTATTAACAGGATTGTGTTGGTAATAGGCACTTACCTAACGCTAAAAGATGTTTCGTGCCTCTATCAATTGCTTTCGGGTTCTTTCTGATCTGAATGGTGTGTGGAAAACTTGAGTTTTGCCAGATTTGTCCCAGCGTCTAGAACGCAACTGAATGCTTTTTCAAGCGTCTCCATAGTTGAAAAACCACGGAAAACTACTTTTAAACAGGAAAGGATTAAATATTTACGTACATATTTACAGCGGGTCTGTTCGCACGGGATTACCCAGCTAACACACGACGTCGCAGTTACGTAATTTATTCGTACTTTTTGGTAATTTCATGACTTACCAACTGACAACGTAACTACAACGTCGTATGCTCGGAATTTCATTACCATCATATTACCAAACCACAACGTCGTCAGTACGTCGTCCTAACGTTATAAGATAACCAACTACGTTCCAGATACGTACTCTATTCGTAATAACTTGGTAATTTCATGACTTACTGGCAACGGAACTGCAACGTAACAGGACCGTAATTTCATTACCATTATATTACCAACCCACAACGTCGTCAGTACGTCCTCCTAAGGTTATAAGATAACCAACTACGTTCCAGATACGTACTCTATTCGTAATAACTTGGTAATTTCATGACTTACTGGCAACGGAACTGCAACGTCACGGGCCCGTAATTTCATTACCATCTTATCAGACTGCATTTCTATGAAATATTTTATTTGTTTCAATTGTTTGTTTAGTATTCTGTACGTTGAAATACGTTCATTCTATTCAAGTAAGGTTATAATTCTAGATGTTTATGTTTGTAAATGTTGCGTGGCTTTGACGTTTTAATGGGCGTGCGCGTGAACCTTCGAGTCGCCCTCAAACACTGGAGCGGAGATGAGTTGCCATGGAAACGGCGCGTCACCGACCGCCCCACTGACTGCAACTGACAAAGCGGCAGAACTCCGTCTCTCGCTGTTGTTTTCACTGCTTTCAGGTGAGTTTAGTCTCTAAAATCACACAAATAATACACACAACTGTTCTTGACACTTCTCGTACTTGTAAGTGACACGCTTCTGTTGAATATTTGCTTTATAGAAATGGTTTAGTGTCTTCGGAAAAAGTCCGTTAGCATCTCAACCGTTTTCAGAAGAGATAACGATATGCTAACTTCATAGCTTCATTAGCTTGAGCTTTTGATATGAAAGTTTAGGATTTTAATCACATTTTATGGGTAGATGAGAGGTTTTGATAGTTTTGTAAAAAATAAGTTAGTTTGGAAGTGAGCTAATTTATTAAATGTACTCGATGACGTCACTTAACGTTACAACTTACATGGAGTGTGAAAATTGGCTGAAACTTAGCTCAATGGTAAACACAAATTGATAAAACTAGTTCTGATATTTCAGGAGCAACAAAATAATCCTTCTACAACAGAGGGGAAGCTTCACGACTTCAACATTTCTGAAGGAAGCTGCTGCCAGAGAAGTTGGAAACAGGTGAAGTGAGGAAGCTCATTAAATAACTTCATATCCATTTTCTCACAATATTTTGTCACCTACTGTATATCACCATGCATCTGTTATTTTAAATTCTCATATTTACATTTACATTTATTTGTTTAATTTATTTTAAGAAAGTTTTGACAACCAAACTTAAGTGACACTGTATGAGCAACATGAATAAGTGAATAAGTAAAACTAAAACCATAGATGAAACATTTAAGATTATTATCAGTGTTGAAAACAGCAGTGCTGCTTCATATTGTTGTGTTTTTCAGGGTTATTTGATGAATGAAAGAAAAAAAAAGCATAATTTATTTGAAACAGAAATCTTTACTCTCTCTTCTGGTCAATTTAATGCATCCTTGCTGAATAAAATATGATTTTTTTTTTTTTACTCTATTGAACCCAAACTTTTGAACAGTAGTGTATATGTTGGGTCTATTTAAGGGGTTAGTTCACCCAAAAATTAAAATTCTGTCAGTAATTACTCACCCTCATGTTGTTCCAACCGCGTAAGACCTTCGTTCATCTTCGGAACACAAATTAAGATATTTTTGATGAAATCTGAGCCATGTTTCACTCCTCCATAGGCTTCCAGTGTGACCGAAACTTGCTGGCCCAGAAAAGTTATTAAAGAGATCGTTAATATAGTCCAAGTGACTCCAGTGGCTCAATCTTAAGTATATCAAGCGACGAGAATACTTTTTGTGCGCAAAAACAAACAAAAATAACGACTTTATTCCACTATTCATTTCCTTCTCTCTGGATGTCTAGTTGGTTCGCGTAGTGTTTTTGCGCAGCGCGTCTGTGTTACACGTCACCACGTAGGCTCACTATTGGCCGACGCCGGTCATGTGTGTGTTGCGTGATGACGTGCAACACAGACGCGCAGCGCAAAAACACTACGAGGCCCAGAGAGAAGGAAATGAAAAGTGGAATAAAGTCGTTATTTTTGTTTGTTTTTGTGCACAAAAAGTATTCTCGTCGCATGATAAACTTAATGTAGTGCCACTGTAGTTACTTGGACTATTTTAACGATGTTTTAATAACTATTCTGGGCCGGTGAGTTTCGGTCACACTGGAAGCCTATGGAGGAGTCAAAATTCTGTCAGATTTCATCAAAAATATCTTAATTTGGGTTCCGAAGATGAACGAAAGACTTACATGGTTGGAACAACATGAGGGTGAGTAATTACTGACAGAATTTTCATTTTTGGGTGAACTAACCCTTTAACAATGAATCCTGGAGAGAGAAAAAAGAAAATGGATTAAACTTTTACATTGGTTTACACAAAAAGATTAATCAGCACAACTGTTTTCAACATTGGTAATACTCAGAAATGTTTAGGACGTTTGCATTGTAAGAATGTATAGTATTCAAATATTAAAATGCTGACTCGTTAGGCCATGTGTTCTTTATAAAATCAGATGATTTCCTATTAATTCAATAGAATGTAAGGGAATAACTCTAGAATAACCTTCCTGATAATGTTTGGGGCCCAGAAACACTATCCTAATTTAAATCTAGATTAAAGACACATCTCTTTAGCCAAGCATTCAATTAACACATCTCATAATCTTGCACTATACGTGATGAAATAGTAAAAAGTGCACATGACCATCTTTTGCCTGAAATAATATGAACAGCAGCAATGCTAATCTTTCTCCTGTTGTCTCCTTGTTTCTATCTCAGGATGCTCAGCATATTTTACTAGAGATTACAGCAGCTCCAGTTCAGATCCAGCCTCACTTGGGAAGACTTCTAATGACATCAACACTCTTGAAGACAATGTGTTTAAACAATTTTCAGATGTTAAATGATATTTTAAAGTGTTTAAACTAATTTAAGTTTTTATGTCAGGTGGTACAGCAAAAATATTATGTATTGTAGTTGTACCACCTGACATGGAAAGTGTACCACCAACCTACCCATACTTGAAATTAGCAGTTTTTATCAGTATTTGAGAGAGCTCCACAAACTTTTTCACTCTGCCAAAGAGATCAGTTAGGCTCCTCTGGATGATGCATTATCATGTTTACTGTTATTACCTTGTAAATTCATAATAACATTTGAGAATATACAAATGGCTGGACAAAAGTTTCTCAATTATCTCAACAGCTTTAAAACTACTGATATGTATAAAAAACAATTATATGAAAGGCTTCAAACCTAAAATGATGGCATAGTTTTTATTTTGTTATTATTAAGACACCATTTTAAATTGTTTTCTTAATCTGTTTATTTGTTCGGACAGTTGCACCATCACCTGACATTTTAGGAGTTTAATGCTGCCTTCAGGAATAATCATAAATAGGCCTAGTTTCCTAGTTAAAAAAAAAGAAAGGGACATTGTAATTATGACTTCAGAAGAAGAAAAACAAAATATGTATTATTAAATGTACAAAAAAAAAATTTCAAACTAAGGTTTTATAGAATATAGTGATACATGTCATTAAGTTATAAAATTATTTTAAAAGGAAATAATGCACTTGCCACAACATAACTTTGTGACAATGTTTAGAAAAATATACAAGCGATTTTTAAACAAAACTGTCTGCTTATACAGATTCTATCTTTCAGTGCTAATTGCTTTGTATATTTAAATGTTAAATGGGAAAACACTCAACTGTTCTTTTTTCTTGCATTTTTCTTTTCTTATTCTTGCTTTGTTATTAGGGCCACCAAAATGAAGACGTGTAGGAGTAGTTTGATGTTCAAGCTTTTGAGGAAAATCTTGTTAATTTAAATGTATAACCTGTTTGCAAACTGTTTTTGCTGTTTGTGCTTTGTTCTATAGTAAATGAACTAAATCAACCAAATTCTGAGTCTGTATATCGTTCATATGTCGTTGAAAAAGTCTCTAAAATAGTTTTGGGCCAATGAGGACAAGTTAAATTAGACCACTGCATGTCCGCCCATATTATTAAAAACTAAAATGACCAACTGGTTACCAATACACGACTGTCGATCCACAACGTTGCCACGACGTCGCCGTTACCTACTGACAACGTTACAAAGTTACGTTGTAGCAACGTATTTTGGGAATTTCACTTTTCCGGTTGCCACGACGTAACTAATTACGTCGCCACGACGAAAGTTTGGTCACCAGATTACGTTGCAGTTACGTAACAGTCACGTATTTGTGTTAGCTGGGTAGTATTACCTGAGGTAATTTTTCCGGACCTTTTTACTGAAGGTAAAAGTCGCCGTAATCTTTATTGACATTGTCTGTAATGATTACTGAGATGGCACATTCGGACGGGACTAAAATCACAGAGAAGCTCTGGTAATTATTACTTTACCCCACCGCTCCATGTTAAACTAGTCCCGTCTGAATAGGGCTTTAGTGTTTTAAAAATAGCGATTTTGATGCTATCATAAGTGCCCCATTCACTCCCATTCAAAAGGCATTTTGACCTAAAACGAAAATACGGTCAATCTTAAAAGTGGTGTTTCCATTCTAATTATTACGCGAAAGTTTGACTCGGGTAGATTAACAAAAAGAGCCTAGGTTCAATTTTGGCGAGAGTTACCCTTTAAACGGGCCATGCCGTGCTAATAGCCTCGGGCCAGTTAGCACCGGGCCCAAAATCTGCTGCGTTTCCACTATCGGGCCAGAAGCTCCACAGCGCTTCACTAAAACACGCCCGTAACACGCCTATCTGGAACAACGTCACACTAACCCATCTTTTCACCAACAAATGGAAGTTTTATCAGAAAACAAATCAGAAATAAATCACTGCAAACAGCGTGATCGCAAAACAAACATGATAAAAGCGACCGTTTGCTGGCATTTTCGTTGTTTACTTGAATATTCAAAACCCAAGAATCAATGTTTTACCAGATATTTACAATAAAAAGTGATACATTGACCATAATGAATTCATTTGTGTCAAAATTGCACATTAGTCACACAGAAATAAAGTGGTTTACCATTAGGTCTATTTCACAAAAGAAAGAGGACACACTTACTTATTCAGTCGAGGCTGTTTCTGTTTATTACAGGACATATTTACATCACATTTTGAAAGAATGATAATTTCTACAAATAAGCTACCAAAAATATGACCTGATGAGCTTTAGCACTCTCTCCCAGTAGGCTACAGATATATTTTCAGTCAGAGAAGCAGAGGAAGCTCCCGAAAAGAAAGTTGCTTTATTTTATAATAGTCCGGTATAAAGAGACGAGACGTAGGCTACTGACAGATAAAATAAAAACAGGATTGTGATATTCATATTCATTCATTCATATTTACCATGTTTACCCATACACAAAAGAATTGTATTTGAAATATATTTTCTGGATATGTTTTGGAATATATGCAAATATTTGAAATTGGCCCAATAAATATATTTCATACTTATATTTCATATATTTTTGTTATATTTCAGAATATATTTCAATGTATTTGGAATATATGCCACATATATTTTTGACACTTTTGGGGACCCGTACAGAAAAAAATACATTGAAATATATTCTGAAATATAACAAAAATATATGAAATATAAGTATGAAATATATTTATTGGGCCAATTTCAAATATGTGCATATATTCCAAAACATATCCAGAAAATATATTTCTTTTGTGTATGGGTACAATGGTAATGCTTAGCGTGCATAGTCTTTTGCATCACGTATAAATATTTCTACCTTATACGGTGATCAGAATCCACATCGGATCACAAACAGAAGGCATTCAAGCATGAAAGTGAGTTTTGAGGTAAATTATTTAAAAAGTCTTTAATGCTGACAGAATCCTCCGGCGGTGCCGTCTCCAGACACAGGTAAACACCGCCTCTGTTCGTAACCACTCCTCTAGCCCGAGCTGGCCCACTTTGGACCAAGGTATTCGGCGGGCCAGAAAACCCTGGCCGTTGGCCCCGAATAAGCCCCGATCAAGCCCCTGAAGTGACAGTGGAATTGCGACTGGCCCTGGCACGCACTAGCACACCCGGCTCTGGCCCGACAGTGGAAACGCGGCTAATGAACCTAACAGTTGAGAAAAAAAACACATGTGTAACAATATAATGGCTCCATCCATCAGGTCTTAAAGTGACAGCAGCCTATTTTACCTTCTGCCATATTAAAATTATCTATATGGCAGTTTTTCCCCATGCCATGGTGTCGATCGATGTCAAAATTGTGGCCAGTGAACATGCTGATTCGCTAGTAACTTTGTAAAACCACTGGCCAAAGTGGCTATATGAATCAAATCTATTAACATGCCAAACACTCACAGAGTTGTCATGACAGAAATATTTCTGTCCATGAACAAATGATAAAATCAAACAAGTAGTTTGCTGATGTCGTTAAGCAGTTGTGTTCAAAAAAGTACACTATTAAAAATAAATGTTCCAAAAGGGGGTTTTCACAGAATAACCATAACCCCCCAATTACAAATTACTATATTTGTAAGTGTTCAAAGAAATTGCTCCTTTTTGGTTGCACTTAGATCAAACACTAGATGTCACCCTCTCCCCTAATATTAAAGGGGAAGTGAGCCTGGCCAGAGTGAGTGAGATCTCCGTTAGGCATGCCATCCACAAATGTTTCCAAGCTGACAGAATATTAGTTTTCAGTGTCCTATATTTCGATGCTAATTTTTAAAAGACTAAATAGATATGAGCCTGTTCAGGGAAATCTAAAATACCTTCTAACAAAGGAACACACCACAGTATTCCCATGCAATGATGGATTTGCCTCAGGCTGAAAGCAAGTGATTAATTCTCCACCAAATGTTGGTAGGCCATCTCCAGTAGAGGAGCAAATGTGGATTGAGTCCTCAGAGACATAAAGCATCTGTTAAGTTCACAGATTCATGTAGTCCATCCATGCAAACATAATACCAACCATTTCTGTGATACTGAACAGACATCATGTCATTGTGAAAATGTTTGAAATGTCCAACTTGCACATTATTTGACTTTCACCATGCATTCCATGATAGCAAATGTATTACCCAAATCAATGTATTTTCATCTTGAAGATGCCATTATTTAATACTTTTACATCACAACTTTAACAGACAGAAATAATCAAATGGAAAAAAAAATAGTAATGAGTGCACCAATTCCAATCGATTATGCATCTGTGCTGAATTCAGCTAGCAGTAAATCAATGGTTGCTGTGCTCAACCATGCTAGCATTAACCCCCTAAAGCCTCTAAATAGCAGTCTGAAAAATCTTATTTTTCTGAAATGGAATTGTTTATTGGGGAGATGTTAAATATGTGAGGTGTATTTCCCAATAATATGTTATAGTAAGTTGATATTTAAATGATTAGTTGTATGCTTATCAAAGCTCTGTAGTTTTATTGTGGAGGGTAAAACATATAATGTAATGTAATGATGATCGTGAAATGTACAAATGAACATTCCTCAAAAGAACATTCCTTGAAATGTTACTAAAAATATATATTTTATTCTTATGTTTACGTTATAAAATAATCACTTATTTCAGAGCAGAAAGACGTGTGTACAACAACCTGAAGGTGGATATGTTATATTAAAATGTATACTAAACTCAGAATTATACTTAAATGCCTTTCAAATGCCTTTTACTTACTTGTCATCTGATTGATAAACTATCAATCAGATGACATAAGGCATCTAGAAGATTGTTTACAACAAGTTATTTCAGCAAAGTTTTGAACATGCTGGTAACTTAGAGATTTGTGAATCAAATATGATTCAGTAGGCTTTATAGGGTTAACATTCATGCAAAATCTGTATCGGCAAAGAAATGTCAGATACCATCATGTATCTTTTTCAATGGCTTTCATAGACCATACTATATGCTCTGTTTAGAGCATAGTATATGAATTCACTGCTGCCCGCTGCTTGTTTTCAGGCAAGCACAGCTTGAGGATTGTTCAAACTTTCACACCTGAACCTCAGAGTTTGAGTTGGACCTTGAAGAGTTGGACCTTGAAGAGCTAGGCAGAAGAGGGATTTTTAGCTCAGTCAGTGAATATCCTCCAGGGGAAACCTGCTGTGTCTTCTCAAAGTCAAGCCGCTGTCAAGCATCTGACTGAGGTCAAAGTTCCTGTCAGATCTGAGCATCCATGTGATCTGAGCCATCAGAGTCTATATATTCTTTGACAGGTTTAAGAGCCGTCATTGATGATGCTCAGTGACACCCTGGAAAATAAAGCACAACCCACATCAATCTGTCATCACACAACACCCAAAGAGTTAAAGGGATAGTTCACCTAAAATGAAAATTCACAAAAAGAATATATTTTGAAAGATGTCTTCTTTTTTTTTATCACCCTATACAATGAACGCCAATGGGGTCCAATGTTGTTCTGGACAACATTCATAAGTGAACTATTCCTTTCTGACTATCTTTTAAAGATATAAAGTTGACTTAAAGACAAAGTTTAACCTAATTTAAAAGAACGTGGATATTAGATGTTCCAGTGCTTAATTTGAAGATATTATTAAAGGTTTATATATATACACTGTAAAAAAAATTCCTCTCCAAGTCAAAATTTTCTAGTGACTGATAACATCTACATTTTTTAATTGGCCCAAGTGCAATTCTTGTTGCAATAGTCTGTTAACATTGGCTCAATGAGAAATAATATGTCAGACTAATTGAAAAATTTAGATGTAACCAGTCACTAGAAAATTTTGACTTCGGGATGTAATTTTTTTTTTACAGTGTACACTGTAAAAAAAAAATTAAATCCCGAAGTCAACATTTTTATATATATATAATTTATATATATATATATATATATATATATATACAGTGCAATGCATAAGTTAATACACCCATGCTAAAGTTGACTAAAAAGAGGAATAAAAAATCATATTTTGGAAATTGAACTTAATGCCTTAATTAAAAAAATTAGGAAAAATCCAAGGACACCAATTTTCTTTGTGAATGAATAATGTATCGTAAATAAATAAATGTTCTTCCTTAAAATACATGGTGCATAAGTTAGTACACCCCTATGTTAAATTCCTATGATACTATGCATCCTGATAAAGTTCCCTTGGCCTTTGGAATTAAAATAGCCCCACATCATCACATAGCATTCACCATACCTAGAGATTGGCATGGTTTTATTTCAGTTAGCCTAAAAGCTAGTTTGATTTGCATTGAGAGCAATGAATGCATATGAATGCATAGTATCCTGGATCCATGAAGTAACTGGCCTTTAAAAATAAAAATCTGCCTGCCTCTATGGGAATTTAACATAGGGGTGTACTAACTTATGCACCATGTATTTTAAGGAAGAACATTTATTTATTTACGATACATTATTCATTCACAAAGAAAATTGGTGTCCTTAAAGGTTGGATTTTTCCTAATTTTTTTAATTAAGGCATTAAGTTCAATTTCCAAAATATGATTTTTTATTCCTCTTTTTAGTCAACTTTAGCATGGGTGTATTAACTTATGCATTGCACTGTATATATATATATATATATATATATATAATGGCCGTAGGCACTCAACAATTTCTCTGCTCTGCTGCTCGTAAACCAGATCTAAGCCGGGATATTGAGGTCCCTCAGTCCCACACTCTTCTTAGGTTTTACGTTCAGCTCATACAAGGTTCATAAGGAATTCTTCTGGCTGCCAGCACACTTTGAAGTGTTCACTTTTTTCTTCTGTTCAGAATAGAAGGTATCTTCAATCATTTCCCCATAGGCCTCATTATAAATCCAGCTATCATTACTCTGATGGTGGGAAACAGAGCAACACGCTGCTCTTGTCACTGTACGTGGTCAAATGAGAGCTGCGGTTTGTTTTTCCCAATCCCCTACATCTCCATCTGTTCCAAGGCTCCATGCATCACAGAACGTTTTTGTATTTCTCTTTCATTGTAAGAAAAGGCTTAGCATTCCTTTGTAGGAAATCTGTAAAGCGCTGTTACTAGCTCTGAAATCGAATGTTTTTGCAAAAGAAAATACTGAGAGCATAATGAATGTGTCACATGCCTAAACACATGCGCGGTATATTCATCTGTATCTTTAATTTTAATTGCTTTTATCAACTACCTTCTCATTACATAGTTTATATAATGTTCTACTAACTAATGAGTACAAGTAACAAAAAGTAGTTATGCAAGCGAAGAGGACTCTGAACTCTCAAGGCTGCTTCATTTACACTGAAATACCTTATTATATGATTTAATTTTAATGGCATCTTGAGTATATATTATTTGAGCATAACCTATATGAAATAGAATGAAACTTCTTTTATTGTTCTGCCTGCATGGTTGACCAGGAAAGGATGACTGCTGGCTATAGACTCTTTCTCAACGTGCAAGCGCAGTGCAGGGTTGCACAGTTTGAGAATAAAACCTACGTTCTATTGCATAATGGAAATCATTAACTACTTATATGCACTGCAAATCGCTTTTATATTATAAAATTCCCTGGTCAGGGAGATTTTAATTTGATCCAAACTAGGAAAAGGCAACAACAACAAAAAAAAACAAAAAAAAAAAGATTAATATATGTGAATTATTGTTTGCTTTTTATCTTGGTGAGCTGATATCTATGATAATAATAATAATACATGGTGAATATAAATATTATAGCATCTTTAGTGCAGCCATACAAAGGTTAATTTAGAGTTTGAGTAATGTACATAAGTACAAATGATCAAATCATATAAAATAATAAATTGTCACATGAAACATTGTCAAGTCCTAATTATTGGATTTGATGCTTTTAATATCTGGACAATGTTCTACATTTTAAAATGAATATGCTTATGTGCTGTTACACAGATGCTTTCTTTGTGGCTTTTGGGTTTAACAACGACTTTTACTGTTGGCATTTGGGGTTTTATAAATCTATGAGGAACTGTTGTCCAATTTGTGTTACTGCATTCCCGCTATCTTCCCCAGCCCAGCACCGTATGTTTACTCTCTTTCCTAAATCACTGGTTTCAGTTTCCACAGCAATAACTGGTGTGTCACAGCTGGTTGCAGCAAAGGAAGTGTTAAGGGAGTAACGTCTATTGCAATACAAACAAAATACAGATACAAAGTAGTTCAGGATAAAGCAAGAGGCAAGCAATTTTGCATTTTAAAGACGTCTAATTACCGTCCAAACACAGTCTTGACGTCTGGGCTAAAACAAGGCAAAATTTGGGCTGTCAGTGAAAATGTAATAGACGTCTTATCAAAGCCCAAGAATAGACGCACAGGCTACACATATAACATGAAACCAAATACCTTATAATCACTGTTGACTTTGCTTACATGATGGAATATCATACATCTCGCAAGTTATTTTGGCAAAAAACGACATGTAACCAAATTCAAGATTATTTTGGCAAGAAGTGGGTTACTCATAGCCGAACTATATAGGGTCTAGTTAACCTATAGATGGTGAAATGACGGTTATTGCTTGCTGTGCAGACACAACCAACTAAACAGCGACGAGAATGGACTAAGATCAACTGAAAATGAGGGCTATTTAAACACAGGCTAAGGGTACGTTTACATGACAACAGTGTCAAAACGATCCCCGTTCACATGGATCTGCAAAAATTACTAAAAACACTGTATTATTCATGCCTGGCCAATAGTCGGCGATGTCCCTTGCAATGTCACTTTGTGAAGAAACACTATGCACCTATAGACTGAACATGTACAGTAATACGCATGTGCATTATGTGCATTATGTCTCCGTTTTCACAAATCCCTTCGTTCACACGGAGATAGCGGTATCGTTCTCAAAAACTTGCACTTTAAAACCCGTTTTCAAAACGTTGGTGTCATGTAAATGAAATGCCAACACGCATAAAACAGTGTTGTGTAAACTGCCCCTTAGTGAAGAGCGAAAACAAGGAACAGGTACGGTAAATCAATTAACAAATAAGTAACCATGGAAACAAATGAACAGGGAAAAAGAAAACCAGAACTACCACAGTTAAAACGAGGCTGTGTCCATGCACTATTCCATACATTACTCCACTAATATAGCCCACTTGAAGGAGTGAATGAAAATGAGTGAGTGAATTCAGACACTGAGTGTGCAGGAAGGGCTGCTGCTTTTACAAAGTTTGTGCTTGCTGTTTAGCCTAACTCTTTCCCCACCAGTGTTTTTTTTTAAGTTGTCAACCAGCACCAGCGTTTTTGATCATTTTCACAAACATTTCTTGGCCCTGAGAATATTTGGTTGGATGAATATTTTAACATGCAATATATCAAAAGAACAAACAGACCCTCTGCTCTCAAACCGAAAAAAACCCCCCTGCTTTTAAACCTGTTTTATTCTAGCTTCATGCATTCCTTTTTTTATCAACACTTGAATATGGGTAAGTTTCATAATAAAAGCAACATATCGGATTCAGAACAATGATCAAAACATAGATGGAGTAGATCGAGTCCATCAACATCCCTAATGCTTCACAGTCATATAGCTCATCCTGTGTCTATATTTAATTCAGTAATGTTAGGCAGTTTTGTTTAATATGCTGTTTAATGATGGTGAACACATTATTTTACATATGCATATGCTTACATATAATATCACTTTTTCTGCTGTTTCTTCGTCAGTGTTTTGATCAGGAGATTCGGTACTCTTTAAGAAGATGTGTAATAGCGCCCCCTACGGTATAACAGTGAAAACATGTAAAGCCGGAAAATGTCCTTCAATGGCGAGGAAAGAGTTAATAATTATTTGAAACTTAGCAACCTAGCAGCTCCATTAGTAATGAAAAGATGTATCTTGAACTCTGTCATGGAAACTATGTATAAACCTTAATTAAACAATTTAATAATCCATTAAAAAGGAATCTATACCTGTATAATATTATCATATCACATCGGACCAGTGTTTTGGAAAGTGAATGGATGGATGATTCTTCTGGTGAGACACGGGAATTCATTGACCTTGCGACTCTCACAGTGCATTATGGGTATTATCTTGCCGTTGAGCGCACATCAGTTGCACATTCGTTATTGCGGTGCATTGTGGAATTGAATGAGTGCACTCTAATGTCCACTATGGTTTCGGACACCACTACAAATGGCTGTTCCCTCAAATAGTGCCCCATTTAAGGGGATATAGGGGGCGATTTCAGACACAGCCTGGGAGATACAGACTAAACAAACATCACATGACATGGTGCTATTTTCAACTGAAGTAATATGCAAACAAAAATAAAACAGAGACACATGTGCTAGTATGGAGCAATATTCTTAGCTTTGTTGTCAATATGTCACTGTTACTACTCTAATGTGTGGTCAGTCCGGTGGCACATTCACTATATTTATCGGTGACTCTTGAAAGGAAGTTTTGTTACAGAAATTCGTTTTCATTTGATGTGAGTTTAGTTTATGTCTTTCATTCTTAAAGGAAGCCTATCATTCTCACCAAATTCACTTTTTGTTTGAGTTTCCTTTTCCAGCTACATGTGTGCTGGGGAGCATCTCATGAAATGGCGTATGTATGACACGCCAATTCGTATTTCCATTTTTGGCGTGCTATCAACACGCATAATCGCTTTTCAGCGTGTTTATCAGCGCCGTTGACTTAACGTTACATTACTCTCTATATAAATATATATGACTTACCCCAACCCCGTCCCTAAACCTACCCGTCACTGGGGTTAATACCATTTATGAGTCTTCCCCTACCATCCTAGTAAAAAAATATCGCTCCCCAGATGTAGATTTACATTTTGCTTCGTTTCGCTCGGACATTTAACGGCGTAGACATACACGCGGAATCACTCGGACGTTTAATGGCGTAGACATACACGCGGAAGATGACGGCGTGGACATACACGCGGACATAGATATCATATAAAGGCTAGATGTCTCGTCCGCGCTGCTGGCCAATGGAGCTCGACATCCGCACACGGCGGCCATCTTAAGACAGGGTGCTCGCTCACTCATAACATGGTGCATGTACTTTTAAATAACCATAACTTGCTCAATTTTCTACCGATTTTCAAACGGTTTGGTTTGTTATAAACGTCAGAGATGTAGCTATTATACTGCATACATATGAATAATTATGTTCAAAATGTTTAAGCATTCAGAATTATAGCCACGTTAATAACGTTTGTAAGAAACCAAACCGTTTGTAAATCCGTCCAGATTTCAGCGAGATAAGAGGATTTGTGTGCGTGCTGCTCACTCACCTTAATTCACAGAGCCCTGTCCTAAGATGGCCGCCGGTGATGCCGGAAGTGACTCCGCCTTAAGACATCTAGCCTTTATATGATATCTATGCACGCGGATAGCTCAAAATGCGTATAGATAACACGCCACTTGACTTGAAAGTGGCGTGTATGTTTACGCAAAGTCATGATGTCATGTTGCAGGGGAGATGGACTGTTGGGGAGTATCCTGCAATTCTCTTGTCCCATTGTAAAGGAAAAAGCCATAGCTGCCTTTAATTCTTTCTGTCCTGAGCTATTGATTCTTGATTTTGCATTTAGAGTCAGCTGCTAATAATAGAAAAACTAACACTTCACAGCACAATGCCTTCTGTTTATTTACTGCTTTTCTTTTGTTTGTTCTTTATGCGTGGAAGTTTGTTTGGAAATTTGAGTATTCATCATTCTCATGGTTCTCTTGTGTGCTGATTGACTGAAAAAAAAGAGCACAGCTATAAAGGTCAGTATTAATATTTTTATTATATATTATTTTAATTATATTATATTACATTAGTTATGTTAGACAATATTTTGCTACTTGCTCAGTATCCATAAGTAATATTTCTGCTTTTCAAGCTCAATTTCTCTTCTGTAGCGTAATGAAAAAGTTGTTTCCTGTGTACGGAGCAGTAATGGTTTGTTTGCCTTGTGTGCATTAACATTTCCTTAGAGGCCTGAGGGCTTCTCCTTCACTTGCTTCTACTAAAAAGCTTAGCATGGGTCACATATCTAGCTGAATCTGAAAGCCCATGCAAGCAGTGCGGACTTTCCATGGGGGACAAATCAATGTAACATGCAAAGAGTAAAGTGAAGTCGTGCAAAAATGCCTTATTGCTTTTTTTGGTCATTATTCTTATTTCACCTACACATACCTTTGTTTTGCCTCTTATAGTTTCTTTTTTGCACTAGGAATGTCAGCAAGAGAAACGGAGAGACCCTCACTGAGGCCAGAGGGGTGCATGTCTCATCTGAGAGCTAACTTTAGTTGTGAGTCTGTGTGGTGTGTCCATAGCTGCCACGAATCTGACCGGAGGTCAGTTCAAGACAATCCTCTTAGCTCCCTGCTGAGGGTCTGCTCCTTTATTTGCATTGGCGACATTCTAGACACGAGACGAGAGTTTGAAAAGGGGACAGACTTTCTGAGGGTCACAGCTACTGCTACTGTCACATTATGAGAGGACGCTTTAATTAGGTCAGCGGTAAACTGCTAACGGTGCCGCTAAGACAGAATTAGGCATGACTACAATCCTCTGGTATGTGTAAATGGCATCCTTAGCCAACATGAACAGTTTGTGTTCCGGTGTGTTTGGATGGAACATAGCAGCATGTTTCAGGGCAAAGGTGTCCTAATAACAATGTCACCTTACGCCTATGTGAAGCTACTGTGACCTATAGTTGTTACTCCTCCAGTGCTGTAAATAAAGTTTATTAGCATTACTCTCTTTTTTGCTTTGGCTTAGTGTCTTATTTTTAGTACATTTTTTAATGATTGTCACTCTACATGGTCTATCTGAGCAGATGCTTGTTTAGAGAAAGATTATTTGCATAGAAATTAAAATGTTTTAAACACTGCTATAGCTCATATGTGGATTGTCAAAAGCATGACAAATATGACAGTTTTGTGAATTATGGCTTCATCCGAAATTGCATATTCTCTTGAGTATTGTGAATTAGTAATTACTTCATGACCGCTAAAACAGTATGTTCTATATAGTTTGAATGTGTGTAGTATGAATGTAATCTTTACGTACTACATTCGCCATGCTGTCGTTATCATGTGACCTACCAGCGTCAGTTACGTCGCTTCACTGCCATTCACAAAACCTCTCCTGTGGCCTCATGGGATAGTAAATTGTCCATCGTATGTGCACTTCAGAATCCTGCCGGTGGTAGTAGGTCACAGAGTACTGTGAATTTGGACATACTTCTTTTTTCACATACTGTTTTATTCGCCTAGTATATAGTAGGGAAGTATGCGATTTGGGTTGCTGCATTTTTCTTGCATTTAGTGCTTCTTAAAAAATGACAAAACATCTGGCAAGTCTAGGGGAGAGCGGAGCTCAACCTAACACGGGACTAGTTGTAACACCCTTGTTTTAAATACTTCCACACATGCTAGCATGACAAAACTTAGTGTATTTACTAGTTGCCATATCAACACTATATAGAGAAAAAATTGCGCCACAATTCCGAAATCTTTGGAAGATATCACTGAACATTTACAGTGCCCTCCACAATTAATGGCACCCCTGGTAAATATGATCAAAACTGGCTGTAAAAAATAAATCTGCATCGTTTATCCTTTTGATCTTTCATTCAAAAAATTTGCTAAATTCTAACCTTTCATTGAAGTAAAAGAATTGAATGTGGGGGGGAAATCACATTATGAAATAAATGTTTTTCTCCAAAACACGTTGGCCACAATTATTGGCACCCTTTTATTAAATACTTTTTGCAATCTCCTTTTGACAAGATACCAGCTCTGAGTCTTCTCCTATAATGCCTGATGAGTTTGGAGAACACCTGACAAGAGATCAGAGACCATTCCTCCATACAGAATCTCTCCAGATCCTTCAGATTCCCAGATCCATGTTTGTGCTTCTTCTCTTCAGTTCAGCCCACTCATCAGGTCAGGGGACTGGGACGGTCATGGCAGAAGCTTCATTTTGTGCTCCGCAACAAATTTTTGTGTTGATTTTGATGTTTGTTTTGGATCGTTGTCCTGATGGAAGAACCACGGCCCATTATAAGATTTCTAGCAGAAGGCGTCAGGTTTGGATTTTTTATCTGTTGATATTTGATAGAATCCACGATGCCATGTATCTGAACAAGAAGTCCAGGACCTCCAGCAGAAAAATATGCCCACAACATTAAAGATCCAACAGTATATTAAATTGTACACATGGGGTACTTTTTATCCTTGTGTTCACCAAACCCATCTAGTGTGTTTGCTGCCAAAAAGCAATTTTTTTAGTCTCATCTGACCACAGAACCCTGTGCCGTTTGAAGTTCCAGTCATGTCTGACAATTAAATTTGCTGGAGTTTGTTTCTGGAGGAGCGAGGAGGATTTTTCTTGAAACCCTCCCAAACAACATGTGGGGATGTAGCGTTTTTTATAGTTTTTTTTTTTTTTGGCTTTCTGACCCCAAGACTCAACTAATCTCTGCAATTCTCCATCTGTGATCCTTGAAGAGTCTTTGGCCACACAAACTTTCATCCTCGCCGTGCATTAAGACAGTATAGACACACGTCCTCTTCCTGGCAGATTTGTAACATCTTTAGTTGATTGGAACTTCTTAATTATTGCCCTGATGGTCAAAATGGGGATTTTCAATTCTTTAGCTATTGTCTTACAGCCACTTTCTATTTTGTGATGGTCAACAATCTTTTGCTACGCATCAGAACTATATTCTGTGTATTTACTCATTGTGATGGATGATTAAGGGGATTTGGCCTTTGTGTTTCCTCATATTTAAACTCCTGTGAAACACGAAGTCATAGCTGGACAGTTTCATGTTCCTAGTCACCCTGGTGTGCTAAAAAAGGTAAATATTAATGGGAATATACTTCAGAGATATTTTACTCGTAAAAAATTCTAGGGGTGCCAATAATTGTGGCCAACGTGTTTTGGAGAAAAACATTTATTTCATAATGTGATTTCCCCCCACTTTCAATTCTTTTACTTCAATGAAAGGTTAGAATTTTGCACATTTTTTGAATGAAAGATCAAAAGGATAAACGATGCAGATTTATTTTTTACAGCCAGTTTTGATCATATTTACCAGGGGTGCCATTAATTGTGGAGGGCACTGTATTTAACCACAGCAAAAGTACATTTCTTATTTTTGTTAATTTTTCACCTCTATTTTTGGTGTTTATTTTAAATTAGCTACTAACTAACTAGCAGAAGACACTAGCAGGGTTTAAATCCCAGTTGTGCAGGTGTGGCATGTCACTGCGTTACAATGTGCCCATATTTAGAACTATGCTATACTTTTATGAATTCTATTGAGAAAACATGAGGAAAAGGTAAATAAAGACTGAGAGTCAATGTTCAGAAATTATTAATTATTAATTATTATTATGGTTTGAACTATGTTGTATAGCTGTGTTTTCCGGTGTGTTCGTTGTCAAACTCAAAATTATTTTATTTTTAATTATTAAAAAATGTCATTATTTTATATGAAAAAGTTAATAATTGTATTTTATTGAGAAAATATTTTAGTTTGTCTTGTATATTTTTTTGATTAGATCAGATTGCATTTTAATTTGTCATATGTTCATGTTACAATGTGCCCCACCTATGGGGCATGTTGTCACATTTCACTTCCATTCTTTGGGGGTATATCAAGAAAAAAGTGTATACTGTATTAATAAAACAAAACCACATAATTGTAGTAGACGTGTGAAATGAATGTGGGAAAAAATAAATACTTTGAATCTGAAGTAGATTTGCACAAACTGAGAAAGTCAAAAAAGCGTTAGGTTGTGCCCCGCTCTCTGAAAATCCAGCCTGCTTTTTTTATAGAAAGTCATAGTGCTAAACAGTTCAAAAACACTGAATCATTCAGGACTAAAAACACCAACAAACTGTAGCTTTGATTGGAACTCCTTTCTTTAGCAGCTGTGATTATTACCTGCTGCACTCCACTTTCTTTCAAATAGCATATACTATTCAAAATTGTTCTATAAATTAACACTTTTATTCAGCAAGGACACATTAAATTGATGAAAAGTGACAGTAAAGACATTTATATTCTAACACTCTATAAAAAAAAAAGTGTAACACTCAGAAAAAAGTTATTTCAAAGGGCTCTGTCAGGCTTCATATAGCCTATAGAACCTTTTAGGGGTTCCCAACATGGGATCATTTTATGGATTTAGATTTAATACATTTTTAATTTTAATTAAATTTTATGAATTAAACTTCTTGTAAAGAGACTTTATCACTATAAAATTAAAGTAACCCATTAAACATGAAAGTATTGTGCAATCATTTACATTTCTCCTTAACCTTTTTGGAAGTTAGAGTTCTTTAAAATTGAATCAAGAACCCAAGGGTCATATGGAACCTTTTTTTCTTCTATGAGTGCACAAAATATTTCTATTTCAAATAAAAGCTGTTCTTTTGAGCTTTCTATTCATCAAAGAATCCTGGAAAAAAGTATCACCGTTTCCAGAAAGATAGCAGCGCAACTGATTTCAACATTTATAATAATATTAAAACATTTCTTGAGCAGCAGATCAGCATATTAGAATCCCTGTGGGTGTGCCTGTGCTTATTCTCTCTCTCTCTCTCTCTCTCTCTTTCGTTCTCTGACTCTTTCTATCGGTCCATGCCGTTGCCCACTATTGGCCAGATGCAGGGTCGGCGCCAGGACATACGGAACGAGGGGGCCTCCTTGTGTCACTGGGGGGGCATACCTCTCCCACCCTCAATAATAATAATACACCCACTTTTAATTAAAACAACAACAACCTCTATAAATCCATGATTGCTTGAATGATCAAGCACGTTAGGTGTTTTAGACGAATACAGATTATGAATAAAGAGTAGAAGTTGACTGAAAAAAAAAATACTTAACGAGCTGCTAGTGACGTAATTTATTTAATCGCCTGTCGCAAGTGAAAATGCAAAGTTGCAAAGCTGATTTTATTCTAGTAAAACTAAATTAATTTACAAAAAAAAAATATATATATATATATATATATTTTTTTTTTATAGGCCTATATATATCGTCGCTGTCGGGCGGAATCCTCGTATCTCTCAGGAAATTAAAAAAACGGCATATTTTTTGAGTTATTAAACATTGTATCGTTAAAGTTGGTGTTATACCTTATATTGCTATCCTATACTGTTGTGTACCAACATTAACACAACATTTCCCCAAAATCATGTTTAATCGATATGAGTGATGCATGCAATACCAAAATACTAGGCTGTCTAAAATAGGCGGAAATTAATCTGCATGCAAACAAAGTCAGCGGTCGCGTTGAGCCTTTTGACAAGAGAAAAGGCTTCAGTAGTTAACCAAAGCTAACGACTGTGACTGTGGTTACATACATCTTCCTAAACTCCATTTTAAAGGTTTAAGAGCTATAAGTGAAGCAGAACAAAAAACGATGAGCTGACTAACGTTAGGCTGTCTAATAGGCGGAAATTAGACCAGTAGACCTACCTTTTTTCTCCCATAAATAAAAACCTTGCTACTTGGGGTATTTTACATGCACAGTGCCAACTTCGAGTCAGTAAAATAATAAAAACAATAATTTAATGCTGGTATCCAAAACATTTAATTCAATTCAAGTATTAGGCTATATTAGATACATTTTAAAACTTCAATGCACACGTATAATAAGCCTAGTAATAAGTAGACATTTAAAATACATCAATAACTGATATCATAGTTTAACACAGATAAAATCAGAGTTAAGGCTTGCTTTACGTGTTGCTCGACGAGGACTACTTAATCGTTGTGACTTTTCAATCCTGAGGAGACAAAATGCCGCGAGCCTCCCGCTCGCCGCGGAGTGAGGAAGAGGTGGAGTTATGAGGATTCTCAAGACAGTTAAGTGTCCAATGGAGTTAAGAGATTTGCTCTCAAGCTATTTTCAACACTTTAGATTGGTTAATAATTTGTAAAAATAACAGTACCACGTGGGGACTGACCAATAGCATCGATTTGTGAAAAAATATGAAATTGACCAAATTTGGACATACGAGGTTTCCACCCGACATGCGACAGCGACGATATGTAGTTAATTATATGTCAGGAATAAGAGGGCACAGTGGAACCGTCACCATGCCTGTTGCTGAGTCTCAACGGATGAAATCGCGCTCCGAGGCAGGGTGGTGTGCTGACCAGAGGTGAGGGGGCACAGTAACCTAGGTGGCCGGGCCAGGCCCCCTGGGGCCCCCTCGTGGCGCCGACCCTGGCCAGATGAGTTGTCCATCCTGATTTACATTCATTAAATGTCACCACTCTTGTTGCCAACAGAAAACTCCCGCTAGGTATTAGGACACCAGTTAGAACCCATGCTAGTTGTCTCAACTCGCTGATTTGGCTTTTATAATTTATCTTGCTGTATATCCTAACCTATTGATATTGTGTATGTCACTGTGTCGTTCTTTCTGTTTTTACTGATAAGTTTTGTCACTTTTTGTCATTTACATAATTGTATTATTTATTCATTATATATTTATTCATAGTATATTTTTCCTTATAAATATTATTTCCCATCTTTTACTATTCTTTTTTGAATTGTGTGTAATAAACTCTTTTCTAAACTAATTTATTTGCGTTATATCAACCTGCGTTTTGTCTCTTGCTATCCACACACACACTAACAATTATTAATTGTCTTTCAAATGTTGTATCCTCCAAACCCTAACCACCCTTTCACTCTGATATATGTCACAGCAGGGGAAAAAAAGACTATCCCAACTTCCATCTCATGCCAATTTTAACTGCATTTTGATAATAAAGCTTGAAGTGTGTGTACAGCCTGAAGCCCTAAATATCTGCTTTGGTCTAAAGTGGATTCTCCAATTTGGCTTGTAATGTTATTGGAAGTGAAGCACAGTCTGTAAGTCATGCACCCTTTAATGCAATTCTCTAAGGATTTTTTTTTTTTTTAAGAATCAATGTTACTTTATTTAGACTAAGGGTCATTTAAGTCAACATTTTCCCATCCTTGGTTCTGTCGCCTTATTGGTGAGATGGTTTTGTATACCAGACATATGTATATAGAAGATCTCTGTGCTGCTCTATATACAGTTTGGCCTCTAAGGACATAAGGTGATGGCTTTATTTTGCCTGATATGAAATGATATGATATAATATGATATGCTCATGGGCCAGCTAAGCAACATCAGAGCAACAGCATACTAGAACAAAGGGTCATGGCACCATATTTGTACCTGCATATGAAAGCACTCCCTCGACTATATAGCAACTGTTCAAGATATCACACCATGAGACTTTCAGTGCAAGCTTTTCTCTGTTTCTTCCTGGAAGACTAGTCTAAATGCATTCCTCTGTTTTGGTGTGCTGAGAGAAGTGACAACACTAAACAATTGGGTATATTTGGCCCCGCTTCCTGCATCCGTATATTTATAGGCTTTAGTTTTTTGCCTCATGAGAAGCCTAACAGTGCAGACATTGGGAGAGTTTGAGGGGTGCCAGTGGGGCCATTACACCCTCTGTGGGTGGAACCAAATTGGTTTAGAATGTGCATAAAACAGATTATTAGGAATGCACAAAATATCTGTAGAATATCAGTAAAAAAATAAAAAATAATCAGTATCAGCCAATATTGGATATTTATTTGTGCATGCTAATTTCCCTTATTTTAATGTGTGTGAGTGTGTGTTTTTTCTTGTATTATCTTGGCTGTGCATGACAATCAATATCTAAATCAAGATTTAAATCTACAATTTAGTTTGTGATACTCTGATTCTGATTCATGTGCAAATAAATTTATGATGCAACACATTTTTGTGGTATAAATGTGGCATAAAAGAAAGTCATTTTTATATAGCTAGATTGCAATAGATTTGCAGAGGCTTTCATATTGAACTCTCGCCTATAAGACCCTCACAACTTCCTCTGTGCCACAAGATTCCCCTCAGAAAGATACATCAGAAAGATAGCATCATATAATTGCTCCCTATTTTAAAACATAAAAGTCATTTGACAATTCCAGTGCTTCCTATTCACAGATGTTTCAGAAATCTATGAGGAAAAACTACATTTATTGCCCTACCATCATCATCCTCTGTGAGCCACATTGTTCGTCCATCACTGCCACACTCAAGCATCTACAACTCAGAATCAGGCTTTATACTGGATAGATTTAACAGCTCCGGTTTGTCAAAACAGTGCAGTTCCTGACAGTAATTATTCATAAGGCAATGAAGTATGGCTTCCACTTATACTGTAGATATCTTCTCCACTCATAACTGCAGGCAGTCTGATTCTTCCCTTCATGTATTCAGTGACTGAGTTTTAATCTATTTGTGAAAGATGAGATTTGTTTTTAAGCTACTCTACAGTATGTGCCTGTAAGGCATACTGGATATATTTGAGCTCTCTCCAGATAGCTGTTGGACATGTTGAGCTTCATACCAGAACATATGGTGCTGGGAAATGATGAGACGCTATATTGCGACTACCGGAGATCAAAATGAATGACAATGTTCATCATTAAAAGCAACAGTTCTGTTTGTGTTGGCAACTGCCAAGGTACGCAATATGGATTCATGTTAGAATTCAGTGGATTGTAACAGTGGATTCAGTGGAAACACACTGTTAGAAAACTAGTTTAAATAAACTAGATTTTTACAGAAAATGTGAGGTGATTGCCAGGGTGATTGCTTTTTTTTTTTTTAAGAATATGGCGCTGGTAAAAAGTGGCATATGGTAAAAATGAAATGGAATGGCATATTGGTGCCTGAATGTTTTACAGCATATAACTGTATTTTGCATTTATGTAATATTTGCATTATTGCAAGTTATGTAATGTTAACATGCCAAACTACTGTCAAAAAACATAGCCAACACTTATAGACAGTGCATAGGGTCATGCTGTACACACAAGATAAAACACCATCAGGGTAACACACATGACACTAAAATAATGCAATATACATTAACTAAATAAATTATTTGTAAAAAAAAAAAAAAAAAAAAAATATATATATATATATATATAGCCAAATGTGATATGTAACACAGGGACTTTTGACTGGTACTTCATGGTTTTTACTTCCAAAAACCATACATTTTACAGTATTTTACTGTAAAATGACTTATAGTGATGTTAAACCATTTACAGTTTTTCACCGTTTAAGGTAACGTCTCGGTTGCATATGCAACCCTCATTCCCTGAAGGAGGGAATGGAGATGTTGTCAACGTCCATACTAGAAAAGAGATCCTCAATCCTTTGGCGAGTTTACTCTTTCCCAGTGTACATGAAGACCCAACTGGCTATGGAGCACTCAAAGGGTAGGACCACGTACTGAAACTTCATACCTTCGAACGCAAGAACACATGTAGAGATCTAAAGTACATGTCTTTCAGGTCGAACGCTGCAGACCAAGCTTGGGGACGGGGCATTTTTGAAAATGGATCTCTGTGTTTAGCAAGTTAAGGGAGGCTTTCGAAAAAGGGCCCGTTTCAGTTTGCACAGATCCAAGATGGTCGTATCCCACCACACATTTAGGGTACAATGAAGTACGTGCTTTCTTGGAAGCCAGGCTTCATATTGGCTGGAGGGAACGGCTACCTCACGTCCTTCGCCAGTAGGACTATGACGTACACACACAGGACAGGAGGACTGCTCAACACCTTGGTGTGATGAACCTCACTAACTTTTAGGAGCATGTCTGCTCAACACCTAGGTATGATGAATATCACTGAGCCTGGGCGGAAGCCGAGTGAAATGAATCGCAAGCCGCAAAGGTACCGTTTGGGGCCAGGCTGGGCATCAGTTGGGAAGCGTTTTAGACTTCTACGAAACCGGGCCAGGGGCCAGGGAACCACAGACGTACCCGAGGTGGGGCAGCGAGGTGGAGGACAGGGACCTGGCTCGAGAGGCCCGAAGGCTCCACTTTTCTGGGAGCCAGCGGCGGAACAGACACACACACATATAACAAAAAACTTCACCCGGCCCTCCACCGGGTGAAGGGAGTGGATCGGTGACCATCTCCTAGAGCATTCTTCCATCCCTGGGCGGTCCGCTCAGGTCAGCGTTTCCACTGTCACTTGCCACCTGCCTTGGCAGTGCCTGAAGCGGACGGGGCGCCCCTTCTGCGGCCGGCTCCGTGCTGAGACCTGGGTGGAGGCTGCTCCGGTGGTCCAGCGGGAGCGGAGGCGGCTGCAGACGGGCACCGTCGGCGACGAGCAGGCGGAGGATCTGCCGCCGCCGGCCTGGTGGAGGCAGCAGCAGGCCGCCGGCCTGGTGGAGGCAGCAGCAGGCCGCCGGGGCAGGATGTGCCAAATGGCCTCTGTCTGCTTCTGGGCGGCAGAGAACTGCTGGGCAAAGTTCTCTACCGCGTCGCCGAATAACCCAACCTGTGAAATGGGAGAGTCTAGGAATCAAACCTTGTCCACTTCTCTCATATCAGCCAGGTTGAGCCAGAGATGGCGCTCCTGGACCACAAGGTTGGACATTGCCAGGCCGATCTCGCGAGCTGCAACTTTCGTACCCTGGAGGGCAAGTTCGGTTGCAGTGCGGAGCTCACTCATGAGCTCACGGTCTGGGCTACCCTTGTGCATGTTCATGAGTGCCTGGGCCTGACTGACCTGAAGCAGCTCCATGGCATGCAGTGAGGAAGCGGCTTGCCCACAGGCTTTGTAAGCCTTGCCAGTCAGAATGGACGAAAACGTACAGGCCTTAGAGGGGAGACGAGGATCCCCCTTCCATGAGGTAGCGGTTGCTGGACACAGCTGCATTGCAACGGACCGCTCCACTGGAGCTACTCATGCGGTTTCTGGCAGAGAAAGGTGCCGTCCATTCCTTCCTCCCTGAAAGGGAACATTTTTACAGTATTTTTCTTTACAAGATACAAATATTTTTTACAGTGTATGCAATCTTACTGGCCTACATAATAAGATCCTAATTCTAGACACTGGAATCAGTGATCACCTCCCAAAACTATTTCCCTGTCGGGACAGATGCAGTCAGAGTAATTTCCAGCCATTCAAAAGGTGACCTTGAAGGCCAGCAGCCAATCAGTGAAATGACTGGTCACTGGTCACCATCTGTCTGCCTTAACTATGCCCAAATCTGCTACCTTCCTGACAGTAAAGTGCTTTTCTCATTCTATCGCTCTGTTTGCAGGACTGCATGCTGTTAGAACAGAGCCCAGTTGGATTTCTAAAATATGACACTAGACCTGGCCAGATAATCAGTGACCTTTCCTGCAATTTCTATTCTGCCTCCTGGCCAAGACAGACAGCAGCTGCTTAGTTATACTGTCAGTCAGTCATACTGAATGTTTTCCACGTTCTCAAGCAAATACGCACACTATCATCAGTATAAGAAGTAAACTGATGCTTAGAAACAATTATATTTTCAGCATACATGCTTGAAAATGGATTCCACAGGGTTTTCTCAAACAGAAACAAAAGTTTGCATCATACATTTCCATTTTGTTGTAATGAAATTATGCTCCCATCTAGCGCTTTGCACGCTTCATATTTCAAAAGACAGATTTCCCAGTGTGATAAGCAATTCAGCAGCAGGCTCATAACTGCATGAATCTCACAAACTTGGCAACCAATGAATGCACCCATCTGAATCACAGAGGCTGACAGTGTCATGTGCCATGCATGGATGTGGATAATGATAGCTGGAGGGGGCCATTTCCAATACCAGCAGATGCATGGCTGAGAGCAGACCCCAAACCTGGTTCAAAACAACCAGCTTTTGCAGATGTATGTGAGAAAGGTTATGGATGCCGAGCTCAGCATTTGTACTTTGCGCCTCAAACTTGTCTGGGGGTCAAGTTAAAGAGGATGCATTTCCTTGGAAGTAGTAATACAGCAAGAAGCTCTTGAATATTTGTTTCCTACTTTTTTAAGTTCAAAGAGAATGAAGCTGCCATCCTCCACACAGCATATATTGCAATGATTTATGTAAATCACAAAATTTGACCTAATATGATTAATAACATTGAACGATCTCCAGGTATGATTTTAAAAGTATGATAATGCTATATTTCCCTAAAATGATCTGGTAACACTTTATTTTGATGGTCCCTTTTGAACATTCTGTTGACTCTAAGTAACTTTGCAAACTACATGTCAACTTATTCTAACCCTAACCCTTCCCACAACAGTCTACTAATAGTCAACTGACACTCTAATGAGACTTAGTAGGTGCAAAGTTACTTATAGTCAACAGAATGTGTTAAAGGGACCATCAAAATAAAGTGAAACCAATAATCTTTCTAAATTGCCTCATCTGGGATGTCAAATATCCAGTATTCTGCTCTGTGGAAGCTATACAAAATCTGCTTACTTTAGCAATACAAAATGTGCTGCTCTCACTTTTTAATTAGCAAAATTCAAAAAGCAATAATCAACTTCTGGTCTCTGGAGGTTATATTGAAACTGAGCTGTGGGCTCTTTGATGATGAGATGAGAGAACATTTTTCATTGCTCTATGATCAAAAAAATTAAAGCCCAGGTGGAAACCATTTTTTTCCTGCCGACTTTTTCCGGAGGCCAGACAGGTTTAAATGTGAGCAAAATAAAAAAAAGTAGAAGTTGGACTTGCAAATGTGAACTCTAGGGAAACGATTAAAATCCCTTTTTGAGTACCCAGAGTCACATTTGCATACATCATGTCATCTAATGTGACCACAGTTTCTAATTGTTTAAGTGGTCTTAAGTTTGCCTATGCTCTAAAAAGTTTTTGGGCCATTAATAAAGAACAAGGTTATCAGTTACAGAACTTAATTAGGCAGCGTGGCCCATCTGTACTGTGTCTCATCAATTATTGCTCAGAACCTGCCTGAGTCCCCCATTATCCAATGAACTATTTATAAACCTTTAATGATTCACGCTATGAGAAGCATGATTCATCAGATACTATGCGATCTTATCTTACTCCACTCATCTGAAAATATGTCAAAGAGATCATTTCCTTTTCAATATCGAAATCTGTAATTTCCAATTCCAAACAGAATGGATTAGAGGGAGCATTGCATAAAAGAGAAACTTGCATGGCACAATTATAAATAAAGAGCATTTGCTGAAATAATCTTTTTCCAGTCCTACAGTTCAGAGGCCCTTAAGTAGCTTGTTCAAATTACAATCTAGGATTGTGATATGGTCGAAAACCCTGAAAAAAATATTTTGGATTTGGATTGGATTTGAAATCCAAGCCTTTGTTCAGCTAGGATCAGTCTGTTTTATTTTTTGCTAAGGACCATGGAGGTAGAAAGATTTATAGGATTGCTTGAGTAAATCGGCAAGGCATATGGCCTAGAGGTCCAACTCACCAGAGTATTTCATCAACCCCAGTCTAATCTGAGATTACTTTTATCTGCTTTTAGGGGATTTTTTAATTTTTTTATTAAATATTTGAAATGGAGTTCGCTTGTACTAAATTCACTCTGCTCTGCTGGCCAATTCGTGATGACGAGGAGGAACAAAGAAATGGCAATTTTATCATGCAGTTGCTGTCAGAAGTTTACAATCAATCTAAAATGGTGTTTACCATGTGTGACACAGATAAATGTGTTTTCATGTACTTAAGCATCAACACAAGGGCACATAGTCAGATAAATGGATCATTAGTTTTTCTGCACAGCTCCCTCAGACTCTTGAGTGTCTCCTTAAAAAGTTTCTGTCCTTGCCGGAAAGGGAAACAATTGTGATGCTTGATATTTGTCAGGCTTTTACTGTCAACAGCTCAATGATAATGAGCTCCCCGGGAAAACGCCACTCCATTGGCTCATCTGGAATAAAGGCTTTTATCGTAAAGAGTCCAACTGGCAATTATACTAACCGTGGCTATTTCCATATAGGGGCCATTACACTACATTATAATGCTAGGTAGTAAGCAGTGCACCCACAGTAGTCATTTGCAGATGCAGTTTCCATGAAACAGTGCGATTTTATCGTGTTTCGAGGGTTTGTGGCTCATGGGATACCTGTTTAAAATTCAACATAAGCAATCAGAACAGGATGCTACATCCAATATCCAGGCTTTGCCTTGAGTGTCCTTCGGTACAACACAACCGCAAAGCTCTTGTTTATGCATACTACAACTACTCCTGATTCCTGACACTCTTTGCAGGATGTGGATGTGGAATACCAGGATGTGGAAGCGCAAATAAAGGTTTAAGATTTAATAATGTGTTTTAAAGGAGTTTAGCACGAGAGCTTGGAAACAAATCGAAATGAAACGGGGGAAAAGGCCCCTCACTTAGCTCTGTAAATGGGCTCTCATTTAAACCGTGTATAAATATTTTAGCAAAGAACCATTGGATCATATTAGACTGTTTAAACTAACCAAATGTTGAAATGTGTCCTCGAGCTCAGGGAGAAAATGGCTTCTGAAGAATTCATTACTAAAACGGCATGAGAACTTGGAGGCGAGTCATGACAGCACTACAAAGATCCATCCGCTTCCCACAGCTGCTCTCCATGAGGGTCCCGAGCAACTGAATGAATTGAGATTTCTTCTCAAAAGCAGGCTCCCTTAAGGGATTTCATTTTGTTTGTTGTCCAAACCCTTCTCTGGCACAATGTCATTTTTGTTTTCACGTCAGCTGTTTGCAGCAGGGCACTTAAAACGTGTGCAGTAATCATGTAAGAGGGGAATTATAAGAACATTTAAATAAAAATGCTGATGTAAGACACAGCAAGTGTGAATGAATGTTCAGAGATATGGAAAAGGAATAACGTTGTGCAGAAAGAAGTAAAACATCAAAGCATCCCTGTCGTGAAGGGGTTTACAGAGAATTAACCCCTATTAGTCAGGGATAGTCATACTGTGGTAATTGCAATTCCATGTTTTGCTCTCACTCTGTCATCATTAAAATGTACCAAGAGAAAATATCAGGCTCCACAAATACTGCATCTACTTTGAATGGAAGTTTTGTCACTATACTGTGTATAATTCACTTTAGCTATTTGCTTGACCTCAGACAATAGCAGTTCACATTACAGCCTAACATGTGCAATATTTATCTTCTTGTTATGTAATGGTGAATACTCACTGAACTCTGGCAGAAACCTGTGTTCCAAGGAAAGATTTTCCACTTGGAAATCCACGTGTGGAGGAGGCCCAGTGTGCTCAAGTGCCAGAATGTTACTTGAGTTTTTCAGCCCTCGCAACTCACAGTCTGTAGAGAAGGTTAGGAGACAAGACCAAAGCTAGATATTCCATATGCAAAAACAATATATATATATCATTTTCTGAAGCTTCTTGGACTAATTTAGATTTCCCTGCCCACAAAGTGGTTTTACGTCACAACTTTGACAGTGGTCTTAAACTGTAAAAAATATATATTATTGGTTTAGCTTAAAAAGTAAGTTACCTGGTTGCCTTAAAAGTTTTAGTTAATTGAAAGTAAAAATTTGTACAATGAAGGAAATTGGTTTAATCAACAGAAAATCAAAATATCATGTTATCTGAACCACATTAATTATCTAAGTTGAATTGTCAAAAGAAAAAAAGTTGTGATAAATCATGACACTATATATTTTTTTAAGTGTAAGGGATAAAACTGTACACATTCAGCTGCTCATTATTGCAAAATGAGCCCGACAAGGTCCTTAGGACAGTCTTGAATCAATTAAATATTGATTTCAGATTAAATTATTTTATGTGAGACTTGACTAGATACTGTATCTGTCCACTTAATCTTACAATTTACAAGAATATCCCGCTTATGAATATGGACAAACCCTTTCTAGTTATTACAACTAACTAGGCGGCTAATGTTATTATTGACACTATTAAAAAGTATGGTTACCAGGGTGAATTTCTATAAGGGTGTAAAGTCAAGGAATTTAAATATTACACTGACTTTCCAAAGGGTTAAAGGGATTTCTATTGCAAATTTCTAGGATGCAATCTGTTCATTTTACACAATCCAGAAGTTTATTAATATATTTGTGATATTTAAATCAATAATGAAACGATAGCGACTATTGTTTCCACCCTGAAATTAACAAAAGAATGAACAGCCAACCCTTGTATTATTGGTATTCTTATTTAGCATGTTACAATGCGTGCTTTGACTAACTTGTAATCAAACTTTTCGGTTACAGAACTTACCCCATAAAGGCTGAATTTATGTATCTCAGTTTACATAACCAGATCGATATCTGCATGCAGTCAGCTCAAACTGATTTCAATGTCAATGCTTGTCAAATGTTGTTCAATACACATTATGTGCACATGGCATCAAGAAGGACGCAACTGAAACGACAGAGCCGAACTCAAGGACGTGTACTGCCGGAGCGATGCCGGTGTAACTGACCCTAGCTTGCGACCGTTGAGGGAGGGATGAGAGCTATTCCCGTGGGATGATCACGTGTCCGTGGGGAGTAGTTGTGTGTGGAGCCCGTGGAATAGGAGGTGTAGCGTCAAGCGCGTCGTTAGACGTGATTGTTACTGTAAGGAAGCTGTCAACACACGGCTGACTGTATTTGCGTTTTTGCGTAATTGCGATAGTGGTTATTGCTTTGTTCAAGGGAAAGGAAAATGCACTTGAGGATTGGGAATCTGGCGACTGATTTCCATAAACTTCTGCGCGCATCTCAATCGCAAAAAACACACTCAGCATTATCAGTGTAATACCAACGCTGCTGTTTACTCTTGCAACAAGAAACCCAAACGTAGTTACTACAAGGTAAGCACATGGTTTTCTACCGTTTTATAAGTTTTATGACAATTAAAACGTAACAGACCGTTTAATGTCCACTTATTTCAAATGTTTACTCTGAATTTAACACTATATCGACATTAGTCGATATATTTTTTTCCGGTTTAATGTTATACATTATTTGTATTTGCTCTAGAATTCTGTGTTTTTCTATAGCTACACTATACTAAATGAAAAACAGCAGGTAGCCTACATGTGACTTCTCCGGTGATGAAAGCTTCTGGATAACCTGCAAGAACAAGGATCCCATTTCTGCCTCTGTCTCGTCTCCTCTTGAGTTTTTGTTTTTCCATTTTTCAGTATCCTCGTGTAATGTTTGTATTACGAAACACAAGATAGAAAGCACAGAAATGCCATTCACCAAGGCGAGGTGCTTGCGTTTATTATGGCTATAAACTGTTTATAAAAGGACAAGTTCACCCAAAAATGAAAATTCTGTCGTCATACTCACGCTCACCCTCAAGTTGTTCCAAACCTGTATGCATTTCTTTATTCTGCTGAACTCAAAAGAAGATATTTTGAAGAATGTTTGTAACCAAACAGTTGTGGGGCACCATTGACTTCCATAGTATTCTCTCTCTCTCTCTCTCTCCCATATACTATGGAAGTCAATGGTGCCCCACAACTGTTTGATTATATTCTTCAAAATATCTTCTTTTGTGTTCAGCAGAAGAAAGAGATTCATAGAGGTTCGGAACAACTTGAGGGTGAGTAAATAATGACAGAATTTTCTTTTCTTTTTTTTGGGTGAATTATTCCTTTAAATGAATAGTTCACCCAGAGAAATCCTGTCATAATTTTTTCACCCTCATAAAATAAATGGAATATTCTATTGATAGTGACAGGTTGCTGAAATTATAATGCTTCAAAATGGCAAACTAGAGATTAATTATAAAAAGTGGTCCATATTATTTCCAAGTCTTCTAGTAAATTTAGGTTGTCATTCACCTGATTGTACACTTGTTATTGAGGTGGAGATTGAATGAGTGCACTCGAAAATGTCCACTATGGTTTCGGACTCCACTACAAATGGCTGTCCTGTCCAAAGGTGCACTTTATAAGGGTGTAGGGGGTGATTTTGAATACACCCATTGAACTGGTATCATGAAAAATTCAGTCTGCCTGTTAAGTTGTTTTCAGCCAAAGGACCGCATGGGGGTTAGCTGTTTGTAATGCCTGGTCAAACAAAAACATATAGGCCTGGTTTCACAGAAAGGGCTTAGATTAAGCTAGGATTAGGCCTTAGTTCATTTAGTACATTTAAGTAGCTTATAAACATGCTTCAGAAAGAAAAAAAAAGAAAAAAATTACTGGTCTGCATCTTGACAAAACAATAGCAAATACATATTTTAAGATTTCTCAGTGCCTGTTTATTTCAGTTAAAACAGATCAGACATGCATTTTAGTCTGGGTCTAGGTTTAAGCCTGGTCTGTGAAACCAGTGGATAATACACTTAAAAATGTTTAACTGCACATTTGCCTATAAGCTAAGGTATCATGCCAATCAACTAGCGTTATGCTAAGCTAGTACATCGAGTGGTTAGCTTGCAAAAGAGTGGCAGATTTTTTAATTGTTCTTGTTTTCCACAGTAAATGTAAATTATGACAGATTTTTCATTTTTGGCTCTACTATTCCTTTACATCTTGGGCAAGTTCAGTGGCTTGTGTGTCAGTATCTTTAACAAAATTGACATGCTTTGTTCCCGTGGTAGAAATATCAGAACTGTGTGGAGGTGTTCCTGCCCTTAGCAATGAGGAAGCATATTTTACGCCCCCATGTTGAAAATGTGTCTTTTTCATTCAGAGCAGTTCATGTGGTGTATTTGTTTGTAGCCAGTTGGTTTCATCTCATACCACATCTGAATATATAATATAGGTTACGATGCGTTGTTGTGCACTGCAGGGTTATTTTGGTGTTATTTCTTCATAAAAGTACTGTCATCCCCATAGTAACACTGAGCTTATTGTACTGTATATCCACAGGGGACTGACACTTGTGTCACCGGCTGTGCTGTCAGCACTGATATGACATTCATGTGGTTAGATGCATTTCAGGCATAATGGTTTACAGTGCAGCTTTTCAGTTGCACCACTTGGAACCAGTCCTTAAAGCTATTTAGGAAGAATATAATTAGTTTTGTGATAATGATAATAAGAGTTGCTCATATGATATGTTTGCTCTTGAGGAAGTGACACTTTTAGAATAGAAGGTATCATGTTGGCAGTCTAAGATGCAGTGAAAAGGTGGCCAGAACTGCATTTGAAAAGGGCTTCAGTGTTATTTCAGCTTTTCTTCTGTTTATGCTGAGTAGTCTCAACTTCCTGCCAGTATTGTAGGGCATTCTTAAACTGGCAACAAACATCCAATTTAGACCACCCTAGTGTTACTTGACACATGAGAAAATCCGTTACCATATAAAGGCTTCACTATCCAAAAGCCTACTTCTGTATTGTCTTGTATATTTATGGAAAAATCAACTCTCATGCCATCCTCTAAGACCTTTATTTCCTTCTCTACCACTGGTGTTTTTGCAGCTCCAAAAGGAAAAAAAAGTTTCTCAATATTAAAAAGCACAGAAGGTAATTTTCCATGGCTGACCTGCTGTGCCAAATGTATTTCTTGAGGCTATGTACTATTCTTATCTCAGGCAAGGCAGCCCGAGAAAGGTTTGTGAAGAGCTGGAGGATATATCTACAGAAAATATTGAGATATGTCTCAGATATGATTCCATGATGCCAGGATTCTAGTGGAGATTATAGGAAGGGGGTCCATTAATGTTGTTAGCTTCTCGTCAGGGGTCTAATATTCAATTGTGTCCTGCGTTCATGCCAGCACTTATATAAATGAGGCCTGAAGGTTGATTAAAAATGTCTTATAATAAGCATTTCTAGTTTACTGTATCAATGAGGCGAGGTCACTTGGTGATTTGACAATATGGCATGTTGTGATGATGATTGCAGTTACATGCACATTTACCATCTATGCATCCAGCATGTGATCTCACACTGATTTACGGTTCGCATTGTGGTTTTCGGTTATACTTAGTGTGCTGATTTAAACTCTCCTTCTGTTTTCACTCTGTATATTGAGCTCTCACTGAATGACGACTCAATGGAGCTGGCTGCATGGCAGGCCGTCTCATAATGCACACAGCTTTTTCTAGGAGAGCCTTCAAATAATGCAGCTCTGTTGAAATGGGTATGACTAATTTTGTTTTGAGCCAGAGTCAAGACGAGGTGAAGTTGTGCTTTCATCTCAAATGCCCAGTGCTGGCTAAGATCCATATGTTTGGGAATTAAGCCCCTTGTGGCATTTAAACTCATTCTGATGCGACTTTCGTTCCACTTTTTGGTGGATTCAAATCATAATATGTTTTATAAAGTGCTATTTAATACACATACAGGTACTGACAACTGATAATTATTTATTTTTGAAAGCTGATAACCAGAATATTGGCCGATAAATCTAAATCCAAATTTTATATAATTTTTTAGAGCCTGATTACAAAAATTAAAGTCTCACCATTAAAAGCCATGTCCCAAACATGTCCCATGTCATTATAATTTTATGTAGCCTATATGGAAGACTTGCATGTTGCTCTTAACTGTATTTTCCTTTTTGAAGTGATTCCAATCATATTTCAAGCAATTCAGAAACATCATGGTGAACAGTGCACATCTGAAATGTCTCAGCTGAAGGAAATAATCCATTATTTATCGGCATTAATATATTGGCCAAATTTTCGATACCAATTGGCTGATATATCATGCAATCTTAGTTTAATTTAGAACCAAATAGGGTTTAACAGCCTGATACCACTGAAGAACCTTTTTTAATTCAAGAAGAAAAAATAAATAAACTTTTTATTTTCTAGTTCTTTAGAAAATAGCTCTGAGGAACCTTAAAAGCAACAAAATGATCTGAAGCATCTGTATCAAAAGAATTTGAATCTCCAAATATTATAGCCAACTTGTGAACATGGTTTTTGAAAGAACATTTTAATAACCTTTATTTTATTATTATTTTATATAATGGATTCATGTACTTTACGTATGGACTGCTTTGATGTCAAACTTTAAAAAAAAAACTCCATTTTTGTTAATAGTAAATGTGTACAATATTATAGTATTTAACATAAAAATACAAAATATTTATATGAAAACTTTCATCCTTTCGGATAATGAAAAGTAGCCTAATTTTTATGCCATTTATTAATACTGCTACCTCATTAAAGTGGCGTCCTGTCTGTGACTTCATTCAATTTCCCCTTTTCTTCCGAGACACAGGACATCATCATAAATTGTTCAGTCCTCAGTATGGTGGCAGTTTATCTCACTTTAAAGGATGTGGCGCAGTGTAAACTGTTATTCAAGACACAAAAGACATTGCAAATTGCCATTTTTCTCCTGCTGAAATAATTAACACCGCTATAAGCTCATTAGCCTCAATGCACATTAGTGTCACCGAGATGGATGTCGAGACATTCGCCAAACCAGAAAGATTTGCATGTCTCTCAGCATCAAAACATAATGTCAGTCTGCCTCAGCAAACATAAAAGCATTTTATGAATCCCTAATGGTTGCTGTGGGAAAAAAAATTACAGGACGAGGTCAAGACGGGTCATGAGACAACCCCAACAGATTCCTTCAGGGACTGGTCATCTTTTTCTATTGTAATCTTTGTGAATCAGCCACTAGATCCATTGCTAACGTTTGCGTCATTGTTCACTCAAACAACCGCATAGCCAGTGGCATTCAAAAGGTTTTAATTTGTTTGTCTTTCAGTCCATGGCGAACACACCTCTCCCTCCACATAAAACAAACATACAGTGTTTGACTTCACTTCTTACTTGAATATCATAGAAAGTTTGGCAGCCGTTTGAACCAGACATATTCCATTTTAATAATTGCTGGGATCAAGGCATTTTGCAATGCTGGATATAGGACACACTAGACTCACACATCATTTTTTAAATATTAGGAGAAAAGTGGCACATACTGTATGTTGAAACTTGTAATCATCTCAATGGGAAAGTTTAAATTCAATTCTATTGTTTTAGTTGTTTTGTTTGTTGGGAGCAATAGAATGCCAGTCAGCGGGGTGGGGTTGTCTAGACCCTGTGTTTGTGTAATGACCAAAATAGTGGACCAAAAGAACAGGTCTCGGACAGCAGATGACCCTTAATTATCCATTGGCCAGCCAACGCCATGCATAATAGAGCTCTTATGTGTGGATCAGATGCCATTGGGGCCAGACTTTTATTATTGCACTTTGTCTCAGTCACTAGTTTCCTTCCAGACAGCCTCCTTACAGTGTCTCAGCCTTTATCTGGATAGGGTGAATTCAAGAAAATTGGGCCATTTTTCACATGGGACTGTAAGAAGGTTTCTTTTGGTTGTCCAGTGCGGCCAAATTTGACTTGCCCTGCCAACATCTTTTATTTTAGCAACAGATTTGATATGTCAGATAAGTAAAGGTATATTTTTAATTTAATGATTGCTATGTTAAGTATGTTATTTCTGGAAACTATACAATTATAAATTGTGTATTTTTTGTGTGAATACACTATCATACAAAGTTTTTGGGTGGGTAAGATTTTTTTTATGTTGTTGAAAGTCTTTTTATGCTCACAAAGAATTTATTTGTAATGAATAAATTAAAAAGTGCTAGTTTAATATTATTTATTAAAAATAAATAATAAATAAAAGTAATATTGTTTGATAATACTATCATTTATTTATTTATAAAACAAAATGTATTCCTGCGATGGCAAATTTTATTTTCTTTGCAAAACAAGACCTCGAACATTTGATGTAATATATATTTCATGTAATTTCATGAAAGCTATGAATTCAAATGCACACTATGCAGTGCAAAATATTTATTATTTTTTGATTTTCCAACACAAGTCAGTATTACAATTTCTACAACTATGTTAGCTAGCTATAGCAAAGTCCCTTTCAAGTAAAGTCTGTTCACTTGGCTGCCATATTTGCAACGCCTCTGGCCAAGTCCTATCGATTTGAATGGGGGAATCCTGAAATCTCAAAAACTGCTTCCTGAATTCACAATTAAATAACATTTCAAATCAGCAACAAAAAACAGACATGAACTGTCCCATAAATGTTCTTTTTTATGCTCAAATAGCATATTTTTCAGGCTAGACCAGTGCAGTCTAAGCAAGAGTCTCAGGTTTCTATGGGAACTGGAGCTTCTAACGGCAGCTGCTGTGATGCAATGACTTTACCAATCAACGATTGGCTCTTTTACTTATAAGGCGGGATGCATTCTGTCATATTGCAGTTTTTCACAAAGTAATAGGAGTGAACCGTCTTTTTATATTGATAGTCTTTGGGTATAGTAAGTTGCCTGAAATGTGCGGTAAGCAATTTCTGAGAAACGCTGTTGAAAGTGGATCAGACCGAGCACCGCAACACACTTGCAGTCACTTGCCAATCAGCAGAAGGGGGCGTATTCACTCATGATGGGGGAGGAGAGAGAGTGAGCAAGAGGGAGATTATAAGAAAGACTGTAGAAAGAGATATGGCTGAGAGACATTACAAAAGAGAAATAAGTTCAGAAGAATATCACTGGAAAAAGAAGGATTCAGGCAAGAGCTTTAGGACCCGCATTAATTTCAGAAAATATTTCCAGTGCTGTAGAGACCTAAGCAAGAGGATGCCTTGGTTTTGTTGTTTCACAGAACCTAGATATGCTGTTGTTGTAATGTTTGCTATAGTAGCAGGACAGTTTTGAGTGTCATTGTTTGTCTGGTGCTGGTGTGCTGCTGGCGACTATCAACCAACTCTTGCTTTTATACTCTTGTGTACTGTATGTTTATTTTTTGTTCTTCCTTGACGCTCGTTCATCATTTCACTTTATTTTTCCCTAAGCATTATTTGAAATCGCTTCACTGCAGACATGGACATGGATGCAGACATCCACTCTTGTATTGCACGTTTGTGCATTTTGGGGGTGGAGCAACGAAGGGAGGGATGTTTGGGTTGATTTCAAATGTCAACAATGTTTCGCAGAAATCACTTACTGCACCTTTAAACAAATATATTTAAACCCTGCATTGATCTTAATGTCTTAATGTCATTGATCGTAATGTCAAATTTAGCTGAATTCACCCTGTTCCTTGCTTTTATCTATGGGTGTTCCTATTAAAGTGAATTTTGTGCTGAAGCCAACTTTAAGCTTTCCAGTTTCTGTCATTTGTCGTATTTTACTTAGCATTTCACTTTCATTTACAGGTTTCTAAAGTATTGAGATCTAACAAGCGAGGGTTTTTCGCCCTTTTCCTCTCATGCATATTTTATGATTCCGTTCTACTAAGTACTCTAGCGATTTGCATTTTACTGTTCTTGGTTCTGCCTGCTGCTTGCCCAAATATTAATTACATGGATAGAGGGTTGTGCAGTTTGTCATAAATAGACTTCATGAGATGTCAGGTCACCACTTTCATTTCGGATATTTGCTTTCGGAAGAAAACCTCCATAAGATAATTGCTGCGCCCAGTTTGGAGCAGTGCTACAAACTCAGAAGAGTGAAAAGTGCTTGTTCAGAAAAAAAGAAAGACTAATTACTTTGATGCATCATCACAAATCTCCCGCTGTTCAGAGTAAGTCATTAGTTCCCTCACTTCCTTGTCGCCTGAATTCACTTATATTTTTTCTTTACTGGTTTCTAATAAAGTCATCTCATTAAATGATTTGCTTAAAGTCACACATGTGCACAGCAACATGAGACAGTCAGTTAGTCAGTTATTTGTCACTCATAAAGTATCACATTTTCCTGGGTGTTTTCGTATGAGCCCTGCAGTTTTGTCTTGTCTGGTTTAATTGTCGTCCTGGTTGGGCTGAAGGCCATAGCATGTGGATCACTGCACTCTTCCGCTCGCCATGAGTAGGCGTGCATCGCTCTGCCTTAAGGAGCGAATAAAGACTCACATTGTTGCCACCCAGTCTGCCTTCTGGATTCCAGAGCTTTGGAAGGGAAATTTATCCACAACACTAACAAAAGCAAACTGGCATACCTCTGAAGGAGTCAGCCAGGCATGCTGGGAAAGTTTGTTCCCATCTTACCCATCTTAAACGAAACATGATAATCTTGGATCCATCCACAACATTCCGTTCTTGTATGGGAAATGGTATTTCCAAACATGTGCACTGAGACTTTGCTATAAAGACATTTGTGTATTTATGATTGAAGAATCAATGAAGAATTTGGATAAAGCAAATAAATAATACATATCTTTCACTAAATATGTGTAAAAACAATGCAACATAGTCAATGGTACATACTGTACATTTGTTAAAAGTGCTGTTAATATTTTTTTCAGTAGCAAGTGGTTTACAAAATGCTTTGTGAATCATTACAACTGAATCATTACAGATAACTGCATGGTTAAAAAGAGTGATTCGCAAATCGGACATCACTTAGGCTATCCTTTCAGAATAAGTCAACACTTTTATCTTTTACTATTGCAAGAGATGAAACTAAAGCTGTCATTACTGCTTTCTGAATTCATTATAGCAGGAGGAAGTGACACGCTGCCATCATTGATTTTCTTGTCTATGTTCTTGATGTTCAAAGACGATCACGTCAAAATTAATCTCATAATTTACTCGCCCTGATGTTGTTCAAAACCCGTACGACTCGTTCTTTCGTGGAACACAAAGGGAGATGTTAGGCAGAAAATCTTCTCTTCGTCTGTTCCATATGATGAAAGTGTATGTTGACTGAGGCTGTCATTCTGCCTAACATCCCTCTTTGTGTTCAAATGGCTTTGAAATAGCATGAAACGATGACAGAACTTTCATTTTTGGGTGAAATACCCCTTTCAGAACGATTCAGAAATCCAGTATGTGGTGATAATAAATGTAATAATACATTTCTTCAAATATAGGACTGTGTGAACACAATGGTTTGTTGTTTCAGTTCAGTCGTTTGTCTTCCCACAGATTCACTGCCGGTGAATCTTTGAAAAGCCCACAACCTGCAATTAACAGGGAGAGGCTGAGCACACAGACTCTCTCTTCTAATTGTCAAGCATATTGTTCTTAAATGAGCAGCCTGAGATCTGCTCTTCATCAGTAAGACTTTGAACATCAAGAACATAGACAAGAAAATCAATGATGGCAGCGTGTCACTTACTCCTGCTATAATGAATTCAGAAAGCAGTAATGACAGCTTTAGTTTCTCTCTCCGGGTCATCAGCCGCAGCTGGTGGGCACAGCCTCTGCCATCTGACATACAACATTGCTTTCGTTTCTCATCCATTATAACCTTGCATTTTCAGTGGATTTTAGAGCTAGTGTATCATCTGCCTTCTCATTGCCCTTTTGTCGTCTTTAAGTGGTTTTTATCAGGTCTTTGTGAGGCTGAATTGCCTTTCGTGGAATGCGAAATGACATTTTAATGCGTTTTCTTTGCACAACACTTTTTTTCTTTCCTTTTCTCTCCTTGTAAAGAGGCTTTTGTGCTTTTAAAGTGCACTTTTTGAACTATAAATAATCTTCTGGTTGTTTTGGAGCGATAAAATAAGACATTCATGATGCCTTGAGAACTGAGTTTAAATATTACGCAGGTTTATATGTGTAATACTTTCACGGTAGAATCATATCTCTAGCTTTAGCTCTTTTAAAATTACTGACATCAAATATGAAAACACTAAGAGATTTGTAATGTATTTCATGAACGAATGCAAGCAAAGCTACAGTAGCTTTATAGAACCTGTGGCTTCTTCTTTTGAACTAAATACATTTTGACATCAATTAACAAATGCGTCATTGATCATTGTTAGTAGTTGAATGCTTATCCGATTATGTAACTTGAACATGTGTTTAGCGTAATTCAATATTTTAAAGGGGTCATATAATGGTACATGCACTTTTACAGGTTGGTTGTACTGAAATGTGTGTTGGCAGTGCCTGTACACAACCATCATAAAATGATAAAAATCCATCCAGTGTTTTTTATTTTTTATCTTCTTATATGTTTTCCCCTCTCTCAAATCAAGCCGTTCGACCTTGTGACGTCACACGGTCGGACACCCCTCCCACAATTGTTGATTTACAGCAGTGTTTCAACACAGACCCGCCCTCGCTTATGAGCGAGCTGTCTGTCATCATAGTCTGTGCGTCATTGTTGATACGCTGGAGCACTGTCTGTATTCTATGAGCAGAATGGCATCTAAGCGATTGTGGTGTTCTGTTCTTGGGTGTAATAACGAACACAGCAGTTACTTTGATGTTCCTAAATCTGAACCGCTGAAGACACAGTGGCTGAGTTTTGTTTTCGAAGGGAATATTCCCCACGATCAACGTCAATGCTTTCATGTTTGCGCGAATCATTTCACCAGACTGCTTTACAAGCGAGAACATTGAAAAAGGTATTAGCTCCTGTCTGAGTATGTGTTGTTTATAATGACAGTCTCACAGTCTCACAGACTGGTTATTTTTTAAACAGATCAGTAAAATTTTAGTGCTTCAGCCCTGACAGTTGTACCTAACACTGCATAGATAACGTTACGCATCACGGACAAGCCTACATTTACCGAAAAAAAGTTTTTCATGACCATTAGCTGTAACATCAATCTGTCAATGAACTAACGTATACATCAGTAAACACATAGTGTTCGTATCTCACTACTCTACCCTGCCAGTACATACAAAGATAGATCAAAGTGACATTACGTTAACCAACCATTCAGAAACGTCCTGTTTTCCGACTCCGGTTCAAATTGATACAGTTGCACAGTGTCCTCAGAGACTCCCGCTGCCATTCTTCAAAATATACCCTCAACTGTTGTCAAGGCAACACTCCACGTGTATTGTTGTGGCAAAATGCCCACAGAACAGAGGGGCGGGGTGAGCAAAGCTCATTATCATTTAAAGACACATGCACTTAAACGGCGTGCTGAAAACAGAGCTGTTTTTGACCAGGTAAAATGAGTGTTTTCTTACAATACTAATGCAAATTTTTTATTAAAGTATATTACAAACTTTTAATTTAGACCCTAAAGAATCATATTAGCTTGTACAAAAATGGCATTATATGACCCCTTTAAGTGTTTGCATGACTTCAGGCACTCTATCCCATCACCTGACAGTGTGTTACTTTAGACATGTGGAAGAACACATGGGAGTCTTAAGGAGTGTTTGCCAGAGGGCCGGCGGGGAGTCTCAACAAGGAGCCGAACTGTGTACGATTGGCTGAGGTAAAGGGATAGCCTAGTGACAGAAGGCTGGCCCTCAGTTGAACCACACAGTTCAGTGGCACCCCCCTCCACCTCACCTCCTTCTGATCCTCAGAGCTCAATTTCCACTTCCACCCCGCTGGCCAAACCTCAACCTATGCCAGAGTCAATCTCACGGGACTTGGCTATCGAATTTCTACCGGGATACGTAATAGCACCTGAGGCACTTTCTGTGAGAGCACTGTTGCCGAGAAAATGGACCGATAATGACCCGAGTGCCAGTTTGTCTTCCAAAGTATGTTTTTTATTTGGTGGTAAATGGTCTTCCACTGCAATTTTATGCTCATTGAATAGAGTACATCTCGGGAAAGACGGCATTCAGGATTTATGAGTGAGTAAAGGATATCTGTGTAGTTGCAGGCAATATTTACTTTGTAATTTGTCAAATAAAAGCTTTAGGATAGTGTAATATTGTTTGTACAGACTAATTCAGGTGATGCATTTAGTCTGAATGTTGAAAATCATCCCCATTTAGCAAATGCAATTAGAGAGAGAGAGAGAGAGAGAGAGAGAGAGGGAGGAACACACGTTTTCTCAGACAAGCAAGAAATTATTTGTAATGAATTTTAGGATGGTGAAATGGCTGCCTTCATGATCTGTCTCAGAAGGCGCTTTCTTGCAGTTTGAATTCTTAAAGAGTTCTTCGTCAGAGTGTATGTCCTTATACTGTATATAACACAATATATAACTATACACTTACACTGACTCATAACTGCAACAGGCTTTTTGTGCAAGCATGTGTTGTGATATTTAGCAACGCCAATAGGAACTCTAAACCCTGTTTGGATACATTTAAACTCAATTTGACAGAATTAACAGGGTGAAAAAAATACAGTAAAATGTTGTTGTGTCTCTTGTTATAATTAAGTATTGTTATGGATTAAACGGTGTCAGCCATTATTCCCAGATGAACATATATGACATTCCAACAACGTCTATCTGTGCTCACTATGTCAACATAGTGTAGAGCAACATATTAAAGCATTCACAATATTTTAGTGAAAATGATTTTAGAAACAGTTATGTTCCCTTTCTCTATTTTGTAATCACTTTGAAAGTCGATTTTTCACTGTGCACTTGACTGTTATAGGCGAATGCATCGATTTTCACTTACAGTTGCAGCACTTTTTAATCACGTTACTGTTTAATTTAACAATTTCTTGAAAAAAATGCAGATAAAATGGATTTACAAGCACACTGTGCTGTTCATGGAAATCTCCTGTTCATTTGAAATATTCTGGAAAGCTTGTTTGCAACAGTAAACAAGGGGGCGGAGCAAAGGGTTAAATGTCCAATTGAACACTTGCTCCAAAGGAACTGTCCCTGTCATAATACTATACTATAAATCATTTTAGATGAGAAAGTGTTTATTAAATGACAAGTAACTGCTCTAGAGTTGAACAAGTATGCACTTAAAGGGATAGTTCACCCAAAAATTCTGTCATCATTTACTCTCCCTCCTGTTGTTCCAAACCTGTATGAATTTCTCTCTTCTGCTGAACACAAAATAATATATTTTAAAGAATGTTGGTAAGCAGACAGTTGACGGTAGCCATAATGACTTCCACAGTAATTTTTTTTTCTACTGTGGATGTCAATGGCTACCATCAACTGTCTGCTTACCAACATTCTTTAAAATGTCTTCTTTTGTGTTCAACAGAAGAAAGAAACTCCTACAGGTTTGGAAAAACATGAGGTCGGTGAGTAAATGATGACAACATTTTCATTTTTGGGTGAACTATCCCTTAAATGCCCACATGCATTGTGATTCATTCAGATGCACTAGATGGCAGTGTGGATGCACACTCAAGCACCCACACTTGCACAAACCATGTAAACAAGCTATGTGTGGCCTGTATTTTGTATTAAAGACATCTCTATCCTGACTATAAACTAAATTAATTCATGGATCAGAGCAAGAAATTAATGAGCTGTATCTCGAAAAATGTTTTTGGTCATGACATAAACCCCTTCATACAGTTAGTCATGTTTCTCCAATTTAATTGGGCAAACAGCATTCCAAAGGAGTTGATATGCAGTCCAACAACACAGTATGTATTTTCACAAAACTCAGCTATATCATATAATGTGTGATTTATTCTCTAACAGAAAGTGTTTGAGTTAAGAACAGTGCATTTGTATTTCCTTGGCAGCTCTTGGCAGCTTTATCATTTGAGTTCTGCTGAGATACTTTTAATCCTTATAAGCAGATTTTGCCTGAGACAAACTGCCTCAGAAACAGGCTTTTTACACATTACAGCTCATCTTTATTAAAGGGGTTAGTGTAGACAGGACAGATGCACTTACCCTCTCCTCTTTGCAAGATCCAATTAATAAGATCAAGAGGAAACACTCCTGTGAGGCATATTTATTTCGACCACTGCTTTATGTCTTGGTATTCGCTCAGACCAACCGTTTTGTTTTGGTTGAGTTTATTTTTAGATTATTTTTGACAGCTTTTATTCAACTGAAATTGGATTGTGAGACATCAAATTGTCTAATTTATTATCAAGTAATTGTCTCCAAGATTTGCATGATAAAACTCAACAATGGAGTTTTCATGCCTTAGCATGACTCTGCCTTGCAGCTCTATATTTTGTTGTCAGTTTTTTACACATCTAATCCAGACAGCTACACTCTTTAATGACATTTAAGCCATAGGTAATTTATTTTCAATTCAAAATTCAAAATTGCCATTTACTGCCAGGGTCAGCGTCTTGAATACAGAGTATTATGAGCTTTATACAGGTTGAATTTCCAGCACTACTTCTTTTCTTTGATGTTGTTGCGGAATGCGGATGCTTAAATAAATTATAATATTTTGCCATGGTTGAAAGGATCCTGTGTAAAATCTTATATTTGGGTAATGAAATGATAGCTACCATGTAATTATGAAATTATGTATCTTGATTTGTGATTAATAGAGCATGTGTGCATTTGTAATTTTTGCTGTGGTTTGAGTACACATTGTAAAAATGAGGAGGTTATGCACTATAAAAGAGAGACTGTTTTTGTGGAATGTTCTGGATTACGTAAGAGAATGGCAGTATAGACACTTAAGCCATTAATGAGAAGACTGGATTGCATAGAACATTGGATTTTTTCTGTTATTTGGTTCACTGCAGCCGGTGAGATTCAGACTTTCACAGAATTGCATTTTCCAAAGCAATTGCATGTGAATTGAATTTACTGCTCTCCATTTTCACTGACCTTTCTCTCCTCGTGGAGCCATAAAGGTGGCGTATAAGGGAAAAGAGGTGTTTTTAGTTTTATTTAGTGTGTGGCGGATTGTAGGCCCGGGCAGAATGAGGGTGAGATGGCTACAATCTCACACTGGGAACCTTTCATTCTGTTCAGACTGTCCTTTGCTTGTTCACAAGCTCCAACAAAGATATTCTTTATGACTCAGAGTCATTTAATGGGGTGGGAAACACCCTGTATTTTTGCAGCATGCTCTGACTTCATACTGCACAAAGAAGATATTATTTTGCTCTCTTTTGACGGCCCCCCAAAATGGAGCGGAGCTGGCTGATAGATGTTCGCCCCCGAGCTTTTGTCTTCTGTGTGGTGACAGAACATGAGCCGTATGCCATCGGGAGACTCGCATCTCCGTTTACTGCTGTATTGTGTCTTTCACCTGAGAGACAGACCACAGACACTGAAGCAGACGGGAATCCATCTGAAGCCTCAGAACACTGATATTTGAGCAGGTGGTCTGTGTTTAATCATAGGGAGAACCACAAAACACACATCATCGGTCATAGAGCCGAGGCCTTCAAAGAATTACATAATACAAATCTATTTATGGCGTCTTGTGTGGGAACATTGATACTGCTTTGACAGGCGTTGTTAATGTATGGCTCCCAAAATTGTAGTATACCTCTATTGTAGCTTTAGGAAGAGAGAAGGAGGAGTACATTTTCAAATGGTGGGATTGTTTTCATGCTGTGAACATCAATACTGAACTCAAAAGAGAGTGATTTCTGAAGGCACTGGGCTGATGCCATCCACATTTTCTTCTCTCTACAACTGCTACTATCTGTAAATACATCTGATTTGCACATACAGTTGTCATTTTTTAAATATTTTTGATTATTTGCTCTATTATATGTGTTTGTTGCTTTGGGCTTGTTTGTAGCTAGAATGTGGCAGTGATAAATGTAGGGTAGTAAAGATGTAGGGTATAATTTGTGTCACCAAACGGAAATAATAACTGTTTTTGAAACTCCCCGTATGTCATTGGTCAGACTCTCACCCACAAACTCATGCCATACAGTGCACCAGTGGCTGCCCACTTTTTGCGGCCCAAGAAACAAAACAAAGATAACATAACGTAACAATTTATTTTTGTTGTGATCCTCTAAATAATAATTTAAAGGGATGGTTCGGAGTAATTTCAACCTAGGGTCCTTTGCGCCATGACCTCGAGCCAAACACCCCCCCAGAAGCTTTTTTTTCCCTTGGTCGAACATTATTAAAGTTAGAGCTTATTTAGAGATATCAGCCGAATGGCTTAGTGCAGGCGCTAATGGATCCAAGGTTGTATCTCGTAAATGAACTCACTAATAATGCCTGGAATGGTACCAAACTTCTATAGTAGTACAAATATGTTATGTACTCATAAAACGAGGCATTGGAAAGTTTGTAAGTACATCAGGAGTTTATTTAAATAACACTTGCCTGATGGCTTATGCTACCGCTAACCAGGACGTCGAGGTCACTTCCGTGATTTGGGAAAAGCCTGTAAAAGTCCTGGCAGAAAACGATGCATAAGGATGTAGTGTAACAACGCCCAGTTCCAGGAATGCACTAATATTTTGTTGGTAGTACCAGTTTGTAACGATTATTAGTTAACACTAAGTTGTCAACACTTCAAAAAAAAAAAAAAAAAAAATGCATCGCTTTCTGCCAGGACTTTTACGAGCTTTTCCCAAATCACGAAGTGACCTCAACGTCCGGGTTAGCGGTAGCATACCGTTTGTGTTTGGCTCGAGGTCATGGTACAAAGGACCCTAGGTTGAAATTACTCCGAACCATCCCTTTAATAAAATAATAATAATGCTAATAATATAACCATATGGTATAATATTCTATATAGGAATTGACTGTGTGTAGTAAGTAGTATAGGCTGTGCTAGGTTAGCTAGCTAATCATTTAGCTTGTTTACTGAAAACACAAACAGTATTTTGGATCATTTTTATATATTTTACAATATATTGTATCCTTATTATTTAGCTGCATTTCCCTTGCATGTTTAAGGTTAAAGGGTTTGTTCACTTTCAAAAAAAAAAAAATCCTGATAATTTACTCACCCCCATGTCATCCAAGATGTCCATGTCTTTCTTTCTTCAGTCGAAAAGAAATTAAGAATCAGCTTTATTGGCCATGTTTGCAGAGACAAACTAGGAATTTGACTTGGTAACAACAAGGCTCTCAAATTACAACACTCATTAACTGCAACAGGCTACAACACTCATTTGACATATAAACACAAAGTAGGAAATATATGTTAAAACAGAATACTGTTATATATTTAGTCTGACAATACAGTGGAAATTACAAAGGTTACAAAATTAAGGTTTTTGAGGAAAACATTCCAGGACAATAAACTGACACAAATGCATATAAATTTCATTTAACATACAATAACTTTGAACGGTCCTCCTACTCCAAACTTGTAAACAGTGGGTCGGTACTTCCAACTACGTCACGCGTGACCTTTCCAACGTGATGACGTAATGGTTGGCACATCTCAGAGATAGTACAAGACGGGCATTTGTTGTTAAAAAGTATATAATTTATCTTTAATCTTGGATGACATGAGGGTGAGTAAATGATCAGGAAATTTTTATTTGAAAGTGAACTAATCCTTTAATAGCACAGCACAGTGACTCAGTATCATATTGGACATGAGACAGTCTTCATCTCTCAGTGAAACAGCACCTGTCACAAAAATGTGAAGGCACATTGTGATTTTTCACTTTTTTTTTTTTTTTTTTTGGTGGCTTAATATCACAAATATTTCACATATGTGCTGGCACATGGAGCTCTGGAGAAAAAAATTATCTTTGAAAAACTTCTGATGGCAAATTTTCCACTGAGATGAAATTTATTAGAAGATGCTTGAGTCGTGACAGGCCCGATTTAGATCTAGGATGTAATGTGGACCATAGGCTGTACAGGATGCGAGTTGTTTTGGATCCAATCTTCATGTTCACTTAATTCTGATATTGTGATGAAAGAAAAATTGTATAATTTTCACATTTAAAAAATGTGAATTTTAAATTTTGTATTAGGTCCTATGATAAGCATTTGATAAGCAAGTAACAGGAATGACCCGATCCAGGTAAAATACACATGCAGGATATTACATTTACTTAGGGAAATTGCAAGACTCAATGTAGCTTATCGCTATTACTCCAGCACATTCAAAGAAATAGGACAGAGTAAAAATAGGTGCTCCACAATTCCTCCCTATTTATAAGACGAAATAACACTGCATCTCTATTTTAAATCCATTATTGGATCCGCTTTGGCTGCTGTGAATTTGCACAGGGGGTCTGATTTACTCTAGTGTATAATGTCCTTTTCAGGAGTGTATTCTAATCTAGCCTAAGGTACCCATCTTCTGTACATGAACTCGTTCTATTAGAGACCTAGCAAAACTAGACATAACACACTGTCAATGAGAAAGAGAGGCTGCAGTGTTATTGCTCATTAGAAGCGTGGTTAGTGGTCTTGACACCAATATAGACTAATCCAGGTTAAACAGCTTTTCTAATAGTGTGTGTATGCCACTATTCACATTAAGTAAAGTCAGTTAAGTCAGTGAATACTCATAGTGAGCCAGCCAACTTGTGGCTGTATGATATAATCACATTTTATATAGGTATAAAAAAAGCTTAAAATACATTTAGAAAGAAATTTGTTACTGGTTAATATTAAAGTCACTATGAAATTAAAATGGACAATTCTTGTTTTTATGGAATATTGCAGTATTTATCTGATTTAACTGATTTATCTGTGCACATCTTTTTTTTTTTATTCATATTCTTTCATCTAAATAGCTTCCCCTTCATCTTGCACTGACATCTATTCTCTTTTCTGATGACGGTTACCACTTGTTACTATCCAATGATATGTTTGTCTTTTGAGGTGTGTGTGTGTGTATGTTTGTGTTTGTGTTTGTGTGTGTTGGCATGTATTCAGTAGTGTTATGACTAATAAGAATTATTTTCAGTGGCTTTGACTTAATGCTGCAGCCCAACTGGGAGGTAAAGGTGATAAGTGTGTATTTACCTGCTGTCAGTGGATAAGGAAGAGGTCTATAATAACATTTTATTTCTATTAATGAATTAGTTAATAGACATATCAAAGGCATCTGTGATCCCCCCCGGAGTGCATTCTGATCATGAAATATTCACCTCCTGAATAATTTAGCTCTCGCTGTCAATGTTTGTGTTAACAGAAGACCTCCAACAGACAGTGCGTAACTGGCAGAGCAGGGTTGAGGCACTTCTTGTACTATATGTGAAGAGGAACACAACATTCATGAATAAAGGCGAATGTCCCTTGTTCATCAAGTTTGGAATGGTTGCGTCTGCTTTGCTTTGCGTTTCGCTTTCTGTCTGAAGTCTGTTTATGGAGGCATGGACAAAACTAACAAAAATCTTTTTAGCATATCAAACAGAGCAGAGCCATTTCAGTGTTTTCAATCTTCTCAACAAATAATAAACACATGAATAATGTACAACTTTACTGTTTAACACATTTCTAGTTGGGCATTGCTTTCATCTTCAGTAGCTACAGCCATGACTAGAATCGCTCTACAGTCAGTACAAAGTACATCTGCAGTCCTGCAGTTCTTTCATTGATAATTTCTTTCTTATTCAGACTGCTGTAAATGTCAAAAAATGAAGCGACCAACAATTTATTCCTGTGACACTGTCACTCTTACTGCAAATTTGAATATATATGAAATCTGAATATACATTTATGATTCCTGAATATAAAGTAAATAATTTTAAATGGATACATGTAAATTAGAATATATAGGTCTATATATAGATAGATACAAACCTACAAACCTCAACTTTCTATTCATCAAATAATCCACACAATTCTGTTCCCACAAAAAGAATTAAGCAGCACAATTGTGGTCAACATTGATAAAAAGAAATGTTTCCAAATCAGCATATTAGATTAAATATATAAAGGTAAATTGTGAATATATAGATTTAAATCTGAATATATACAGTTATAGCTCTGAATACGTGACCTATACAACTGTTCAGATTTACACTCACATGATCCTTTAGAAATCATTATAATATGCTAATTTGGTGCTAAAGAAACATTTCTTCTTAATGTTAAACACAGTTGTGCTGCTTAATATTTTTGTGGAAACTCTGATTTTTTTTATTATTCGGGATTATTTGATGAATAGAAAGTTCAAAAGAACAGCATTTATTATAAATATAACTTTTTTGTAATATTTCATATTTCATAAATGTCTTTACTGTCTTTTTTAGAATTTAGAATTCCTTTATTGTCATTGTACACAAGATACAACGAAATTGCAGAGCTTCTGCATAAGGTGCATGGTACATAAAAATAAATAAATAAAAATATACATAATACAAAGTGATGTACAATTAAAATATTTAAGCTTGAGACAAAGAATAAAGAAAAAGAACATAGAAAGAGTTGCTTGTAAATATATAAGAGTAATAATAATAATGATAAAAATGAAAATGTTGATCAATTTAATGTGCCTTTGCTAATAAAATGATTAATTTCTTTCTTTTTTAAAAAAAAAAAATCTTACTTACTCCAAACTTTTGAATGGCAGCATTGAATTTTCAACATTGATAATAGTAAGAAATTATCTTAGACACTGAAGACTGAAGTAATGGCTGCTGAAAATTCAATATATATATATATGTGTATGTATATACAGTATATATATACATACATATATAAGCTTTATGTAAAGTTCACTTTGAAGAAAAGCTGTGTAATGCCTGAGTTGCTAGTTCAGTTCAAAATGCTTGCTCATCTCCTCCAAGTGCCCCAAGGTTTTCTGAACGGAACCGTGTCATCTCTTGGGTGTTTTAGCGCCGACTGAGGTACACGTAATTAAAAGTGCACTGGACCCAGAATGGAGCTCTCTGAACCTTATTAAGGTGTAATACTCGGAGGTGTTAATGCTGTCATAGCCCAGCATCACAAAGTTCAATTAGCTTGCTCTTCACACACAATTACCCAGATGTAGTGACCATCTTGACAGGACATGTCAACCTTAATAGGAAACTGGACGCCTTAGATGTATTGAGAATGCCTGAAATGTGCTCAAAGTTTAATGACCTGCCTTTGTCCTTATGGCCCAAAGTTTGTTTTTAAAGATAGTTTAAAGTTAGTTAATAATAATACTAATAAAAAAGTTGTATCCCTTTGTTACTAATATAACAGCTTTCTTCATCAAGGTGATGCTTGAAACATCTGCAGGAAACTACTATCAGTACTCAACACACTGCTGTGGTCAGTGAGGTCATAGAAGTAAAAGTTCCCACAGTTTGCTAAAAACACACGGTGTGTTGAGTTTAGACCGGCAGATAATGTGGGGTGAGATAATTCCGGAGTTCTGATTAACACTCTCCACTCTGTCCCATTGGACCTGCCATTTTCCCACAGTTTCTTTTTTTCTGAACTGCTTAAGGGGAAAATGACCTTAGCTGAATATGCAAGAGAAAAATTATTTATGTGTTCTTTATTACTGCTTCAAGTTGTTACAGTTTTTTGGGGTAACAATTTCAGTTTTACTTATAAAACAGTTTCTTTTATACAGTATATACTTTATACATATTACAAAATATACGTATGTCAACATATATCTGATTCACTGCATTTGAATCTGCATTTTTATTGATCATTATTGATGGTTTATCGTGGGTTAATTCGAGCACTGATATTGGTATGACAACAACGTACTAGCAAGTAATAATGGCACCTACTGTACATATTGTGATTAACATCTGAATTTCATATACTTCCCAAATTCATACTAAATAGCAAAACTTAGAGCAGATGTGACAGTTTCATTGACTTTCTTAAAACAAACAATTTAATCGTTTTCTACAATAGCCTAATTTCTCACATTGAAGCAAGAGTCACCATTGGCTAGTAGCCTACATATATTTTATTGTACTCGTCATACTTTTTACATGGAATGCAAGAACAATGCAAAAAAAAATAAAAAAAAATAATAATTATAAATATAAACTATCAATTTCAAACATTAGTAAAAACAGGTAAACAGTCTGTAATATAATAAGAAAAGAAAAATCAAACTACAAGCAATAGCACAAATAAACACAATAGAACACAGTAGAAGATACAAATGAAATAAACAGCGCTTTTCAGTTAAATCTAACAGTATTTAGATACAGATTAGTATAGGTACAGAAATTGTTCAAGCGTTTAAGCACAAGACGACGTGAAAGAAAACTCAATTCAGCATTCGCTTGTCGTCAGAGTACCGAATTGAGTTCTCTTTCATGTCTTCTTGCACTTGAGCAGCACTGGCCAGATCGGGACAGTCACGGTACCGTCAACTCTTGGCCATCGGGCATTGCTTATTTTCAAGCCCTGCATTTAGATCTAGCACATCAATTCTCTTTACGTGGCATGTGTAAGCCTCTCTCTTTTAATAGGCTATTACAAAAAACAAAAACTGTTGCATATGCGCGTGATTTACTCGCATTGTTAGAGGGTTGCTTTATTATGAAGGAAATTTTTCCAAAAGAAGATTCTGAAATAAATAAATACATTGACTTTCTTTGCACTGGAATTGCAATTGCAAATGAAATGGAGCTCTTGACTAAAGTCATAAACATGAAAATGAGCCTTCTGCCAAATATAAGCCCTGGATATTATTGAAGGCAACATTTCATTTATTCGACGCAGGGATATGGTGACACTTAATTTCTTTCCTCCGTGTCTGAGAAATACAGCTTGGCCTGCAGGATGTTTGATGAGTGTTAGCAGTAAAATCAAAGTGGGCAGTTTAATCGCACACAGGGGGTATTTATCAGTCCTGTGCCTTCATGTCCCCTATACACACAAACTAGTGTCAGCAACATTCATAGTTCATTACTTTACAGCTGCCATTTGTCTCTATGCAACTTTCATTTGGCCGCCTCCTGGGGTAATTTTGAGCATTGTGAAGCAGAAGCGGCCACAATTTAGCTTTGTTCAAGACACTTTGTCATCTATACCCCTTCTGAAATTTTTTTTTACATCATGTAAATTCTTCGGTTTCTGCACATCAGCTAACAAATTAATCAAACTTTATATTCAGAGTATGTTGGAGTCTGTTTGTTGGTTTGTTTTTATATATTTTACTTTATATACACTGTTCGAAAGTTTGGGGTCAGTAAGTTTTTAAGAAATGAATTATTTTATTAAGCGAGATTTCATTAAATAGATCAAAAGTGACAAACTATTTTACACTGATACATCAAGATTTCTATTTCAAATAAATGCTGTTCTTTTAAACTTTCTATTCATCAAATAATCCACATAATTCTGTTCCCACAAAAAATGTTAAGCAGCACAATTGTGTTCAACATTGAGAAAAATAAGAAATGTTTCCAAATCAGCATATTAGATTGATCTTGAAGGAACATGTGACACTGAAGACTGGAGTAATGTCTGCTAAAATCTTTGCTTTGCCATCACATGAATAAACTATGAAAATATTAAAAATGCAACCCCAATACGACCCCAAACGTTTGAACGGTGGTGTACTCTCTCACATAGACAATCAGTCATTCAGATTTTTAGTTTAATTTGTCATGGGTTTCCTCAGGAATTGCATGGGTTTATAGATTTTAGTTGCTGACAAGTTGCTATGTAAGGACAACAACCACCACCACAAGTATGTGAGTTTAAATGCTTGATGAATTGGAAAACTTGGAATTTCACATTCAGGTATTATCTAGAACAAAACGTAAGATTATCCTCAAGTAATATTAACCACAGACCTTATTTTATTCATAAATTAAAAATGTAAAAATGCATAAAATAGCCTGAGGAAACCCATGACTCAAAATTCTAATTCTCCTCTGGGTTTTAGGACTACATAAAAAGCTCAATGACCTCCATTCGCCTTGGCCTTCATTATACCGCTGGAAAAGGGCAGCTCTTGTTGGGTTTGCATGGAAATTTGAGAGGCTTGAGGAGCAGGTATATGTTAATTTGGACAAACCTCAAACAAATGCACTGAACAAATATTGCAAAAATATGTGCACCTAGATCCATCTTCATGGAGGAGAATCTTTACATCTACTCCCATAAATATGCACACAAAGTATCAGAATGAAGATTTAAAGGCGTTGGGTGTTCCCTCCTAAAATATCACAGGAAATGACTCTCATTCTTTGCGGTATTATCAGGACTCAGTTGCAGAGTGATTACGGTTTCACATAAAGCGAGTGGGATGATGGGGGAAGCTATAACTTTTGAGCTGCTGACAGATTCACTCTCGGCGTCATGCTTCACTTCCTCATCAGCAGAGAGCCCTTGCGTCACAGGTTCCCCAACGTGCTGACCCTTTACTTCACCACACCTGCCTGTATTTATAGTCTCCTGTTTCCATTAAAATGTAGGTACATCAGAGAATGTCATCCTTACTTGATTTTCCTCTTTATATTTCTCTTTTGTCTGAAATGGAGAGAGTGTTGAATCGGGTCAGAACCATCTGTCATAGTCACAATCACATGAAACATAAATGCTAATGAAGAAGTATGTCGGCGTGTGAATGAAGTTTCAGTAATGTGATTAAGCGGGAGCGTACACAGAAGAACGAGTGTTGTGTTTATTTGAACCAGTCATTTCTTCAAGCTTTCACTTTGATTCATGCCGGTTTACAGATATGTCTTTGTTGGTGTTTCCCATGATTTCATCATCAAAAGGGCAACACTTTCTTTGGTGTTTTTATCTGGCAACAAGAGGCAAAGATATTTCACAAGTCATTTGATACCTGGATTATGGAAACCATCACCCTTTGAAGTGGCTGTTGTGTGAATGTGTCATTGAAAGCTAATAAGATATTCATGACTGGAAGTGGAAAATGTTTTGTGGCCATGATATCAAGGTTTTTCCTATGCTGCTTTATCATTTTGCCAGAAAAACCTTCAGGTTGAACGTGGTCTTTTTTGTTTGCAGATCATACATTTTTTAGCGGCCACCGACCTTGCATTACCAAGTTTGCAAGCTCTGTTAATAATGGTGTATTTGAAAAGCACATGGAAACTTGTATCCACCTTTAGAAATCAAAGAATTCCTGCTTGACAACTGAGCAATAGTTGTGTTGTATTGCTGCATTGCTTTACACTGGCATGTCAACTGCTTCCAGTGTAATGTAAAGACGAGCATCACAAGGAATTGTTGTTATGATTTGAATTCTATAGGCACTATACTCTATACTTATGCACTATGTACTCAACCGTGTAGTGTATGAAACTATGAATTTTATAAAGTTATTTTGTCATCAACATCCAGGTCTGATAGCCCATTCGCTACGTAATTAAAGATCCAACAAGGCAGGGTAGGCAATTTGTGTTGCCTGATAGCACTCACTAAGTTAAGTGGTCTACATGTATTTATATGTATATATCTCACCTGTGGAAGGTGTAGGGCCATAAAATGTTCGTCCAGTCATTGCATTGTCCTACCGGCCTGTCAGCGTATGTATTTTCATACCTCTGCACACCTGCTCGCGCAGACGTCACACGTCATCAGTGTGTTTCATGCCATGAGTTAGACAGACGTCAGTCACCGAGCACCGCAACCGAAACAGCAGCCGCCTTTTACAGTTCCTCCTGAACCAGAACAACGAGCTCATCCTGCACTCACGCCATAACTACTGTAATTTGGATGGAGGAGATGGAAACCCGTGACGTTATACAGTCAGGTGGTAAAGGTCAGTGCTCTTTAAGTTGTTTATGTTCATTATTATTGTAATGTTATGTGCTTTGAGACAAATAGGTAGTTTAATGCCGTCTCTCGTGACACTTTAGTGCGTTCATGTGTATTGAAGGAGGCGTGGATTTAGAGACACTCTGAAGGGAGGGTGGGATCTTATGCTTTCAAAGCTCGCTCACTATTGCTAACCACTCTAAAAATTGCTTACCCTACCTTTAATTAATTGCATCATCCGGGTATTCATTGTGTACTTTTTCCTTTTGGAATTTTCAGTGTGAATGGAGCCGGTTTGGGCATGCATGTGTGCGTCTCTCGCTAAGAATCGGTACCTGTTACATGAACACTACTCGCCCTATTTATACTACAAAACGGCATAGAAGCATACAGTAAGCACGTAAATTGGGATGCAGCTATGGTGTGTCTTTCCTATTTATTATCTTTTTTTTCATCTTTTATCTTTTTTGATATTAGTTTTATTTCTCTCTCATCATATTTAATTCTGATTGCAAGCTCCCTGGTTACTTATATTAAATCATTATTATTTGTATTTTATTTATTTTTTAATTTAGTACAGCCTTTATCCACATTGTCTTTAAATTAAAGCATGAATTATTTTTATTATTATATTAAAATTAATGTAATTATTTCTAAACATTTTTTTACTTTAATACAGCTTTTATGCGACATTGTCTTTAATCATGACATGTCTTTGACCATAGAGGCTGAATATCATGAAAATTATTCCATACCACTATTTTTTTTTCAGGTACTGGAAGTAAACTAGAACTGGTTGAGCACTCTTTAGTTTTTTTTTTAAGGAATAAGTTTGCTACTGCAATGTTGGAATAAGTTTGCTACTATTTTTTTTTATTTTTTTTTAAGTATAGGCCTTCAGTATCGTTTACAGAATCATTAATTCTGCATGGGGAAGGGATGTAAAACATCAGGAAACAGCTCTTTCTGTCTGTATGAAGTCATTAAGGTGCTGAATACCTGCCTCCATCTGTCCTCCGTGTGATCTCCAATGCAGGGAGAGATTGAGCAGATACAAATAGAGATAACTCGATTCCTTCTCTAATCTGGAACAGCGGGCGGACATCAGAATGTCCAAATGCGCCTGTTGTTTTCCTCAGGCATTGATCTTCCCCCTAAGATTTTTTTCCCGGCTGGAGCTTTAGAAAGAAAGCGTTCTCGTAAACACAGACCCGAATCCAAGCGACTCCCACCAGCTTTCCATCTGCAGATTGCTTGGTGATGTGCTGTTGGTTATGCGGGCCACGCTTTCGAGAGCAGTCCGTGGTAATAAAAGTCCTATTGAAAGGCTGTGAAACCAGGGTGAAGCTGACCTCTCACCCAAAGTGATAAATGAAGGCTGGGTGGACGAGCCGTGTCCCCACAGACGAGGCCATCTCTTGTCCTTCATTATATAAGCTCTACATCCTGAGCTCTGCTCTGCATCAGTAAACAGCACACTGGACTGTATTCATCGTGCAACCAGTTTCATTATCAGATGCCATTTTATAGTCTAGATGGGGTGAATAAACATAAAAGAGAAATGTTTCTTGTTCATTATTGGCTTAGAAATGAAAATGTCCCCATCATCTCCGAAACAATATTCATTTACTTGTTTGAAGCGTGATGGTTGTATTACAGACCAATGCAAAACAAAGGGAAAATTAATTAAAGTTTAATGATACCTCAATTAAAAAATGTTTGCTCTCTGCAGAAACCATCCTTAGTGTAATAATTTCCTGTGTGATACTCTTTCTGTATGATGAATCATCTAATAGCCACAGTACATTATTTCAATCATGAGTCCCTCCCTGTGGACATTGTCCATTTGCAGCTCTCTCTAACAGTCAGCTAATATTCGGTGCTTTTTTCATTACACATCACAAAAATCTTGTAGAATCAACTGTGTGGACATAAAATACTGTCAGTGTAAGTCTGTTGTTGGCTTGGTTCTTTTCTTGCTCTAACAAAAAGATGCCTGGCTCTCTTTTTTTTCCCTCTGATGAAAGCTTAATTTGTTGTCCTGCGCACACGGTCAGCTATTTGCAAATGTATGTAATGCACAAAGCGGACTTCATTGTCGTTAGTTACGGCTGAGCTAGACAGTTTGTATTTTTTTCTGTTAATAAGCCTGCTCAAAGGGATTGGCTGGAATGTGTTATGCAGAAATAGCCAGCCTAACAATGCAAACAGTGCTGTGGGTTGTCATTATTTATAAAGATTGTTTAGTTAGCCATTGCTTTAATATAGATTTTAGTTGAACATCCTGCTATAATGACCCAGTTTCCTAATAGAAGATATTTGATTGGGTAGCCAGTGTTGTCCGAAGTGCTGATTTTCCTGTAGCTGTTTATTTGTACCCTTTTTAGTGCTTTACAGACTCCAGCCAGTGTAAATATAATATCCTATTTGTTTACTGTGTGTATGTGCGTGGGTTATTCTGTTACTTTACTATTTTATATATTATAGTATTAATTTTGAATTAGCTTTTCTTTTTATATTTTCAGTTTTAATTTATTTAGACAAAATAGTTTAGAATTTTAATTTAGTGGCCCTCAGAATATTTTGTTGTACTGTATGAATGTCTGAACATGCAATATGTCAAAAGAAAGAACAGAGCCTCTGTTAAAAACAACAACAACATTTTATTCTAGCTTCATGCATTCTTTTTTATCAACACTTAAATGTGGGTAAGTTTCATATAAAAAGCAAAATTTTGAACAAAAATTTTTTGTGAAAGACTACGTCTGGATGGGATTCAGAATGATGATCGAAACATAGATGGAGTAGATTGAGTCCAAAGCTTCACAGTCCTCGGTCGACATTTCATTCGGTACGTTAGGTAGTTTTGATTTATATGCTGTTTAATATTCGATGATCGCGTTATTTTACATTTGCATAAGCAATTCTTCTATCGCTTGTTGTTTTTGCTGCTTCTTCTCCAGTGTTTTGACCCCGCCCTCTCCATGTAATGTAATAAACGTGATACAAACTAAACAATCAAATTACACTTCAAATACATTTTTTCCAAAGATTTTTATCACGCTGATGTAAGTTTAAGCGTTCGTTTTAAGTTTGGTCTTAGTTATTTTGATGCTATAAAAACGGGAGCGTGACGTCATGATTGACAGCTTCTCTGAGCGAAGTAGTCACTGAGGCACCAACAGACTTTTTGGGGGGATTTTCGGGAGGAGATTGGAACTTCTACTTTAATTTTTAAATAAACATTTTTAAAGTCGCTGTTTCACACCGACATAATGATTTGTTCTGCATAAACTGTACTAACCATAGATATCATATATAAAGGCTAGATGTCTCGTGCGCGCTGCTGGCCAATGGAGGTCGACGTCCGCACGTGGCGGCCATCTTGCCACAGTGCGCTCGCTCACTGTTTAATGGTGCAAATACTTTAAAATAACCATAACTTTCTCAATTTTCTACCGATTTTCAAACGGTTTGGTTTGTTAAACGTCAGAGATGTAGTTATGAGACTACATTCATACACTGCATACATATGAAAAATTATAACATACATGTTCAAGCATTCGGAATTATAGCCACGTTAATAACGTTTGTAAGAAACCAAACCGTTTGTAAATCCGTCAATATTTCAGCGAGATATGAGGATTTGTGTGCATGTTGATCATTCACCTTAATGCACAGAGCACTGAGACAAGATGGCCGAACGGTGATACCGGAAGTGACTGCGCCATAAGACATCTAGCGTTTATATATGATATCTATGGTACTAACCGTTTCTGCGGGAGTGATGGCGGAGCCGTGATACCGTGATGATACAATATTGGGACATAGGCGGCTTTACTTTTCTACAATGGAAGAGAGCGAAAGTGTGTCGTCCATCTTTTTTACAGTCTATGGTTTTGGTCTTAAAATTCTGTACTTTTCAGAAGATGCATAATAGCGCCCTCCACCGTATAACAGTGAAAACATGGATTGCCACCAATGGTGGGGAAGCATTGAGTCATGAATGATGGAAAAATTCCATCAATGGTGGGGAAAGAGTTAATGAGATGGGTGTTTATAGCCTGTACCATGGTGGAGTGACCGTTATTTTCTTCCTGTTCTCAGGCCCATTTGATTGGTCGGGGTCATGGGATCGGCTGCCGAGGCTGATGGGGATTTACATTAGCTGTTCATTAGGCGAGCGCTCTGGCAGCAGCCATGCTGGAAAGTCCTGTAGCGCAGGTGTGAGACTCAGCTGAGCGCTCCACATCTACGGTCTGATTCGCTCTCTGCGCCTCAGCGTGGCCTCCACTCTAATTACGCTCCCTCCCTCTCTTCCTATTCATCCTGTCTCTTCCTCGAGCTCCAGCTCTGTTCCCGGCTCTGTTGAACAGCACTAAGTAGGCTGTGGCCCACAGGTGCACGCTTGCTCTCTGTGCTATTTTTACCTGCTCTTTCATCCACAGCGGGGGCAGCAAAAAGAGACAGCGCATCCAGATACCGCCGTTCGGATTTAAACAATACACACAGCAACTCGCCTGTATACGAATCTTACCTCTAGCTTCGGGTCTGGTCAGGTCTCAGAGCACATTACTGCTGAGTGTGGCTCTTTTGCTCTGTACTATGGCATGAAGTCAGACCTCCCAAAGAGTGAGAGATAACACTGCTGGGCTCTCAGAGCAGGGCCTCCCTCTGGCTCCTGACAGCCGCTTAGATCATCTCCCTTTCTTACTATGCGTGAACGTGTATGTTTGAGACTGTAACAGCCTCGCTTCTTTATAATGCAACTGATGCTTCTCATTATGCTTGAGAGCCCCATGTATCACTAAGGCGTACATCCACATTTTACAAGCTGCATAAGGCAACATTTCGTACCGCAGATGGCTCTATTATAGGCCTAATATCCAAGAGCAAATATATGCCCTTCTTTATCATGATGAATGGCAAAGAGGTGTGTAATCTAGGTAAAGACAGCTGCTGTTTGTTGCTTGTCTAAGCTATATATTAGTTTACCTGAATTTTCCTTCAGGGATCAATGCAGTGATCTTACATTTGAATGGCTCTCTGTGGTATTTAGACTTGGTTTGAGCCAATGGATGGTCTGTTACATTTTAGAATTGTACAGCTTTTTGATTCCTCTTAGTCACAGATGAACATTTGGCATTTGGTGTGATTCATCAATAAAAGTTTTTTAAATATCTTTTTAGGCTTTTGCAACTTTATTGAGAGAGACTGTAAAGGAGTGAATGGAAGTCGTATGCAGTTATCATTGACGTATCAGTGAAATGGAAAAAGTCCCCTTTCTTTTCTCTTAAATTGTGTTGCCGAACATACATAAGTTCAATATTGTTGTTTTTTGTTTAGTTTTTTTTTGGTCAGGTGGAACAACCAGATATTTGTACATTTATTTTATTTTTAAAGACATTAATCATACAAGTATACCAGTAAATGCACTTAAATACAATAACTATACACAATCTAGTTTTCAGACATTTGTTCACTTTGACCTATTATTTGTTGGTTTAAATCGTCATTCATTATGTTTTTTTTATTTATTTCAATTGCATATAAAAATAAAATACAAATAAAAGTTTTTAGTCGGCAGTTTCTATTGAAGTAAACTATCAAAAACAGAATAAATCACATTCAGAATGTAGAAACTGGAATATGCAGTAGATTTGTTAGATACACTGTAATCCATTGTGATTAAATAACAACGAAGTCATGTTTTATATTGATTTAAAAATAATCATCAGCTTAAGTCAGTCAGTCAGTCATAAATAGCTAGTTACCATAGCTAATAAAGTTTTAAATATGGATTTTTTCGTACACAAACGCATCGCTTCAGGAGGCCTTTATTAACCCCCCTGGAGATGTATGGTTTACTTTTATGGTTGATGGGTGCATTTTTTGGGGCATCAAAATCCCCTATATTTTTAAATATAGCCTATCTCCGATGTTTTTGTCTGAAAGCAGATAGTCGTATTCACGGATGGCTTGAGGGTGAGTAAATCATGGGATACTTTTCATTTTTGGGTGAACTATCCCTTTAATCCCTTAACCCACCCTTAAACCTACCCATACCACTAAATGTGTCCCAACCCGTATCCACCTCAATAGCAGCACAAGTGTTTTGCAAACAACATGAACATGTTTGCGGTTGTGCCACCCTGACAGAAAGTTTTTCAATTATCTCAACAGCTTTAAAACTATACTGATATGTAGCCTATACAATTTGTTTATATAAAAAAATTCAAACATAAAACAATGCCATAGTGTTTTTTTTTTGTTTTTTTTTATAAAAACATAATTTTAAATAGTTTTCTTAGTCTGTTCATTTGTGCGGACGGTTGTGTCAATTGACATTTTGTTGGTTTAAGATACCAAAACATAAAATAATATTTAGAATTTGAATGTACTGGAAATTAATTCAAACAAAATAGGTTTTATAGTATAAAGTGATACATGTCATGAATGTATCAAATTATTGTAAAAGGAATTGATGTACTTGGACACAAAAATATGCACTTCATGTCACTGACCCACATATTTTTTATTTTAAGTTATTTTCTATTTAAATGTGACCACATGCAATGGGCTAAAACCGATGTTATCATTCAACGCATAGGTCATTCAGGGAGTCCCTGCGCAGTCTCACTGAATCCTAATGAGCAGAGGAGATTCCATGTTTGCTATATTTGATAACATACCATTGATCTTGGGCCTTTCACTAACAAATAAGTGGTGAGAATAGTTGCTTTTCACGAAATATCCTCTCTTCCAATCCTGTAGTAAACTTTACTTTATATTGGAAAGTAATGATTCTTTCTGTGGCAAATTGCAGTTAAGAGCCAATGATTTAAAAGTGCATTAAGGATTCTCAGGCTGACTCGGCTGATAAACGCTGTCTCAGATGGTTCCTTCTGCTCTTCCCTTACAGACATTTGTCATCCCTGCTGTGCAGATACCTTCCTCTCCTGCCTAATGATCCCTTTGCAGGAGCGTTTTTCCCTGGCACCTCTATAGCTGTCAGGGATTCAGGGAAAACACTCCTCCCGGTCCGATTTGCTGAGAATACTCAGAGTAACCAGAAGCATCCGTTACATTTTTTTTTTCTACAGGCCAATTGTGAGGGGCTGGGTGCTGTCAGTAAGCTCTTTGTGATGTATTGTGAATGTGAGCAAAGAATGGGTGCTCGCTGTACGGAATGGGTACCGTACATCTTGTCCTCTCAGCATTCAGCTGATCATTGTAGTGACGCTGCTTTTCTCATCCTGGCTCATCAGACACTGCAGTCTGCATTCAGGATTCTCTGTGGGGAATATGGCAAACACTTCACAATGCCTTCTGTCTTACAGTGCAGTAATACTAGGCTGGGAATGTGCATGCACAAATAATATCAATTCAAAATGCTAAAATTTACAGTCTACTTCACTTTCCAGAGTCACGCAATCTGTAATTTTTAGATCCTCTTACAAATTTGCAAGCCGGAGTTCAGCATAAAAATGTTATATGATTTGAAAATGCGTATGTAAATGCTTGTGTTTCCCCTCTCCAGAATATAAATATGTACACTGTAAAAAAAATTGCTGTTAAATTTACAGAGAAAAACTGGCAGCTGTGGTTGCCAGAAATTCACAGTAAAAAAAATATATTGTGACAATGTTTCCAGTTTACTTATAACCGTGTATTTCATTAAGTGATATAATGTTAAAATAAAAATCTGTCTTTTAACCTTAAAATGTACCAATAACACCACAATAATACAGGTGGCACAATAGAAAGCCAAATGATAAATCATTGTTCATAAGCTAATGTTGACCAGTTCCATGGTCTAATGTAAAATATGGATAATTCCCACTTCACGCTGACTTAGGTGTTTACTTTTTACCATAATGAATCACTTTAAGTTAGTGCTAGATGATATAGATCTTAAAATTTTCATAATTAAATATCCAGTATCAGCCAATACTGATAAACGTAAAACCGATAATTGATGTGGTGCCGATGTTTTGTGCCTGCACTGCACTGTATCAATGGAAGTGACTGGAACACTTTATAAAGATCATTTGAGCTTCAAACTATTTTGCTGTTAAGTTTAGCACATTTTGGTGTTATCTCTCCACATTGTGGCACAGGTAACAGTACATGTCCTTGCCCTATCGACAAACAGTTGGCATGCAGCTTCTTTGAATTCATCTTAAGTTTCCATGCCTTAGTAACCAATCTGGTCTTATTGGTGGACACCAGCCAAATTCCAGTCATGACTTTTACTTACAATATATTGAACTTCACTGAAATGACTGGTGTGAGTTTTTAAAGGGGTCATGTGACATGTAAGAGGCCTTCATACTATAATAATATCCTGTAAGTTTTAGAACTGAAAACTTCCTTGTTAGTCCAAAAACAGCTTTTATTGTAACAAAGCCCAGAGAACGACTCATTGTGGAATGTGTCTAGATAGGTGAAAGACCGCCTCTACTTCATCATCACAACTTTGACCCCGCCTGCATGTTAGTGAGATGACGAGGAGAGAAGAGTGATACAGGATCACTGGACTAAAAATAACTTTACCTTCCAAAGGATCCTAATTCTTGGAATGTGGTTATTTATTTTCAACAACATGAATGTCTCAGTTGAGCATTTTTTATTTGTATTTGGTACATTTCACTGTGGATTCATTGGTCGCAATTTCAGCACAGGCTTTGCAAACAGACTTTTACGATATACAGTAACGGTGTTAAGACTAATGCCTGATCTGTGGCCAGTGATTTGTGATATGTAATGATTCATGTACAGTCAGAGAGGTTCTTTGTCTCAAAATCGTTAATTGCTGTTAATGTGTCAGTAAATCAAACCAGTGACTAAACGATCAACTTCACAATCTGTTATTTAAACTGTGATTAAATTATATAGAAAACCTAGCCTGGATGCCAGCCGAACTTAGCCCCGCCCACAAAATTTTTTGTTCGGGAAGTTCGGTCTGGACTCGCTCCGTTGAGGGGCTATTATGCCCGAACAAAAATTGTTCGGACCAATCAAATTGTCAGGGCGGGCTTTATACGATGATGGACAGATGAGCAACGTAATCATCTACGTCACCAACGAGCGCTTGGGTTGAATTCGTTAACAACAAAGACGACAGCCGCTTGAGAATTGAGATTTCACGAGTTCACACTTACAAATAAGTCAGATAGAATAAATGCATATTTGACGTGCTGTCCGAGGAGAGGCTCCGGCCTCGGTATTCGGCCCGAACCCAAAGTACTCCCACCGTATTCCTGGCTGTGGAAGAACAGGCCAAAAGTGAGTGGAGGGATGCTGAAAACTGTCAAGGAATGTTAGGTGAGTTGACAGAGTGAATATATTTTTCCTCTTATGCTGATAGGGTAGACATGGTGTTTGATGACAAGTTGATTGGATTGATTATGTGAACGTGCTCCTGCCGAACTTTGTTTATGAAACATCATGTGTAGATTCCGCCATCGCGTCTGTTATAGAAGATATCGACAGCGCATTAATTTTAAAAGAGGAACAGAGAACCGCGATCAAGGCATTTGTCGATCGGAAACATGAATGAAAACTTACTCCGTTGCTCTGATTGGTTGTAGGTCTATCCAATTGAGTGCAGAGGCATTTTCCTTCCTGGTTCGGTTGAAACACGCCCCATAATCAAAGCTCAATGGAGCAGTATCAGACTCACATTCTGACTAGAATCTGAGTATGACGACGTCAGGCTATAGAAAACCTTTACTCCCTTTACAATCGCTGGAGCTGTCAATCAAACAGCACGAGTTTATCGGTGACTGAGTTCTGGACTCTCGCCAAAACTCCCCTTATAATCAACAAATCTTATATTTACATTGTGTTTGCACTGTCATTAGTGTGCAGAAATCGAGTTACAATGACGAGACGATCGCTGCATTCATGCGTTCAACATGTCTGTGATCGGCTACAATTCTCATCACTGCAACCTTTCATGCCACGATCTAAATATAATGCCATAGATCTAGATATAATACTGTAATCAACACTTTTCATGATTAGTTAGCCTTGAGAGCTGTAATAGTAAAAACATGCTAAAAGTTTTCGAGAGAGTTAAACATGTAATGCTTAGCTATTTCATATGCAAAGATGTTAGCCAATCACAGAACTACTGAAGTCTCACAGCAGACACGCCCCTTCAAACATGAAATTTTGTATGTAAAAATCATACTAACATTATAAATGCACCCTAGGATACGTTATAAAACAATAAAACAATGCCGCTCGTGAGCCCTTTAATGAGATTAAGGCTATGAAGAATAATATTTCCATTCTGACTCATACTTCTCAACAGAAACCTGAAAAACACGAGCTGAAATATGCACAGTGAGAGGCTGCAGGAATGAGATGTACCTTTCCTCTCTCTATGATGTGTGTGCCGTGAGAAACCTGACGCTTGCCTGGGTTGAGACAGATGAAAGTGGGTATGAGAGTTCCAGCCTTCAAAGGGCTCGATGTGGAACTCTCAGGGCTCTTTGAAAAGCTGTCCCTAAAAGGGTGAAAGAAGTCCTGTCTTCTCCAAAGCAAGTTTGCAGAAGTGGAACACAATGTTAAATTTCATTAAAGCGCCTGGGCTGAAAAGCTTGTTTGGCCCGAGGTGTGTTCTTCCCGGTCCTACTTTTGATGTTGATGACTTTCTGACCCATTGGACATTGGGCCAAACTATCACTTTGTCACACTTTGTCAGTACCACAGTGCTAGTGCTGAGTTTGGAAATCTGGATGCAATAAATTCACATTTGTACCAACACAGTATGTCAAAAGAGTGACTCCAACCATCATTAAACTTTTATACTTTGCCCCCAAAATGTCAAAATGATGGATTGCTGCAGCCCATCCTAAGGGCTCAATTGCAATCAGCCTGATGCTGGAGCTTCTGAAATGAATTAAAATCTCAGAATTGACACACTGATCCATATTATTTGCTGTCTAATAGTCTCATTATCGACCCATGTTGTTAAACCTCGCATATTTTCAGCTGTCGGCAGCCAAAAGAAGTGTTCATTTTGAGCGGAGCTGTTGGTCAAGAGTTGCATTTTTTTAAAGAATATTCTGCAGATATACTGGATGGATATTGATTTATCAAAAACAGCATTTGTTCGGGGGTTTGTTGTGTAGCTGTGTTTAATCATAACATTTCACATTTTGGTCTGTTTTCTTCAGTCAGCCAAAGCAATACTTTTATCTATTCTTCTGCTTTTCATCCTACACAGAATGTCTGAAGCTTGGCTGTTATTTTCTCTTTTAATTAGCTGAATGATAATACCACGAGGCAGTGAAAATTCCTTGTATTTATTTCTTTATGAGAATGTGAGAGCATGCTCTTTTTTTCTAATGCACAATAAATAGTGAGACATCATTGCTTCACCGAATTGAGTTTTTGCAGCACAAATGCGGGCTTTCTGTGTCTAATGGCACTCCTCCAGACTATCAATATCATCTCTGTTCCAATGCACATAGCCAAGATATCTCATAATTCACAGCTTGCAAACAGAGGATGCCTCACAGACATGGAGTAACATGAATTTCTGTGATGTTCATTTTTGTATATGTGTATACAATGACCATGTTTATCTGTCTGGGTCTTCCGTACCTAGAAGAGAGATAAGGAAGCACAACAACTCACTAACCAAGTGTCAGTTTTTGTGTATTTACTTGCACAGTTAATAGAGTGGTTTTAGTTTAGTTTGTTGTTGTTGTTGGACTTTGAGTTTGCGTATATTATATAATTTCATTAGGACCACAAAATATATTTTTAATCTGTCGATCTGTTTAATCTTTAATCTGTTTTTATTTATTTATTTTATTATTATTATCATTTAATGAAATTCAGTGGGGTTAAATCTTGTTTTAATTGTATGGATAGAAACAGTTAAATCATTCTTTGGGCATTTTTATGTTTGCCTCCTCTTCTTTTGGCCAATAATCATCGTATTTTAAGAACTTTGTTTTGCTTAGCCAAGAAAAACAAATAAATAAAATTAATTTATGAAATTTTTCCAGCCATGAAAAAATGGATTTTAAGTCCAAACAAAAACATCAACAGTCTAACAAACTGGATAAGCAGTTAAAGGGATAATTCACACAAAAAAAATATTTCTTCGGCTTGACACAAAAGAAGATATTTTGAAGAATTAAAATCGGTAACCATTTGCATTTGACCATGTTTGGTCGGTAACCAAACAGTTGGTGGGCCTCATTGACTTTCGTGGTATTTTTTTCCATACTATGGAAGTCAGTTAAGCCCATCAACTGTTTGGTTACCCATATTCTTAAAAATATCTTCTTCTTTTTTTCAGCAGAAGAAATCAATTCACGCTGGTTTGGAACAACTTGAGGGTGAGTAAATGATGACAGAATTTTCATTTTTGGGTGAACTACCCCTTTAAATGGACCATGAATTGAGAAATCTAATTTTCCTTGAGATTTTGACATATAAGAGGTAATCATACTATAAGAATATCCTGTAAGTTTCAGAACTGAAAACGTCCTTGTTAGTCCAAAAACAGCTTTTATTTATCGGCCACAATTCTCATCACTGCAACCTTTCATGCCACGATCTAAATATAATGCCATATATCTAAATACAATACTATAATCAACACTTTTCACGATTAGTTAACCTTGAGAGCTGTAATAGTAAAAACACGCTAAACATTTTCGATAGAGTTAAATATGTAATACTTAGCTATTTCATATGCAAAGACGTAAGCCAATCACAGAAGTGCTGAAGTCTCACAGCAGACACGCCCCTTCAAACAGAGCGTTTAAATCAGAGGGCTAAAATCAGGGTAGGAAATATTTCTAAATTATTACCATTTTTAATGTAAAACTCATACTAACATTATGGGCCCTATTTTAACGATCTGAAACGCAAGTGTCAAAGCGCAAGTAACTTTGTGGGCGGGTCTTGGCGCTGTTGCTATTTTCCCGGCGGGATAAATGACTCTTGCGCCTGGCGCAAATCTAAAAGGGGTTGGTCTGAAGTAGCTTCATTATTCATAGGTGTGGTTTGGGCGTAACGTGAAATAAACCAATCAGAGCGACATCTCACATTCCCTTTAAGAGCAGGCGCGCTTGTTCTGAAGCGGATTCCTATTATAACGGCGGATTTGCCAGGCGCACGACAGGAGCGGTTCAAGGCCGAGGAGACCGACGTTCTCGTCAGGGACGTTGGGGATGGAGAAACACACCGAAATTAACTTCGGTTAAACAGGCGTATGATAATTTGGGTAAATGTGTAAGCTAGATGTATGCTTTTATAATAAACTGTCTATCTATCTATCTATCTATCTATTTATCTTTCATAATAATGTATGATTTGCAAAAATGATAACTGCTGCGTCTGTGTAGATGAGAGAATCAAAGTGTGTGCATGTTGTGCACGCGCTACATTGATTAAGGCCAAGCATGCGCCCTTAAAATAGCATATGAATAACATGCGCATTTTACAGGTTTAGAAAACAATTGCGCCACTGACCGAAAAAAAAAAACAGTTTAAAGTCAGTGGCGCAATTGTTTTCTAAACCTGTAAAATAGCATGAGGGAACGTTTGCGCCGGAACACGCCTCCTCTTTGCGCTGAACCGCCCCGGGGAGCGCAAGTGTATTTCTTAGTTAACCGACGTGCGTCTGTCCAGGGAAAAGTCTGCTTTGCGCGGGTGCAAAATAGGAATGATACATGCGTCCGTGTAAAAAGTCAATTGCGCTGGGTGCAAGATAGGGCCCTATAGGTGCACCCCAGGAAACATAAAATAATAAAATAATGCAATTCCTGACCCCTTTAAGACTTCCTTGTTTTTCAGCAATTTAGTTATATGACTACAGGGCGATTGATTTCATATTCATGAGCCAGGCTGATAAGGTTTATAATGTGTCCCTCCACACTTTTCAGATCATTCTTACACCCTTGGTGGTAAGAGAATGATTTAACAAGTTAGGATTTGTGCTGGTTTCTGTTTACATTAGAAACAGGCGTCTGAAATAAGTCTTGGTTCTTCCTTGTGAAAGCTCAAGAAAGATTTTCTTTGTGTACTCTGACTTTTACTTAATCATCTCTTGACTCATCCCCAGAGAACATGCCCAGTGGCCACTGTTGCTTTACCCAGTCAGGAGGTAAAGGAGGGCATTGCTCATTAGTCTGAACATCATTGGCTGTAATTAAATTTAGCCCCAGAACAATGCTCATTCTTCCATGCTGTATTATTTCATCATTTGACTAATCATTAAATAAGCTTAATACAGTATCTGTCGTCTGCAGTTTCACATGAGAGGAGACGGTTGTTCTGGCTAGGAATGAGTGGTTTCAGTTTGGGTTCCTGTAATCTGTCTAGAGGCTGCTAATGTGGCACCGATTTTCTTTCCAAAATGTATGCATTTTCGCATTTTGAAGGAATAGTTCACCCAAAAATGATTCATTATTTCCTCACCCTCATGCTGTTCTTTTTTAAATGGAATGCAAAAATGATTGAATCTTGAATTTAAATGTATAAATTAATTGTAATCCGTACCACATGCCAAGGCACCATATTTTTATTTTATTATTTTTTATTTATTTTAATGTTGTATAGAACAGATCTGAAGATTCTTCCATTTCTTTATTTTAAGAATGAATTGAAATAAAACCAATCACATGGTACAATATTTTATTTTTATGTCATTGTATAAAGAAAAAAAAAGAAAAAAACTTTTTATTTAAGAATGAATTGAAATAAAAAACGATGACATGAGACTGTAATTTTTTAATTTATTATTATTATTATTTGAATACCCATGCATTGAAAAGATCTGATGATTCTTTTATGTTCCTTGGAAAAAGTACCTGCTTGCTTGGAGTATCATTTTTATTTTCAGGTAAATGATCCCTTTAATTCAGAAGTGTAAAGATGCTTTAGGTGAGGCTGAATCACACATGTAAAAGAGATTTGGAGCTCAGTCTGAAGCACTTGTATTTCACATAAGTGAGGAACCCAAACACCAGTCAAGCAGAAGAGTTTGAGCCAGCCTTGTGAAAATCAGATAAGTCTGACTAATGCTGCGGTTAAATGGTGTGCAGTGTCTGTTAATGCTATTGCCTTAAAGTGCAGCCTCATGAGTAATGATGTCACTGTACCAGCAGTGGCTGCTTTTATGATTGACTCAGAGTGTTTGGAGGACTTGTTCTTTCCATTGCTTCTGCTTTCACAGCACATGGCCAGCACACTTCCTCTGTCTGTTTATTCTGCTGTTTTATTCCGAGTACATGTGCTGCTTTCATGCTCCACTCACTCCGTTTTAGTTTCTTGTTTTCCCCTGGAGAAACAAATGCCTCCAGTTGTCTGTTGTGTTTTTAGAATTTCAATCTCCAGTCTCATCCCAAGTGTGACCCATTGCCACTGGCCTCCGTAATCATATGAATGACATAAACTGTTATGATATATACAAATCTGTTGGAGTTTCCAATGTACTGAATTCATGTATGTCCAAAAGATCAGTAATATAAAAAGCTAAAGGAGTCCCCGGGTGCAGTCACACATTGCAGCTTATTCTGGCCATGAACCGCACACTTAAACAGGGAGAGAACTGACATATACAGCGACCAGACAGTTTTTATATGATGTTTGTTTTAGATAGATTGATGTAAAAAAAAAAAAAAAACATTTAAATAATGAAGCAATCTATGCATCAAATGGTCAGCAAACCCACCAGCTTGTGGGCGTTCTTTGACCTGCTGAACATGAGACTATGCTGGATGTGATTTTAACGCATATAATTATGTGTATAATCTGATAACATTCCTGTTTTGTAAACAAAAATAAATGATGAGCTTTTAAATATGCCATATGGCCTCCCAGAGGTTAGCATAAATAAGCGAAGGGTGCGTCTCAATCAGCTCCCTATCTTCCAAGGTTGTGAATCAGCATATTGAATGAATTCGGGCACTGGCAAGGACAGTAAGGACCCTGGCTCACTACACATTGGGACATTGATGACTCCATTTCTGTTGACATGACAACATCCTCATTGTACAACATCACTACTGGTATTTATGAAAAACAGAGGAGCTGATATCTTTCTGTTGTTGTTTTTTAATGTTATTTAAAGTACATTATGATAAATACTTTGCTCGTTACACATACGTGCAACATTTCAGCCATTAATAAATTATAAATGGTAGCTATATTATGTTCATTACATTTCTAGCGTTGTGTTCATGCTGAAATATAATAAAAAAATGGTTTGTATTTTATAAAACATCTATCGCGTGTCAATATGTGTAGTGAGTTGGCTCACTTGATTTATGTTTCATGCTTCAGAACTTCTGTTAAGGGAACAGTGAGCATCGATGCTCCCTGATTTTCATGGGTGTAATGTGGGATTTTTTAGGGAGCGAACGCACTGGTAGGATTTTGCGATTGAGATTAAAATGGCCGAATCCCTGATCAGTGCCCTGACTACTGAAATAAGGAGCTGATTGAGACGCATCTGATGTCTTTATAAAAGCCTCTAGCCAGCATTGTTTCAATGGCAATGATCACACTTTTATCCTTTTGAAGCAATTGCTCAGTATTGATTGAGGTGATTTCAATAGAAGAAAGGTGAATTCAGAAACCTCACTTATTCCTTTTGTGATTTTGCTTTTGTTAATGTGAAAGCTGTCTCCTTAAAAGAGTTCATTTGCAAGCAGCAGAAAGCCACGTTTATGTGACACATACAGTATAGATGCAAGTGCCATTGCATCACTCTGCTGCACATGAGAGCACCAAATAAACAAAATAAAAAGAAACACCATATATTGACCCGGCTTCTGTGTTCTATCATGTTGCGTTCACGTTTGTGAAGTTTCGATAGAATTAAGTGTGTGAAAACAGACCAACGCAGGGGTACCGGGAACAATCACACTCAGATTCGGACCACAGACAACGTGCCAAGTGTGAAAACCCTCTAAATCACCTTTTGAAAGTAATATTGTATTACATCGTTACACCAGTAGATGGCAAAAAGTGACTCATTTATTCACTTATTCATTAATTCAAGAGATTCGTTCAAAAACGTTATGAGTGAGTTACTGAATCATTCATTCAAACAGATTTTTTTTTTAAAGGTACACTTTGTAACTTTTTTTTCTTCAGAATTTACAAAATTATAGATTGAGCAAGTACATCATGAATCCATCTTTTCTTTTGTCTTATAACTTCGATACACCTATAATAAGTGTTTATATTCTGGCAAACGCAGTGGAGTATCCCAGTGTGACTCGTCTTTAGAGCCCTGCACGGGCCAAAAACTCCAGCCCTAACCCGGCCCTGGCCCGTGGTGTTCAAGCCCTACCCGGCCCCAGCCCGACAACGGCTGCAATCACTTTAAGCTCTCTCTGACGCGCGCTCTTTCTGTCTCTGCTACACGCAAACACATGCACGGCACATCACACACTACTAAAAGGTAAACTTTTATTATTGGCCTGAAACATCACCAATCATGCCCACAAATATTGAACAAGACTGTCCATTAGAGAGAAGCATAAGCATGCAGTAGAGAATATAGCGCTACGGGATCCAACCGCAAAAATAAGTAAATAAACGGCCTACCTTTCTTTGCTTTTAAGTAACTGAAGAACAATGTTCAAAACAATGTTCAAAAATGAAGAACTCTTCGCCAACTGGCTAATGTTAAATAATATTAATAAAAAATTAAATAAAAAATCCAACTTCTCCCTGATCCTCTGCATGGTCAACTGTCACCTGTTAATGCACGTGAGTGACGGGTGCGTATTGCGTTTGTGTTGCTTAGGCGATGTATAATATTTATAATATAATAAATATAACAATATTTCATACACATTATGTGACGTGTGCTCTGCACGTATATTATGGGCACAATGAAAGGAGAGAAGCTAAATAAGCCAGAGTCCGACCTGAACCCGATCTGTAAAAAAAGTAAAAACGGCCCGAATGGGCTTAGCGTGTCGGGCCCCGACGGGTCCCGACGGGCTTGCAGACCTCTACTGTTGTAGCTCCGGCTACAATGTTCTTCCGCAAGACGCATGCAGTTTTTTTTTATTATCCGCTAGAGTGCCAGAAGTTTTTTTTATATAGAAATAGATTTTTTTTTATTTTTTTTTACAGACTGCAACAGTTAACATTTTGTCAGAACATATAGTAAATTATTTAGTTTAGTTGTCAATTCATAATCTTGGGAGAATAGTGATCTCTATTTTAAGCAAACAGTCATGATTTTCTCAATTTATCCAGAGTCGTGCAGCTCTATTACATTATATTACTGCTTTTACTGTATTTTGATCAAATAAATGCAGGCTTGGTGAGCATAAGAAACTGCTTTAAAAACTTCAAGTAACACTTTACATTAAGGTTTCATTTGTTAAAATTAGATAACTACATTAGTTTACGTGAACTAGAATGAACAATACTTTTAAAGCATTTAGCCTATTAATCTTAGTTAATGCTAATTTCTACATTTACTAATACATTTTTAAAATCAAAAGTTGTATCTGTTAACAGTATATGCACTGTGAACTAACACAAACAAACAATGAACATTTGTATTTTTATTCAATGACATTGTCAACGGTTAATAAATGCTGTAACTATACTATACAACTAATATGCATTAACTGACATTGCCTTATTTAAAAAAAATTACCAAAAAATCATACTGACGCCATTCTTTTGGAAGGGTAGTGTGTATACATGATACTTGTTTGTGCTGCACAATTCGATTTGTTTTAACCTTATCCTCTGTTTATCTCTGATCTTGTAGGAGGAGTACGTAATGAGATTAGTCTGAACCTCGTTTACCAGTTTTGATTCATATCAGGCCCTGCTGTCTTGACTGAATTACAAACGCAAGTAAGTTTAAACAACCCACTTACTATTAAGCAATAATTCCAGAATTACCATGTAACCCACCCAGGTTCACCCAGACTGATGTATGCCTGCGAGGGCTGCTGATATGTGTGTCGAGGTCATCAGTAGGCCAAGGGGCTGCCTGCCGAATTACTTTGAAGCCGCTCTGGTTTGCTCTGTTAATGATCTGTCATTTTAAATGGTCCACGCGTGAGAATTCATCTCACATGCCTCACCAGCAGCAATTCCCTCACTGGCTATTTCCATTCACAGCATGGTGAGACCGCATTATGCCTCCTAATGACTTGTGTGAGGTCTGGCGGTTTACAATGAAAGCAGAGGTGCCTGTTCTGTATTGATTTTGCCTTAAGAAGATAAGATACACTAACATGTTTAAAGAGACTTTAATCCTAAATAACCAAGGCTCGACTATTCATTTTTAATGGTAATAGTTTCTAAAAGCAGGTGCTGTGTTTATAATTGATTAGAGATTCATAAACGTATTCAGACTAAACAAAACACTTCTAAATCACATTATAAGCAGACTGGCCTCGCTAACATTTCTCATGTCTGATGTGAATGCTGATTATGCAATCATACATTCATGATCATTTCAGCTGTTGTGGACCTTCTGTCTGAAGTAAATGCTTTTTTTGTTTCTCCACGGATATCATATGTGTGAGTGGATTGCTCTTTGTTATATCAAACTTTTTGATCATTGCATATAAAGCCAGCTGGTGATGTTTCCAGTTCAGGGATTAGAAATATTTTGCATAACAAAATAGAAAAGACCAAAGAAATGTTCTCAGTTAACTTTCAGAATTACACTTCCTGTCATAGCACAATGTGTACTCTGGAAAAACCTTTAATTGACCCTTCGCTAAGCCACGCCCGAAAACCGCCACTGGCCAATCGTGGCTTAGCAACCGTAACTAGGCGCGGGAGGTCTGGCAAGCTTTCGAGCGAGGGAAACATGCCGAAGCGTTGTGCGTATGGATTGTGCAAATCTGATACCCGGTATCCTAAAAGTTTGGACGGGGTGGTGGATTTTGTTCCCTTCCCGAAACCTAAAACCCAAGGGGAGAAATGCCGGGCGTCATCTTTATTTATATAGCGCTTTTAACAATGTAGATTGTTCCAAAGCAGCTTTACATTGATAATAGGAAATTAAAAGTAAAGTGTTTTGGCTTTATAGCTCTAGAATAAAGTTATTGTCCAGCTCGTGGATCAAGCAGTGTGATTAAAGGCAAGACGGAGGCTCACTGACATAACGTTACTTAAAAATAATATATTTCAGCATTTTGTTAATCGACAGCTAAACTAGTACCCCAATCCAATCACGACTCTCCCGGTGTTAGTTCTAGTATAAGTAAAAGGTAGTTAGTAAAAGGAGGGAACATCAGGGGGCTTGCTGGAGATCTCCAAGGAAAAGGTTGGTATGCAAACTTAATCAGTTCATAACAGCAACGTTAGTCACTTATGTGACCCGCGACGTGTGAGCTGTAGCCTGGCGCACTAAAAATATAAGCGGGAGAATGTTATCATTGCAAAGTGGTCAGGCTAATGTCTTGTTTATTCCACAATACTTATTGATAAGCTGTTTGATTTATAAATATTAGATTTTCAAAGTTCACTCACCCTGCTGTGCATGCACATAGCTGTTCCTCAATTTGTGTGTTTCCCATTTGAATGGTCAGCGTATGAGGCGACTGCTGCTTGCGCTGGGACCTAACGATCTAGGCTTTAGCTTCAATTTTGATGAAATTATTCTCTAATCGTTTGCATATTATGTCGTGGATAGGCTATATCCCTCGAATGCATACTGTCCCTTTTGTCTTGCTCTCTCAGATTTTCACCTGTTCGGCAAAAATGACTAATTATCTCCTTGGGAATGTCTGAAACCGGTGCATACATACTGTAATAGACGTGCCAGGCGCAAAAGCTTGACAGGCGTAGCAACAGTAACTAAGGAGGGCGGGGCTTAGCGAAGGGTCAATTGTGGTGTTAAAACAACAGTTTTTTTTTTTTTTTTAGAAATGAATGCTCTTTATTTAACAAAACCACATAATAATGTTATAAGAACTAATAAACAGCCAATATCCTAGTAAGTAACCGGTAATAACAGGTAAGTAACAGGCCAAGTAATATGCATCTAGTTAATAGTGAGAATTGGACTCTAAACTAAAGTGTTACATAATATTGTTGGTAATTACAGTGGCAATGTATGAAAAACTCATTTTGTACAATGCAGAGACTATAAAACATAAACTATGAATTAACTGTTAACTAATAGTTTGCAAATGATTTGTAAGTACTTTATTACTGTATACTTATTATAAAACCTTACCCATCATCTACAGTACACACAAACTGACCACCAACCGCATATTTCAGTCACCATTTAATTTTTTACATCAACTGTCACAGAATAGTGAAAAGATGCATCTATGCTGCATTAAAAAATTGATCAGATAAAGGTATCTCAGTAGAAAGGATGTGACCTTTGGATTCAGATTTGCCTTGGTACTGTTCATATCATGGCTGCTGAGGCAGCATTTTTCATCTTTTGGATGCAGCCAACATAACTGCAACACAAAGGCTGTCATGAGACACACGCTGCCAACTTGTTTTTACAGGCTCTGAGATTACCTGGATTTGTGTGTGAGAGGAATGTAACACATGGTTAAGTGCGGTGGACCATTCATTACTTATTTTACAACTTGAATCACATTTTACTTCCTATTGCTTTCCACAGGGCTGTACAGGCCATGAAATCAAGCAAGCTTTTCCATCCCCATAAAACAAATCGTTGCCTTCTGCAATCATCTGCTCTCTAAAAGCCAGCGCTGAGATAGCCCTTAGCACAACTTGTTGCGCAATTTAAAGTCGCTAGTGATCCTATTCTTTCTGACAGCTAACGGCAGACACTTAGTTCGAGACCACATGTGGAGCTGGTCGCTCAAGAAGAGCGTTTCACTGGGCTCTAAAAGATATAGTCTTTTACTGGCCCTGCGTTTTGTCTTTGACTGTAATTTCTTTTTCGTAAATGCATAAATGGTGTACGTCTAAATTAAACGGAAGCCTAGCAAGTCTTCAGATCAATTCACCCCCTCAGCAATCATGAAGGCACTAGTGACAGACACAAGCTGTAAATACCTAATTATTTTACTTTAAAATCAATAGTAGTGTTCCTGCTGCTTTATTGGCTGGATTATTTGTGTTACTGCTATTCTGTAAATTACTTTTAAAGGCAATAGTGCTATTACCCACTTTTAATTAAGGTCCTCTTGTCATCTGTATTGCGGATTCAGGAAATGCTATGCCTCCAATCTCATCGTACTGAGAACTTGATATGAGTTTATACAGGGCTATACAGAGCAATAAGGAGGGCCACATGGTCTCCTGTAATATATTGAACATTGCTCTTGCGAATTCAGCTCTTGAATACATAACCCAGGTAAAGGTACATAGTCTTGGAAGTATTATTAAGAATTGAATTAAGAATTATTGTATGAGTGTTAATTTCTTTAAAAAATCTTACATATGAGCAATATCACACGGGTAGCAGTACATGATATGGCTGTATATCAGAACAGCTGTAATTCGGCCATAAAAACGAGGCCGCAGGGAATCACGCAATATCACACTCATAGCCATGTGATTTGGCTGTATGCTGATATACAGCCAAATCGCATGGCTATGAGTGTGATATTGCGTTTATACAACAGTACGACGGCAAAAGCGAGTAAATGAATAATAAACAACAACAGAATGTCATTAAAAACCCTCTTTTGTGCAGAACTACTTCCTTCCGCCACAGATTAAAATCTTAAGTTGACAGTTTAACAGTTGAGTCCAAGCCTCCATTACTAATTCTAAAACGTTATTTTAGAACTAGTAACGAAGGAACGTTGAGCCGCTTCATTGAAGCTTATGTGTAAGGGATAATGTACATTCAGCCGGTTGTTATCTCAGAATCAATCCCGACAGGGTGATCAGGACCCTGACGTGAAGCAGAGGGTTCTTGTGTCAGCCTGAAGGGGTTTATTCTGAGATAACAACCGGATGTACATTATCCCGCTTATTACACGGCTACTTGCTACATAAGTAAATAATTAGACACAAAATATTGATCTGAGTTGAAATATTTTATTAGGTCTTTAAACGCAAAGCTTCCGCAGATAGAGCAGATGGTAGTGCGTCAAGTTCAAACTAGACGGCCATTTAAGGAATATATATATATATATATATATACACTCACCTAAAGGATTATTAGGAACACCATACTAATACTGTGTTTGACCCACTTTCGCCTTCAGAACTGCCTTAATTCTACGTGGCATTGATTCAACAAGGTGCTGAAAGCATTCTTTAGAAATGTTGGCCCATATTGATAGGATAGCATCTTGCAGTTGATGGAGATTTGTGGGATGCACATCCAGGGCACGAAGCTCCCGTTCCACCACATCCCAAAGATGCTCTATTGGGTTGAGATCTGGTGACTGTGGGGGCCATTTTAGTACAGTGAACTCATTGTCATGTTCAAGAAACCAATTTGAAATGATTCGAGCTTTGTGACATGGTGCATTATCCTGCTGGAAGTAGCCATCAGAGGATGGGTACATGATGGTCATAAAGGGATGGACATGGTCAGAAACAATGCTCAGGTAGGCCGTGGCATTTAAACGATGCCCAATTGGCACTAAGGGGCCTAAAGTGTGCCAAGAAAACATCCCCCACACCATTACACCACCACCACCAGCCTGCACAGTGGTAACAAGGCATGATGGATCCATGTTGCCAAATTCTGACTCTACCATCTGAATGTCTCTACAGAAATCGAGACTCATCAGACCAGGCAACATTTTTCCAGTCTTCAACTGTCCAATTTTGGTGAGCTCGTGCAAATTGTAGCCTCTTTTTCCTATATGTAGTGGAGATGAGTGGTACCCGGTGGGGTCTTCTGCTGTTGTAGCCCATCCGCCTCAAGGTTGTGCATGTTGTGGCTTCACAAATGCTTTGCTGCATACCTTGGTTGTAACGAGTGGTTATTTCAGTCAAAGTTGCTCTTCTATCAGCTTGAATCAGTCGGCCCATTCTCCTCTGACCTCTAGCATCAACAAGGCATTTTCGCCCACAGGACTGCTGCATACTGGATGTTTTTCCCTTTTCACACCATTCTTTGTAAACCCTAGAAATGGTTGTGCGTGAAAATCCCAGTAACTGAGCAGATTGTGAAATACTCAGACCGGCCCGTCTGGCACCAACAACCATGCCACGCTCAAAATTGCTTAAATCACCTTTCTTTCCCATTCTGACATTCAGTTTGGAGTTCAGGAGATTGTCTTGACCAGGACCACACCCCTAAATGCATTGAAGCAACTGCCATGTGATTGGTTGATTAGATAATTGCATTAATGAGAAATTGAACAGGTGTTCCTAATAATCCTTTAGGAGAGTGTGTATATATATATATATGTTTCTAGCATGTTATATGTTTGGCAACAGTTCTTTTAACCCTAATTGATAGAGTGTGTAGCTTTTCATTTCTTAAAGGACAAGTTCGGTATTTTACACTTAAAGCCCTGTTTACAGATCCTTTCTGATGAAATAGAACGGTTAAGATTAAATTTTGGACAAATGCTGCTGTCCCGAGAATTTTAGGTTTCTTTCGCTTTCCCCCCCACCAGTAGACTGATTGTATAGGTGCACTGGAACAGTCCTTCCTAAAACGCATTAAACTTTCGTTTACAAAGACGTGAAACTCACCGAGTGGTCAGGGGTGTTCAATGGTATGCTCACACAAAAATCGCTGCAAAAGATGCTTCTATTTCTATTTCATCAGAAACGATCTGTAACCAGGGCTTTAAGTGTAAAATACCGAACTTGTCCTTTAAACAACCATAGGAAGACGCATCATGTATTCCAGGACGCCATATTCCAGGATGACAATGTCAAGATTCATCAGGCTCAAACTGTGAAAGAATGGTTGGGAAGGGGGCATGAAGAATCATTTTCACACATGAATTAGCACATCTGAATCCAGACCTTAAATTCATTGAAAGTAATAGATATAGATATAGTAGATATAGGCCTATATGTGATATAGATATATGATATAAGTAGATATATGGAAGCAGTATGCAGAGGTTTTTTTTTGTATTACCATATAACACTCCAGACATGAGTTGAGAACCCAGTGGTAGGACAGCATGGCCTTTATCTCAGTGGGATCCACAACAGGGGGTCTACTCACACTTTAACATCTTACACATTGTGACATTTGTGGCTCTATTGCTATTTGCTAATTTATTTTAAGAGAAAGATAGGAAATTAACTTTAGATAATTCAGAACATTCAGCTATAAACACCAAATAAACTCCTACGTTCCTGTGATGCATTATAGCCACATTCTGCATTCTGTAATCTTTTGCATCACCAATCGATTTTAAACATTGTCATGTAATGAATAGTTGCATGGTTGCTTCTGATTTATTGATCATTTGGTTTGTTTCCTAAGAATGTTGAATAAATGAAGACAGTGCAAATGTTAAAGTTATAGGGTGTGAGTCACAAGTATGTGAATGAGGTTATGCAGGCTGAAGAATCCCTCTAGGGACGGGGGGAGGGTACAACTGACATTTGTGGCAGTTTAATTCGGTTAGTCAGTGTGAAAGCATCTGTGTATGATAGTGATGGGGTCTGCGTATTAGAGCTCCACATTTCTGTCAGAAACAATATGTCTTTGTTCAACTGAAAGTAGCGACAAAAACAACAGTGATAATATAGCCCGCCTGCTGTAGCTGCAGCCTGGCCAAGACAACAGCTCAGCCATTGCTTAATAACCAAGATACACAACAACATATAGAATATAAAAATATACTGTGCTTCTTTTATTCTTAACTATTTCTATATGCTTAACTATTTATTTTTTTATTTTTTTATTTTTTTGCAAGGATGTTGTCATTTTCTAGAGTATTTTACATTCACAATGTGTTATTCCATTAGTTAAAGGTTGTTGTTTTCTAAAACATCTAAATGAAGTGCTTGCTTAGAAGAAAAATCAAAGTGGGTCTATTGCCATCTCTCTACGGTAGTGTGGGAGTTACAGTGAAATAAAGTCTGACGAAGCTGCGGTGCAGAAAATATAAAAAAATTTTACAAGACAAGCACTTAACATCGTGTCAAGTACAGTACACACTATACTTGTAAATACAAAACTATGCAGAAATGATTTATTGAAAATACTTAAAATAACAGAGTACTAGATGTGTGCCATATTGTGCATGTTGATTTTATTTAACTCAAATATTATTTTTTTTTAAGCAAATGCATTACAGAAAATGTCATGCTTCTGCTAGAAGATATAGTCCTTGACATAACAGAATGTTGCAGTGGAACAGAAATTGTAGTCCACAATGGTAAACAGGCATTTTATTCCATAGCTGTTAGGTCAAGAGTTTTAAAAAAACTGGAGTTTTGTATTATTTACAAATCAGAGGCCTTTACCACAACTAACTGTTCTATAAAATACAGAAATACCTAGGCTATATGTTAAGCCTGGTCTATAATCATATGCATAAAGCAGGACTATGGCAAGTTTAATTTCTATGTATTTTAATTTTACACACTGGACCTGTGTGACCTTTCTATGGAAGCTTGTTCCCGCCACAGAATAAAATGTTTTAAAAGATAATTGCGACTTTTTATCTCACAATTGTGTGTTAACATATAAAGATATAAAGTCAGAATTGCATGATATAAAGTCGCAATTGTGTGTTATAAAGTCAGAATTGCGAGATATAAACTCAAAATTGCATGTTATAAAGTCCAATTAAGGAAAAACAATACTTTTTTCCTCAGAATTGCGAGTTTATATCTTACAATTCTGACTTTATAACACAATTTCGACTTTATATCATGCAATTCTGACTTTATAACTCACAATTGCGACTTTATATCACGTAACTGAGATAAAAAGACCGAATTACGAGATATAAACTCGCAAATGTCTTTCAAAAAAAAAAAAAAAAGCTTTCAAATGGCTCCAGTGGTGTGTAACCTGTGCAATGAACAGACACAGAAAACTGGCCAACGGAAATAGGGGGTGATCATGGCAGCACCCACTGGTTGTTCAAGAAACCAACTTGTGTATAGCTACACAGTGCTAATCAGGACATGGTCAAACTGTTCTAAAACAGGAACAGACATGCTTTAAGAACAGTGGGAAAGTTCTGTTTGTGATTTTGTGCACGTTGTGGTTCAGCTCAAACTCAGATGAAAGTCAGTGGTTTTATAAACCAACCAGAACTGGACAGCCCATCTGTCTTTAGCTCCACAGCTTCCTGTGAACTTCAACCACTTTCTATTTCTGCTGCAATCAAACGGTTTTCTTTTTTTTTTCTTTTTGTTATTGTTGTTGTATCTTCTCAGAGGCTTGATTGGCTCATTGTCACCTAACCCTGCCTCCAATTTAAATATTTTGGAGCATCCATCCGTTGAATGTGTTTGAAAGTTTCATTAACATATCTAACTTGAAAGCCGATCTGATCCATCTCCTGTGTTTCCGACGCATGAGGGCGTGTGGAGGCAGCTTGTCGCCCACCTCAGATAGTCAACAGACGGAGTAAAAAAGGGGCGGTGATGCGTTTCCCCTGGATCTTCATGCTGATGTGTTGATGATGATCTGTTATGTAAGCAGCCTTCATGTCATTGTGCTTCCTGTCAGCTAGAGTTTTACCCTCATTCTTTCACCCAGGCTTCTCAAACCGTTGATCAGCAGCTTGTAATATTTCATCCTCTGAAATAAAATTTAAAAAAAGAGAAAAGAATGGCAGGAATGTCTCAGAAGCATTCAAGGCATGCAGGCGGCACTAGACTCTTTGACTAGAATGAATGAATTCATCATGAAATGAAAAGGACAGTTTCTGAGAGCGCTCCCTCTCAAAAATTACCACACTCCAGCAAAATACAAATTGATTTATTCTCCACATTATAATAATTTTCCCCCATCTGGACTTGAAAGCTTCTCGACGAAGCTCTTGCAGAAATTGTCTTTGTTACGTCAGATGACCGCAGACACTGCTTTTTATGTTGCTGTAATGTCTTCGGATGTATCATCTCCCCTCAGAGTGGAATAAACTTTACAAGTCTGACAGGTTTTCCTCTTGCAATGGGTGTGTCATATGGCAGCAAGCATTCGGAAAACACAGTGTTTTTCTTCATCTACATGACCACAAGCATTTTATATCAGGCCTCACTGGGCCTCTCTGTTGACTAAACCACAGTCAGTTTGCATATTGGCTGCTTTAGGAAAACACTCATATTAGGTGGCAAGAACAAACTGTACTACCTCATGTTGTGTTTTCATGTTTTATGGGGACTTTCCATAGACATAATGATTTTTATACTGTACAAACTGTACATTCTGTCCCCTAACACTAATCCTTCATTGCATTTTTACATTTAAAAAAACATCACTTAGATTTATAAGCTGTTCCCTTTCGAGAGCGGTAACTCTACATTGCGTAGCAACGCTACGGGAACTCCTCCCTTCTCCACTTTTGTTGAAATCTTATGGGCTAACGCCAGTTGGAACAGCTGGCCAATTGTCGCAAAGTACGCAAGCTTTCGCCACGCACCTCTTCTTCTCTGAGCACGGATCTTAGCCTGCCGCCCAAGCCTTGTGCCAGCAGCCATATCACCCTGTAGCCCAAGACTGGTTACCCACTGAAGCTAAGCAGGGCTGAGCCTGGTTAGTACCTGGATGGAAGACCTTCTGAGAAAACCAGGTTGCTGCTGGAAGAGGTGTTAGTGAGGCCAGCAGGGGGCGCTCACCCATGGTCTGTCTGGGTCCTAACACCCCAGTGTAGTGATGGGGACACTATACTGTCAATGAGCAGCGTCCTTCGGATGAGACGTTAAACCGAGGTCCTGACTCTCTGTGGTCATTAAAAATCCCAGGATGTCCTTCGAAAAAGAGTAGGGGTGTAACCCCGGCATCCTGGCCAAATTTGCCCCTTGGCCTCTGTCCATCATGGCCGCCTAATCATCCTCATATACTGATTGGCTTCATCACTGTCTCCTCTCCACCAGTAAGCTGGTGTGTGGTGGGCGTTCTGGCGCAATATGGCTGCCGTCGCATCATCCAAGTGGATGCTGCACATTGGTGGTGGTTGAGGAGATTCCCCCTTTCATGTAAAAAGCGCTTTGAGTAGGCCTGCCTAGAAAAGCGCTATATAAATGTAATGAATTATTATTATTAATTAAGCCGTGCAGATTCACGGCCCACCAGGCTGACAAGGCCTACGCATCTGCGGGCGAAGCAGCATCTGCTCTTCACTCCATGGTTATACTGCAGGTGTTCCAGGCCAAACTTCTACAGTCCCTGGATGGCAGCGTCACGGGCGCTGACATCATCAAGGATCTGCACGCGGCGACAGACCTCGCGCTTATGGCGATCAAGCATTCCGCCCAGGCCATCGGCCGCTCCATGGGTTTAATGATCGTCTTTAACAGGCACCTGTGGTTAACCCTAGCTGACCTGACGGACGCGGACCGTGAGACGCTCCTTAACGCACCAGTCACTCCCTCCGGCCTCTTTGGTGATGCCGTGGAGTCAGTCACGGAGTGTTTCTCCGAGACGCAGGAGCGCGTGAAAACGATGAGCTATGTGACGCCCCGTCGCTCCCTCCAGCCCTCGTCAAGATCGCTCTTCCTCTGCGCCTCGCCCCGCTCAGAACTGTATTCTTGTACAGAACCTATTTGTACTACTGTATACGTTTGGTACCATTCTGGGCATTATTAGTGGGGTAATTTACGAGATACATCCTTGGATCCGTTAGCGCCTGCACTAAGCCATCCGGCTGATTTCTCTAAATAAGCTCTAACTTTAATAATGTTCAACCAAGGGAAAAAAGGCTTCTGGTGGGGTGTTTGGCTCGAGGTCATGGTGCAAAGGACCCTAGGTTGATTTTCCTCCGAACCATCCCTTTAAGGATCTTAATTAGCTGGTTCAGGTGTATTTGATTAGGGTTGGAGCTGAACTTTGCAGGAAGGAAGATCTGCATGAACAGTATTGGGCACCCCTGCCATAAAGACTTTTTCAGCAGCTGCAAATAAGAAATCAATGGAAAATGTCTCAGTATAGTTCATAGCACATTTATTTATTTAGCTACCTTTTTAATTTTTTTTTACTAATATCATTCAATGAAATCTCTTTATACAGTATTTAGAAGTCTTGTTTGCTCAGTTGACCGTGGGTACGCTGCACCTATGGCTCTCGTTGAACCTCCGCTGCAGGGTCCATCATACTTGCCAGTTAGAAGCAAGTGCCCTTGATTTCTGAACTCTGTTGTAAGTGCAAGTGTAAATTGTTTTGTCAGCAGTGCCGTGAGACTGTATATTTCTGGACTAACAACCCAGGAAGCAATTAGCAATTGTTTGTTTTGAATTTTTCGTTGTTTTGAGTGGTCTCACATAACACTTCAGACATTAATTGAGAGCCAAGTGGTAGGACAGCATGGCCTTATCTCAGTAGGATGCCCTCAACGGGGGGTGTGCTCATATTTTAAAAGCTAATACCATGTGTCTACTTCAATTTGCAAGGTTTTTCCCAGAAAAAAAAAAGAAAAAAAAAAACCCAGGAAATTAGGTTCACATTGCTTAGCTGAAAATCAGGATGTTGCTAATAAACTCCAACTGCAGGTTGTGTATTTAATATGGTACATTCTTGTTATGCATTGAAGTAATTTGTAGGGGATTTTATAGCTTTTTAAAGTGTAATCAGGTAGTCTGTCTTGAGGAGCTCTGCCAATCAAATTTGAGAACCAGAACCAGGGCTGCTTTTCCCAAAAGCATTGTAAGCTGATTGTAGAGACCATTGGTGGCAATTGTTCACCGATCAACTTAGGATTGCGATGCATTTGGGAAATGCAGCCCAGACCTTGTACGGTATGATAATGTTTTTGCTATAGCTTGGGGCAAGTTGTCACACATGTTTAATAGTTATTTTATTTATTTAAAGTTAAGTCAGTTACAGTGTAATTTATATAAAGTTAGAATGTATTGATTAGTATTAGTTTTTGTTGGCTAAACAATGGTTTGATATTGTTATCTTTTACATATTTGATGTTTCATATCTGTTTGACTGCTTAAAGGGATAGTTCACCCAAAAATGAAAATTGTCATCATTTGCTCACCCTCAAGTTGTTTCAAACCGTATGAGTTTCTTTCTTATGTTGAACACAAAAGAAGATACTTTATTTTGAAGGTTTTTATTTTGTTAGTAACCAGGGCCCGTATTCATAAAGATTCTAAGAATCCTCTAAGAAAACTCTTCATTTAGCTTAAAAACTTTTACGTAGGAGTCTTAGCTTAAAAGCGATTCGGGACCGATCTGAGAGCAACTCTGAGTAAGGAAAAGACAAAAACTTTCATCTTAGTAAGGAGGCGGGGTTGACCCCGTTGCTATGTATGACACAATCTTTTGAAGACTGTGATTGGTTGGTTGTCCAAAAAAAAAAAAAAAAAAAAAAGTGATTTTAAGTATAGGGTCTCTAAGCCTTCACTTTGAAATTACATGCATAATTTTTCCTATTTGACCGTTCTCTCACACACACACACACACACACACACACACACACACACACACACACACACACTATATGTGTATATAAATCCTTTTTTTTATTTACCATGCTTTTAATTTCCTATAAGGTATTTGATTGGCTTAGAATGATACAAATTGTTCCACTCTTTTCATTTACACTGATTGCTGGCATGTCTATTTAAGTGGTGGTTTGAATGTTGGTTTTAATGTATCAAACATGGAATTTTCCCAGTTGCCAAATATCATAATGTAGTGATTACTTTCATTTCTGGCGCTATGGCATTTCTGCGCTGTGTCTCTAATCTATAGCGTCTTATTAACTCACTGTCATCCATTGTCTGCAACACATTTCTTCTCCCTCTTTGTCTTTCTGCCATTTTCTCATCTGCTAAAGAAACTCTTAAGCCTCTTAAAAGTCCTTGTCCGTGCTCCTAACAATTTTGACCTTAAAGGTACAATATGCAAGAATTTTGCATTAAAATATCCCATAATCTCAAGGCCAGTGTTATATATTTTGTTAAGTTGATTACTTACAATATCCCAAATGTTTCCAACTATTTTTAGAGCGTTAGAGCAGGGGGGAGCTGGGAGTCGCCAATCAATTGCGTCACATCCGCATTACCCTCGGTTTCCGCTCGTACTCCGTGGAGTCCTGGACAAATGCGGAAGTTGTAGTTGTAGCGTCTATCAAGCAACATACGTTAGCTTGTTTCTTGCTGTCGTTATGGAACACAATTATTCTTTACTGATTGCAGCTGGTTCTGTCGACAAAGCATGCTTAATTTTATATTTTCCAAATGTAGCATTCGGTAATAGTTATGTTTATGTAAGGGAAGTATTATTGCTTTAGATTTGTGTTTAGTTTATTGACATTGTTTATCACGTCTGGTGTTTATGGCCATGTAAATAAATATAGCATGTGTTATACATAAAGATTAATCAGTATTTTGGCAAATTATGTGGGTATGTTCGAATGTACTTTTACAAAAATTGTTTAGAAAACGTAAAACTGCGCCGCGTTATCACAACAATGAATTCGACATACAGTAACATCTATGATAACCAATTTAGTATTAAACCTTACTTTTCTTGCGGTTAATTCATTTTAATGAAATAAAAGTGTGATGAGGTTTAAGAGTCAGGAAGGAAGAAGACAGGGGTCGGCGTGACTGGGACTCGTACTTTATTAAAATAAAGCAAAACAAACAAAAGTCGTGCACAACGCGCATTCACCGTGGCAACCGCGGCGGCACAAAACAGTTCAAAAATGAGAGCTCGGATCCACCGGTTTTCTTTCTCTGCGTCCAATTTTCTCTTCAGTCTCTCTCTCGTTCCAGCGCGGCTTATAAGCGGTCTCTCCACGCGGATCACAGCAATAAGACACAGTTGTTCGTCATTTGCACTTGACCTACTTGCGTCCCACGCTCGTCTCTTCTCTCTCCCATTACAGACCGCGCTGAACCACGCCCCCCTCGCCACAAAAAGCATGTCATTATAAAAAAAGAACTTAGCCTCATCCATGAACATGATTTTTCGATTCCCGTCTGACTGATTTACATCCACGGTGGAGTTTAAAACGACAGTTCCCATCATTCCACGCTCCTTCACATCGTCATCAAGCTACGCCGTTGTTGTTGTTTGGAATGTAGCGCCCTCTAGCGGCAAAAAATTCTTGCATATTGTAGCTTTAAGACCTCTTTTAAGGGTTAAGATGCTTTCTGAATTACTTTTTTCTTTACTAGGATTTTTTCTTTAATTTTAAGAGTAAACGCCCACATTTCTAAGAATTTTCTTAGAATTTTGTCACTAGGAGCTACTCTTTGCATTAAGATTCTTTATGAATACGGGCCCAGATATTTGACGGTCACCATTGACTTCTATAGGAAAAAATAATAAAATGAAAGTCAACGGCTTCCGCCAACTATCTAGTTATCAACATTCTTCAAAATATCTTCTTTTGTGTTCAACATAAGAAATAAACTCATACAGGTTTGGAACAACATGAGGGTGAGTAAATGATGACACAATTTTGGAGTGAATCCCTTTAAATTCCAAGAGGTCCTCGCTGCAGCCTGTAGCACGATGACGTAGCTGGATGATCCAATACGTACTGAACGCGCATGCGCGGTGGTGTGTTTTGGTCTGTACAAATAAAAAAAATAAAAAAAACTGAATTTAAGTTAAATATAAATGATCACTTGAGTGACAACTGCGTGATCTGACTGCTGTGATCAGTTTGTATATTAAACTTAAATTCAGTTGTTGTTTTTTTTTCATGGCATGATGTATGTACATAAAACTCCGTCGACTTCGTCGCTATAGAAACAAAGACGCTAAAATGCAATCATGTAAAGAGCTTCTCTACTACTTATTGTGAAATTGATTTCTTTATATTTGCTATTAGTATTATCCATACTGCAAAATCCTTGTTTTTATTCAACTATGTGTGTGCCTAATGAAAAATACGGGACAAATCCCGTCCCTTATTGATTTGATACGGTGTCCTGGTATTTTAAGTTGTTTACAGACCGTATTGTATTGTAGGCCTACCTCTAGGATTAAAATTACAGAGACAATTACTTGACTCATTTTTGCTTCCACTCAAAAGCAAATATGACCTGAATAAAATAAAATGGCTTTATTTTAAAATGTTCTGTATACACGCATTAAATCCATTACGTTTAGGTTTAAAATTATGTGATTTAAAATGTTGTAAAATTAACTATTTTGCATGTATGTAGAGAGAAACTAGGAAAGCATCACATTTATGTAAATAATTACTTATTCATCAATAATTACTTATTACTATTTATCAGTAGGCTGCTACTACTACTGCACAGGTTAGAACATCATCTCAATACAATATTGAGCACTTAAGACCAGCGCATGGAATGCGAATTATAACCCAAACACACCTCCATCCAGTATGTATTGGATCATCCAGCTACGTCATCGTGCTACAGGCTGCAGCGAGGGGTGTCTCTTAAATTCGGCTGAAAAGCCTATAGTTTGTCTAATCCCATTGTGACAAGCCACTAAATATAAATTTATGGTCATTTACCTTTTTTCATATCACTGTACAATAGCTTTTTTGAAGTCAAGACTTAAGTGCTTATATAGAAATAATATAATTCACCAGAGGGGGGAAAAAGTGCCATGCCAACTAGCCTCAGTCTCCCGTTTGCTGTAAACCCCTAACTGAGACAAGCAAATGACCCTCTTTATCATCATAGTATTTGTTCTCATAGCTGTCCATGAGTAATTCTGTTTACCATAAATCTCTGTGGGATTCTCGTTAATAATATGCTATCTTATATCATCTCTCAACGGGTTTAGGCACAGTTATACGCGAGGTGTAACAAATGGGTCATGGCAGCTCCTTGCCGGTTCACCACAGCCGACCATAACATACATAATTCCTTTTATGGTTGATATTGCTAACCGTATAGAGACGCAGGAGTGCCTTCTGGTGATGAATGACCCTGTCAATAAGGAGAGCCTGACTGGAAGGAGCCCGTAGCCGCTCATAGCCATCATTCGGGAGACTCTTTGCGCGTGTGTAGCCGGTGGGAGGAGCCCGGTTTCCTGCGATTGTCTGCCTGTCTGTCTGCTCTCGCTCTGCACTCATTTCTCTAAAGTTGCGTTCTCGAGACATACTGCGTCGCAGAGGACTGCGCGTCGAGACAGTAACACTTGTTTCTGATATCAATATTTCTTTTGTGTCTCCTTTTGGTTTCTTTCAAGATGACAGAAGAAAAGAATGTTCGACATTTAAAGCTGGTATGTGAGTATGTGGTCGTATGTCTCGCTGTGCTGTAGTTAGTTGCGCTTTGGACAGGATTTAAACTCTGTCAGACGGAGGATAGTTTAATGCATCCTGAAGTAAACTAATAGCGGAGAAGTTTTAATAATTCTTTGAACCAGGGCTGTGTTGCAAAACCTACTGAGCTGCTTACCTAGACGGTGTTTTGTGGCATCGTAGGCGCTTCGAAATGCTGTCTATGTAGTGGACTCGCTAGATATTGAGAACAACGCACGTAACAGTCGGTGTGTTTTACTTCTTAACCTGCCAGTTTGCTGTTGCGCTTTATTTCGACGTTGTCTAGATAAACGTCTGTTTTGTGATGCTGACTAACATTGTATTGTAGCGATCAGCAGTGATGTTCTCCTGTAGACAGAAATAAAGGGATGATTAATGTCATTATGTGAACATTTGGAGGATTTGCGCATATCGTTACCATTGCGTCAAAACATCCCTGAGAAACTCAGCGTTTCTTTTAGTATAGACTTCATAATAAGAGAAAGGACAACAATACTGTGGCTTTTAAGTAATAGTGTCTTTAACGTATAGACTATGTTAAGATTAAAATTGTATATTTTTATTATTTTATTTTTTATTATACTATTGCTTTTCTTTTTTGTTCAACACCTTTGGAAACTTTTTATCGTTTTTTTTTTTTTTTTTTTTTTTTGTCAAAGATGTGGTTTGAACCTGGGATCCGGGGCCCACTAGAACATTTAAAGGGGGCCACAACATGTAGCCTTGTAAAATAATTAAAATAAATTACATTATAATAAAAAAATACTGCACCTTCATAAACAAGTGCCTTATGTGCATGTCTTACTCTAACTGTAAAACATCTTTATTTTATTTATTTTTGCGTTTAAGGGATATATAGTATATGCTACTTGTGATCAGCTACATTGTTATATGAGTCTGTACCTTTAAGTGTTTATCCATTTATAGTACATTTATAAACATAATTTATATGAAATTGAAATTCATTTAACAAGCCTACCTGCCTGAAACTGTGTGTATCACTCTAAAAATGTTGGTTGTAGTTTTTTTTTTTTATTATTATTATTATTTATTTTTTAATATTAGCATTACTCACTGGTTTTTGATTGTTGGAAACTCATGCTACTTTTCCAAATCAGAGCATAAATCCATAAACGGCGGTTTGGATCCGTTTATATCACAGGACCTCAGCTCAATTGTTTTCATACCTCAGCTGTTTTTGATTTGGAAGTGATTGTTTACACTTCTTTGTACAATATAATAAGCGTGGTTCTTTTGTTGAGCTTTTATCAAAGGCTGTCAAAGTCCTTTAACAGAAAGCAGGTATTATGGGGGTTTGTTTGTTCCTCTGGCATGCGGAACACCCTGTAGGCAGACCCCGAGTTGAAGGTCATTAAAATGTCATTTAGCAGCTGTCATTTTTTAAATATTTTGTGGCAGATTGATCTGATTTGCGTCTTTGATGAAAGAGCAACACTGTTGGCTTACATAGCTCATAGTGCTAAACCATTTAACATTTATGACCAGAATACATAAAAGTGATATAGTCATGTACACCATGGCTGTCAGGCCCTTCATGTTCTTTTGTACAGACTTAGCTTACTGCCAGCTAAAATATGGACCGTTAGCCCTTAAAAAAACAAAACATGACTTTTATTCCACTGCGACTCTCTGAGCAAAACAAACAGAAAGAGTGAGCATACACTTGTTTTGAAAGCACCTCATTTTTACGCTCCTGTGACTCGTGACATGACACGTCCGTCTCAGCTGAATTACACATGAATAAGAGCGTAATGAGATGATATGAGGTTCTGGGTAACAAGGCTAAATGGGTTGAACTATGCTTCTTTTGTACCTCGCCATTGTTTTTGCGTCTAGGACATGAACAGAGGTATGATGGACTATTGTGCGTTCAAAAGGCAACCACAAATTGACATTTTGTCATTTAATTGTATAATTGTAATTGCGCTTGCTGGGGGAAAAAAATCTTCACTTTAAACCCTAAAATCATATTATTATTTTTTTTACATTATCCTTTGATGAATAGAAAGTTCAAAGGAATGGCCTCTTTTTGAAATAGAAATCTTCTTCTTCCTTGCTGAATAAAATTAATTTATATATAGCCCATCCCTAATCATAATCATAGTCTTGAGTAGCCTAAATGATTCTTTGTGCATTACTATGCTTAAGATGCATTGCAATTCCTAAATCATGAGTTTTTAGGCCGTTTAACCTCCCTTCATTGGCAGCAGGGAGGTGTGGCTGGATTTTATGAGTTTGCATTGTTGTCAGCATTCCATGAGCAACTCTGTTTTAACCACACTAAACAGAAACAATAACTTTTTCACAGCGTTCAGAGCTTGCACCCTTTCTGTCGTTAACAGTTAGAGGGATATTTTTAGTCTACTGTACATGCAAACTTTCTGTCCAGTACTGCAGATGTGCTCCATCTTTCACTCCATTATTTGTCACTGATGGTGAAATGATCTGTTGCATCCATTGTGGCCAGTTACACAGAGCTTGTGGCTATTCAGCTGCTTCTGATTCTACATGGCAAAAGAAATCATATTTCACCTGTATTGCTTGCAGGTTGAATTGAATTGTGAGGAGATAAAAATGAGTTGCACAAAAATAGCCTGGATGCTGAATGCATTCAAAAACAAACATACAGTGGAAGTAGTGTAGGTCGATTTATAGAATTATTTAATTTATGAGACCCTTCTAAATCTTTGTGCGTGTGTGTGTGTGTGTGTGTGTGTGTATACTGTATATACAGATATATATACATATATGTACATATATACAAACATACATATACAGTATATATGTGACCCTGGACCACAAAACCAGTCATAAGTCGCACGGGTATATTTATGGCAATAGCCAATAATACATTGTATTGAATCAAAATGATCGATTTTTCTTTTATGCCGAAAATGATTAGGATATTAAGTAAAGATCATGTTCCATGAAGATATTTTGTAAGTTTCCTACTGTAAATATATATAAAACATTTATTTTTGTGAGTGAATGCAGCACTAGCACAAACTTAAAAGGTGATTTTCTCAATGTTTAGATTTTTTTGCACCCTCAGATTCCAGATTTTCAAATATCTCTGCCAAATATTGTCATATCCTATTAAACCATACATCAATAAAACGCTTATTTATTCAGCTTTCAGATGATGTATAAATCTCAATTTATGTGACTGGTTTTGTGGTCCAGGGTCACATATATATATGTATATTTAATTCCATGATGTGCTGATTAAATAATATAATTAATCGCACATCAAATTTGGCTGAGAAATTAACCCTAAAAGATCATTTAAAGTCATTATTCTGTTTTAAAACTTTTAGGCTACAATGGCCATCACCAGGCATCTGAATTTATTTAAATATATTTATAGATCGTTTATTTCAGCTCAGAGGTTGCATGAATGCATTTACACTGCAATTACATTTGCATAAATAATGCCATGTGACATGAGTTTCATTTTAAATAGGTGTTAAAGGCATAGTTTACCCCAAAATGAAAAATCTGTCATCATTTACTCGCTGGTGCGTTAAATGCGTTAATCATTTTAACGTGTTATTTTTTTCCATAACTAACGCGTTCAATCGATAGCCCTGGTATTTATGTATTGTTATTAGAATTAATGGTGTTTATTGTATTGATGTGGTACTGAAGTGTATTTATCTGAGACAGTGAATGCTGTGAGATGCAAGACAATTTTTGGAAGAAATTCCAATAAAAGTGAAATTGAGAGTTGAATTGAAATATTAGGGGGATTCATCAGCAGCAGTAGTACATCATATGGCCCTTAAATTCAGCTCACATAGAGCTCTGTTGAGAGCCTCTAGAGGGGCCGACTGGGGACCGCGTCTGGATTGCACTGGCTCTGAGATAAGCGTGAAGGGTACATTTTGCACAGGCGTTGCACTGATCAGGTCGCTCTTGCTGCTCACAGAAGGGAGGCGTAAATCTCAGTGCTTTGTAGGGTAAGGTCATTGTGTGCCTAATGAAGTTGTTGCATATTGATCACATGCTCCCATTTTAAATGTTTTATGCAGGGCGTGATGATCCTGTTCAACTCCTTGGTTATTCCACAGTGCCATACCGAGTGTGTATAATTCAGAGCCGCTTTTCCACCGTCTGGCCGAACCGTTCTAAGAATGGCAAGGAACGGTTCCAGTTATGTTTCCCCTTGAGCCTGGTACGTCATGGCACGGCACGATTACAAACCGTTCCCGTTCTGGAATTTTCATGATAACAGCAAATATTCTTTTAGTTGTTTGACCATATTTTTGTTATATAGTTCCAATTAGAGACGTGGTACACCGAAACAACCCTTAGATCAAATCTTCCTGTGAAATCATGAGATGCAGTACTTCCACCTCTGAACCACACTGGATGCTTTCACTCTGCTTTCGGTCCTGGGGCTATTCTTGTACCGCTTCTAACTTGCAGTTTGTGTATGTCACATTTCTGAGTGTATTCTGAACAAAATAATGAGGCTTAATTGGATTTTCTGCCAATGTTGATCTCCATTCTGCCGCTCCCAAAGAGAGTGCTGAGCTGTGAGACGCTGGAGGTGAGATGGACGGTTGACTCTCACAGGACTGTTGACCCTGAGGCTGGGTGCTCATGTACCGGCTGTTTCACTGCAGCTCTGCCACTTCCTCAGGCAAACAGCAGCTCAGCAGGAAATGGGCTCTGGTGTGTTCGGTGCCAGAGAAGTCTCCATAGAGACCCAAACCACTAGCACATCCATTTCAAATTATGGGATTGTAAGTGCTCTGGGAATGTTTAGACCATTCGATAAGCTGTTATAATTAGTAGTGACAGGCAGAATCTGTGTACTTTTTCACATTTTCAGTGCTGATTTGGAGGGAACCCCCTGAAATCCATTTAAGTTTTGCCCTTGGAGGCTATTCATCATTTATGCTGTCAGATTACAAATTTGATGCTATGTCAACATAAACGATTAGATCTTCAGTTGATCAGATGTTGTGCTTTGTTGTTTGACACCTTGGCATTAGTGGTGGTTGATATGACAAAAATGTATTCATATTTCACTTATTTCACAAAAGGAGAAGTGCTATTTCACGATAATGATATATATCACAATAAAGTTATATTTTATTTGTGTTATTAAAAATAAGAACAATAAGACAAACACAGTACAGGTACAGTAAGTTTGTTTAACGTGTAGTAGGAAATACAGAAATTGAATAACCAAACACTGCATAGTTTTTAGTGTATGATTTAAATATATATTGATTCTTATTAAAGCTACAAATGTTACTCAGTGAAGAGCAGTGGGTGATTTTCTTTGTCTTTGATTAACATTAATGACACAGACAGAAGCAGATGTATTAGGCTACTGTCACTTTAAGAGCGAATACTGACACATCCTGTGCATGTTAACTTCAGACATAACCGACTGTTTTTGCATTTTGACAATTGTGTGTAAGGGTGTAATGGATCGTAGTTGATCCATGATCCATACAGACCAGGTATCCGTTCGCCACCCTTGTGATTCGCGGATTCATTTCTTGTTTTGTGATCCGTTGTACCACTAATAGTGTGTGTATTTAACCATTCAAGTGCAATAAGCTGCAAAAGAGAACTGAATTGGGGATTGCATGCTGTCTGAGAGAGGCGTCCTTCTGTGCCCGCGCTTTTGTGTGTTAGTTATTGCATTGTGTGTTAACACATTGAGTTCTTTTTTTTTCACAGCTTATTCTGCTTAAAGGGGTGGTAAAATGCCCTTTTCACAAGATGTAAAATATATCTATGATGTCCCCAGAGTGTGTGTATGAAGTTTTAGCGCAAAATACCCCACAGATATTTTTATATAGCAAGTTAAAGTTGTCACTTTTTGAGGGTTTGCAAAAACGCACCGTTTTGTGCCTGGCCCTTTAAATGCAAATGAGCTGCTGCAGAGGGCGGGGTTTCAAGAGCTAGTGTGTGTTAGCAGCTGCTATTACCTCACGCAGACACACTAAAATGACAGAAACTGTTCTGCCTTTAATGTTAAAACGGAGTCAGACAAAGATGGAGAGACTCAAGAAGAAGTGACAACATGTAGAATGCAACAGGACGTCTCTGAATGGTTAGTTGATGAATTTATGTTGCTGATGTGGAGTTAACTATCTTCAATTAAGATATTCTGTCATGATAAATCTATAAATCGCTCATCTAGGAACTGTTGTGAGATGCACACAGAGTGACCTTCTATTGCATGTGAAAAGATGGATGCTAAAGTTTGAGCTGACTCACAAATGTACTCTTATACAACAACTTTTCCTCTTCTCAACATGGACTGCGTGTTCCCGGGGGCGGGGTTTATGTAAATTCTAGGGTTAGTGATGTCACTAGTGTAGTCCCAACCAGCCGTTTGTTGTAGTCCTTTTCTTTAAAAGCAAATATCTTCCTTTGCTTTGAACTTTGAGTATTGTAACTTTGCAGATGTTGTTTATGCTCAAACAGCAACACACTAACTAAAGTTAGAAAAGTGAAATCATAATCAACCACCCCTTTAAAACTTTGTAACGTCATGCATATACCGCTATTTATTTTCTCATTCATACATGTTTCTTTATCACTCTAACATGTCAATAACTTTAAGAAGTATTAGATATATTTATATACCGCGATATTAACAATATTAAAAAAAATCTAGAACGATAGACGGTTTATGTCGTCGACACAATACATACCGCCCAGCCGTATAGTGTATACCGCTCTGACCACACAAGGCCCGCATCTGCTCCGACTCTGGGCCGGAGGAGGCAAGAGGTGAGCATATGGGAGTAATTGGCTGTGCTGCTGTTGAGGCAGGCAAGAGGTCAGGAGTTTCCTGCCGCGCGCGCATGTATGCATGTGTCTGCGTGCATTCTGTGATCTCACCTGGCATGGTGGTCAGGCAGTGGCGTCATCCACCCTCATCCCAGAACCTCATCCTCAAGGGCTGGTAAAGCACAGACAGGGTGGAGTGCGGCTTAGCGTTATGATTATAGACGCACACAAAGTGTGCTTTTCAACTCTAAAGACACAAGTGCGCCTTTTACACTGTATTAATATTATTGTTGTCACAGACACTTACAGTATTACCTTGATCCTGTAAGAATATATGCAGTGTTTCCTGCACTGCTACTGAATCTACAGCACAGCAAAGAGATATTTTGGCAATCGTGAGTTTGTTGTCTCTGGACCGAATTGGATAAAAAAGTTTCTACCATGAAATAGTGCAAAGAAAATAAATAGGCAACACATCTTTTGTTGAGTTTGTCTCTATTGGCTGCATGCAAAATCAAACTACACAAACTATGGCAAATACATATACATATACAAATACGAACTATCTACAAAGTGGCAATAAAGACTTAAATTGTTACAAAAAAAAAAAAATTGTTCTTTTCTATTCATCAAAGAATCCTCAAAAAATGTATAATGGTTTCAACATTGATAATGATAAGAAATGTTTCTTGATCACCAAATCATCATATTAGAATGATTTCTGAAGGATCATGTGACACTGGAGTAATGATGCTGAAAATTCAGCTTTGCCACACAAATTACATTTTAAAATATATTAAAAACAACAGGTTTTGTTAATTGTAATTACTGTTTTTCGAGGTTTATTAGATAAATGCAGTCTTGGTGACCATAAGAGACTTTTTTTGAGAAACATTAAAAAAATCTTCCTGACCCCAAACTTTCGAATGATATACAGTGTGACATTTTTAACCTTAAAGTCAACATGAAACGCTGTTTGCAGTATATTAACTTCTATAATTTGATATATTTACTAGTTAAGCAAAATATTTGGTGGAAAATACAGTCATGTAGGATGGGGCTTGAATGGCATGTGAGTTGGTGAGAGATGCTCTACTCTGTTATTGGTTGAGGTGGCCTATTGGAAAGTTGAGGTGGCCAGAGTAGTTATTACATTTTGAAGAAAGCAATGAAAACAAGTTAAACAACCTATTTTTTCATCATAATGTGCTTATGAATCATGAGGCATTTAGGAAAGACCAGAGACAGTTAAGAAAGCAAATTAGGTTAATGTTGATTTCATATTGACTTTGAATTAGTAACACCCAAATGCTGTACATGCACTGCCAGTGAGTGACCTTAGTAGCGTCAGCAATCCATATTTCAGCATACACGTCATCTGTTCTTCACTCTTTTATGACCATATAAAACCACAAAATAAATGCATGTGCATAACTCCTTCTCACCTTTTGCGTGTTTACTTTAGGACTCTCAGCAGAAGGAGCTCTGCACATTTAAGCTGAGCTCCATGGATTTATGGCCCTTTGTTAGGAATGCAGGCAGAGGCTCAGAAAGCAGGTAGGAGGAAGAGAAGGGATGAAGGGCTGCTCACTCACACTTACTCACTTTGCCATTGTGTGAGCGGAGAGAACGGGGACTCCTACGCTATCCGTCAGCTCAGTAACAGACCAACTTAAGGCAGAGCAGGATTACGGTGCATGACTGAAAAGCTCCCTGCAATGTATGCGATGCATAATCCATGTATTATGAAAACAAACGAGTCATTTGTTTGTGTTTCTAGCTGAGGAATGCTATCTTTAGCTCATTGTGTTGAAGCATATTTTTTCCCTAGCTGTCTGACGGTTGATTATCTCATTCAGTATTGAATAATCATAGAAATCAAACTGCCCTGAATGCTGTTTCCGGTGGAAATGCATCACTACTAATACAGAAACTTTTGTGTAAAATAAGTCATATTTTAAAAAAGAATCTAACCTGCTGAATTTTGCTACCATACCTTTAAGATTTCTATATGTAAATGACATTTTGATTGGCTAACTTTGGCATGCACTGATGCTCTTTAGAAGTTCAGAGTTGTACTGGGGTGCGTTTCCCGAAAGCATCGTTAGCAAACTATGGTCGCAAGTTCCGTCGTTATCAGCATAGTTCAACGATTTGGTGTTTCCCGAAACCATCGTTCCAACGAACGTTCGCAAACAGCATCGCAAACTTGTGTGGTTGGAACGACAGCTCTCGAGCTGTGGTTAGAAGCATGGTTTCTAGTTTACATGAGATGTAGACTGAATAAATCCTTATCTTTAGCAAAATAAGCAAGCTGACATTCAGTACAACCCATAGAATACATACAAATGTAATTTACGTCTTTTAGTTTGTCAAGAGATTTAAAGCACCGTTTTTGAAGACTGCGCATGTGCGAACGTGCTCTACTACATGTATGTAAGAACGAGCCAAATATTGAGTCTGGTAATAAAGCAAAATAACTGAGAAAAAATTGAAATGGTCTTCAGATGCCATGTCTGTAGCTTATATGACAAAATCTAGCGTTAATTCGATCTCAAACAGATTAATTAAAATAAGTTATTAGTCCACCACGTGCGAGACGTCATAAACCAACGTGGTTGAACGATACTTTGCGATATACGGTTTCGGGAAACAGTCGTGACTAGCTAGTTGATTTCTCCATCGATGCATCGTACTATGGTAGTTAAGCAGCGAGCTATATAGTTGTACGGGAAACGCACCCCTGAATAGGTGTTGATATGTAAACTTCAGTGGACATATGCTAATGTACTTTTGCTTATGACATTATAACCATGACCATTTCTGATTGGCCCATTTTGTAGCTTCATTTCCATGCTATGGGTGGGGAACCTTCCCATTTTGAAAATAACTACCTTGTACACTACCAGTCAAAAGTTTGGAGTAGGATTTTATGTTTTTATTTTTTTGAGAATTATAAATTTATTAAGCAAGGACAAATTTAATTGAACAAAAGTGACAGTAATGCAAAACATTCTATTTCAAATAAATGCTGTTCTTCTGAACATTCTATTCATCAAAGAATCCTGAAAAAAAAAAAAAAAAATGTAACATGGTTTCCAGAAAAATATTAAGCAGCACAACTGTTTTCAACATTGATAATAATAAGAAATGATTCTTGAGCATCATCAGTGTGACACTGAAGACTGAAGTAATGATGCTGAAAATTCAGCTTTTGTTTTAATTTGTAATAATATTTTATAATATTACTGTTTTTACTGTAGTAAGTTTAATAATTTAGTTTAAATAAATGCAGCCTTGGTGAGCATAAGAGACTTCTTTCAAAAACATTACAAAAGTCTTACTGATACCAAACTTTTGAACAGCCGTGTACTTACTAACTCAGAATAGCAAGAAATGGCATGGACCTTTAATTTTCGCATTAATTGAGTTGCTAAGTTGCTTCACGAAGCCAATATAAATGCAAAAAAAAAAAAAAACTGAACAGGCTCATAGAAGGGCTCTGGCTTTTGATCTCAGTTTGATTGCCAGTGTTTAGTCCATGGTGAATCCACAGTGTTAAATGTGAAGCCTAGGGTGTTGAATGAACTTAAAATATAATAGTTAAACCCGTTGTGCTACTGTACACAGCGAAGCCGGAGTTTATGAAAGAAAACAAAAACAGCTTGACTGTGAGGGGGGTGGGGGGAAATAATGGCCTTCTCAACTCAACACAAATGGAAATGCATAAACGGAACAGCAAGACTTTGACATTTCAACAAAAAGAATCAGCAAAACAATCAAAGTCAGCCAAGGAAAACAATGCCTTCTCCCTACCCCATCCCCAGAGGAAATACCAAACATTACAGCAGCGTATAAATAGCATCTCCTACAGCCGAGTACAGGAGGGGTTCTGCTTCTCTGGGGGGCTTTGGAAACACGCCAACATCTCCAGCACGTCTGTCTTGCACTTCCCTTGCACTCTTTATTTCCTCGCTATCTGCCCTCCTTCTGCATGGGTTAGCAACCTTGTAACACCTCACAAACAGCCGTTTATTTATTAATAAGGAGCTGCACTTGTGCGGAGAGTGTGTTCATATGGGTGCTTCAATGGGGGAGTGTGTATATGGACATTGACCCGAGTGACTTAACAATATAGATATAAGGCATTAGTGCAAGAACCAGAACTACTGTATATTCTTTGGGTGTTTCTTTAACTTGTGGTATTTATGTTCCAGAAGTTAGTTATTTGTCATGAAAAACTATTTTTTATTTTTTATTTAAGCTACCAGTCTTGGAAACTTGGTTTTCCATGTCTATCATATTTTTTTCTGCCACTTCTCAGTTGTTTATATTTGTATATATACTACTGAATTTATTTTTATTTTCGTTAAAATAAAAATCGTACTGGCTCCACTGGTAATAATCTAAACAAAAGGTAAAATAATCATTAAGCATTTCAATATTTTTTTTTTAATGTAAAATGTTCTATACGTGTCTACTTGTTTTATTGAGGAAATAAACCTTGTGAGCAGAATATTTTAATTGTGCATAATTTCTAATCAAGCTGTAATTTGGTCAAATTATGCAAAATGTGTGAAAATATGTGTAGGCTATTTAGAATATGTAAAATACCAACTGTGAAATTACTCTTAGCAAGACAAAGGAGTCGGTCATTTTATTAAAATAAAAAAAAAAAAATCTGAAATGTAATTTCCATAGCCATAATTTCTATGACAGTTCAAAATAAATCAGTTGAGATGTGGCAGAATTATCTTGTTTGACATTTTAGTGTGCAAATTTAATAAATTAGAGAGAGAGTGTAAATTGCATTTTAATATATTAATTATATCCACAGTGTCCACAGGGCCACACATGCCTTTAGTTAAAGAAACACCCAGATATTGATTCAAGCTATTAATCTTCTCATTTCCTCTTACCCAGAGGAGATATCTGTTGGTACAGTTGGTTCATGTTCACTGCTGGCCTCTGTGGCTTAATGATGAAACTGATCCCAAATCTTTCTTAAGTAATATTTCTCCTATTGAACACTGTGCTTTGCTTGTCTTTCTTCCCAATGATCCAGGGTTTAAAATATGGATTCTCTTGATCGCTTTAGCTCTACTCTAATCAAAGGCCTCAGTGGATTATCCATTATAGACTCAGGGAAAGAGTAGGTATGAAATTTACATTTTCAGTATGTTGTTTATTTTAGGAATTTCACCAGATGGGGTTCATTGACTAGGTTTTTAAAAAAGGTGACCTCTCTCTATTATACGTTTCTGAATGAGAAAGGCCAGCATTCAATCTCAAAAATCATTTTAGTTTAGGACCTTGATGAAACACTGGATTGGTTTTGTAAGGTTACATAAGCGTTCAGGCTGCAAGGTTCTATAAAACCTAGAAAGTTCATCTTCGGAACACAAGTGAAGGTCATGTTGATGAAATCTGAGCGGTTTAGATCCGATCGCTTTATATGATAAATAGATTGAATTAAGGCTTTTATTCACATAAACATTCTTTAACTCACACATCAGTTGTAAACGGAAGCTCAAGCATGTTCGCTTGACGCGCGAGAACCAGTGAGGTTCATTCTCGTGTGTTACGCTGCACGTTTGAGCCTCAAGAACCAGTGAGGTTTGTTCTCGAGCGTCAAGCATGTTCGGTTGAGCTTCTGTTTATGTTCACTGATCAATGTTTATATGTGAATAAAAGCCTAAATTAAATTTGTTCATCATATTAAGTGATCGTGTCTCTTCAGAAAATTTGGACTAAACCGTTCAATTCAAATGGATTAGTTTTACGATCTCTTAATGAACTTTTTGCGTCGAAGTGGTAGTTGCATAGCTGTCAACGGAAGGACAGAAAGCTCTCTGAAAAGATCTTCATTTGTGTTCCGAATTTGAGCGGAAGTCTTACGGGTTTGGAACGACATGAGGGTGAGAAAATGTGGACAAAAGTTTCATTTTTGGGGTGAACTAAACCTTGAAAATGATCTGTTTTTAAGGGGCGAGCCGCCCCTTACTGACTTAATGACTTGTCAGTAAATGGCCACTGTTATGATTGGCTAACGTCATTGCATAGGAAACAACGCCCGTCGCTATTGCACGCGAGTAAGTGTTTTGAACACATTATCCATATAAAAACTTAATTTACAGACAGAGCATTTATAAATTGTTTACTTGCAGTTTGCAATGCATCTGCAACAAAATGTTTCTTTGCGAACTCTCCGTTACACTCTGCCTTGGTTACAAAACAATCTGCAGTCAAATTCTCCGAACAAACATATAATCCTCCGATGTGATTTTGTGCACCACTAAAAATAACCCTTAAGGCCATTGCACGCTGAGTCCGAAATTCGCATCCGAAATTTCCGCACGTTAAAAAAAAAAATCGACCTCACGTTATGTCAATCACGCTTGCACACCGTCCACGAAACTTTCGTCCGTAATAAAAAAAAATCGGATCGGGTTCGATTTTCTGCGTTTTTCGCATCCACAGCCAGTTTTTTGAGAGGTTTTTTGACATTTCAGAGCCACCGTACAAGTCTCGCAGCACATAGTAGGCCTACTGTATGAAAAACAAAATGTGGATTACAAAGACACTGAATAAAATATAACCTGATACAGCTGTTCTGTCTGCCCAGCGCTTCCGACGGCCGTGTGTGTGTGTGTGTGTGTGTGTGTGTGTGTGTGTGTGTGTGAGTGTGTGTGTGTGTGTGTCCATACTTTAGACATACTGTCAGTCTCTGTTCAGGATCGATTGGTTCACGGAAATTGGTGGTCTTCTTTTTAATATGTGGCTCCAGTATCGCTAGCAAAGCATCAAACTGTTCCACTGACATTCTGAGGTAAATTTTGAATCGCTCGGGATAATTTCGCATCTCCTTCCTCTCGGCGCAATCTCAGGATTGGATGGACCCAATATTTCCAATTTCTTTTTCTCTTTTTAAGAAGAAAGAGGGCAACAAAATCATCCTCACTGCTTAATGAATCCATTTTGTATTTTTTGCTTTTTTTTCCGCAAAGGTTTAATAAATATGCATCGGACTCAGTGTGCAAGGTTTCTATGCGTGACGAATTTTAATGCTGACGGACACGAAAAAACGCATACGAAAATTTCGGACTCGGTGTGCAATGGTCTTTACACTTGTTCCTGACACTGGGATCCTTCGGAAATCTGTACAAAGAGGCAAACAAGCTGTTTAAACTGAACGCATCAAAGCAAACATTCGTTCACTCTTCCATTTGTCCTGTTGTAGGCAGACTCGAACATGTGGAGTACGTCAGACATTGAACACTTATCTGTATAGGCCTACTGTATCCAGTGTAGATCATGTCAGTGATTATAATCTATTTGCTTTTGACGTGACGCTCACATCCGCTGTGCACAAAGGTGTCAGCCATTAAGCGACTGAACAATAGTGGGCGGGGCCTATGCTACAATGATGTTATACATCATTTCGTCAATGTCTTGTTCTGGAGGTAGTCATATGCAAATGTATTTGCCTATGTAACGTCATAGATCCCACAATATCCAAATGAGCTGTTTTTGGAGCTTGATTAAATAAATGCTTTGTTTATATGAGGAGGATGTTTTAAGCTATACAACTTAAAACAAGACGTCTTATATGTTAAAAGCTCGAATTTCTCATGTCATGACCCCTTTAAAGACAAGACAAAAAACATGGTGTTATCATGGTACCAAAAAACATGGTACTCTTGCTAGTGACCACAATCAGTTAGTTCCAGGTATGGTGACTTTTAAAATGCGGAGGCACTTGTTTTAAATATTTGGATAGGATCAGTGATACCCATGATACTGTAGCAGATTCTGGTGTTCACTATTTGTCAGATGGGAATGCAGATTATGTTTGAGACTCTACACAGCAACCCATCAGATTGCCATTTATGTGCGGCACAGGCTGCATTTCATTCAGGCTATGGCAAATTAGCATATTTATGGGAAATTTAGCGAAAAGGTACGCCATTAGTTTGGTAGTCAGTTCCTCGCATATTTTGTGTCAGCAAACTGGAAATGAAAGAAGATTGAAAATGAATTTTTGCAAGTGAAATTGTGTTTATGGTGCGGCATAACGAAAGGATTTGCTGCAGCTTTTGCATGTTTACACTCCTATTGATCAAATTCTTAATGCATGTCAGCAGGGACATCCACCGCAATGCTGAACCAGACCTACTAATGTTTAGAGATTCAATGCATTTTGCTCTCCAAAATGCATGAAATAGAGGGAATATCAAAGAATATGTAAGAAAATCACAGGCTGGAAACATCAGAGAAACTCGCAGTTATCTTTAATATTTGTGAATCGATTTCTTGACATGTAAAATGGAGAAATCAAAGGGTATTTATGTGGTCTGATGCCTGTGCGGATGCTGAACCACAGCCTAAAAGCTTCTGATGCTCTTCTGTTAGCTCCAGTGGGACAGTTTGTTCTCATACCTGTTTTTCTTCCTGCGAGGATTCACTTCAACATTGGACACAGCAGCATAAGCACTTTCAAATTCTCACCCCTGTCTCTTCCATGAATGAACTGGAGGTGAAGACATAGAGTCAGTAGTCCGAATCAGGAACACTAAGGCAATAAATGTAACCAACTCTCGACAGCTCTTTTTTATTTAGCCTGTTTCTCCATAATCTGCGCTTAATGTTTCATGAGATTTTGTGCATTTTTATCCCGTTTTTGTTCTCACCAGAGCAAATGCACATCAATAATGGACGTGCTTTGGGGTAGTAGAGAGAGAAAGCGTGAAGGTATTCTGTTAGTGTTTGACAACTCTTCAGCTAAGAGCATTAGGACAGTGGCAAGTCTTTCTAGAGTATTACCTCAATTGCGTTTGGTCTATTTGGCGTCAGTTCCATCTACAGGAGGTAAATAATTAATTTTACAAACAGAATCTGTCGTTGTAGTGAAACTAAGGTGTTGACCCCAATTCTGGGCTGAATATTGTTCAGGGAAATAAGCTAGTCGTAAGTCTTATTTTTCATGTCACATTTATGGTTGCTGTAATTTATACATATAAACTCTCATTGTATTTGGACTATCCAGTACATGCATTTTACTTCAGACCTTAATTTTAATTTTTGTGTATTTTTTTCAGGATTATTTGATGAATAGAAAGTTCAAAAGAACATCATTTATATAAATTCTTTGTAAAAAAAAACAAACTTTTGACCAATTAAATGCTTTCTGAATAAAGGTTTTAATTAAATTAAAATATTAAATAGTTAATTAATAATTATTAAATAATAATAAAAAATAAAAAAATCGTACCGTTTCCAAACTATATGTATATATTTGTGTTTAATAGAAATTTTTCTTTTTTCCATTTATTAATTTATTTTAGATGTTTAAGGTGCTGCTTTGTTAAAGGTGATGTGAGTATTTGTGCCACTAGCAGCACCAAACAGAAAAACACACACAATCACACAAAGATTATTTCCAAAATGCTTGTAATAATGCCCTATCCGCCATTGTGTGTCAGAAAAAGCCCCACAGAACCACAATGTTTCAGGAAGAAAAAAAGTCTCCGGAAAAATTATACACTTTTTACATTTTATTTGTGACTACAGTATGTTGTGAAACACAAGACACATTTCCACTGGTGTGTGCTCCTCCCTCCTACATCAAGATCCTGCCACTTCCATATCTGGGACAAAGGAAGCCTTTTCCATCATTTCACAACCCTGTTATTCCCGAGTGGTAGTAGGGCACCAGATGGGCTCTGACCTGGATCCGTGGTCTTCGATTGTGAAGGTTACCCATCCGTGTTTTTGCAGATGCCGAGCGTTGAACCTCTAGTCAGCGGCCATTGCTCTGATCTCCACAAAACTAAGCCACCACGCCACTGTTTACATTCTATGAATAGAACCACATGTTTGATTAAGCTAGCCCAGTGTCAGAGAGAGGATGTGGAGGACAGCACCCACAAGGGTCACAGTGAAGTAGAAGCTACTGTAATCTCTTGGTGTGAAAAACTCTCACTACTTTTTTTATATGACACATTTGATGTGCTATATGGTCTAAAAAAAAACTTAAAAAAAAACACACCACACCTCTGGGAATTGTTACTTGTGATGGAAACAGGATTCGTAAAGAATTTAATGACTCAACGATTCTGGTTACTCCATTCTTTTATGACTTGTAAGGAAAAAAAAAAATGTTTGGGAAAAGAAATGCAGTTCCATTCCCAAGGAATCATTTCAATAATCAATCAATTCAAACAATTCTTGCTAAAGGTGTGTTTACACACTTTTTTTTAATGACTTTTCACAGTCTTTTTAGAGCTGGAATAAATGCAGTCTAATAATTGACTCTAATTCTAAATTAAACAACTGTACTAAACATATTCATATATATTTGTTATAAAATACTACTGAGAAAGCTCATAATGTGTATCTTTAGCTACACATTGTCATATATAATAATATACAGTAACTAAAAAGAACTGGCTCATTTTATCCATCGTTTGGGAATCAGACCACTGGTTGCGCAAATTTTTATTTATTTTTTTTCACTAAAAAGAACCAAATCATTTAAATATTTCGGTCTGTAATTGGTCTACATTGGTTGTGCTATCTGGTCACTCTGTACTGAATTTTTTTTTTTTTTTTTTTTTTTTAATGTTGAACTGGTTCTGAATAAGAAGTAGTACTCTCACTAATAAGAGTAGTGTCTCTGTTCCTAACTGGTATTTATATTTATTTATTTTTTGAAAGAAATTAATACTTTTATTCAGCAATGATTCATTATATTGTCAGTAAAGACATTTATAATGTCTTCTAGATGAAAGATTTGTTTAAAATAAATGTTGTTCTTTTTATTAACTTTCTTTTCATCAAAGAATCCTGAAATAAATGTATCATCATGTTTTCAACATTGATAATAATAAGAAATGTATTTTGAGCAGCAAACCAGCATATTAGAATGATTTCTGAACGATCATGCAACACTGAAAATTCAGCTTTGCCATCACAGGAACAAATTACATTTTAAAATATTTAAATTAAGTGATTACAATAGAAATCACTTATTTTAAATTGTAATACTATTTCACAATATTTCTGTATTTTCGATCAGCCTTTGTGAGTATAAAAAAAACCTTATTTAAAAAAAACTTACCGACCTCAAACTTTTGAACAGTGTAGCCCTTTCAAAAGTGGAGAAAACACATCATGTAAATGGCCATCTATGACCTTAGTGACCAGACAGCCATTGTGTATCCTTAAAAAAAAACACATCCACTGCAATTATCCAAGTCTGCCCTCTATTTCAAGCTTTGACATTAAAAATAAATAAAGTAGCACTTATGGTTTGAGAGACTGACCACTTACTTTCGAGATCTAGGCAGTCTTGTGTTGACTCTCCCTGTGTGGCTACATGGTTAGGTTGAGCTGAAGCCAATCGCGGCTGAAATCTCCCTGCGGTGCTGCTAAAAACAGGCCTAACACATACCCTTATTACCCTGTCCCACGGGGGATGAAATAAATCGCTTGTTTAAGCAATACTTCAACCTGTTAAAGGCGTATTCACCCTTTGGGTCCTGTTCTAGCATCGCTGTGTACTTCAGAACGCTTATTTAATTAGCGACATGTCTCAGTTCCACATGAAGTCGTCGGTGGAATAATCCTGTAATTTGTAATTAACATCCATAACCTTTTGTTCTCATCAGATATTTGAGAAATGCTTACTGCATACTAACTCCTGCAGCTCAGTTCTGTCTCTCTCACGTCTTTTGTTAATGGTAATCACTGCAGAAAATCGGCATGTCTTATATTAAGTAGACGGGTTTACTGTACAGAAGACACATGTTCGGTGCCTGCACTCGCACAATGGCTCACCTGTTTGGCTCAAAGCGTTAGCTGTGGGTGAACAGATTATTACTCAGTGTGGGCTCTCGTGTGTCATATTTATATATATGGCAAGATTTAGCAGTCGAGGGTGGATAAGGGAACGCAGTGGTGAAGAGCCGTGGATTCTATGCCAGGCACTTCAGTTGAAACACACCTGCATGCTTTTATTCACTCCAGCACTCTTGTGGGATTGAGCTTTTCATAAATGTATCAGCGAGGGTCAAAGACTTTTTTGCATTGACATACGTTGAAGAGTTCGTGTGGTGATTATTGCACCATGAAGCTTCAACTGATGACTTTCAGGTGATAACCCTATTTGTATTAATTCACAATACATTGTGTACATTTTCTTTTTCTAGATATTTCAACAAATATTTACAGAGCCAGGAACATGACATGGCCAAAAATCTATATATTATGGCCACGAATGAATAATGTTCTCTCGTTTTAGTAAATTATGGGGACAAATTAAGAATTCTTTCTCATGACTTTTTAATTCGTTCCCTCATTTTAGTAAATCATGGCCACAAATTAAGAATTCATTCCCTCGACTTGTTAAATTTGTTCCCTCAGTTTAATTTAACTAAAACAAGTGAACACATTGGGAAAACATTATTACAATGGGGCCACGATTTAGTAAAATGATGGAACAAATTATATTATGCGCACAATTTACTTAATACGAGGGAACAAATTAGTCAATTGTAAGTCGTGGGAAGAAATTGTTAATTTGTGGCCATTATATACACATTTTTATTCCTGCATATCAAATGCAGGGCTTCTTTATAGCTAGATTTTTACTTTTTCTGAAGAAGCCCCAAGTCTATATACTTTATGGCTCAGCTCCTGCCTTCGATGTAAGTCTAGAAGATTTTTTCTTGGAACACACAGTACTTATGTTCTATATTGGTTATTGATCATTTATTAGAGAATATAATTGTATTGGTCCATATTGGATGTGCATGCATATTTTTACATTTAGCTCTAACACTCAACTAAAATAAATCTCTGACTAGTAATTTAATGACTGTTAAATATAATCTTTTACCAAATCTCCAAATGAATATCCATTTTTCATACTGTATAATTATAATGTTGTAATGTCTGAATTCAATTTAGAATTTTTAGACACTTTTTTAATTGTCCACCAGGAGAACGTTATGAAGAAATATCATTAAGTCAAATCACTTATAATAGCAGACATTATTGCTCAACAAGCCTCAATATCTGAGATGTTCATGTCTGTAGTATTAACGATGCATTGAGTATGAGCAACATTATTCGCCTAAGCAAGGACCAAATATTCAACGCTATATGAGAACATATTTCCTCAAAGAACTTTATGTACTGGTGCTTTATATGAGTAATGTGAATATATTATAGTGAATAATACACTGATCTGTAGAGACTATAAAGTAAAATCTAAAACTTTGAAACTCCAAAGGATCATAAAGCAACTCTATCCAGCACAAAATGTTCCTTTTTAAGAATCCCACGGTGTAGAATTTGCCACTCTTGGCTTTCTTAAACACCCCTCCTGCTCACATCAGCCGCCACTCGGCTTGACGGCAGGTCAGTCGTAACAAATTTGGAGGTGATAAACTGTGAATGGCTTCCCTGGCACCTGTCCTAACAGCAGAGCTCTGGGAATCCCCAAAGTCCAGTCACTCATTTTTAATCGATGTGTCTTCATCCGTCTGTGAGGTGTGGGGCAGTAGTGCTCCAGTGGTGCTGTGTCCGGTCTAGACTTCCTCTTTGCCCGTGACTCCTGCTCTGGCTATTCAAGCGGCAGAGGATGCAGTGGGGAACCGGTAACCAGCTGCAGGTTGACAGGAGATAAATGGCTCCATTAGTGTGTCTGGGCCGCAGGGTGGAGTCTGACCCACTGGCCCACCCAGCACCACAGTAAGCCACTTACAAACATCAGACAACATACTTCCTAATTCTGGACGGACCTGCCAGGGAATGCCAGCACAGTGGGTTATCTTGTGTCCTGGCTGCGAGGGCCTATATTATACCATATGGATGGTAGGTCAGTGTTATAGGAGGTTTATTAAAGATTCCGGTGTCATTCTAGTTTTACTTCATATCGAATTCTAATATTTTTGTCAAAGTTTGAGGAAATGTTTAATTTCAGCGTGAATTGGATTACACTATATCATATGGTATAATGGATTGCCATCTTATCGACCACTTTGCTCTCTAGTTGTCAGACACGTAAAAATCCATCTCAGTCAACCACTAGATTGTATATTGTAGGCTATATTTAGAAAAAAAATTCTGGAATGGACAAGTGCTTAAACTGATGTAATGATATATGTGATACTAGCCTGAATTACTGACCCAGATGGAGTTCGTTGTTTAGACGTGTTTTCATTGTATGAACATATTTCTCATATAACCTACTCCACTAAGGACAAAAATGTTGCTTTGTTTTGTCTATATGTCAACCGGTAGACTTTCTATTATACCAGATAGATAGATAGATAGATAGATAGACCCTTTATATGAGCTGTAAGTAATAATTGTTTCATTATCATTGTATGCATATAATTCAAGGAAGAGCAGTCCTTAAAGACATTTTAAAAGTGAATTGCCCCTATTGTTTTGACAAGGCTAATTGTCATTGTTCCAGAAATGCCATACTTCTCAGTGACGCATGGGTGTTGGTTTTTCTTTTTCCTAACAGACACAGAATAAGTAGAGTCCCAGGAGAGCCTGAGACTGGAATGCAACTGCCATCTTTTAAACTAGCTTTGCTTAGAATTTGTATTTTATAAAGTTATCTTGACATTATTTGAGAAAGATGACATTTGTATTATCTTGTATTATTAGCAAATATATCAGCAGCTAGGCTTGCGTTCAGGCAAACATGTTAGGCACCTGATATACGTGTGCATCTTCGATTGAGCACTAAGTGGCTTTGTTAAATCATTACCATATGAGTCATCTCTTTTAGAGACTGCTTTCCATCTTTTTTTATTCCAATTCAACATCAAAGGGGGAAATAATGCCATAATCAAGCCGAGAACAGATCAAATAAACCAGACTCGGCTCTGAGATCTTGTGCATGAGTGTTTGTGCCTGAGTAGGGCTGTTCTTGAGCAAAAGCAGACTCTGATCAGCCTCCATATGGAGCACTTCATCAGAATCAGATTATATGATGTGGTGTCTTTCTTTGAAAGGAGTAAACTGTTTGCTTCTCCACTTCTCCAATCTATCACTTATTCTGCTTGTTACACTTAAACTTGACATTTACATGCTAAACCTCCTGATGCTTTCTGTACGTTTTCAAATATCTGCATTTAAAACATCAGATCTGTATAGACAGATCTGCTGACCTCATCACCTCATTGTGACCTTCATTAAAGGTGCAGTAAACGATTTTTGGGAAACACTGTTGAAAGTGGATCGGGCCGAGCATCTCAACAAACTTGTAGCCAATCAGCAGTAGGGGGCGTGTACACTTTTGATGGGGGAGGGGAGAGAGAGAGCAAGAGGGAGATTTGAAGAAAGACTGTAGAAAGAGAGATGGCTGAGAGACATTACAAAAGAGAAAAGGTCAGAGGAATATCACTGGAAAAAGAATGGTTATGATCAGGCAAGAGCTTTAGGTCACGCGTAATATTAGAAAAGCTTTCCATTGTTGAAGAGATTGAAGCGGGAAAGCCTGAAAATGGATGCCGAGGTTACGTTGTTTCTGCTCCATATGTGAGTAACATTGGTTTTGAGTGTGTGCTGCTGGCTACTAACAGTGAACTCTTACTTGCATATATTCGTGTACTGTATGTTCATTTTTGTTCTTCTTTGTCGTTTGTCATCTTCGCTCTATTTTTCGTTAAGATTTATTTACTTCGCTTCTGCTATGCCTGTTCATGCATTTTGGGGGAGCGTGTTTGTTTGGGATGATTTTTCATATATCAACAGAATTCAACAATGATTCTCAGAAATCGCTTACTGCACATGCAAGTCCCGCCTTAAATACAATTGCTGATTGTTTCTTCTCTAGCACAGGGGTTCCCAAACTTTTCCATTCCAGGACCCACCTAGACAAGAATAATCTATCTCAAGACCCACCAAAATATAAAATAATTTTAAAGCATGAATGTGGGGTGGGAGGCGTTAGTTCTCTTTGGAGCAGTTTTTTTTTCCTTGTTATAGTATGAATGACAAGTTTAATTGCAATACAAACTTTTGGCACATTATCAAAAATTGAGAGCCTAACAGCCTAATGGCTGTTGAAATAATGTGAAGAATACTGAGTAGTTTTTGTCTGCTTCCTCAACTGATTTACCAGTCATGGCAGAACAAATTTAAATAAATGAAAAAAGATTAAGTAAGCTTAATCATAACCAAAGGTTTGATATGACAAAAATCAGAATATAAAAAAATATAGTAGACTAATAATTTAATTTGACAGTAGGCCCAGGACCTAGAATTTCAATACTAATATGTATGCTGCGAGTGTTGTTAAATTCATTGTGTTGTTCAGAGCAGAAAACGCTTTTGTGCTCGTGTGTGTACATGTGAAATACTTTTTATATATAGGCTATATTTTTTGCGTTGTAGCAAAATGCATGCAAGGGAACGCAAACAATGCACTCTTACGACGACCATATCTCTGAAAGACAACAGTGCTGTGTTGCACAGACGACAGAGAAATCAGTGCGATTTGTTTCATGAAGCGCGCGCTTGCGACGTGTTGTGTTAACAATTTCAGCGTCTCAGAGCGGCGCGGTTCATTAAGCGGTTCTGTGCGCATTATTAACAAGAAGAAACTCGTTTACTCCAATCACTGCTCTGCATTCTGCATGAGATCGCATTACACCGGATAATTCAAATGTCCCGAAAGGCTGATTCAGGTCTCCGCTGCGTTTCCCAAAAGCATCGGGAGCTAAGCTGATCGTAGAGACCATAAGTGGCAACGGTTTTACGATCTACTTAGGCACACGATGCTTTTGGGAAACGCAGCGCCTTTCGTGACATTTGAATTCTCCTGTGTAATGCGATCTCATAGCGATTTCTATTTAACGTTGGTACATCGTGCAAAATGTTTGTGTGTGTGTCATTCATTAGCTGCAGCCAATAGTGACTGCGCGACCCACCTCTTCCCAATCTGCGACCCACAAATGGGTCGCGACCCACAGTTTGAAAACCCCTGCTCTATCAGAACTGCCAGATTACCAGGCAAGCTTTTGCTCTTTTCTAATCTAAGTCCTGTGTGTTTGGATAACTGCCAATGGAACTAACGGTGGCAAACAATTTGAACTTGTATAGAAAAGTTAAGAGCAGTTCTGTTCACTCATGCTAATGGTTTCAGCCTGAGTTTCAGCATTTGCTTCAATTCTGTTTCACAGTCTCCACAAGTTTTTTTAGCCAGTCATTTACCCTCAAAATGTGTGTGTAGTGAGATAGAGAGAAAGAGTTTGTAACTATATTTGTTTAAAAGCATACAAAATTAAAGTACTTTTGATTGACACTCCTTTACAGGATCCAAAAAGTCCCACATTGGCGAGCAAACTTTTTTTGGTGGCGAGTGGAGTGTTTCACTTTAGTCTGTTGTCATCTCTGACATGATTTTGTGTCGTCTTTTTTTTTCTGTTTTATGAAGAATGGCAACCAACATTAAGGTGCCACCTACCATGTTGGCGTGTCAACAAGATGGATTATTTACGATATTATTACATCATCATGGGTAGTATTAACATGATGTCAATCTTTGATTTTTAAATATCATGGTTATTGTCAATACCGGAATAGTGTGACACCCCAGCGCAAACTTTCAATTAGGGATGTCCCGATCCGATCCACGGCATCGGTATCGTGCCGATACTGGCCCAGAACACTAGATCGGGTATCGGAGGGGAGAAAAAAATAGATCCGATACCTATTAGGGGTGGAACAGTACGTGTATTCGTATTGAACGTACGTTCGGTACGTGCGTCACGGTTCGGTGCATGGATTTACACTGAGAATACACGGTATAAAAATAAATAAAACTCGTGTGCACATTAATTAATGTAATGCGAAACTACTGTTAGATACGCGCATAGACATATGTGGGTTTTTTAGGGACACCTAATCTGTAGCCCAGCCTTAGCTCTGAACTAGGGATGGGCATTTTTCAAAAATATTGCATTCGAATATTCGTGCTCATAAAATTCGAATATTCGAATATTCGTTTATTTAAATGACGTTTAACGAAAAATACGTTATTTTTTAAGGTAATTTTTTTTTAAAGTTTTGTCACCATTTCTGAAGAAGCTTACGATTAGGCAATATACACAACAAGCTTACAACATGTGTTAAAGTTTTCTTTTAATTGAAAACATTAAACAGTAGGCCTATGTGTAAACAAAAAAATATAAGAACAAAAGGATATAAGCTCAAGCAGCGCGAACGGAAAAAAACGCCTAATAAAGCAGAGTAGCAGATTGCGCCAGTTATCGTACAGAATGTACACATACACTCGAGTCAGCATATGATTATCGTGTTTATATTGTTTCACGTTTATGTTGAGAAAAACAATAATATCCACATGGATGGACGCCGCGAGCAATTTATGCTCGAGTGAGAAAACGCGCTGCGCTGACAGACGTTTCAGAGAAACAAAGATAACGGTGTTCTAGTTCTAAGTTTCTAACAGCACCTTGCGTTTTCTGTTCTTAAACCTCTCTCTCAAAGAAAACTTAAAGGAAGAATATACCTCAAAATCATTTTATTATTAGATAAGTTATCATCTCGGATCACTCGCACTACAGCTGCGCTTACCTGCAGTCGTGATGCAGTGATAGACAGCTGTCTTTCCTTGGTCGACTGCTGTTTGGATTTCATGTGATTTCTCATTGTGGTGATGATATTATAACTCCATATTAATTAATTAATAAAGTAATTCCATTTTGTAAAATCATTTAGTAACCTCATTTTCGACTAGTAATTCCAAACTTCGCGAGGCAGACGACGACATTATGATCAAATACAAACAACTTGTTAAACATGCGCCACAGTGCCACCCAGTGCATTTAATTATAACTGCGAGTTAGTGCTTGGGATTTATCAGGGATTCACTGCATTTACGACCCGCAAAGTATTTACGGCTTCATAAATTCGATAAAATTCGAATAGTATTTTATTTTTCGAATAATAATTACAGATCGAATATTCGAAAATTCGAATATTCGTGCACATCCCTACTCTGAACGCGCGTCTATTTCGCTTCAAATGCTCGCTTTATCATTATACGCGTGAATGGATTCAAACTGTTCAATAGGGGTGTAACGATTCGTTTTAACAACGATTCGATTCGTATCGCGATTCGTGGTTGTCGATACGATTCAAGGACGATATTTCCTAAGTGAAAAAGTGGTATCGGGACATCCCTACTTTCAATTATTCTTTTTCTCGCACACCACTCCTGCTATCCATCAAGGTGACTATCACACAAGGACACAAACTCTTATTACCATAATATCTGCATGTTATTTATTTTTTCCAGTAATGACTTAATCCAGTTTCCCACTGGTCCACTGCTGCTTTAATCACATGCTTTTCTTGGCTTGCCGTCATAAGTGCCTGTCGAGTTAAAGGTTTAATACAAAATCTCAGGATGTCTGCTGACTTCAAGAGATTTTGGCTCCTCACAGGAGCTGTCAGATATTTTTTAGTAGCAGTCAGAGGCTTCAGGTTCCCTGTCAGAAATGGCAGTAACTTGCTGCTCCAGTAGAGCCGTGTGTCTAAAAGATTCTGACACGCTCAATAGCCATTTAAGAGGATGGAGCTGAAGCCTAATGTGAGAATGATAGGATGGAGACGGACGGTGTCGTTGTTAGATCTGAAGGTGCAGGGAAATGTGATAGACTAAGGCAATATGATCATAGCCTTTTACTTGTGCTCGGAATCCTGCATTGATTTGTATGCAACATCAGAGATGGAAATCGTTTAAAGCTATCGAGGTGTCTGGCGCAATCAATATGAATTCACATGGCTGCACACAGGCCTAAAGAAAAAATGTAAGCTCAAATAATAATAATAATCATAATAATATATTACTGAATGAATGAAAAATACAATTATTAAACAAACTAAACATATTATTAAACATACTTTTAATTTAATATTTTTTATTATTTATTTACTTGTTTATTATTTATTTAATAATAATAATAATATGTATTATTATTATTACAAACACCACTATTTTTGTTTTATTATTTATTTATTATATTTATTTTATAATAACAGCAATCCTACTGTGGACGCTTCTAGTTTCAACTTCATTGATTATAATGAGAGTGATTTACTGTTCTGCTCATGTCTGGTGTACACATGGTGCCAGAAACACGCCTGACATAAGTATATTTTAGAATTACATGCGATTAACGTTACGACCGACTTGTCGCTCAGACAACCCAACAACTAATCAGTTTTATAATTGTATAATTTTGCACATCCCTACTTCAAAGGTAGTAATAAAATTTCATTATATACTATAATTTCTTGTATATGTATATGTTAACCAAACAGGCAGTGTATCATCACACTGCATGAAGTACAGTTCATTAGCTGAAAAGACAAACACATTTTAACATGCAGGCTGGAGGCACAGGTGCCCGTGCTCAGTGATGTGCTGTGCTGATTTGGGCCCATTCATATTCATCAATGCAGAAACACTGTAATCTGCTAAAGCCCTTCCATTAAAACAGCAGCGATGTGGCACGAATGTATGATTTAAAATAAATGTGTAGGAGTGGTTTTACTTCAGGGGGTTTAGCTTTCCTTTAAACTGTCTTAAGTGAAGTGATGCATCATATTGGGTCTTATTCAATGGGCAGAGATGTTGCTTGATGACATTGATTTGCTTTGCTGAAGCCCAACAGGTGTGTGTGTGTGTGTGTGTGTGTGTGTGTGTGTGTGTGTGTGTGTGTGTGTGTGTGTGTGTGTGTGTGTGCGCGCGCATGTGTGTGTGTGTGTGTGTGTGTGTGTGTGTGCGCGTGTTTGTGTGTGTGCGTGTGTGTGTGTGTGTGTGTGTGTGTGCGCGCGCATGTGTGTGTGTGTGTGTGTGTGTGTGCGCGTGTTTGTGTGTGTGCGTGTGCGTGCGAGTTGCTGTGCTGTTTACTGTTCCAAAGCATATGCATATGAATAGAAGTGAATGGAATATCATGTATCCTCATCTGTCAATGCAGCTTTAAGGCAATCCTTGATCATGTTTCCATGTAAAACTATTAGCTTAAACATGCTGCCACTATTGAGCCAAATATAATGCTTTGTTGTTAACAAATCAATGTATGCTTGCTATCATTAACCAAACTGCTTACAACTAGTGATTTTCCGCTCAAAAATCTCTTTTACTCTTAAAAATAAAGGTTTCATCATTTGCAGCGATGCCAAAATAATGCTATTTTTGGTTCCCCAAAGACCCCAAAAATGTTTTTAAAAGAACCATTTTTGTCTTTGTGTGAAGAACATTTTAATATCTATAGAACCTTTTTTCACTATAAAGAATCTTTTGGATTGCAACATTTCCATGGAGGTTAAAGGTTCTTCCTGGAACCACGTATGCCAATAAAGAACCTTTATTTTTAAGAGTGATTATTTTTATCTGTCTTTTTTAATGTTTTTGTTGAGTACTGATGAATTGCTAACACTGGCAGCTATAAAGAATACTAAAAATAATATCAAAACCAGTTGTTGTTTTTTATAGAAAAAACTAAACATACATATGTATATACACATACATACATATATATGTGTGTATATATATATGTATACATATATATGTATATATATATATATATGTATATATATATATATACATATATATATATATATGTATACATATATATATATATATGTATACATATATATGTATATATGTATATGTATATCTATACATATATATGTATATATATATATCTATATATATATATGTGTGTATATATGTATGTTTAGTTTTTTCTATAAAACAAAAAACTGGTTTTGATATTATTTAAACCATATAAACACAAGTCACTGATTTTATACCTTGTATCCTTTTTGTTTTTTGAGCGGAATTTCTCTTTGTGCTGCTTTTGCCACACTAAAGTTGCTTGCCACTAACCCGTAGCTATCCGCCGCACAGGTGACTGACCAGCTTCTGTGGGATTTGATGTCACCTTTAGATCGGTTCAATTGAAGATGGAAACACTGGAGTCCGAGCTGACGTGTCCAATCTGCCTGGAATTGTTTGAGGACCCCCTCCTGCTACCCTGCGCCCACAGCCTGTGCTTCAACTGCGCCCACCGCATCCTGGTCTCGCACTGCTCTAGCACCAAGCCTCTCGAGTCCATCTCCGCCTTCCAGTGCCCCACCTGCCGCTACGTCATCACGCTCAATCAGCGCGGCCTGGAGGGCCTAAAGCGCAATGTGACGCTGCAGAACATCATCGACCGCTTCCAAAAGGCCTCCGTCAGTGGGCCCAACTCCCCCAACGAGAGTCGCCGGCCTCGGCCCTACAGCGCCACGCTCGGCGGGAGCGCGAGGGGCAGCCCCGCCAGCAGCGCCATGTCCCTAGAGCGCGTCGGCTGCCAGTTCTGCGATCAGGAGCCCCCACGGGAGGCGGTCAAGACGTGCGTGACGTGCGAGGTGTCGTACTGCGACCGCTGCCTGCGGGCCACGCACCCCAATAAGAAGCCCTTCACCAGCCATCGTCTGGTGGAGCCGGTGGCGGACGCTCAGCTGCGTGGGCTGGCCTGCTTGGAGCATGAGAACGAGAAGGTGAACATGTACTGCGTGGTGGACGACCAGCTGATTTGTGCTCTCTGCAAGCTGGTGGGACGGCACCGCGAGCATCAGGTCACCTCGCTTAGTGATCGCTTCGACAAGCTTAAGGTGAGTCCTGAACTTGATTCTTAAAGCAAGACACCCCAGGTGAATAGGGTAGAAAATGTAACTAATAGATGTCAATATACTGATCATAGGGAGCCCGGGAAGTCACCTGTAGGAGAAAAAAAAAACAAGAGCCACAAATCATGGCCACAGTTTTTCAATTCGTCCCCATAGTTTATAAACCATACTCACAATTGTTCCCTCGGTTTAACAATCCCATCCCTAGAAATCTTTAGTCTACCGTCACAAGAACAGAACAAGCTCACAGTTCTGTTATCAAATCTTTTTGTATATTGTATATTGTTTTATTGTGTAGAATTGTCTTAACTGCATGCTTAAATTCTATGCTATAATTTGAAGCAGAATAGACAAAGACTTAATAAGAATCATGTGTGTCAACTGTGGGAACGGATAGCGATAGCGAACAGATTATGAATTCGGGAGTACGGAACATATATATAAAAAAAAAGAAACATTGTTTTTTCCTGAAGTGCATTGCCTTAAGCAACTGTTTCTATAATGAAGTGCTACTAAGACTCCTCTAAATGAGCAATAGAAAGGGTTCTTGTTGACTGATTTTAAGCGAAATAGTTCAAGGTAACCTCTTTTATAAAATCTTTGTTGTCCTGCATCATGTACCATCATTTATGCAAAATAGTTTTTTTTCTCTTTAGAAAGCTCATTTCATTTCATTAGCATCAAGCTAACTCATTCTGTGCAATATCTGTTGGCCTTCATAGTGGAGTGCTTCATGCATAGTAGCAGCCAGAACTGCCCAGCTGTTCCTTTGAGCAGGACTCATTATCATATTAGATGAGTTTGCAGTCCCTAAAGCCATTCTCTGTTTGACACTGAAACGCAATGCTGACCTACTACAAAGAGCCTGATTGCTGAATCAGGGCTAAAATACAGAAGCTCACAGAGCCACAGAGCTCCCAACCTGTGAATACAGTCGCGCCCCGTCAGTATAATCATTCGCAGCTGCAGAAGGTCAGAATTACATCCGTGCCTTGTTTTTTCAATGCCATCATAACTTCAGAGCAGTTCTTTATAGGTTTCCTCTAGATCAGCCTCCCATTACCTCTATTATCCCTGCAAGGGTCGAGTTACAAGAGAAGAGCAGGTTAAGGTCGCTTGTGCTATGTGCTTGTTGAGTTCTCATGGGGTGGATTTGTTAATATGAGCCCACATAGAGGCCTTTACACCATCATAATCTTGCTCCCATGAATAGGCCGCCATTGACCTCTGCATCAGCATTATAATAGCAAGCATAGAGGGCACATGTGATCTCCCTGTGATCGCGTATCCCGGTTGACCTCTTTGTTCACACCAGCTCACACAAAGGAAATTCCGATCATTGATGCATGCTCGCCCAATCTGGTTTTTGAAGAAAATGAACGAGGCTCTGCTGAAACTGCCTCGATTGTGGTAGATGCACTTCATTGTGGGTTGCTGAAAGTTGATAGCTGAGAAAGTTGCTCTTCTTTTGTCCCAAGGTCTTCTTGCAGGGAAACAGAAAATAGGCTGGCAGTATGCAAAGGTTACAGCATCCAGATCGACATTTAATTTCCTCTAGGAATCCCGGCGGACTGAGAGGATTACCTCAGTTTGAATTACTCATTGGAATGTTGTCTCCATAATTACCTCTTGCGCTGTAGGTGTAGACATTCCTAAAGCACGGTCTCTGTAACGGTCTTGACGTTTTAAAAAAGTTGTGCTATGTGTAAAATAAGATGCCAGGTCTAAAATGCACTTTTAATGCAAACCGTCTGGATTGGGTTTTGTATCTACATTGCAGAAGCTTATTCAAATGTTCCCCTGCTGAAGCTTTGAACCTGTCTAACTTTGAACTTCCAATCCACAACCTGAGAAAGAGAGAGAGAGAGAGAGAGAGAGAGAGAGTAAAGACGCCATCAGGGCTCAGGGCTTCAAACTTTTAATCTTTTTCCGGCTCAAGTAAAATGAGAAATCCTTGTTTGTACGTAAGCTTCATGGTGGATGATGATGTTGATTCAAACAGTTTCACGCGTTTAAATGAGCTCTGCCATTTCCTAGTCAACATTCGCATTGTGTTCGTGATTTAGTCAAATGAAACTTTTGTGCACATTCATGTGAGTTTTGATTCTGGTCCCTGCTTGTAAATCAATGTCCCTTTAACGGTGCGATCACAGCTACATGCTAAGAAAGAGTTATTTTTCTGTGGCCACGAAAATATCCTTTATAAGAGTTGATAGACGATCAATGCTAAGTGTTCGCTGGATGAACAGATTAATTGATTGTAATGTTAATTCAGCTACATCAAGTTAATTCTATTAACTGATCCAAATATTACTATTTCATTATAGCAAGTTATAATTAATTATTTATATTTCCCTTTTGAGCTAATTTGCTTCATGCTCGTGCCCTAAAAAAAAGAATTTGTCTGTGAGTAAGGGGCTGTTTACACAACACCGTTTTCAACTAAAAACGTAAAACTTTTTATGCGTTTTGCCCGTACATTTTCACGACAGTGGCGTTTTGGGTGCCTGCAAACGTAAACCTTTGAAAACGGATTTCAAAGTGCAAGTTTTTGAAAATGTAAAAATGAAGATGAAAATGTCTCTGTGTAAACAACAAAAACACGAATCTCTGAAGACGATGATGTCACACATGTTTTACATGTTCAGTCGATAGTGTTTCCTCGCCATCTAATGGCCTGGCAGCAGAATACAGCGTTTTTAGTCAATTTTGCGGATCCAATGATGTCGTCTGTAGCAGAAAACTCAAAGGAAAAACTTCATCGCTTTAAGCATATCGTTGTTGTGTAAATGAACTCCAAATTGTTTTTCTAAAATAATAAGTGGTTTTGGTAACAAAAGTGGTTTTGGTAAATAATTAATTATTTAATTAGAAGAAATTAAGTGATTTCAGTTGAGCTCCTGCACCTTGTGTTCAGGGGGAGTGGCTATTAGCTATTTAAATTAATTAAATAATTTTTTTATCATGCAGGCCTGAAAATGAAATAGTTTTTATATCATTAAAAAAAACATCATGGAGTTTCGTGTTGCTTTTAGGGTTGTCACGGTACCAAAATTTCAGTAGTCCGTACCAATACCATTTAAAAAATGTAGCAGTTCTTGGTACCAATTTCGACACCAGAGCTAAAACTTTAAAATTAAGTACTTGCCGATCACTGTCAGTCATCGCAGTTTCTGATTCAATCACGCATTTAAATTCGGTTGTCAACCCAAAAACATTGCAGTGTAGTTGGCAGCATGAAAAACTAAACTTGTATTTAGATTGTGAATGGGAAATAAACAGAAAGCAAGATAAGAGCCTCCCTTTATAATCATTAAGGCTGTCTTTCTCTAAACGCAAGCTCACTGAATTCTGCACTCTCATGAGAACACCCGTTTTAAAAAAGCTGTCTTAATTGTACAATGAATTTATTGTGTTTACGCTTTATTAGTTATACTAAAGGATTCACAAGCGTACAGCTTGTGTTAAACAAAACAAAACCTTGTGCGTTTTCAGCGGTGTTGAGTAGATTTTGAGTAATTTACTGACTAGCACCTCTGATTGGCCATTTCGTTCACACGCTCAACAGATATGATTGTGATTGTCTACAATGCTGAATGCTTGTAAAAACACACTGTAAATAGAAACCTTTGACGCGCAGAGAGCACTTAAAAACAAATGCGAACAAGGTCGTTTGAAAGCAGCATCTATCATCGGGTACCGAATATACCCGATGATAGAATATTAGAATAATTTCTGAAGGATCATGAAGGATCTGAAGGATCATGTGACACTGAAGACTCCAGTCTAATGATGCTGAAAATTCAGCTTTGCCATCACAGGAATAAATTGCATTTTAAATTATAATAATATTTCACAATACTTTTTACTGTATTTTACTGTATATAAATGTAGCCTTGAGGAGAATAAGAGACTTGTTTAAAAAAAACAAAAACATTAAACAATCTTTTAACTCCAAACTTTTGAAAGGTAGTGTATAAAAATACTGTGTGTTTGATAATTGGGTTTTCAGTGTTGATCCTCTCATGCTTTGTTACAGGCAGCTAATTGATTGAAGAGCAGGTACTTCAGTCATGGCGTTCAACTTTGTGTGCAATACTTCAAGGAGCTAATGAGCTGCCATTCGTTTATAACCTCATCAACACCTCTTCACACAGTCTCCACTTCTAAACAGCAGCAGAAATGAGCCAAGACAAATATTATGTTTAGGCGTGCGCTGTCCGCTGCACTCAGCATGTGCCTTCCATCCTTCTATTGATCTCACCCGTCTCCTGCGTTTGAACGTGACTTACATGAGTAACATTGGGCGGTGGGGCCTTCAAAGCATGACAGCAGTCTCACAAACACTCAGGGATTAGGTTTTACAGAGCCAAAACACAAAATATGAAAAAAAAGTGGCGATTAAAGGCTTAATTTCTATTTCGGAAAAGTTGCAAGTCGCAGCAGTCAGCTTTGATTAAAGTTCCACCCGGTTTGGCGTTTGGGCCTCTTACTCTAAGCTCCTTAGGGAAGCAGTCTATCTTCTCACAGATATATGAGCCCAGCTCAGCAGACACCAGCTCGCCCAATTCTGCTGCATTCAGTGAGCCATCAGTAGGCCGCTGGGGTCATTTTCAAAAACAGACAGTTTTAAAAGCCAATAGAGCAAGTCAGCTGAAAAGGTGCTTGATATGGCCTGGGCTTTCCTTCCACCTCAGCCTCAGCCAGATTTCCCTACTGCAGCCACATTAGCCTGGTTTTGCCTATCCTTTAGCCCAAGGTGTTTAGCAGAGATAATGCATTAGGCAATATAGCATGGCATGGCATGAATCTACGCATTATGGAAATACTCCTCATTGAGGGTAATGAAAGGTACATATTTTCTGTGCACTTACAGCTGTGCTCTGACTTACACCCATATTCAGAGGACAGACTGTGACCCTCAATATTATAGTCAGTGTAGCAACCTATTTTGAAGCGGTAGCTTAAAGGGATACTCCACTTTTTTTGGAAATAGGCTCATTTTACAACTCCCCCAGAGTTAAAGGAGAACTTGGTAACTTTTTTAACTTAATAAAACTGTCTAGAAATCATTTGGATGGTTAAACAACCTGTTCTGGTGATATTGGTGACTTTCCCCGCTCCCCCCAGCGTTCCCAGGCGGAAAACCAACCTTGCAACTTGGGGACTACCGTCCCGGCAAGATAGAAATTGGAAGTCTCGTGAGAAACGAGAACTAGAACGAGAACGAGCGCGAAACACAAATTGCTTTACGGCAATTCGACATAAACACCCACGCATGAATGATGTATTACCAGATTACCCACCTTGGTAGACATAGCTCCACACGATACAGTTGGCTTTGATAAAAAAAAACGCACATGAGCAGCGGTAGGGTGGAGGAGGAGGCCGCCGCAAGTGAGTTTTTTACGACTGTGTTGTGAAATATACGCCCCCTCCCACAGCTGTAGGGGGAGCTCGTGGGGAAAACACGCGACAACAAAAGGGAAAATCAGCGAAGAAGTGACTAGAGTTCGCTGGAGTTGCAGAGGTCTCCTTTAAACAGTTGAGTTTTACCGTTTTCGAATCCATTCAGCCGATCTCCGGGTCTGGCAATACCACTTTTAGCATAGCTTAGCATAGATCATTGAATCAGACAAGACCATTAGCATCTCTCTCAAAAAAATGACCAGAGTTTCGATATTTTTCCTATTTAAAACTTGACTCATCTGTAGTTACATCGTGCACTAAGACCGACGGAAAATGTAAAGTTGCGATTTTCTAGGCTGATATGGCTAGGAACTATACTCTCATTCCTGGGTAATAATCAAGAAACTTTGCTGCCGTACCATGAGTGCAGCAGGCGTAATGATATGACACAGCGCCTGATAATAGGTCTAATAGGTAGACAAACTTAGTCCCGGTCACGTTGGAAGTTACTGAGCTGGGGACTATTTTCAGGCGCTGCGTCATATCATTACGCCTGCTGCACTCATGGTACGGCAGCAAAGTTTCTTGATTATTACGCAGGAATGAGAGTATAGTTCCTAGCCATATCAGCCTAGAAAATCGCAACCTTTCATTTTCCATCGGTCTTAGTACACGATGTAACTACAGAAGAGTCAAGTTTTAAATAGGAAAAATATCGAAACTCTTTGGTCATTTTTTTGAGAGAGATGCTAATGGTCTTGTCCGATTCAATGATCTATGCTAAGCTATGCTAAAAGTGGTACCGCCAGACCCGGAGTTCGGCTGAATGGATTCGAAAACGGTAAAACTCTGGAGTATCCTACTGTAGTAAGCTACAAGCCAGTCATACTTTAAAGAAATTAAATGTTATATTAATAGACCACCAAAAAACTTAAAAAACAACAACAACAAAAAACAGTAATGAACAGCAGCATTTGTTTAAAATATTGTATTATTTTAGTACTATATTAGAAAATTACAATCAATTAAAAAAATGCAGTTAAAAAAAAACTATATATATAATAAGTCACTTGTTACTGGAAAAGCTGTTCTGATTTAAAAGCAGCTAATCTATGGTCACGCTACTGAAAAGCAGTTAAATCAGTAGCGTTTCTCCTTTTAGTTAGTTGTGCCCCAATTCTGGTAATAGTCTATTAAAATAAAAATGTGTTTTTATGGTTTTTGCTGCTATTATTGCTTTTTGGAACATGCCTCTTTTCTTTTTCTCTCCCATCTGTATGGAAGCGTGCCAGTTTTTTGCAGCTGCGTGAGAACAGAGTGAAGCAAGAGTGCTTGTTGTTTCTGTATGTAGGCGTTCCTAGACATTCTTTGGGTCTTTTTTACTTTCTCCTGTATAAGCCTGCACATACCTGGCACATGATTGCGTGCAAAAATGACCACATGTGTGTAATGCATGGTTCAAGCTGTGAAGAGATGTACTAGTGACAGGTTATCAGAGGTAAATATAGAGGCTTGTTATTAAACTGCTTTGAACCTTTCGCTCCCCATACACAATTAATGCAGAGAGGAACTGAAAAGCTTTTAAGAGCAGTGAAGTGGAGTCATCAGCCTTACAATGTGATCCACCTTCTTCTCTCTCCTCTTTGGTCTCCAAGTTCAGGAGTTTATTGAGTGCGGGGGGGGGGGATAATGTGGTGTTTCTTTGCTTTGTGCTGTGGTGTGAAGTGCAAAGCACCACATATATCATCTTCCAGCTGCATACATGATGGACAATATCAGTAATGCTCAGAAAGTGGGATTAAAAGCTGTACTGGCTCTGGTTTTAAGAGATTATTCCACTCAGTCTTGCCCCTCTTTGAAATGGGATTTATGTATTAGTAATTCATGTAGATTCTTTTGCACTCATGTTCTACCTTTATTTCTTATTTGGCCTGTCGTGGTTCTGTAAAGTTATTTGCGCAAGCTGTTTTGCTTTGGAACGCCGTATTTAAAGAGTTAGTTCACCCCAAAAGGAACTGTTTTTCTAAACCTATATGACTTACATTCTTCATGTAACAAAAGGAGAAAGTTTGATGCCTCTGTTGGTCACTACATGAAATTACAATGAACAGTCTAAAAAAAGGACACAAGTATCAAGTATACTGTATTACAAGTCTTCTGAAGCAATACAAGAGCTTTTTGTGAAGAAAAAAAAAAGAAAAAAGAAAAAAAATGTGACCAATTTGTGAACAAATTATTTTATTTTTATTTTATTTAATCAGTTGGTTCAATTCACAAAAAAACGATCTGAATGTTTAATTCACGAATCAGACTGATCCGGTTCTTGATTTCAGTCAATGTCGATCTGTTTCTCTGAAGAGTACTTTAAATATACTGCATGTATTTATGTTTTATGTTGATGAGTCACATTATGATGAAGATGATGAGGCAAGGTGTATCTCCAGATCTTAAGCAAGATAAACATTTATTAAATAAAACAAAAGAACAATTTCCAACAAGATAAACAAACAAAACAGTGTGCTAAGTCATACTCAACACTAGACCAAGAGCTGAAAGAACTAAGGCCAATATATAGCCTACACAAGATAATGAACTGAATACAAAACAGGTGTGATATAATCAAAGAACCAATAAGTTATCATGACAACCAATGAAAACATACTTCGTAACCATAACAACAAATGAAACAGGAAATAATGAAGACAAACTAAAAGTCCTTGATAATTAAACTGAAATAACAACCGAATGTGGTTTATTATTATTTTTATAAATGAACCATCCAAATGAATCGATTCACTTGATTATTCCCTCAAATAGCTTAACTAATAAAGCTTAGTTGTGTTTAGTTGAGTAAAAAAAAAAAAGCAATGCAGCATTTCTTTACACTATATCACTACATGTTGGAAAAAGTAGCTTGTTAAAGTAAAAGCTATTCTGTTTTAAAAGCAGCTGAGCTACTGTCATGCTACTGAAAAACAGTTAAGAGTTATATAGACCACTTTTTTGATAACCATTTTTGATAAAAGCTGTGGAAATAGCGACCAGGTCATTCTTCAAAACTTTTCCTTTTGTGTCACACAGAAGAAAGTCATACGAATTTGGAATTTTCACTCAGCCTTTTGATTTTTTTTCTCTCCCTGATTCTCTACCGCAGACCTCACTGTGGTTTTCACACAGAATTGGTTTTGTTCAAGCTTTGATGTGGTGGCATTTATCTGCATTCCTCCATCTTTGTCAGTCAACAGTTTTCAGGATCAAGTGCGGTCCCTAATACATTCTTTACTGTGTTCTGCGTGGGTTGTGGTCGATTGTGAACAAAAATGCTTTGTCTTTCCATCTTTTCCGGCCATGTTTTCAAAGATCAAAAATTGTTTAATTGCTCCGCATCCACTTCCATCCGAGCTATTCTGATCCCAGCAGTTTAAAACTGAGGTGACATGGGTCATCCATTATCTCTGCTAGGGATGCTTGGAGCTTTTCCGCCAAGAGTTGGAATGTCAGAAGACAGTCCAAGGTAGGAATTTCCTGCGGCCTCTCTCCATCAGGAAAGGCTGTGGTCATTCCAGCTCATCCTGCATGACTGAAGCATGTTGTCCAACAGCCAAGAACACTGCCTGACCTAGGAGAGAACAAGATTGTGTGAGACCACAAGCACGTCTGCATTGATTCTGAGACCTCTCTCCTTGTTTCTTGGCCTCTGAGGAATACCGAACCAGCTCTTCCTGCCCTGGGACACTCATTGACTATGACAAGACCCCCCTCCACCTATTCTTCCCCTTCAGCTTATCTCTACTTCTGCCAATAAGTTGAAGAGAAGAGACAGACAGCTTGGATCGTATCACAGACCAATGAAGGTCACTGTGAACATCGGACAAGATGCAACAAACTTAATGACCCCGTGAAATCAGGGGTTTGTTGTTGTTTTACAGTATGTTGGTCGTATGAATGGTATTGTCCCTTTTTTAAAACAAAAAACAGGCTGAGGCTACTGTTAAACATTTTTGAGTCAGTAAAATTATTTAATGTTTCTTAAATAAGTCTCTAATGCTCACTATTTTACCAAAAATATTTTAATCAATTCTAAAATGTAATTTATTCCTGTGATGGCAAAGCTGAATTTTGAATTTAGACTAAATCAATCTGGGTCAAACTGGGAATTTAGGCTAAATCGATATGCAGTTTAATTCTCACTGTTGTTATTTAAACATTTAATATAAGCAGATGTAAGGGACTATTCAAATTTTGATATGTGTTTAAATATCACATTCTCCATTCACCAGACCTCTATAAGCAAACTTAAATGAACTTTCTATCATCACCAGCGAGGAAGTATTAAGTTGGCACAGTTGGTCCTTGGAGCATGCCTTGATCTCAAGTCTTACTCATTTCATGCGTTTAAAAGAGTCTGGAAAATGAGATATATTGCGAGTCCCAGACTGAATTTTCATTCTAAGGTTTTCTGAGATTTTTTTCCTTGCCTATTCAGCCCACTTTAAAGAGCAGGCACATCATGCATGCTTTTTTTCCCAAAGCCATCCTTAATGGACTGTTAAAAATGTCACCTATCAGCTGTCCATAGTGCAAGTGTCAAAGAGCCCGTGGTCCAACAAATCTGCCATGCTGCCGCACACAAGAGAATTCCAGCAGTGAGCTTATTTCCCATCATACAGTCTGTTTATCTTGACTCTAGCGTTAAGTCTTGTGCTATGCATGCTAATTATTTCTAGAAGATTAGAACCCGGGGAGGCAAAAATAGTATGTGCCATCTACGTAATTATACATTCTGCATCACAATGCGATCCAAAATTCTCTCCCTATCAGTACGGAAAAGCAAGGTAAACGGTGAAAATTTTAGCACAAGTCAATTATAAATGGAAGTTCTTATTTACCCCCCACCAGGCACCAACTAGTAGCTGTGGTTTATTAGTTTGAAAGCTTCCTTATTGGAGAAGATCCTTTGCTTGTAAATTTAGATCAAACGGTTGCTTCATTGTTGTGATAAATAAGTATAACATTTATTTTAAATTGATAATTTACTTACAGATCTTGTGTAAAAATGTGAAGAATTTCCTGCAGAAGGGTGTGTGTGTGTGTGTATATATATATATATATATATACACACACACACACACAGATTAGTATGTTGTTGTTGTTTTTTGTTTTTTGAAATGAAAATGTCATTGGATTGTAATCCCAAGTAAGAATGTCTTTAAGCCCTATTCGGATAGGATTCGTTTTTTGGGACATATGTCTGTAAAGTAATTGTTTCTGTTGACGTAATATTGATTGTCAGTTCACACAAGATAAGTGATGCATGTAGAAATTACTGAAATATGTTTGTGCTCCGGATTATGCATTATGCATTTGTGTACTGCATTTTGCATTATGCATATGCATTGCCGCCACACATTTAGCACAACATCGTATGCATAAAATTCTAAATATGAAGCATAAGCATATATTTGGTATTATTAGGAGGTTGAATTGAATTTCAAGCAAAATGCTGTGATTTTGTTCACATTACTGAACCTATAATCCTTCAATGCACACATTAGAAGGGCTATTTGTTCACTTTTTGCAGTTCAAGTATGTCCTTTCTTCTTTCTTTTTTTTGTTCTGATTTTTATTTAATTTTTTCAGAAAAACAGACAACAGTCTCTGAACAACATATATACACTTGCAACTTTACCTCGTTTCCCTGCTCCAGTCGCAATGCTTAGTTTGGGGCCGTTGCACAGTGGGTAGTGTACATCCTTGAGTGTTGTGACATAAAAGCTGTTGTGTTCAGGGGAATGTGGGTTTGAATCCGATCTGTACCATGTCTCATGCTCTATCCTGTCAAATTAAATGCCAAAAAAAAAAAAAAAAGCAAAACATTTCTGCTTTATATAAGCAACAAAAGTTATGCATTAAAAAACTATTTAGACTTAAAAATGATAGATAAAAAAAAAAAAAAAAAAAAGTTGTTCATTGACCAACATCCACTTAAACCCCTTGCAGTGATTGATGTACAGCAGCAGTTAAATGGCATTCAGACTGGACATGGGCTGTGGAGAGTTTACCATATTGGTAAAAAGAGTAGCCTTTTTACCAATATGTTAAATATTATATATTTTTTACATTTTATAGTAGATAAAAGATGCTGTATTGTTTACCAGCATGAGAATTCACAATCTTTTAAGAATTCACTGAACAGCTACTGACATGGCCAGACCAGACAGGAATAAAATAATGGAGAAAGTCTGATAATTATTACATTATCCAACCTCTCCATACAAAACTAATCCGGTCTAAAAAAGGCTTTTTGTTTGTCAAAGCCGTGTCATAAACAAATACTCATGTAAGGTACCCTCGCAGGGTCCAGAATGTGTTTTTGCATTAAAATTAAAATCGATTCAGAGCGCAACGGAATTGATCAGAAGGCACGTTTAGAGGTACATTAACTCCCATACTCCATTGCTACACACTAAATACACTTAAGTTTCTCATCACATCCCCAGGTTCATCCGATTGGTCTATTGATTTAAAACTGACATTGATCCACTGTGCAACGTGTTAAAAGGTTTTTAACTTGACACATCCTCTTAAAAAAATGGTATGTTTCGTATAAGATTCTGAAAAAATATGATGAGGTACCACAACGACCAAAGATGTCTGTCTGGCACAGTGTTTCCCAACCTGTTTTTTTTTTTTTTTTTCTTAAGGGGACAGTTCCTTATTTACTCGCGTCATTATTTACTCACGCTCATGTAATTTCAAACCTGGAGGATTTTATTCTGTGTAACACAAAAGGAGATATTTCGAAAAATGTCTCAGCTTGTTTTTTTCTATATACTGTACACTGTAAAAAAAATATATTATTGGTTTAAGTTATAATAGTACGTTTTCTGTTTGCGTTCAAATTTTGAGTTAATTAAAGATTTTAATTAATACAATGAAGCAGATTGAGTTTCAGCAGAAACTCAAAATATTATGTTATCTGAACCACCTTAATTATCTAAGGTGATTTGACGAAAGAAAAATTGTTGTGATAAAAAAGTTGTGTCGTGTCGCATCCAGTGTAGACAACATAACTGATTATAATGAGTTCTATTGTCTTTGGTCGCATCACATCGTGCCGCTCGTGTCCGGTGTAGACACGGTGTAAGTGTAATGAATCTACTGGTCTGGAGAAAGATTTTGACACCAAGCCATTGTGTATGTATAAGTACTTGCTAGTTTGTTTTAAGTAGCCTCCTTCCTCCTGCATCAGAGCATCTCTGATAGCATTAGCCATCAAAAATGCTGTTGCTGTGTTTTTTGTTACTCTACAAGCGAGCAAAGTCTTATGCTTGGTGTGTTGACAGCTTCATTGATTATGATGGTAGCGATCCAGATTTGCTGCACTGCTTCCTAGACAAGATGTAAGAAGTTCCATTTGCATGTTAAATTAATATTTATGTTTTGTACCATTAGTTGTTAAATGTGCAGTGCCATACATTTAGTAGATTGAACAGCTCATTATTCATTATGAGCCCTGGGGATGTTTTTAACCAAAATGTTGATTAACATTTCAACCAACGTTCAGCAAATTTTCTTTATTGACGCAATGCAGGTCACAGCATGTTCATACTAAACTTATCAAGAGTTCAATGAGCTGCCAATGCAGGTTCAGACACTGACTGGAATTACAGTCAAACAGAAAGACAAAATTATTTGATTCACTCATTTGTGTGGATTAATTTACTAATTTTGTCCTCTTTGTTTTAGCAAATCATTTGGGGCAGGAATTTTCCAAGCGGTGTTGTTATTGTTAACCAGAACTAAAACTATTAGAAGTCAGTAATTGATATAATAAAATATTGAAATAAAATAAAACATAATTATGAAATGTGAAACTTAAAAAAACTTAAATAAAAATTTGAGAAATCGAGTTTAAGTTGAAATACTAGAACTTACAAAATTTAATGAAAACTTAAAATATTAAATTCAAATCAAATTCAAAATTTCAATTAATACTATAATAGTATATAAATACTGGTAAAATAACACTGCTTTCAAGACTGCTTTAAATTGTGCGTAATACCTAGCCTGGGTGCCAGCCCGAACCCCGCCCACAACATTTTTTGGTCGGGAAGTTCGGTCTGGACTCGATCCATTGAGGAGTAATTATGCTCGGCTCCTAGAAGGCTGAGCCAATCAAATTGCCAGGGCGGGCTTTAATCGATGATGGACAGATGGTCTTACGTCACCAAAGAGCGCTTGATTTGAATTAGTTTACAACAAAGACGACTGCAGCTGGAGAATTGAGATTTCACGAGTTCACATTTACAAATAAGTCAGATAGAATAAATGCGTAGGCTATATGAGATGTCATGAGTTCACACAAATAAGTAAGATAGAATAAATGCGTATATGACGTGCTGTCCGAGAGGGCTGTGGGTTCGGTAGCCATACTCCCCCCGTGTTCCTGGTTGTGAGAGAACAAGACAAGAGTGAGGATTCGGGGTGGTGGAGGGACCGAGGGATGCTGAAAAACTGTCAAGGAGTGTTAGTTAAGTTGACAGAGTGAATATGCTTCCGCGGTAACGTTAGACATGGTATTGTTTGATGACAAGTTGATATTGGATTGAGTACGTGCTCCTCCCGAACTTTGTTTATGAAACATCATGTGTAGATTCCGCCATCGCGTCTGTTCTAGAAGATATCGACAGCGCATTCATTTTAAAAGAGTAACAGAGAGCCGCGCCCGCGACATTTTGTTGGTTGAAAATATGAATGAAGGACATGCGTCATTTACTCCGTTGCTCTGATTGGTTGTAGGTCTATCCAATTGAGTGCAGAGGGTTTTTTTTTCCTAGTTCGGTTGAGACACGCCCCATAATCAAATCTCTATGGAGCGGTATCAGACTCACATTCTGACTAGAATATGAGTATGACGAAGTCAGGCTACCAAATTTTAAGCCTTGATAGATACAATGTTTTGAAAGTGCATCATATATCAGGAAGTCAGCCTACAGATTGCTGAGAAAATGACATACTTCCACACAGTTTTGAGCTGCAGTTTATTAGTGACTCATTTGGCTCAAGCATTTCTCATTGGTATGTATTATAGACAAATATCTAATGGTTTGGATATGCTGCAGAGGCTATCACGACTCGGCATCTGTTGTTATTATAGCTCGCTTGCGTTTTAAAAACCCAGATCACACAGTTCTGACAGAATATCTCATAAAGTACTGTGTGGATCGGAGACTATCATCCAGAGTGTTTCAAAGGCCCATCAAAGGGATTTTTCACTCTTATGTAGCCAATTAGACACTGAGAACTGTAGTTTGGAGCGTGATACAGTAGTTTCAGTGTCTGTTGCTGCTGTGAGACTACAGTCGTCCCTGTTGTGCATCTCAAATGCCCATCTCAGTCTCCTGCGGTTTGAGAACTAGGCCGTGTCTTTGCTGTGAACCCTTAAAGAAAGCAGCACTTGTCATTCTTGGCATCAACACTCCTTTTTATCCGCCTTTGAAAACATGTTTACACTTCAGAGAAGTTTTGCCTGTGTGAAGTCGTTCGGTACTCTACAGCCCACAACAGCAATGACCGCCTGTGTTTAAAGTCACCTTCCAGTCCAGCTCAAGATTATAGTGTTGCCCGAGTTCGGAGCTTTAATGTGTTAGAGATGGCTGCTTGTGAAATCTTTTTCTCTTGCTGTGATGAATCAAGAGATGTCAGTGCAATGTTATGTGTAGTGCTCTATTCGTCTGCAATTGTGCCTTTTGAAATTGTGTTTGTTTTTTGTTTTTTCTTGAGGGAGGCAGGAGCACACTGACTGCCAGAAGCAGATGTAGATATATGGATGATCGTGCGCAGATCTGTCTTGATTTACTGTGGTAATTTTGGAATGTTGTATTATACATAGATTTGCAAGTTGTGCAATGCTTGTAAGAGGATGTGTGATAAAAAAAAACAGTCAAAATTTGGTATATGACATTTTGACATCACTGAAAGGTTTTGAATGTCAGTACAAAACAATACTGAAATAGGGGGGGGGGGGGGTAAATGTATTTATATATATATATCTTTTTTTTTTCAATGTATGGCTTAATTTCAACCAAGAAATGTGGCAGTAACTAAATATTATGTATATTTTTACTATATGTATATATATATATATATATATATATATATATATTAATGATTATTATTTTATTAATACTTTTTTAACATTTTATTTTGCTTGGTTGTCTGAAGCTTACTTGAATTTGTTTTATATTAGGTGCACATTTATGAAGTTAAAAAGTTTATTAAAAACAACAACAAAATACCACACCCAAATTTTTCAGATTTTCTCCAAAATATTTGAGTGGAGACTTTTTATGCAAAGTAATAGCAGAAATGTATGATAAGAAATATAAGGCATTCCAATACAGTTGTATCCACTGTAAAATTGACACTGGTCAGTTTTTTAGAATTTGACTCAATCTTGTTCTGGCCGTTGGCATCCTTGCTCTTTCTCAGCGATCAAGAATAGAGAGAGAGATGGACAATATGTGGAAGATGAGGACAGAAGGTCTCTTGATGCAGGGCGACAGTGTGACTCACCCTTCATCCACAATTGAAGGTTTCAAATGGCAAGTCCCTGCACATGCCGGCCCATGTGCTCTGCCTGAAGAGAGGGAATTCTTGTTTTCTCTTGCTTTGTATTTGAGTCACTTATCCGGGTATTGCTAATCTATGGATTTATGGGTTTTCAATTGAGAAGGACGTTTGTTTTGATACTTTCTGCTCAACATGTCCTACTCTGCAGAACTTACCAACATGAAGGTCTCCAAGGGAGAGGAATTATGGGAAGTGTCAAAAAGAAAGATTAATTCATATAATAATTCATGTTCAAATGAGTAATATATGACCATTTCAAACTTGCCTGAACTGATCAAGTTCTAAGCTTCCCACAGCCATCATTCAGAGGTGCCAGACAAATTTCAATGTTTTAAAAATGGTGCAAAACCATAGCAAGCCTCATTTACATAGAAAGGAGGCATGTTTTGTAAAGAATGTAAATATTCAAGGCACAGCACTATTTCAGCTCATTTAGCACATTTAATTGATTTGTGGGTGGCTAATCTGCCCTACAAAGGCAAAAGACCTTAACTCACTAGAGTGTGGAACTGAGAAAAATGACTTTAAAGATTTTTAGTTGTCCCGCCAAATTAATTATAGGTAGGACACTGGAAACCTGGCAATTAGATGTTTTAGTAATGAAAATGATCTACATAAAAAAATCTTGAGCTCAAACTTGACTTTTGACCACTATTTTAAAGTTACTGTACTCTGCCTTTGTATTGTCAGCAAAAAGTCAGAAGTCATGCCAAGGCAAAAGGCAGTAACTTCCACATTATCAATATTTGGTTGCTGATCACCATTAACAAAATCATTATAGTAGGCCTGACACCTGTATAAAATCTAGTGATCATGGCATTTATTTTGTATAATTTACAATTACTTATAGCCATCTACTTATGGCTATCCTGTGCTTTGGTTGCATTCTGATGGCATTATTAATACATTAGACATGACAAAATACCTCCAGAGATATATTAGTCCAGCGTTGGCCTGACCGTGTTTAGGGCGGTGCTGAAGGCAGGTCTTTTGCCTTTGCACGGCAGTAATGCTTTAGCTAATTTAGTTTTCATTTGAAGCCCCGTCAAATGATTTACGGCATTCACAATATCTCTAGGGTCTACATTGTAAGCGGCAATTGTAGATTTGTTGTTGTTCCCTGAGTGCAGCTGGAATAATGCACAACAGTGCTCTTTTTCTCTCCTTGAATTCATAACACCAGTTTTCACAGCCTAATGAGAGTCTGGAGGCAGTGTACGGCATTCCTGGGTGGTGATATAAGCCGTACACCTGTGCACACTTGTGTACGCTTTACCAAACTACAGCCAAATGTTTTGGGCTTCAGAACCCAAGTGATTTTTCAAACTGAAGAACGAGACAAACCTGAACCCCAAGGCCAATCGGACTGCTCGATTCGTCACTAGCAAGCACGGCGTTCCAAAGAAAGTGAATCACCATGTTATTAGAATCCCGGGAAAATCTACAGCAGTTAATTGTTACATAAATGAAATGTAAAGCCATTTAGCAGACATGCCACGTAAGTCAGTGTTCATGCTTGTCCAAATTGATAGCACTTAACTCATTGGCAGATGAACCAAGGCTTGTTTCTGCAAATTAATTTTTCTGAATAAACCGTTTGTTATGCTGCCTGTCAAAGACGGATGTCAGGCTGAAAGTTGTCTTCAGCTTATGATTACATGGAGCGTGCGGGGTTGAGTTCGGATACAGTTCAAAGTCAAATGGAGGAGACGGTATCTTTCCAAAAGAGCAAAAGAGTCTCAGAAGTTTTGTGGCTATAAATAAATCACAAGCTTTATTTTGCATCTGAGACCTCTGGATCCTCTCGAGGGCTTAGGCTTTTTGTGTAACAGCCTCTGCCGTGCATTGTTATCATGTAGTTTCATCAGCTTTACATGTCTTTTTTTTATGCTGTGACCTCTACTGCAATGACCCAGAGTTCGTTCCTGCTCCACAATGGCCATTAGCTGTGACCCCAATGTTCCTCTTTCAAGCAGACGTCAATATCAGCCTCCCAGACATTCAGTAAGAGGAGATAATGGCCCTGTCAGCCTCTCTTTCTGCCAGTTTTAAGTATAAAAACGCACTTCACCCTAAAAAGCATCCACCTCTGCGTCTCCCATGTTTTACTCCCTTCTCTCTCAGGTGTTTATTTGATAAGTGAGTGGTCTGTAACATGATCTTATCAGAGAGTAAAAGCTGGAATATTTTACAACTTGTAAATCTGAACAGTTTTTAAAAACTAGACATCACACACTTGCAGACTTTGTGAATGTTTAGAGAGGAAATCTGGGTATCATACACTAAACAACTGAGGATCTCACACACCGAATACAAGAAGATGCATGAAAAGTGAAATAGGCTCAAAATAACAACCATGTTTGATATCCTCCAACTGATGGATTCAGTCTGAAGCTAAAAAAGTTTTGTGCTTGTCCACTTTCAGCCACTTCCAGAGGTAGTTGAAAACGCATTGGATCGGATTGATTTCATGGTGTAGACGCTCATGTGGTCGAAAGCATTCAAACAACCACAAAAGACCACCTGTACGCCTACTGACTTAATGCATAAACATTATGTGAAGTGCGCTATCCAGATGGGATTTAAACTTGTCGGCTGGAGACCCAAGTTTGGTTTGAAGATGAAAAACGTACCAAGCACAATGTTCTCTCACCATTCCTGTTTTCTAACACGCACTCACAGCGTGGTCTTGCGGCTTTCAGAGCAGAAACAAAGCTGCTGCTCTTCGTTTTCCATCGTCTCTTTTCATGTTCACACACTCTGTATGTAAGGTGTGCAAGCTTATTTAGTGGACAAAAAAGACGAAACACCAGGTGTAAACAGGAATGTGTCACCGTCGTCTACTTGTGATCCGATCGACCAAAGCGCATCTTAATACCAAGTGTAAACAGGGCCAAAGTGTCATGAAACCCCCCCCTGTTTTAGTACTGGTTGTTCACACCTCAGATTTGAAAAAGACTCGAGAAAGTGGCGTGTAAAGCTGTGGAAAAGTACAAGGGTAGGAAGAGGGGAGACAACAGGGCAGTGACTGGATAAAAAGAGTTAATTCTCATTAATAATGTGTAGAAAAGCTTAGAAACCGATGGTGAAGACCCACTCTCCAGCCACGGCAGCCAATCACCACTCCGAATTAACGCATAAACTGGAAGAACGAAATAGCTCAGAAGAATGAAAAAATAACCACTTTATAGAGTCAATATAATTCCACTGTATGTTTTCAAAAGAATAAAGTATCGGAAAACGTTATTTTCTTTTGCAATACTTTATTCTTTTGCAAATATATGTGGCATTATATTGACTCCATACCACTTTCCCCTTAATAATACACAAAATGAGTGCTAATGTTGTTTTCATTGATGTACAACCTGTACATATCTGTTAACATCTAATCAAAAAATGTGTTTTTGAGTTCCGTGTCCCTTTAAAAGTACAATTTCACACTCTCAATTTATTTAATTTATCTAATGATATTGTCCAGCAGTGAAATGTATTTATTTTTTAATTAGCCTAATTTCTGAGACTAATTTCATAGCTAGCAGTTTATGTATCCTAAATAAACACAATTAAATTATATTTTCATTCTTTTAAAAATACTTAGTTCACAGGTAAACATTTACTTCGATTTTTCTTTGTTTTCTTAATAATCTTAATATTTTGCCTCATGCTCTTCACTGACACTTGTCTTCTTGAGGGGAGACATTATGTGGAGGAAAAAATGTTCGGTGTAGTCAAAATTACATCATAACTGTTTTTTTTTTTTTTAATGGTCTATTTTATAAAAGAAAAGTTCAACATTTCCCCCCTAAAAGGAAATACATAGAGTAAACACTGCACTCATTATGCAGGGCTTTTAAGACAGTATGACATATTTAACGTTAAATATTATATATTCTTCAATCCCACACAGCCTTGATTTTGTTTGCTTGAATTAAAATATGATTAACTAACCTCACTAATGTCTTTTGGTAGAAGCTAAAGTGTCCCTGTACCCTCAAACTCTGACAAGCAGAGGCGCCGCTGCGTCGTTCAAAGAAGCTCTGTTTTTTGATTAAAATTAATTATTGTCTAACTGAGCAATTCCTTTCCTTTTAATGTCCTCGGTGGGTGTAATTAACTGGAACAAGTTCCTCTTAAGTTGTTTTGCATGAAGCACATTTTCCCTCAAGGGATCCGTCTTCCCCATGAGAGCAAGTAATTCCTCTGACACTCGTCCCTTTAACCTTCAAGCCGGTTAGTGTGTGGGGGAAACTGTGGTCTTCAGGCTTGCGGATCTGTTCCCGGAGGAATACGTAGATGTACACCTGCCCTTGTCTTATTAGAAAAAGTGAGGTCAGGGAAGAGATGTTCTCATGAAAAAAACACCTGAGCTCTCTGAACTCCACCGTACATTTTCATTTGGATTCAAAGCAAAGGCATGCTAGACGGTTTGACGAGGTCAAAGCTTTAAACTCGGCATTACGGGATTGATTTTTTTGTTGTTGATGGAGAGAAAGGGGGTGTATTCGACTGCGTTAAAAGCTTAATGGCACTCCCCAGACAAGCCTCAAACAAGGGTAATGTAGACAGAATTAAATGACTGTCTAATTAATTAGAAGAGCGAAGGCTGGGAAGAAACAGCAGTGGCTTCTCATTAGAGCGAGTTTGCGAGTCTCTAGAGAGTGCTGGTTCCGAATATTATCCGGTGCGAGCGACATTTCCCAGCAGGCTCTGGTTGCTGACACATGCACGCACTCAACCGCCCGTTGTTAGCGTCGTAGCTGTGTTTCCGCATTGTGTTCCCTCAACAACAAAAAAACACAAGAAGAGAGGATCACAGAATAATTAAACACACCCACTTTGAAGTTTGTTTTCTCGCCTCAGGATGTAATTCTGTTTCAGGATTTGTTGTTGTTGTCGCTCTGACCCAGAACTTAATGGACGTGGCGCACGCCTGTTATAGCGTGTAACGCCTACAGTGCGAGCATCAAACGGCAACTCCGCAAATATCTTGTACATCTCCACTTCCCCCTGTATCTGGGATCATCTCTTATCTGAAAACATATGAAAAACATACGAATCATTTGGACTAGAGCTTTCCGACTTGGTTGGTGTGAGAGCTGTTTTCCGAACAAGCTGTTGTTTGATTCTTTTAGTGAAGGTGCTTAAAAGACATTACAGTATCAGCAATGTCAATGTTAGTAAAATCCCCCGAAAATGCAGCCTTGGTACAATAGAATCTGTCTGCAGCCTGCAAGACTTACAAGCCTGCAAGTTACGCCCACTTCAAGTTACGCCCCTTCAAGTTATGCCCTTTTAACCCCCTGAGGTCGGCGGTCTCGCCGGCGATACCAGCTCGCTTTTTTTTTATCAGTGTAAAAGAAACTCATAAATACTCTGTTGACTTTGATTTTCCATAGGAGTTTCATACATCAATCGATTCTGTTAAATGTGTATTATTTTTGTGTATACTCACAATAAAAACAAAGTGTTGTGCTTTTCGCCAAATTAAGAAAAATAAACACGGAGAGCGATCTGCCTTCTCTCTGTCCGTGTAGTCCATTCTGAAATGCGTCCGAAAATGAATCATAACTCAGCGAATACTTCTCACACAGACACATGGTATATGTCTTTATGAAGCTTGAAATCTCTTCTTTTAAATGAAGTAATTAATATAAAAAACAAATGTTTTCAACTCATGTAATCCGTTTGAAAGCAAGGAGAGGTACCGTTTTTTCCTTCTGCCTCATTATCTCTATAATGAACCGAGGCCGCCCCGCCCCCGGCACTATTCACATGGTAAATAGTTTAGGTAATCTATGCTTCGCACCCGCCCCCCGATCAATGCCTTGAAAACACGAAGTTTCATCAGATCAGATTCACTGATAGTTCATCGCGTTTAGAGAGGATGGCTCGTTTCTCCGGGAAAGACGCCCTTCAGATGATTCTGGACAGCGAGGAATAACTCACCTTGGCTTTTCCTCAGAGGAAGATTGTAGCTCAGACGACGAACGGCAGCATTTTCAAGAGCGAATTGATCACGCCGAGTAAACACCGAGTTTTCACGTGAGTAAATACGTGTACTCAAGTGGTCTAGTGGTAGAGCATTTGCCTAGCGTGTCAGAGGTTCTGAGTTCGAATCTGCACTCATATAGTTTTTATTTTTATTTTTTTATTATCAAATCAGATTATGTTTATCAGTGGTTGTATATCAGGCAGAGACATGTTTGTGTGTATTTTGTTTTGTAATTTCACTGGAACGAAAAGAGAGTCTCCACAACGGATTGAAGCGCGCGTCCGAGTGAAGACTGCGCGAGCCTAAAACAAACACAGTATCCGCGTTTGACTCGCGGGAATCCACGGCGCAAACCTGTGAGGGGCTGTGTTTTCTCGAGCCCCATATCAGCTCGAGAAAACACAAGTTTATTCAGATCATTACTTGTTTACACCGTCTCGCAGCGCTGTGAGGAATAATAATAAGGGAAAATGTCCCTCAAAAGGTAGATGTAAACAAACTATTAAAAGGTAAATATAATTTTTTTCTTTAAATAATTTTTATTGTGTTTTATTAGTAACAAATTTGGGGAGAGGATAAATATTCCAAAACTGAAAATACAGTATGAGAATTAACTGCACAATTACTAGACATGTTTACCTTGGATATTATACAATTTGCAAGCACAATTTGTGGGAAAAAAAATGTATATAAAAAATATAAATACAATTTATTTTTGTGTATAAATATATACACATATATATGTGTGTGTGTATGCACATATATATATTTGTATAAGCAACGTAACCCTTATGTGCTGTTGGGGATGTTTTCATCCACTATGGGGTATTTTTTAGTCTAAATTTGGCCATAACTTTTTCTGTGTTTCAGCAAATTGAATGATTTTTGGTGACAAATCTTATTTTGACACATATTTTGGGAAAATGCTTTGAAATTTTTCAAAAACTCAACAGTACACTGTGGGCAAATTGACTACCCTTTCGTTATGTTTCGTGGCTGAAAACAGCCACTACTTTAAACTGCTGTAAAAATGTATCAGATAAATATTTTTTTCAAATTTTTTTGCATGAATCTATTAATCAACCTCAGTCCTGCTCAAAAATATTAAATGTTTAAAAAAAAATCAGGATTTTAACTCTTTAATTGCCAAATTCGTAAATGATGTCACTGATTTGGGGGGAAAAAAAACACAAAATTACTCATTTTCAATATAAAATGTGATTGTGGACTGGATTTTTTTTTACCTTTTATCACAGTCTTGGACATGTCAAAGATTAGAAACAACATTGGTTTTGATGCATTGTTAGTTTTTGTGCAGCATCAGATTTTAACTTTTTCTCCCTCATTTACTGTTCGTGGCTGTTTTTGCCCCATTGACTTCCATTATAACCACATTTTTTGATTGCAAAGCCATGACACCATATAATCATGCATTTTTCATTGTTGGTGGTTTTCCCTGTTGGGAAGAGGTAAAATTTGTAATTTTTACTGTTGATAACCAGGTGGAACCATTAACCCTTTAGATAGGCCTGTGCAAAAAAAAGCTTAGTTTGTGGCTTTTACATGGAGTTATATGGAGTTTATAAGGAGTATAATAGCATAATAAAGTGTGTGTGTGTGTGTGTGTGTGTGTGTGTGTGTGTGTGTGTGTGTGTGTGTGTGTGTGTGTGTGTGTGTGTGTGTGTGTGTGTGTACACTCACCTTGATGCGTCTGAGAAAATCAAAATATGCACCTCAGCTCTCAGAACTACATGGAGTAAACAAAAAAAAAGTAAGTGTATTTATGCATCTGCTGCCTTTTGATGGTGAGAAATGCAGACTAAACAAAAACAAAGCAAGTGGATTTAAACGCGTGCATGCAAGCCTGCTGGTCATTTGATGGTGAGAAGAGCAGCAAGCAACATGAGAAAGGGCTTGACTTGTAGTGAAGTTTTAGAGATGATTATGCAGCCTGACCCTTCCAGCGAGCTGCAGGATGTATCGTCTTCTCCCTCTGACACCACAGACTCAGGAGAGTCAGATCCTGATTTGGATGTGGCACCCTCATCATCCTCTTTAGCTTCCACTGAAGGCGAGGAGGATTCGGAGGATCCTGGATCTGGGTGGATTGGGAGAAACGGCGAAGTGTGGTTTTCCACTAACGCGGAGACAACTCCCTTTCTTCAGCCTGCCAGAGGCGTGACTCCAGGGCCGACGCGCTGTGCCTTCGCAAGGGTCCAGAACATGGATTCCGTGTTCAATCTGTTTTTTACGGAGGAGATGATTGACCTCATTGTCAGCATGACTTGCGTCAACACATACATGTTTGTACAGTAATACAAACATGTATGACTATGCCTTGTGATGGCACAGCGCGTCGGCCCTGGAGTCACGCCTCTGGCAGGCTGAAGAAAGGGAGTTGTCTCCGCGTTAGTGGAAAACCACACTTCGCCGTTTCTCCCAATCCACCCAGATCCAGGATCCTCCGAATCCTCCTCGCCTTCAGTGGAAGCTAAAGAGGATGATGAGGGTGCCACATCCAAATCAGGATCTGACTCTCCTGAGTCTGTGGAGTCAGAGGGAGAAGACGATACATCCTGCAGCTCGCTGGAAGGGTCAGGCTGCATAATCATCTCTAAAACTTCACTACAAGTCAAGCCCTTTCTCATGTTGCTTGCTGCTCTTCTCACCATCAAATGACCAGCAGGCTTGCATGCACGCGTTTAAATCCACTTGCTTTGTTTTTGTTTAGTCTGCATTTCTCACCATCAAAAGGCAGCAGATGCATAAATACACTTACTTTGTTTTTGTTTACTCCATGTAGTTCTGAGAGCTGAGGTGCATATTTTGATTTTCTCAGACGCATCAAGGTGAGTTCACACACATACACACACACACACACACACACACACACACACACACACACTTTATTATGCTATTATACTCCTTATAAACTCCATATAACTCCATGTAAAAGCCAGAAACTAAGCTTTTTTTTGCACAGGCCTATCTAAAGGGTTAATGGTTCCACCTGGTTATCAACAGTAAAAATTACAAATTTTACCTCTTCCCAACAGGGAAAACCACCAACAATGAAAAATGCATGATTATATGGTGTCATGGCTTTGCAATCAAAAAATGTGGTTATAATGGAAGTCAATGGGGCAAAAACAGCCACGAACATTAAATGAGGGAGAAAAAGTTAAAATCTGATGCTGCACAAAAACTAACAATGCATCAAAACCAATGTTGTTTCTAATCTTTGACATGTCCAAGACTGTGATAAAAGGTAAAAAAAAATCCAGTCCACAATCACATTTTATATTGAAAATGAGTAATTTTGTGTTTTTTCCCCCCCAAATCAGTGACATCATTTACGAATTTGGCAATTAAAGAGTTAAAATCCTGAATTTTTTTTAAACATTTAATATTTTTGAGCAGGACTGTGGTTGATTAATAGATTCATGCAAAAAAAATTGAAAAAAATATTTATCTGATACATTTTTACAGCAGTTTAAAGTAGTGGCTGTTTTCAGCCACGAAACAAAACGAAAGGTAGTAAATTGAAACAATGCACAAGGGTTAAACTGCAAATTAACATTTATATTCCTTATAATAAAAATGAAAGACCTATGTTACAGACATATGAAAGACAACATTTCGTTGATTAGTTTTGGATAGATTATACATTTTTACTGTAAAATATCTGCCACCTCAAATAAGCTTTTATTTGCCAATTTTTTGTCAAAAATAATCAAATAATCAATCAAATCCTTAACTTTGAAATATGTATGATAAAATGTATACTTTAGTTTTTACAAAGAAAGATTACACTTGAATTGTTGTTTATTGAAATATTTACAAGGTAGATGTAAACAAACTTTTAAAAGGTAAATATAAGCCTTTTCTTTAAATAATTTTTATTGTGTTTTATTAGTGACAAATTTGGGGAGAGGATAAATATTCCAAAACTGAAAATACAGTATGAGAATTAACTGCACAATTACTAGACATGTTTTCCTTGGATATTATAGGCCAAATTGCAAGCACAATATGTGGAAAAATAAAAAAGAATTGAGATGCTTCCAACTGTTGCTCTTGCATTCTTGTGGCTCAGTGACTCACCTGAATGAATGGCTCATTAAGTATGCGGTCCTCAGGTGTGAACCACTAAATATGCATGATCGTTGACGCCCACTCGAATATTGCCTTTCCAAACAGAAAGTGCTTTGCAAAATTCAAATCAATGTATTGTGTTATGTGAAGGATTAGGCAGGGTGATTTTCACATCATTTTGAAGAAAAAACACTAGGCAATGACATCTATTAGACAAAAGTCTTATTGGCACATATTTAGTATGTGTTTTGTGGTCTTATTTCAGAAACTTTAGTTTTTAGTTTTTTCAATAACCACGCATAAACATTATTCTCTCAAAAATGCAGACATGTACATTCTTGTTGCTCACATATTATGGTAGCCCTGTTTGTGCTAAATAGTGTGTAATTTTTTTTTGCCATTACTATGTTTATAAGCAGCTGAAAAAAGCACAAATGTCAGGGCATGTCAGAACATCTCAAGGACCCCAAAAACACCTTAGACCCCAGAGGGTTAAGTTACGCCCCTTCAAGTTACACCCACTTCAAGTTACGCCCCTTTAAGTTACACCCCCTTCAAGTTACGCCCTTTTAAGTTACGCCCCTTCAAGTTACACCCACTTCAAGTTACACCCCTTCAAGTTACGCCCCCTTTAATTACACCCCTTTTGGTTACGCCCACTTCAAGTTATGCCCACTTCAAGTTACGCCCCTTCAAGTTACGCCCACTTCAAGTTGCGCCCCTTCAAGTTACGCCCCTTCAAGTTACGCCCACTAGGGCTGTCACGGTGAAGGATTTTCCCTTGCGGTAATTATGAGTGGTTCAATAGCGCGATATGCGGTTTTACCGCATTTATTAATTTATTTTGATTTATTTATATTTATTTGTTGCTATAAGTGTCACGATGTGGTCAGCATGCACAAAAACGAGTACATTTTCAGTAACCAATAAACCGAAACTAAACAGCGTCTCTCCGCACTTCAAGTTACGCCCCTTCAAGTTACGACCCTTCAAGTTACGACCCTTCAAGTTATGCCCGCTTCAAGTTGCTCACTGTTTTTTTTGTGTGTTTTTTTTTTACTTAAAGCAGCGCTGCACAGACCAGTCAGTGTATGACATCAAAGTACCACGAGAGCTATTAGAGAACATAGTTCCGTATGCTTTTGAATCGCTCTTGCACGAGTTTAATATAAACTGAACTTACTAGAGTTGATTAAACTGACTCCTAGCTTTTCAAGAACCGAAATGCTTGTTTTGGTATACAGTAAAGCAAGCTGCAATCTGCATTAGTGCCAGGGTACAGATAATGTATTGCAAGAAACCATATTACATGAAAACAGTAGAATCTAATCCTTGTAGTTTTCCCCTCTGTCCACATCCCCTGTAGGTTTCACAGTCTTTGTAGAGAGAATTGCATTGAATGCAACAGGAGATTAGATACAGAGTTCTGTAGGTCCTACTATGCACCTCTGAAAATTTGTTACAGTTTACCACACCTGTTGACAAAAGAACGGGTTCATGTGTAAAACGTTCAGATTTTTATTTATTTATTTATTCTGTTTTTTCTGGTAGCAGTGTTCATTTTAGTATTTGTGTGACACCACAGCAAGAAAAATGTGCAATTAAACACTTTTTGTCTAAAACAAAAGCATTAGTCTATTGTAGAAGTAATTATTATATTATGATGATTAAAATAATTTTAGCACTAGAACCTCGACTTGAATCATAACTTAGGCACAAACATGGACAGATAAAGGACAAATGAGGAATCGTCACTCAAAAGCACCACAGCTGCTCAGTCGTAAGCTGTCGTAAACTGGTATAGAAAACAATAAATAAGGCGGGATGCATTTACATCTATTAGGTGACATCTTACCCATGCATTTACAGTTTAATAATGGCAAGTGACGCACTCATTGCTTTATTCCACAGTGTGTGTTGTGTACTGCAGCACTGAGCTTGTCCATGTGAGATTCTGTCTCTGGTCTGTGTTCCTCTTGCATGGCTCTGTGTGTTTGAAGTCTAGTGTCTGCTTTAATGAGTGTTCTCCAGACTTGTTCAGCCCAAACCACACGGCAGTGCCACTGCTCTCTCTCTCTCTCTCTCTCTCTCTCTCTCTCTCTCTCTCTCTCTCTCTCTCTCTATTTCTCTTCTCCCTCTTTACTTCTTTCATTCTTTCCTTCCTTTCCTATAATTTCCTTTCCTTCTGTCTTTTTTCTCTTTTTCTTTCCTTTTCTTTTCTTTTCTTTCCCTTCCATTCTGTTTTTTCCTTTTTTTTCTTCTTTCTTTCCCTGTTTTTAATTATTTTTGTCCTTCCTGCTTTTCCTTACTTCTTTCCTTCCTTCCTTTCTTCCGTCCTTAATTCCTCTTTCTTTCTTTCTTTCTTTCTTTCTTTCTTTCTTTCTTTCTTTCTTTCTTTCACTCTTTCCCTACTTTCTTTTGTCTTTCCTTTCATTTCCTTATATTGTTATTTCTGTCTTTGCATTTTTTATAATTTTCTTCTTTCCTTTGTTAATTTCCTCCTTGTTTTCTTTATTCTGTCTTTTTCTTTCGAACCTTCCTTGTTTTTTCTTTTATTCTTTCTTCCTATTCTTTCTATTCCTTCCATCCTTTGTTATTTCTTTTCTTTTTTTCTTTCATTCTTTCTGGTTTCTTTCTTTCTTTCTTTCTTCCTTCCTTTGTTAATTTCCTAATTTTTTTCTTTCTTCCTTTTTCTTTCTTTCTTTTTTCTTTCTAACCTTCCTTCCTTGTTTCTTTCTTTTATTCTTTCCTTCTATTGTTCCTTTCTTCCTTTCTTTCATTCTTACCTACCTTCCTTGTTTTGTTTTTTATTCTTTTCTTCTATTGTTCCTTCCTTCCTTTCTTTAATTTCTTCTTGCTTTTTCTTTTAGTCCTTCATTCCTTTTCTTTCTTTCTTTCTTTCTTTCTTTCTTTCTTTCTTTCTTTCTTTCTTTCTTTCTTTCTTTCTTTCTTTCTTTCTTTCTTTCTTTCTTTCTTTCTTTCTTTCTTTCTTTCTCTACTTCCTTCAGTCCTTCCTTTCATTGCCTTATATTATTCCTTTCTTCCTTCTGTCCTTCCCTTTGCATTCTTTTTTTATTCTTTCCTTTCTTCCTTTGTTAATTTCCTCCTTGTCTTTTTATTTTATTCATTTCTTTCTTTTTTTCTTTCAATCCTTCCTTTCATTTCCATCCTCTTGCTTTCAGTCACTCACTCTCTCTCCCTCTCTCTATTGCTCCATTTGGGCTCCAAGCTCATACACCCCCGGCAGCTTGTCTTCTGTCTCCTGGGAGGTGATACTTGGTTTTGATGTATAAATCATCCTCGACTCCTCAGTCTTTAATTAATGACCCCCATCTGTCCTTGCCGGGTGAGTTTGAATTTTAAAATGCTGACACACCAAGCAAACAAGCACCTCTGCGACTGCCTGATGCAACAAGCCCCTGAGTGAAGCAAGCTATCAGCGCACAGAGAATAGGCAGTCTGACATAGACACCCTCGCCTGCTCCGAGGTGCTTCCAGCCCATTTACCTAGCAGAGCAAAAGAGATAAAGCACGAGAGAGGATGAAAACCAGTCGTCGGACAGAGCAGGGGCAATAATACTTCCATCCATCAGTGGGCCAGACCAGTAAGGCTCTGTGTGTATGTGTGTGTGTTCATAGGCTTTTCAAGTGAGCCCTGCCAGAGTTTCTGAAGCGGTTATGGAGGCATCAAAGACAAGCGCCGCGGTGAGTCACCGGCTGCCTTTTACAATCTATTTACTGGATGTGTGCAAGACAGCGTTTCAGACCATAGATGGGGGGTGCGGGGCGTGCAGGTGGACAGGGTCAGGCTGCATCACATATGCATGAATAGCCAAACAACACAAAACAAGAGGACATAAGGGCTCTGTTCTCGCTTTTGTATGCCAATGTTGCCGATGTTGTTGTTCCCATCGCTCCTGCCTTTCAATCCGTTTGGGCTTCTTTTTGTTTCCTCTCATGTCATTAATATCAGCTGTTCATCTCAGCGCTGTGTTCATGTCTTTCTCTCCATTTATCCCACTGTGGGGGTCATCACTTCGTACAGCTGCTCGTGTAGCATGGCAGGGTGGTTCTCTTCGAGTTGTCGCTCTTTATCTTTCCAACTTGTGTTTGAGTGAAGCATGTGCAACTCTTTTATCTAATTACATAGTTCTCCACCTCTCGCCATTGTGATGTCACACAATTCAGAACCAATGATTTTCAACACCCTCATAAATCTTTCGTATGTAATGTAAAAACCCATTCCTGTGCAATATTTGACATGCCAGTACTTCACCATCCCTTTTTCATGAGCTAAAGAAACTATCTCACAGTGGCCCAAACACACAAGTTCTGACCTCAAACCTCTTATTAAACTTTAATTGCTATAAACCTGTTTCTACAAAGTACATATCAGAGCTCATGAATTAGGACACACTACCCCCCCCCCCCCCCCCCCCCCCCCCGTGTAAAGTCTCAGCCCAGCGCGCACAGTTTCTCGTTAGTGACGATTAGTGGTCGTGGTGTGGAACTAATTTGCTGCTAGTTGCTTGTTTTGAATCTAATCCGTCTTTGTGGGATCTCTGTGGACTCTGTATGATTTATCTATCCGCACCTACACTAACATTGTCATCCGCACAAGACAGATCTGACGCTCTCAAAAAACACAGTTTAAATCCTTTGAGAGCAGATATATTATCTGATACAGTTTTCAATTCCAAATGTAAAAGCCTGTTTTCTAGCACTGCATTTTGGAAGTGTGCATTCAATGTTATAGTAAAGGGATAGTACATGGACATTCTGTCATTTTTTTTATAATCCCTTTAATGGCATAAAATTATTATACCATTCAAAAGTGCGGGGTCTGTAAGACTTTTTAATGTTTTTGAAAGGCACTTATTCTTGTACAGTGATATTGTGAAATATTATTACAATCTAAAAGAACTGTTTTCTATTTTAATGTATTTTAAAATGTAATTCATTCCTGTGATGGCAAATCAAAATGTTCAGTGTCACATGATCCTTCAGAAATCATTATAACATGTTGATTTGCTGCTCACGGACATTCCTTTTTGTTACTTCATCAATTTAATGTGTGAATAAGCAGAGTATTCATTTCTTTAAAAAAAAAAAAATACCCCAGACTTTTGAACTGTAGTGTATATATCATATCTTGATGGGATTAAAAGAAAAAAAGCTTGTCTATGTCAGACCGAAAGAGTGATTCATTCTGTCTAAGTGCCATGTCTCTGCCATTCCAACAGCAAACCCTTGAGAATAACTTAACCAATCTGGTGAAGAGGAACAGTGAGCTGGAGAACCAGATGGCCAAACTCATCCAGATTTGTCAACAGGTGGAGGTGAGTCCAGGCAAATGTATCATTATAATCTTCATCCTTCACATCACCATCATTATCATCATCATACTCATTTCATTCCACCTTCAGTTATTTTCCCCACATCTGCAGATGTGTTTTTGACAGTTATACAAACAAATTAGTTTACATTTTATTTTGAGTGACAACGTGGTTCTGATTTCTTGCCCAAATGCTTCTCAGATTCAAGGCTATTCCAGGGATGCAGTTACAAAATGTAAAGATTAATGTATATTTGATAGTTAAGTTATTATTTAGGTATGATTGTTGCAGTTATATGATTCTGTGTTTGTATGAATGTTTTATGTGATTGTGTGGGTTTTCTTAATGTATAAAATTTTTTTTTTAATTCACAGTCCAGTAGTCGCCTGTATGAGCAGCTTTGTTCATGACTTGTCCTGTATTGACATTAATTTTCTTTCAATTTAACTGCTGAGCCAAAGGCTAGAAGAGCCTCCAAGACTGTAGCATACTAAATGTTCTGACCATATTTGTGCAGGACAAAGCTCTGAGTACATCAGAAGTTACAGGGACTGATGGCAGCTGTACAAAGTACACAGGGTACACCGTGATTTCAATTTTAATGAACATTAAAACAAACAGTAAAACAATTTGTGCGTTTCAAAATGAAGCCAAAGAGCGGTAACTGGTGTTACGGTGTTCTGCCTTGGTTTATCAAGTCAGTCAAGTCAAGTATATTTGTATAGCGCTTTTCACAATACAGATTGTATCAAAGCAGCTTCACAGTATTAAATTAGCAAGCCAACTGAGCAAGCCAAAGGCAACACATTTATCATAGGCTTTTGGAAGTTACTGTTAAGACAACCCATTATTTTCTCAAAAAAACAACGGAATTGACTCAAGAAACTTATCCACATGATAAAGGAGGTCTTGAATGTGCCAAAAATCAATAAATCATTTTCGACCAAAAACGAAGTTAAGGTCTTTTGCCTTTGCACGGCAGACTGGACCTTTGGTAAGTTGTAAGGAACACTATATTGAGTCCAATCTTTAGTTTAAACTGATAATTGTTTGTTTTACTCAAGTTTTCACAGTTTCCCCTTTTAAATCCAGTCACGCTGGAGGCTCTTTTGCCAATCAGTCCGGCTGAGGGGGGCGTGTTCCGGCGGGAAAGTGACGTCAATGCATTCCCTCTATACACTTTATATAGCCCCGCCCCTTTTCAGCCCTGCGCTCGTTGTGTTCTGTCTTCCGGTTTGTATTTACACAGCATGAAGGTAATTTTTGAATCAACCTCTCGTTTTAAAATCTTCTCAGTCTACTGACATGTCTTATGACATCCGCTTCAAACATTACAATGCTCATGATAACTTTCGTTAACTCTACAGTAAGTAAATACACATCACCAGCTAATTACTCTTTGACAGCGATGTCATAGAAATATATAGAGCTACAGCAAAAATGGAAGTTCAAACACAAAAAAAGGGCTGTGCACTTGTTCTCTGGTGCATAAAGTCTATATTTGCAGCTGCTGTTTGGTAGTGAAGTGGCATATTTATGCATACACATCAGCCCACATAATAAACGGTTCTTTTGAAAGTCAATTAGTATTTATCTTTGAATCAAAGCTTATTAACTGCAAGACAAACAAGGCACCAGGGATATATTTAGGCCTTTGCTTGATGTCACCTTGAACATCGGCTGAGGAAGTTGTTCTTACTCCAAATATGACTCAAGATCAGCACTAAGACATCAGGCACAAGGGAAATTCAAATGTGAGCATCCTTTTTAATGACTCTGTCAGGATGGTTGTCCTTGCCGTTTGAGAAAAGAAAGCAGGTGACGAGGCATTGTTACTTCATTAGCTGAATCCGTCTTGTTGAACCCCAGGGGGACTGCATGCGTATCACGTCTCTGACCTCAGCTGAACCGCACATAAAAAATCTGTGCATAGCACCGGCTGCTTTGAGCACACAAACAATGTAGATCACAACTCTAGCTGAGTGAGTTAGTGTGGAAGAGGGCGTACAGTTTGAAGCATTTAAAAACAGCTTTCTGCAGTAAATCCCCAGCTACATGTAAGGTGATTTAAAACCGTTAAACCAATCCAAAAAAAGGTTTAACTGCATTCTGTGTGATTTTTCTACGTAATTATTAGAGTCTAAGATCCATTATTCAGGCCTGACTGTTGTAAGAATAATCATTGAACAGCTTGTCAATCTTCAGAAGTCTCTTGAAGGCCAGGCCTGTAGTGTCATGTTTATTTGAAAGGCACAGTAAATTATTGAGGATTGAATGAGGTGTGATAATGTTAAAGCAGATCTCAGGGACACTGCAAATTAAATGTCTTGGAGATTAAATGCTGAAGGTTTGACCCAAAATTCCTCAGCTGTGAACTTCGTTCTTCCTTTGAATTTATATATGAACTGGCATGAACAGAAAATGTGCATCAAAATGCAACATCTAGAGTTTTACTTTTCAAGCAGCCAGTTAAATGATGCTATTTTGCTCTTCACTCTTGTAGTCATGATAAATAGTATATTCAGTTCAGTTCTATCCATACCTTAAAAAGGACCATTTAAACATCTTTACTTCTCAAATTATGAATATTTTTATTAAATGAAGTTTCACATTTCTGATTAGAATAAAAATGCTGTCATCATTTACTCACCGTCGCTCCAAACCTTTGACTTTTTCTCTTCAGTGGAACTCAAAAGAAACTATTATGAGAAATCAATGTTGTTTTATGTCCTTACAATGGAGATCAGTAAGGTAAATTTGTATTTTTGTTGTTGTTGTTTTTTATCCCATTGACTTTCATTAAATGTACAAAGACATTTGAAACATTCTTCAAAATATCTTCTTTTGTGTTCCACAGAAGAAAGAATGTCAAATTATGACAAAATTTCCATTTATTTCTTTAAACCCCTTGTAATGCTGCTATAGTTGAGTTTCAATTGTAAGCGCATTACTGTGGCCAAACTGAGACCAAAAAGCATTCAAATCAGAATTATCTTCCATGGTAATTAACATTTTGCCACATATGCTGATAATATAATGTGAATGTACTATAAATTATTTATATAATAATATAAAAAATAAAAAAAATGCCCCAATTACCCAATTTAGCCAACCAAAAGACTTTGAGATGCTTTCTGCCTGTCAATCATTTTCACAGGACAGCCCATATGAGAGACGCAGGAAGTTGTCTGGTTTTTGCTGTGGATCATTCAAGTTAAGCAGCATATTCAGCCTGTATAAAAATTTGACTTGAGTCAATGTGTATTGAACACACATCATTACTTTGAATACTGTAACTTTCCCCTAGAGTAGCTGGGTATGGCCCTAAGATGTCTGTCAATAAGGGCATCATCTGGAATGCATCACTTTCTATTTTAAGGGTAACGTCTGCTAACATCAGAAAATCTCAAAGCAGATTCACACAAAAACATCTGCTTGAGGATAGTTAAACTAGCATTAAACAGTGAATGAATGCAATGTATTGCAGATGCAAACTCTCTACAAATGATGTTATCCAGATGAAAACACACATCAAATAGACCCTTCGGCATTTGTGTTGTATGAGAGGGACATCTGCAGTGATGTTTACAGCCGTCTTTGTAAGCGTTATATGAAACCTAGCATATATGGCAAAGTTTTCTATGGATTCCATTAGACAAAGTGTTTTAGGAAATGTCCTAAGAGAGTCCCTGTATAAATAACTCACGAGGGATGCTGTCAGGGGACTGAAGGTGTCTGGGGAACTTTGCACTTTCAATTGGGAATTTCCATTTTAGCTTTGGTGATTTGAAGCCTGGACTCCATCAGTCCCTTGTTTGACATTTCAGGTGCTCTCTCTGGGCCACTGTGGGTTATTAGCCCTGTGGTGCAAAGGGACACTTTGTTTTGTTGCTGTTCCACCGAGTGTACATGTGTGCAGCAATGTGGTGAGGGCCGCCACGCTGTGATGCATATGCCTCTCCCTCATCCATTTTTAACAGGGCCACTTGGACTCTCCGGTGATGAGACAGGCCCCATAGGAGCGCCTTGTACAGCCGTGCACTTAGAGCACTCAGACCTGCCCCATCTGTCAGCATATGGGAAAGATACACAGTAATCAGAGCTGCCACAAAAAAAACAGACCTCTGCTCAGTGGCATCTGTTCAACAGCACTTTAGATTGTTTATGTACCCAAACTGAACCGCTGGAGCTCATTAACAACCTTTTTATAGCGGCCAGTGTCTTTCCCGCCCTGTGGATTAGCAGATTAAGGATGTGGCAATATGAAGAGATAAAGGTCAGGAATTGATGAGCTTCGTCAATAATGAGTCTTGTGGCAGTCATTACATGCAGTGCACATTATCATCCGGGCTTAATCCAAAAATAACTTAAGTAAATATGTGTAGGCATTCTTGAATCTTTTTACGGTTAAATGTGCACACATTTTTTTTTATTCCCCACAACCTGTGCTTGTGGAATTAAATACTGCAAAAATGGTTTTCTTACTCAGTCGACAATTTTGTCTTGTTTTATTATTGTATAATATAACTCAGTTTTGCTTCTCAGGTAAATCTATCTTGGTTTAAGAATCCTGGATAACAAGATTAAAAGTAGTGATGAAGTGTTTTTGTATAGCAAGGATATTGATATTGCTAAAATAGCTACAATATTCTGGATTAAGGATGCAAATACCTGCAATATAGTTTTAAAACTTTTTTATATTATTTATTTTTTCATATGTATGTATGACAGTATGAGGATCCAATAGGGTTACAAGGTTTAGTCTCAAGCTCTTTTTAATACTTTTTATTGGTTAAATATTTGCAAAACCCACAGACAGACGTAAAGGGTGACTACTTTTAATGATTTATAAAAAATAAAAAAAAGGACGAAATACAGAGATACGAGGTTTCCGCCCGACACTGACATTATATATATAATTGTAGATATTTAATGTATTTTTTATCTACATTTTGACACTGCTTGATACATATTTATAATTTATCCAAAAAAGATTACATCATGATAATATCTGTGTACTGAATTGTTATTTGTCTTCTTTCTCACATTTATTTATCCCTCAATATTGTGTTTTACTTTACATCTCACCACCTTTCCCTTTCTTTGTCTGGATTCAGATGTATAACTTTTCAAACTACCATATTACTTCTAAACTTTTTCAGCATTTCAAGCACTGGTTTTCCTTCAGGATATGCAAGTCTAGTTTATTATGTGGCCTACATTGCACAATGTCACAAAGGCACTATGTTAAGTTGGCAAAATGGTCCTGATGGAGCAAGGACCATTTTGCAACTTAACAACATTTTCAACATATTAGGTTTTTAAATAAAATCCATGTTAAACTCCCTTTAAGACTCAGCATAAGTGTTTGTAAGGGATTTCAGACTCTCTTTTTTTTGGTACTAGACCCCAATCCACAATGATACAGTCTTTCCTGAGTGTCCAATAAACATTAATCCAGTCCAGGCCAGTCTAAATGCGTAGACAAAGTGTCTGCGCGCAGCACCACACTTTATAGGTGTCAGCATGTGTCTGCCAAAGTGCGAGTCGAGTCAACCTTCAGGGTCTTTGCTGACTTACAACAGGCCAGTAGGGTGAGGGCGCCACGGTAAAGTGGGGTCACACATCACTTCCCTACCGACCGGATCGATGACAGCGAATCATCTAAAAGATAATAAATGCTCAACTTTGTGCAAAATACCAATCTTTCATTGTGGATAGACTGACTGGGTGTTAAATTGGGCATTTTGACTTAAAGTTAGCATTTTTCTGACTATAATGATGCATATGTTTTAGGGATGCACGATATATCAGCCACCCTATCGGTATCGGACGATATCAGTTCATTTTTAATGTTATTGTTATCGGCCTAATAAGAAAATTTGTCTGATATCCCATACACAAAAGAATTATATTTGAAATATATTTTCTGAATATGTTTTGGAATATATGCAAATATTTGAAATTGGCCCAATAAATATATTTCATACTTATATTTCATATATTTTTGTTATATTTCAGAATATATTTCAATGTATTTGGAATATATGCCACATATATTTTTGACACTTTTGGGGACCCGTACAGAAAAAAATACATTGAAATATATTCTGAAATATAACAAAAATATATGAAATATAAGTATGAAATATATTTATTGGGCCAATTTCAAATATGTGCATATATTCCAAAACATATCCAGAAAATATATTTCTTTTGTGTATGGGATATCAAAGGCGATAAATAATGGATTATTTCCTTCAGCTGAGACCATTCAGATGCACACTGTTCACCATGATGGTTTTGAATTGCTTGAAATGTGATGGAAATCACTTCAAAAAAGGAAAATACAGTTCAGTGCAACATGTGCAACAAGTCTGTCATATAGACTACATCAAATTATTATGAGACCATCATTATAATTCTGTGTTTGGGACATGGCTTTTAATGGTGAGACTTTTGTTTTTGTAATCAGGCTCTCAGAAATTACATAAAAATTTGGATTTAGATTTATCGGCCAATATATCGGTTATCGGCTTTCAAACATAAAGAAATTATCGGTTATCGGTATTGGCCAAAATGTTCATCCCTACTATGTTTGATGAATTTATTGACTGCACATATGGGCTGTCCTGTGAAAATTATCCTTTTAAATGTGATCGAAGCCATTACAGTAATAAAGAATGGTGTGAATTAATTGTTTTATTATCTGTTTATTTAAGTATGTTAAAGTTTGTGATAAACACAAATGAAGTGGATCAATCTTGAATAATAATCTTTGTGTATGGATTGGGTATGAAGGACTAAAAATGACAGAACGAAAAATAAATAAATAAAAGTAGAAATAAAAAAATAAATGCAGAAATAATAGTGAAAATAAATACATTTTGGTAATATAAATGGCTATTTCTGTATTTTTACATGTATTTATTTATGTATTTATGCATTTCTATATGTATTTATTTATGTATTTCTATATTTATTTATTTATATATTTATATATGCATTTATTTCTACATTTATTTATTCCTACATTTATTTATTTCTGTATTTCCACATTTCTACATTTATTTATTTCTGTATTTCCACATTTCTACATTTATTTATTTCTGTATTTCCACATTTCTACATTTATTTTTCCCTGTGCATGTATGCTAATTGACCTATGGCTAAGCCACGCCCCCAAATGCGATGAGCCAATCACAGTACGCATAGCATTCTCTGCTTTCACGTCCATTGCAATGCATTGCAGTTAGTCAGTTTTTATTCGTTTTTATGTTTTTTCTTGTCATTTTGGCTTTTAAACAGCGTACGTGTGTGTGATTTTGGTTGGGTGACAGTTGTAGGTTACAGTTTGACAAGAGTTTACAGTTTGACAAAAGCACAATGTTGTGTTTTACACAAATATAAGTAGGCTAAACACTTTGCAGTTTTAATTATGTCCTGTATGAACAAAATGGAGTATGTTTTTATGTTTCCACTGTTCGATCGCGCCCGCTCTCTGACACACACACACACTCCAGCATTGCAATCTGACATCGCAGCCTGTTCTTCTGCGCTCACACCAAGCACGAATAGAGCGTCAAATTCGCGCGTATCCGCGTCTAGTTCGACGCTTGAACATTTTGAATCCAAAGCGAATAGGGCGCGTATAAAGCGAGCGTTTGAAGCGAAATACCACCAAACTATAACGTTTACACTGTGAACTGTAAATCTTTGTCTGGAGCTGAAGCTTATCGACCTTCTCAACAATAAAATTATTAATATAACCCTCCAATGCATATTTAAGGCCCTTTTGGTGACATCGAGATGATATATAATCTTTCTGTGTCCAAAAAATCATCAATTGCCTCCTGTGAAATGTCTCCTACTGTGACAGCTGCCATAGCGCCTGTTACCGAATGTTGACTGTTTGTCCGAGTGAGTGGAGGGGGCGTGGCTTAGCCATAGGTCAATTAGCATACATGCGCAGGGAAAAATAAATGTAGAAATGTGGAAATACAGAAATAAATAAATGTAGAAATGTGGAAATACAGAAATAAATAAATGTAGGAATGTGGAAATACAGAAATAAATAAATGTAGGAATAAATAAATTTAGAAATAAATACATATATAAATATATAAATAAATAAATATATAAATACATAAATATATAAATAAATGTATAAATACATAAATAAATACATATAGAAATGCATAAATAAATAAATAAAATACATGTAAAAATACAGAAATAGCCATTTATATTACCAAAATGTATTTATTTTCACTATTATTTCTGCGTTTATTTATTTATTTCTACTTTTATTTATTTATTTATTTATTTTTCGTTCTGTCATTTTTAGTCCTTCATAATTGGGTAGTACTGTGATGGATTTTTTTATGGGATATCACTACCTTGTGTAATTACTTACAGGGATGATCTGAGGAAGGAATGTCTGAAATGTCTCCTTTCCGTAATGACATGGTCCACATCACTCCAGACAGGAACATTTTGCATAAACTGAAGCAGAGACGCTGGGGAAACTTAATTATTCCAGTGGACTGATTAAGTGCCATTGTATTTCTTTATGCAACTCTTTGCTCTTATCTGCAGGTGAACACAGCCATGCATGAAGCCAAGCTGGTGGAGGAGTGTGATGAATTGGTGGAGATAATTCGCCAGAGGAAACAGGTCATTGCTGTCAAGATCAAAGAATCCAAGGTACCGTTTCTCTCTATTTGCACCACCGAGACAGATTAGGGCAGCCAGAATTGTAATTTTAAGTCAGACTTGTATCTCGCACTTGGGTCATATTTAAGAAGGTTTTCGATTTGCTTTTCAATTTATAAATATGAAGGTGGAAGCTAAAACTTTTTAGCTTATTTCATTTTCACTTAAAAATGGAAATTTCATAATTTAATTACACTCATTCAAGAAGATATTTTGAAAAATGTTTGTTTTTTTTTTTTTGTTTTTTTTTTGTTGTCCAAATAATGAATGTCAGTGGGAGCCCAGTGTTGTTTTGTACCCTTTTGACTTTCATTGTATAGACAAAAACAGTTGAAACATTCCTCCAAACAGTTGAGAGTGGGTAAATAATGATGACAGACATTCATTTTTTGGTGAATGTTTCCTTTAAAATAGCAGAGAAAATGGCAGAGAAACAGATTTTCAGAGCTCAAGCCTTCACTCACTTAGAGAAATCTATTTGAATTCGATTCTCGACAATATGTCACACGGCGCACAAATACAGAGTTGACATTTCTAACACGTCTTTCAGAACATGTCACTACCCCTGTTATAGCAAGAGAGAGACTGTCAGGCTCTGTTGGACCCTACGCTGTGCGGAGAGATTGGTGATGTGCCTGATGACAAGATGGAGAAAAAGCTGAGGAAATCACTGCATATTTTCCCTGTGTGACTTAAAAACTCCCCTTTTTAAGCGTGTGTTAAGGTTAAGCTGGTGCAGATGAGTAATAATATGGTTGTGAGGACATCAGTTGTGGCTGTAGAGATCTTGTCAGAAAGTCCACAGGCCAAAGTGAGGTGGCCGTCGAGTGAGGTTGCAGTGAAGTGTAAAGATGCTACTTGAGCAGGATTGTTGAAGTTATGACAGGAAGCTTGGCTGGTTGAAGCGGACCCTGGCCATGTGGCATCACTTAAGAAGCTTCCCTTGTGTAACAGAAACCGGGCCTCGATAATCTTCACCAGCAAAAACATAAACAGCAGGCCAGTACACTGGACAGCCCTGTTCTCCTCCGGGACACAAAAAAATAGACACTTACGGATATAACTAATGCTAAACTAAAGATATATTTATTTATTTTTTACAAGGGCCAAAATAAAAAGAAATGTAAACAATGGAATGTTAATTTGCATTTAGTATATGAAGAAAAGGGGGATTTTTTACAGTTTTACTGTGTGTGTGTGTGTGTGTGTGTGTATATATATATATATATATATATGTATATATATATATGCATATACAGTATATGCAGTAAAAATAAATGTACTGTAAAATAAATTTGAGCAAATATTTCATAAGCATATTACTTTACAGTAGGAAAATACTGATTTTGTGCTCCAGTTCATCTGTGTGTAGTGTTTTGTGTTTGACAGTGAGCATGCAGCACACAGGCACTTTATCTTGACAGCCTGAATTCACACTCTTATCAAGTAGGGATTTGAGCTACGAGACAGGCCTGTGTTTCTCTGTTTTAGGGTAGTGTGATGTGAGAGTCCCAGACAAATGCAGTAATCTCCATCAGAAGAGTCTACGTAAGGCCTTCAGTGATGTACTCTCGCGCGGCAGTTGACATGCACAGCCTGCAACATGAGATTATGTCTGGCCTTTTGCAAACATCAGTAATGCAGCTCCAGCACAAAGTGCCTGTAACTCTAGTATTAAGGAGGCTTTTGGAATCATAAACCCAGATGCAAAGATTAAGATTTGATCTAAGGCTTTAGCTGTTCAGCCTGGTTTGTTTTTGAATGATTTTCTATTTATTTTTCTGATGCAGTCCAATTTCTTTAATGCCGTCCTGAAATTCCGAAACTTTTCGGCAGTAAACCATCTGATCAAAGCGAATCATTTGAAGCTGTCTTTAAGAAATGCGGTCAGATTCGGATTTGATCTAATGCAATCCACTGCGGCACAGAGCAACGTTTTCTTCTCTCCTAATTTCTTGATTTATCTGAATGCTTCCAATGATTCCTTCGTGTCAAACATCTCATTCCTCTATTGAATCACACTGTGACATAGGCTAGATCCTGCTTAACCGATTTAACTGGCTTATTGAGGAAGCAGAGCTAATGTCTCTCATTCTCTCGCAAAAGAAAATATAATGTATACGCACATGAAACATGCGGTGATATGTGTAAAAGCTGATTCATAGTGATTCTGTGGTCAGGTAATGTGGGCGGTATGAGCAAAATCTTATTTCATGCTATTGAATATATTATATTATGGCAGTGGTATATATACGATTGCTTTATATAGCTGGAAATTCTTTTATTTTTCTGTTAATTCAACATTCAGTATGTTTCATAATGAAGCATGGGATGTAGTAATGCCTATTTTTGGAAAATCTAGAGAATTATATATGCTTTGCAGATCAAATGCACAACATTACATTTGATTAATTTATTTTTGTAATGAATTTTGATGGACACAGACCAAAATGTATTCTTATACACTACTATTAAAAAGTTTGGGCCTAGTCATTTAAAAAAATATATATAATAATACTTTTTGTCAGCAAGGATGCATTAAATTGATTAACAGTTAAGACATTAATCTTGTAAAAAAAAAAAAAAATCAACTTACAATAAATGTAGTTACATTAAACTTTCTATTCGTCAAAGAATCCTGAAAAAGAGTATCACAGTTTCCACAAAAATATTAAGTTGCACACCTGCTCTTTTAACACTGATAATAATAGAAATGTTTCTTAAGCACCAAACCAGCAATTATTTCATATTCAAGACATTTTCAGAAACATAAAAAAATATATATATCTCTTACCAACCCCAAACTTTTTAACGGTAGTATAACTGTATGATACAGTAAGCCTGGATCAGTGCAAACTAAGCACATTCAGAAACACAGTGAATCTAATATTAGTCAATTCTAATTGGATAAGCCACATTTGAAGTCCTTGTAAAGTAGCCGAAATAAACTGACCTGTGACCACACATTAGTTAAATTCTATATTAACGCAGAGAGATGAATTTTATACAAGGACAGGGAAAATCTGAAAAGCTACCCAGCTAGACACTAGAAATATTAAACATTTAAAGCTATTTCAACATTAAATTAGATTCTTTGTACAGCGGTCTGAATTTGGCCATACTCTTTTCTTGATAACATCTCTGAGACTTTGTCTAATTGATCTGGCTCACAATTTTTTTTACAGACATCCAATACAGCATGAAATATGCATTCGATTTTCCTTTCGGACATTTTTAACAGTGCTAATTCAACATTTATATGAGTCTTTAAAGAGTGTTCTGTGTTTTTGTACGAATTAGAGGATTAGAATCCATCACTTTATTGTTCCTCTGCTGTAATTACACAAAAAAGCAAACAAAGCAAAGTGCTCATTTAGCTCTGATGATGAGCCAAGGGGCGATAATGAGTTTTTGATTTAAAAAAAAAAATTCCTCCATTAGGGTCTATTATTTTTCAAACATCTTGGAGAACGTAAACATATGTAATATTAATAGCTTAGCAAGTTGCGATAACAGCCCCATACATGTATCTCTCATATAACACTGTGAATAGATTGTAATAGGCTTGTGTGTTGGGTTTAGGTGATGAAGTTGAGGAAGTTGGCTCAGCAGATTGCGAACTGCAGACAGTGCCTGGAGCGCTCGAGTGCCCTCATCACACAGGCTGAGCACAGCCTGAAGGAGAACGACCACGCCCGCTTCCTCCAGACGGCCAGGAATGTGGCTGAGAGGTGAGACTGCACACACACACACACACACACACCAGCACTTCTTACCGCTGCCAGCGTGAAGGCAACTTTCAGCTACTCTGCACATTTCCTGGTGCCGCCCCCTCCTTTCAGCTCTGTTGCTTGTGGCTTATATTCACAATAATACAAAATATGCCTTCAGGACTCAATATTTAACAACATTTGTGCAACATCAGGTGTGGAGAAAGACTTTGTGGTGTCATGCTTTTTACAAAACTGGGATTTTTTTGGTGCCGTCTGATTGCCATCTATCAAACCTTTGCTATTATAAGCCTGATCATCACCTCTCCAAATGCCTTTCTGGCTTTTTGCAATACTGACTGTTTGGATATTGAGTCTCAACTGACAGCTTTCAAATGCTTGCACGCATTCAAGCGCACATGCCTTACGGTGATACAACAGTGTGTGAGAACAGTCAAATGCACTTCTTGGTAAAAATAACTGTCTTGGTAAGCAATGCATGTAAACAGTTTGACCTATCTGTGCATTAGACAGTGTAAATGCAGCGTAATAAACCTGATGCTGGGTGTATAATAATATTAATAAAACAACAATTTTGACAAAAAAAGAAGAAAAAAAAACTGCTTACTTCTCTTAATGTTTTTGTTGTTGTTCTGTATTTGTGACTGTTTACTTACTGTTTTATTTATATATATATATATATATATATATATATATATGTGTGTGTGTGTATGTGTGTGTGTGTGTGTGTTATTATTACTATATTTATTATTAATATTTAAACAGGCAGTGTAAACCAAGAAGTGTGGTCAATAGCATTTTTGTTTGCTGTAGAATCCTTTTTTTTTTTTTTTATCAAGAACCTTAAAATGTCAGTGGTTTTAGGTATCCCTATCCCTATCCCTGTCTTCTATATTATTTGAATTTGCCGCACACATTTCTCTGCATTTGACTGCTGCCAGATGCTGTTTTATAATTCTGTCACTTTGGGTGAAATCACATCCAGCCTTACTGTCTGTAAATAGACTGTTGTAAATAGAAACATTTATAAATTAATTGCCAGTGCCTCTTTCCACCCAGAGTTGCCATGGCCACCGCCTCCTCCCAGGTCCTCATCCCAGATGTCAATCTGAACCAGGCTTTTGACAATTTTGCCCTTGATTTCTCCAGAGAAAAGAAAATCCTGGAAGGACTGGATTACTTGACAGGTAAAATCAGTGAGAAATCTGAAACCACCTTCAACGAGTGTTTTCCTTGTATCTAGTGCAAAGTTAATGAATACATGGCCAGAATTAAATCAGCCATCCTTGGCGGAACCAAATCAATACGTCCTGTCTTGACGCTTGCCTTCTTTTCCAGCACCCAACCCTCCCTCTATACGTGAAGAGCTCTGCACAGCCTCTCATGACACCATTACAGTGCACTGGACTTCTGAAGATGAATTCAGCGTCACCTCTTATGAGCTTCAGTACACCATCTACACTGGCCAGACCAACTTCATCAGTGAGTCTAAATACATGCCTTACACAGCACAGGATCTCACTCTTTTACCATCAATCCCTCATTTATACTTTTCAACTGCTTTTGCTTCTATACACAACCTTTACATTAGAGCTTCTAGTATCATCAAGTGACTTTACAAAGGCTGAATAGGAACATATACATTACCTTTCAGAAGTGTGATTTATTCAATTATCCAATCATTCATTGATCAAAATTACAATAAAAGATACCATTTCTTTTTTCTTTTTTCCTATTTAAATGTATTTTAACAATTTATTCCTGTAATGACATTACTCCAGACTTCAGTGTCACATGATCCTTCAAAAATCATTCTAATATGCGGATTTGATGCTCAAGAAACATTTATTATTATTAATGTTAAAACATATTTTTGTGGAAAGCGTGATAATAATTATTTCAGGATTCTTTGAATAAAAACAATTTTATTTGAAATCGATTGTCACTTTTGATCAATTTAATGTTCTTTCTGAATAAAAGTTTTAATAAAAAATAAAAAAATCTTACAGACTTTTCAACAGTAGTGTTTAGAATTGTATTTTTATATTATTAGTTACATTTAGCATTTTATTCCATATTTAGCATTATTTTGAAGCGCCAAAACTACTGCTATGCACCATCATAGCATTTTTTTTTAACACATACATGTTCCCCCATATCTTTTTATGCACTTGTAAATAAAAGTATGAAGTCTAGATTTTACATATGTGTGGAATGAAAGAGTTGTTTAATTGCTTGAAGGGCCAGTGAAGCACTCTGACAGGCATAAAGAGTAAAGTAAAAGAGACAGCATTTTCCTCTCTCGCTCTCTCACTCGCAAACCTGCTCCTCAGTTCCCATTCAGCCCGCTTTGGTAAATAACAGTATATTCATTTCAACCGCTGATAGTTCAGAAGCCCAGGAACATCCACAGAGCTACCGCAGGCTCCTTAGAGGATACAGACAAACAGACGCAGAAATGGAGAGCAATGCTTTCTTCCCAGACCTTTTTACAACATTGCGTCTTCGAATGCGGATGCCTAAATGCTCCAATTCTTAGATGCGTACTCTTCACTCCCATGAGAAGAAATGTGAGCCTTTGCTCATGCATTTTCTCAGCCATTGGCCAAATCAGGAAAAGTGGCTCCGTAACATACTCCGGCCCCCATTCAAGATTTATCAGCTTTAGATGGATTTCCTTCTGTGGGGAGCTTCAATCACGTGTAGTTTCAAGGCATTTTTAATGGAATCATATTTTTATATTGCTTTGTTATTGTTTTTCATGTTTGCAGGCCAGTGAAATTGATGGCTTCTTTTATGTTCCCTTTAGCAAAAGTGTATTATATTTCACAAACCTTCAGTAAAAGCATCAAATTCAAGGGCTCGGGTTGGATAACACAGAGGATCTTTTTCATAACAATCATTTATTGTGATCCGTCAGTATGCATGCCAGCAGCGTTCTTTTGACATACAAAATAACAGTCATGTGCAATGTAAAAATCAATACTTTTCCCCTGCAATGCACTTGAGTCCAATATGTGTAATTGCACAGCTGCCATGACTGGAAAGCCAACCTTTCGTGATCAATTAAACATGCCTATAATTCATATGCATCTGCCAAAACTAGCTGTAAAATAGATTTAAAAGCAGGAACGCTTCTAGGAACGAGAGTTGTTCGAGGTGCTGTTGAAAGAGCGGCTCAGGTTTATCGTCAGGCCTGGGAAAGTGAGGGCACTGACCTGGCATCAGCCCTGATGAGATCTGACACGAGCTAATGCTCTTTGCTCCGCTCTCATTGTGACATTGATTGATAGTGAGACAAGCCACTGGACTGGCATGCTAACCTGCGGCAAACAGTATGCAAATGCCGCTGTCCTTGCGGAGGAAACGGGCCACATTACCTAATCTGACATGTGCACCTCTAGCTCAGGGATGCCTGCCGTGACTCATGGGTAGTTTATAGAAAACGGAAGAGACGTGGATGTTACGAGGGCCAGAAAACATGTGGTCGAACAACTGTAAAGCTGACAGTTGCAAACAGCAATGAGGTCAAACCAGTCTAACAAATTACTTATGGTCATCTGATTCTGTCTGTTTTCCTGCAAAACTCATTCATTTGATTATGCATGTCCTCACAAAGCATACGCTCAATGTGCTCTGCAACCTTGAAAAACCCGAGAAATCTTGTGTATAGACAAACCCACGCAGAGAGAGTCAGAGTGTGTTGACCGTGTTTTAACAGTCAGCTACTACACTGGAAAAAAAAATGGGTAGGATTTACTTTGAAACAGTTTTCACTCAGAAATTGCTAGTAAATTTCACAAAAGAAACAGCAAGTAATTACTAGGTTATGGCAAGTAACATGACATTTTAAAGTAGGACTGAAATAGTATTTTCAATTTTTTACAGCATGTATATAATATCAGTTCATCAGAAATTAAAGGGATGCTCGTATATATATATATATAAACACAAACATATATTATATAAATACACACTTTTGTTAGATGCGATTAATCAGCTTGGCCGCACTAATATATACAATATATAATGTACTGTATTATATTGTCTATATACGGTGGATGTCAATAATCACCAAAACGGTTTTGTCCAATCCTGATCTTTTATCTACATTTCTAGATTGCACATATCTCATATTTCATCATATTGTATTCTGGTCTGGTAATGGGTTTAGTGCCGCTGCAGACAGATGGTGACCTTTAGCTGTCAAATATATGTTTATTCATTCTCAGAGGTAAGTGTTGTTGATTGTGGAGCTCATATGAATTGGTTTTGATGAAGAAACTGCAATCAGCTCTGACGTGTAAGAAAAAGACCTATAAAATCGATTCTAATTTGTATATAATAATATTGTTTGCTTATTTGAGGTCAAACTAATGTGTTTAGAAGGCCAGCATGAGTATAGAAGGTAGACAGAATCAAGTTTTAGCTTTCTCACAATGTGTTGGTCCAGTACTGCACCTTTAGGAAAAGTTAGACAATTTGTGCAATGGTTTTATACATCACTAAATCTTCCCTGTCAGATTTTGAAATGACTTTCAGCTGTTTTCACAATGTTTATGATTTTGAAAGGATGTAAATCTACTCTTGAAGATGTATCTTACCTTGTTGCTTATATATCATGCTTCAAGTTGAACACAGCCTTCTGGTTGATGCACACCTCTGTGACATTCTCACAATATTCCCAATATTCCTGTCCTACTTCTATGATTTATCCCTGGTGGTGGATATTGCTCATCTTATATCTGAAGTGAATTTTGAAGCACAGATAATCACAGGACTGGTCAGCCAGGCATTGATTAGGTGTCATGTTATGTTTGCTTGATGCCGTTGGCCATCGTAAGACAGTGGATCTTGCTGCAAGGTTTCGGTTGCTTTTTGGGGCGTTATTATTTGACAGCGGTTACTGCCAAAGCCTAGGTCTTTGTACCTTAAGATATTCATAAGCTGGGCTTTGGAGAGCTGCCCAAAAATGTGAATTTGAAATGAAGACACAGTCCACAGTGGCCACCGATGAGAAGTGGGACATTGTTGAAGTGAATGTGACCGTATGTTTTTTCTGGGTGTAGGAAAATGCGTTCTTGTGGAATCATATCACATGCTCATACATACTCGTAATGCACTAGGATTAATTCTTAACTATGTGTCCTATTGGCATTGGTGACATCTAAACACATGCACGGTCATGGAAACACACACAAGCACGCACACAATAGAAACATAAAAGTCTAGTTTAGATTTGCCGACAGTATTGGGAGCAGCTCCGTTCCAGTCTTGTGTTTTGGCTCCCTTTCATCTGCCAACACACACACACACACACACTCACTCACTTGTACAGTCTAGGATCCCTATTCACACTGCTTTTTTTTTAGCCAGTGACACATACCTTCATCTGAACCTCTTTTGAAGTCTCTCTCCCTCTGAATGTCAAGCAACAGCAGAGAATTTACAATGTAAGCAGCATATTGTACTCTGTTATTCTAATTCGATTCATTAAACAACATCAAACGCCTTTTTGTTATGGACATGGATCAAATGACTTTTTTGCTCATGAAAAAATATTAGCGACATGCAGATGCTGGAAGAAAATGGCTAATACTTTAAAAGCTTTGTTTTCTTTTTTATCCAGTGATCATTTACTTGCATACTTACAGATATAATGTGCAATTACATTTATAAGCAGGCAACAATTCATTAGACATGTGGTTTACATTCAGCTGAATGATGCAGTAAATGTCTTTGCGAAAGGGATATTTTTACCGGCTGAAAGCCGTTTTCTTTAATGGTTGAATGATATGGATTTTTATAAATTGCTAATACTGATCTAGAAAGCAGGCTGGTCAGTGGCTAAGTATATTGTTGTTGTTATTGTTATTATAAATTATAAAATTATATTATAATGATTTAAATATATTTTATATTATTGTTATTAATATAAGCTAGATGGATTATCATCATTATAATTTTGTATTAATATTGTTACTATCATAATTATTTCATAAAGAAAATAACCGTGAGGTACTGTAAGGTGCTGTATTGTGAATATAGTCTGAAGGATAATAATTGATCTGTTGGCACTGTGGAAACTGAAGTTACAGTATCATGTACTTGTATAAGTACTTGCCAATATTTGTCTGGCACACGTTTGGCATACCTTGTGTGGCAATGCCAGTGGTTTTAATGGAAGTGTTGATGTTTCCTAAAGGCATTCTGGGCAAATGGATCACCATGAGAGACTGGCTGGGGGGCATCTCTATTTGCCTGAGGCAAACATCCTGAGTCTCTCTCCGAACGTGTGCTATATGTGTTTTATAATAATAATGCATTACATTTATATAGCGCTTTTCTAGGTACTCAAAGCGCTTTTACATATGGAAGGGGGAATCTCCTCAACCACCACCAATGTGCAGCATCCACCTGGATGATGCGACGGCAGCCATATTGCCCCAGAACGCCCACCACACACCAGCTTACTGGTGAAGAGGAGACAGAGTGATGAAGTCAATCAGTGTATATATAGGGATGATTAGGAGGCCATGATGGACAGAGGCAAATGGGCAAATTTGGCCAGGATGCCGGGGTTACACCCCTACTCTTTTTCCGAAGGACATCCTGGGATTTTTAATGACCACAGAGAGTCAGGACCTCGGTTTAACGTCTCATCCGAAGGATCTGTTTCTCATCAAACAGAAATAGACATGCCTCGAAAAATTAACTTCATATGTACCATTCCCTTTTTAGAATCACAATGTGTTCAAATATCTATTTGCATGTGGTGATTATTGCACCGGCATCTGTCATTAATGTTGTGCTCTTTCTCTTGCCTTGCAGGTCTGTATAATTCTGTAGATAGCTGGATGATTGTGCCCAATATCAAGCAGAATCACTACACTGTCCATGGCCTGCAGAGTGGCACCCGTTACATCTTTTTCGTCAAGGCTATCAACCAGGCAGGCAGCAGAAACAGTGAACCTGCTCGCCTCAAAACCAACAGTAAGTCCAGTGCGATGCAAGGATCAATAAACCTCATGCTAGTGGTCAGTCGATATGGCTTTTTCAATAGCTGGTGTCAATATCTAGAAAGTATTATGAATTATATATCACCAAAATTAACATTTATTTTACACAACATTGAGTCAACATTTACTCAGAAATATATGGCACTGCAGGGATGATGTATTTTTGTTGGCAACCCGGAAGTTATCATCACCCTTGTTCAAATTCTTTTTTGGATTATTGCAGAAAATGAGCTCTGTCACTGACAAAAGTTTATGATTCTTACATGTATGATGATGTGCAAAAATGAACACAACTTCTATGAATTTTGAAGCCTAAATACAATCAGCAGAAATAAAAAGATAAAGTTTGGCTGTAAACAGACTACACCACTATCACATGACTTCAGCATCCCCACCATCAAGCTTCTGATAACTCTTTCAGGCTTTATTTAAAATCTACAAGTTGGAAAGTTTGAGTTAGAATAGTTTGCAAGAGCAAAAATATAAACACAACAGGCTGTAAAAGTGGACTAGTGAATAGATGAGTTGAGGACAATCTACATAAAAGCTTTTAAAAAATCATGAGTGAGGTATTACTGATGTTTTAACCACAGACCTTATTTCAGGCATTTAACCAAAAAACAATTAAAACATTTTGTACATTTACATTTATTGTACACATGTACTCAAGATTTGCTAAAAAATATTTGCAAATGGAAATATTCCCTCTGAACCCCAATTATTACAGGATATTTGTAGGGGAGAGTTATGAACTGACACAAACAATCTCAAATTATTGATAAATCAGGCCTAACACACCCCTTCAGCACCTCTTAGGTCTTATATCCAGAGTCCTAGTAGATATGGTGGTGATGCATCAGTGTAAATGCAGCAGCTCTGTCATACTCAACCGCTAAATACCTTTATCGGTGTTCTATCTGCGACTAGCACCCGAGCATGCAAATAATGGGAACCATCAGTTGCTTTGGTGTCGAACCGCTGTGTGTGAGAGATAGAGAGATCTGGGAAAGCCCAGGTCCCTCACCTAAGCTGTCAGACGTTACCCAGCCTTCTCACAGCAAAGAACTCAATCAAGAGACAGGGCACCAGGTGACAGCATTCAGATGGGTTATTGCATCAGAGACTCTCAGTGGCCTTGTGGAGGAGTTTGAGAGAGAAATACAGGAATGTCTAGAGGAAACGGCAAACATTCCTCTCTCACTCATTTTCATTGTCTGTTTCTACCTCTTGATCCGCTCCTTTCTCATGGTTCTTCAAGCTTCTGTGAGAATACTGCAGCAGTGTATCTCTCTCTCTCTCTCTCTCTCTCTCTCTCTCTCTCTCTCTCTCTCCTATCACTCACCAACCAACAGTCTTTTTTGTTACTGTAATAATGCTATTTTAGACAGTGGTGCCATTAAATGTAATTTTCGCCCAGACACATACAAAGCTCCAGTGTCTGTATTGTGCTGTGAAAGCCTGTCCTATGAAAGCGTACAGTATATATGTTGCTCTACAGTTCACTGGTACTGAGACTCAAAGTCTAAGCCCTTTCAAATATTTGTGTTGTTTTTGAGTTTCCAAGAGAGAAAGGCTTTTTCCCATAATGCATAGGTTCGTAGGATCATCTAAACTAAAGATGTATGTTATTTTATGATCATCTGTTTCCTAACTTGGCACATTAATTGCTCATTATTAAGTAGAAATATTTTGTGTGGATAATATTTTTGAATGTCTCTTGTGCTGACCAAGATGGCATTTATTTGATAAAAAATACAGTGAAACAGTAATATTGTGAAATATTCGTACAATTTTAAAGCTACACTGTGTAGTATTTTCTCCCATCTAGCGGTGAAATTGTTTATGACTACCAACTGAATATTACTTTCTAGCCCCTCCCATTCTGAGGGCGTTTTAACTCCTACGGTGGCCATATTATTTCAAATCTGCCGGCAGTCGCGAGTAATCTCCCCCTCGCATTCGTCACGGTGCCACTGAGTGTAAAAACGCGAAAGGCGAAGCTTGAATTTCCAGGTATGTCCCTCTTTGGCTACTGTATTTTGAAGATGGAGGCGCAACATGGCTGCCGCCGTTCGAGCGACTCGCTCGTATGTATTCTAAATGGCAGATTCTACGCTTACGAAAATACTTGATTAGTTGGTAGAAGTAATTACACATTAATGAGCACATATCATTTTGAAAGAACAAAGTGTTTTTTGCTAAGAATCAACTTAAAAAATTACACGGTGTAGCTTTAACATTTCTATTTTAATACCTTTTTAAAATGTATTTTATTTATCAGATATCAAAGCTGAATTTTCAGCATCATTACTCCAGTCTTCAATGTCCCATGATCCTTCAGAAATCATTCTGATATTCTAATTTGGTGCTCAAGAAACAAGAAAACAGTTGTGCTACTTATTATTTTTGTGGAAACCTTGATACCCTTTTTTCAGTTTTCTTTGATGAATAGAAAGTTTCAAAGAATGGCATTTATTTGAATGCATCCTTGCGGAATAAAAGTATTATTCCTTTAAAAAGTCTTACTGATCCCAAACTTTTGAACAGTATGTGCTTCTTAGATAATGCTGCAATTGGGAAATGTGCCGTTTGAGACTTAGCATTATTTTTCTACTAAATGCTTTGGGAAGCCTAGCCAAAGTATAACTTTCTCTCTTTGTAGTACAGTAGCATTGAAATTCAAAGTAGGAAATTTAAGGCTTGCTGTTTATTGTATTCACCATAGAAGACATTTTAACCCTTGCATCATCAAAGAAAGTCGTTTTCTACAGCTGTGCCTTCTGTCAACTGTCTTTGGGCTAATTCTGTGTTTCACGTTTTCTCTGGCACACGCATTCTTGCCATGCCTACTCGACCGTGAAAGTCCAGACACCTCCCCCCGTCTCAAGAGAAATGCTATTTAAAGACATTTACATAATCACTTCCTGTTTGATTCAGGAATTCAGAGTGAGAGCGTGCTTTAACCCCCAGTTGAATCCTAGATTGCTCAAGCTTGATCATCTACAATTAATTTCTCAGAAGCCTTTAAGTGGCGACTGTAATTTGCAAAGGCAGAGATGATGTAGAATTGATCTTATCACAGAGCCACTTGATTCTGATATGTACAAAGGCCAAAAATCAGGATCGCTTTAGCTTAAAATGCAGCATTCTTAATTTTTTATGTAATTATTTAATATTAATTAGGCAAGTGGACTGTGTGGTTATATCTTGTATAAGTAATGTTATGTCAGTTCAAGTCTTGAACTGAAATGTATTTGTATAGTGCTTTTCACAATACACATTGTTTCAGCTTTACAGAAAATCACAATGTTTATAATATCTTAATATCTTCTTGCCCTATATTCATAATTAGCAGATTAGAGCTGGGCAACAATATAGTTTTTGCAATGATACAAGCAATCATGCAGTTGAGATATATAGTTTGTCACCCTACACGTGTATATTGTATGCTGATAAATTTGGACATATTTATATATCCAACTTTATATAAAGAGTTTGCCGATAATATAGTTATAATTTGTGACAAAATAAAAAAAATGTAGTTGAGATTTGCTATGTAATATAGAGGCTATCACAGTAACAGTATATATACAGTATATTTAGCTGGAAATGCTATCTAAAATGTTTTATATGTTAAACCATGTAATGTTTATTTCTGATAATCCAGTGACTAAAATAAATTAAATAAATGAAAATATCATACATATAATAATTTATTATATATTTTTATATATTAGGGCTGTCAAGCATTTGAAATTTTTATCAGATTAATTACATGACTTGACAATTAATCGAATTAATTGCACATCAGTTGTGGCTGTGTTAAACGTACAATATGTATTTTTTCGCCGCTAGGGGTCGCTAACCTCTTACAACAACAAAGGCATAGTTTGATGACGCAACATTTGCTAAGAATTATGGATTTTGTCATCAACGTCAAGCCGACCGATCTAATCATGTTTATGGATGAGTAAATATATCTATGTTTTTATCATGACTGTGATATATATATAAGAGACAGCTATCAGCTCCACACGCGACGCGAGTCCCGTGGATATAAAAGGAATATGGACATTTCATTCTACCGAACTACACGCAAGTGCAGAATTACTACTCACAGGTCAGTTTATTAGACAAATTAAACTTGTGAGGTAACGCAGCGCTGTTTCACTTGGTCTAACATTACACTATCACACTAAACTGCATTTGAATATGTTGAAATTTATGTTATTCTATGTGTTAGTTTGTCTGTATGAGACTAGCAGTAAGCTAGATCAACATTAGAATAACATACAGATCATATTCTAACATTTTATCATTGTTGAACTATATAACATTGATTAGTTTTATGTAAATGTGTTCACCTGTTTAATAAAGTACAGGTACAAAAAACTACATATTGTACCTTTAAAAGAGAAAAGCATCAAATAGACATTACAAAAAGCAGCAAAATTGATCTCACCATCATTTGTCTTTCTGTGATTACATAAAGAAACTGAAAAAACTGAGACAGACTAAATCCAGAAGAAATGTGGCAACGTCTCCAAGATGCTTGAAGAAAGCTTCCTGCAAAGCTACCTCAAAAACTTTGTGCAAGTGTACCTGGGAAAAAAGCTGTTTTAAAGCGGGGCCAGAGAATGTCTAATATGGCGAGAACTTTCACTCTCAGTACACTTCCGGCTTCTGAACTGGTTGCAGTTCCTCTCTGATTCCATATGAGGGCGCTCACAGGACGAGTGCAGAATGAATGGAGGTCTATGGCGCTATACCAATAAAAATCCACTTTTCTCAGGATATAATTTTTTGTCTAGTAATTTGAATGTTGAATTCGAAAGGAGATGCAAATAAATTACACATTGCTGGGTGATGGATTTTTTTGAGTCACTTATTTGCTTTAAAAAGTCTTTTAAAGTGTCAATGACGTCATACACATGTACGACCAGAGATACTGCTTCACGGCAATCCTTCACTCACTCTGGTGCGTTCGCGCTCTGCACTTTCTTTTCTCTCGAGGCATCGACAACACAGCTGACACAGGTAAATACACGTGCTAGAAGAGTTTTTGTTTTGTTTGTTTCTGGTCCCGCTGCGGATGACACGATGCCATCAAGCGGTATCTCTGGTCGTAATCAGTCCTTCACTGACCAATCAGCGTTCATTAGCAGAATGCTAGCGTGTTATGGGCAACAACAACTCAACCTGTAAGAAATCAAAAAGACATAAGTACTCGTTCATTCAACTTTCGACCTAAAACCCATGTTGAACTTGCAAAATCTACAATCAGATCTGAGATTTCTCAACTGCAATCGGGTGAAAGAGACAAATTTAGCTGTCTAGCCCCATTGACTCCCATTCATTTTGCACTCATGGCGATCGCCCCCAGTGGAACTCTGGTGGTACTACAACCAAAATTCGGTACAATAGAGCTTAATAGGGAGTGGGCAGGCTCTCCGTAGACGGGCTCTGGCGGGGCTCAGTAGTTTCGGGATTTCTTCACTGTATTCTCGCTTTTTGCTCGCAGGTTTCTCTCTAGAGCTCCCCCCACAGCTTCGGAATAGATATTTGACAACACTGTTGTAAAAACTCGTTGGCTATTCTCAGACACCAGAGGCTAGTAGATCAATGACATCAAAGCAGATGGGACATTCTTTAAAACGTCTTCTTCATTCGGGTTCGAACAGCGTGAGGGAGCGCAATAATGACAGCATTTTAGCAGATTTCTTTAGGCCGTAAAGCAATTGTTGACATCGCGAGACCTGATATCACGCGATACTTACTGACGCGGCGGCCGGCGGCCCGCCGGCCCAAAGTTGCAAGTGCGGATTTTCCGCTCACGGGCACCAGGGGGGTGCGAAACGACCACCATTCAACCTCAACTAAGTAATATAACCATTCCAATGACTCTGAAGCTGTTCAGTTAAGGTAAAAAAGTTACTTAGATCACCTTTAAACGCAAAGGGTGGTCACGGCAAATATTGATTTGATTTAGTTAATAAGTTAATTGATAAATAAAGTTTCTGCAGTTCTTCTCGATTTAGTCTGTCTCTGATTCTTCATGTAATCCCAGATGGACTCGACGATGGTGAGATCAGATCTCCAAAAATACTAACATGCCTAAGACTTTTGCATGTATATATATATCATTTTCATTTACTTGATTATTTGGAATTTTATGGACGTACACCAAAAGAAACCCTGATAAATCATGTGAAATAAATAGAATAGAAGCAGTGTGTTTATGTGTGTGCTCCATCCACTGCGGCCATCCTTCCTCTTATTTACCATCCCTGCTCCTGCTCTCCATCCCCCAGTCCATCACCAGGGTCTACGTGACTGTTCCTGAAGCGCAGCCATGCAGGCTTACAGAGCAACAACGGGAAGACATCAAATGGCTCTTTGCAAGTTGTGTTGAAATGAAAGTTTTTTTTTCCAGCTGAACTTTGGATGAGATAATATGTTCAAAAGGGATTGCTGAGATCTATAATACAGGCAGCAGCAGAGGTCTGCATACAAACTCGAGTCTGGACACTCGGTCCTTCACTCTACATTCCCACTGATCAATTTTTTATTCCTCAGATGGACCCTCTCTCTTCTTGTATTCTCTCTTCTGCTTTCTTAATGACATCATTATTCCAGATTATGGTCCATTTCGATGGCCATTCCATGTAGTGTTCAAACATACTGTGACTTTCTATCCATAAAAGACTGAAATGTAACATGTGGCCACATTTAGTTTTTTTGGTGAATTTTCGTAGGAGAAATCATGTTATTTTAGTTGGAATCCATGCGAACAGGAATTGTAGGAGTTGTAGCTCACAAGTAAACCTTTGAGGAAGGCAGGATATTTTAAGCATAATGTAACATTTTGGTAATTCCCTTCTTTTTCTTATTTTTTTTTACTTCATTATGCAAAATAACAAGGGGCAGCTCAAGTTTTTTGAAGACTAGATTTAATGTCATGTTTACTCTGCCCTGTGAAGGAAGAATTTTGAATGACAGAAACACTAAATAAGCGAGTGTGTGCGTGTGCGTGTGCTTGTGTTTGTGTTTTTGTTTGTTTGTTCGCTTGTTCGTTCGTTCGTGCGTGCGTGCGTGCGTGCGTATGTGTGTGTAGAGTCACAGCTGTTTTCCTATAGGAGGCCTCTTCTGTTTAGTCAGAACTGCCATGGCTGGTGACCGTACATAAAGCCAATATGACAAATATCACATGACAAGCAGCCCCAAGGGCAGCCATGTTTATTTGTTGTTAAAAGATCTCGGAATAATATTTACTCATCCTGCACAGCATAGGCATCACTCAAGCTGTCAGCAGTCAGCCCTCCCCTGCAGAAAGCACATCCCAAGAGCAGGAGCACAGCCAAAAGTGAGGTCACACTGTGTGTAATGTGTGTACATATATATATATATATGTATGTATGTATGTATAAGGTTCTGAAAAATGCTGCAGTACACTCTTTAATGTCATGGCCCCAGCTGACACTGCAAATTATGTTGTTGTCACATTTAGTGCATTACAAATAAACCTTTGAATATATGTGACAGGTGTCAGCGTCTGACTGCAGCTGTCATAAATCTAGTTGTTCTCACTCAGCACTGCTCATTTTTGCTCATATATATATATATATATATATATATATATATATATATATATATACACCGTCGTGAAAAAGAAAGTATACCTTTTGAATTCTATGGTTTTACGTATAAGGACATAATAAGAAATCATCATCCTTGGCAGGTCTTAAAATTAGGTAAATACAACCTTAGATAAACAACAACACATAACAGATTACACCATGTCATTATTTATTTAACAAAAACTAGACTAAAATGGAAAAGCCATGTGTGACAAATTTAAGTTCACCATCTACTGCTTCCATAGGAATTGAGAGGGTAAGTAGCAGTCAATGTCTTTGATTATTTGATCATCAGTGAGGGTGACCAACTTTATAAAAGCAGAATTTTTGGCAGTTTGCTGATCTAGAGCATTCAGGTGTGTGTTAACACAATGCCAAGGAGGAAAGACATCAGCAATTATTGCTGCCCATCAATCTAGCAAGGGTTACAAGGCCATTTCCAAACCATTTGAAGTACATTATTCTACAGTAAGTTTTCACAAGTGGAAAACATTCAAGACAGTTGCCAGTCTTTCTAGGAGTGGACGTCCCAAGGTCAGATCGTGCAATGCTCAGAGAAATCGCAAAACACCCAAAAGCTACACCTCAGACTCAACAGGCCTCAGTTAACGTTAAAAAATAAGAAAAAGAGGGGACTAGTATGGCTTTTTTGGAAGGGGTGCCAGGAAGAAGAAAAAAGGCAGCACTGCTTCTCTCTTCTCTCTAAAAATGAACATGGCAGCACGGCTTAGGTTTGCAAAGAACATGGAATATTCCAAAAAGAAAATCCAATGTTCAGTATAATTTCTAGTAGTTTAAGATTTAGTACTCGTTTTTAAATAAAAATGATACAATAAAGACACCTGTTCAGACACCTGCACTGCACAATTATGCCATTTTACTCCTTTTTGTCTTAAAAGAGTAATCAGTTTTATATAGAAGGCAATAAGCATTTCATGGGATTCTTGCTTGTAGCCTGTGTGTGTGTGTGTGTGTGTGTGTGTGTGTGTGTGTGTGTGTGTGTGTGTGTGTGTGTGTGTGTGTGTGTGTGTGTGTGTGTGTGTGTGTGTGTGTGTGTGTGTGTGTGTGTGTGTGTGTGTGTGTGTGTGTGTGTGTGTGTGTGCATCTGCATCGCTTTTCCTAGTGCCCTCAAACACATGCTGTAAAATGGCATGACTGCATGAATGTTGAGAATGGCTGCGCTCACAGCGATAAGCAGTTCAAAGACAAGAGCGTGTTAATGTAATTGGCTTCCAGCAGCATGTTGCCAGAACATTTCATATCTGGGTGCAGTAAACCTCACTCTGGGTTGAGATGATTGGTTTGTGGGCAGGGACACAGTGCAGCTGATTGTTTTCCTGCATTGTAAGTCATTACACTGGGGATGGGAAGATTTAGACGTGCCAAAGTTAAATGTCGGGTCTGCGGGGTCACCTCTTCTTTTCAAGAAATATAAAACTCAAATCATACTTGATTCTGTCTGTCTTTCACTCTCGCACACACTGTGCCTTTTATCACAACCGCTCATCTCTTAATTAACCAGAAGAGCTAAAACTGACATTTAACAAATTTCATGAATTGGGAAATTCCAGCAGACCAGTGAGAGTTTCTCCTCACCCATCTCTATCCTCTCTGCTCCTCAGGTCAGCCTTTCAAACTGGACCCCAAAACGGCCCATAAGAAGCTGCGCCTCTCCAATGACTGTCTGACCATGGAGAAGGATGAAAGCTCCCTAAAGAAGAGTCACACTCCGGAACGGTTCAGTGGAACCGGATCCTACGGTGCCGCTGGCAACGTCTTCATCGACAGTGGCTGCCATTACTGGGAGGTTTTACTGGGAGCCTCCACATGGTAAGTGATTTTGGATTTTACAGGCTTGTAACACATGTAACTATTAACTTAATAGGAAGTTTTTGTTGTACTTGTATCCCGCTCCAGTCGATTAACACTTTCCATAGATCATTTGCTAAAAACAAATAAAAAATATAACCTTTTTGTTTTGTTTTATTAGCCTGAAACTTACTCTCCTTAAGCACACTATATAAGGCATTAAAAATGTTAACAGGCAAGTGGAACAATAGCCGCTTTCCGACCAAGTAGTTACAGGAACTTAGTTATAGGAACTGTCCACTTCTAAACAGTTCTATGAACTACTCTCCCCCAAACTCGGTTTTGCTGTTTGCGTTCGCACTGGTCAAGTGGCCATAGGAACTGGTAGGAGGGGTAAGGGAGTGACGCAAGCACGGCGACTTTTATTTTGACGGAGCGAAGGACCTTTATTTTGACGCCGCTGAGAACGCCAGAGCAAACAATGCTCGCATTCTCTGTGTTCATTAGTTAGCGATCTGTCTAACAGTACTGTTTAACATGTTATTAGATAGAATTGTTATAGAAAGTACACAGTATATGAAAAAATGTTATTAGCCTATGCCTTGTGGTTGATGTCCAGTGTTGCTAGCTGAGCAGAAATACATAATCATGTTTGACTTGGTCCCCTCAAAGTTGCGTTGGATTTTCTCCTCAGCATAAAGGTTTAGAGACCCATCTATCACTGGTTTCCATGTTTGTATCTAGTTTCTGGAGTAAATATATAGGCTATAATCTGTGTGTTTACATACAGCTGTTTTAAAAATGGCGGGTGCTGGTGTTTTGCGTGCGCTCGGTCATCAGCGTATACTAACGTCACGAGTAGTTCCTATAGTGCTGGTTTAGACCCTACTCTGAAGTAGGAGCTAAATTAGTTCCTCCAAATGGAGTTCCTAGAACTAAAATCGTTCCTAGTTCCTGCGGTGCGAACACGCCGACATCCGGTAACTTCCCGCAATAGTTCTATGAACTGTGAAAAGGTTCCTCCGGTCGGAAAGCGGCTAATATGTATAATATAATATCTTAATTTAATGTTCCTCTTGGCAAGTTCAGATTACCGAGACATGCACAGTAAAAAGAGTACATTGTGCCCATCCAATTTGAACTTAAAAATCACACCTAGCTAATTTTTATTCATAAAGTTCACACTTTAATCAGACTGACTTCACAGACTCACCATTGCATTATAATTTTCACCTTGTGCCTGTTGTACAATCGTTCTTACAAATAATTTTTCTGTTAGAACATTCAGTAACATTATTTGTATTATTGTTTTTGTATTCTAAATAAGGTATTTGTCTTTGAGACATCCCTACCAATCACTGACTGTCAGTTTCAGTGAAATTTTCACTTGGTTTATTGAAAACAATTAAATATTAAGTTAAGATATGGGAACCTGGGTCCCCTACACAGAAGGTGTCCCCTATACAAAAGTAAATAAAAAACATATTAATAGAATAAAAAGTCTAACACATATAAAGTGTACTACTAAGAAAGCTTTCACACATGTTTGCATGTGCATGTTTGCTAGCCTGGAAATCCAGACCCAAATCCGAAAGATTAAGGGTCTGGCATTGAGTAATGAAAATCGCCCAACTCGAGGGGCGGCACCAAGCATGCATTTGAAAATCTTACTGCACGCAATTGGATAACACTACGACCAATCACAACAATACACGGGGTGACGTATCCAGAGTCACCAGTGGGTTTTCGCTAAGCCCCATACGCTTAGCTACCATTGGAGCTAACTGGTAGATTAGACTCTTGCCGTATCCGGTCGGCAAAACAGCAAAAACGTCCTTCTTGCAAAGGAACGATTCAAGCGCCATCTTCTGTTCTTCTTTTAGATAAAAAGCCAAGTCTAACTCGTTCATTGTAGCGGCCAAAGCTGTTTCAAACTACTGGTGTTCATCCATAGCCATCTTGCAATGTTTACTGATGACTTCGACGTTGCAGCGCTGTTATCATCTGTTTCAGGGCCGTGCACGGGGGGGTGGCCCGGTGGCTAGAGCCACTGTCCTTCTGCCCTCATCAGCTGAGGTGCCCCTCTCGCCCCCCTCCCTAACCCTCCAGAGGATTCCCATAAAAACGTTCTGTTATCGCTCCGCTAAAGATCCACTGATTCTGCTAATCTGCTCCATGTTTTCCTACTCGCTCCTCAGCATCACTCACAGACAAGCATGTGCCCGCTCTCCAACGACAGTTTCAGAATAGAATGTCGTCCCATTGACAGGTCGATTACAAATTACAATCCACATTACAGACAGTGGGTGATCCACGAAATTAGTATTTTTATTTCTGTCTGTAATGTTTTGCTCCTGGTCTTCAAATAGTGCTAACAACTTGTGCAAAATATCCATGTTCGTGGAAGAAAATTAGAAATCTTGTTCAATCAAATTATTTTACCTGATCTAATCTAATATAAATAACACTAATAAATAAATAAAACAGTAATAAATAAATAACATTTTCTGTTGTCGGCAGATTTTGTAGACAAAAAGCAATGCCTTCACAAAATTAGAAGAAGACAGAGTGAGAAAGAGCAAAGACAGGTTAAAGCCCATTCAACATTGCAAACATTGATTCAAAGTTCTAGAAAGCCAGCGGGTTTTTAATAACTTCCCATTATAATCAATTGCCTTAGTTGATACTAGTATCTATGTATAACATACATCATATTTCTAATATTTTAATAAGACCATATTAACATTATACATAATAAAAAGGTAATATACTATAAATTATCTAAATGAGTTCTAATCAAAATGAATAGTACCTTAGTATAGTAGGTTACAAGGTGGCTAAAGGCACATCCTAAGAAACATTTGCTTTTCACTACTCCCATAGTGTATGATTGCAGAAAAGTATGTTTGAAAATTGATGAGCAACAGATTTTGTGTGAAAATAAATCATAAAGGTGGTTATTACGTACGTATTAATGTATGAGGTGGCAAGGCGGTACACACGGGGTAAAACCAGCACGGTACAAAACACACACAGTATTGATACAAATACTTTAGCTAAATTAAAATGCTTTTAATAATGCATAAGTTAATACTTGTTCAAAACAATCACTTTAGCAAAGTTTATACTATTCTTTTTTAGGTTATTTTGATAAATTAAATAATTAATGTTTGGTCAATAAATATACTGTCATCAATTTATTTAAAAAATACAGAAACAAAATTATTCTTGATTCTTGAGATCTTTGTATTTAAATTGCTACATAAGTCTAAAACATTTTTAAAAAACATAAAATATTAGATCAAATTAGTACAGAATCAACTTTGCCACGATCAAGTCAAGGATCAGCCAAATTTCCAAGTCCATCATCAAAAGCATTTATGAAAAAAAGTGCTGAGCTGAATTTGTGCCATCGAGTGGTCTAAAAGAGAATTAAGTCAAATGTGCATTTTACCCCGGTGTGACTTTATAACTGTTGTAACCTACTATCATTTCAATTTGTACTGTAACTGTATAATATTACATTAAATGTCTAATACTTCCATTTAAGATGAGACAGCTCAGAGAGTGCGGGAGAGCCCACTGAGCATCAGCCAAATCAGACAGTTAAACTGGCTGACAGTAAATAAATATGCTAGAGTGTGATAAGAAAGACAGACATTGAATTATTTAATTGGAAGAGTAATTATAACAACATAAATTGATTTAGCACTGAATCCTAATTGTAATCTAATTGCCCATGATTATAAAAGAGTTGTTATTAATTCTCTATATTAAGATGATACTGCCTCAGAGTCAAACTCCTTATAGTGCCCCCTTTTTTGGTTTAAGCCACTGCCCCTCAAAATGTCCGTGCACGGCCCTGATCTGTTTAGCTCGCCTCATATCAGATAACCCGATGTGATTGGTGCAGCTCGGCTACAAGGGCATATTTAATGAGCATCATTACTCAATGCCAGAGTGACTCGCTGAGAAAATTCTCGCGAGAATTCTGGATTTCCAGGGTACATGTTTGCTGCAGTCCAAACATTTTGTGTTTTTTTTATTTGTATTATTTGGTGCTGTTATGCACAGCAGAGTGAACGACACTTGGATCCACTGTATGTGCGACACATAAAGGCAGATTTCTGCTTCTTGCAAGCAAACTCTTTTCAGGAGAAGGCTGATTGCAAGCCATTCATTTGCCCCTCTTAACTCACTCTGCAAGATTACACTACACGCTGACTCTCGCTCATATCCAAGGTGTTTTCTTGAACTAATGCCATCAGGGCTTGACATTAACACCCGCCAAATGCAGGTGGATTTCAGCAGTGGCGTGTAACACAGTCACTCCTACTAGCCACTTTGGCGGTGGCTTGAATTTGATGTATTATATAATTTGTTTTTAATTGTAGTCTTTTAAAAAGGCATCTGAAATAATAAACTAAGTCCACCGTAGTGTTGTTAAAAATATAGATTTGTTGATACAGATCGATACTGAAATATTTGAAATGCTCCCAATACTAATTGTTTGCAGAATAGATACACAATACAATTTCTCGTTTTCTCATGATCTCTCCGACAGCGAGTTGACACACAAACTTGCCTCTCCTCGCTCACTCCTTTCATTCGCTCCGATGAATATTGTTGATTACAAGGCTTAAATTTCCATAATTTTACTCATTCCTGTAGATTTTGTGCTCACACCCAAAGTGTGCGCACATAAAGCCGCATGTCAGTACTAAATTGAGTTATTTTTTGCTGCTTATTGCACTAAAACAGTCAAATACACACAAAATAATGTAAAAATGCCTGTCTTGGTGAGTATTCACGTAAACACAGTCAGTTATGTTTAAAGTGAAGGTAAGAAAGAAAACTCAGACCACGCTTCCGCATCCGCAATGACGGCTTTAATATTACCAATTTTTCCATGAGAACTGTGCTCTGTTTCGAATAAAAACTAATAAAAACTGTATTCGAATATAATACGAATGTAGTATATAATTTAACATCTGGAATGACGGCTACATAGTGTTTGCAAGTGTCTCGACAAATAAAGCCACAATAAGCTCATGGAGCGAACTTGTCAATCATTTTGATGGATGACGCAGAGGAAACTTTGACCAATAAGAGGACAGATGTACTCACATGTGACTTGCATAAACACATTTTGGTACGCTTTGAAAGCGAACCGAACCAAGAAGAAAATGCAACATTGTAACAAGTTAAGTCCCTGTTTCGGAACAAAACAAATGATCTAGGTGTGTAAATGCCCTAAACTGCCAGTGTGGGATTACTATTACTATTACGCCCTAAACTGTTTCTTTATTCCTAAGGCACCAAGTGAGCCAGGACAACCACCCTAAAAAAAGTATATCAAATGACAGCATTCTACATCTATTTCCCCTTCAGGTATGCGCTTGGTGTGGCCTACAAGTCAGCACCCAAAAACGAATGGAGCGGTAAAAACTCATCGTCATGGGTTTTCTCACGCTGCAACAACAACTTCTTGGTGCGGTACAACAACAAGGAGTCCATCGTGGAGGCTTCGCTACAGCTGCGCAGGGTGGGAGTGCTGCTGGACTACGACAACAACGCCCTGTCCTTCTACGATGCCATGAACTCCCAGCACATTTACACCTTTGACATTTCCTTCCTGCTTCCAGTGGCACCAACCTTCATGATCTGGAACAAATCGTTGATGATCATGTCAGGGCTGCCCGTGCCTGACTTCGTGGACTGCAGCGAGCAGCAGGAGGGCATCTGTCGCCAACAGGATTCGCCCTATGTGTCTGGAATGAAGAGCTGCCACTGAGGCATCATGGGAGCTGATTATTCCAGATGGTTTCCTTGCCCCTCTTCTTTTCCTGGTTTTCACAGCTGGGTTGAAGTTGGACCTTTAGTTGTTCCTGATAGTTCTAGTCACATAAATGAGCGGCTAGTGAGTGAATTATGAGCTCTCAGATGTAAAGAGCTGAAATGGGGGAAATTAAATTGTAAATTATTGATGATGAAACGTCAGTTTGCTTTTTGTCAGTTTTAATGTATCCCTAAAAGCACTTTTTAGAGTTGAATTTGTTGCCCCGTGTACAAAAAGACTTACTAACTTGCGACAGGGTTGGACTTCCTTTTGGACAGGAATATAATGGATTATATTAGGATGACAGATTGGTGTTTCTACTAAGGGTTGCATTTATTATCTGATGGGTCTATAACACTCTTTTCATATTCAGGGAGAAAAGATGATAATGGCATGATATGTATTTCCTCTGTGATTTGTTCTCACTATCTCAGTTTCTGGGGGGTTTTTTGTTGGTTTTATTTAGTTTTTTGTGAAAAGCATGAGGCACAAGTTTCCCCAGGTGTTTTTAACATGTATCTTTAATAATTGATATATGATGTACCACAAAATCCCATCCGTGGAGGTGTTTGTCCATTGACACGCATTCAGACGCCATCAGGAACTGATGACTATAGTGCATATACAGTATATCACACATCCATTCATTCAGAAATATTTGAAAGATCATTTTGTTTCATCAGTTTAAGATTTGTAATGATTCAAATGATCGTCCAAAGCAAATACAGTTTAGTGGATTTATTTTCTCAATAGCTGTGATGAACCTTACATGATTATCCACATGTTCAGGGCTGCAATAAGGACACCCGGTTCTGGGTTCAGATAAAGACAATCACTTGAGCAAGTGCAGGCAAAAAACGGAAAAAAAAAATCCAAGTGTGTAGCAAGAGATCTTTGCAATAGCATGCTAAACTTGAGATACTTCCCTGAAAAAGTGGTTTGTATGCATTTGGGCCATTGTAAATATCCAGATTCGTACTACTGACGCTACTGTCCTACTGCAGGTTTTGCTTTTTGTCAGTAGGGTTTTCCTCTTTTCTCTGCTGAATGTACATGATTGCTTTGATTCTTTTTATCTTTCTGATTGAAAGCACAGAGCATTACCATCAGATCCACTTTGAAAGCACAGGAAGTATGTGGGTCCTCCTGGTACATCTTGAGAGCTTAACATCCTCTACAGAAATAGAGAGGGGATTCACTAAGAACAAGTTGCGTGCACTGATAGCATCGTTATTTGTGTTGGATAAGGACACAAAACAGATGTTTATTCAAAACAATCTCATAGCAGTTGCTAACTATTTTATATTTTGGCTATATTGGTGGCTAATTCGTATAATTTCGTGTTTTCGTATTTTCGCCTCACTGCAGGTTATGTTTCGAGGTGGGGTTAGGGGTGGACCTTCGTGATATGTTTTATCTTATGTTATTTTATTTTATTTTTTCAAAAAATCCATACAGATCGCACTGTACGAATTCAAACGAAATCACCACCTTGTAAAATCGTTTTCTCATGAGATCGGGTCGCATTTACGTCACTCCCAACTGTTTTTCCAGCATCATCCTTCTCATCGATCTGTAAAGTCACTAGACAGTTTAATCTGTGGCTGAATCGTGCATTAATGGTGTAGTTGAGCAATAAAGAACAGGCATGGCTTTTGTTAGCATTTATTATGATTTCTGGCCAATTGCATTAAGTTCTTGAGATAGGACTTAAGGCGGGCATACACTGTGCGAATTTCGTCCGATTTTGAGCCCGAATTCTGACTTGTGCGTCTCTTTTTCGGGCCGGCCCGATTTTCAGCTTTGTCGTGCGTCGTTTTTGTGCAGTGTACAGAGGGAAACGAGAGGCGATTAACCTCTCCCGTCCTGCAATCGGATGGTCGGATGAATTTCTGGCATGTCAGAAATTTTGGTCGCTCCTCGTGACTACAGTTGAAGCAAAGCTACGAACCGATTGCCCTAAACTCAGTGTTTTTCCCTGGCTGCGCCTGCGCGAAAACAGAATTTAACCATTTCATCTTTAATGCAGCAAGAAAGAAAACGAAAAGATGGAGATCTTTAGTTCTATAACTATCAAACTAGCTACAAATTACTGTTGCTTACCTCCAGTTCGTGTTGCAAAATGGATAAACCATATTACCCACGTCTTCCAAAGCCACCTGCGATGTATCCTATGCCGTGCCTCTTTTATTCATTTGTTAAACAATGCTCATGTTAAACAAACTGTTTTTGAAATAAAGCTGTTTTTAATTTTCATTGATGACAGTGTTCGGACATATTATAGATTATTACGAATTTTAATTATAGGCCTATAATTCATTGTAATCGACCTAAATGTTTTTAGACAATTTTCAGTGAGGAGGATTAAGCTTCTATCTAATCTTCACAGCGTGTCGGTTATGCGGGGATGCGCTATAAATGCGTGGCAAATGAATTATAATAGCCTATAAATTTTATAATAAAAGTAGGCCTTCCCTAATAATAAAACAATAATACTAATAATAATTTAATACATACATTGGATGCAAGTACGGCACAGGGGTGTATCGCTCATTTTTCACACGTAGCCTATAGTGTGAGCGGTCAAGTCGCAGCTCGATGATCGGACCGTATAGTGTGAGCACATGAAACGCGAGCTTTGGCTTTACATCGCATGCGATCTACTCGTTCAATGTGAGTAGGTAAGCTTGCTGAAATCGCACAGACATCGCACAGTGTATGCCCGCCTTTAGGGGCCTCATATCTAAAACGTGCGTATGCACAGATTTGAACTTATGTGAACGCTAAAATCCATGCCAACGTTAATATTTGTAAAAACGGTCTTTGACGTGGAAAAGTGCTTAGCGTAGCAGACGTAGACTGGAAATCTAAGCACTTCTTGTCGCTCGCGGTTCTCAAGTAAAGGATTTGGACGTTGACTGGTTCTCTTTTATATGTTAATGACATTAATTAGGTGCCATTCGGAATCCATTCAGTTGCGCACAATTTCAAGATCATTTACGATTTATGAATTTAACTTCTGGTAGAGAGGCGTAGGGGAGACTGGGGACGGTTGCAACACTTTTTGCATTTCTCTCAGTTACTCAGAGCAACTAGACCAACCAAATGTGTATTAAACTTGCATCTGTCTGCTAATTACCCATACCATTTAAAGATGATTACATATGACATCGTTCACAGTATTTGTTTGAATGGAAGAAGCCAGATGTTGCAACTGACCCCAACCAAGGGGACAGTTGCGACACAATTAGGGACGGTTGCAGCATGTTAAAAATACCTTAAATTTCACTAATTAACTTTAGCTTTTTGTCTCAATGAGCATAGAATTCTGAAAATATTAACTATTTTACTCTAATATTATAGTATTATTTATTTATACAATAATATTATTGTATTATTTATTTATTTAGTCATGTTTATCAAATAACAGTTATTGAGTTTTGTTTGTTTATGTGTAGAACATAGGCCTACATAGATTCAGTGTGCAGGTGTTACAGATGCTATTCAATCTCTCCATATTTCATTGTCGGACAAGAAGAATTGAACAATTTGCAATGCAACAAACTTTTATTAAACAAGTACTAATTGTACAAAACTGCAACTGTTTTTAAAACTGATTTAAAAGATTCGTAAGTAAACGAACAACACTCCCCAATTCTGCCAGCTCCCGGAAAGCCATTCCATTAACAATTCAGTCATTCGGAGTCACAGTTGTGGCATGTGTAAAAATCTCCTCCACCTGTGCAATCTTTATGTGCCCAGGACTTCATTGGATTTCGAGTAGCTTTCCAGGCACAGAATGCAGATGTCTTCTTCCTCTTCATAGTCAGAATATTCTCTCTCTTTTTTTGGCTACTTATTGGTTTTCTTTACACTTTTCTTTGTGGTTTTCTTTTCTCTGATTCTTTTCTTTGCCTTCTGCTGCAGAGTTTTGTTTTTCCTACCTAGGAGGTAGCCCTGTTGGCATATGCACAGCAGGAGGAGGCACAGCGGAAGGGGGAAGAGGACGGTCAGTGACCAGGAACGGTGCAAATTCACATTCCTGGAATATCTCTCTATTAAATGGACAAATGGATAGCAGGACAATGCCACGGCTGCAGTAGAAGTTGATGCCTTCCACAAACAGGTGCGAGGGGTGGTTGTCAAGAATTAAAAGAACTTTGGACTCTGAGGAGCTCTTCGTATGAAACTGGAAGTGCTTCCAGTATACCAGGAAATCAGCCTCTTGCATCCACCCTGATGCGTTGGCTGTCCCAGTGCAGCCAGGTGGGCCATCCCGGATGAAATGAGGTTTAAAGTGCACTCGTGGGAAAATGAACATCAGTGGTATTATGTTCCCAAGTGCATTGATTCCACAGGCTAGTGTGACGAGTGTGCCTCTTTCTGCCGAGGTGGCTGCACCAACTTGCCTTTCGCCACGTCTTGCCACAACCCTTTCGGGATTTTGGACCGTCGTTATCCCTGTTTCGTCCTTGTTCCACACGCTTTGTGGTTCAAACTTGTCTTTGTCCAAAACCTTGCTCAAATTGTCGAAGAAGTTGTTAACATTCATTCGATTAAGGCAGGTTGCCCTCGAAAGGCTCGTGGCTTGGGGACGCCTTATCGAGAGAGTGGGGTGCCTCTTTAGAAAGCCAGTGAACCAGTCAACACCAGCCATACTGGTTTCATTCCACTTTGGGGGAAAGTTGCAGTTGTAGTGAGAGGCTAGTTTAAAGGCAAACTTCCGAACCTGAAATAAAACGTAAAACGTAAATATTGTCTATCTCTCTCTCTGTCTTTCTCTCTCTTTCTCTCTCTCTTATATAGGCTACATAATTCTCTTGTTAAAATTTGTTTTACTTGCATATTTACCTTTTTAAATACTCTCTTGAGGCTCCTCTCTTGTTCCTCTGAGAACACTTTTCTGCTGGTCCAGTACCCTGCTCTCGGTAACTTATCCGATCCCTCGCCTGTAAGTTTCTCTCTTTTTTTTTATTGAATCGGAATAAGGTGGTGTGACAGATGACGAAGTCCTTGGCCACTGCCCAGACTGTCCTGCCCTCATCCCGGATTACATCTGATGCTCGTTACAAAATATTGAGGGGAACCCCTCTGTTAGTAACCCTCTTCCTCACTCTTGGCATACCGAAAACAAACAGAATAAAACTATCCTTCTTACTATCCTTTTATGTACCCCACAATGACTTGTTTGTGTTGAAAAATACTGTTGTGTGGTCTGTTTTGATATGGCTGCTTAGCTTGGGGACAGTTGCAACAACTTGTTGCAACCCTCCCCAACCCTATCAGCCATGACAGAACATCATGTGCAAGCTAGACATACTGACCTTAACACATGCTAACCATGTCACTTAGAAGTCAACAAAACAATAATTCAAACTAGGTCAATTTTGATTAATTCATACAAAAGGTCAGGACAGTATGACAAAAATACAGCTCATGAAAAAATTTACTTTCATACAATAAATGCAGCAGCAGATGTTGAATATGTCTTCCGTCTTCTTGGCGGGGGGAGGGTCTAACTGTGCATGTGTCATCACTCTAGCATGTTTCTGATTGGAGGAATACCATAAGACTTGTTGCAACTGTCCCCAGTCTCCCCTACATTCGTTCTCTGAATCACACATACACACATTTGTGGAATTATCGTAAGATCAGATGTAGGACGGTTTCTACGCAACATTTAAAAATGAGGCTCTAGGTCTCAAACCCATTTCTACTTGATCATTTTGTTCTTAAATCCACTTTGTCTTGGTCTCGGGCAATAAATAAATAAACAGACAGCATAATTAGACTGATGGAGTTCTACACTGCTGAAAGTGCAAACAGTATGAGAGATGTGTGACAGCGACGTCAAATCATTGTCAGTGTGTTCCCTGTATGAGCACAAACCTGAGATGTCCACTACTGCACTGTCCCTCCCTCTGAGTCTCTCTCAGTTCATTCAGTCACACTGTTGTCAGTTCTGACACTGACACTGTCAATGCAGCAGCCGCTGTCACATGTCTTGGTCTTACATTCTCGAGTGCAACCCTGCATGCTAAAAAGAGCAAGATGACATGTATTGCAGGAAGTCTTCAACAGTTCCGCGTATCATTAGTGATATCCATAGGCAAATCTTGAAGAATTGTTTTGAGATTTGCAGGTCAGGTCACTAATGTAAAAGCTAAATTTCAGGCTTTTCAGAGGCTAAAAGATGAGAAGCTTGAAATCAGAGTCGATCTCTGATCTAGTTTGATCCACATGATCTATTTGTTCAAGTGCGATTCACCGGGTCACTGCATGACGATCTGGTCCGGCTCGAAGCATTTCCTGTGATATTCTCTGCTGTTTTATATAAACATTTTTTATTGGAAATGTCCAGGAAAGATATTGTTATGGCATATCAGGTTTCCGGTTAGCCGTGCTTTTCTTTGCATTTAAGACTAATTAACTAATTACATTTGTTTTCAAGCAATTGTTTTTACATTTCTGAACAAAGAAAAACTAAAAAAATGAAAGAACAGAATCCTCTTCTTTGATATTTCAGTCTTTATTATGTGTTCAAGCAGATGTGTGTTCATCAACATAATGCTCCTGTTTCAATAGATATAACTTAGCAAAAAAAAGAATGTAAATCATAGGAGGAAATATATATTATATAAAAATTGTATAATATACAAAAAAGTATATATATGAACTATTGTTATTTATGTGAGTCCAAATAAAAGTCTGATCCCAAATACGTGTATTGTTGCATCATTGTCCTATTTTTCAGAACATTGTGTTGTTGGAGGAGGTTAGTAAATGCCCATATAGTTATGAGCAAGAGCAGATAGAAGACTCAGTGCACACAGTCATATAATAAGGCATTGCTTATGTTTCTCTCGCTGTTTATCTGGCACGAGCAAGGGTTCCACACACAGGATGATTGACACAAAGGTCACAATAACAAGCTTTTGCACTATAAGCCTACATTTTAAGCATGGATAAATGCCATTGTATTAGGCAACATAATAATTATTATTTATTAATAATAACTTCTTTTTTTTTTTAAGTATTTACCAAGAATGCATAGTAAAACTATACAACATACTGTTATTATTTATATTAAATTATAATATCGGTTACACTTTATTTTAAGGTGTCCATGGTTACAGTGTAATTATACAATTAATTACTGAGTAATAATAATTAACTACATGTACTTACTGTAGGGTTAGGACAAGAGTGTGGTTTAGGGGTAGTTGCATTTAATTATGCATAATTTACAGTTATTACTACAGTAACTACATGCAACGTGTAACAATGGCACTGTAAAATAAAAAATGTTACCATATTTTCTTATAATTTATATTTATTCTCAGATATATGCTCAGTATGGAAGATTTTTTGGGGGGTGGGGGGTAAAATCAACAAAATCCCATTATTGGAAAAAATAAAATAGCTTAAAACGTTTTAAACCTGTTCTTGCCTTAACCCGCATAACAACAGAAAGCCTTTTAATCAATTTATATTCTGAAAGAAAGGTTGGGGCAGATTTAGCAAGAAGTTGCAGTTTTACATTAATCGTCCTTGCTTGTTGTATGTCCGTAAACAGAGGGAAAAACGGTGGCAGATAATGCTACTTGCTTGCTCAGATTATCTATTTTTCGGATAAATGCTTTTATTGACTATGGACTTTAATCTTACTGTCAGTGGGTCCTGGTTTAGCTAGTCAGATCAGTCTTCTCCGTTTCAGAGTGCCTGCACACAACAGGCCTGAAAAATGGCAAAGCTCAGCATGTCCTGAATCCTGATTTTGCTGAGTTAGACGCGTTCCTGTGTCAACATATTTTGTTGATCCTGGAAAAACATTCTTGTCCGAAAATGTAATGCTAACCATATCCCTACCCTTAAACCTAACCCTACACATAAGTTATCCCTAAAATCAGATTTTGTCAAATGTTTGCAACTGCTATTTTCCCACTTAATTACTAAATTGTGTAATATGTTACAACTGAACATACATTTAAAAGTTTCTTTTAAAGTGCAAGCTATTGAAAATCGAAGTGTGTAAATAAGGCTATATAATTTTTTACAACAGTATGTTGTAAGCGTGTCCCATTAAGTAATCAAAAGTTCAGTTGTGGTAGCACATATTAATGCCTTATTCTCCATGACCATATTCTACATCCCTTAATCCTACCCAGTACCTAAACTTAACCACTACACTACAAAAACTACCGTACTAACTATTAATAAGAAGTTTATTGAGGCAAAAGTGAATATGTGTTCCCCAAACTAAAGTGTGACTGATTGTTCATAATTAAAGGTAGGGTAGGGAATTTTCAGAGAGGCTAGCAATAGCGACCTAGCTTTGAAAGCATAAGATCCCACCCTCCCTAGAGAGCGTCTCTAAATCCACACCTCCTCCATTACACATGAACGCACAGCAGGGAGCACAAAAGTGTCAAGAGAAGGCGTTAAACTAACTAATGTCTCAAAGCACATAACATTACAATAATAATGAACATAAACAACTAAAAGAGCACTGACCTTTACCACCTGACTGCTGCAGACTCATTTCGGTATCGATAGTGTTGCCATTGAAACGCATAAATTCGAGTCACAAACCGTTCTGAGTAACGTCACAGGTTTCACAGGCGGCTGCTGTTTCGGTTGCGTTGCTCGGTGACTGATGTCTGTCTAACTCAGCATAGCATGCATCGTATTGTTGCATTCAGACCGAGGGCAATGATTGGACGAACATTTTATGGTCCTACACCTTTCACAGACGATATATACATATAAATACATTTAGACCACTTAACTTAGTGATTGTTATCAGGATGTGAAGAGACTTTCCACCAGCATAGCAACAAACAAACAAACAAACATTTCTGGAACAAATCGTCTACCCTGCCTTTAATGAACTTTACCTGTGGTTAATCTCTACTAGGACACCTGAGTGAACTAGTTTCATCTGAAAATCACCTTCAAACAAAGCTACAAAAGGGCAAAATATCACAATTGACAATCAATGATCCAATCGATTCCTGATGGACAAACTCAAGTGCCGCCCTATATTTTTTTCTTGTTTGAGAGGCAATTTCACTTGGATCAGAATACGGAAGAAAAGACGACAAATTCAGTGCGACTTTAAGTATTCAAATACTTGTTGGGGCTACTGGAGGTCATGGGATGTGACGTGGCCATTACAGCAGAACACACTGAGACAATATATATGAATTATTTTAGTTCTTAGAAATGGCTTGTTCTAGTATCATGATTAGGATGAATGTTTCCCCAAAGGTTTGAGAGAAGTGAAATGTAGCCTACCTTTTATTTAACTAAAACTGCTGCATCTGTCTGTTCCCTTTAGTGTAATTGAAGACAGAGTTTCTGCTACAGTACTTCAGTATCTTGGTTGAGTCCTGCACTAGTACAGTCACAGCGGAGGCAGTGATTACGGTCCTCTGCGATAATGACTCTTATCACAGACTCCATGTGTGAGCATGGAAATCAGGCCCAATTTGAAGAGCTCACCCCAGCCTGCTCTTCAGCACAACACAAGACCTTCAGCTGCTTTGCCACTACGGCTGCAAAAACTCCAGATTGAAATATTCAGTTTCAGTGACAGTGAATGCGTCAGAATGTCAGCAGAATTGTAGAAGATTAAAATGTGTGAACAAAAACTTCTGGCTGGCATGTGCCAGATTGTTGTGTTGAACGTGTGATTTGTTTAGCTGGCTGTATGCAGCGCAGGCTAAGCTCCACATTGATCGAGGAATAGATCTCAGGTTAATCTTGCTCTGTGTTCAGTGAGGCATTATTTTTTTGTACAGGCTTTATTCCTTTACCCCGAATACTGTGAGATGTCCTGTTTAGTCTGCTAGTAAAGTTGTTTTTCTAAAAGATAAATATCCCCAAACCTATTCAGCATATGCAGAGCTGTAAAAAGTACTCAGAAATGATCTTCAAAAGATCTGCAAAAACTTGCAAAAACACTGTTCTTTGGGGGTATAAATGAAATAATAAAGAATAAAAAGTACCACTTTTGCCTTGGAAACTTGGTAATTGAGTAAAAGTATTAATTTTCAGTAGGTTCTATGTAATATAAATTCAAAAGTATTTTTTTATTAACCCTAAAAATAAATGTTCTGTATTTTCAATGGGGTGCACAGAACATTTTAGATTTTTTTTTTAATGTTTGCACAATATTTATTTATTTATATATCAGCTATCGAAATTAACATGTTGTTCACTTAAAGTTTTCATTATTATAATATTAATTAAATGTTTAACATAGTAATTTAACAAATAACTGACACTATACTTATGCATTATGTTTTCTGAAAAAATGGCCTCAAATCATGAAATTAAATGTAATTATTCTTATTCTATTGATAGACCCAGGTTTTAACAGAAATAATAAAAAATATCTGCAAATAGTTTTTTTATTATACCTGTAC